>NW_027203270.1:9172500-10410000 GCF_024711535.1 Dipodomys merriami
GCCTCCTGAGTAGCTAGGATTACAGGCATGAGCCACCGTCTCCCAGCCCTGCCTGATTCTTGATAGCAACTTTTCCTCCACTGTGAGTGTTGAAACCCCTCTTCACTTGGGTCAGAATTTATTGGCCCATTCTGATAAAATGAATAATACATTATTTTCAGGACTGGAGAAATGGAACCTTACCCACTCATTTGTTCCCAGACAATTTTAACTTCAGTTCCAAGAAGCTTTTCCTCATGGAACAGAAGCCGGTCTCTCATCTCTGACAGAGTCCTAATTCTGCAGCCTCATCCCATTTCCCTGTGGAATTCTGAACTTCCTTGGGCCTCATCTAAGCCAACAGCTTGCAAAATGGCAAGATCTTTACATTTCTCTCTCTTGGCTCCATTCCATCTCTCCTATTTCTTAAAAATCCTTGGCCCTAAGAACCTGTGAAGGTAGTGGAGTGCTAACTCCCCTTTCTGGGTAAGGGAAGAGGACCGTTGATAGACTCTGACTTTGCTGACCATTTTGACTGACCACTAAGTGCTGGAAGTGGAGTCTGCAGGAGAGCAACGTGACATGGCCTCAGACAAAAAAAATACACACACACACATGAAAGGAGGAGGGAGTGGGGATCATACAAGGACATCTATGGACAGTGAGGGTCTGTTTCTCTGCAAACTTCCACTGTCAACAACCTCACCCTTCACAGCTGGCAGGTCAGTGAGAAAGTGGGAAGAGAGTGTGGAAATCCCCACTATGAAGCAGTTTTGGAAGTTCCCGGCTCCTGCGGGGAGACAATGCTCTTGCCTGGGCCTGCATTCCAAATGCTGGGCCTGGAGCCAGGCAGCTCTCACGTGGGCCTGTGCTGGGAATTCCTCCACACAAGCCCGGGCTGAGATCCCACTTAGGGGGCATCAAAGGGAAAGGCCTTGGGAAGGGATGTGGAGGGCTCTGTGGACCTATATTTTCATGTTCCCCTGAATCTCTAGCTCTCCTGAGACCTCACCCCCATTAACACCCAGAGGAGGAATGGAAAGTTCTTCTTCATGAGTAACGCTTTCTTCCTTCCTCTCGGGGGACTTCCCCCACTCCAGGATCCATCTCCTCCAGCCTAGTCATCACTGCAGACTCTCACTCAGGTCAGAGGTAGAGGATAGAGGAAATGAAAGTGAGCTTTCTAGAAAGATCTGAAGCCAGAGCCTGGGCTCTTGGTCTGGCCACTTCTGTCATTCACTGATAGTCCCATCTCCTCATCTGAAGAGGGTCCTCTGATGCTGTGCCTGCTTATGCCCTTGCCCTCAGATCTTCAAGTGCAATGTATCACCAAACTCTGCCACGTCCTATCTGAAGGCCTCCTGGGGCCTCTGGTCCAGTGTCTTCTATTTTCTCCCCTCCCCACCCCGCCTCCCAGTCAGCTCTTGGCCTTGGCCTTGAGCAATCTAGAGCTTATGTTCCCGAACTTCTAGTTTTCCTTTCAAAAGGGACCAAATCCTTCATGGTTCTTCCACAGAGTGTTAGATAAGAAATAGACCTTCAAGACCTTCTTTATCAGCTGGAGAAACCCATATCAAGGCAGTGCCAGGCCCTGAGGCAACCCAGAAACCGCATGGCAGTGCTCAATGGGTTTGCTGCTATGTTCACAGGGTCTTTTTGCCTGTCTCTCACTGTCACCTGTCCTAACATCACCCTGTGCAGACCAGCAGAGAGGGCACCAGCAAAGGCAAGGTGAGCAACATGTGCAGCTTTCTGTCTAGAAGAGGGGCTACCAGAAGGAGCTGTGAGCAGAAGGACTGAGCTTCAGAATAAACCTGACCCAAGTTTCTGGCATCTAGGTGTTTGCTGTGCTCTGAGGTTGGGTCTGCCCCTGGGTCCATTTGTATGAAAGAGCCGAGGCTCTATGGCGAGATGGATGTGGCAGTGGTGACCGAGAGTGGGAGAAAGGATGTGGGAATGGTTTACCTTGCAGGCCACTCTGCAGCACTGGGGCTGCGCCGTGGGGGAGGGGCTGCTTTCCTCCATTGGGACCTGCATGGCACAGGTGGCTCAAGCAGGGTGATGAGGGGACCAAGGGACAGGAGATGACCTCTGAGGCATCCGCAAGGGGGGAGGGGTCCTTGGAAACAGACTGAAGGCCAGCTGGAATGAAGACAGAGACATCAGTGGATCATTTCATGTCTTCTCACCTCCGGGAAGCCCAAGAGACATAGGGAATTATGTTGGTGTGGACCAGAGGTAGGGGACAGTGAGACTCAGCTGAAGGGTGCATGGAAGGCTCATGTGGTAAAGTTAAGATGGGGGTCTCAGACAGATTTTGAACTTGGGTGATTGCTGGTGGCACCCATGGAGCCTGCTTCTAACGATGGTGAATTTTAGCATGCTTCCTCATGCCCTGGGCATCTTGCTATAGTATACATCCCAATTCAGTGGTTCCCCTGAGCTAGCATGCTGCATTTCTAACCACTCCTGGGTAGCACTGTTGCTGCTGGTGTGTGTGTGTGTGTGTGTGTGTGTGTGTGTGTGTGTGTGTGTGTGTGTTACAGCTGCATTGCTGCATTGGAAGAGAAGAGTGGAGAGTGGAGCAGACCTGTTGGGATGTTGTGGAAAATAAGAACTGGTAAGGGGTCAAGCCTATGGCTCTCGGATTGGCTTTAAGAACCATCTCAAAGCCAAGTGCTGGTGGCTCACACTAGTAATCTTGGCTCCCGAGGAGGCTGAGATCTGTGGATCGAGGTTCAAGGATCACCATCAAGGATCAAGGTTCAAAACTGGCCCAGGCAGAAAAATCTGAGACTCAGACTCCAATAAATCAGCACAAAACGATTGGACTGGGACAGTAGCTCAAGGAGTAGAACATCAGACTTGAGTGAAAAACCTGAGTGAGAGAATGGGTCCCTGATTCCAAGCCCTAGTGCTGTCTGGAGTTGTCTTCCACATTTATAGGAGTGTCTTCTTCTGGAGAAAGGGCCCATAGCTTCTCTTAGATTAGGCATCTACAACATCCCAACAGTGAAGAATGTGTGTGTGTGTGTGTGTGTGTGTGTGTGTGTGTGTGTGTGTGTGTGTGCGTGTGTGTATTTCTAGGCTCTTTCTCCCTCTCAAATGGTGGCCAGTCTATGTTTGGAAACCCCAGGACCAATGCCCAGAGCATCTCAATATGGCATATGCTGGCTGGCTGGGCTGGATGTCAGCAACAGAAATGTGGTCCAGGCAGGAAAGATGAAGACATAGAGAAGGGGAGGAGTAAAAGAAGAGAGGAGAGCAAAGAGATAGCCTGGAATCCTGGAAAGAATTCCAGGTGGTATCAGAACACCAGGGCCTGCCTCTTTGTGTCTGTCTCAGTGTGTGTCCTTGAGCCAGTTTCTTGACCTCTCTGTGAGTCTTCTGTAGAAAGCAATTAGTAAGCAGCTGTTTCTAACTGTCACGAGACTTGTATGACACAATAAACCAAGAGTTTTGTAAACGGGGTGCCAAGAGCTATCAGTCACGCAGTCTCAGTGTAAGAGGCACACGGGCCAGTCCCAGGTGCTGTGGGTTTGCACACACTTGCTGCTGTGTGAGTCCTGCAAGCAAGCCTGCACTCTTACTGTTTGCTGTGGAAATGAAAATGGACTGGCCTTTTTTTTTTTCAGTACCAAGATATAAACCTAGGACCTCAAACCCTTGCTTAGTTTTCTTGGTTGGCACTCTACCATTTGAGCTACACTTCAAGTCTAGCATTTTGCTGATTCATTAGAGTAGAGTCTCATGGATTTTTCTGCTCTGATTTTAAACAGCAATCTTCAGATCTCAGCTTACTGACACACACACACACACACACACACACACACACACACACACACACACACACACACACACACACACACACACACACACACAAAACTCAAGGAGAATCCAGTTTCCTAAGCTCTCTTTCCTCTCTATTATCCTTTAGGGGCTTTATGAAAGCTATGTATCAGAGAAGGAAACCCCAGAATCAAGTCAGGACCCAATGCCTCTCATGGAAGTCAGCTGTCATGGAAACTCAGGGTCCTAGGCAGGGTCCTGTCTGCTCTCTTACCCCAGGCCTCATGCTCTGTCTCTGGAACACTATCCTCCATCCCACCCCAAAATCTTAGCCTATGCTGGGCTCCAGAACCTGTTACAAAAGTGTCACAAAGAAAGTGCTCGGTAACGACTGTTTAAATCCATTATCAAGAATCCCGGCGTGTGCAGGTTCCTGGTGGCTCACTCCGACACTCTAGCTACTCAGGGAGACTGAGATCTGAGGTTCATGATTCAAAGCCAGCCAGTGTGGGGAGTGGGGGGGGAACTGGAGTGGGAGTGGGGGCGGGGGGATACAGGGGGCAGGAGAGTCTACAAGATTCTAATTACCAATTAAACATCAAACCAAACAAACAAACAAAAACAACAATACAAAATTGAAAACTCATCTGTGTCGCAAATAGTAGAGCAAAAAAGTTCAAGGACAGCAGGCACTCATGGCCTGAGTTCCACACACACACACACACACACACACACACACACACACACACACACACAAGAATCCTTGCACAGTTCCTCCAGACACCTGCATCAGTGCAGTCACCTTGTCATTCAGGCTGGGAAGTTAGTAGAGAAACAGAGACACTTTCCCTTCTTCCATTTGTGGAACAGAGGGAGGGCTGGGGTGGGGGTGGGGGTGAGAAGCTAAGAGAGTGAGAGTGATTTTTGAGAACCACGTATATTTCTAGGGGCGTATGTGTGTGATCTAGTTCCCCCTCTTAGTCACAAAACATCACATGCTACAAAAGAAGAGCATGGGCTGCCCCAGAAAGCAGTGGTTTATGGACTAATATTTCAGCTCCTGGGTGGTAGAGGCCCACAAAGCAAGGCTCCGGCTCCACGCAGAGGCCCCTCCAGCCCTTAATGTGAAGGAGAGGCTTCCAGAGAATCTGAATGAACATGCAAATCAGCAGAGTCAGAGGAAATGGATTTGCAAAGCATACACTCTTCTCAGGTTTCAAGGCACTGGTGATAATTCAACCTGGCAACTTAATGCATTGCTCCAAGACATAATCAGGGTAATAAGAGAAACATGGTGAGCACACAGGCCCCCAGGAACTGTTTGTATGGTGTGGGAACAGCAGGTTTATGGTGTCAGGGATTTTTGCCTGTCTAATTCAACTTCTGCACCCAGCTTTAGTGCCTGGCATTAGGAGTTCAACAAATATGACAAATAAATAAATGATAGTGGGGGGGGGTGGACACAGAGCCAGAAAAATATCATGGAGGGCCTACAGTTGGCAATCCCTGCTTTGCTTCATTGAAAACATAGTGGGTAGACTGACTCTGGGTTTAAATTAGTGTCAGTGCTAGTCCTGGGGTGCAGGCCAGGTATGAAAGTGTATGTGTATGTATGTATGTGTGTACACATGTGTGTGTGTTGGGGACAGTACAAGGTGACAAAGATTTTCACATTTTTCAGCAAGACAGCTAGCTGCTTTTTTTCCTCAGAGGGAAATCTCACTCAACTACAAGTAGGTACTTGGAAATAGGAACCTGAATTCTGGGGAGAACAGGAAAAACACCTTAATGGACAAAGGCCTGTCACCTAATATCTCTTGTGATACAGAGCTACAGGCAGGGGAGGTAGTGGAGGCATTCACTTAAAGGACTCAAGAGACTTCCTAAGAGGAGAGGAATGGGTGCTCTCTCTTCGGAATCCACAATGAGTAATCCGGAGCGTCTGGAGTTTCCCATTGGATTGGCTCCCTGAGTTCAATGACAGGGTTGGGAAATGAGTATGCAGGGAGACTGTCTGGACTGGGCTGTAGGAGGTATGGTCTGAAGAAGGAAGAGGAAAAACTCTGCCTGGGCTGGCAGGCTCAAAAATACCCCAGGGGGAATGCTAGATCCCTGGCCACTGAAGGTGGGTCTTTAGCCTAAAATAACAGCAGGACTTATTAGGGTCATTGAACAGGTCCCTGAGGTTTTGGACACTGTGAAAAAGTTGAGAAAGTGCCCCTGAAATCTGAACTTCCGGACATTTGCTAAGATAAACAGCTAGAGATAATCAGAGCATAACAGAAGAGGTATGGGCCAGCTGTGACCTGAGGTGATCTGGAGGGCTAGGTCAGGGACAAACATTATTTATGTGTTCCCTGCTGCACTGTGTGTGTGCGTACATGTGCGCTCGCTGGTACTAGGTCTTGAACAGAAAGTCTCATAACACTCTCACTTAGATTTTTCCATTCATGGTTGGTGCTCTACCACATGCCTCCAGTCTGGCATTGTACTGGTTAACTGGAAATGGAATTGTACAGACTTTCCTGCCTAGGTTGGCTTTGAGTCACGATCCTCAGGTCTCAGTGTCCTGTGTAGAGCTGTTGGGATTACAAATGGGAGCTATCTTTGCCTGATTTCTCTCTGCTTTAACCTCACCGTTCTACATGGTTAGAATAAACTTGTATTCTACATCTATAAGACCAAAAGTCTTGTCATAGAATTCTCATTTCATGACACTCATAAGCATTAATTTCCAGTGTAGACTGAAAACCTTCTAAAACATCTGTGTAGCTAGCTAGCAGGGAAAGATCACCCCTATGCATGCATGCTTTATCATCCATTAAAGCATGGGACTTTAACAAAAATACAGGTGGGCCAGTGTCATTATTCCTGATTGAGGTGGGTTTTTTTGTTTGTTTTTGTTTTGTTTTGGTTTTGGTCATGGGACTTGAACTCAGGGCTTGGGTGTTGTTCCTCAGCTCTTCAGCTCAAGGTGAGTGCACTACCACTTGAGCCACAGCACCACTTCTGGTTTTCTGATGGTTAAATGGAGATTAGAGTCTCACAGATGTTCCTGCCCAGGCTGGGCAGGAACAGATGTCAGCCTCCTGAGTAGCTAGGATTACAGGCGTGAGCCACCGACGCCCGGCTTCCTGATTGAGTTTTTGAGAGAGTCTCACTAGAACGCCCAGGTTGGTGCTGATCTCAGGATCCTTCTGCTTTAGTTTCCTGAGCTCTGGGATTAGAGGTGTGTTCCACCACAACTGGCAACTCACACTGCTTACAGAAGGAGAAATGAGGCTTAGAGTTTGACTTGCCCAAGAACAAGGAAACTGAGAGGTGGGAGGCATGGGACTTCAATCTGGGAGTTCTCAGTCCAAGCTTTTCTACCTTCAGGCCCAGTCTTTCCATTCTACTGGCTCTTCTCTTTTCCCTTCATCCTAAAATTGCCTTTCCAGGCTGACTCTGCCCTTACATGTATTGGTTCTCAATGTAGCCTTCTCTCACTTCTCTCAAGTCTCTCTTCAATTGGGTCTATTCACTGTGGCTACTCTTGGACTTGGTCATCACCCTGAACTTCTGCATTTCGTATCACTTAGCTTAGTCATTTATAACTTCCAGTACTGACATCTACTTCCTTCCCCTTCAGCAGTTCTATATCTCCTGCATCAGCCCCTCCAGGCCTCTCTGTGCCTACCTGGCCTCCAGTCCTCCCTGCCCAGTCCAGACCTGCACATTCTCTCACCAGCATGCATACTCTTATTTCTAGGACTACGTTTCGCAATTAATGGTGATCTGATATGTGGTCACTCCTTCCCATCCCCCAACACACACACACACACACACACACACACACACACACACACACACACACACGCGCGCACACACACACACACACACACACACACACACACACACACACACACACACACACACACAGAGAGATTTCTGGTTTTCCGGGAAAGAATAACTGAGCCCTCATTCATAGGGAGGAACCCAGCTGTGAAATCAGAGTGTCTGTTGTTTTCTGCATGAATGTGAATCACACATTTCTGGAGTCCCACAGGCTCCTACCTCCTCTTCCAATTTCTCTGTTACCTCATGCTTGCTTGGCTCACTTCTCTCTCCATCCTTTGTTGCAGCCGAGGTTAGTCTATTCCCTGTCACTCCCACATTGACCGCTCAGATCCTTCAGAAAGTACCTTGAGATGAGTTATAAGGACTTGTGCTTCATCTGCCCACTGGACATCCATACCTGCATGTCCCTCAACCCTGATGAGTTCATCTTTTCTTGACATCTGCATCCTCCTCCTCATCTCTTCCTTCCTGATTTTTTTTCTCCTCCCAAACAAGATGTAATAAACCTCCACAGCAGCAGCAGATGCAGAGCCTCTACCTCTCAGGGCTTGGAGAGGGTGGGGTGGGGGAGAATCCATATGATCAGATGATGTGCCATGGAACTGGTGGAAGAGGTTCATTTTCTTCCCTGATTTTTATTTTCATTTGGGGGCACTTGGAAGTGCCTATTCTATGAAGAATTTTGAGGAAGGGTCTTGGTGTTCCCTAAACCATCCAGGGGTGGAATTATGTGGCACCAGACATCATGCTAAATGTAAGGAAAGTGGATAAATAATTTCCTTATCTTCACCACCAGTGAAATCACACCCTCTCCACTCCGACAGCCAAGACAGACAGCTAAGTTCCATCTTTCCTTACTTTCCCCCCTCTCATTCACATCTAAGAGGTCACTGAGCCTTCCATCCCAGTTTCTGAGCATTTCCCTCCTTGATTTCTTCTTCCTCCTCCCAAAGGCCCTGCCTTGATCTGAGCTCTATTAGACTATTGAACAAAATGTCTGGCCAACAGCTCTTCCGCCTAACTCATGTTTTGGCTTGAGGATGAATTGATCTCAGATCCACCAATCTGTTCTTCCCTCAAATGTCTCTGCAGCACTCCATGTCTGTTGGATAGAGTATAGACTCTGAGCGTAGTCATCAAGAGACCCAATCTGGCCCCAAGGAACTGTTGAGCCATGTGCCACCTGTCAGGTTGCTCATGTGCTGTTATAACACCACCTTGGACACATTTCCCAGAACATGGGCCTTGCATGCAGGTTTTCTTTCTCCTAGAGGAGCAGGGGGCCCTTTTCTGAGACATCTTTCCAGAAGTCTTTGGGACACAGTGTTTATACTTCCCTAATATGTTATTGTGTTTCCCTAATGCATTATTCTTTCCTTTTCACAGCATTTGATTATATCCTGTGTCTTTTTATTCTTCCTATCCTAGGGCTTGAACTCAGGAACCTGGGTGCTGTCCCTGAATTCAGGACCCTGGGTGCTCAAGGGAGACCCACAGCTCCATTTACAGCCTTTTAGTGGTTAATTGGAGATGAGTCTTTTTGACTTTCCTGCTCAGTCTGGCTTAGAACTGTGATTCTCAGATCTCAGCCTCTTGATTAGCTAGGATTACAGGCGTAAGCCACTGGTGCCCAGCTGTATACTGTGTCTTAAAGGTTATTTATGTGTAGGTCTTCTCTACCACTTGCAAACATGCCTGGGCAGGATCTATTACTCTGTTTATCTCACTCAGCACTTATTCCAGGACCTGCATTCATACATTCACCATTCATTTATTCATTCATCTAACAAGCAGTAATTAACTGCCTCCCCTGTGCTAGTCATTGGCATCATGTGCCCCATCATAAGCTCCATACCAGGCATGTGTTCGCTGAATGAATGAATGAATGAATGGAAAAACTGGGGAAGGTTAGGCTCAGCTAAATGAAAGGGTCCAGCATCTGAAAATAGCTCCTGGTGCTGTGGTTGAAATGTGAGCTCTGCCACAGATTCACCCCTTCCACTGAGTCACAACCGCATGACCTCGGCTGAGGAGCCCCCTTTTTTTTCTTCTCACTTTGAAGACAGCTGCAAAGGAGGGAAATGGCTTCTGCCTGAAGTTCCCCTCATTGGATGAGATGCAAGGGTCCGGGCCCAAGACACAGTGCTGAATATCAATTCACTTTGCACCCTTCACGGCCCCCACGAGTTGAGTAAGACAGGGACTATAGTACCATGACACAGAGGGGTAAAGGACCTGCCCAAGGGTTCAGGGTAGGAACATGACAGAGAAAGGTGTTGAGAAACAGGACTTCCACAGTCACAGTAGGTGTATCCTAGGCTCTCTCCCACTGCGATGTCAAGGGGGCATCCTGTGAAAAAGTGAGTTAGGGACACATGGGTCAGGGACCTGCGATGGTCTTCAGTGGGACCTTCACTCTGATCTATCTTATCCACAACTGCCTCTTTCTCCTTCCCAATCCTGGGATATGGATTGCAATGTCATCCTTTTCATCTTCACTGCTAGCAAGGATGGGTTCAGCCCTACCAACACTACTTCCTTTTTTTAGTCCCCAGTCTCTTATGGTTATTTCTTACTAGTTCCCCATTTTCCTTTTTTAATTTTTTTTTGGCATTTTATGTTCATCTCCTTAGAACTTGATCATCAGCCACGCTGGCTGTTTCAGTGACCTCAGACGTTCCTTTTCAGAGCGGATGACAGAGATTTTTCTAGGGCAATAGTACTTTCTAGATTTTCTAGGGAAAAGAAAGTCAGAAAAAAAGTATCTGCTTCCTTCTGCCCAATTCCCATCATTTATATCTTGCTAAGTGGACAGGCCTCGTGTTTTTGCTGGACTATGGGGTTTGTTGTGAGGGTTTTCTGACTTGACCCCTCACCTTTGATTTCTGGCCTGTCTCCAAGCCAACAAGAGCATAAGGCTAAGAAGTACAAGCTAAGAGTACAAGCTAAGAACTCATCAGCCCCTGCCCAATGGGGCATGGCCATCAGATAGGAGGGTAGGTAGGTATATGATATGGTAGAATATTGGCATCCAAGTACAGAGAAAGCAGTGGTTTTTCCAGGCTGGAGATGTACTGGCTCCTGTAATCCCAGCTGCTCGGGAGGCAGTGATTGAGAAGATCATGCAAAGTTATCAAGATCCCATCCTGACCAATAAGCTGGGTATGAGAGTATGAACCCATAATTCTAGCCACTCAGAAGGTACAAGTAGGAAGATCCCTGTCCATAGCTAGCCAACCCCATCTCCCCCCCCCATCTCAATATACTATCTGAAAAATAATATAAAACAAAAAGGGTCTAGGAGGGCATGTTTCAAATGGTAGAGCGCTTGCCTAACAAATGCAAAGCCTTGAGTTCAAATGGTAGCTAGGACCAAACCACACCAACCACGACCACCACCACCACCAAAAACCAGCAATGGACGCACCCAAGGTCCCATAGCAAATTAGTGACCTGGAATGCAAACAACTGTTGATAAGGGCTTGTTCCTCTACTACAAAGTTCCCTGTAGCAGGAGCAGTTCCTAGTAACTAACATGAAAAATTAAGAAAAAAGTTCTGCAAGCATGAGTTCTGGACAATTCTCTTGTAACCACTTTTGCTTCATCACCGAGATCCTTCAAGAAGCTGCCTGGTGTATGTCTTGGGGTGGGGGAAATACCTTCGGGAAATAGAGAAGATCTCCTTAGGGAGTCCTTTCCAGCCATCTGAAGCACTGAGGCCCGTGACAGAGGAAGGCTGGCTAACTTGATTGATTAACTTGCCTGCCCCAAAGGGGAGGGACCCTGTTTGTGTCCACAAAACTCTCCAAGGCCACCCAAACCCTCTGTTCCTAAAGAGGGACAATCATCAAATTGCCTTTCCCATGGTGATTGTGAATCCTTAAGAGACGCTGCATCTTACAGTGGGTCCAGCTCCTTTACCTCTTCTCTCTCTTGGCTAGTATTTGCAGCAGCCTGCTAGGTCAGGAATTCTAGTTTCTTGGCATGCAGTTGAGGACATGGAATTCAGAGAAGTTAAACCTACTGACCAGGAGGGCCTGGTGATGGAAAATAACAGAAACAAAGTCACCAAAGCTAGAGCATTTGTGCTATCCCACTTCTACACATACACTTGTAATATATATATATATATATATATATATATATATATATATATATATATAGTGAAAATACTGTACAGAGGGGTTACAATTACATGGGCAAGATAATGAGTACATTTCTTATCAAGCATTGTAGCCTCCTCCTTTGTTTCCCATTCCCATCCCATCCTCCCCCGCCCCCCACCCATCCCTCCTCCCCCCCCCACCAAAGTTGTAAAGTTCGTTTTTGACATAACGACTTGTACGTCTCATTGTTGCAATGGGTCCACCTGTATCCCTATTTAAACGATTTGTTTTTTCCCTTCCCCTCCACAAATTATACCAACATCAAATACAGTGAAAGCAGGGGTTATACCATGGGGGAGGGACATACAAAGCAACAAAGAAATAATCTTATAAATGTGTTAAAAACAATTGCATGAAAGAAAAAAACATTTGAATATATATCTTAGGGTTCATTTCCCTAACATCAACTTATCTGACCTTTTCTGCTTGACTCAGACATATACTAGTTATTGCAAATAAGGGAAACCATGGGACCTATGTTTCTTTGGGCCTGGCGTAATGAATATATTTATCTCTAAAAAATGCCTCCAATCTCTTGGCCTATTCACAGCAATCTTTTGAAGCTCTCTCATTTTTTATTTTATTTTTTTGCAGAAAGAAGAGTGAAGTTCTAGTTATGCCATTGTTAAACGGTAGAACTGGACAACTTTAGAGTACTCTCTACTACCCTTCCTTGCTTCCTGTGCCCAAGGTTCCTGAACTTTTATCTAAAAAAAATCCCCAACTCTACCCCCAGGAAGTTCTACAGGCAGAAGGCCAAGACTGGGACAGTGGTCAAGACTCTGCTTCCTGTCCAGTGACTCCAGCTGGACTTCTCTGAGGGTAGGAGGAAGCTTTCTGTTCTGATCTGATTAAAGGTTTTTGTGTCCCTTACCTTATAAAGACCTCTGCTTTTCCTCCAGGGGAGGAACCATGGAAACATATTGACTAGACATCAGTGCTGACCCAAGAGGCTACTTGCTCACCTACCCATCTTTCACTACAGTTCTACCAAGGTTATACTCTGCACAAACCATCTTGCTAGTTACCCTGGGAGGTTAGGATTTTTTTAATTGGTTTATGACTTCAAGGAACACAACATTGGTCCCGAAACTGAAGAGAAAAATGGAAGGTTGTCCTGAACTCAGCTGTCTATCTAAGGCTCCAAGTAGAATCCCTTGTCATCATCTCGGTTGGCAGCATTCTTCACTGGATTCGTAAACCTCTTTTCTGGATACTATGAGGAGGTTCCCAGGTGAGCTTGTGGCTTATAGTCTCCTACCTCTCATGCCATTTCCACCTTGAGGCTGAGAGGCATGCTGATTGTGTCTCTTCCCCGTTGAGAATCCATCGATGGCTTTCCCTCTGTCCTCAGCTTGTGAATGCTACTTGGAGCTTGGTCTGGGCTCATCCTCTTCCTCTTACTTTTGCTTCAACTCTCCCCTCCCTTCCCATGCACCCTGCGTGGCTACCACAGAGGTCAAACTGGTTTGCAGGGATCCACACTTCCTTCTACCAAAAGGCACACATCCAGTTCATGCACAACCTCTTTCCTTTTGCTGATAAGTCTTCTCTTTTATCAGGCTGATATCAACATACTCTGTATGTTGATATCCATACTCTGTATGTTGATATCACAGCTCAGAGGCCCATTTCTGGAAGCCAAGGTTGGAGCAGATGCCCTTTGTGCTAGTTAGTTTTATGTCAATCAGACTGAGCTAAGGGATGCCCAGATAGATGGCTAACATTATTTTCTGGCTGTGTCTGTGAGGGCTGTTCCAGAAGAAAGTAGCATTTAAACAGATAAAGTAAAGAAAATCATTCCTCACCTATCCATCAAGGGCTTAATTAACCAAGACCAAAAAAAAAAAAAAAAGAAAGAAAAAAGGAGCAATGTTTCTCTCAGTTAAGAGCATGAACATTTATTTTACCTTGGACATCAGCACTCCTGGTTCTTAGTCCTTCAAACTTAGACTGACTTACATTATGGGCTCTCCTGAGTCTTGGACTGGAGTAGCTCCCCCCAGCTTTTCTGGATTTCTACCTTGCAGATAGCAGATTATGAGC
The DNA here is from genome assembly GCF_024711535.1 of Dipodomys merriami. Classification (NCBI taxonomy): domain Eukaryota; kingdom Metazoa; phylum Chordata; class Mammalia; order Rodentia; family Heteromyidae; genus Dipodomys; species Dipodomys merriami. The sequence continues at coordinate 9,186,322 of NW_027203270.1, forward strand.
ATGTTCAGCTGCCACAGACAAGAGGCAGATTCTCACAACAAGTTTCAGTTTCGATTTCTGCCTTTTGTTTCTGCTTCCCAGGCAGACCTTAAGACTACACCCTTCTCCACCTCTATAGCATTCAAGTTTGCCCTCAGGAAGTACTAATCCATTCTACCGCAGTGGTTGGTCTGGCTTATTTTGCCCTGATTTATCTGTGGCATCTGTGGGTCCCTGCAGCCTAGAAGGTGCTTGCGAAGCTGCCATTGAAGGAGCAGGGGAGGAAAATCTATCTAGAAAATGCTCTCCTCTCTGTTCTCAAGAAGCACACCAAGGGCAGTTAAGTTGGGGGAAAGAATGTGTCTGGCTTGCTGCCAGCCCCACAAGTGAAGGAAAAGCCTTAGTCAATACAGAAGGGAAATTACACATGCCTCTCTGTGGCTCTTCAGGGACAAAGCTGGGACTTGGAGAGCTCAGGGGCTGGTCTCCCTCACAGGTACCATCTGCCAAGAACCATTGGATGCCTCAACAAGCTTCCCTGGTGTTGTTGCCCTTCCTCCAACTCTGTCTCAGACTTGGTGCTGTATACAGCTCCCTGGTCGGCACATCTCTTCAGCCCCTTCCCTTTTTCAAACCCACTACTTGCTGAATGTGTAAACTGACACATGGGAAAAGGGTAGATTTTATCCCAGGAGTAGCTGGTGACCCTCGAACTGAGTTCTCAGGGGATACTAAGAGCCTCAGCGATGCAAATCCCTCATGTGCCAACTGGTCACAGGGCTAAAATTTGTCTTAGTATCTATGTCTTTCTGCTAATGAGCATTCCCAATTTTAGCACCTTACAAGAAAGAGAAAGGGAGATAGATAGATAGATAGAGAGGGAGAGGGAGGGAGAGAGAGAGAGAGAGAGAGAGAGAGAGAGAGAGAGAGAGAGAGAGAGAGAGAGAGAGAGAGAGAGAGAGAGAGAGAGAGAGAGAGAGAGCGAGCATACCAGTATTGGGACTTAAACTCAGGGCCCTTAGCTTTTTCACTCAAATGTGTTAATCTACTACTTGAAGGCATAGTTGCATTTCTGGCTTTTTGGTGGCTAATTGGATTTTCTTGCTGGCTTCTAGCCTTGAGCTTCAGATCTTAGCCTCCTGAGTAGCTAGGATTACAGGATTGAGCCACTGGCACACAGCTACTCTTGGGATTTTGAACAAGTCTCTATGACATTAACTTTTTATGCACTTAAGTGGTTGTCTTTAGCATGACTCACTCTTTAAAACTTTAAATTCATTTAGAAAGGAAGTATCTTATAACTACTGTGAGTTTGAAGCCTAGATGGCTTGCCATAAATATAATCAAGACAGGTCTTCAATTTGAACTTGAAGCAGATATATGTGTACTGTACTGAGTCATACACGTGCTGTCTTAGGAGAGGTAAATAGGCAATGGAGAGACACCATAGAGATCAGCTTTCTTGTTGGAATCAGAAAGATGGAATGATTATTGAAAGGGAGTGCATTCCTCCATGTGGTTCACTGCTAAAATCCCAACCCAGGATGACAATGGCCCAGGGTATGGCCATGCCTGATTCATGTGTCACCACGGGTGTCCATCTCACAGAGTGATATAAGCACGTGTGCACAGGGCGGCTCTGATGTCCTGTTACCACACCCATGCTGAAGGCGGTGGGGATGGAGCTTTGCTGGAGTGGATGTTCAGAGTTCTCCAGGCAGGGTCCAGGGAAAAGCCAGCCGAGGGTCATGTGTGTTTAGGATGCCAAGGTGACCCTATGACACCGTGGAGAAGCCCCAGGGGAAAACTGGCTCCACGTATTCCACCCAACTATGGTTTTGGACAGAAGCAGAGGTTACAGAGGAAGGGGGTCAATTGCTACTCTAAGAGGAATTAGACAGTGAGAAGCCTTGTCAATGGCCCTCTGCATGGCTAGACCCAGGTCTTCATGGGAACTGGAGAAAGGATGGACAGGATGACACCTTAGAGATGCTTCTCAGCAAACCCCATGAGCTGTGCTGATGGTGGACAGAGGAGGCTATGACTTTCCAAGGCACTGAGAGTAACCAGAGGGACAAGGGCTTGTCTGGGTCTGGTGCAGTGAGGACTACTGGCCTTCTTCACCTGAGCCAGGTGCAAAGGCAGGATGTGATAAGCATTAGCTGCTTTAAACTTCCCCGTTCTATCTTTGCTGGTCAGCAGGCATGGAAGTAGAGGCCCAGAGAAGTTTAGCAGTGAATTAGCTAGAAAGAGGAAGAGCCAGGAGGTGTTCTAGGGTCTTGATTCCAGGTAGTCCACTTAGCTTGACCCCCTCGTGTAAGGAGACAAAGTGTGGGCATGTGGAGGCTTCCTTGAACACAGGCCAAGTTGACCATCCACCCCCATTCCCTGACTTCCAACTCTGTGTAACCCTCTGACGTCACTAATTACCCCTATTCCCATCCCTTTTAAGGATATGGAAATAGTCGGCCGAGGTGATGCTTGTCCACTGAAGTCATTTGGCCTTTGTCTTGTTCTAGTAAGTGTCCAGACCCACTGAAGTGGGTGCGTAAGATAGGGATATCTATCTATCATGCTCAGTGGGAGAATTCTCTGGGATTTTCCAGCTGACTGGAGGCAGGGTGGGTCCATGCTGGGAGGAGTAAGGGATGGCTTCCAGGCCACACTCTGACCCACTGGTCAGCTCCAGCTTGGCTGGAGAAGCTGAAACTTGGCTCAAGGCATGCTAATGGGATTCATCATGTCTGTTGGGGACATTGTAGCTGGTACTTTCCAATTATTCAAATCTGGAAGGAATTCTAGTCTGGCTTGCAGCCTTAGAGCAGGAAGGGGATATAGTCGACTGGAAATGAAGACTGAAGGGCAGGGAGAAAGGGACTGCACCTAATTCTCGAGTGTGACAGGAGACCTGGCTGCAGCATTTCAGTGCCTCCTGAGGAGACCATGTCAGGTGAGGAGAGCTCAGGGTGCTAGATCTAGTCCCTGCCTTGGATACACATCTCCCTTCCCCCGCCTCTTTCCTCCTGCCTGGCCATCTCAGGGTATTTCTTCATCTGAGCAGAGTTCTTCCTATTGGCAGTAACACTTTCCCCAGCAGCCATGGTGTTGAGCACAATTCCAGGCTCAGGCACTTACATATGAGCATCATCGCTTGGTGACTTTTGTTATGCTCACTGCTCTGGATGTATTTTGTTTATGCAAACCTCAACACTATCCTAAACCTTGTGCGTTATAGCCTTAGTCTTCTAAGTCTCTAAGACACTTCCTTGGAGAACATGAGGGCTGCCATAAAACCTGGCCTTGTAACCAGGTATCTCAAGAAACATGGAGGTGAGAGAGAACACATTTCTTAAGTGCTATGTCTCAGGGGCTGAAGGTGGGAAAGGCAAAAGCTCCTGGCTCCAGAAGTCTGTCGCTCTCTCGGACCAACCCCTCCACTGGTAGCAGCAATCAGGGTGGGAGATGCCAGGGGAAGGTGGTGCCGGGTAAAGATCAGACACAGAAAGAACCCATCTTATTACCTGCACAAAGCCAGTCCTACTGTGTGTGTCTTCCTGGCTCTGTAGCTCTGAGAAGAGACATTTTGCATCTGTTCCCTGGGGGTGGAATCCTAACTCAGTCATTTGCTATGCTTTGTGGCTGAAGCCAGGTGACTTAACCTCTCTCTCAACATCTACAAATTTAGAGCAGTAATCACCCCTGCCTACTGTGTAAGTTCAGTAAGTACTCATCAAGCACTTAGCACAGTGCCCCGGGAGACTCATATGTACCAAATTCTGTTGCTACAGCCCATCTGCCAGGCTTTAAGTGTGAGTCCATCTGTCCATCTGGAACATGAAGAATCAGTAGATTTAGTCTGGCCCTGCCGCCGTATGTCCCTGCTTTATGTCCTTTGCCTGACCTCAGCTCCTCCCACAGAGAACCTAGCCAAGGGGATTGTTGTAGGAAATGACCGAGAAGATGAGGCCTACAGTACTGGTTCCTGGAGCCTTTCTGGGGGAAATCCCTGTGTTTTATACCAAAAGAAGTAGAGTTGTGGGGGGAAAGGGAGGGAAAACCACACAATTAGAAAATTCCAACAGGGACCTCATGCCTGCGCACGCTAGATCTTATAGCAACTATGTTCTGCTGAGACTGTTTCAAAGCAGTAGGAAGTTAGCAGGTCTAGGAAGCAAGAGCAGCATGTCGGACCCTGAAAGCCAGGCCAGCTGGCCCAAGGAAGTCCAGAGCGGTGGGCCTTGCCCCATCCAGGAAAGGATGCTGCACTGGGTAACTGCAAGGATTTGGGCTTTCCTGGGCAGGGTGCCAGTACTGATGCCACACAGGGCTTTTTCCAGGCTAGAGTTTCCACCCACCCAGGTGAGGAAGAGTGCTTTAGCCTGTAGCCAGCCCTGGGACCTGGGGGTGTGGCTACGAGAGGCAAAGGTAAATAAGGAAGGCCAGAAATGAAGGTGGTTCATTTTCTCTATCTTATTAGGACTCCTAATCCTTGCAAAAATTTATTACTTTGCAAGATGAGGAAACCAAAGGGTTTTAAAAAATTTGTTGTAAAGATGCTATACAAAGGGATTACAGTTACTTGAGAAAGGCAATGAGTACATTTCTTGTCAAGCATTGTTAACCCTTCCCTTTTTGTTCTCCCACTTTCCTTTCCCTCCCCCCTTCTTCATTCCTCCCCCCTTCTCTGCCCAAAGTTGTAAAGTTCATTTCCAATATACTGTCTTGTGGGTATCCTTGTTGCAATGGATCATCCTGTGTCCTTGGTTCAGCATTCTGTTATTGCCCCTCCCCAAATCAGACAAATGTATATACAAGATGCAGGGTACCAAAATCAAGTACAGTGACAACAGGGGATACATAGGGGGAAGAACATACAAAGGAAACCAAAAAAAATCACATAATGCATTAAAAACCGCAACAAAGGAGAACCTCTTGTGTCCGTATCTTGGGGTTCATTTCACTTACCATTATCTTTTTTATTTTTTAATTAATATATTTTTTCTCGAGTCCTGTTTACTTTGTCGTATCTCCTTACATATTATATTTAACACCCACATAGCAGGGAGACCATGTGCTGTCTGTCTCTTTGCTCTTGGCTTACCTCACTCAAAATGACTTTTTCTAGTTCCATCCATTTCCTTGGGAATGCCACTTGAAAGAGGATCCCACACATCCATCCCAGGGGACCACACAGAAGCAAGAAGCACAGGAGAAAGATTATTACAAGGTTTATTAGAGAAGACATATTTCCCCCAAGAGGGAGCACAGGGCCTCCACCACCATCCAGGTAGTAGGAGGGTCTGAGAATAGGAAGTGAGGTAGATGGAGGTTCAGGTGGGTCTGGGTGGAAAGAGGGAGGGGCCAGATGTATGGAAGGAACTCCAGGAATGGAATGGGGGGGCAGGTCTGGGTGGAGCTGAGGACCAAAGGTGAGCATAATACTAGCACCATTATTTTGTCCTTTCTAATGGCTGTATAATATTCCATTGTATACAGGTATCACATTTGCTGGATCTACTCATCTGTGGTGGGGCACCTGGGTTGTTTCCATATCTTGACTACTGTGAACAGTGCTGTGATGAACACGGAGATGTATGTGTCCTTGAAATCCTGGTTCCTGTTGCTCATGGTAGATGCCAGGGGTGTATGGCTGGGTCATAGGGTAGGTCTATATTTAGTTTTCTGAGGTACCTCCAGATTGCTTTCCAAAATGGTTGTTAATTAGTGTACATTCCTACCACCAGTGTAATAGGGCTCCTCTTTCTCTGCATCCCCTCCAGCATTTGTTGTTGGCTAAATTTAGGATGTCCACCATTCTAGTATCTCAGAGTTGCTTTTATTTGCATTTCCTTTACAACCAGCGATGATGAACATTTCCTCATGTGTTTATTTGCCATTTTTATCTCTTCTCTGAGAAGTTCCTCTTTAGTTCCCTTGCCCATTTAATAATTGGTTTGGTTGGTGTTGGTGGGAGGATTAGTTTCTTGAGTTCCCTATATACAATGGATATTAGGCCCTTGTCTGATATATTGCTGGTAAATATTTTTTCCCAGTTAGTTGGCTGTCTTTCTAGTTTGGTTGCAATAGCTTTAGCTGTGCAGAAACTTTTTATTTTAAGGTACTCCCATTTGTCGAGTCTCTCTTCAATTTGTTGTGACCCTGGGACTCTGTTCAGGAAGTTCCTTCCTGTGCCTATAAGTTCAAGTGTTTCTCCTACTCTGTCCTGCAGTAGTTTCAGAGATTCAGGTTTGATGTTAAGATCTTTAATCCATTTTGAGTTGATGTTAGTGCATGGTGACAGGCTAGGGTCCACCTTTATTTTTCTGCATGTGGCCACCCAGTTTTCCACTGTATGTCTTTGGCTCCTTTGTCAAATATCAGCTGACTGTAGGCCTGTGGCTTTATTTCTGGATCTTCTAATCTGTTCCATTGGTCTTAGGGTCTGTTTTTGTGCCAATAACAAGCTGTCTTTGTTATTATGGCTCTATAGTAGAGTTTGAAGTCCGGCATCGTGATTCTTCCAGTGTTGGTTTTTTTGCCTAGAATTATTTTGGCTATTCTAGGTCTTTTGTTGTTCCATATGAATTTTTGAACCATTTACTCTAACTCAGTAAAGTATGCCATTGGGATTTTAATGGGAATTGCATTGAATTTGTATATCAATTTTGGCAGTATGGCCATTTTTACTATATTGTCTGCCTATCCAAGAGCATGGAAGGTCTTTCCATTTCTTGGTGTCTTCTATAATTTCTTTCCTTAAGTTTTTATAGTTTACATTAAATAGGTTCTTTACATCTTTGATTAGGCTAATTCCTAGATTTTTTTTGAGGTTATTGTGAATGGAGTTGTTTCATTGATTTCCCTTTCTGCTTGTACATTGTTGGTGTACAGAAAGGTGACTGATTTTTGTGGGTTAATTTTGCATCCTGCTACTTTGCCAAAGTGTTTTATAAGATCTAAGATTTTGGAGGTGGAGTTTTTGGGATCACTGAGGTATAATAGCATGTCATTTGCAAAAAGGGATAGTTTAACTTCTTCCTTTCCTATGTGGATCCCTTTAATATCTTTTTCTTGCCTTATTGCTCTGGCTAATGATTCCAGAACTATATTGAAGAAGAATGGTGAGAGTGGGACTCCTTGCCTTGTTCCTGTTTTTAGGAGAATTGGTTGTAGTTTTGGTTTGTTTTTTAAATGTGTTTGCTGCCATTGTTCAAACCTGTGTAGCTACCAAGGTGATTTCAGTTACAATTGCCCCAAAATATCTGCCACCACCAGGCAATTATCTCCAGTACATGCACAGGCCTGAAGAAGAGGAAGAACAAGAAAAATTCCTCTCCTTTGAGACAGGGTAAATTGTCAATAAATCCAGATAGGTATAAATTATGGCAGAGGTATATGCTGAGTCTTTTTGAAGTGGTGAATACACAGAAAGAGAGATAGTGTTTGCCAGGAAAGCATGTCCACCTCCAAAGGAAGGAAATTCACACATAGAAACTCCCCAAATATGCTGGGTATCAATAGCTCACGTTTGTAATTCCAGCTCCTAAGTGGGAGTTGAGGGTGTATACTGAGATTAGGTGTTCAAAGCCAGCCCAAGCAGAAAAGTGCACGGGAGCTTCCTCCCCTTCTCAACTAGTAGCTGGGTACGGTGACATGCTCCTGTCATCCCACCTTAGTGGGTGGCTTAGATTTAGAAAGCCAGGCTGCTGAGCACAGAAGATCACTGACTTTTATCTCAATAGAACAAAGATCAACATGGTGGGGTGGCCATATCTTATCCCAGCTCTGATAAGAAGCAGATTATGATTCAAGTGCAAGACCAGGCAGCAAGTAGAACTCTTTCTCAAAAATAAATAGTGCAAAGAATGGCATTGACCTGCAATAAAATGTCTGCTCAGTAAGCACGAGGCCCCAAGTTCAAACCCCAGTACAGCAAAAGAAAAAAAAAAGACAACCAACTAAAATGACCTTCTTCTCTCTTTTGGGGGTGGGGAACATCTAGCTTTTGAGCTATATAAAGATCCATTTGGTACACAACAGGACAGACACATATACTTCCCGTACTTCTCATATGTTTCTCAGCAGATGCCTATGGAATCTGACTGTATTGATAATTTTGTATGGCTTGAAAATGATGTTATTCATATCCAAATAGTCCTCGACAGGAAAACAGTTCCCCACCCCTGCTAAGCCCTTTTTCCAGTCCATAAATAACAGTGAAAGGACCTAGGACATAGGTATAGCTACTCTTGAAGCTTCTCAGCAGGCTGTAGGGCACAGCAGCTTTCTAAACTCAACCAAACTCTACTGAACTACAAAGATCAGAGCTAAAGATTCACTAGGAAAGAATGACTGTACAAGGCATTTGTATGAATGCATTTCAAAAAGCTGTTTATGTAGTGGATGTCTACAAGACATTCAGAATTGTGTTGGTGAAGGGAGGTGAAATATTAGGTAATAAGAGAGGGAAGAAATTGCAAGATGTGAAAGGCTTTGGATAAAAAGAATGGGCTAGAGTGGGATGCAAATTCATTGATTTGTTGTCCAATCAGGTGTGAGGTGTGTTATATAGAACATTCCATGTAATCCTTGTAATACTAATATCCAGTATGATCTCCTACTGTTGTCCTTTTACAGATGAAAGACTGAGGTTCAAGGCAGTTTAATAATTTACCCAAGGAACTAATTCTAATAGGTGACGAATTTGAGCTTGGATAGGAATCCACTTGAATACTGTATTCATACATCTTTCCCCTAAACCAGTCTTCCTTCCAAAACATTCCAGAAAGTGTAATCCTTTTTGGCATCAGTACCAAAAAAAACCCCAAAACAAAAAACAAAACACCAGTCATGATCATTCCAATGTATTCAGTACCGGGCATTGAGACAGGAAACGTGAAGGGAATTAGCCAGATGACACAATGCCACTTGGAATAGAGGCTAGGGAGAAAGAAAGTATGTGTCTGTGTTTTAATTTGCCTCTAAATTAACCTCAGAAGTGTAGCTTTCACTGGAATCCTGTCTGGAAGTTTTCTTTTACTTATAAACGTATAAGACAAGTTCTATTGTCATCTCTGCGTTTGACTCACTACACACATTTCTGTTATTTCTGAGTCACTAGTCTGGCTTGAGTTATTTAGCTACAGATGCTCGATGCTACTTGGAACAATGAGGTTGCCAGAGTCAATACAACCTCATATCAGATCTTTGGGCCTATTGAATGCAACTCCCTCACCTTGATGATTCTGATATGTAAGTGAAAATAAATTTTTTGAGGGTTCGAGTCATGTCTGTTCATATAGCTAATTACTATAGCTTCTCATGTCTTGGAGATCATTCTTTTTTTTTAAATTTTATTCTATTTTTTTGTGAACATACTGTACAGAGGGGTTACAATTACATGGGCAGGATAATGCGTACATTTCTTATCAAGCATTGCAGCCTCCTCCTTTGTTTACCCTTCACCTCCCTTCCCAGCCTCCCCCTCACCCAATCCTCCACACCCCCCCCACCAACGTGGTAAAGCTCATTTTCAACATGACAACTTGTACTTCTCATTGTTGCAACAGGTCCACCTGTATCCTTAAACGACTTGTTTTTCCCCATCTCCTCCACAAGTTATACTGACATCCAATATAGTGAAAGCAGGGGTTATACTGTGGGGGAGGGACATACAAAGCAACAAAGAGATAATCTTATAAATGCTTTAGAAACAAATGCATGAAAGAAAAAAAGATTAAAATACATATCTAAGGGTTCATTTTCCTAACATCACATTATCTAACCTTTTCCGCTTGACTCATACATATACTAGTTATTGCAAATAAGGGAAACCATGGGACCTATGTTTCTTTGGGCCTGCCTTACTTCACTTAATATAAGTTTTTCCATTTCCTAACAAATGGGGCAATGTCATTCTTTCTGATGGAGGCATAGAATTCCATTGTGTATATATACCACATTTTCTTGATCCATTCATCTACTGAGGGGCATCTGGGTTGGTTCCAGATCTTAGCTATGGTAAATAATGCTGCAATAAACATAGTTGTGCTGGTAGCTTTAGTGTGGTCTTGTTTGTAAACATTTGGGTAAATGCCCAAAAGTGGGATTGCTGGGTCATAGGGGAGCTCTATGTGAAGTCTTTTGAGGAACCTCCATACTGCTTTCCAAAGTGGTTGAATAAGTTTACACTCCCACCAACAATGCAATAAGGTTCCCTTCTGTCCACACCCCATCCAGCATCTGTTGTTGTTAGAGTTCTTGATTTTTGCCATTCTAACTGGAGTGAGGTGGTATCTCAATGTTGTTTTGATTTGCATTTCTTTTATGGATAGGGATGTTGAGCATTTCTTCATGTGTCTATTGGCCATCCTTCTTTCTTCTTCAGAGAAGTTTCTCTTTAAGTCTTTCGCCCACTTATTTATTGGGCAGTTGTTTCTTTGAGGATTTGTTGTTGGGGGATTTAATTTTTTGAGTTCCAAGTATATTTTAGATATGAGACCCTTGTCTATTGTATGGCTAGTGAAGATCTTCTCCCAATCCGTGGGCTTTCTATTGATCTTGCTAGCTATGTCCTTTGCCATGCAGAAGCTCTGCAACTTCATGAAATTGGAGATCATTCTTCATGACTCAAGTTAGGTCTCATGAACTGTGGAAAAATGAAGGACTCAGAATTCTTTCCTTCCTATTTTTATGCATTTACTTGGTGATGACTGTCTTGAGATTCTAATTCACCTGGGAATTACAATAAAGAAAACAAGGTGAAGTTTCTGCCAAAGGAATTCAGGGACTGTGGGCTTCTCACGACTTAAATCAGTGAAAGCAAATAGTCATATCCACTGTACATGAAGTGGGAAAGCGTGTGTGGGTCAGCAAATTTCTTCTCAACTGCCAATAGGTGAAAAGAGGCACCTACCAACCTGAAGAATGATCACTCTAGATTCCTGTTACTAACTATATCCCAACACGAATCTGCTGCTGGGAAAGTAAGCACGTGGGATCCATTTGGAAGGGTGAACACTTGAGTTCTGAGGTCTCAGAGCCTCCACACTGCCTTTGTTGTGCAAGAACCTTGGGGTTTGGTTCTTTGCTTGTGAGCCAGGAAGATCTCAGATATCACCGCAGCCTTGCTACCAGAAACACACAGGAGTTAGAATGAACTGCAAGTGAGGATGAGGAACAGGGCCAGGCTTTTCCTCAGCTAGGACAGAACTTTGGATGAAGTCTACTTTGGCTTCAGTAGGACAGGAGATCTAGCTTTACAAGTTCTGATGATGAATGACAACAGTTGTGCTCTTTCTCAGCTTGGAAGGTTATCTTGGGGCCCATAGCTTGTTTTGAATACCTAATGCTGTGAGTTCAGGGCTGGTCAGGATCTATCCATCCTCCATTCTTTGTTATCTTCCCAAGAGAACCGTCAGAAGCCCCCAGTAGCTCTGGAGAAAGGGTGAACACTCACAATAATTAAGATAAGCAACCAGCCATGGACAGAGGTATAGCCCCTTCTAGGCCTCAGGCAGGTGAAGACAATAACTCATATTTTTTTATATTACCCACACTTCACCTTCCAGTTTCACATTCAACTGTAGTGGTAACCATCCAAGAGGAGAGGGAAGAGGGTCTCTTTCTCAGTGCAGTTTTTATTTTTTGCTGGTCCTGTGTCTTGAACTCTGGGCCTGGGCTCTGTCCCTGAGCCTCTCTGGGCGCAAGGCTAGCACTCTACCATTTGAGCCACAGCGCCACCTCTAGATTTTTCTGTTTATGTAGTACCGAGGAATGAAACCCAGGGCTTAATGAATGCTAGGCAAACACTCTACCACTAAGCCACATTCCCAGCCGCTTAGCTCGTTTTAAGGGTGAGTGTATATGAATGTGTGTGTGTGTGTGTTTGTGTGTGTGTGTGTGTGTGTGTGTGTGTGTGTGTGTGTGTGTGTGTGTGTGTAGGTGTATTTGGGATGGAAGGAACTACCATGCTATGTGCTGATAAAATGCTGCAGTATGGAGATAAACAGGATTCATAAAGAGATCATTCTTCAGGTTAGTAGGTAACTCCTTTCACCTATTGGCAGTTGGCATACATTTTCAGGCCTACGAATGCTTTCCCACCTTATAACTGGTGGATGTAATTATTTGTTTTCACTTCACCCAAAACCTTGCACTGGCTGAAGGCTTGGCCTATGATGGCGGAGGCTGCAAGGATGCTAGTAGCTAAGAAAGCAGAGATCAACCACTTCTGAGCTTTATTGCTTTGCTAGAAGACATGCTTGGTGTACAGCCAGGCTCTGTGACCAGCTTACCCAAGTGCTCTCAGATGGACTTCCTGCTCTCAAAGTGAACTTTTCCATCTGCTAGAAAGCAGTGTGTTACCACAGCCGTCTGAAAAGGATAGGCTCCATTTTCTGTTTTCAAGGCCACAAGGAGGAAAGAGAAAAGGGAGATGGCATGAAATAATGCGCAGTGAAAAACATCATTACTATTAATCAGCGGGTTAGGGTCAGACACGCATTTCCAGCCTGTGTCTTTTTCATACATTTTTTTTCCCAAAAGTATTTGTGAAAGTTTTTTTTATGCAGATAGTTTTTAGTACTTCTCATCAAGATTCATTCCATCTATGTGTAGTTAGGAGAAGCAATTTTTATTTTTTGGTCAATCATGGGGATTGAACTCAGGGATTTGGTGCTGTCTTGGAACTTTAGCACTTGAGGCTAGCACTCTTCCACTTTGAGCTACAGCGCCACTTCTGGTTTTCTGGTGATTAACTGGAGATAAGAGTCTCATGGACTTTCCTGCCTGGGCTGGCTTTGAACCACGATCCTAAGATCTCAGCCTCCTGAGTAGCTAGGACTATAGGTGCAAAGCACCAGCACCCGGCTTAGGAGAAGCAACTCCACAGTAACTCTGGCTGAACACTACAAAAGCTGGCTTTTCATGTCACAGTCCAGTATGGGTAAGTGGGAGTGAGGTTCTCTATTCATACTTGGTTTTTCTGGGTGCCAACTATCCACACTCAGTGGATCTATTGTTCCCCAGGGCCTGAAGTTCTTTCTAAGGTCAACCATGTCCATCATAATGAGGGAGTGGAGTGGGATGGGGGGGGGAGATGGGGGGTAATACCTCCTCTGAGCTGCTGTCTCTATGGTGACCACATTGTATGCATTCATGTCCCCTGGCACAGGAGCCTGGTAGATGTGCTGTGCCCCTGTGTCCAGAAGGAAAAGGAAACTTTGTGAACAACCCACCAGTCTATGTCATGATTAAGGATGGGACATACATACACATTCACTGTGTGCATATAACATTGTGAATACGCCTTTAAAACAAGCACCCTTGGTGACTCTAACAAATAGGGCTTCAAACCTAGTTTCCTGAGAAACTCTCACCCACAGGAACCTGTGTGGCCATAGCAATGAGTGTGAATCTATTTTGAGATCACGCAGGTGTGTTGGATATAGGGAGGAATAGAGAACCACAAAGCCCACACCCACTGCTCCCTACTGTTTGAAGGTGGGCAAGTCACAACCACAGTTTCCTCAGCATCATCTCAAGCCCACAGTTTTACAGCTCAAGCAATGAAGCTGTCTGCCAATAAGAAGGCTGGTTCTATGTCTCTGGGACTCAGATCTTCACCCATCAAAGTTAAGAATGTGCACATAAACTTCCAAGGTTCCCAGAGAGTAAAGAGATGCTGAGATCAGAGGCAGCGTTCATCCTCGCTACTCAAAGTGCGGTCCAGGGACCAGCCGCCTTCGATCAATCATCTGGAGCTGATGAGAAATGCAGCATCTCCGACACCACCACCGATCTACGGAATCAGAATCCACCATTTAAACGGAGCCTGCACATAGTGGGTTCTGACATACTGGGTTTGAGGTTGCTTCTGAATGAAGCTACTTTCAGCCCCTCTAGCCCAGGTTCCTCCAGGTGACTTTGAGGATGTAGGGTTGGGCTGGCACTGTCGGCCAGGAAGAGAACAGACATCAATTATGTTGAGAAGATATCATTTCTATGTCCTGGCAGGCTACTTTTGCTGTGCTTTTCTCCCCTGTGTTGGAGCTTTATCCCTTGATCTCTCACCTAGGAGTTTAGTTCATGTATGGCTGGGATTTCTGCTTTAGAAAATAGAGATCTTTTTCTTTTCTTTTTTGAGGTCACAGGATGATCTAGGACAGACATACATAGGCCTGAGTGGTGAGATCTGGAGTGATGGAACTTTGAATCCATTTAGCCATTGCAGAGTTCAAGATAAAGTTGTAATTCTTAGAGGAGTTATTATGGGGATGGAAGTTATTAGGGTGACAGGGGAACCGAAATCAGAAAGAACAGGATGTTGAAATAGGGAGGGGGAAAAAAGCTCACAGTAGATATTCTTTGCATTTCTTTGAAGAAGTCACATCCTGCCATCATGGGGTTGGAAGATAGTGACGAGTCAGCAGTTCCAAAGATAATATATCCATAATCTCTCTGTCTCTCTCTTTCTTTCAATCTGGTTAACAAAACAATCGAAACCAATGTGGTCTTTTATTTTAAATAGAGTTTTCCAATTTACGCAATACTTTAAAGGCGTTCATTTATTGAGCCTACACTATTTATTTACTCGTTCAGAGTACACACGATGCGCGTTAGAAACAGAGCCAGTTTGGGAGAATGGTAAGGAGAAGGGAAGAGGATGATGTAAGATGATGATTGAAACCCATGGTGTCTATGTATGAAGATGGCAGAAGGAAACTTGCTGAGAACAAGGGGTAGAGAGGATAGGGAAAGAGAACACAACAGGAGGAGTTAATCTGACTAAAATAATCTGACTAAAATCTGACTATGATCTAACTAAAATATGTGTGTGCATCAAATACCACAATGCAATGTGCTATGCATCATTACAGTGAGGTATATTTCACCCTAGTTATAGCAAAATATTGTACAATTCATATGCACTAGTGAGCTAGTAATGCAATTACTCTACCCAAAACAAGTGAATGACAGGAAAGGAAAATCCACACTGTGGGGGGTGGGTGCAGGAGCAGGGATGAATGGGAATGAATACGGTTGAAGTACTTTGCAGGTATGTATGAACATGCAACCATAAAATCTGCTGGACTTTTTTTTTTGAAAGAAGGAAAAGAGACAAAAGAGAGAGCTGGACTGAGGGAGTTTGATACGGGTACATTATGTACGTTTATGTAGATGTCACAGTGACATCCTTTTGTACAACTAATAGATGCTAATAAAAAATGTTTGAGTGAAAACTAAGAAGAACTGAGTCAGGTTCTGGTATACAATGGTGGAGATAACAGACACTGGCGGTTTCTCTATGGGGTTTACACTGCAGTGAGCTTGGTGGGTTTACATCGAACGTTTGCTATGTGCCAGTCATCATGAGGAGCTGAGGCTATTGGGAAAAAGGCAGGCATCACCCACAGCAGACTCCGCAGGGCATGGGTAAAAGAGCTCTGTGAGGGGGAAGAGGTGGGCTGAGGCCAGGTGGCCATGAGCTTCAGGCCCCTTCCTTAGAGTTAGGGATTTATCCTTTGGCTAACAGGGGACTGTCTATACACGCGGGTGTGAAGAGGTCACAGGTCAGCCTACCTCAGATCTATGTTGGGAGATGGAATAGGGATTTGATCTAGTGTGGAAGAGACAATGAGCCATGTTAAAAGATGGAAACATGGGTTGAAAGCTGGCACTGCTGTCGCTCAGGGTGTGTACTTAATACACATCCCATTCCTGGGGTTTTATGGACATGCAGTTCAGACTCTAGCTCTGGAGTGGGCCTGGTGTTTCTCAATGTTCATTATCTCCCAGATGATGAAGATTCTGCCTCCTCGGGGACCACTCTGTGTGATACACAGAGCAGCGAGCATGTCACACGGCGCCTACACTATGCGACGGCTCTGCAGCGCCTTCTGCGTAGACACTTTCATTCCAGGCTCTTCACTACCAACCAAGGGATGATGGGAATTGCGATCTTCATTTTTCCGGGAGAGGAATCGTTTCCAAGGCTAGCTAACTTGTCTAAAGCTGCATTGACTGACGCACATCCTTTTGACTCTTTCCTGAGATGAAGAAAAAGAAAGAAAAAAATGCAGAGTTTAGGCCTTTCTTGTTTCATGTCAGCCTGGTTTTGCAGAAATCTTACTGCTGCAAATTAACCACAAGAAAGATTTCACCGTTGTTCATAGCCCGAAGGAAGGAAGAAGCAGTTTTCTCTTTTTAATCTCGTGACCTAACGGGGGTGCCTTTAAGGAAGAGGCTAGCAAGACAGTTCCAAGGGGGAAGGCCGGACCGCAAGCTCAGGGAGCCAATGTCTTTGAATGATCACAGCTGGTGTGGTCTGGGTGTCACGGGGCTGGGGAAGGAGCAATGCCTGAGGGTGGGGGTGGAGTGGAGGCCAGGGGAGGGGGGCCCTTGGTGACTGGAAGAGCCACTGGTGTCTCTGTGATCACTCTTGTGGTTTTGGAACAAGGTTGGCAGGCAGCCAAGCACTGTGGGGGATGTGGGGGATGCAGAGAATACTCCAAGGGTGTTACATAATTTGCCATTGCACCATCCAATGCCTGGGGTTTCCCACTTCTGCAGGACAGAAAGTAAAGGATCCTCCAAGGAAGGAAAACTTAACCTAGGCCCTAGGCTGAGAAAGCCCTTGGGAGTCATGAAAAGTAGTGGCTGTGGGTGGCTCTTGGCCATAGCCAGCACTGGCTGTGGGTACAGGATCTGGCTTATGGCAGAACTTGAGAATTGGGCTTCAGAGCTCAGTCACTGGAGTGACAGGGTAGGTGTTATATGTGAGCCAGTAGCTTCTGGAACACCTAGCAGTTTATTTAAATGCATGTTTGGGATATATCATTATTATTATTATATGTGCAAATGCACATATATAATATATACTGTAAGTGTGTATATATTATATATGTATATATTTCACTTCTGGTTTTTTCACTTCTAGTTTTGAAACAGATTTTTATTTTCTTTAAGTAGTTGTATAGAAGAGGCGCCATTTAACAAAGTGGTTTATGGATACAATCCGTCTTGATCGGTGTCACCCCTTCCACAGTCTCATACCTGACTTCCACCCACCCCTTCTTTTACTTAATTTTTTGATATATGCAATGAATTCTTGACTGCATTCTTCTCCCTGGCCCCCACCTGCTTCCCCCCACATTCATCTGCCCCTTCTCCCCTTGGCCCACATTCCTTCTTGCAAGTATCCATCTCCTGGTGCTGATTTTGTTGGGCTTGACCTAGTCTTTGCAAAAAAAAAAAATTACACCCTCTGTACAGTATGTTCTCAAATAAAATAAAATAAAATTTAAAAAAATTACACTATTGGAACTCCCCATAGAGTATATAATACGTCAGTTAATTCTTTTGTAACCATGTGTGTTATCACCCTCGGTGATAACTTACAGATTCATAGACACATGCTATCTTCTACACACGAGGGAAACCATGCAGCCTTTTTTTTTTCTCTGCATCTGGCTGATTTCACCAGGCACTCTTAAGGTATGGTGTCTCCCTCTGGGCCTGTTGAATTGCAAATGATGGTGTGTGTGTGTGTGTGTGTGTGTGTGTGTGTGTGTGTGTGTGTGTGTGTGTGTGTGTGTGTGTGTGTGTGTGTGTGTGTGTGTGTGTGTGTGTGTGTGTGTGTGTGTGTGTGTGTGTGTGTGTGATGAGAATGGAATTTATTTTTAGCCAGGTTTTCCAAGTGATTCCTGCAGACCAAAGTTGGGGAACTATTCACTCTTGGCAACCTGAGAGACCTAGTGGAAGACATGCAAGGGAATATGGACTTGGAGTCAGACAGACTTCCCAGACCTGTGCCACATCCTCATAGCTTTTCAGCTGTGGATTTGTGTGCAACTCTCTGGACCTCATTGACTCCCATCTATAAACTGAGATTGCACTGCCTTGCTTAATGGGTTATGTGAGGGTCAAAGGAAGACCAAATCTGTAGGTGTTTGCTGTACACCAGCGGCTCAATAAGTATTGTAGGCTTACATGCACCACTGTCTTGTTTCTTATTGAAGTAGCTGCATGCTTTTTGCCTAGGATATTTGTAATTGGAAGGTGGAAGGCTGGAAGGAGGTAGGAAAAGCTTGGATGGTGAGCTAGGATTTTATTCTCATTGTATCTGCCAATCATAGATTTCTGAGATGGATGTGAGAATGAGTCCTCAATCTCCTAAGGTACTGTGCTAGATCTAACACGATGTGTGTTGACAATGGTGGGACATAAATTGACCATGTGTTCCACAAATTCAGGTGCAAATGTTAGACCCAGGATAGCCCCACAAGGGAACTAGCTCTATCCCAGCAAAGTGAAGGTGATCATGTGTACATGCAAAAAGCGTCAGTTCTAGAATAAAGCACTGACTCAGCTTATTTTTCTTTCTGCTTCAGATCAGCCTGAAGACCTTTGAAGCATGGAGGACAGGAGTCTTTACCTGCTTTCTTTTTTCATTGGTGTGGGGTTTGAACTTAGAGCCTGGGTGTTGTCCCTGAGCTCTCTGGCTCAAATCTAGCATTCTATCTAATGGAGCCACAGCTCCACTTCTGTTTTTTAAGTGGCTCATTGGAGATAAGAGTCTCTTGGGGGCTTTTCTTCCCAGGCTGGCTTTGAGCTGTGATCCTCAGATCTCAGCCTTCTGAGTAGCTAAGATTACAGGTATGGGGCACTGGTGCCTGGCTAGGAGGCCTTATCTTGAGAAGGGAAGACAAAGGGTGGTTAAGGATCCAGGACCATGAGGTTGAGAAGTTTATGGAGTGGAGTGATTGGTTCTAAATGGAATAAAGATGATGTAATTGTTTCATGCAATAATCTGACTTGGGGGAAGTGAGCTGAAGGAACAAACTTTGGGTGGAAACTGTGGAGACACAGTTCCTTATATGGAAGAATTTCAATAATATCTCCTACGGTTGGATTCCACTATCAGATACAATAGAAATGAGCCTGTATGCCATCAGTCCTCCAGCAACCCTGCAACCAAGAGTATTTTTTTTCTCCATTTTGCAGATGAGGAAACAGGTTTGGGAAAGGGGAAGTGACACCTCAAAGATCCACTGATTAGAAAGAGCTGGGCCAAGAATGGAGTTCCTGGTGTTCTGCAATGTGTTGGGTTCTTGATCTATACACAGAGGAACTTGAAAAAAGAATTTTGCTACTGAGGTCTGTCCTCAGCCTTTATGTCCCATATGAGGTAAATTCAGGCAGCAAAACAAATTACATTTTCAAGAGTCTTAGAGCAGGTCATCTCCTGAGAGAACACCATCATCAGCTTTTAGGGTTTGAGTATGGATGGAGATTATCTATGCAAAATCCTTAGACCCAGGTTTAGCCTAAAGGGCTGAGTTCATGGTTCTACAACATATGTTTTTCCTTGGTGTTACAGTTTCATAAGGTTAGAGGAGGTACACAAAAGTACAAGATACAAATAAGTATCCAGGCAGCCCCTGAGATGTGGGTTCTGGTCCATAGTTTTTATTCTGCTATGTTACAAAACTATTATTCTACACCATATTTGTTACCAATCCACATCCAGCTTGAATAATGACTCTTGTTAATCTTCCTGTGGGCTCATCAAATATGACATTATACCAATGTTTATGGGGAGCGTTGAACGTATTGGGTTGGCCATCCCTGAACTGAAAAACTGAACTACACCTTCTTATATCTTATGAGTGGCACTGAGAGGTCATGAGCTCTCTGTCACTGGAGGTGATCTTCTGTTATGGATGCTGCAGAAGAGGTTTAAGAATAGAGTTAAGATCTTAGACACTGGGATCCATAGGCCACCTCAATAACTCATTCTTGAGTTTTCCCCCTTGTTTCATGTACCTACCACCATTGTTGAAGCATTTTGGCATAAGTCTAGCTACTTATAATGAACAACTCACAAATGACAGCTCTTATAAAAGGTTAGACTCTTTTGCAAAGGCCTCAAAGGTCCTGGGAATGCACAAAGCATCATCCTTTACAATGCACACAGGGGTGAACCCTCACGAAAGATGTGTCTAGCACCACAGTCAAACTCAATGAAAAACGATCACCAAGTTTTCAAGTTGATCAAAGGACTTGGATAGACACTTCTTCAAGGAAGTCACAGAAATGGCCAGCAAGCACAGGCAAAGAAGCTGAGTGGCATTTGTCATGAGGGAAATGCAGATCCAAACCACTGTGATAGCACTTCAACTGACAAGAACAGGTATTGTAAGGAAGACGAGAAACTGTCAGTTTCAGAGAGCATGTGGCGAAGCCAGTGCCCTCCTCAGCTGTACTGGTGAGAATGTTGAGAATGCACCTGCCACTGGAGAAAGCATTCGGTCAGGTTCTCAAAAAGTCACACGAGAAGTTAACATATGATCCGAAAACCAAGGCAATTAAAAAATACACAGTGTCAAACAACAACAACAAGAAATTCATAGGCACATGTTTATAATATTATTGGCAATACTCCAGAGTAGTGACAATGCAAAGGTCCATTGGCAGATGACTGTATAAACAATATGAAGAACATCTGAATACTTTAGTATGATTTAGCAGTGGTATAGCCTAGCAAATGGCCAAAACTTCAATGCGTTATGTTAAGAGAAAAATGCCAGGCACAAATTATATGAAATGTCCAGGAAAGGAAAATCAGGAGAAACACAAAGTAAATTTGTGGGTTTTGTTGTTGTTCTGTTCTGGGGCTTGAACTCAGAGCTTGGATGCTGTCCCTGAGCTCTTTTGCTCAAGGCTAGTGCTCTATCACTTTGAGCCACAGATCCACTTCCATTATCTTTTGGTGGTTAGTGGGAGATAAGAGTCTCACAGGGACTTTTCAGCCTGGGCTGCCTTTGAACAGCAATCCTCAGATCTCAACCTCCTGAGTAGCTAGGATTACAGGTATGAGCCCCCAGCGCCCATCAGATTTGGTGTTGGTTTAGGGCCTGGGAAAAGCGAAAGTGACTGTGAATGGTTATAGAAGTTTTTGTGGGTAATGAAAATGGAATGAATGCTGATGATGGTCGTCTGCATTTTAAGTATGCTAAACCCACACCCTGTAATCCTTTAAAAGGAGAAACGTTAGGTTATGTATGGATTGTATCTCCATTCTTAAAGGCTCTGATATAATAGATGTAGATTCCTCCAATAGTGCTTGGTACATCATTGATGTAAAGTTGATGTTTTTTCTTTCCTTCCTTACTCCATTGGATTGCTTAAAAGACTACTCAGGACTCCTTGCCTCTAACCATCTCTGACAGGGATGTCAGCCTATTGGACTGGAAAGTCAAGTATATAATTCCAGGTCAGCCTGATTCTAGTTCCCCTAAGGCCTCATGTCTCCTTGGTCACAGAATTGCTGTCAAGACTCTGAGGCAAATCTCAGATCACGGGAGCTACAAATTGCTACATGATTCTGTGCGTGTCTTTCACCCCTTAACTAACAGCTGTCAGGATGCTGCATCCAAGATGGCTGGGGTATGGCCAGCCCCAAAGCCAGAGCTGAGCAGCTGGCCGGGGAATCTGTCCCTTCCAGTCTTCCTGCTTCTTTTCCAGGATCTTTAACGGGTCTGCTCAGATAATGCAGAGAGCAAAGCAAAGCCTCTAGGGAATTTGAGGGGAGGGTTTGGATTGGGAAAGATAGAATGATGAGAAGGTGGTATGAAGTAAGATGAATTTTGTACTTATAAACGG
Organism: Dipodomys merriami; assembly: GCF_024711535.1. Taxonomy (NCBI): domain Eukaryota; kingdom Metazoa; phylum Chordata; class Mammalia; order Rodentia; family Heteromyidae; genus Dipodomys; species Dipodomys merriami. The sequence continues at coordinate 9,207,967 of NW_027203270.1, forward strand.
TACCTCCTTGTGCAACTACTTAAAGATGATATAAAAATACATATATAAGAAAAAACGTCAATGAAAATACGGTGCCAGTGTTCCTCAGCTCACAGCCTGTTATTCCCACTGGGAAAACACATCCAGAGCCCCATTGCGTCTTCGAAGTTCTGGGCCTCAGGGTTGGGGGAGGGGGGGGTTGTGGAGAAGACCAGGGGGAAGAATCAAAGAGCCCATTTCTGATGGTAAGACATGGGAAAGGAACTCCACATGCTCCCAGCTTCCTTTCACAAGGGAGGTGCTTCCAGTTTCCATTGGTAGGAAGAAGACAGGGGAGGGACGCCCAGGAAGGAAGGAAGAGGAGAAGGAGGAAGGAGAGAGCTCTCAGTGTGAAAGACTTTCCCATCATCCAGCAGGACAGGTTGGCCCTAAAGTGGGACTTAACTCCAGAACGGAAGTCAATGCTATTCAACTGTCCAGTTGCTTTTTCTCTTGCATAGTGACTCCACTGTGTCATGGCCCGGTGTTGGGTTGGCTGTGGAGCCAGGGAAGGGTTGGGTGTGGATGCTGGAGTCCTGGCATGCACGGGTGATGGGAGGCGAGAGGGAAGGCTAAGGGCAGTGTTTCAGACTGAGAAGTAGGGAAAGATCAGGAGGATGGCAACCCCTCCATAGTCTTACCATGTCTTTTGGAAGCTGGACCATACTCTGGGTCTGGGGTGTGGCAGATGGTAAAGGAACATGGAGAGGGCTGGAAACCCTAGGCACTGCTGGGTCCTGGGATCTTCTGAAATCTTAGCAGTCCTCCAGAGAGCATCCTATTGGACACAAATGGAGCATCCTGTCTCCCTCTCCCGCCATCCAGAAACCTGCTCACTTGCAAAGGAGTGAGTGGAGTCTGGCTGGGAGTTTTGAGAACGTGGGCCAATTTCGGAAGCCTTCCCCGAGTGGTATGGTGCCAGCGTACCCCTCCAATTCTCAGCTGCCACTCTGGCATTCCCTGGGCCACCGCCAGGGACCCGATGGGAAGGAAGAGGCAGCCGAGTTCCTGTCCTGACACAGGGAGGAGTGTTGACTCGAATCAGTGAAGCAGAGTCCACCATCTACCAGGGGAGAAATGTGTGAGATGTCTCCTCTAGAACTTGCTCTTTCCTCCCAGAAAAATACCAGCCACAGGTCATGTGTCCCTGGTCTCTTAGGAAGTTGGTGACCAGGCCAGGATCCCAACCCAGGGATACAGGTTCCAGTCTTAACTCTTTCCCCAAAGACCTTTCCAAGCAGGCAAGAGCATCGCTAGGCCCTGGCTCTGCTCCTCACTAACTGGGTAAGCCTGGAAGTCAGCTGACTGCACCCAGTAAGCCCTACAGTCCTCATCTGAGAGACAAGTGTCATATAATCCCTCTGCTTCAGCCTCGTTAGCCTTAGCCAGTCTCTTATCCTCCACAAAGGATCTTGGCCTTATGAAACAGTCACCCAGGGACTATGAAACCCAGTGTGACTCTCCTGCTGAGCGACCACAAGCCAACAGATATGTCCGCCTGTGATGCTCTGTCTCTGCCCCAAGAAACCTAGTAGTGTTTTTCTGGGGGCTCTGGTACTACTGCTTTTGAGGTAAGGTCTCATGCTTCAATCCTGAGCTGTCCCAGACAGCCATCATCTTATTTCCATTTCCCTTGTGGCTAGGATGACAAATACGTACCACTACACCAAGCTGTTCGTGGAGATGGACTTTCACTAAAAATGTTTTCCTGGCCTACTTTCTTTCAGTCTCTACCTCCTAAGTAGCGTGGGATTATAGACAGGAAGCACCACTCCTGGCTTTCTGAAGCCAGGCTTCTTGAAGACATTCTCTGTGGGGTTGCCACAGGGGTCCAAACCTGCCAGAACCTCACGAAGACCAAGGTCTTTATGACTTTGTTTGTCACCTCTTCCTTCCCTACAACTCCCATTGTCACAGTCTCTTGTCAACACATTTCCACTCTGGTCTCCCCTCCATCCTCATGAGCTACCCATGCTGCTTTGCTCCTGGCTTTCTCTACTTCTCCCTCTGCAGTGATTCCCACATGTGCATCTGCCTTGGCCACACCCTGGATTTTACTCCTCCAGTCCTTTGTCAGCCACCACTGCCGTTGCTGCTTTAGGCAAGATTTAGCTGGCTTGGGAGGAAATCCCTCTGGGGCTTGGCCTGGTCAGCAGGGTGGAAGACCATGCATGACCAGCTGAATGAGCGGAATTGGCACTTTGTTGGAACTTCCATTTCCTTTGAAGAGTGCTCACTTCTCAGCAGACTCCTGGGCTGTCTTGGGTGTCTCACTCACTGGCCATGAGGTATGCGTCCCTTTGGCTGCGGCAGACTGCACTTGCGCTCCTCACTCAGCTCGAGGCTCAGCGAAAGGCTTCCTCCTCCGAGAAAACAACCCTTGCTGACTGTGCAGAGGATATGCATTCTGCGCCGTTCATACGGCATCCATATGGCAATTAGTCATCAACACAGGCAGCATGGTGCCTTTGGTGTTGCTTTTTATTGTCTTTGCATATGATCTTACCCTCTGGTGTCAGACCTCTCAGAGGAAGGTATGTGTTACTGTACTTAATTAAATTTTTTAAGTCATTGTTATAAAGGTGATGTACAAAGATATATAGACAAGTAAAGAGTATATGTCTTTTTGGGCAATGTCACCGCTTCCCTCACACTTTCTCCCAGTTTTTCCTCCCATCACTACGCACAAGTTGTATAGTTCATTTTCTTCCTCGTGTCTAGTGTGTACCACTGCTGTGTTTGTTCACCCAGCATCCCTCCATTTCTGTGCCCCCTCCCAAAGACAGATAAACAAACAAGGCAAAAATAAAAGAAATTTAAAAAGCAGCAAAGAGAAAGCATCTTGTTTCCATTTCCTGGAGTTCATTTCAGTATTATTTTATTTTATTTATTTTATTATCTTTAAGTAGTTGTGCAAAGAAGTTCCCATTCTACACAACAATGTATGAGTACAAAGTGTCTGACAACATTGCCACCCATCTCTCTTAACCCATCCCTTCGCTCAGTTTTTTCTTTAATTGAGATTAGGTGATTACATAACTTTCACATCTTTCACAGTGTTGTGAAATAGTGATTCGCAGAGTCACAAACACATTTTAACTTTCACAAGGCAAATTGTCATTATCATGGTCTATACAGTTTGTGAATTCTGTGAACTTTGACATTACAAGTTATTTTTTCCACATCAGGTGATGTTTACATTTCTTTCCTTTTGCTTAGTGTGGGCTGTTCCCACTTACTCTGTTCCTGTTCCTGGCTTCCCTCTGTTGTGTGCATATATCTACCATATATATGATCCAGAACATGGAGTCATTTAGCAATGATATGACAAAATGGGTGGCTATCTTTTGTTTCTTGAGTCCTGTTACTTTGCCATATCTTCTTGTATTTTGGATTTAGCATCCACACATCAGAGAGACCATGTGCTGTTTGGTTCTTTGTTCTTGGATTACTTCACTCAAAATAATCTGCTCTAGTTGCACCCATTTCTCTGCAAATGCCATTATTTTGTCCTTTCTAATGGCTGCATAATATTCCATTGTATATAGACACCACAATTTTTGGATCCACTCATCAGTAGTGGGGCATCTGGGTTGTTCACAAATCTTGGCTATTGTGAACAGTGCTGCAGTAAACATGGAGGTGCATGTGTCTTTGTATACTGGTTCCTGTTGCTCAGGGTAGATGTCAGTATTATTTTATATGATCAGCTGTACTTCATGCTTGTCAAACAGCCCTCTATAAGGGCTGATTGGATAGACAGGTGGGTAAGTCATAATTTTTAGATAAGTTCTATGGGAAGAAATACCCAATATGAGTCTCTGAAGGTCCCTAGGATGTCTAGAAGACAGAGAAGCAGGATAAGCCATTCTTTGCTCCTCCTGGAGGTAGGATGGGGCCAGGAGAAATGGACTGGGATTGGAGTTTACTTGTTAAGCAGTTCTAGCATTAAGGACCATGGTTCAGAGCTAGAACAATGGTAGTTCCAACGTAGCTTCAGGTTTACTAATGGCTGGACTTTTGTGCAAGTTCATTAACCTACCAGCACCCAGTTTCATGGGAAGTCCCTCTCTTCTCCTCTCTTTTCTTCTCTCCTTCTCTCCTCCTCTCTGAAGATCGAAAGACTTAGTGTACATGCAGCTGTTGGAACACTGCTTCACCTGCACCAGCAAATACTCTCTACACGGATTGTCTTGGCCTGCAGACTTGGACAGTATTGCCCAGAGAGAAGCATCAGGGGTTGAAGGGGGTGAGATATTTCTTACCAATCACAGAGAACGGTGCTGTGATTAGTAGAGGTCATGTATGTGTTCCTACTAACCTCGGGTTAAGCTTCCTATCCCTGCCTAGCACAGGTGTTAGGCTGAGATAGAAGCAATCGATGGGAAGAAATGCCCAAAGGAGAGGGAAATCAACTTGTCTTTAACGATGAGGTTGGCGTGTGTCTGCTGCCACCTGCTGGAGTCAGTAGGAATGCCACCTCTTGGTGTTCTCTGATGCCACCTCATGGTAGAAGAGGTTTATGACAAGCGATTTGCTGCTCCTCACTGATAACGCTGCTTCTGGTGGCACCATGCATCTTCTCACGAACCACCTACTATGTGCCAAGCATCCTATGATACTGAGGAAAAATGAAACAGCCAGATGCTATATGGTACACACCAATAGTGTTCACCCTTTCAGGAACTTACAAGGGTTTTTAATTATTTTCTATTTGAATTTATTAGCACATGGACTTGTTTACATTCAATTAAGATGCATGCTTGTTAGGGACACATTTTGTAAGTTCTGACCAATGCACCTACTTCCTTAAACAAACTATAAAATAGTTCCAGTATTCTAGGAAATTTCCACATAGTATTTTATAGTCAACTTCTCCCATCCTACCCCCAGACAATCCTGGTCTGATTTCTAATGCCTTAGTTCTCTGGGCTTTCAAGGTCATTATAGCAAGTGCCTGTAATCCCAGCAATTAGGAAAGCTGACATAGAAGGATCGTGGCCTCAAGTCCAGCCTGGGCAAATGTGGTAAGACTAGTAGCCATCAGCCAGAGTTACAGATTAGTTCTCTGAATTCCATGACTGTCAGGAGACATTCTCATACTGTTTGGTGGGGGTTCTCCTCTGGAGAGGGTACTTTTCAAAATTTCCAAGATGGGAGTCAGGTCCCTCTGCCCAGCTATGGGATGGTAAGCAAGTTCCTAACCTCAAGTCTCAGGTTCTCTAATTGAAAAAGTTCAGATGGAAAATAGCAGCGGTTCTTTACCAAGTCCCTGGTGTGAGGTGGGTCCCGAACTATGTAGTTGTGCAGGTGATTGATTTGGTCCTTAGTAACTCACCTAGGACCAAAAGAAGTCCAGCCTGGTTGAACCCCAGCCTGGTTGAACCCCCACTTTCACATTCAAATTGATCAAGCTGTGTGTTGTAAATATACACAGTCCATTTCAAGTCAGTTACACGTCAACTTTGAAGGATTTTTTAAAAATTTCTGATTGATGTCTATAAATTGTCCTTACCAGTGAGACAGACCCATTGTGCTAATTTCACACATGTACAATAAAACTCTCGTCTAAAAGTATCATCCAAAATCAGATACCAAAGCTGAAGACAGGAACAGTAGCAAAAAGTAATTCAGTTCTTGGGAACATAGATGTGTCAAAATCCATCCATCTGTACACTAAGGATTTGAGAATTTGATGGCTTGTCAAATGTGCCCGAATAAAATATTGTTGGCTTTTTTAAAAGTAACTAGACTTAAGATCATCATTCTTCAATATCACCCCACTCTCTTATTGGCAGAAAAATAACACTGGAGTACAACTAAAATAAAACATGTTTCCTCTTTACCCTTAATGATCTGTATTATAAAAGCAATATATGCTCATTATAGGAAAAGTAGAAAATATAGATGAGGAAATATGGAAAAATCAAAGACAGTCTTGATTCTGATATAGCAGTAATTTACATTCTGGTGTATGCTTTCCACTACTTTTTTGTATCAAATATTTAGATGTGTCTATAATTACATAACCCATACAGGAATGCCATAGCATGAGATCTTAACCCAGAAATGCTCTTATAATCTATGTTTAGCACTTACTGATATACTATGAATGGTTTCCTATGCTAATGAACAGCCATCTGAAATAAAAGTTTTAAAGTTAAGTTCTCTGATGACTTATTAGGAAATGTCAGGTGATTTGTGTTCACTGACACTTATGTATTGTAATTGTGGATGTCTCTTGTTCCTTAGATTCCTTCTTGTCTTCTTGTGATGTTTGATTATATCATTAAAATTTAAATCTAAACCAATACATTCTGTCCCTCCCTCCCTCCCTTCCTCACGCCCTTCCTTCCTCCTCCCTTCTTTGTCTCCCTCTCTCTTCCCTTCTCTGTCCCCACAATGTGGATGGACCGCTTTGGCCCTAGGTGAGTTATTAAATATCTCACTTTTCCCCCTATGGCTAATATATTGATGTTGCAGAGTTGTTCAGGGGACCAAATCGGTCACCTGTAAAACTATCTTTTGCCAGACCTGGGGCTTGAACTCAGCACCTGGGTGCTGTCTCTGAGCGTTTTTACTCAAGGCCAGTGCTCTACCACTTGAGCCACAGCTCTACTTTCAACTTTTTTGGTAGTTAATAGGAGATAAGACTCTCATGAACTTTCTTGACCAAGCTGGCTTCAAATTGTGATCCTCAGAGCTCAGTCTTCTGAGTAGCTAGGATTATAGGCACAAGCACCAGTGCCTGTATCTTTTTTTTTCTCTTTTATGGTTAGCACTTTTTGCAACTTACTGAAGAACTGTTTCCCCCACCCCTACCCCCATGTTTTAAACATGGGTTCTTAGATAAGATTCATGGTCTTGAGTCTTTTGCTTGCTCAGATAGCACTCTACCACTTAAACCATACCTACAGTCAAGCTTTTTGCTTATTTTTTGAGGTGTAGAATCCCAACAACTTTTCTTCCTGGGCTGGGTATCTTAACCTCCTGTGTAGCTAGCATTACATTTGTGAGTCACCAATACCTGACAACAATTTTTAAATTTTCCCATTTGTCCATGCGATCCACCAACAGTTGATTTTTGTGTATAATGTGAGATAAAGTGGCAAAGATTTTTATATGCAATTGACCTGGGGCCATTAATTGAAATTACTGTTCTTTCTCTGCTACACTGGAGTTGTGTCCTGCACAAAGAGATGCTATATACTAATGAGTACAAATGATTTAAAACTATATTCAATAATATACATAATTCACTCAAATGTAAAAGTGAGTGGAAGAAGGCAGACCAAAAAGACAAATCAGGCTGGCTGTATACATGGTGGACATTTGTGACCCTCTATTTTGTACCATTTATCGGTTTAACCATTGTTTGAAAATATCACAACGTCTCAATTATTAAAGCTTTAAAACAGACTTTTAGAGCCATTGACATAAGCCCTATAGCTTTATTCTTCTCTCTGAGATTGCCTTGGCTATTCTTAGCCTTGCCCATTTTCATGTAAATTTTAGCTTCAGATGATCAATTACTACAGAAAAAAAAAAAAAACCTGCTGGGATTTTGACTGAGATTGCTCTGGTCTGCTTTTGATCTTCTAAATTAATTTCCTTCTGTTAAGATTCAAAAAAAAAACCTCCTTGGAGTTTTGATCTGGATTTTATTAATCCCATAATTTGGTTTGTGGTATATTGAATTCTTTTGTTTGAATTTCACAACTGTGAATATTGATTTCTTCCCCAGAACCATCGGCAACTTTTGGAGAGGTTCTCTGCCACTTTATTTGGACACTTTTGGTCAAATTTCATGGCAAACAGTGACCAAATTTTAATGGATGCTTCTTGGATAAACTATACAAACTCTTGCAAATGATCTTATGTAATCTTTCCTTGGGTGCTCTGGGTGCTCTTTGGCTCATTCATTCATTCATTCATTCATTCATTCATTCATTCATTCCAAGTCTACCAATTCACGAAGGAAAGCCTTTGGCATAGCCTAGTCTTCAAATAGATATCAATGTGCACCATTACTTTATCTGCTCAATATTTAGGGAACTTCCTTTTTCCCAGAGAACTTTCAGAACACTCAACACCAAGCATCAGAAAATGAACTAAATGAACTAATTCTCTCTCTCTCCTCTCTCTCTCTCTCTCTCCCCCCTCCCTCTTTCTCTCTCCCTCCCGCCCTCTCTCTATCTCTCTCTCTCTTTCTCTCCCTCTCTCCCTCTCTCTCTGTCTATCTCGTGTATGTTATGTGTGTGTATGTGCCAGTCACGGGGCTTGAACTCAGAGCCTGGGCACCATCCCTTAGCTTTTTAGCTCAAGGTTTTCTTTCCTGCTCTACCACTTGAATAACAGCTCCACATCTGGCTTTCATGATGTTTCATTGGAGGTAAGAGTCTGATTTACATTCCTGTATGGGTTCGTTTTAGATTGCAATTTTCGGATCTCAGCTTCCTGAGTAGCTACAGGATTCCAGGTACAGCCTGGCTTTGAAGTCAGACTGTTTAGCAGCCCTGGGGACAGTGGGCTGAAATGCAGTGTGCAGAGGTAAAGAGAGCCTGGATAAGAACACCAGAGGCATGAGTGGATTCTTCTTCTTCTCCTCCCCTTCTTCCCCCTCTTCTTCCTCCTCCTCGTCTTTTCCTTTCCTCTCCTCCTTCTCCTTCTTCTTCCTGCCACATGCAGCACCTCGTTTGGATCATCTGGAATCTCAGAAGCTTGACCACACTATGTTCTCCTACAAATGGATGTTGAGAACTTGTTTGGAGGTTCTAGCAGGGGAGCACAGCTACTCGCATACCCTTGACCCAAGACTGGTCCTCCTCCCTCTTCGACGGAGCACGCAGCTTCGGGAGAGTCACACACAGAGTGGAGGGAGGAAGGGGTCACCCACCTAACCAGCCAGATCATCTGAATCAACCTTGGCGATCAATGGAGTGACAGATATTGTCACCAGATCTCCCTCACATCCAAGCAGTGTGTTTTCAAGTTATTCCCAGAATGAAGTGCATGTGAGTGGGTGAGGAACTGGATGTAGGTGGTGTTAGTCCAATAGGCTCCTTTCCCATAGCTTACCCAGCACCTTTCCCAGAACGAGGAGTAGGTGCAGGCAGTAAATAATCGGCCTCCTTCCTCCTTACCTTGAGATGACTCTCAATTGGGCCAGACACAACAGGACCCCCTTAAAGTGACCTTCAGGCTGGCCAGCCACAGGCCCCTTATCTAACTATTAGGGCAGCTGCCATAAATCCTAGCCCACCATGATGAAGTCCCTGGCCCATAAGTCTACACCAAGGTCCCCACCTCCTAGCCCCTTTAGGTTATAAAGATCACCTTAGATAAGGACAAATGCTTCTTCTCCCTGTGCAGATTGGCCTTGTCAGGCCCTTTGCTGGCAATATAAACTTTTCTTTGTGTGTTCTATGTGCTTGAGTGCCCACCTGGTTTTCTGCCCACAGGTGGGTTAGTGGGAGCACATCCAGATGTCTGGATCTAGATTTTAGGGTGTCGTGGTGCTGAGCTTCATACTCTGGGTCATTGAAGGGTGAACCGAGCAGCTATTCCGAAATGGAGCCAGGATGAACCTTTGATTGGCAGTGGTGTGGGAAACGCACTGGCTTTCTTCTCCTCTTCAGAGCAAGCACCCCCGGCCATATGACTTCATCTCAGAGGCCTTGTTAGTTCTTTTGTTCCCTGTTCATCTGTGTGTGTACTGCAGCTTTCCTAGAAAGAGGGAAGATAGGTTATTTCAGAAAGAAAAACAAATAACTTAAACCAGACCAAAAACCTGGCCTCCAAGTTGCTGTTCTGAAATTAGATCCATTTGTCAGATTCGATTGGATGAGATATCTTAAATTACTTAGTACAAACTGCTCATTTTGTACCCGAAAAGGCCCTCAAGCCAAGAGAGGAACAGATGATTTGTTAACCAGTTAGTGGGAAATTGTGGGCTTTATCATAAATAAATAATGGGGAAATCTTTAAAAGAGAAAAGAAAAAAAGGCTGTCAGTAGGGTTAAGGCAAAGACTTGGACAGCTAGCTTCATCCAGCATGTGGCTTACTTAGGGTTCCTGCTAGGGGTTGTACTTTTTGTGAGTGTGAGCACATGTGTACAGCCATGTTACCAGTAGGATAGACTTGTGATGTATGCACGTGTGTTTTCACCTAATATTTTTATTTGCACCTGGATGTATAGATAGTTATCAAAGCACAAACAAGAGCAGGAGAAGGAAAAGTTAACTCTTTTTAACAATTTGTATAGAAAGAAAGAAGAAAGAAAGGAAGAAAGAAAGAAAAAAGGAAGGAAGGAATGAAGGAAGAAAGGAAGGAGGGAGGGAAGGAAGGAAGGAAGGAAGGAAGGAAGGAAGGAAGGAAGGAAGGAAGGAAGGAAGGAAGGAAGGAAGAGAAAGAAAGAAAGAAATCAAGGGTGGGATGTTATCTCTTTTGATACGGTATTTTCTTGATAAGAAATGGCTCCCGACAGAGTAACGACTATGCTAGAAGCCCAGAATAAAATTTATATGTCCACATATAAAGATTGTGCTTACTGTTAAAACATGTTCTACTGAGATAGACTTGTTACACTAACCTAAAAACTTCCCCTGGCCTTTGCCCTCATCCTGACAATTACTTTTTGCTAACTCCTTAGTTCTGCCTTTTTCAGAATGTTATTATTGGAATCCTACATTCTTTACCTTTGTTTTGCCACTTCTTATTGTTTAGTTGTTTGAATTTTTTTCACTTTGTAATAGTCACTTAACTTTCCTTCCATATTTTTCCCATGGCTTATTTATTTCTTTTGAGGTCTAAATAATATTCCATTTTCCTAGATGTACCATACATTATGTAATTCATCTACCCCCTGCTTTCAAGTTTTGAGATATATGAATCTAGCTCTTATAAACATATCTGGGATATATGTTTTCTACTCTTTTGAACAGATATCCGAGAATACAATTGCAGGAGTGTGTGATGTGTTTAATTTTGGAAGAAACCACCAAACTCTCTTCTAAAGTGGTCATTCCACTTTAATTTCCTAGCAGCAATGATGAAGATCTCCTGTGGCTCTTCACTCTGCCAGTGTTTAATTTGGCCGTGTTCAGGATTTTGGTCATTATAATAAGTATGCACTAGAGTATCTCTGTTATTTTCATTTGCTTTTCCATGGTGGTCTATGTGGGAGTATTTTATTTATTTTTTATGTTTTTCCTGTGTATGTCTTTGGTGAGGTTTTTTTTTGTTTTGTTTTGTTTTTTTAAGTGTGACACATCTTAGAATTGGATTAGTTGACTCTTTGGCTTGCATTTTGGGTAATAATCCTTTATTAGATATATCTTTTGTACATAAAAATATTAGATCTATTTCTTAGTCTGTAGCTTTGGAAAAAAGTAGTTCACAGAATGAAACGTTTAAATTTAACAAGACCCAACTCATCGATTCTCTCTCCTCGATTTTGTCTTCAATGCTGTATCTGAAAGGTCATCATCAAACCCAAGGTCATTGAATTGCCTTGATTCCTTGTTTTTATCAGGGCTGGGGATCACACCCAGGGCTGACACATGACATGCACACACTCTACCCCTGGACCACACCTCAATCACGCTTGAGGTAATGGGGATTCTTCTCCTAAGCTGTCTTCTAGGAGGATGGTAGTCTTGCATTTTACATTTAGGTCCTTTGATCCACTTTGACTAAATTTGTGAGAAGTGTGTCAGGTCTCATTCTAGGTTTATTTTTTTCCATGTGGATGTCTACCTGTGGTAAGCACCATTGTTGCCTTTTTCTTAATATCACACTCTCCAAATTACTGTCGCTTCTCAGTTAAGTCTTGGAATGGGATAATATCCCATCTCCAATTTCCTTCTCTTTCAATCCTGCATAGCTTTGGTTTTAATTTTAATGCTGTGTTGTCATTTATCTGTTAGCTGGAAATAGATCATGTTGACATTGAAGCCCCTCTACTTCTCAGTTTTACATGAATTCGGGGTGTGTGTGAGTGTGTGTGTGTGTGTGTGTGTGTGTGTGTGTGTGTGTGTGTGTGTGTGTATACTTCACAGTGTCTATCCTTCTCTCCTGTAACTTGTAGGTGACCACAGATACTGTCAGTCTATGAGAGCATCCATGATGTTAGTTAGTTTCAGGACACAGGCCACTTCCTCTGGGAAATCCACATCCTACCAGAGATGTGAGGTGCTGGGAAGGTCCTTCGTGTCCATCCAGACATTAATTGGAGGAGGGGATGGGTCGTAACTAATTATTTGTGATTTGGAGACTTAGTTACTTTCCTTGCTTCGACAATTAAAGCTATCTTTTAGCCTTTTGATTGGATTTTTGGTGGAATTCTAAGAATGGATATAGAACAAAAACATCTGAAATCTTCCTACTGGAAATTGTTTCTTTCAGGTCATTAGAACAAACAACAACAACAAAAAAAAAACAAAAAACAAAAAAAGCCCCCAAGGCTTTCAGAGATCTTTTGTACAATCATCTGGCCTCTCCCAGGCTGTGTGGACAGACTGGCTTGAAGGCTTACTGTAGGGGAACATGAATGAAAGATAGGTTGGAAAATGGTACAGGGAGAGTGGGGGGAAAGGTCAGTTACCAATAACAGGAATGATGTTCTCAGTCATTGCTGGTAGAGGTACATTGCAAAACTGGTAAAAAAAAAAAAATACGGTAGGGTGGCTGTGTATGTGTGTGTGTGTGGGGGGGTGTTCCAGAAACGGTGACATTCCATCTGTTTGACTTTTATGCCTTCCTGTTCCCCCCGCCCCCGCTTCCCCATCACTCCCCACAATGCTATGGGCATGTATCTATTATTCAATGACAGGGAATGGGACTGGAGGATTTCAAAAGACAAATCTCACCCTAACCAAGGGGCTTTCAAACTCCAAGGCAGAGATGCTGTGACATCAGAAAGCATCAAGGTGACGCAGCTCACCCCCAAGATCCCTGATTATGCGTGAAAGGATTGTCATGGTCTTGTGGGACCTTCTGGGTTGAAAGGGGTGGACATGGGTTCAAAGGGAGAGGAACTTGCCTGTATGTTTTTTTTTCTTATAGGAAAGAAAAAAAAAAACAAAAGAGAGAAGACAGGCAGAAGGAAAGAAGAACTTTGAGGCTGATGCCTTTATTTGGTTCCCAGTGGATTCCTCCAGACTCCCTATGTTGCCCTGGATGCCCCTGGAGATGGCAGCAGATTCAGATACCTCTCCCTTCTTCTCTTGACCTTTATTGTGACTGAAGAGATTCTGAGTGTGAGGCATAAATAATGCATGCTCGCTGCCAAGAAATGAGAGAAGACAGACCCAGGGAAACATTGCAGAACAGAGCAAACAACATCCTGTTCTCTAGTATATTTTTATTTCAGTCTGCTTTCTTTCTGCCTCCTTCCCTCTTGCCAATCAGAACCCCGAAGCCTAGAAATGGGGTGCTAGGGGAGTACAGGTTTGGGGGTCAAGCTTGCATTTGAAATGCTTACAGCATGACAGATCACTGGGGTCATCTTAGGCAAGTCCTTTCTCCTCTCCACCTTAGCCTTTCCAGTAAAAATGAAGATACCCATCTTAGCACACCCCACATCAAAGCCCTTTGAAAGGCAATATATGCAAATGCATGCAAATGATCCTGTGTAACCACACCTTGTGGGGCAGATAGAAAGGAAGAAAGGAAGTCTATCCTGGTTCGTTGGGGGCCTCTGACCTCAGGGGACAAGTGACCATCTACTTCTCAAGGCTGCTAGAATTATGTCTTAGAAATGGGTGATAGCCTGGAATTCTGGCCTGGACTTTGGATCCTCCAGGTTTACTTCTGTGGCAGCAAACGGAAGAAGAGTCTTCTCAGTCCTCTGTGGGACAGAGGGCTTGTCTTTCTTATCAGGCTGAGAAGCTCCCTGCGTATTTATTGATTGTTTGCTTGCTTGAGTTTGTGTGCTGGTACTGGGGTTTGAACTCAGGGCCTGTGCTAGTTGCTCAAGGCTAGCCCTCTATCACTTGAGCCACAAGTTCCACTTCAGCTTTTTGGTGGTTAACTGGAAACTAAGAGTGTCACACACTTTCCTGCCCCAGGCTGACTTTGAACGATGATCCTCAGATCTTGGCCTCCAGAGTAGCTAAGATTACAGTCATAAGCTACCTGCACTTGGCACCCTTATGTTTCCTGTAGTTATAATAGAGACAGATAAAGGAATGACTCTGACCTCCAGACACAATGGATACATTAGATTCAATGCGGAGTTTGACATAAGATGTGGTTTGGAGGTTTACGTGTGCGCTGCTTTCTTATGCATGCTGTATTTTACTGAAGAGCAGAGGATGATGACTATTTTCCTCTTGGTGGCCTAGGTAAGTGCTTAACCCTCAAATGATTGGATTAGAGAATGAGGTAAGACAAGAAATGGATGTAGCACAGAAGATCCAGCTTGGTCACTTGATGTCTGTGGAAGGAAGTTGATAGTGATGGCAGAAATGAAGTTTGGGGACTGTTTGCTCATTCATACATTGTCCTTGACTCCCCAGTTACACACCTAATTAAGAGCCGGGCAGTTAGGCAAACACTTTAAATGTATGAGAAGGGAGTTTGGGATTCACTTACCCAACAGGAAGAGGCAGTCCTGTTTGGACTGAAGAAAATCATGGGCTGGGATAACTGGCAGAAGGTCCTTCCACAAGGGGTTTCCAGAACTCAAGTCTCTACTTCTTTATGAGCGTCTCTGACACCTTCTAGAAATGTCTTTGACAACTTGTGCCTTGTGACTCTGTCTTTGAAAACACCAGATGGCAAAGATGGGAGCAATCTCCATAGAGATAAGAACCAAAGCGGAAGAAAGATTTAGGAGCTACCCTCCCCTCTCTTGCTGATCAAAGACACGGCAGATGGCGGCCCAGGGCTGGCCACATCTTCAGATACCTGGTTGTCCCATGTCAGTTACCCCTATTTCTACACTGCCCCCATCTTGGTTCCCTTTTTTGATCTTGTTTCTGTGATTTTTAAGGTTTCTGTTCTCTTCATGGCCACGTCTATTTTCTGTTTTTTTCTCCTTGCACTTTACCCCTTCCAGTTGTAAAGCAAATCTTCAGAGCTTAAGTTTCTCTAGACCTATAAACCCACAGATGTAGACCGGAAGAATTATGACCTCTAAAGAGCAAGACAATCCATCAAGGCACAGTTAAGGATAACAAACAAGTTTATTTACACTATTTACACCAGAAAGGAGGCCTACGACTACCTTGTCCTGGGCTAGATACCCAGCACTAAGAGCAACCTTGTCCACCAAACCTCCAAACCTCCAATAGGCAGCCCTGACCTTTATTAGTTGGTCTGCAAACCACCAATTAGTCAGTTTGCAAACCTCCAACCCCAGACCTCCAAAGCTCCAAACCTCCAAAGGGGAAGGCTTTTCCTCTTCTTTCCTTCCTCCTTCTCTGCAGGCCTCTCTACTCTCCACAGATCTGCCCTGCTCTGTTCCAGGAGGACCTTTCCACAGGTCTCTCTAGAAGAAGTCCCCAAATGACCTCTCAAAAAGGCGTCAAATGACCTGAGGAGGCCCCAAATGGCCTCCTGGGGAGGCTTGCTCTGCCCTGCCCTGCCCTGCTCTGCTCCGCAGGCTTTCCCCTCCTGCTGTCCCTCTCTCCTCTTGGTCTCTCTCTCTCTCTCTCTCTACTCTGCCACTCCAACTTGACTACTCTCCACTCTGCTTCCCCTGCTCTCTACTCCCAGGCCTTGGAACTGCGTCCCTCCTCCACTTCAACATCACTAATGGTTTCTTCTGCCTAATGGTTTCCAAGGACCAAATTCTAAACTTTTCTTTCTCTCCCCACATTGAGCAGGCTTAAAATGCAAATTTAACAGATCACAAGGAGAAAAACCATAGAAACACACTAGTTAATACTAATGAACGCTTGGTTAGTCTTATCTTTAGGGGATCCTCTGAGTATCTCTGAACAGTCCATCTTGTAGCCATCTCTGGATATTGTTCCACTGCCTGTCACTTGAGAGTGATAGGTCCAACGCTGTTTTCCTGCAACTTTAATAGCTGATGGTGTAGTTAGCACTACCGAATAAGGTTCTTGCCACTTGGGTTCCAATTCAGGAGCATGATGCCTTTATCCCCACAACAGCTGTCCAGGCAAGAAAGAGTGGGTGGAGTTTCTCTCAGGAGGCTGATGGGCCTCCGCTACCAAAGGATAGGCATATAAAAGAACATGTTGCAGGGGCTGGGAAGGTGGCTCAGTGGTAGAGCGCTTGCCTTGCATGCATGAGGCCCTGGGTTCGATTCCTCAGCACCACATAAGCAAAAAAGAAAAAAGCCGGAAGTGGTGCTGTGGCTCAAGTGGTAGAGCGCTAGCCTTGAGCTGAAGAGCTGAGGGACAGTGCCCAGGCCCAGAGTTCAGGCCCCACAACTGGACCCCCACCCCCCCCCAAAAAAAAGCAAAAACAAAAACAAAAAAAACATGCTGCAAAGCCTGCAGGGACTGGATAAGATTGTTAACATAACTTCCCCAAGTTTAGGAACCAAAGGAGGTGGTCTACCATAAATTATTTTGAAGGGAGTGAATCTTCTAACATAAGGGGTACATCTTGCTCAAAGGAGAGCCAAGGGGAGAGAGGCTTACCCAGTCATGGCCAGTCTCTGTAATTAATTTAAAGTTTCCTTTAAGGTTCTGTTCATTCTTTCCACCTGCCCTGAACTCTGAGGTCTATAAATACAATGTAACTTCCAATGTATTCCTAGGGCCTTAGCTAACAATTGAGTAAGTTGGGTGGTGAAGGCTGGGCCATTGTCAGACCCACTGCTAAGGGTAAGCCAAACTGAGTAATTATTTCATGGAGTAATTTCTTAACTGTTACCTGAGCAGTTTCGGTTTTTGTTGGGAACGTTTCAGCCCAGCTTGAAAAAGTGTCCATTAGTACTAACAGGTACCAGTACCCATACTTTCCAGGCTTTTCCTCCAGAAAGTCTACTTCCCAAAATTCACCAGGTAAGGTTCCTTGCATACATGTCCTCTCCACATGTTCCATCTGTCCAGCATTTACATGTTGGCAACTTTCTACATACATTACATAGGCTTGGCAGGCTGAGGCCCCACTGGATTTCAAGACAGTTTTAGGCAGTGGTGCAGGGCAATTTACCAGGGTGACAAATAACCAGAAATAAACAGACAGAAGGCTTGAGCCTGCACCCATTTTTCACAAGTGCAGTCTCCACATTTGCACACTTGTTACCACTGTCTTTGCGTCTTCCTTTAATCTTAATGACTAGTAGCTCTAGAGGCTCCGCTGGTTTTAGGGTGATCTCCCAAGCTACCTGATCAGCTCAGTTGTTTCCCTGAACCTCATGGGTTTATAGTTTCTTTATCTCCTGTTTAGCACTCTGAACCTCAGTCTTTACTTTGGAGACTTCTTCCCATTGTATTCTCTTCCTTTTCTCTCAAGCTCACTTTCATGATCCCAATCTCCTTCTCAATCTCTCCTTACCCTGAAAGTGTTCTACCAGGGTCACAGAAGAGTTACTTTGACTGTCCAACTGCTGCTCCTTCTCACAGCACCTTTGCTTACTCTTCAGCTATTTTTTTAAGTTCTCAACGGTGCTATCGAGAGGGTTTTTTCATACCTCCACCTGTTCCATTGGGACATGCTGTTTCCGCATTCGTTATGGAAAGAATCTCAGCAGTCTGTTTGGCCTTTTGCTCTAGTAGCTTTTCTTTGTTTTTCACTTCAGCGTATTTTTGTGACAGATCTTTCAACTGTTTTTTAAGCTCTTCTGTTTTTCTGCCTAATGCTCTTTCTGTTTTCTGGACATTCCCCATCAGAGCACGTGTGTCCTTGAACTCTTTCTGAAGAGTAACAATCTCTTTCTTGGGCCTGATATTTTCCTGTTCACTTTTCTTGGCCTCTTCTCTGACACGGCACTTCTGCGTCTGCTCCATTAACTGCTCTTTCAGTTCTTTCTCTGTTGCTTTGAATACCTGCTCACACTCTTCAAAGCTGATCATCGGCATGTACTTCAGCCTAATACATTATTGTACCGTGTCCAGCTCCTTTTTCTCGGCCTTGATTTCTGCGTGAAACGTCAGCATCTCCTCCTGGCCTCGCTTGCAGTCAGCGAGGATGGCAGTGTTGTTGTCCTGTGCCTCCTTCAGCCTCTGACCTGTGGCCCCCAGCTTGGCCTCATGCTTACCCAAGACTGATGTACTTGGATTTCATTTGATTCTGAGTGTTTTCCAGGTTTAAGGATTTTGTTCTCATGATTGACTCTTACAAGTTCCTTATTTATGTCTTCAAATCTTTTCTTCACATCCAATAATTCTCTCCTAGTTTTCTCCACTTTGCTGTTGACTGCACTTTTAACCTTTGTGGGTTTTGACTGGCACATGCTGGAGATTCAGAATCTGTTTCAAGCTAGTGTCACCACATTTTTTGTTGAACACAGTTTCCAGGTTACTAACGTGCTTACTTAACCTGTCATTTTCCACCTCTCTTCTCCTTGGACATTCCTTTTCCAACATCTGTTTTGCTTGCAGTAAGCTCACAGGCCTAGTCCTAGAGGTTCGCTACTGCCATTTGCAAATGAATTACAGTGTCTTCACCAAGGGTTTCTTGATCCCTGTTCTGGTGCGGATACCAAAACTGGAACTTCTTTCTTTGACTGTTTTTCTTCCAGGGTATCTCTGTTATCAAATACCCTGTGGGCAACTGCTACCAACTCAGATAACACCTTTCCCTCAAAACCTTCTAACTTTTGAAGTTTTCTTCTAATATCTGGGGCTGACTAGGTAACGAAGGCCATATTTAGGGCTCTTCGATTCTCTGGGGCCTCAGGATCTATAGGTGTGTAGGTCCTATAGGCCTCCAAGAGATGTTCTAGAAAAGCAGCAGGACTCACTGAGGACCTGTATAGTCTCACTCACCTTAGATAAATTAGTTGGCTTCCTAGCTGCTACCCATATCCCTGCTAACAGAGTCTGGTGATAATTGATAAGTGCCTCCTTACCTCGATTGCTGTTGTAATCCCAGCTTGGGTGAGTCAGGGAAAAGACTCGCTCCAAATGGACTGGGTCATCAGTGGAGAAACCATCTGGTCCAAGAACCACATTCAAGGCACTGCATAGAATTCACTCCCTTTCCTCCCAGGTGAAAAGCACCTGTAAAAGTTGCTGACAATCATCCCAGGTGGGCTGGTGTGTGAAAAATACTGTCTCTAATAAGGAGATGAGCCCCTAGGGTTTTCCAGAAAAGGACGGATTTTGTTGTTTTCAGTTATACAGGTCATTAATTGTAAAGGGAACACAGACTAGAAAGGGTTCTTGCCCACTGTCTCCCCATACACCTGTCAAGGGTAAGGGTACTATACCACCTTGTACCATGTCAGGCTGGTACAAGGAACCACTTCTGGTATGGGGGGGGCTTAACATTGGAGGTGCTGATGACACAGAATAGGAGGGAGAGTATACCAGTGGGTCTTCCTCTGGGGAATCCTGTAACACTGAGGGAGAAGATTTTTCAGTTATAATTTCATGTACAAGAGCTTTAGGACATTGTTCTCCCTCATCTTGGAAAAAAAGGAGGATGCAGAGGTGTATACAGGATACAGATAGAATTAATAAACAAAAACAGACAAATCACAGACACTTAACCCACATGTCCCACATCTCCCAGGTGACCTCTGGAGGAGGTCCCAGATGACCATTTAAAGAAGTCCCAGATGACCTCTTGAGGAGATACAAAATGGTCTCTTGAAGAGGCTCCAGATGACCTTTCAAGGAGGTCTCAAAAACAGGCTGGCCAGGTTGCCCAGACTCACCCCTAGAGGGTTCCCAAATGACTCTTGTCCACATTGGTCCTAGGAAAACAAACACTTGAGGGAGGTTCTCACAGCTGAGGGCTGAGACATTCACCGATGAGGGGGTTTCCCAGGGCGGGTAGGGGGTCAAGGCCTGATGTTGGATGGATTTTCTTGCTGGGGCCTCTAAAAAATTATGACATCTAAAGAGTGAGACAATCCATCGAGGCACAGTTAAAGATAACAAACAAATTTATTGACACTATTTACACCAGAAAGGAGGCCTGAGCTAGATACCCAGAACCAAGAGCTGCCTTGACCACCAAACCTCCAAACCTCCAATAGGCAGCCCTGACCTTTATTAGTTGGTCTGCAAACCACCAATTAGTCAGTTTGCAAACCTCCAACCCCAGGCCTCCAAAGCTCCAAACTTCCAAAGGGGAAGACTTTTCCTCTTCTTTCCTTCCTCCTTCTCTGCAGGCCTCTCTACTCTCCACAGATCTGCCCTGCTCTGCTCCAGGAGGACCTTTCCACAGGCCTCTCTAGAGGAAGGTCCCAAATGAGCTTCTGAGGAGGCCCCAAATGACCTCCGTGGGAGGCTTGCTCTGCCCTCCACAGGCCTGCCCTGCCCTGCTCTGTTCTGCTCCGCAGGCTTTCCCCTCCTGCTGTCCCTCTCTCCTCTTGGTCTCTCTCTCTCTACTCTGCCACTCCAACTTGACTACTCTCCATTCTGCTTCCCCTGCTCTCTACTCTACTCCCGAGCCTTGGAACTACAACCTTCCTCCACTTCAACAGCACTGATGGGTTCATCTGCTTAATGGTTTCCAACTGCCCTTCATGCTCCTCCCCCAAGATGCCCACTGTCCAATCACTTCTTGACAGCTCGCCATGTGGGGCTCAAAGCCCCACCCCTTCAGCAGCATGCCCCGCCCCTTCTGGCCGCATGGCCCTTCCAGTAGTGACATGCCCCTGCTGGTTATTACAGAAGGATGAGAGGATCTCATTAAGACCATCTCCCTAAAGGAGGGATTATTCTGACTCCCCTGGATGCTGATCCCAGCACTCCTGGCCAGGTGTCTATGGAAAGATGAGGAAGGGGGGTGAGTTCCACTGTGGATTCTCTATGTATGTCTTATCCACCAAGACTCTTGTGTGGGTATGCTATCCACACCAAATGGTTTTGCACACTCACTGGAGAAACCCTATGTATCAGTCTCCATCCATTCCACCAGGTGTGCCGAATGACTCTCTCATAAGAAGAATTGAGCTGAGAGAAGGGAGGGAGGGAAACACGGACTTGCTGTACACAGAAGGCCTCTGGCAGAGCAGGGGTGAAAATGAGGTAAAGCCTGTCTGCCAGGATGAGGAAATTGAAAGCCCCAGAGCTTATTTCTAAAGACCCAGAGAAATCCTTGACTCCCAGATGCAAAGGGTAATTGGACACGTTGCTCGGATGTGGCCGGAGGAAGCTGCAGAAGCCGCTTCTCCGCTTCTCCCATTCTTGTTTCCTATGAGGTGTAGCCTTGCCGTTTCCATGGTAACGGTAAAGCTTCCCGCGTTCCCTTGAACCATGGCTTGGAGATGGAGGGGATTGGGTGGGGTAGGTAGATGTGTGTGGGGGGTGAGATGTGTCCATCTTCAAGGTCTTATCCTTACCTCAGACAGACCATCCCCCCTCCAAATAAATAAAGCAGAGGCAGAACTGTCAGGCTTGTTATTCATTTGGTAGCTCCAAGGCCCTAGATGTCAACCATAAAGATGCTCACTCTGTCAGAGAGCTCTGTTTGCATCCTGGATCTCAGCTCCCTGGTACCTTTCTCTCTACCTTTGGGTCTTTTGCCCTTTCTCTGGGACTTTTCTTCTTTTTCCCTTAACTTTTTCCCTCCCCCTCCCCCACAAACTGTTGGGAGAGGACAGAGTGGCCTTGTTTGTCTGGAGGCTGGGTGTTAGAAAAGGGAATAGGAACTTCTCCATACCAGTGACGTGCCACGCCTGCTTTCTGGCTTTGGCTTTGACCTTCAGCTCCTTCCTCGAGAGAGCGGAGATGAGGACAGAGTCTCCTTCACAGGGTTGTGCTGAGGATAGAATGGAGGGACCCAGGTGTGAGCTCTGTACAAATAGGATCGCCTTATCTCCAGATGTGTCTTTGGATGTCTCCTTGGATAATGGCTAACAAGGCTCCCTTTCCATTTCAAAAGTATCCAAGGGTAAATGACTCCTAACACGATGTCTGCATGTAATGGTATTCCATAAATGCCCAGATTTTTCATTTTTTTTGGTTATTAATTGTCAATCTACTTGGGGAAGGGAGGAGGCCCTACAGGTTCCCTGCAAGTAAGCCAGCAATCAGTAAGTGTTCACTAAGTGCACACAGAACAGATAGATTCTTCATGCACGACATGCCTCCTTAGAAATAAATATATTAACTTCCTACTTACTGCATCATGGCTAATCACTGCTAGAGATGAAGGCTTTGGGGACTTAATGATTTTTGAAAACTATATTCGAGGTTAAATTATGAGTCAAGCCAAGACTCTAAACTGCTGGAAGCAATTTCCTCATATTTCAACAGTTGCTCAACCGCATCTGCTGTATTTATTCCAAGCCAGGCAACTCCCCCCTCCCCCAACTGCCCCGTTTGGGGCTTGTGCATCATGTCATGGCACCTCTGTGCATTTCTGTGGGAAGGAACCAAAGCCTGTATTTTCAAAGGGGATTAACTGTGGAGGGGGGGACTGTTTATCCTTGGGACCTGAACCTTCCTACCCTAAATTCTGCAATGACTCCAGAGTAGGGAGGATAGAAAGGGGCCATTGATTTCGTAATTGGTCTTCTCCTGGACTACAGGCAGTCAGATCCTTCGCCAAGACCTGGTAGGAGAGCCACGCTGAGGGTTGTCCCTAAAGGTACTTAAAATAGGGTTTGCTCAAGAGGACTGTGTGCTCTTATATCTCTTTGCCTATCTTCTTAGGGTTCTCAGGTACCTGAGGTTCCTTTCTCTCCCTCCAGGTACCACTGATAGAGTGAAATTTGGCTACTCACAAAAGAGCAGCTCCCCATGCTTGGTGTGGAGGCAAGTTTTGTTTTTGTTGTTGTTGTTTGTTGTTTTGTTTTTACTTCTTTGGAAAGCTTCTCAAGCATAGCAGTTGTTTTTGTTTTTTGTTTTTGCTTTGTGCTACATTGCATGATTGTGTATTTAATAACAATGATGTGTTAAGGCACAATCTTTTTTTTTTTTTTTGCCCATGCCAGTCCTAAGGCTTACACTGAGGACCTGAGGTGCTATCCATAAGTAACTTTTTTTGCTCAAGGCCAATCCTCTACCCACATAAGCCACAGCTCCACTTCTGAGACACAACTTCTCATTACTTAGAAAAGACCCAGAAATGGTGGGACATAAGGTGAACCAATCCAGTAGTGATAGTTGCTAGACACTCAGTTGGAAATGAGGACTTTGGCAACCTTGACAGGCACTTCCTCTCTTCTTATCAAACAGGTGCCTAGGACAGTATGGACCATCCTGCAAAGGGAGCAAGAGGTGTGTCACGAGGGAAACTCAGAAGGGTGGAGGAAGGTGTGCCTCACCAGAGTTAATGAGGTGAAATGGAGGGGCCAAGTAGACTGGACAGAGAGGTCTTGCTGAAGCTCAAGGTGTGATGGAGTCTAGAGGCATCTCGATACCTGATCCTCTTGACATGCTACGCAGACAGAAAGGACTGCACTCAGCACATGCACTTGTGGACCAAAAGGCTAAGACCTTGGCTTCTGCAATGATCTTAGCCAACATAGCAGGGACTGTAGTGGACTTGTAGCTCAAGACTTGTATGAATACATTCTCCAACAGCATCTTCTAGTGGCCAGGGGGAGTATTACACTCACAGTCTAAGGCGTGCACTGATGATATAACTCAAAAGCCAAACATGACTGGAGATGCCCAGGAGTTCTTGGCCATGTAGTAAGAATGAGGGCAGAAGAAATAAACTAACATCAAGAGGGAAGGGGAGTCTGGGAATCATGTTGATCAGGAGAAAAGCCTTGAGTTACTGACTTCCTAACAACAAAAATTGGGGGCTACCATCTTATCCCTAATTAGTGACCTAGTTCCCACTGGTCATCAAATTTGCACAGTGCCTGCCATTGAACGTCAGCACCCACTTTTTTTAAGAGAAGTAGACAGATGGAGACATTGGAATGGAAGTAAGGCTCTAGAAACCCCGCACACAGATAGAAACTTCACATACATATTTCATTTATGCCTTGCAACTTAATGAATACAGTTATCTTCCTTCTACATGTGGGCCACTTGAAGGCCCATCTCTAGTGGCAAACAGGAAGCAGTAACTGAACTCAGAAGGGATTCTTAAACTCATGCTAGGCCTTCTCTGTTGTTTTCTTAGCCCTATGGGGGACTGCTTCAGGCAGAGTGGTAAATGGATGCCTTGGCTCTGATTACTATACTGTGTGGGGATCTGGAATTGATGAGTGATTTATCTGAAGGAAAGTCCAGGAAAGTCTTTCTGAAGAGACAAATTCTAACTTTCTCCAGAGAATAAATACTAGAGCAAGGATTCTGATACTGTGATAATGCTAGCAAAGCCATCACCACCGGGGCCTGGGGGTACCATGAGTTAAGACAGTCCACTATTGTGGGAAGGGAGAAGAGCATAAGTAAACTTAATAGAAGACATGGAGTGATCTCCATAATAAGGAAAAATAGGCCAAGCACTAGTGGCTCACCCTTGTCATCTTAGCTACTCAGGAGGTTGGGAGCTGAGCATCATGGTTTAAAGCCAACCCAGGCAGGAAAGTCCACAAGATTCTTATCTCCAATTAACCACTAAGGGGCAGAAGTGGAGCTGTGGCTTAAGTGGTAGAGTGCCGGCCTTAAGCAATAAAATACAATGGACTTTGGTCAGGTCCTTAGTCTAAACCTTAGTACCCCTTCCTGCCACTCCCCCCCCCCCCACCGCCTACCTTATATTAGAGGAAAAATAGCAGGAGAGAGAAGAAGAGAGGAAAGGAAAAGCCTTTCATAAAATAGATGATGCACAGAGTTGAATCAACTGAAACATTATGTGTGGGAGATCATCTTGTAAGTAGTCCTGCCCAAATCACATGAGGTTAAGTATTTTGACTCCCGTTTCCTGCTTTCACACTGGATGGAGGGCATCTCAGACAGACTGACAGTGACAGCCCCCACTCACATGTCTACAGCCACTAACGATCTCTCTGGAGTTCAGCTCATGTGTCTCGAGCACAACTGTAACTCTAGAAGCAAATGAGCTCTGCAAGACATAATTGCTACTTGTCCATTTTGTTCATTTGTTGTTGTTGTTGTTTGTACTGGGGATCGAACCCAGGACGTTGCACTTGCTAGGTAAGTGCTTTGCCGCTGAGCTACATCCCAGCCCACTCTTTTCCATTTTGATAGGAAACAAAAGAATGCAATTGGTTGGCTGTGGCCCTGGGTGTGGCCTGTTGTCCATCTTGGGACTTTCAGAGCATGTTTGACTGTGGGAATATTAGTTGTAGAGAAGCTCTAGTTACACCAACCCTCAGGAGGAGGGAGACCAGGATTGCCATGTGTGTGTGTGTGTGTGTGTGTGTGTGTGTGTGTGTGTGTGTGTGTGTGTGTGTGTGTGTGTGTGTGTGACAGAGAGAAAGAATGAGAGAGGGAGAGAGAAAGAGAGGAGGGGGAAGAAGGAGAAATAAAATGTTATAACAAGTTACTGAGACACTATCCTCAAAGACTGACCTTTTCCTTTTTAAAGAAATTATCCCACTCCTGGTTGGACATCTCTGGGTACATGGACAACTACAGAACCTGGGGACACCTTTGGAAAATTGAGAACACAATAATTTGTTTTCCTTTAATTAACAAATACTGTTTGAGTCCCAGTTAATAGGAGTTGCCTTGGGTGCTGTAAAACTGGTGTGAATAAGTTGGCCTACAATAGGTTCAGGATGTCAGAAGTACTGTTAATTACTCCATTCCTGATGGAGAAGACAGTGATTTCTACCTTACATGTTTTCCATTTTTCTCTGTAGACAATACACCTCCTCACACTTTCTCTATCTCCTAGGACTCAGACTCTCCTAGGAGAGAGAATTTCTGAGTCCCAAAGATAATCACCTACTATTTCCTAAAGTTCATAGTTCTATCGAAAACCAGGAGCCAATGAATTCTCTTCCCAGGCTCCCTGGGTGCCTTGACTTATCAGAGGAGGGGCTCAAGTCTGCAAGACTGGTGCCCTTCAAGATAAAGTGGATGAGAAACCGTTAAAGCCCAGAAAATACATGATAGCTGTCCCTCACAAAGCAAAGGGAGGCTCCTTCATGGAGTTAGTCCTTTACTGGCTAACTAGACAGGAGGCACAGAAAGCTGAATCTTGTACAATGGTTTCTCATAAAGCAGAGTGAGCACTGACTCATGGCACTTGAGCCAGTGATCAGAGGACCTTCAAGGAACAGTAGGATAGAAATCTCCCTATTAACCATCTCCTTACCCATCTCAGGAGAAATTCCCTCAAACCATTCCTAACTCTCCTTTACACCCCCGCCCCTGCCATCTGACTCATGAATATTTAAATTCCACTGCTCAGCGATTCTCACGTACACCCAGTTTGTGATTGCACTATTCCCCTTGGAAATGGAGTCAAAAGAAAGATCACAAATCCATGGGGCTGTCGCTCGCATGTCAACCGGATCTTAGAGCTCAGGGATTTCAATCCACATTCTCTGAGCCCTTGTTCCCATATTCCCGACATCCAAGCCCCTCGCAAGGCATGGGAGAAAAGCTGTGTGAGTCGATGGCCTTGAACTCTCACTCGACATTCTTCCCGGTGTTGGACTTCAGCAGTGGGTCTGTGGAAAAGTTATCTCACCTCGTTAAACCTCAGTCTCCTCTCTAAAATGGGAAGGAAGACTATCCAGTACAGAGTGCAATATCACTCCCATGATGTGTGTTATTCTTTCCTTCCATGGACTCTTGCATATGGAGAATTGACCAAGAACATTTTTGTGTCTACAGTCATGCATCCAACAAATATGCACAGATGGTTGGCTTATAGACATTGAGAACCATCGCCACATTTGACCATCAGCAACATTTCAATCAGCATCCTCAAGTGCTAGCCTATGACGCTTCCTTCTTGCAGGACTCCGTGTCTTATTGCTTTAAGGGCAGCCCAGGCGTGTGTGGTTCCAGGTGGCAGCCTTGGCAGGCTTCCCCAGCCAAGTTCATCAAATGGCCCCGAAGCTTTCTCTGCATCGTCTCTGTCTCCCACAGAGTTAGGCTTGCACTTCCACGTGCTCTCCCTTGATCTATTTTTATACCTTCGCATAATAATTCATCTCCTAAATATATCCATCATCCTGGATTTGCATTCATTTTTTATTAAGTCTCCCGCCTCTCCTGGTTTAATCAGTGTTTACTCAACTCTCTGAGGTTCAGAGCGAGTGGAATGACAAGCTCTAAGTTCAGTCTCTGGTGGCTTGTCTGCTTTGTGACTGGGGGCAGGGGGGAGGAGTCCCTTCCTGTCAATCCAGGCCTTAGTGTGCGCGTCTACAAGATGAGATCGAGACTTACACAGAAGGGTTGTTGTGTGACTCAGGAAAGACACTGTAATTGGCAAAGACTGCGTTAATAACGGTCCATCTTTGTGTGGGTTTCTTGAGCCCACCCCCAGCCTTATGTATGTAGAAAATCAATGCTGGAAGAGCAGCAAGCTTGTAGGAGGTAGAAACAAATTGGCCCTGCCTAGTTCTTCCCATTGTGTGCCCTGGGACATGATTTAACCTAGCTGCATTTCGGTTTAGGGAATAAATAGCTTCCCAGTAAAGATGATAGCTGTCTCTAGGAGGATTTGCTCTGTGGTTGACAATGAGGGGAAGGCAGTGATTTTTACCTCCAGGGGAAGTTTGGGCACTGTGGGTTGCCACAATCGGAGGCAGGAGGCTCTGTTATTGACATCTCCTAAGTAGGAGCCAGAAATTCTGCAAAACACCTCACCCTACACCCGGCCACCATCCCCTCACAACAGAGAATTATCCAGCCTGAAGTATCGCTAGCGCTAAAGTGGATGAATTTTCATGAACTGATATTATGCGTGCAAATTCTCAGTACCTGGGTGTCTTCCTTGAGGAATAGAGTTGGCTTTGTGTAGAGAGAGTGATAGAGACCTTACCACCAGCCACAGCACTAGGGTGGCAGTGTGGGTGCTAATTTCACTCTCTTCGTTCCCTGCACGCACACACCCAGCTCAGCCTCAGCCCTGCTCCCTTGAGCTCAGCATGACATGCCAGTCTCACGCTCTCACTCACCAGTTCCTTGGATGAAATGCATTAACTTGATTCCTCTTCCACTCAGTATTCCACAGCAAATACTGTGACTACACATGCTCCATTATGGTCAGTGAAATCAATTGCTGCCTTAGAGGCAGCTGGCAATTTAAGTTTGGCTGTAGGGGTTATAGAGATATACAGATGTAGGAGTCCATTGCTCAGGAAAGGGGATGAGACTGTATGAGGAGGCAGTGATGGAAGTCCATCCTCTTGGAACAGCCAGACCTAGCCCTGGTGAGAGAGAGACCATGTCTCCCTTGTCATGCATACAAAAACAGATTGACAATGGAAGAGTGGGTACCTCTGAGCTCTCTCCTTAGGGAGATGGTGGCTCCCTTATGAAGTCAGGACCTTGGAGAGCAACTGTTCACAGCCGCCCCAAAGCGAGATCTGCAATGGCTCAAGGCATCATGGGATCCAGGCCCATGTGTTTATCTTAAGAGGAAACAGAAGTCCAGCTGGATCAGAACTTACAAGAATGTCTTCATTGTCACAGAAAGGGTGGGACAAAGGGCGAACAAATGCTGCTTGGGTACTCACTAGATACTCTGTTGAAAATGAACCCTATACCTTGTGGGTTTGGCTGGGAGGGAGAAAACTGGGAGAGTTTTTTGGACATTGTCCAAAAAGAAATGTGCCCATTACCTGACTTATGTAACTCAAACCCCTCTATACATCACTTTTACAATAACAGTATTCCAGGGAGGGACTGGGAGAGAGTTAGGGAACAGAAGAAACTTATTTATCTGACTCTTGTAATAGTAGTACCTCTGTACAACACCTCTATAATAACAATAAATTTAAATATATACGTATATTTTTTTAAAAAAGAAAAAAAGAATATGTTTATTATCATGAAACATTAAAACAACAGTATTGCTTAATAAGATGCAAATGACCAATACAAGATCTCCTCATCTCGGTGAAGAGGACTTTAAATGATTTGTGAGGCCCCTCTCCTTGTCCCTAGAACCTTGATGCACCCTGAATATTTAACCCTACTCTCCTTTGATCTCACAGGCAAACCCGATTCATGACTGTGAGTTCCCCATGCTGCATGAAGATAGGTCGAGGTCCAAAGTTCGCATATGCACAGAGAGTACTCTCTGTGATATAGTCACCTGTAGTGATGGCATTAATAATGGCATCTTACGACCCTGAACTTCTATGAGATGTACATCAGTGCTTATCTCCACTCCCATGATCACTGACCACCCCTTTCCCTGCCCTGGAGTAGGTGTTGTTACTAAACCCGTTTATAGATGAACAAACCAAGATTTAAAGAAGTTAGCATGTTTCTAGAGCTGTCGCTGTGTGTGTCAAAGGCTTGACCCCAAGTCCTTGGACTTTAGCTCCCACATCCCTACCCATGCCCCCCAGGCCTCCCAAGGCACTTGGACAAACATGTGATTCCCTAGCCCTGGACTCTTCCCTGAAGTCTATTCCCACACTTGCTGTGGGACTTCAGGTCAACTTTAGGTTGCTTTACCTCTGTCAGCCCTGTTTCTCTCTCTCTCTCTCTCCTTCTCTCTCTCTCTCCCTGTCTCTCTGTATGTGCACGTGTGTGTGCGCACACCTCTGTCTCTCTCTGTGTCTCTCCCTTCTGTAAAAACGGACAGAAATCTGCCCAGCACTGAATGTGATTTACCTCTCAGGCTTGTGGATTCCCTTCCCTCTATAGGTCCCTCTATCTGCATTGGGAACTGAGTAGTGCATTTCTAGGTCATGTCACCGGAGACCTACAATTCTGTGCACTCCCTGCAGTGGGCATGAGTATGCTGCAGGTGTGTTTCTCCATCCCTAAATCTCTGATGATAATGAGGGGATGTCCCTTGCTTATTGATATCCTCCCCACATGGTGTTAGCAAGATGCCCAGAACAAAATTAATAATCCATACATCCTTGCTAAATTGCCTGCATTATTAGACATAGAAAAAAAAGTTGTACACACCTACATATGCATTGAAGTGTACCTAGAGAAAGAAAAGACATTTAACTCATTCTCATGCATTTGACTGGAAGCTCTTAAAATCCTGGTTTCACTTATGGTAAGCTTTTAGTGACACTTTGGCTAGAAGGATCTCCCCAGGGCAGTCTCTCTCCCTGAGCTTCCCAGAATTTTCCATCTCTCACTTTTCTCCTTCCCCATGATATTCTCCATGCTCTCTCCAGCCCTCATTGGCCTCCCCTTCCCTAGAGCTGGGCCCTGTCACAAAAGGTTACCACACTGCTTTCTGGGTGGCAGTGCTTGTGTTAAGTCTGGGGGTTGAGTAGAGCCATCAGAATACAAACAGCATGACTGTTGGGAGTTAGGAAAGCTGGATGGTGAGCTCCCGCTGCAGGGCACCTTCCTCAGGGTCCCACAACTCTCGAAGCCTTGGGTTCCTCTTTTGTAACATGGAAACAAGGCCTCTCATCTATTCTGGAGCTTGAGTTGGACAATAGCTACCTGACATTTCCCGTCAAGTATGAATGGACAGAAGATACTAACTAGTGCCGCTCCCACAAGGGGATGAGATGGGAAAGTCCCAGGAAAATTGAGCTCAAGCTTTCTCGTAGATGTCTGTGTACACCATCTGTATCGATGACAGGCCCCATGCCGTGTCTGCATGTTAGCATGTGTGCTTCAAATGTGGAACAAAGGTGAGGTAGATTGCCCCCTCCCCCCCAAAAAAACACCCAAGAGGAACACAGATACTTAGATACAGTTCTACTTTCTTTCCCTCAATCCTATATTCCTCTTTCTTAGTTCTATGTCATTACTTTGGATTTATGAAAGGGATAAAAAATAAATAAGTTGAACAGATCAAATGCAGCTACTTGGACAGAAGACTGAGAGCAGCCCAGCCATCAAACACAAACAGGTTCACACAGACAGGGCCATCACTGACCTGTACACACAATAGTATACTTTTTTTTAAAGAATTTTTTTATTGTAATAGTAATGTACAGAAAGGTTACAGTTACACAAGTCAGGTATTGAGTACATTTCGTTTTGAACAGTGTCACCTCTCATTTTTTTCCCAGCTTTTTTCCTCCTGGACCCCCTTTCCCCTCACAAGCTATACAGTTCACAGTCCAGTCTAGTGAGTATACCCCTGCTGAATTAGTTCACCCTTGGTCCCACCATTTCTGTGCTTCCTATTCCCCACTCCAAATCAGATAAACTTACCTACAAGACAAAAGGTACAGAAATAAAAACAGTGACAAAAGGGGGAAACAGAAGGGGAAACAAAGCCCCACAAAATAAAATTAAAAAGACAATGCTTGTTTCCATTTCTCGGAAATTGAAACATTTAAGATGATAAGCATCTTAAACATTTAATATAACATCTAAGATGAGACGTATCAGCCTATCTGATCATGTGCACATAGCTGTTGAGCCCTGTGATCCTTTCCTATAGTATACTTCACAAAAGATGAATAGAGGAGGTAGCAGACTGGAGCAACTGGTGGAAGAAGGAAGGTGGTGGATGATGGCAGAGGATGGAAAGGAGGGTCAGAGGGTAAATGTGAAGAGAAATGCTCAAGGAATGCTTCTAGGCCCAGGCAGTGTTTCGGGCTGGCTGTACAAACTTGGAGGCAGCTGCAAAACCACCTGCAGAACACCAGAGGGAGAGGAAGCGCCACTCAGAGCAAAGACCAGATCCTTCAGCTCTGTTGCTCTCACCTGTTCCGGAGAGCACCAGCAGCTTACCTCTACCCCAGGTGATGCGAATAAAGTTTTTTGTTGAAAGCTGCCTGTGCACAGTTGACTCCAGACCTCTCTACGCATTTATTTTTCTTTAATTATGAAGCGTTTGGCTCCAGGGGTCGAATGACTGAGAGAAACAAACAGCAATGATTTCTTCCTTTTATTTTATTTTATTTTTTATTTCCTTCCCAGGAAGGGAGCGGGGCAGAGGCAGATTAGGAGGGGAAAACATATACAGACAGAAAAACAATGAAAGACTAGACATACCTAGCAGAGGGTGGACAAGAAAGCATGGATTGGACTCTCCTCCCTGTGAGGAAAGGGAAAGGCAAGGAATAAAACTGGAAGCCAGGATCTACTTGTCCTGAGTACCGTGTTTCACCCCTGAGGAAGACTTGAACCAGGCCTGCTTTGTTTTTAGACGGGAGGACTTTGGTGTTTTTAAACGGATATCCAAATGAGAGACCTTTCAGGATAAAGGTGGCTGTGGCCAGACACAGTCTATAAGCTGCCCTTTAGCCCAGTAGGGAAGGAGTCAGTCCTGGTGTGACTTGGGGACCATGAAGAGCCATGTCTCTTTTTTTTTTTTTTTGGGGGTCTGGTCATGGGGCCTGAATTCTGGGCCTGGGTGCTGTCCCTCAGCTCTTCAGCTCAAGGCTAGCGCTCTACCACTTGAGCCACAGCGCCATTCCGGCTTTTTTCTTTTTGCTTATGTGGTGCTGAGGAATTGAACCCAGGGCCTCATGCATGCAAGGCAAGCGTTCTACCACTGAGCCACCTTCCCAACCCAGAGTCGTGTCTCTTTAAAGCATACAAAGCTAAAGTTAAAATCTACTACTTCCATATTAAAGATAAGGACTCATCATCCAAAAGTGATGGCTGACTTCTAGTTATTAGAAAAGGATTGTGAGGAGAAGAGTGAGGGAGAGCCTTACCAAAATATTTTGTAAGCAGGTATGGAAATAACCTGCTAAGAAGAATAATATTTGAAAATAGATTGAAGGACTGTCTGGAGTTGTGAGTCACATTTCATGCACACCAGCAAACACTTATTGAACACTTACTGTATGCATCAAGTCTTTTTGGCAGCATTAAGTCAGGAGAGTTCAGACGAGCTCCTGCTAGCTGTCAGCTTGTTGGACATGGTGAGACTGAAACATCTCCTCTTTAGGGCAGATTAGCATCTCTCAGCTCCTACCTAATCTCAGTTTTCACCTGAGATTATATGTACATAGACTATCAATTTACCATATTTACATAGACTATCAAGTAAGGGATACCTACTGACATCCCCAATGGTAGTAAAGGTTTTCAGTTAAGTGATGGTGGGTGGGAGTCTCTGAGTTCAAAGATGGCTCCTGTGGTGCCCGGCCCCACTTCCAGTGAGATCTTCTCTGGGAGCTGGAATGGGTGTGTGCAGGATGAGGGGGCAGGATGTATCCTCCCTTCCTCATGAACAGGGCTCAGGAGAGACCCCAGCATTAGAAGAGGGTTCCTGTTACAGAGTCAGCATCAGAGATGAGTGAGTCCACTCACATGTCCATGGATTGATTTATAAACCCATGCATTCTTGTGTGTGTGTGTGTGTGTGTGTGTGTGTGTGTGTGTGTGTGTGTGTGTTGTGTGTGTGCTATACTCAAAGCCTGAACTCAAAGTCTGAGTCTGGGCATTGTTCCTTAGCATTTTTGCTTAAGGCCAGTGCTCTACCACTTGAGCCACATCTCCACTTCTAGCTTTTTGGTGGTTAATTGCAGATAAGAATCTCAGTGGCCTTTCCTGTCCAGGATGGCTTTGAACCTCAATCCTCAGATCTCAGTCTCCTGAATAGCCAGAATTACAGGTATGGACAACAGGTTCATGAACTCTTGTTTAAGAAGTGTGGTGCTAAGGATGCAGCCTCCATTCACTGGGGCAAGGTCTCTGCCCCTCCTCCTCTGCCGGTAGAAGCAAACAGGCACTTCATTAGAAGCTGAGACAAATGGCCAAAAAATTAGGACTGATTGGAATGGAGAAAAAAGGAAGCATGTGACAAGGTGGTGATGAGTAGGGCAGAGGTGGGGATGAAGATGGAGGAGGCAGCCAGGACTCATCTGGGAAGTGAGAGAATGAGCTCAGTGGTGGTGGGGACTCTGTCCAGTCAGAGAGAAATGCTGCACAAAACCCTCAAGCCAGCTTGTTCATTATGGCTGACGAAGTCTTGAGCTTCCCTCCCCTACCTCAGACTCCAGCCCTGGAGATTCTGAACCGTTGGAGGAGGGTATGCGAGGGAGATGGAGCAGGCAGCCTCACGTCCGATAAGTGGTGGGTAATTCTCATTCTACCTGGCCCTGCCCTCATCTTGCTCCAGCAGATGGTGACATGGGGTTAATGACTGGAGTCCCAGGCCCTAACTCATTTTTATCTCATTAACGGAGAATTTTGGCTTAGTGAAGGCGGCTTATGTTCAATGCAGTAGCACTAAGCAACCACCGCCAAAGGGAGCCTTCAGGAACAATTGAGCACAAATGTGAAAATGGTACAGAGCTGTTCCATAGTTTTCCAAAAGCCACACAGCAAGGTAAACTCATTCTAGGATCCAGGAAGCTGAGCCCTGAGGGTCCACTCAGTATGGATGGGTTTCTGTTGCTTCACCTAGAAAGAAATTAAAAACAAAACTGAAAGCAAAGTCTCATAAAATATCCATTCAGTGCCTGACTTTGTTTCATGTCCCCTGCCCAGTGTGCCCTTCACGGCAAATTATTTGCTAAATGTTCACGAAGCAAAGGAAATGGGAAGGGCTGTTGGCAAGAGGTGATTATTTACAAGCCAATCAACAGCAGGGAGATGCTTTGCACTTGATCTTTGACCCTTCTGTGTGGCTAAGGGTAGGCAAGAGGAAAAGTTGTGTATGGAGCTCACTCAGGTTGAACTAATATTGCCTTCTGTGTATTAGACAAGAATGCTTCTCTCTTGCATTCTCTCCTCTCTCTTCTCCTAATTAGAGGGCAGTGGCGGCTGCAGCCAGGATCTAGCGTGTGTTATGCTGCAAATTAACATTGGAGCTGATTGTAAAGCTCATCTTCCCTGACTCCCATGTGTCAATCTCTGCAAGAGGTGGCAGGCTACCCCTACCCTTGACCTTCCCTGGTAGTCAGACTTAAGACAGGCCCAGGGTCCCAGGGCTGACACAAACTCCCTTCTTCTTGCACCCTGAGTAGCAGCCTGACCATTCTAGACCACAAATATATCATGCATTTATTTATCCATTCATAAGTGAATACATTTACCAGAGCTAAAATATTTGGGGACCTGAGCTAATAGGGGTTAAACTGCATAATAGGCACATGGACTTGTCAGGAACCTTCTTTAACGTTTAGTCCTACACTCTACCAAGAAAAAAAGACATAATTATACACAATTAGGACAATGACTAAAAATCTGGGCCAAGTAGACCCACTCTAAGCCCAGTCCCTTGGTGCCTGCTACACAGGTCCCTGAGCTAAGTATAAGTACTGTAAGTCCTATTGCAGCAGGGAATGTTGAACAACTAAATCACACAAAAGCATTCTGAAGGCTCAGAAAATAGCTAGTGTGTGTGTATAAGCCATAGTGCTAATTGCAACTGAATTCCAACTATAAAGAGGGTCCCTTAAGCAGAGTTATGTGGAAACATTTTATTAACCATCAGGTTGAACAGCTATCTGTGTTAGAGAATGGTAGAGTGGTGTTTCTTGACAATTACTCTGTAACTCAGATGCTTCATGTTCAAAGTTGGTGCTGTGATCATTCAATGCCACTGAGGTCCTGATGAGGTGCGTGCTTTAACCACACTGGGCTTGTGGCTCTTTTTTTTAAAATATTTTATTTTATTTTATTTGAGAACATACTGTACAGAGGGGTTACAATTACATGGGTGGGATAATGCATACATTTCTTACCAAGCATTGCAGCCTCCTCCTTTGTTTACCCTTCACCTCCCTTCTCAGCCTCCCCCCTCCCCCCCCACCCAATCATACCCCCCTTCCCCCCCCCCCCCCACCGACATTGTAAAGCTGGTTTTGACATGACATTTTGAACTTCTCATTGTTGCAACAGGTCCACCTGAAGGGCTTGTGGCTCTTATATTCCAGACTTAGGCCTGGGTTTCACAGTCTGTCCGCCCTTTCACTTTTTAATTGTGGGACCCTGGACAAGGTAGTGCTTCTCTAGGGACTTAGCTTTCTCTCCTGTGAAATGGGCTTGATAGTGACCTTGACATTTGATGGACTCATGAAATGTCAAACACAGCATCTAATGACTAGTAATGAAAGCTACCATTAGAGCCATTCTCCTCTGTCCCATACCTACTCTAAGTGCCCACTTGGGAAAGACCTGAGGGATCTTCATCATAGACAAGAAGCAAAACAGAGGGAGGAGTGCTTGACCTTGACCTTAAGGTGGATAGATGACATTTTCAGGCATACAATACTCAAGGCAAATGACATCTCCAGTGCTCTGGTTCTCCAATCACCTGGAAGAGAACATTCACATTAACAAAGAAAGTTCTCTGAGTAGTCATCAAGAGAGAGTGTTAATTGCTAAGTGTCTAAATTGTACATGACACTTTAGAATCTTTATCTCATTTCCTCTGTATGGAAGTTCAGAGAATTTTTTTTAATATTTCAAATTATCTTTATGTAGTGGTACAAAGGGGTTTCAACTCAACATTTCAATTTTTTAATGGTGCAAAGGACTTTGATTTTTAAAACTGATCATCAAATGAGATTCAGTGGGCTTGTCTATTAAGAAATTTTAAAGTCAAAAGTAACAGGCCCTTAGAAATACAATTTCATGGTTGATTTTTAACACATTAATATTGTGCTAGAGAATAATCACAAGCATTCTTACATAATGACTAACCAAAAATAAGGTTCGGAGACATTCAATAACTTCTCCCAAGGTCTCATAGCCCAAGAAGATTGCAGAGCAGATTCAAGATGCAAATTCAGGTCTAGAACATGATGCTGTTTTGTTATGCTTGTAATCCTCAAAACCATCCAACAGAGAGGTGAGGAAGCAGTTACAGATTGAGAGAGAGAGAGAGAGAGGCGGGGGTGGGGTGGGGAGCAGAACAAATCTGAGATCCAACTCTGCATATACAAGAAAATATCTGTGAGGCAAGCCCAGACAAACTATGATTCTGGGAACAGAAGAGAGGCCTCCTTCCAAGAGGAAAATGGATCTGAGCTGGCTGAAAGCAGGATAGAACACAGTGTGGTCAAAGGCTGGTGGCCATGCAGGGGAAAGAAGATGGTCAGCAGAGTTTCTAGATAGGCAGGGCTAGTATGAAGAGCACACAAGCCATCCTGCTCTTTTCCCTTTGTATGCTGTGGCTCAGGGACTCGGGCATGTTTGTGTCTCTGCCTCCACTCCCAGTAACCCTTGAGTTATGTTTGGAAGGTATAGGTTGTTTTCTCCAAACCAGCACAGTGACTGGCACACAATGAAAGCAATTAAAGACCAACATACTTATTAACTAGGCCGATAATGCCAAAGATCAGAAAGACTAATTAGGAAAGTCTTCTTCCTGTAGGGAGGAATTTGAGTTGTGAAAAATGGATAATGGGATGTGATTTAGTAGAGAGAAGACACAGAGCTGATTATACACATGACAATTGCTGTGTGTGTTGGGGTGGGGGGCGGAATGGCTGCACATATTTAGGAAGCATTTCTCATGTGCTTTGTGAAACCTTGTATTTTGGGGGCAGATGTGCCCAGAGTTCAAGTCTTGGCCCTGAAGGTTCTAAGTGTGTAATTTGGACACAACACTTAACTTTTGTGAGCTTGTTTCTTTTTCTGTACAAATGTGGGGGGGGGGAATCAAGGACATATACCTGTCAAGATGGTCAAGAAGTATGGGAGATAACAGGACATCCTATCTAGGTCTTATCGGTGACAAAGTCTGACTAAATTTTTGGTACTCCCCATACCACATCTACTTTAAAAGCTTGAGTCCTATCAGGGAAGCCTCACAGGCAGGGGTCTGGGACCTCTACATTAGCAAAAGCTAGAGGTGGATCAGCTTTTGGCATTTGCCTGCTGGGGATGTCTGTGCTACAGGAGCTCACAGATCGATAAACCATCAATGTCTGGACACACGTTGCCTTTAAGTGCATTAGGACACTGTTCTCCATGGGTCTGGTTTAGCAGGAAGCCAGATGGGAAAAGATGTCAGAGTGGATCTAAAACCCAAGAGAAACATAATCTAATCCTCTTTCACCCTCCATCTTCCCAATCACGTTATCAGAAGGCTAGCATGCCCTGGAGACACCAAGATAGTTCACCCAGGTCAGCTGCTGCCACGCCAGGGGGCTTTGCCCTGGTGTGCCTTGGGTGGACCACTCCACACTTCAGCAACTTTCTTCTTCAGGTCAACTCATCATGGATTTAATAAATTCAACCCCTTTGATCCTTGGCCCAGGGCAAGCAAGCCACATTTGCCCACCTGCTAAGAGGGGCTGACTTCCAGTGGGGTCTGGGGTGGGGGGAAAGCAGTAGGAGGCTGGAAGGCCCAGTCTTTGTTTCCATCTACATCTCCAGCTGTGGCTCCATCTGGCAAATCCTGGGGCAACATGCATACACACACAGAGACACCCCTAGAGTGTTGCCAACCCTACCTGGCACCCAGCTGTCTTTCTCTGTTAAACATAGAAACTCCTGACAGCCATATGGGGGTGGGGGCTACTTGTTGCTCTTTCTCTGAGGCTCCAAGGGGACTCTAGGATTTGTGTGTGTGTGTGTGTGTGTGTGTGTGTGTGTGTGTGTGTGTGAGGAAGGCCCCTTTGCTGTTCCCCTGTAATGGTACCTGCCTCTGGGCAGTATTTTCAGCATCTCCCCACTAGAGACTCCCACTGCTGGATCTGAACCGAGCAAAGACTTACTGCACGCACTCCCCCACCACCGCTCTCCCTCCCCCCACCCCCCAGCCAATCCCTGGTCCATTCACCTTTCTTTCGGTCGTCCACGGAGGGGCATCAGATCAAGTCCTTACTTGAAAGCGATTGGCTAGCTTGAGAAACAGCCTCTTACTAACTCCCAGCCCCCTCCCACCCACCCCCCAAATGCTATAAAAGAAACTTTCTCTAGGTTCCCAGCCCCCCCTCACCCCCACCAACCCTTTCTGCCTCGCTGTCCCGCCCTTCCCATTCCCCCCCAGCAGAGCCTAGCAGCGGGAGGCGGACGGAGGAACGTGCGCCCCAGGGCCGGGCGTGTGTGCGCGTGTGCGTGTGCGTGTGCATGTGCGTGTGTGTGTGCGGGGGGAGGGGTGTCCCAGTCTTCCAGGGAGATAGAGGCAGAAAACAGAGCTGATCTGACCGCCCAGCATCCGTCCCCAGAACATCGCCCCCTCCTACCCCCTCCAACACCCCGATCCACCTCGCCTCTCCAGGGCGGCACGCTGCTGCCTGCCCTCCTCTCCTCCCTGGTCGTGGTCTGCAGCCTTCAGCCAGCGTTTGGAATATTTGGAATTCAAGCCCCAACCACCGCACCGCCCCCCACGCCCCAACCCGGGGCCTGGAGAAGGAGGAGGAGGAAGAGGAGGTGGAGGGAGGAGGAGGAATGGGGGGGGACGGAGGGCCATTGACAGCAGCAAGAAGCAGC
Organism: Dipodomys merriami; assembly: GCF_024711535.1. Lineage (NCBI taxonomy): Eukaryota > Metazoa > Chordata > Mammalia > Rodentia > Heteromyidae > Dipodomys > Dipodomys merriami. The sequence goes on from NW_027203270.1 coordinate 9,247,423, forward strand.
AAACAGAACCCCAAAATCTCCCGGGGAGAGAGAGGGGAGCCAGCGGAGCCGGGAAGCTGCTGCGCGCCGCGGTGGGCGGCCCTGCAGTGCATCAGCCCGGGAGGGACCCGGGGCGCGGCGGCTCTCCCTCCCCAGGATGGTTTAACCAGGGGGGACCTTCTGCGCTGGTTAACAGGCTACGAGCTTGAGACTTGTTTTAAGCATTTTCTCCCTGGCTCTCGCTTTTTTTTTTTATTTAAATCTTGTCTCTAGTGGCGTGTGTAGGGAGGGGGTGGGGATTGGAGGGGGGGAAGGACTTGATTTCCATTGGCTAAGCGCTCCCTTCCCACCCACAATCTTTTTCCACATCACCTTGGTGTCTCCCTAAATAAAACCAGCCCTCCTTATCGCCTGGAAAAAATCAGGAGCTAGAGTTTTGAATGGGTTTTCTTTTTTTTAATGTAAACACTCACCCCTTGTCAGCGTGCTGTTGGAGAGGGGAGAGGAGGTTTGGAGAAGGGTTTGCTCTCTCAGCAAGACAAACTCACAGCCACACAGCGTCTCTGGCCTGATGCTTGGCGCTGTCTCTCCTGAACGTCAGGGTTTCAGCAGAGCCCGAAGCCTGGGAAGTCTTTCCCTGAAACCTCATCAAACCTGAAGCCAGTTGCAGAACTGCACAGGGTCCCCATGGACCTCAAGGAGAGCCCCAGCGAGGGTAGCCTGCAGCCCTCCAGCTTCCAGATCTTCGCCAATACGTCCACCCTCCACGGCCTGCGCCACATCTTCGTGTATGGGCCGCTGACCATCCGCCGTGTGCTTTGGGCCGTGGCTTTCGTGGGGTCCCTGGGCCTGCTGCTGGTGGAGAGCTCCGAGAGAGTGTCCTACTATTTTTCCTACCAGCATGTCACCAAAGTGGATGAGGTGGTGGCCCAGAGCTTGGTCTTCCCGGCCGTGACCCTCTGTAACCTCAATGGTTTCCGCTTCTCCCGACTTACCACCAATGATCTGTACCATGCTGGAGAGCTGCTGGCCCTGCTGGATGTCAACCTACAGATCCCCGACCCTCATCTCGCCGACCCCACGGTGCTGGAGGCTCTGCGGCAGAAAGCCAACTTCAAACACTACAAACCCAAGCAGTTCAGCATGCTGGAGTTCCTGCACCGCGTGGGCCATGACCTCAAGGATATGATGCTTTACTGCAAGTTTAAGGGACAGGAGTGTGGCCACCAAGACTTCACCACTGTGAGTACTGCTTGGTTTTCAGCTCACCCTTGTGTGTGGTCTTCTGGAGGAGAGGCGGGCCCTAGAGTCTTTGGGGCTTGGCTCCAGCTCTCCCTGGGTTCTGGAGCAGGAGAAAGTTCAGAGCCTTCTCTGAAGGCCAAGGGGGTAGCTAGTGAGAAGTTTGTTGGAGCTGGTGGTAGAAAATGCTCCCTGCTAGGCTGCTGCTAGTGGTGTTTCATGCAGACATGTAGGGTGACTAGGGGCTGGCCACGGGCTCCTCACTTCTTTGGATGTGTTGGTCTCGGTTGTCTGTTGTCCGGGGTGTTTGATGCCCGAAGCTGTATGATTGGAACAGCTTGTCATTGACGTGGTGGCATCTCTCCCTCTCCTTTTCTCTCTTTCTCTCTCTATCTCTCTCCCCCCTTCTCTCTTTCTCTCTTTCTCTCTCTCCACTCCCTCTGTCTCTCTCTCTTCTCAGAACTGACACCTGGCACTGTATCCTGTGGACTGGGCTGGAACTAAAGCTATTAGAGAATGGGAGTGTATGGGGACCCGGGAAGCCTGGATGGCTCCAGAGGCTGTAGGGAGCTTGTCAGAGCTTACTGCAAAGGTGTTGAAGGCTCTTTGCTTCCTTTCTTGTATGGATTCTGAGCTTCTGAGGGTTCCCCAGGCTCCATCTGGGTGTTGATGACAGGCTGAGGCCAGGAGCTGTCCAGGGTTCTGGGACAGAGAGGAGGAGAGTCTGGATGGAGGCACTTGTGTGGGATGAGCCAGTGGGATGCCCTGGAGGAGAGGTTGGTCTAATCAGTTTGTCTGGGAGCTTTAGCTGGAAACTCACAGGCTCATTTTTCCTTTCTCTCTCTCTCTGTCTCTCTCTCTCTCTTTCTTTCTCTCTGTACAATTGCTTCACAACGTGGATGTGGGAGGGGTGTGTGAGGGAAGGGACAAGCAGCTTAGGACTGGAAAGCCTAGAGGGGTGGAGTATGGAGTTGAGTAAAGGGCAGGGAGGGGTGTGTGACTCATGCTCTGGATGAGCTTTGGGGGGGGGGGGGGCTGGAGGGAAGTTTGGGAGAAGAAATGCTGCTCTCAGGGTTCTTGGGCCAATTAGTGGACTGCTGGGCACAAAGTTAGCATAATAAGTGAGATAGCAACCACTGATGTCTCTACCGTGTCAGACCGGCCTGGGGCACAAGGGACGGTGGGACTCTCCCCAAGTCTAGTGTAGCTGATCTTTTCCCTTCTTAGGTGAGAAAGGCGAGCGACTGAGTCTCAGAGTCTTGAATCAAAATGCAATTACAAGTTTGGGATGGCAGGCACAGAGTTGCCAAGGAACTGGATTGTCATAGCACGGGTCTGGGTGCCCTGCCTTGGTTAGACATTCGTTCTCTAGGTTTCCTGCGGTGTATCCTCTCCCACCTCTCCTAAGATTCACCTGCCTTTTGCTCTGATGTTCTTTGAATACTCCAGCCAGGCTCTGTCTGCAGCTTCTGCCCTTGCAGCTGTCTGTCTCTGATTCTAGAAAAGCCCAAAGTGCCGGGGGCACCACCTCTTGGCAGCCTGTGTGCTAGAGCTGTGTTTCCTAGGGGAGTTGTTTTGTATTATCCCTTTTAAACATTCTGAAGAGCACAGGAACATCAGCAACCGTGTTTGCGAAAGAAGACAATCTGCACTGCAGGGAGGGATCAGCCCTCCTACATGGAGCAAATACAGGATTCTAAAACCTGCCATGCACCAACGATGTCTTAGGTGTCCGAGGAAGAGATGGGGAAAGCATCTCATTCTTGGAGGCTAAAACCATTCTCGTATTCCACTCCAGGCTTTCTAGTGCCTGGCAATGTTCAGTTTCACCATGGTGCTGTGCAGCTCAGAAATGCACTCAGCTGGCCTGCCTCTATGCACAGATACTAGAAAGTAGGTGGCACGGAGACTCTAATGGGCAAGGAAACCCAGACCCGGTCTTTGAATATCCTTCTGAGTGTATGTCCAACCCGTGTCTCCCTCTATGTCCTATTTAGAAGTAAATGATTGTTTACATCCAGCTATTCTTTTGCACTTGGTCCATCATTTGAGTTGCTAGTGTCCCCACAGACCAAAGATCAGACCTTTAAGACTTACCCAAGTCTTTGATCTCAGAATGTTTCACAGAGCTGAGTACTGGTGGCTCATCTGTAGACTCTAAGGTATCCAGGAAGCTAAAATCTGAGGATCAAGGTTTGAAGTCAGCCTAGGCAGCCAAATCTGAGACACTCTTATTTAATCAACAAAAGGCCAGAACAGGAGCTGTGGCTCAGGTGGTATAGTACCAGCCTTGAGTGAAAAAGCCAAAAGTTAGAATAGGAGATCCTGAGTTCAAGCCCCAGTACCTGCACAAAAAAATCCACCACCACCACCACCACAAAATATCTCCAAATAGTGAACTTTCCTGTGGATTAGATTTATTACTTGATGAAGGACATGGTTTGTTATCTTCTCCAAGTTTAAGATCAATCTATTTGAGGGCCTGTCCTTGGATTGACCTTCTGTGGATGACCTTCTCCAGCATTGAAGAAGGAGTAATCCTCACCACTTCTCTTCCAGCTGCTCATGGATTTCAGAAAGGGCACCTGCTCCAGGAGAGAGGGGGCAAGGAAGCTGGTCTTCACTGGAGGGGTAGTCACACTAAACCTGTAGCAGAGCCAACATAATGATCAGCATTTCATAGTGAGGAGTAATTCTCTCAACACACCCCAGATCTCCTTGTGTCCTTTGGCCTGAGGTGTAGGTACCTATACTCTTGGGCTCCCACATCAGAATGAAGCAGAAGGCCTGTGCAAGGGGTTGTGGAAAAGTCAGTACCCCAGCCTTCTCTCTCATTCAGTCTCTCGGTTACACATCCTTACCAGTGGGCTTGTTTACGAGCTCTGCCTGGGGTTGTACTATTCTGGGTACGTTCTTTCTCTCCATGTTGGTGCTGGCTTAGAGAAACTAATTGTGGGGGAAGGAATCTGGCAAGTAAGTGACATTTTTTTAAAATCTGGGTTTGTTTTTCTATAAAGCATACCTAGTGGCATCTTCAGGGCTAAGGCTTTACCATTAGCCTCCTTATTCCAAGTTCCTAGCTGGTGTGCAATGAAGTGCATAATACCCTTTAATTAGTGAATCAGCCATGACTCTAGCAGAGCAAAAGAAAGCTAAGTATAGAGAGGGAAAGTTTCTAGGAAGCCAAGTGTGGCAAGCATATTGTCAGGTAAACAGGTATGTTCCATGCCCAGACAGGTGCATGCTTCTCCCTTGTCTGGGACAATTTGACTTCAGATAGGCATGCATTTTTGCTTCCTGGGGAAAAAAGAGAGCTCTATCCCAGGGAATCAAAGATGATTCTCTGAAGTAGAAGAAGACAAGGAGAGCTGAACTGGGATTTACCCTGGCCGTGATGTTGGATGATCCAAGTTCTCTCCTCATTGCTTAGGTCATATATTACGTCCTCTTTATATTCCCACTGGCTCATCACCTAACATGTGATTGTCTTAAACAAGTTTCTAATCCATAGAGGATGAAAGCTGTGAGACAAGATAAGCAAAAGTAGCTGGGCACTGGTGGCTCACACTGGTCACCCTTGCTACTCAAGAGGTTGAGATCTGAGGATCACAGTTTGAAGCCAACCTGGGCAGGAAAGTCTATGAGACTCTTATCTCCAAATGATGACCAAACTCTGGAAGTGGAGCTGTGGCTCAAGTGGTAGAGCATCAGCCTTGAGCAAAAAAACTAAGTGAGAGCTCAAGACTGAATTCTAGTCCACTCCAGCTCTTCTTGTCCATGTAGCAAGCCTTAGGACACAGATGTGGGTTCTGAGTCTTCCCCACCTGTGGAGTCTCTAGACTTCAGGTCAAAATTATCCAAGTTGCAACTCATGTAAATTAACTTTTCTTTTCCTGCTATTTCTAGGATGTTCTGTGGTCTTGTAAGCCTTTGACATGTCCCTGGGAAAGGTAGCATTTGTAATACTGGGCAAGAGGTTTCTGGGATGCCAGACTGATTGAGAGTCTCCTAGTTTGTAGAGCCTTAGATTGTAAGATTTCTAGAGGCAACTTTCAGCACTTATTTCATTCTTCCTAATGTGATGATGAGCTGGGTAGTGGCTGGAAGCTTTTTTGATGGCTCATGCTGTCTACTTGGAAAGGAAAATGGGAACCAATGGACCAGGCTCTGGCTGAGTAAATGACAGTTGCTCTTTAGGTGAACTTATCTTTCCTTGGGAGTTCTTAGACCTCCAACACTGCTAGTAAAAGATGTCTAACTGGGTGATGATTGACTTGGGAACTAGCTGATCCCTGACCCTCTGCTAGTGGTTCTTCCCTCTCTAGAGAAAAATCTCTTAAACAAAGAGATAAGCTCTAAATACAGTTTGCTACTGGTGTCTACAGGAAGGGCTGAAATAAGATCCTTCCCCTTAAAGATAAATGTTCTAAGGATGAACTGGTGGCTTTTAGCATTCACTAAATTGGCTGCTCAAGATGTTACTTCATAGAATTGCTCATATTTCAAAGAAGTTGGGATACCTTCATTCTATCAGACCAAAAACGAAGACAAAATAAAACTAACAAAAACATCCTAGTTTAGAGATAGCTGAGTCTGAGTCTGCTGTGTGTTCTTCCTTCCTTCCTTCCTTCCTTCCTTCCTTCCTTCCTTCCTTCCTTCTTTCCTTCCTTCCTTCCTTCCTTCCTTCCTTCCTTCCTTCCTTCCTTCCTTCCTTCCTTCTTTCCTTCCTTCCTTCCTTCCTTCCTTCCTTCCTTCCTTCCTTCCTTCCTTCCTTCCTTCCTTCCTTCCTTTTCTTATCTGTTCATGTTTGATGGGGCTATGTATGTTGAAATATCAAATATGGCCAGTTGGGTCATTTGATCTGTGATCTATCATAATCTGAAACAAATGGCCTAGATCACTCCTTCAAGTTTAAATCTCCATATATCCCATCTCTCCCATACGGTAGGTTAAAAACCAACCCATAGAATATGGATAGTAGGTGAAATATGCCACAGTTATTATTTGATACATTTGAAGTCTGTGATAGAAGCTTGTTGATCTAATTGGGCTTTGTTTGAAAACACCATTCCTGAAAGTATCATTCTTTGGATATGAAAGTATCTTTCCATCTCCCAATACTTTTCCCCCCTCATGATTTAAGTATTTTCTCTACTAACCAATGTAATGGCCATCGAAATATGTGTTCAGAAGACATCAGGCATGTAACAGGGAAGGGTTGTATTTACATGGGTTTATTGACCTTTGTTGATTGATTTGTTTGACCTCTGGCAAGGTAACTAGCCTCTCTGAGTCTCAGTTTTTTCATGTAAAATGAGGAGCAGGCCGAGTATGGTGGTTTCTAAGGACTTGGCAACTATACAATTCCATAGGAATAGAATGCTACTGAAATTTATTTTCACACCTCGTATTTGTTCAGTGTAACTAAAGCTTTAACTTACATTGGGGTTAGAGGGGGCTGATTTTCATTAACCAATATTTATACCTATTTTTTGTTTGCTTTCATTTAAATGCACTTAGGCAGTGGAAACAGAAACACCCAGACACAGTGTGGCTACTGGAGGACAAGGGAGACAAGAATGCCACTCTGAGAATCCTATACAGGAGTTATGTCTTTCTTTGGCTGAAAATATGAATCTGACTTAAAAGATTCCATCTTATAGTGCAACAGATGTGAGCCAGGATTCACTCTGAGTCTTCCTCATGTGAATTAGTAAGGGCATCTGGGGAAGATCCTAAAGGAAGTCTGTGCGGGCCTTTACTGCTGGTGTGCTTACAATGCCCAATAAAGTTATGCACCTCCATACCACCTGGGGGCAGCTGGTGGCCAGTGACAAGCCCAAAATGCTGGCCTTCTTGCCTCAAGATGGAGCACAGTGTGTTATGATTTATACTCCAGACCTACCACGGGATGAGGCTGAGCTAGACATTCTCCAGAAGCACATTTGGTCATGCCTTTCCCCCCTTCCCTATCCTGCTTCCCTTCCCTGTCTTGGGTTCTTTTCCTGAGAGCAGTAAACCATGTGTTCCAGAAAGCATTTCAGGCTACCTTGGAAAACCCAAACTATCTGTGTCCATTTGCTCTTTGCTTCTTTTTTATTTTTTGGTCATGGGGCTTGAACTCTGGGCCTGGATGCTGTCCAATCAGCTCTTCAGCTCAAGGCTAGCTTTCTACCACTTGAGCCAGAGCACCACTTCCAATTTTTCTGGTGGTTTATTGGAGATAAGAGTCTCACGGACTTTCCTGCCCAGGCTGGCTTTGAACTGGGATCCTCAGATCTCAGCCTCCTGAGTAGCTAGGGTTACGGGCGTGAGCCACCGGTGCCTGGCTTGCTCTTTGCTTCTTTAGTTGGTAGCATGGAGAATAGTCTCAGTGCAGGAGACTCAGTCTGACTTAGAAAGGAAAATGCATGCATTAAAAATCTTTTAAACCTTGGACTTTCTAGATCCCTGTCTCTGCTTTGTGACTTGTAACAATTGTCAAGAGCAACATTTCCCAACTCTCACAAGTGTCTCTTGGATTAGGATTCACGACACTCTAAATAGACTGCCAGGCAGAAATTCTTCGGAGTGTTTTGCCCCAAGACAGTCCTTCCATGGAACCATTCCTCTTGTGCGAAGCTGCTGTCCACCCTTAAGCTGCTTATATTTAAACTCCTACCTTCATCAGCATTATCATTGTCCAAATCTGTTCTCTGAACACCTCCCTTTTCCAGCTGCCTCCCCACCTCCTTGCCATTTCTTCCTGTACATGCCAGAGTCTGGCTTCAAGTTCTGAGTCGTCGCCTATTGCCTTTGATCTTGGCAGTGACTGGAGTCCATCTATAAAGCAGGCGGCCGTGAGAGATGAATGCTGACCAGGGGTGATGCTCTTTGTATGTCACAGAAACCATGAGTGATGAGGAGTGTACGAAAGGACTCAGACTGTTTAGGCTGAAATGCGAAACGGCTGACACAGGGCAGTGTGATTGCTGTCTCCGAGTGCTTAGAAAGCAATCACAGAAAAGAGGAATGGGGCTTTCTCTGGGTGAGGCCAGGGGGGAAAAATAAGCACCAGCCAAGTGTAGGAATTCATAGAGAGGGCGATTGGCTAATTGCAAGGAGTTATTCTGGGAGTTTAGAGGACCCTGTGTTCTGCCATCAGCTCTAGCTGAGACCTAGGGCTGGCTTCTGTGCCATGCAGTTGAAGCTAGGGACTGGGGATGGATGACAGGTAGAAGGTTGGACTTAGTGACCTCTAAATGTGACTTCCAACTGGAAGAGCATTAGATTTCTTTCCTTCCTAAGTAGATACTTGAGGTCAGATATTAGGGCCATTGACAGATGGCATTGGAAAGCCCTGATCAATGAGAGCTCTTAGCTTGCAGAACCATCCATTTACTCTATACTGTGAAGCTTTGAAACTAAATGTGTCTAATGCCAAGAATAAGAATGGTGAGATGTGAGAATCCCTAGAGACTAAGGAGTGGATATTTCTGTGCAACTAGAGAGTACAAGGGACAGGGGAGGGGTAAGTAGGGGACTGTGGCTGGTAGGAGCCAGAGATCAAAGAGGCTGTCCAATGACCCAGGCCTCTGAGAATTTGAATGGAAACGCCAGAGGTAGTTCCTGAAATTCATCATAAATTCAGAGAACTAACTCCAACTCCAGAGATAAAGTCTTGAATTGTGGTTGGGCCTAGGAGGCTGAGAGGGGTATGGATTGGGGTCATCAGGCTAGAAACAGACTCAGTTCTAGGAGCTAAGAGTAAGGCTAATTGGAGAAGGAAAATGCCCTGCCTTAAAGCACTGGTGACAGATAACAGGACATCTAGGCTAGAGGACATGACAAGTATTGGAAGGTTGATGGTGCTCTGGCCCCTGAGATATAATATAATAATAATAATAATAATACAATGAAGTATTCAGTCTCCAGTTATAGTCATGGAATTTAGTTCCAGACAAGTATGGGTTCCTGGTTGGTTTGTTTGACCTTGTAAAATTATTTAACCTCTCCAGGTTTTAATTTCCTTGCCTACTAAATAATAGTACTGTATATTAGGGCTTTATAGGCTTGTTTGGGATGATTGGAAATAAAATAATAAAGATTTTGGCATTGGCGAAAGGTAGAATGCCAGCTACTTTGTTGTCACTTTTATTATAACTAAGACAAGCTGGTGATAAATATAGTGATGGGGATTCCAGGAGCAGAAAAGGAAGTTTTTTATTTTCTTTTTAATCAATTGGTGATCTGTATAGACAGTATAGCATCAGGAAGTCACCAGAGAATGTGGCTGTGTCCATGTCCAGGGTCCAGCTGTTGTTAGCATGCTTGAGCATAGACTATAGGGTAGATACTCACAGGATGTTAGAAATAGAATTCCTCCATTTCTTCATCATGGTGCAGTTTACCAAACCTGCCAAGGTTTACTCACCTTTCCTGAGGGCCCCAGACACTGTTTTAAGCACTTCACATGAGAAAATCCACAAGAGCTCTATGAAATATGCAGCTTCATGGTTTTGTATGGGAAAAAATTGAAGTTTAGAATGCTTTAACAACTGGCCTACAGACTCTTAGCTAGAAATTGGTGAAAGAGATTCACATCAGGTACTCTGATTCCAAATCATTGATGCTTGCTTGCTGGCTTCCTTCCTTCCTTCCTTCCTTCCTTCCTTCCTTCCTTCCTTCCTTCCTTCCTTCCTTCCTTCCTTCCTTCCTTCCATCTCTCCTTCTTTCCTTTTGTGAAAGTAGTGAGGCTTGAACTCAAGGCCTCACACTTTCCTTGGCTTTTTTGTTCAAGGCTGGCACTTTGCCACCTGAGCCATAGCTTTATTTCCAGCTTTTCTCTGGTGAATTGGAGATAAGAGTCTCACAGTCTTCTCTGTCTAGGCCGGCTTCAAATCATGACCCTCAGGTGTCAGTCTCCTGAGTAAATAGGATTTCAGTCATGAGCTATAGGATCTGGCTTCTCTTTGATGTCTTCCAAGATGCTATTTTATAGTCTATATGAATATATAACCCTGGCAGTGTCTGTTTTAGTGTTGAACATAGGTAAGGCTCAGGGAGCCTTAGTGACTGGCACAGGATCACTCTGCCAGGAAATAGCAGGATTGGGGATTGAAATTCATGTAAAGGCATTATGTTCTTGTGCAGGCTTGAGGTAAGAGAAGTTACCCACTCATCATCAGGTCTTTGGGTCTTAGTTCAAAGGGTTGGAAGATAGCCCAGGGGCTTCAACTCATCAGCATCTTCTTCTAGGACCTAGGAATCTGTGAGCTGCTGGGGCTAAAGCAAAGAGAAGGGAAGAGCATAGAAGGACAGCTCCAACAGCAGAGCTCAGCTGTCCTTGGAACCCCTGGCTCTTAACTGCTTCCTTTGTCTTGTGTAAGTTAACCAAGGAGGCAAAATCAGCCTTTGTACTCTGTAGCTGAAGGCCAGATGAGGAGTTTGGCACTGCAAGACAACACCATCCAGCATTCCAGACCAAGTCCCTTCAGCTACAATTCCAGCTTAGAGGAAAATGATCAGCACAGATGTCACGAAAAGACTGGTTCAGTAGTAGAGGGCAGGCCTTTGCATTTGATGAATGTGCTTGTCACATCAAAGGTTGATGGTCTGTATCTCCAGGTGCAGTTGGTGTCATTGGGACAGCCAGGACCCTGTGTGTCCAGTACAACTTAAATTTTCTGCATCCCTTAGCTGAATGTCACAAGCACATCTCCTCACGTTGGTTGAATTTCTGCCATATCCTTGGTCTTGCACTTGATCCTGATCTTTCCTCTTCAAGAGTGCACGGTATAAGATGATTGCTATGCAATTCTGAAACATCTTCAGGAAAATCTGAGATACTGGGGGCAGTCTCTTCTTGCCAGAATTTAACACTTGATATTCCTTCTGGTCTTTAAGTAGGGGTGATCTGGGGTTCACCTTAGGAAAGAAGCATTGTTTTCCCAATGATTCTGTGATTTTCCCCTCCTCGCTCTTTCTACTTCCACTTCCCCATTTAAAGAGGATGTAAAAGGAGTGACCTTGATTCTGATGCATTGCTCACAATTGATAGGGTGTATTGAAACAGCTTCATACACCTACTTAATTTGGAATTTTTAAGATATAAAACAGTAAAAGGTGACTCTGGGTGACAGAAATGATAACTTTGTAAGAAACACATAGGCAGCCACTTGGTAAGGTCTTGGTCTACAGAATTTCTTCCTGTGTATCTGAATCAGTAATTTGATTTCGCATGCCCAGTCCAAATATACTCTAATGGATAAATTTAGAGGTGGCTACAAACTGGGGCTCTCCGAATGACCTTAAGTTGATAGACTACCTCTGTATACTGATAAGTGACCTTGGATGAGTTACAGAATAAGATGTGGGAAGAACAAAATGATTTGTAAACTCTGAAGCAACATTGTATTGAACCTACATGAGATAATGTCTTCATCCTGTCTGAAGTCCTACTATCTCTAGATGTCTGGAGACTGATAATGCGGTTTTGTCATTCCATGAAGATGCGTCTTCCAGAACAATGCTCTGAAACCTTTCCCCTGCTTTCCTTCCCATAGACTTTTTGTTCCTGCCTACACACAGGCTTTCCCTTTGAATCTATGACTGCATTCTTCTGACCCCTTCATTCCGTTCTTGGCACCAGAGGGTTTCTCTTGGGATCCTTGGAATGGTGTTCCCTTGGGCTTTCTCACTCCATCCCTCTCTATGGTGATGGAAGGCCTCTCCCTGGGGTGGGAATGAATGAGAAGAGGACCAAGCATGTCTGTTATAATCTCTAGGGAAGAGAAGGTTCTCCCTTGTGGCCTAGAAAGATGTCTGTCCCTCTCCTCATGGAGAGCAAAAGGCAGCTGATGGAGAAGAATGTCCACTGAGTATAAGTGGCAGCATCTTCTTAAGGCTTAAGTCAAGGCTATTTGTCTGCCTTCCTGGAATGATTTTTCTGGCAGAACACCTTCCATCCCTTGGGCCTGTTAGCTATTTCAGGGACACTTTAAGTGGCTATTAACAAATGTTGAATTATGGCTGCAAACCTCTGGGAGTGGAGTGACATTCACATGAATCACAAGTGAGGGCTATGTAGTCAAGGCTGCCAACATGGGCTGAGATTAAACAAACAGGAGCCGCTGTTCTCCCTGGAGCAATGAGGCAGGGAGGCCACTCCTCGGAGCCTGTGAAGTAGGACACCATTCTGGGATGCACGAATCTGTCACTGCAGGGCAGACTGATGCTTTCTGCTCTGGTTTTCAGGGAGGATTAGTTCAGTCCTTCTATCAGGAAAATCCTGACAATGCTTAGGATGTCCAGGGAACTACTGACCAGCCAATCTCAGAGGCTGTGGTTTGCCCAGTCCATTGATTCATCAACTCAACAAATATGTACTGAGTGCTTCCGATGTTCTGGACATGGTGCTCAGCTCAAGAGAAATTGTAATAAATATTATCCAGTCCAAGGATTCAAGGGGCTCACAGTCCAATGAGGCTGCTGAGCAGTAAATGAACACAATCAAAATTTGTATAAGGTCTGGAGAAAACAGAATACTTTAAAAAAACTCAAAAGGAGATAATCATGTTGTTTTTTTTCTTAAAAATTTATAACAATTTCAAATATTGATCTTGCAGAACTAGCAGGAAGAATTCTTGTATATCCTTTACCCAGAAGTGTCATCGATAGTAGGCTAGCTATGTTCCCTAGAGAAAATGACCCCATTCAGGGTCATCCATCTATTGCACTCAGTTGTCGTTTCCATCCACTCTGAAACTGCTCAGTTCCTCTTTGGTTTCATGATATTCTTCTACTTCTTTCTTCTTCTTCTTCTTCTTCTTCTTCTTCTTCTTCTTCTTCTTCTTCTTCTTCTTCTTCTTCTTCTTCTTCTTCTTCTTCTTCTTCTTCTTTCTTCTTCTTCTTCTTTTTTTTTGGTTGGTCGTGGCACTTGAACTCTGGGCCTGGGCACTGTCCTTCAGGTCTTCAGCTCAAGGCTAGCGCTCTACCACTTGAGCCACAGCACCACTTCCAGTTTTCTGGTAGTTTATTGGAGATAAGAGTGTCACAGTCTTTCCTGCCCAGATTGGCTTTGAACCACAATCCTCAGATCTCAGCTTCCTGAGTAGCTAGGATTACAGGCATGATCTTAACTTAAAAAAAAAAAATCAATCTTGGGCCAGTCGTTTTATACAACCACCTTCAGTTTAGATTTGTTCAGTGTTTTCCAGGTTCTGAATTTGGGGCTGGGATCTCACAGAATGGATAGAGAATTTTTGTAGCATCCTGTCTGAAGCTCTACTACTATCTCTATTTGTCTTAATACAGATAATGTCAATTTTGTCATCTGATAAAGATGTGTCTTCCAGTGAGATGCTCAGAGACAATATAAGATTCCATCTCTCATCCACCCTCCAGCTTGATCATCCATTGATTTTTTTTGCCTGTATTATTATAATGATCCTTGCCAAATGTTGGTTTTTCTAATTCCCCCATTCCTTCTACATTTGTTAGCTGACTGTCTAAAATAAAGAAGAGCTTTCTCTTCTCCTTTTTATTCTTACTTAGATCAGTGCAGACTCATAAATTTCAGTTTTATTCAGTACTATATAACTCCACTGACATCACTGTTTACTTTGAAGAGTAAATTTGCCCATATTTGGGAAGCCCTCCCTGGTGACTCCTGAGTCCTTTTGACCTTTTCCTGAATGCTTTGAATATTGTTTGAGTTCATGATTCAGTCTGATGATACAGATTCATCTTATTTATTATTCATCAGTCCTGCAATCAGCCATTTCTCTAGCAAATACTGGTTCCTTTTAGTGGGAAACACAAGGTATGCACATTGAATTCTAAGGTGTCCCTCTTAGTGCACAGAATTGACATCATCATTTATATCTACGTACATCCATGGTTTACATGGATGCCTTCACTGCCAATTTAACACCATATGAGTTCATTCCAGCTTTTGTGCTTTCCACATTGCCCCCATCCTTTTTCTTGAATGAAGCTCATCTGTCTGTCCTGCTGGGTTGTCAAATACTTGGATGTTCTCATTTCCTGGACTCAGTCCCCACTGGGCTATTTCCTGTCCATTGGCATCTCTATTCATGTGTGTTCTACTTGCCACTAGGGTGTCTTCCTTGAACATTTGAATCGCCTCAACTGACCCCAGGGATTTTGTACTGCTTTCTAACTTCTAAAATTTAAAATCCATCCAAGATAGAATCAAGATTTATGTGTTGCTTTTCATCATTCTGTCTTTTTTTTTTTAACACAAAAAGCACATCCTCAGCCTCACACATTCACACACAGTTTTTAAAAATAGCTTTATGGAGATACAATTCTCATGCTACACTGTTCCAGGTATTTCATGTGTCCACAAAGTTGTGAAGTTTAGAATGGAATTTTAAAACATCAAACCCTTCTATTCATTAACAGTTGCCACACTCCCTTGGTTTCTTGCAGTCTTATCCATCTAGCCCCAGGTCATCATCAATTTGTTTTCTGTCTCTATAAATTTGTTTCCTCTTCTTCCTCCTCCTCCTCCTCCTCCTCCTCCTCCTCCTCCTCCTCCTCCTCCTCCTCCTCCTCCTCCTCCTCCTCCTCCTCTTCCTCCTCCTCCTCCTCCTCTTTCCTTTCTCCTTCACTTCCTCCTTCTTGTTCTGGGCTTAAACTGAGTCTGAACATTGTCCCTGAGCTTCTTTGCTCAAGGCTAGTGCTCTACTACTTGAGCCACAGCTCTACTTCTGGCTTTTTGGGTGATTCTATGGAGATAAGAGTCTCATGACTTTTTTGCCTGACCTGATTTTGAACCACAGTCCTCAGATCTCAGCCTCCTGAGTAGCTAGGATCACTGGTGTGAGCCACCAGTACTCAGCTAGATTTACCTATTTTAGAGATGTCATACAAGAGCAATTATACAATATGTAGTTTTTGTGACCAACTACTTTTTTATCTAGCATAATGTTTTCAAGGTTTATCCATGTTGCATCACATATCAGTATTTTATTGTTTTTTTATCACCAAATAAAATATTTCACTCAGTGGTATACCATATTCTATTTATCAGTCATTAACTGATAGACTCTTGAGTCACTTGCATTTTTTAAGGTGATTAGGAATAATGATGCCATTCAGACTTCTTTTAGTATTGAGTTTTAGATGAAAATAGACTAGTTGTCCTATGTATAAATCTGATGCTTTTTTTTTTTTTTGGTCGGTTGTGGGGCTTGAACTCTGGGCTTGGATGCTGTCCCTTTGCTCTTCAGCTCAAGGCGAGCACTCTACCACTTAAGCTACAGTGCCACTTCTGGTTTTCTGGTGGTTTATTGGAGATAAGAGTTTCACGGACTTTCCTGCCCAGGCTGGCTTTGAACCTCGATCTTCAGATCTCAGCCTCCTGAGTAGCTAGGATTATAGGCGTGAGCCACCGGCGCCTGGCTGATGCTTTCTTATAATGTCACTTAACCTGCCCTTCTCTCTCTATTTCTTACAAAGTGGTAGGTAGGTATAACAACTCAGTGAGATGTGGGGTTTTGGCAGCAGGAGCCTGGAGATAAAGCCACACAATGCATATTAAATCATCCTAGTAAAACACACTCTGTGGCTTTCCTGCTCTCAGAAGTGCTAGTTTTGCTCACTTAGTTAAGGTAGTGTCTACCAGCATATCATCATTGCTTCTCCTCCCATCCTCAAATCTTCCACTGTCATCTGGCAGATGACACTGCTGCAAATATTCTGTTTGCCCTAATATTGGAACCCGAATTAACAATTTGATTAGAGGCTGCAAAATTGTGATTTACAATCCTATCATTCTTTCTACATTTATAAACTGACATGCTTTTGTAAAGGAGAGCTTTCCCTCGACAGCTGGGATCATCTACATATAGTTACTCCTATGAAGTCAGGATAAACACTTATTCTTGTCCTTTAATTACCAGTTTTCAGAGGAAAAGAGTTGGTGTGATAATTGCCAGGCTGGGCTTTGAGCGATGATTAGTTGCCAGATGGACACAGGAGAAGGTATTCACTCACAGGAGTTGAACAATGGCTGGAAAACGACAGTGGGTGGCAGAAGAGAAGGAAGGTCCCTAGGATTCCACTCTGCTGTTGTCAAGGCAACCAAGACTCCTTGTAGATCCCACCATAGCCCAAGGTGGGGTTCTTCATCTCTTACACATGGTTCTCACTAGTCCAACGCCTGGCTAGGGTGGTCTGGGACAGAGGTAGCAGATGTTGAGATTGATAGAACAGGGTTCCCCACGGATCACATGACCTAAGACAGATCTGGAAGTGTCACTCCTGAGAATTCTAATTCCCTTGTGTCCATCCCTGAGTAGAACCCAGTATGCTGCCTGGCAGGTGTGCTCCAGGGGGGGAGCTCATTCATTACCACCTGTCAATTGGATAGGAAGAGGTAGTGCAGGAAAGGAAGCTGCCACCTGTGGGTTCCATTGAATGAACCCCCTGCAGAGCCCTTGCTGTGTACTGGCTGTTTTAGAGCACTTGGCATGGATGCACACACGGACTTCTCCCCAGTGGCACATGGTGGGGGAGGGGAAGAGAGGGCAGCTGCTTTCAGTGCTCCTACCTTACCATGGGGACCCAGGCACAGAGGATGGGTGATTGCCAAGGTGTCACAGGCCACCATGATTGCTCTCCTGATTTGCTATTCTTGGCTGTGCGTGAAGAACTTCTGCTAGGAGAGGACAGAGGGCAACTGAATGATTTTCTGCCCTCCTGCTCCCCCAGCCTGTGTCTTCTCCCTGGATAATTGGATAATCATGCCACAATTCACTAGCTTTGGCACTGGAGAGAAAGATTTCTTGTGCACGATGAGTCTATTTTTATTTTCATACTTTATTTATTTATTTGTTATTTTTGGTGCTGGTACTAGGGTTTGAACCCTGGGCCTCATGTTCTCATTTGGGTTTTTTCAAATTCAAGGCTATGGCACTGTACCCTTGGAACCACAGCTCTACTTCTGGCTTTTTGTTAGTTCATTGGAGATAAGAGTCCTGACCAGGCTGGTTTTTGAATCTTGATTCTCAGCTCTCCAGCCTTTTGAGTAACTAGGATTACAACCATTAGGCACTGTCACAGGGCTCAAAACATGGGTCTTCATGTTTGTTTCCCCCACCCCCAATTCCCATGCTGAGAACTATCCTCTGCCCACATGGTGGTATGGTAAGAGGTAGGGCTCATGGGAAATAATGGCGTGGAACCGTCAGCCATAGGATTAAAGAAACCCCTCACCTCTTCTGCCATATGGGGACAGAGCTAGAAGGCAGGAGCTATCTGCCAACCAGAAGACAGGTACACATCTGACACTGAGTTTGCTGGCACTTTAATCTTGAACTTACCAGCCTCTAGTACTGTGAGAGAAAAAAAAAAAAACAACTTTTTCTTCTGTTGTTTATAATCCAGTGTATGGTGTTTTATTATAGCAGCCTGGATGGATTAAAGTAGGAGTGGAGTGGGCTGAGTGCTCACAGACAGGAAAGGCTCCTTGTGGGCACAAATAATACTGTCCCAAGAGCACTCAGCATCATGCTCTGTACCTGCCCTATGCTACTGGCCCCCATGGTCTGGAAATGCAGTGTTCTCCAAATGCCTGCCTCTGACCTGCCTCCACAGGGCCACTAATTGTCATATATGTTAATGAGTCTGGGGAACTAGCATAGAACATGAGTAATGGTGCTTTCAGTGGGTGGCCTTAAAGCTGTCTTCCTGGGAAAAATACTATTCAGTATTTTACAAGTCTGCTTGCTAGGAAAGCACCTCACAGCCAAATAGCACGTGTTGGCTAAGGTCTCAAAACCAAGTACATAACTACAAGGTATACTTTTTTTTTTAAAAGCAGTTTTGGAAGGCCAGAGATAGGCTGTGAGGACCCAAGGTTGGTAAAAGACAAGAAAATCAAGATCACTCAACACACAAAGGAACGATTTAAGTCTCAATCTTCAAACCTGGATAACACATTGGAATTACCTGGAGAGCTGTAAAAAACTGAGAAAGCTGTGTTGAAGTCTGGACATCCAGGTGTCTGTCGATGGAAAAATGGAGAAAGTATGCATACATAGAGCGAGGAGCATGGATACAATGAAATATTATTCAACGATAAAAAAGAATGTAATCCTGGTATTTGTAGCACAGTGGGTGATCCCCAAGGTCATTATATTAGGTGAAATAAGCCAGGACAAGCCAGGAACTGTAAAAAATAAAATGAAATCTCATGATCTCCGTCATATTTTGCTTTCATAGAAGTGGAGAATAGAATCATGATTACTGGAAGCTATAAGAGTAGGAGCAACAGAGCAGAGAGAGAGAGAGAGAGATTGGTTAACAGGAACAAAATTACAGTGAGAAAGGAGAAGTAAGTTCTAGCATTCTATAGCACAGTAGGGTAACTACAGTTAACAATCGTTTACAGTATATTTCAATAGCTAGTATAGAAGAATATGAGTGTTCCCAGCACAAAGAAGTATTCGCTTTTTGAGGTGACGAATATGCTTGTTACCCTGATTTGATTATCATACCTTTTGCTCATGCATAAAATGTCACACTGCACCCCAGAAATTTATGATATAAATTTTAAAAAGGCTTACCACATTACATTTTAATGTTCCCTCGAGGTTGAAAACTATCAGTAGGAGCTAGTGGCTTTGAGAGTTGGAAGCCAAATTCCCAGGTTAGTTTGGATCACTGGTCTCTCACAGCATCGGCTGGCACTGGACCAGGCCCTTAGCACCTTTTATCTCTAGCTCATCTTTCATGCCAGCAATTTTAGGGGTTCAGCTGCAACAGTCATGCCTATTTGCAACTGCTTGGTCATCCTTAGAAGACAATGCAGTTCTTGGCTTTAAACCAGCCAGGTGAGAGCTGGCTGAGGTTTGTTGGCCAGAAATCAAAGAAGTTGTGAGATTCTGTTCTTGGGATTATTTATTAAGGGCTTCCCATTTCCTTCGCGGGAAGAGCCTTCAGTCTGGGCAAGGCATCCCACTTGGCTTTAGAGCTTCACTATATCTATCTGTGGCCTTGAACTTCACAAGAAGGGCTTGTGGTTGACTATAGATCTCCAGTATGTTAGAATGTCAAATTCATAGTCTTCCTCCTCTTCTTTCTTTCTCCTCCTCCTTTTCCTCCTCCCTCTCCTCCACCTCTTCCTCCTCCTTCTCTTCTTTCTTCTTTCCTTTTTTCTTCTTTCTTCTTCTTAGCCTTCATCATCATCTCCTCCTCCTCCTCCTCCTCCTCCTCCTCCTCCTCCTCCTCCTCCTCCTCCTCCTCCTCCTCCTCTTCCTCTTCCTCTTCTTCCTTCTTATTCTGCTTCTTCAGAAGGTACTGCCTAGGCAGGGAGGCAGTGGTTCAGGAATTCAGAGTAAGGAGTGGAGCCTGGACATCAGCTGTCCTTCCAGGAGTGGCTGGGTGCCTGTCTGTTTATCAGTGTAGTCATGCACAGGGCTTCCTGCAGAGGCTAGACCTAAACCATCTTGAGAAGACCCACATGAATACACATTTAAGCTATTGCAGTATATTATATGGTACAAACTGGTATGGAAAAAATGTTTGGGTCACTCATTGATCGCCAGCCTTCTGTGTCTCCTTGCTGGACTCAGGGAAGAGCCCCACCATGAAGCTGCCCTGCTTCTTGTGGCCAGGGTGGTGCTGTTTTGTTTTGCTTTGTTTCGTTTTTCTAGCCTCATACCTACTATGGATGTACTTACTTCCTGTTCCTTACTTCCTATCCCTCAATGTGAGCCAAGTCTTTGACCTAAGCTCTCATTCTGTCTCTAAGGACAGCCACAGATCATGTGCATTCTTCAGTAGCCCCCTAAGGTAGCCCCTAATTCACTCAGACCATTAGTACTTTTAAGGATTGATGTATTTAGGGGTGAGATGAGGGATCAAAGAGGGAGCATTGTCCTAAATCTCAAATGCAAATGAGTCATGAACTCCCAAACCTCTAGGGCGCGCTATACCTTCATCTCAGGAAGCCTTTCACTGTTCTATGGTGAGACGGTGTGGACTTGCAGAGGGCATTCTGAAGGTCCAGCAGGCTCCTATCCTGGCCTTGGCTGGGACTAAGCCTGCAAAGGAATGGCATTGGCTTTAGACTCAGAGAATCAATGCCTGCAAGCTGCCTCTAGCACTGGAGAATGAGTTTTTTGTCTCACTCGGGAGCTCTTGACCTCTGGGGTTGGGTAATTCTTTGTGAGGTGGCTGTCCTGTATATTGGAGTATACCTTACCGTCTCCTTGGCCACTAGCTCCCTCTTCCCAAAGTTCTGACTGCCAAAAGTGTCTGGAGTCACTGCCCAAGCACTCCTGAAGAGCAACCATCCCAGATTGTAAACCATGGAATGTGAAATCCCTCTCATAGGCTTGACCTGAGATGTTAAGTGGTTTGTAAGAGAAAACACTTGCAAATAGCTGGCAGCCCTCAGATGGCACCCTGAGGCCTGAGGAATCTCTGAGTTCTCTTGGCTGTCTCACAAGAGTAGCTTCACCTGCTAGGGCCAAGCCTTAAGAGGTTGTACAAGCCAGGTGGGCACCAGTCTCTTTGGCACTTCTTCTGGTGTCCTGGCCTGTGGCCATGCATGTAGGAGTCAGCCTCCTGGGCCTCTGTCCCACAGCCCAGAGCCAGGGCTACTCTCAGGGGCATGAACTGATGTTCTGTTGCCAGCTAGATAGAGCCAGGATGCCCTGGGCCTACTTCCAGGGCATGAGGAATTCCCAATAATGTGGAGAAGGGAAGGGACAGGAAAAGACCTAGCTAGCATTATCAAGTGTTACCACAGTACTACTTGAGCCTATCTAGAACAACTTCTGTCTTTCCTGTACCACAAAGAGAAAACTAGACAAGAGCTAAGAAAAATGCTTGAGTTCTGTAGGCAGAGGGTCCTGAGTTCTTATACTTTCACTGTCTCTACCATGGCAAATAATATATTGCAGATATTTATATCATGTATTTATCAATCATCGTGTTAGTATGAAGGTTTAATTAAATCAGCTTGCTGATACCCAGTACGGGGTGTGACACATCAGTAATAAATTTCGGTAGTTCTCTTCTCCTTTCCATAGATCATCTCAACACTCTCTCACAATGAAGGAGGAAGGAAGGCAGATATTAAATTGAGATGACCCTAATCAGGCCCCGGATGGATTAGATTGGGCCTAAGCCCCTCTTTGGAAGAGACTACGATTCTGGGAAAGTCTTGGGAGCTGCACTCAGTCTTCAGGAACCAACTAAGCACGGTCGGTATTGTGACCGTCCTTCCTCAGAGAGCACTAAGATCCAGTTTATCAGTGTTAGAAACAGGGTTCCCCAAATTCCACTCTAGCACTTGCAATGATCACCAAAGTTTCCAAAATTCTTCCATCCTCATGCAGGCAACCAGACATCCTAAATGTTCACCTTCCCCAGAGAAGGACAGAGAAGGTGGACCCAAGGAAATTCATCAGGGGATCCATATCCAGGCTTTTGAAGCTCCAGATTCTCAGACTTTCCAGGGCCTCTTGTTCACCTGCTCCTGCCAGGGAGTGGTCTTCAGCATGGCCCTGAACACATGGAATCCAAGTGGAATGAAATGGAGAGACCCACAGAGCCACAGACTGGACTTGTTCTTGCTTGTTTTTGATGGCAGAGTGAGAAATATCTGCAGGAAGTGTTGGGACAGGATTCAGGTTCACTTAGATGCTATCAGACCGCTGACGTCTGCTGTCTCTGATGTCACAGGGCCCCAGTGGGCTTTCCCTGGAGAGGTGGGGTGACTGACAGGGCTGAGTCAGGACTAGCTGTGTCTGTGGTGCTGGGACAGAGACCTTCGTGTGACTATTTATAGGTCCCAATAGTCTATATTAGGACATGGGCTCTGCTGACGACCCACATGAGAATAGCTCTCTGAGGCCTGGGCGATGGAGCTGGGGACAGTCGATTTATTTAGGGAACACCATGGCTGACTCAGAATGGGTGTTTTAAGAAGCTCCTGCCCAGTCTCTTCTCTCTGGTCCCCATAATTTCCACTGTCAAAAACACCATCCTCAATATGTCACTGCCTTGCCCAATTAATCAGTGGCTCTTTTTAGCCTTGCCCTGCACCCAAACCTATATTTCCAATCATTCTCCCCGCCTCCCTCTCCTACCTCCCCTCTTCCCCACTCCCTCTTGAGATTTGAACTGTGAACTCAGGGTCTTGTGCTTGCTAGGCAGGCATTCTTACCAATGAGCCAGGTTATTTTCAAGTCTGAATCTCACTTCCAATCCAGATCCACGCCTGGATTGCCATCCACCAATTTCAGACTTCCTGTGATGGTTATAGGATGACAGGTATCTACCACCCCACCACGCTCTCAGTTGAAAAAGGGGGATTCACAAACTTGTCTGCTTGAGCTTGCCTGAAACCACAACCCTCCCAAAATCTCATCCTCCCAAGTAGCTAGGCTGATGAGAGGTGTGAGCTGATTCTCTCTTCATGGTACAAGCCAGAAGCTCAGGGTACCATCCAGTACTTACTTTTTCCTAAAGGCTTAGCCACTGCCCCTCTTTTCTTTCCTAGCCGACATTCATCCAGGTTCAGTGTGCTATGTCTGTGACAGCTTTCTCCACCCCTCCTAGCTCCCAAATACACTCCCATTCTCCTCTATTAAGTTCCTTGGCACTTCTTATCTCTCCTTGAGCATCTGTCAGAGTGGCCTTATGATACATTAACTTTTAAACTTCCACTGACATCTATCTCTTCATGCTCCAAAGCATAGGTCTCCTTCATGATAAGTGATATGGTGCTAACTGTTCCTGAGGTTATCTACTGGTGAGTCAGGCAGGACCCAGCCATAGAGGAACTTGTGGTCCAGTTTGGGAAATAAATATGCTGACCAATTCGTTATGAGGAGAGAAGCATCCTGGGAAGGGAATTCCAAAGTTTCACGGAGGATTAAAGCATTAAAACATGAAGCCAAAAGGGATCTTTCAGACAGGGACCATGTCTTTCTTATCTGTTCCCCTTGGGAAACAGAGGTTTAGCAAATGTGTGGAAAGAGGAAAGGGAGAGATTGAGGCTCCACTTTCTTGGATTCATTGCCCACTTTTCCATTGCAGTTGTCCAGTGTTACAATTAGTTGCATCTCCCTGAAGCTGTGAGGTGCTGAGAGGCAGTGGCTGAATCCCTCCATTCCTGTGGCTACACCAGCTTCAGAGTGGAGGTTTGATGGAGCTGTACAGGCAGGAGTAATGGATGGCAATGATTGACTGCTAATAATCCTACCTTGGGAAAGAAGCAAAAGGCTTGGCCACATCACTCCGTCACAATGTGCAAATGAATCCATCCCATACTCCCACAGACAGCCCAGAGGGTGCAGAGGCCCTCCCACACACATGACAAGGTTCTTATGATGGCTTTAACGGTCACCTGGTCTGGCCAATTGGTTGTTGGAAGACAGTGCTTCCTTCTCCCCTGGACCAGCTTCCTGCTTGGTTAATTGCAGGTTAAGTCCCATCTCATCAGACCCCCTATGAGGCAGGAAATGGTGTGCCTGGAAGACATCTCACATTGTAATTAGTTCATTACAATAGGGTACCTCTAGGCTTTAGGGGAGCTTTTATCTAGGGAACTACAAATGTTGGCTGTGGCCTTGGTAGGGACTTAGTCTCTGTTTTAGCTATCCATATAGAAATACTTCATTAGGAAATGGAAAGACATGGAAAAAATTATATTAAGTGAAGTAAGCCAGGCCCAAAGAAACATAGGTCCCATGGTTTCCCTTATTTGAAATAAGGACAAGCAGAAAAGGTCAGATAAAATGATGTTAAGCAAAATGAAACCCAAGATAGGGACACAAGTGGTTTTTTCTTCCTTGCTATTGTTTCTAACGTATTTATAAGGTACCATGTGATTTTTTTGTTGCTTTGTATGTCCCCCCCCCGCCACAGTATATAACCCCTGTTTTTACTGTATTTGATGTTGGGGAAGGGAAGGGAAAAAACAAATTGTTTAAATAGAGATACAAGTGGGCCTATTGCAATAATGAGATGTACAAGTCGTTATGTCAAAAAATGAACTTTACAATTTAGGCAGGGATGGGGGGTGGGGCTGGGGTGGGGGTGTAGCTGAGAAGTTGGGAGGGAAGGGATGGTAGGGGAAAAACAGGAGGATGCAACAGTGCTGGATAAGAAATGTACTCATTACTGTGCTCATGTAACTGTAAACCCTCTGTACAGTATTTTCACAATAAAAAACAATTAAAAAAAAGCCAAGCAACACAGGACTAAAAAAAAAGAAAGAAAGAAATGCTTCTGTGTCCAAGGAAACTTGGTGAAAATCTGAGTGGATGTTAGATAGTGGTGGATCCTACCTTTCATCTTTGCTACTCAGGAGGCTGAGGATTGAGGATCCTGATTCAAAGGCAGCCTGGGCAGACAAATCTGAGAGACTCATATCTAATTAACCAGCAAAAGGCTGGTAGAGTAGAGGTGTGGCTCAAGTGGTAGAGCACCAGTCTTGAGCAAAAGGGCTAAGTCAGAGTGTGAGAGCCTGAGTTCAAGCTCCAGTGCTGGCACATACACATACACACATACACACACATGCATGCACACATGCATGCACGAACACGCATGTGCATTCATGCATGCACGCACACACACATACACACAAAATCTGGGGAGAATATAACTGCTTGCATTGTTTACCTTTAGAGTTTTCAGAGTTTGCATCAGCTCCGCTATGGCTGAGGTGCACTGTTGTCTTTAGGGGAGTGTGGAATGTATAGTGATGGTCATGCTTAGCCAAGAGCCTTTTCCCAGACTTCCACAGAATACTTCTATGGAATTATCCATCCCAGGCATAGGATGGAGTCTGGTCGTTCATGATCTCGGAGTAGGTTTCTCACCTGTGAAGTATATATATGTCAGGAATAATCAGGCCCTATTCAGAGTCCTGAGGTTGATTCCCCTCAATATTCATTCTCTAGAGGGTTTGGATTTTTTTTATAGAATGAAAGGACTTGAAGGTCTTTGCTTCAAATCACAGAGAGACCACAGTTTTTTGTAACCTCTATTAAGAGCAGGTGTTATCCTGGCATGGTGATATACAGCTGTAATCCCAACTCAGGAGAGACTGAGGTAGGACTGTAAATTTCAGGTCATTCTGGTATACATACTATGACTCTCTTTCTAAACAAAGAGACAAACACAAAGCTGGAGGCAAAGCCAATTGCCCTGTAGGAAGGCATGATGAGTGGTCAGAGATGCTTCCAGATGAATAGTGATCTCTGCCAGTCCACACTTGAAGTGGGGTCAAAACCAACCCTCACCTCTTAGGGCTGTGGAAAATCAGGACTGAAAGAATAAAGACGACCATGCACTCAGCACAGAGCTTGACCTAAAATGCATGTGTAACAAAGGTAAGCTATTAAAATCAGGTTCACTCATGTTTTATTCTCACAGTTCACAGGCCCTGGACCTTTCCAGGAGGAACTGGTGCATTTCATACACTTCTTTGAGTTGCTTTTTTCCTTGGGTTTATCTGTATGTACTTCAGTGGAGGTGGGGGGAGTGCTTTTTAGTGTTGAGACCTCCCATAGATATGAGAAGACAGCCATCCCAAACTGCAACCATTGGAAAATTAACTCAGAATTTCTGGCTGTGGAGCTTGGGTAGGTGGGAGTTTCCCACTCATCCTGGAGGTTTTGCAAATGTATCTGGAGTGAATTAAACCTGAACCACTCTCTCCGCCGCCTCAATCTCCCCTCTTCTCCAGTTTTGTACAGAAGAAGGAAATCAGCTGGGCTCTAATCCTATCTACTCAGGAGCCTGAGAAGAGGCATGAGTTTTGAAGTCAGCTCAAACAGGAAAGTCTGTGAGACTCTTATCTTCAATTAACTAGCAAGAAGCTGGAAGTGGAGGTGTGTGGCTTAAGTGCTAGAACACCAGCCTTGAGCAAAAAATGCTAAAGGACACCACCCAGTTCAAGCCCCAGTACTGGCATTTGAAAAAATAAAAATAAAAACAAATCCTTTTGGCTTTGGAGGAGCAAAGCAACAAGAGATACTTTGCCCAAATAGACTGCTAGAGGCACATTCATGGGGCTGAGACTACCTCATGGTGTGAAGCAGGCCAAGTCTGGCCTTCTCTTCTTCTCATTTCATAGATGAGGAAACTGAGATTCTAAGAAAGCGACAGGCCAGTGTTATGTGGTCTCTCATCACATTGAGTGTGGTTTGCAGGGGACTGAGTGGGGCACTGAGTGGGTTCCCCTGGATTCCTTTTGAGAACAGTACTACCCATGGCAATGCAGGGTCCTGAGGGGTTCCCTAGGCCAGGAATCCCAGGGGATACCTTAATGGTACTTCTCAGCAGGGACAGAGACCTGGGCACAGCAGAGATCAGTTGGTCATGTAAATCAGAAAGTGTGAATTTGAGGGAATGTCAGCATGCAGCCCATGGCAATCCCCAGTGTTCTCTTCTCTGCTGTGATGCCTTATTCTCTGACCTGGAAAAGGCCTTCTTTCCCCCTGTACAAGGACCCTCCTCCAGGAAGCCTTTCCTGCATGTGAAGTCAGACTTGAACTCTTCTTCCTAGTGTTCCCAGTGAGGTTTTCATGCCCTCAGTGTGTCACTATGGGCAACCATTGTATCATCGGCCTACCATTTGCCTGCCCTGTTGGGCCAGGGTATGCTGGATGGCCAGGCTTTGGCATTAGTATACTCCAGGTACCCAGCTCGGTCCAGGCCCTGACATACACGTGCATGGGTGAGGGAGTTGCATTATCTCTACTTCATTATATGGGTGCAGTGTTGCTACATCGTCATGGTGACCTTGACCAGAAGACAGATGAAAGTCTTAGGTAGTCCTGGGGACAACGCCAAGTCCACAGAACCTACTCTGGCCAACTTAATCAGAAAAGTGATTTATATTAAAAGATGTTACGCAGCCCATGGGATCTCCAGGAGACTGAAGAACCAGTTTGGGGAAGAAAATCACTTGGAATGATGCTCCAATGACAGGGCCAGGCTGCCCCTAAGTGAAGTCTGATTGGTTGTCATCCATCTTAGGACCAAGGCACCTCAGCCTCTATCCTTGTTTTACTTGGTGGAGTGACAAGGGGCCACAAAGGCACTCATGCCTGTTTTATGAAGAAGAACGTACTCTAATGTGGTCCTTACAAGAAGAGATTAGTGGGCCTTCTCTCACAACCATGTTAGGATACCGAAAGAAAGTAGCCATCTCCCAAGAGTGTGGCTCAGTGGTAGAGGGCCCTGCCTTGAAAACATGAAATCTTGAGTTCAGATCCTACTACTGCCCCCCCCCAAAAGCAGTCATCTGAAAGCTAATAAGAGAGCCTCACTAATGGCCCAACCATGCCAACTTTCTGATGTTGGACTTCTGGCTTCCAGAACTAGGAAAAATGGATAGATGTCTTTGAGACCCGAGTCTGAGGTGTTCTATTATAGCGGTCTGGTCTGACTCTGCCAAGAATTAAAGGCTGTGCAGGCAAGCCAATCAGATTAAAAGGATCTTTTGCCACTGAGTTAAGAGGTTTGGCCTTCATCAAAAAGACAGGGAGTATCCGCTGAAGGAATATAAATTGGAGAGTTGGTGTAACGTATCTCTGCCTTAGCAACAATCTGTTTAGCAGTATCAAAGAGTCAGTATTAGAGGGAAGGGATCTTCTGTGGTATTCTGAATTTTAAGATGCTGTTTGTGGAATTCAGTTATGCTCAGCTGCACAAAGTAGCTTTGGCACTGCTTAGCAAGTGCATTATGGAAATAGCAGGAGATAGTACCCTTTGTGCTTTTCCAAGGGGCTACATCATGCTAGGTACTGTCCATGTGTTACTTTTAAGCTCGGTGCCTTAACTTTCTCATCTGTGAAATGGTGAAGGAAACAAACACCAACTTCACCAACTTGTTATGAAGAGTAAGGACCTTAATCTTTGCGTGTGTGTGTGTGTGTGTGTGTGTGTGTGTGTGTGTGTGTGTGTGTGTGTGTGTGTGTGTGTGTGTGCATCTTCACTGTCCCTTAGGTTATTTTATTTTGTTTTATTTTTTGCTCAAGGCTGGTGCTCTACTGCTCAACCTACAACTCTACTTCTGGCATTTTGCTACTTAACTAGAGATAAGATTCTCAAGGACTTAAATATGTGGGCTGGCTTTGACCCTCGTTCCTTAGATCTTAGGCTCCTGAGTAGCTAGAATTAGTCATGAGCCACCAGCATGTAGCGCTGGGCCTTCAGCTTTGAAGAAGCTTTGGCTGACCCCTGGCCAAGTCTTCCATACCCTAGTTATAACCATCCTGGGAGAAAGATTACCATTGTTCCATATAAGAGAGAGAAAAACTGAGGTTCAAAGTACTGAGGTTATCAGTGACTGCAGGGTTAGACTTTCTGCTTTCAGACTTCATGATCTTAGCAAATACACAGCGGTGTGGTCTTTATCTCTGTTGTGATGACTCAGAGATCCAAACAAGAGATATGGGCATGACCAAGGCAACTCACAAGACACCTCTGCTGCAGAGCCAGAGTACCAACAGGAAGCTAGCTGCTATTCTAAGTAAATGGGCCTCTTCTACTTCCTGTTGAAAGAGGAGGCAAGGATGAGGAGCAAGCAGATCATGGCATTGCCAATGAAACTGGAGCCCTTTCTTCCTGCCTGGCCAATGGCTCTGGGTGATGGTTCCAGTGCCAAGTGAGCTCCATGGCCTTGTGTAGGCAACAGAACCACTCTCCTGCCTAGAATTCCAGCACATCCAGAGCCTCTCCCCAACTCCAGGGCCAGCAGGGAAGATCTTCACAGACTTAGAATGCAACAGAGCTGGCTATCCTCCTGGGGAATCTACATTCTTCTCCTGGGTATCACTTATTTTCTGACCACTACATGGAACCATGGAAGCCGTGGAAATGTGGACTGGGAGTGGCGAAGCTTGGCTCCATGAATTTTTGATGGACTTCCCTGCTGCAGGTCTCAGTGTGCCCTTGAAGGCAGATAATTGAAATTCAGATTTGGCTATTCTATTGCTTTGTGATATTCTTTATGAGGCTGCTTTGCGTTTCCCGGTGACTTGGTTGCAGCTTTAGTGACTCCATTATGGAGAAAGATATTGATTTGTCAGGGTGGTGTCAGGAGCATTGCTCTGATGAAAATTGATTTATCTCTCTCTGAGCAGCTTGTGTTTTTAATTTGTCTCTGCCTCCAACAAGGTATGGGGTGGGGTGGGGAAGGGCACCTCCCCCGCCAGAACTCTCTTCAGCATTACTCACAAAATATAGCACAGGATCCAGGCCTGGGTATGGTTTCATGTGCTGTGCTGAGGAGATAAAATAACTTCTCATTTGCCTCTTCTAGTATTGATGACATTTGTGTTTTGTCCCCTCACACAGACTCACATAGGTGGGTGTGACAAATGAGGGCCATAACTCCCCAATATCCTCTCTCTCTCTCTCTCTCTCTCTCTCTCTCTCTCTCTCTCTCTCTCTCTCTCCCCCTTTCCACCCACAATGGTAAGTGGTTCCTGGGATGTTTACATTTTCATTTTAATGGACTTCATCGGAATACTTTTAATTATGAGAATTGTGGGAGGGTATTTGTCTTTGTCTGGTCCCTTCATTGACTGTGGTTGGTTGGTATGGTGGCCTTGCATACCTTCTTTCTCTTCTGTCATTATCTAATTGTGTGTTCTGGGCACTTATTTGATCTCTTTGAACCCTGGCCTCTCTGATGATACCAAGAAGATGGTATTTGATGGAGGGGGTAGGTAAAGAAGATGGAATAATGCATGGATATATTGTTTGCTTTGAAATAATAAATATTAAGTGTTCAAAGTCAACAAGTTAAGAAGGTAAAAAGAAGAAAGGGAGAGAGGAAGGAAGGAAGGGAAGGAGGGAAAGAGAAGGAAATAAGGAAGGAGAAAAGGAAGGAAGCAAGGAAGGAAGGAGGGAAGGAAGGCAGACTTTTGAGGACAGGATTATAAGAGCATAAGGGGCAAGAAGCAGATAGCCTGCCATTCTGGAAGTAGGTCTAGAGAGAAAACCAGATGTAGTGGTGTGGGTGTGGCAGTCAAGACAATGGATGATGATTTGTCTCTTCATTGGATATTATGCCTTAGTACTCAATTGGTGTCAGATACCTTCAGAGACTTCAAGGTAAACCACCCATGCATCATGCCCCTAGGGTGCTTCTAATCATGACAGAATTTGTAGCTGGATAGGTGTTTATGGTCCACAAGTTGTAACACAAATATGAACCAGTAGGCGTGAACTGTACTTGTGTGTGTGTGTGTGTGTGTGTGTGTGTGTGTGTGTGTGTTGTGTGTGTGTATAAGAGAGAGCACTCAGGGAGGAGTTGATTTCAAGCTGGATGCATTCTGTTTGGTCATGCCTGGTTAGGGTCTGGGAGGTTGGACTTAAAGGTGCACTGAAGAAGAGATAAAGAAAGCTTTTCTAACTCTTGGGTTGAGCTGATAACACACTTGAGAAATGCAAGTAGAGACATCAAACTATATATACCTTAGCATCACAAAATCAGGTTAACAAAGCAGTTTTTTCTCCTATGTGGTCTCACTAGATACTCATAATAATACCATGTGAAGGGAGCAGACGAGGAAACAGAGGCTCAAGGGAGCTTAGTAGCATGTCAAGTTGGCTCAGTGGGTAAATGACAGAGCTCAAATTGTTGTCATTGAGATCCTACTACTGGATCTCCTCTGTTACTTAGCTACTTTTCTTCCATACTCAGAGTAAAACATGCTTCCTTCCTAACATTAGGCCAGGAGGCATTCTGTGGGCGCCACTGGAGGAGTTGAGGGTGAGAAAAGGGTTAGACATAGCTTAGAGAAGGAATCTGGGTTTTTTTGTGCTGAGCTAGACGTCTTTCTGGCCATATCCCCTCTGGGCCTGATACAAGGATTGTGAAACAGGCTAGCTCTGTGATCTGGCTGTCAGCACAGTAGACACAGCCTGGGCAAGAGAGATCCCGGTCCATGCTCAGGGTCACTTTGGGCTGCTCTAGAATTTCCAGCTTAGATAAGACAGCTTTAGATCACCTGTCTTCTGGATATATCGGAAACAATCTCATCTTTTCACGGAGACCTACAAGAAAGTACGGATTCAGTGCATCAAGTAGAAGAGGTTCTGTGGGTAGAAGCACTGGGGCTGTGAGGCCTCAGTCCCAGGGCCAGGCAGTTCTGCTCTGTTTCCTGCCCCAGATGGCCAGGGTGGGGACCTGGTTAGAGACCCATCAGCAATTCTCACAAGTCTACACTTGGTCTGGGGAGATAATCAGGTACACATCTTCTGGACAGTAGACAGGAGTCTTGTCTACATGTCTAGTGGGCAGTACGTGATGGTCGCACTCTGTCAGTCTGAATAGAATCTTCTGGAAGCAGCCTGATCTTTGTCTTCTCTTCTAGTTAAGAACAACTCTGTCACACACACACACACACACACACAAACACACACACACACACACACACGAGAGCGCACAAGCACACACACATAAAGAAAAAAAATATACTAACAAGAATTTTGATTTTTGAGTTTTAACTGTGTGTAATGCTATTTTGAGCATCAACATGATATGGGCTCACTTAATTCCCCAGTGATAGTAAAAGAAACAGAGGGTTAGTGAGATTAAGCTGAGATTAACCACAGGTAGGGGAAGACTGAATTCAGAGCTGCCTGATCCAAGAGTATATGTATGCTTTTAGCCACCATACTATGAACCCCTACTGTAACACCCAAAAGTGTCCCAGGAGAACCATCAAAAATATAAGAGCCACAGCCACGAGAAAAGCCCCCAGCTCCATGGGAATTCTCTAAGGTTCCCAGCTAAGCAGTTGAACTAGACAAGTCATTCAAGGACATGGTAGCACTGATTTTGATTCTGAGGCCCAGGCAACATAAGATCTTTGAAGCTGATGGCAGATTTGCCCCTTACTGTCATTTATCTAGCCTTTCCTGAGACCTGCTGCTTCTCCTCTGCTCTTCATCTTGGCTACTCATGATGTTATCATGGCAGACCTCCAAACCAGAACCCTCAGACTCACCCTCAACCCTTGTCTCTTCTTTAGGGTCCCACCGCATTGAATCCACCAACACTGTCAACTGTCAGCTCTGTCTAAAAAACATAACTTGGACCCTACTGTTCTCCCCTCCACCACCAAAGCTACTGTGGAATCCAGGACTTTCAGCCTCTTTTTTTTTTTTAGCAGCATTATGAAAAGATGAAACTGACATCTAGAGAGGTGAACAGACTTCCAAATACTTTAGATGGTCACTTTAGCTGTGAGAATTTGCATGTGGTATACAGGCTTTATTGTGGTCTAATTCACAAACCATCCCACTCACTGATTTAAAATGTGCTATTCAGTGGGCTTTTTTGAAAAAAAATTACCTTATTGTTATTACAAAGTGATGTACAGAGCGATGACAATTATGTGAGTCAGGTAATGAGCACATTTCTTTTCTTACCATGTCTTCCGTTTCCCTCACTCTCTCCCAGTCTTTTGTTTTGACAGTGGCCACCTCTGCTCTATAGTTCAAGCTCCTTACCAATCTGACCCCAGCTTCCCCCACCACCTCTCCTGCTGCCATAGCCCACTAGCTCTATGTTCCAGGTAACTTTTGTTCCCTAAAATGATGTGTCAGACCGGAACCCTCCAGTCTTTCACAGAACGTTCTCTTAGCTCTGTGTCCCCCTTCCCTTGTAGCCCTGGAAAAAATTGCCGTTCATGTGTCAAAGCCCTGGTGGGTCCTGTACCAATTCCTTTGTGAATTCTCTGAATGCTCCCTCAATACTCCAGCAGCTCATAAGGATCCATACTGTCAGCTCTGTGGTTTGGGTGGGGGCTTTATGCTGCTTCCTGTCTCCCATATGCTTTCTTTCCCTTCCTACCCTTCTTTCTATGGATGGCTTTAGTTCTAGGTCTTTGGAAACTTTCATTCAGGGATCTCACTTCTCCACATTGTCTCCTGTCGCATTCTCCACGATTGCAACATGTATCCAGGTAGATATCCATGTATGGTGTTTTTTAGCTGATTGATGAAAACATAGCTACACGATTAAGAGGAGGACTGGTTCACATTCTAGTTTGTGTCAGTCAGACTTTTCCCATTGCTTAAAATACTTGAGCAAAACAACGGTAGTAAGGAAAGAGGTATTTTTTGGCTCCTGGTTTTGCAGTTTTCAGTTCATCATGGTAAAGAGGGGGTGGCAGAGTTGAGAAAGGAGCTAGGAAGGAGAGAGAGACAAATATAGAGAAAGTTTATGCTAGTGTGCTTTCTCCTCCTCCCCCCCCACCCCACCCCCCCACCCCCCGCTTTTTTGCATCTGGAAACCAAGTCTGTGGGACTGTGGCATCCATATTCACCACCGTGGGGTCTCTCTTCCGCTTAGCAAGTCCTTTCTAAAAGCAACCTTCCAGGAACACTGAGAGGTGTGATTCACTAATCACCTAGGCCATTCTCTATCTAATCAAGTTGACTGTTAAGATAAACCATCACACAGCTGGAATCTTGATTTGGGGGGGGTGGTATTAGTCCTTGGGGCTTGATTTCAAGGCCTGGACTATGTTCCTAAGCTCTTGTGCTCGAGACTAGTGCTCTACCACTTGAGTCACAGATCTACTTCTAGCTTTTTGGTGATTAATGGGAGATAAGAGGCTCATGACTTTCCTCCTTGGATTCTCTTTTAAACTGTGATCCTCAGATAGACTCAGCCTCCTGAGTAGCTAGGATTCACAAGTGTGAACCACCAGTGCCCTGTTGGAATATGGTATTTTTCAACTTTTGAAATTCTCAACGTCAGAAGAAAAATTGTCCAAATGAGGAAACAAGGACAGGGTCCAGGAACAAAACTTTGTGAGAGAAGATTTGAAGACATTGAAAATGCTCATCCTGGAGACACTGGCAATGGTAGAGTAGTTCCAAGTCAAACAAGTGCAAAAGCTAAGGAAAGAGATTGCCAACTAAAGGATTGATTAAGAAGTGGAAAGCAATTTGAGCCATCCATTCATGGTCATCATATACTTAATCTTCCACTGAGAAACCACTGCTGTTTATACTCAGGCCTAGAGCCTGTGTAAAGTGGTTTCATTGGGTGGTAAGCAGCTTCTGGTCATAGGAAAAGTTCAAGCAGGGCGTGAATGGCTACTTGTCATAAGCAATATTCAGGAGCTTCCAGGACTACATGGATGATTGGAAAGACGAATTTCACTATGCTGCAATTCAAATTCCAGAGCTCCCTAAAGATAGGGGCAGCTACTTAATGCAAGGTACTCCATGCTCTAATTGTTAAAAGATTGATTGGCTAATAGAACTCACAACTATACTCTCTACTGGGAACATAAGGTGTAGAGTGGGGTATGCCAAAAAAATCTAAATGAGAACAGGACTGAAACAAAAGCAGAAAGGATTTGGTTCAAAGTAATGTGCCGATCCATACAAGGTCAGGGGGAAAGTTATTCTGACCCAGCTGGTTCCTTAAGGCTCTTAGCTTCCAGTGTTTTACAAGATGATGATTCCAGGTTATATACTGTGTTCATCAGCTATGACCCTATCCTAGGCTGTAAAACCAGAGTAGTCAGGCATCGGGCTAATTGTTGTACATTCCCAATTTCTTTCTACCCACATCTCTCCCCAGATCTTTTCTACAGATGAACACTTAGGCAGTTAAGAAAGATACCAAAAATATGGCATAAAACAAAAAAGAACAAGTGGCAGAGTTACTGTCTTTAAGAAAATTGTAGAGAGCCGGGCACCGGTGGCTCACGCCTGTAATCCTAGCTACTCAGGAGGCTGAGATCTGAGGATCGCGATTCAAAGCCAGCCTGGGCAGGAGAGACCGTGAGACTCCTATCTCCAATAAACCACTAGAAAACCGGAAGTGGTGCTGTAGCTCAAGTGGTAGAGCGCTCGTCTTGAGCTGAAGAGCTGAGGGACAAGCGCCCAGGCCCAGAGTTCAAGCCCCACAACCGCAGAAAAAAAAAAAAAAGAAAAAGAAAATTGTAAAGATAATGTACAGAGGGGTTACAGATACATAAATCCATAATGAGTATATCTTTTTGAACAGTGTCAAACCCTCCTTCATATTCTCTCAGTATTTCCCCACTTCCCCAAGTTGTATAGTTCATTTCTTACATAGTGTTTAGTGAATATCACTGCTGAATTGGTTCATCCTTTGTCTCACTGATTCTAAGCTTCTCCTTCCTCTCCCCAAATCAGATAAACTTATATATAAGACAAAGAGAATGAGGAATCTCAACTAGGAATATGAAAAGATTTCTTAAACTCCAAAAAGTATAAACGACCAGTGCTATCTTTAGTCTTATCCAAATATAAAATGTTTGCTCTTCAAAAGACACTATTAAAAGGCAAACTATGGAGCCGGGCATTGATGGATGATTCTTGTGATCCTAGCTACTCAGGAGGCTGACTGAAAAGTGACTCTCTTTGTCTTCCTTTTCTCTCCAAATCCTACCCACTTCCTAATCCTTGAGGAAATGGCTGCCCCATCCAGGAGCCTCCCTTCCCACCCCAAAGCCCTCCCCAGAGGTTCCTCACTCAGTTCAAAGTACACATAATACATTCTCCTCTCTGTTGGCAAATACCAGGTATTCTTCCCTCTGCCAGGAACTAAGCACTGTTCTAAGGAACTTCTTAAAGTGCAACCATTTAAAGCCCTTTCCCAATCCTGGCAGCAAGTTTTGTTCACTCAACTCAGTATAAGCAAGAGGGAACACGCAGCTTGGACAACCACACTGCCAATTTCTTCTTGATCTGGGAGCAGATGATCTGCCCCAGGATGGCATGTGTTCTGGGGAGCCTCATGAACAAGCTTTGAAGGCGCATGAGAAAGTCCACCTCTGATTATTTTTTGATGTTGCTTCAGAGATCATAGTCCCTAGACTGTTGTAAACTCTCAACAAAT
Organism: Dipodomys merriami; assembly: GCF_024711535.1. Classification (NCBI taxonomy): domain Eukaryota; kingdom Metazoa; phylum Chordata; class Mammalia; order Rodentia; family Heteromyidae; genus Dipodomys; species Dipodomys merriami. The sequence goes on from NW_027203270.1 coordinate 9,283,523, forward strand.
AGGTGGTAGGTGATTCAATCCAAGTCTGGAGCTTCAAGTCGTTCATGGTTCAAGTGATGAGAAAATGAAAACGTTGGGGCAGAGGGTGAGCACCAAATCGGAAAGCTCATTTTACTCTACTATGATTGATACTTAGTAAGTCTTAATAAATAATGTTACTCTTTTCCATCCCCTGCTTCCACCCCCCACTTCACCATACTTACCACATTCCTCCCTTCAGGGAGTAGTCTTCTTACTGGGGATGCACACCACTTATTCCAGCCAAGGGGTCACTAGCCATAGCTCACTCTGGACCTGTCCATCAGAGGTCAGCTGATAATACAACAGCCAGGATGCTGTAGATCAGGGTATCCCACCAACTAGTAGAAATCCATCCATATTTATCTTGTCCCTGGTAGAGAGATTTCATTTCTGATGCCTCTGATGCCTTCCTTTCTGGTGTATTTAAGCCTGCCTTTGATTTGGAAAATAGGAACGTGTCCAAGTGCAACTTCAATCTGTGAGAGCACAGCTATCCAGCCATAAGCTGGGTAGGATAAACCTAACTTCTGTAGTTCCATCCTGTCAAATGGGTCCCATGTTCTTAGCAATCCTGAAGCCTGGAGACTCATCTAACAACTTCCTCACAGACATGAGCTTACAAGGTCTTACAGAGAGAGAACACTTATCTTCAGGGGACATTGTTGCCCTAGTCTGTCGCAAGCTCTTCCCTTATAAATGCCCAGAGGACTAGGGAAGAGTTCGTTTCATACCGTGCCTCGACTGCAGAGCCTGGGGATTAATATAGAAGGCATTTGGAGTTCATGAAGCATCAGATCAGCAGCTGGCTTGAGCCATGAATGATGTGGGTAAGGAGAAAATTCCCTTTATTTACCCATCCCCTTAGCTGGCTTGTGAATACACATGTGTGCTGGCTGACATGTTACATCCCTTTTATCTGAAAACCCACAGAGAAGTTTGGAGATGGTAGAAAGTTGAGTGATTTTTACTTGTTTATCTATTTAGATAATGAGCTTACTGGGGCTGTTTTGATGAATGAATTTGTCACGAAGGGCTCTGAACTCGTAGAAGTTTTGAAAGCATTTAACTTCCACAATAAGCCTGTAAGGCTGTACTCTTACCCCTTTTAATTTTTTACAAATGAAAAAGATTGAGCTTTCAAAGAGTATATATAAATTACTCAGTTCACAAATTAATAATAAGATAGAGTCAGTATTCAAATTTTGGTATGAGTGGGTTTTTTTTTTCATTCTAGATACATTATTCTTTGTACCCAAACCCATAATGCTCTTTCTTCAAGTACAATTGTATAAAAATAATATCCATCTTGAGACGTTCTCTTAACTAATTTTCTAATATCCCTTTTTAGTAAAAATTTAGTTACTAGTATCTTCTGTAAATGCTCTTTTCTATTTCCCATTTTCCTGGAGCACTCTTCCCTATACTTATGCATTTTGATGTGGTTTGAAACTAGATTATATTGAAATACATTTGTACTCTGTGATCTTGACATGTTATATGGTGTATCTTTCCCAATATGGCTAAATAGTCTTTAAAATTCATTTATAAAAATGGCAAGATAACCCATTGATTAATTTCCCATAATTTGCTAGAACATTTCCCTATGATGAGCCACTTTGTTTTTCCTCGTGTTTTGCTGTTATGAATAATGCTGTAGTGGAGGTGTGCATACACAGGAATCCTCCCGAGGCCGAGTTTTGTAGGGGAAGAGACAAGGACTGGAATCAGATAGGCTTATTTGGAGAGCAAGTTCTCCTTGTAGCAATGCTGTTGTGTCAGATAAGTCACTTTGCCACAGCTCTAGTGTCCTCACTAATAAAAGGGGAACAGGAACATGTGCCAGAGGCTGGGGATACAGAATTAGGAAGCTGAATGCTGTTCTTAGTTCTTTGGACCTTAGGCTAAAGAGTAGATATGATAGACAGGTAGTAAGTTCTGACCCTAACTCTCTCTTTAGGGCACCTCATAAGCAGAACGTCAAAGCACATAGTCTTTTGTGAGCTTGATTCCTCCTGCAAAATTTCTTTTCCCAGAGATGTAAAACATCATATGCTGTCCCTAGTGACTTGTGATGTGAACGTAAAATCCTGCCACAGACTCCCAAGCACTTGTGTCATTGTTTTTCCAGCTGCTAATTTTGAAAGGGCACAGGATAAGAGTACAAAATACATAAAAAATCAGCCTCTGGTCTTTACTTATGAAGATTCTGGGCTAGAGGGGTCACAAAAATGACTCACAAAGCTTTTGAAAGGCAGAGACTGATTAGCAGCTAGCGAGGCTTCTACGTAAGCCCTATCTGAGTAATCAAATCCCCTTGAACTAAGTGACTGATGGCATATAAAAGATCTATTCTTGACAGGAAACATGATCTGACCTGAGCATGGGTGCCCTGTAGACATTGCAAAACCTTCTTAACTGATGATTTTTTTAAAGGAGGACTTGTCATCTGATAAGGAGGCTTAACAAGATCCTCTCCCAAATCGGGTTTGACATATGCCTGGCACTCAGGCAGCTGAGCCCTCCCTCCTCAGCCAGTTCTATGCAGCCACAGCCCTGGGCTGCAGGCCTTTGGTCTGTCCACTGCTGACACAGCTGCTAATCCCAGGCTAATGAGCAATCCCCAGGCAGAGGCAGCAATGAGGCAGGGAAGGGAAGAGGGTAGCAGGCAACTAAGAGCTCAGGGTGGGAGGGGCGTATCATCAGGGCAACCAGAACAGGCAGGTTTCCTAGAGTTGTTCCTGTGTGTCTGACTTAGGTCAAGGCTGTAGGTCTCAGATTAATCTGGACTGTGTCTTTATTATTTTGCTTTCTTTTATTCTGGCTCTTTTTATTATCCCATGGCAATTATACAAAAGTTTCACTGTGATATTTCCATAGATGCATCTAATGTACTATTATCAGGTTTACCCTCTCTGTTGCTCTACCTGTCCTCCCTTTAAACCTATTTAATGAGTTTCATTATCCTACTTTCCTAGATGCACTTCCATCATTATCCCCTGCCTTGTCATCTTCTCCTTGTTACTGCTCCCCTGGCATAGTAGTCTCCTTTATCCATGTGTCTTTTTTAACATTTTAATTTAGGTTCTACATATGAGGAAGAACATGTGATCATGTGATATTTGTATATTTATCTTTTTTTTCAGTCTGGCTTACTTCCCCTTAACAAGTCTATCCATTTTCTTACAAATGACATAATTCCATTCTTCTTTGTGGCTGAATAATATTCTTGTTTATATGTACGACCATCACTTTACCCATCTATTTTGGATGGTAATGCCTAAGCCTATTCCATAGTTTGGTTCTGGTGAATAGTGCTGCTATACACTTGAGGTACTAATCCAGGCATTGGTTTAGAGTAGATGTCTTGTAGCAGGAGGAAACTGTTGGGGGCTGACATGGTGGTCAAGTTCATAAAACCACATCATAAGATGAGAAAGACTGAGGACTCTCTTCTCAGGATGTCTCTTTCAAAGCATTCTGGATTTTGATTCATTTTATTTTTAGTTTACTTATGGAAAAGATTGGAAGCAAGATTGGAAGCAACATTGCAGATGATCTACTTTGGATTTTGTATGTATCCAGGGCATCACTCTGAAAACCTCAAGCTCAGAGGTGAAGTAAAAAATATTTTCCTGCTAATTGTACATTGTGTACCATCTTGAACTGGCCATCTATTTAGCCATAAAATCGATACATGCTAACACATAACATATAACACATAATATACATGTGCCTGCACAATTATGTGGCAAAACCCTTTTCAGTAGACTCATGAAGAGCCCCATTATAGTTGTGGGAACTTGGGTGAGCCCCTTAATGATGTGGCTTCTCTTTCTTCACTTAAAAAATGAGAATAAGGAATGTGAATGAACAAGATATGATAGTCAGTGCACATACAAAAAGATGCAATGAGGTTCCACTTAGATCTTGTCAGAAACCAAGTATGATAAGTGTGCATTTGTGTATGGATATATGTATGTGTACATGTGTGCAGGTGTGTGAGAGACAGAGACACAGTACTAAACATTTTTTATCAGGAATTTTTTTAATTTTTATTTTATTGTAAAGATGCTGTACAGAGCGGTTGCAGTTACATGAGTAAGGCAATGAGTGCATTTCTTATCAAGCATTGTTACCTGCTCCTTTGTTGTTCTCCCACTATCCTTTCCCTCCCTCACTTCCCTCATTCCCCCACCCCACCCCTAAGTTGTAAAGTTCATTTCCAACATAGTGTCTTGTGAGTATCATTGAGCAGGAATTTTTAATACTTGTTTAGTGTAGATAAACAAGTCCCATCTCCTAAGGTCCAGAAATTTCACATTTAATTGCTCCCTGGATGTATGCTTCCTAGAGTATCTGCATTGTCAAGACAGACAACCTAAAAGAAACGTAAATTCGAACAGAAAACAAAAGATAAAACTTCAGAAGCTGTCATGAAGAATAGCAAGACAAAACTCAACTTTACACTGTACACCAAAAACTCACTTTGAAAATATTAACATATTGGTTAAAAATGTGCAAAATAAGTTGAAATTTAAAAAGAGAGGAAAGAAATTCCATGCCATCTTGCAGATACAGGGCCCTGACAGAAGGGCTAAAAGAACATCAGACAAAATATATTTCAAGATAAGAGAGTACTAGAGATAAAAAAGAACACATTTTTACAGTCAGGGGGTCCATAAATCAGTATAAATGTGTATGCACTTAAGCATACACTTTCAAAATACAATGAAGAAGAAAGTAACAAAAAGAAAAAGAAAAAATGGGCATAGTCACAATTGTAGTGGAGAATTTTAACAGCCTTCTTAGTCATGAATAAAACAACTGGACTCTCAACAATGGTATAGAAAGCTGGAATGGCACAGTGAGCTGCCTTGCTCCAATTGACACAGAAAGAACACTGAGCTCACGCAGAATGCACAGGCTCTTCCAAGTTCATGGTGAAATACACACCCAGCTACACCACATAACAAAACATAGATGTTATCAGACAAGGTGAAATACATTGTCACAGGTGGGAATTTTATGTTGATGTACCCTAGCAATGGTGTAATTAACTTGGACACCGGTAAAAGTAAATGCTCAGGAACTAAACTTCTCTAAATAAACCAAATACCAAGTTTTAAAAACAATTACAAGGAAAATTTGCAAGATATTTCAAGCTAAATGACAATTCAATGTATCAAAACTTGAAAGAGGTACTTCTAGGAGGCCTTCTATCAATGTAAAGATTTTTACAAACATGGTACTTGTTATAACATCATTTAACATGGCACATTGTTTGTAGTTGTCTAAAAGTTTAAGCAGAGATGTTTAGTTGGAAAAAAAAGCTCTGGCATACATTCATTTAATGGAGCATTACATTGTGGCTGGAGGTGTAATGATGATCTTTGAGAATGAATGTAGAGGAATTTCAACGAATTGAAATTTCAATTCGTTGAAATTCCAAGTGAAAAAAGCAAAATGCAATGAGCATGTATGTCAGAAAGAATGGAAAGAAAACATGTACATACCTGCTTATTATTATGAAAAGTAATATAGGAAAGATAAACTAAAGCCCCACGAAATTAGATGCCTATGAGGCACGCTTGTGGGGGTGGAGTAATTGGATGAAGATGTGTGGGAAGGAATGACATTTTCCTAATTATGCTTTTTCAAGTGTTTGACTTTTGAACACGTGCTAATAAGAAAAAGTCAATATAACTCAAATGTTAAAACAAAATTAATATAAAGAGGAGATAACCCTAAAACTGAAAGCAAAACTGACAAATGAACCTAATTTTATTTCAAATTAACACTACAACAAGCCCGAAGGTACCATTCTGTACCTTTGAACACTAATATCTAACTACATTTAGTCTTGGGCAGAGAAAGTGGAGCGGTGGTGAGGGAGAGCTGAAGACAGCTTGTGAGCTCTTTCTAGTAGGTGTGTACATTATTGTAATGTGAGTGAAGCAATTATGAATGTATTATGCCAGAACAAAAGGAAAAAGTATGTTTATGATATTGAGGGCAAGACACCTCATTATCAAAGAAAAGGTGCAAACTTGTGATGTGGGATGGGCAAAGTAAACAAAAGAATCTTATTGAGAATGGAATGGAACTGGAACTATTGCTAAAGTATGCCTGAATATGTGTGCATGCATATGTATATATAATCAGGGGTGAGCATATGACTATGTGGTGTTGGATGCACAGGTAGCTTTGTGAGTATGAGTATTTGTGTCCACAAGCATGAACATGATTGCATACATGAATGTGTTTCCTGTTCTGTCTAGCGAAAGGATGAAGTATGTAACTATACTCCAAGAATAATAAATATACCTAACACTTATTATTTTAACTTTACTGCCATTCCTTACTTCAGGAAACCAGAGTTTCTTAGAGAAATGTTTCATTCCAGGGCTGAATCTGAGTAAGTAAATGATAAGCCTGGAATAGCTTTGTTAAGCTGAAAAATTAAGAAGGGCTAAAAATGGTGGGAGGATGTCCCTAGGACTTGAGAGCCAACTATGAAAAGTTTGAGCTGGCCAAATTTGAGACTACTTGTGCACCAAAATAATTAAGGAGAGTGGTAAGTGATAAACAATAGGAAACTCCTAATTCAGGAATATAAATATCCATGAGAGCTTTGTCACAAAAATGAGATTGATTGGTAACAAATAGATGGTAAGTAAATAGACAGATATATAGATAAGAAACTTCTTGCTTCTATTAAATACTGGGGATAGCTGACTTAATAAAGATGTAGAATGCATACCAACCAGTGTGTGTTAACTTATACATTTATAGGTACCACAAATGAGGGAAACCATGCAACTTTTGTTTCTCTGGGTCTTCTCCAAGTCTTCCCATTTCCTTACGAATAGTGCAATAGCATTCATTCTGACAGAGGAGTAGAATTTCATTGCATATATAGGCTGCAGTTTTTCTTTAGACAGATAGATGTAAACTGTTATTATTGTGTGATGAGAAGTAGGGTGTGACTGTATCATATGAATGAATTGCGCATGCTCACAATCATTGTAGCTGGGTGACAAGAACTTGGGGAGCTCACTATATTGTTTCTGTTTATTTTATATACAATTGAACTCTCCTAAAACAACATGCTTTCCTTAGAAAAGCAAGCTGTAGGAAATGGCCTACAATATGGCACCATTTATAGAAAACTGAAAAGCCTGTATACAGAAGTACATGTTGTTTACAGGTATTTAGTTGAATAGCAACCACATGTTTTAACAAGCAGGGAAATGAACACCACTTGGGATGAATGGTTACCATTGGACTCAGAGGCCTTCAGAATGTTCTCTGCATTATTAAGTTATCCTCTGTATACTTTCAGACAGAAATATCTCATTAAAATGTGGATCCCTCCAAGGATGTGGGCACTAACTTGATATTGAGAGGAAAAGACAGTGTACTTGTTACTGTAAAGATAGATAGTCATGATCTCTGTCTAGTAAATAGAAAATGCACTGTGTAGTTTGGGTCTGGGGCATCTCCCAAAGGTCTGTATGCTAAAGGCTTGATCCAGCTTGATGCTAAGTGAAGTTGGTGTAACCCTTAAGAGGCAGGACCTAAGAAGAGATCTTTAGGTCATTGGGAGTAAAGGGTATAATGAGGATCCTAGACTCTTCTTTATTTTTGCCTTTAAGCTGAGTGGCTCTACTTCATCACACACTCTAGTTATGAATGATGTATCATAAAGAGACCAACTACCATAAACTCAAATACGTAAAACTGTGAGCCAAAATTACCTTACTTTTCTCTTTAAAAGTTGATTGTCTCATGTATTTGTTAGAGTAATGGAAAGCTGATGGCAAAGTACTACAGACATTGCAATACACAATCATATGCAGAGACTCTGGGGTGAGGGGAAGACAGGTATTCAGACCTCAACAGGTGTAAGTACTGTTTTAGGTATAAGCACTAGTGTGTGAGATCCTTGAATGAAGGATCCTTGAAAGAAGGACTGACAGAAGGTTTTGTCCTTTCATACCTAAAATAATTCCTTCCATACTTGAGATGCTGAAGAGCTATTTAAGGAATGAATGAGTGAATGAATGAATGAATGGGCAGTGTCTCTTCTCCTAGAGGACATCCAGATAATGTTAGGATTATGTGAATAGTATTTTTAGTTAAGTTTTTATTACAAAAATACTGTACAAAGGGGTTACAGTTACATGAGTAAGGCAATGAGTAGTACATTTCTTATCCAGCATTGTTGCCTCCTCCTTCGTTTTTCCCCTACCATCCCTTCCCTTCCACCTCCTCAGCTACACCCCCCACTCTCCCACCCTCCCACCCCCACCTTTTTCGACATAGCGTCTTGTACATCTCATTGTTGCAATGGGTCAATCTGTATCCCTATTTAAACAATTTGTTTTTCCCTTCCCCTCCCCAAATTATACGAACATCAAATACAGTGAAAACAGGGGTTATACTGTGGGGGAGGGACGTACGAAGCAACAAAAAAGATCACATGGTACCTTATAAATACATTAGAAGCAATAGCAATGTGAACAGTATTAACAAGAGCTAATGTGAATTACATTTTGAGCATCTGATAAGGTCTTTGTCAGGATTAGCATTTAATTCTAAATCAGCTCTGAGAGGTGAGCTGTATTATATCGGAAGGCCTTTTACAATGAAAGGAAGTGAGGGACCAAAACGATTGTGTTTATCCAAGATCACACAAGTAGTACTCTAAGACAAGATATAAGTCCCCACAGTTTAAGTATTAGTTTCCAAAGCCCCCCACAGCTTCTTATGATTAAGAGCGCTGGAGGTGGAGACTGGCAGTGGGAACTCCTGGATCCTCGCTGATAACCAGCTTCCTGGGAATTCTCCGTCAAGGAGGAGAGATTTCAAGGTAGAGGAAGAAATATGTGGAGGAGACATCAAGAGAAGGCAGGTAGTCTTGGCTTCTGGGAACCCTCAGCTCTCTGACTGATGGATATTGCTCTGGATGAACGCCACCTCTTCTGAAAACCTTACACCCCCTGTGTGCAAAGGCATTTCCTTTCCCCCCAAGCTTTCAACCATCCTGATGGGCTAGAATCTCCTCTGGGCTGAGTCTGACAAAGTCTGGAGATGATCGAGCTGGATAAACAGAGCCTGCCCTATTCCCGTTGCCAAGTGGAATGAATACAATGTGTTTTAATAATGAATGAGTGATTAATAGCAACTGCTTTGAAGAATTATGACGTGACGAGCCTTACCGTGTCATGGAGCTGAGTATAAATGATGCTGGAATGCATAATCGAGACGTTAGCATCTGTTACAAACTGCCTTATAAACCAGGCTCCATAATGCTGTGTCTCCACACCTACCTGACATGTTATTATAGCACCTCTCTTGAGGATGGATTAAGGAGGAAATGTAATAGCTATTAATCACAAATTGATAAAAAAAAAAAAAGAGCCGAAGCATGTTAGATTAAGGCACTGTTACACATGTCTATTTCCTTTTTCTGGTTGCTTTCAAAAGTATACTCTGGTGGTCTTAAGGGACAGTACCGTCCCTGTTCTGGGTGGGTAGGGAGGGGCAGTCAGAGGAAGTGGCCTTCTCAGACATTGACCTTGTAAGGCAAGTAGCCATGTCTGAGAATTTGGGTCCATAAATCTTCTTCCTATCACTTTCCTGATAAAGGCCAGGCCCCTCACACAGTATGCCTGTGATTTGGCCCTATGTGCCCTGCAGGCCATGATTCCTAGTATACACTTTCACATCCCATGGAACTATTGGAAGCTTCCAGAATATAACAAGCTCTTTTTTTTTTTTGCTGAGGGAGGGAGGGCATAGCTTAATGGAACAAACTCCTCCCTCCCTCTGCTGGGCTAACCCTCCACTGGTCATTAAGTCTCAGCTCACTGTTGCTTTCTCTACCCCAGTTCTGCCTTTACCATTAAAGCCTGGAGCACAGGGACAGAAATGGAAATCTCTGATTCACCATCTTCCCCATCCACCCAGAGCCCTCAAAGTTTATCCCTGCTCATCTCTATATTTGCTGGATGCCCCTACTCATCTGTATATTTACTGAATGCAGTCCCTTTAGGAGTGTAGGGTAGGTGTCTCGTGAAACAAGGAATTTGTGCTCCAGTAGTGGAAATCAAACTCCAGGGACATTTAGTGTGGCTCACGTACAATCACTCGTGAATAGAACTGATGCCATTCAACCTACACATGTACCTGTCATGTCCTCTTCCAGATGATGCTTACCAGTGACCAATGTCATCTGAGTGTCTGCTCCCTAGGAACTGGCATTGGTTAAGAATCTTTCCTGGGAACTCTCATCAACTTGTGAGCAATTTGCCTCTTAGTCCTTGGCATTTTGTCCAGCATTCTTCACACCCAGCCCAGGTGCCATGACCTTTAAAGAAAGCTTGCTCATCCATCCAAGGCAAAGTTCTAGCACTTTCCAGATGGCAAATATTCTAAGATAAAAATAGTACTACTTGTTCTCTTGTGCCTTCCTTTTCTCCTCCAGCACCAGTGGGAACGTGATCGTGATGTTGGAACTGCAAGGCAGTTATTTAACCTAGTCAAGTTTCCCTTCCTTTGAGTTGTTGTTCAGTCACTAGGTATCTTACCTGGCAAGTGTTCTGAGTATAGAGGAAATGAGGATGTACTTAGAGGGGGTACTTCCTCTTGCTTTGGTTACGAAGTAAAGGAGTTGCTCCCTTCATTGTGCCTGCCCATGTCCTTTTTCCTCCCTTGTTGGATCATGAATTCTCCAAGGCAACCATATCTAGTTCAACCATGATTTCTCTTCAGTTTCAGACATGTGCCTGGCAGTCAGTAACCACTCATTTCTCACAGGACAGCAATGTCATACAGGACATCATGAAAGAAAGCACTCTTTCTCTAGACCTTATCACATCCCATCACTGCTGTTACTGTTTCTTTCAAGTTCACCTCCAGAGACACCTCCCCAGAAGCTGGAGTGGCTAAAGGTGTGATCTAACACGTTCATAGTGGGGCCTCATGTTCTAGATATATAAAAAGGAACTAAAAAATGCCTATCCCATGCAGTTGTGGGAGGAGGGGAGGGGAGGATGAAGTGAAATACACACCGTTTTCTTTCTTAGGGCTGCGGTAACAAAACACCACAACACAGATGATTTAACTCAACAGAAAAGAAATCTACCATCTCAAAGTTCTAAGAGTTAAATCTGAAATCACTGTCTTGGCATAGTGTATACTCCTTTAGAGGGAATGCCTCTTTGATGTCTGTCCCAGCTTCTGGAGGTAGGGGGTTCCAAGTTTATCTTAGTTTGTGGTAGTGTCACTCAAATCCCTACCCTGACATCATGTGACTGTCTCATTCACAGGAATCACAGTCAACACTCTCACCAAAGAAGATCATACTAAAACCCTGGGGGTAGGGCCTCCACCTATCTGTTTGGAGGAGACAATCTACCCCACCATAGATCTAGTATATGTTCTTGAATAATTACTCCTTTTTTCTCCCATCTCCTCTGTCCTTCAGCTCACTTCTTGTTTTTGCCTCTCTAGGTTTGTTATAAAGAAAGTATGCCAGCTGGGCACCAGTGGTTCACGCCTGTAATTCTAGCTCCTCAGGAGGCTGAGAGCTGAGGATTGTAGCTCAAAGCCAACATGGGTAAGAAAGCCTGTGAGATTCTTATCTCCAATAAACTACTCAGAAAAAGCTGGAAGTGGTGCTGTGGCTCAGGTGTTGTAGAGCGCTAGCTTTGAGCTATAAGCAGCTCAGGTCCAGCACCCAGGCCCTGAGTTCAAGCCCCCAGACTAGTAAAATAAAAAATAAATGAAGAAAGTATTTCTTCTTCTATGTGCTTTCCTTCTTCTAGTAATCTGGAGGCCTTCTGAAGGTAAAGAGGAGAAAGATATCCTTATAATATCCAAAGATTCTGTGGCATATCCTGAAGTTTCAATGTGTGTTTATGGATTGTTTAATAACAAAGAAGCAGCAAATATCGATCCCATTACTTCCCCCGCACTCTTGTTCACTCTAAAGTCCTTCCTGTGGTTCCTTAGAGGGGCATTATTATTCTCATTTCCACTAACCTCATCCTGAGTGAGCTGCCAAGAGAAGATGAGTTTGCCTGAAGTCTGTGGGTATTTCTTTTTCATCTGGAAAACCACCACTCTAGTTTTTCCCTTAGGTGGCTGCAATAGTCCCTATCTCTTTTTATTTTAAAAAAATAATAATTCTGTTACTGGTTTTATACATTTTTATTATAAAAATAATGTGCAGAGGGGTTATAGTTACATGAGCAAGGTATTGAGTACATTTCCTGTCAAGCATTTGTGGTATTCAGTTTTGAACCCAGGACCCTATATAAGCTAGGTAAGAGTTGCACACCCTCCGGCCTATCCTACTATCCCTTCTTTTAAAAATTATTATTGTTAGGATAGGTTCTTATTATGAAGACCAGGCTGGCCTCCAACTTGTGATCCTCTTGCTTCATCAGTTTAAATAGGTTGGACTACAAAGACCCTAGTATCTAGCTTTCCTTCCTTCCATAAAAATCCATTACCTACTCTACAATCAGATGGATCTTAACAGAGCATAATTGTGGTGACATGACTTTCTATACACACAAGCATGCATATGCATATTGATGATACTGGGGCTTAAACTCAGGACCTGATATTTTCACTTGGCTTACTCATTCAAGGCTGGCTCAAAAATTTCATAGTTTCCTGTCTGGGCTGGCTTCAAACTGTGATCCTCAGATCTCAGCCTCCTGGGTAGCTAGGAATACAGGCAGGAGCCACCAGCTCCCAGCTGCATGCTGACCTGTGGAAAGGCAGTTCTACTGTTTTAGGGCTTCAGTTTGTTCACATCTAAAATGAAGATAGGAAATAGGACATGGGGTGAAGCAGCACAAGCAATGAACTTAGTGCCATGCCTGACAAAGAGCAGGTGTTTCAGAAACATTGGTTTTCTGCCTTGCCTTTCTCTTGTGAGTCACCTCTCTGTCCTGCCTTCCTTCTCTCTCTATTATTTGTGTTTCTTTCTTAATTGTGTCTCATTTGCCCCCTTCTTCCCAACTCTTCTTTTTGTCTAGTTCCCACTGGTCTCATATTTTTTTCATGATTAAAATAAGGCATCATGGAAAACTAATTAATATTTTGTAGATGAAGGATGCCGTGCTGCCAGCTCTGGCTCTCCGCTGAGTGCCGACCAATTACAATGAAACCCACCAGCTTGGCTGTTTAGGAGGAAAAGGATTTATTTATCAACAAGAGGGAAATACAACCCTTTCATAATGCAGCCACCAGCCTGCCTTTGATGGTAATGCCAGCTTTAAACCCCAGGTGCCTGTAGAGGAGCCAAGAGGGGAGTAGACTTGCTTTGTGGAGACGAACAGCATGAGATCCCCTCGCTCGAGCCAGTCTGACCCCATGTGGGGCTTCCATCTGGCCACCTCCTACACCCCACCACAATGGCCTCATTGTAGCACTCAAGGATTGGCCTCTAATGATGGAAGGAACCGAGAAATAGGAGCCAGAGACCAAACGGAGTGGAAGAATCAAGATGTCAGCCTGCTTGATCATTCCATTTTATATCTAGAGAAACTGAGGACTCAGAGGGGAAATGAGCTGTGAGACCCTCAAGGCCACATATACCTGGCCACTCCTATTACTCCTAAGTCATAGCCGTGTTTTCCTTGATGAAAGCCCTTTGTCATTCTCAGCAGACTTCATTGGGAGATCTCTCAGAGCAATAATCACTGAACCTGGCAACCTTTACATTTTCATAGCCAGTGCTTCTCTAAAGCAGAGACTACAGGAGGCGGCAAGGACTCTTACCTCCAATAAACCACCAGAAAACCGGAAGTGGAGTTGTAGCTCAAGTGGTAGAGCGCTAGCCTTGAGCTAAAGAGCTGAGGGACAGCGCCCAGGTCTAGAGTTCAAGCCCCACGACCGACCAAAAAAAATAGCAGGGATTCTATGATATTTTTTTTTCATTCCTTATATTTACAGATGCAAGCAGGGTACTTTGCATACTCAGTGGAGGCTGAATATTTAAAAAATGAATTAAGTCACCAACATATGAACTCAAGGATACCCAAAATATGTCCTCAAATGTGCACAAAGGTAAAAATGGGTTTGGTGGTGCAAACCCAGTGAGGTAGGTAAATTATGTACCTGGTAAATTATTTATTTGTAAGGTTGAGCTAGAGTACCTTATCCTGAACAATGCTTCATGATCTTCTGGAGTGACTTGTGCAGTTGAACCTATATTTGGCCACCCTACATTTGAATAGCAGCATCCTCACTAATCCTGCAGCAGTGTCTCATCCACCCAACATGCATGACACACAGATCCCATTTGGATCATAAATCCAGTGAGGAGTCAGGGTGGGAGTGAGGTTCCATATGCTTGGAGCCTTGGATCGTAGCCTTCTGGCTGTGTGTCTTGGAGCTTGAGCACATTGAGTTGATGCTCTGTTTCAACCAAGGAAAGAATAGAATGTCTGTAGTTACTGTATAATGTTGGCGTACAGATGAGGTGAAGCCACTTAACAGTGGCAGGGTTGATTGCAGGTCTTCCTTTTCCACTGTCAGTGGTTTTTAATCCAGCTACGGGATTTGCAATGGGACCTGCAGCAGATGTTATTTCTCATGTCTACATTGCACCGCCACTGTCCTCTCCACCAGGACCAGCAGTTTATCTTCTTTGTCAGGAACACTTTGTGGTTTGTTCTTCTTCTCCAGGTCAGTATCTTTCCTGGAGCATGGCACTGCCCTGCCATCAGATGCTTCAACTTTTAGCATGTATCAAAAGTGACCTCACCAGGGAAAAAGGGTGGGACTTCATTATGGCCTGCTATAGACTGACTGCTCTAGCCACCTCCCCTCCCCACTTTAAGGCTGCATCAGGATAACCAATTGTGGGTAATTTCCTCCCTATGTTCTGACATGACTGGGGGATTGGAAGGTCATCTCCATGAAAAAGACTTTGCTCCTAAGAAAAACCTCACTAAGTGAATGAAGAGAGACATCTTATAATCTGCAGAAAGGCCAAAACCTCTTGGGATGACCACAGATTCAGAGATGGTATCTTGAAGACAACCAGGAAAAGATAAATGCAAGTCATGTATATATATATAATCCTGGGTTATCTGGGATCCCTTCTCTAAAAAGCATCAATTCATGCACCCATTGAGTCAGCCCACTATCTAACATATACCATATAGTAGGCTCTTATTCCTGGATATGGGCTTGAGAAGCCTAATGATGCTGTCCACATACTGGCTTGAAAAGCTCCAGCTCAGGCACAGGAGTTGGTACATTATATAATATGCAATATTTGGGAAGAAGCCAGGTCCTGGTCCCTGTCCCTATCAGCTTCCAGTCTATTCAGGTAAGAATAGTGGACCTTGGGATGGGTCTCTTACTTCTGAAGCTGGAAGGCAATGACAAATGCTTGGAGGAATTTTCCAGGGCAAAGTAAAAATGGCAACATCCAAGTCAGCTAGAGGAAACAAGAAACTGAGAGGAAAACAAGAGTCAAAGCATAGAGCCCAGAGAGAGTGGCTTAGAGCTCAGGCCTGGGAAACCATGGGAGCTAGAAAAATAAGATTGGAGGAAGAAGGAGCAGAATACATGGCAGCATTTCCCTGTACACGTAGGCTGGAGAGTAGTCACTGCTGCAATTTCTAGGAGAAAAGCTTTTTTTTTTGAGGGATGGGGGAAGATCCTCTATTATCCACTAATAGAAATGAAGAGATAAATTGCGGTGTTCTCAAATAATAAAAGTTTCAGCAGGGAAAAGTAATAAATCAGAGCTACACATGTCAACATGGATAAATCTCACAAACACCATGGCGGATTGAGAAAAGCAGGCTGCAGACAAAATGCTGCTTTTATGAGTCAGTTGATATAATGTTGGAAAACAAGCAGAACAATTCCATAGATTGTTCAGGAATAAATAAATACATAATAGTGTTACATTATTGGTGAGAGCAATAAAGTGTAAATTGCAGATTAGGATAGATTTGGGCAGTGGAGGGACATGCTTATGGGAAGGGGACTGGGGGCTAGTGACCCTTGCCTAACCGAGTCGGGGGAGGGGGGGCTGATGGAAGGATACTTTTTGTATTGTAATGGAGTAGATATGTCATTTTATATGTTTCAGGTAATGCATAATATAAAAGCTGATGTGAGACAAATGATGTGCATTGGGGAAACCAGGGCCTATTTTCTACCCTACTTGCTGCCTCTAATCAGGTGTCAAAGTTGAGTCTTTCCAAAGCCTTGCTCAGAGGTGATGAACTAGACTGTCCTCGATGGCCAATCACTGGGCCAGGTCCTCCCTGCATCTCTCTCCCAGAAAGCCCTCCTTTGGTACAATGCAATGACAATTGGGAGAGATAAATAGATATAGGATCCTTAGTACTCCTGAATACCCAAAGACTATTCTTAAGTCTCCTGACTCTCTATCTACAGAGGAGTCTAAGGGCCAAAGCCCTGGAGCCCATTGTTACTCCAGTGCTATCCTCTTGCTGGCTCAACCACAGCACCTGTCCAACACCCTCCAGCTCTCCAGGTATTCATTTGAATCACATGAAAAGCCAAACTCAAAACCATGTTGTCATGGTGAAGATTGTATCCCAGGTCTGTCTTAAAACTGGTGGTTTTGTTAAGAACTAGATGATGAATTATCAAGGTTTTGTTCTTTGGGAATTGGAATTGGCATGCCTCTATAAAACATTCATAAACAGGCCAGGTACCAGTGGCCTCAAACCTGTAATCCTAACTACATGGGAGGCTGAGATCTGAGGATCACCATTCGAAGCCAACCTGGGCAGGGAATGCCATGTAAGACTCTTATCTCCAATAAACTATTCAGAAAAATCCAGAAGTGGTGCTATGGCTCAAGTGGCAGAGCACTAACCTTGAGCAAAAAGAATCTCAGGGATAGTGCCCAGGTCTAGAGATCAAGCCCTAGGACTGGCAAAAATGAACAAAAACCTATTCATAAACAGTACTATTTAGGTCAGAGGAGCCTGAAGTCATCTTGAGACTATATCCATAGAGCTAAGGACCATGTGGGAAATACCATGCAGGCAACTCAAGTCCCTGGGTTCTAGTCCAATATTGACATATCACCCGGTTGCATTTCTTCTTGAGGGAACGTGTCCTTCCTTTTGGCCTATAGACAGATGAGGAGACTGCCAGCAATTCCCCACTTAGATTGAGATTTTTCTCCTAGGGCTTCCCACGATCTTTAGGTAGGTAAAGACATGAATGAGGAGTACTCAGTGGGAGAGGTTGTTGTTGGAGAACATGAGCCTTTCAGGCTAAGTGCCCATGGGTGGGAGTTGTTCAGAAGGGGAAGTGTGTTTGTAGGGAGCAGGCCTTTAGGAAGTTGCCAGAGTGTCATGGAGGATAGTGGGGGTAGCATACCTTAAAAAAAATTCTCCTTCTTGGTTTGAGTCATTGCATAAAGATTCCTGTGAGGCCTGAGCTGGACACCAGCCATGAGAAGAGGTTTCGCAAATGCTGGGGAAGCTAAATAATGGAACGCAACTGTACCTTCCTGGGTTCTTCTACTCATCTCCCCCCTCCTATCATAACTGACTCAATTCTCATTCCAGTTCCCTTCCCATCATGCCCTGTAGTCTCTGACTGACCCATCAGAACACCAGATCTGTAAACTGACCTACAAGTGACCTTGGATACGTGGTTTCCCTGATACATCGGACAGGTCCTTCTCAAGTGGTTCTGTCCTCCCAGGGATGTTTGAAAATGTGTTGAGAAGTGATTGGTTATCATTGGGATATATTTCCAGGGTCTGGCTTGGATGCTAAGTCTCCTTGCTGACAACCATGCATCGGATGGACTGTCCTCCCACTCCACCTCTAAAATATCAGTAATATTCTCATTGAAAAGCAGTATTCAACTCTAAGGAGCCTTCCAACTATAACTGATCTCTCAGACACAGGTGTGTGAAGCTCTCATCAGACTGCCGTGCGATTTATATACCAGTATCATGATATAGCTCTGGTTGGGGGCCTAAACAGTGAGGTTAGTGACTTCAGGACATTTGTCTTGTGAGTACTGGAACAGATAGAAGCCAGCTGACCTGTGGGCTGCTTGGTGTGAAAGGCTGACTGGATTAGTGCAACCTTGGGTTCTCTACCAACTGGAACATAGAGAGTGATCCAAACAGAGTTGCCTGGAGCTGTGAGATAAAGGCAGATAGAGGCCACAGGGAAACAGAGAAAGGAGGGGGGATCAGGTTTGAAAAGGTGTAAGATCAGAGTGTGACTGAAGGGATAAAATAAGCCATTGAAGAGAAAAATTCTCTATGATCTCCCTCGTAGCAAATGTGGGGGAGTGAGGGGGCCTGGGGCCAGGCAAGAAAGGGAGGGAGGCATATTTTAAGATGTAGAATCAATACGGCATCTGTCCCTTTCAAATTCAGTTCCCTCTTCTAATAAATCAAATGGAGCTAGGGTGTAGGGGCTTGTCATTCTGGAAAGAGCCTTTGGCTCATCAATTTCCATAGCAAAGACAGGCAAGTATAAGAGAACCAGATAATTACTGAGCCCAGAGAGGCCTGGGGCACTTTTTCACATCTGTATATACCTGTATATCGCCTTAGTCTTGATAAAAAAATAAAAAACAACCCCGAAAACAATAACCTTTGTGATTGAGTAAGGCACTACTAACAAGGTATTGCATTGTTGCTTCTCATTAGGCAGGTGCTTACGTGTCATCCATAATATTCTTTCCACAAGAACACCAGTGGTGCCTGCCCTGGTGACCTCTGTACTTCAGCACCTAGGACAGTACCTTTCAGGACATTGACACTTCGTAGAGAGTGAATATCCCTGTAGATGAGTAAGAAGGGGGGGGGGGGAGAGGAATCATATTCTTTTATACTCATGGGAAAAAGCATGTTTTAAAGAACTAGGTGACAAGGCTTGGAGCATGTTGGTGGCTAAATTCTTCTGTATTTTTAAGCCTATTTCAGTCTCTTCACCAGCTCTGTGACCTGGGTTGATTGAATGTCTTATCTAAGCCTCATCTGAAAAATAAATGGCAGCAATAATGATCACTTTCTCTAGGGGTCATGGACAAGAATTAAGTGGGCTAATGTGTGGAACAGCCAGCATGGAGCCTGATACATACATAGCAAGTGTTCAGTAAGAGGACATTGCCACTGAGGTTGTCGGCATGCTTCCCTGGTACATTCCTGCATGTAGCAGGTGGCAGGTATCTGAGCTGGTCAGGGGACTCTCCAGCATTTGTCACATTTGTCAGGAGATGGCCTGTGTGATCATATTCTCATCAGTCTAAAACAGAAAGAGCAAATTGAACAATTCAGTGAACATTTCACGAAGCTGAGTCACTCCATTTAAAGGATGATGACTTGTGTGAGGTATTTTATCCTTATTACTTTCTCAGGTATTGACATGCCATTGCCTTACAACTTGATGGTGACATTAGAAGTCTGGGATGATAAATTCATCTTCACCTGGCAAAATGAAAGTGGTCTTGAGATGACCCTTGGTTGTTATTGTTCACCATTTGGCAGAAATAATTGTATCTATAAGATGCCAAGGCCCAGAGACACCCATCTTGGAGACTCCAGTGTTGTCATCTCTGGGAGACAGAGTGGAGTAAAGTTCTGGGGAGAAGCAGAACAGATAGAACGGTTTGTCTGCCTGGATCCTAGAGAAGACTGCTTTTAAAGGAGAGAGGCATGAGCATGACCTTCAAACATGGTGGGCTTTGTATTAGCAGATAAAACTGAGCATTCTAGGAGAGGGAGCAGCTTGCATAGAAACCCAGAGGCACATGAATGAGGTGTGCTGAGAAGTTGAATTGGAGTTTGGATCATGGAAAAGCAATGGAAGAGCCGGAAGCCAGTGAGATTTCTTAGCAAAGACTTGTTATCTGGAAAAATGAGGTTGAATAGGGGAAAGATTTAACGTGTATTGAGTTCTCCTGATTATCTCTTAATACTCACTGCTACCTCAGATGATCCTTCTAATTTACGTATAAGAACACCAAAGCTTACAGAGATAAAACAAGATGTCAGAGTAATATAACTTGTAAGTGGCAGAGCCAAGCACACAGCAGGAATGTTAACGGCTCAAGAACTTTTGGGAGCTGGAAGTAAAATCAACATAGAAAAGACACAGTAAATCCTGTCGAGTGAAACATTAGGCAAAGTTAAGAAGAGCAGGTATGCAGGTAGGAGGTAAAGGAGGTGTTCTGTCCTTTGGGAAAAAAGTTTAAAGGACAGGTTCCAAAGGTTATCATAGAGTTTAAAGGGCAGGTTCCAGAGGTTATCATAGAGTTTAAAGGGCAGGTTCCAGAGGTTATCATCGGCAGGGTCCAGTGTCAGGAGCCCAACAATGTCTCAGCTTACTTCTCTAAGTATGGGAACGAGATTATGTCTGTTTTTGCCTCTACTGGCACTTCTAGATAATTGTATACACATCTATCTATCTATCTATCTATCTATCTATCTATCTATCTATCTATCTATCTATCTATCTATCTATCTATCTATCTATCTGTCTGTCTGTCTGTCTGTCTGTCTGTCTGTCTGTCTGTCTGTCTGTCTGTCTGTCTGTCTGTCTGTCTGTCTGTCTGTCCGTCCATCTATCTGTCCATCTGTCCATCCATCTGTCCTCCCACCCATCTATAAGCCCACCTACCTGCCTATCTATCTATCTATCTATCTATCTATCTATCTATCTATCTATCTATCTATCTATCTATCTATCTATCTATCTATCTATCTATCTAACTATCTAACTATCTATCTATCGAACTGCTTTCCTATACTCTATCTGTTTCCCATTACAGAGATTGAATAAATAAAAGCATGACACCTAGTAGGTCTGTCTCCTCCTATGGTAACCTCTGGATATTGGTTTTTAAACCAACACCCACAGGGAATTTGTTCATAATGGCTGCCCACTCCAGAGTCTGATTTAGTAGGTCTGACATATATCTATGAAAGCTATATTGTAACAAGCTCCTGAGGGACTCCGTGTATAATTGGTCCCTGGAGCAGACTCAAAGATGCTTTGCTCCAGAAGGTTCTCTTGCATCTCCATCTAGTTTCTTTGTTAGCATTCAAGTGGATTTCACTCTCAAGGGCTGGGCGAAGACTTCCCTAGGTACAGGAAATTGAGATCCTATTCTTGGGATTTTTTTCCAGGTGGAGCTTTACTCTCTAGGTGGGAAGTTTTTCAATAAGAAAGTACTGAAGAGAGTACAGTTCTATCCACCTCTAGAAAGACCATTAAAAACTGTCTGTCTATAGCTCAGTGTAGAAGCTCTTAACTCAGTACAGACAGTGCACTTAGGGAGATCTTGCTCTACACATAGGAAGTTGGAGATTTTCATGGAGGGTCTGATGAAGGGGAAGATGCTTTTTCTGTTCTTCTTAGAGCCAGAGATCAAGGCATCCCAGAAAATCACTACCCACCTCCACTCCCATCTTCCTTCCAAATAGATGCTCTTAAGTACCCAGCCTCGATGTTACCTGAGAAGTAAAAAAACAAAAGAACAAAAAAAAATCTCCTCATAACGATGCATGCACTGTCTGTTTCACACAGCATGGGACCTGCTCCTTAAATTCTCTGCCTCAGAAGGCTCATTTGCCTTGCTCTGTCTCAGCCTTGTGATCTTTAAGATACTCATTTGGATCAGGCACAGTGATTCAAGCCCATAATCCTAGCTACTTGGGAGGCAGAGATTGGTGGAATCACAGTTTGAGATCAGCCCATCACAACCAATGTCTGGGTGTGTCAGTGGATACCTCTTGTCCCAGCTACAGGAGAAACACAATAATTGGATGCAGTGGTATGCACCTGTCTTCCCAGAAATAGTAGAAAGCATGAGTGAAAGGTTCACAGCCCAGGCTGGCCAAGGGCATAAAGAAAAATGTTACCTCAAAAATAAGCCATGCACAATGGGGCTGGAGGCATGGCTGGCTCAAGTGGTAGAGCTTTTGCCAGGCTTTGATTTCAATCTCCAGAAATCTCTCTCTCTTTCTCTCTCTCTCTTCCACTCACACACACACACCACACACCACACACATACACACACACACACACACACACACACACACACACACACACACACACACTCCCAATTTAAGTACCATCCTTGCATTAGCTATTGGGGCATAAAAAAGGCAATCAAACATAGCCTTTCCTAAAAACAAAAAACAAAAAACAAAACAAAACAAAAAAAACACATAGCCTTTCCTATAAGGGCTTAGCATACATTTGAGGAGATAAATAGAAAGCTCTGTGATTCCAATTGGCCCTGAGATTCCTTTGCTGGGAGGTCCAACCCAGCCCACAGGAGGGGGAAATCTTAGTCTCCTGGGGAGTCTAAGACTTCCTTGAGTAGAGGAGGTAATTTTTTTAGATTGTTCTGTTATCTTTAATAAAAAAATTAAGATTGTTATTATAAAGGTATTGTACATAGGGGTTACAGTTACCTAAGGTAACTGTACAGGTTAGTGAGTACATTTCTGTTTTGGACAATGTCATCCTTTTCCTTGCTCTCTCCCCAATTTCTCCTCCCATCTTTACCCACAAGTCATGTAGTTCACTTTGAACCTAGTGTCTAGTGGGTACCATTGCTGCATTTGTTCGCCCTTTGTCCCTCCATGAAGGAGATGATTTTGCAGGTGAGAGAAAGTTTCATGGGAAAGATAAAATGGGAGGGAAGGAAGCAGCATGCCAGGTAGTTGGGGGCAGCATGGGCCAAAGACCTTTGGGGCAGGAGAGTTGAATGTTTAGAAGAGCATGCGTGGTTTAGTAGGAATGAGGTAAAAGAAAAGAAAAAAGAATAGTTGGGCTGAGTCCAGAACTCGGGAGTGACCACAGAGACAAAGCTTGATTGAGCTTATATTTTATGCAAAGCAGTCAGAATTTCTAACTTGAAAACTATGGGGACCTGCTAATGATGAATTTTGAGCAGAAAAGTGACATGATCAGAATTGCATTTTGGCATTGCACCTCGTTGGAGAATTGATCAAAAACAAAACAAAACAAAACAAAAAAGACAAAGCAGTTGTGAGATGATTTTAAAAACGAAGATGAGGAATGCTGAAGACCTCCACCCAATCCAGTAGCATAACTCCCTTTCCTTCCTTCTGGACAGGAAACATCAACCTCCAACCTATCCAACCCACACAGGCCCATGGAAATCTGCTGTTATTCAGGACCAAGGCAGGTTTGTCCAGCAATGCAGGGAAGGAGAACTTGCTGGGCTCTTTCTGTTCTGTGGCTTGGGATTTCCTAGAGAACTTGGGTTTCCCAAGTGGGAGCAGAATCCCATTTTCCAGCCTGGGCTTCTGAATGAAGGAGGGACTCCTTTAATCAGAGTGTTAGGGGCTGCTCCCCTTCCCCACTCACCCTCTATAGCCCTATCTTTCCTATTGTCACTTCTCCAATCATCTCCCAGCACCTCTAGGGGTGCTAGGGGAAGGAAGCTAATTGCCTTGCTATAAATACCAGCCAGAATGAGCTCCCAGAGCCCCAGACCTGGCTCTCTTTTCTCAGTGCTTCTGGAAGGTGGGCAGTAATGGTGGGTGGAGTTTGCATAGTGATCCGCAGAGATGTTTAACGATTTCTTCATCCCCTTTGTCGGCTCAGCCCCCCCCCCTTCCTGTAATTAATAGACAGAGTGGGAAGAAGTTAAGAGCTCAGTGCCAGGCACAGTGCTAGGCTCTAGGAATTGGGGAGGTGAATCCGGCTTGCTAGTGCTTTCAAGGAACTCATAGTCTACAAGGGAGGGCCTGTCCTTTGGCAGATAATCCTGATGGGATGTGTGATCTGGGGACAAGGAGGAACACAAGGTCTGTCTGAAATAGCCAAACACTGAGAGTTGGGGGAGGGGGGTGGCGAAGAGAGTCGGTAGGGAGGGCAGTCTACATGGGAGGCATGGGCCAGCAGAGGTACAGAGATGGAAAGTGCCATAAAAGCTAGGGCTGTCCCTTTATGACTCTGGCCCAGACATCCTGGGGGAAGAAGGGAGGATGTATAATACAGTAGTACCCAAGAGTCCTTGAGCATGTTGTCCTGGGGTTGCTGGGAACCATAAAAGGCCCTTCAGCTGTGCTGTGGTCTGATCAGGCTTTGCATTGGGAAGGTCACTCTAGAGAGAGGTTGAGATGCCCTCCCTCTGGTCACTTAGCCTCATTTAGCTTAAAAAAAAAAAGGCCTGCTACTTAGGGACTGGAGCTCAGAAGGAGGTAAGGGCAGTGAGCAAAGAATTACAATGAGGACACAATTAACATCTCACAAACAGAACAGAAATGCAAACACCTCGCTGAAGAGTGGAATTATGCACAGGGGGGAGGGAGGGGAGAAAAATCTTCCCCTAATAGCTCTTCGACTTTCATTAGTTCTGACAGGGAAGGCTGCATTGCCTGTGTACCATGGCAACCGTTTCCAGGAACAGCAGCACCACTGAGGAGGCAGGCTCTGAAGACTTTCAATCAGTCCAAAAGCTTACCCAGACAAAAAGTCTCCTCACTGGCTTCACAGCCTCCGTGGGCCAGAAGGGAGCCTAGTGATGTGAGAGCACTTCCTGAGGTCATGGCAGGCTCTCCGATCAGAGGTGCACCTGCAAGGCCGCCTGCCACTTAGCTTCATCACAGGGCCAGGGGCTTGGGAGGGCAGAGGCTCCTACAGGGAATCAGGGCCTGTGGCTACAGTAGAAGGAGGTCAGGTGAAACACAGCTATGCATAGTGGACTTCTCTCCATGCCCTCGAGAAGTAATCTACTCAGGCACTTCTCCATTGTAAGTTCTGCATGGTTAACACTGGTGGAGAGACTGTGGGCCAGCGTCTTGATCTCAGTGGCACACATTCAGACCTCAATGGTAGGCAGCCTCTGGGGAAAAGCTTAGGTACAGAGCTGACTCAAAGTAGAAACTGATCCATGGATCAGTACCTCTGTGCTCCCTTCCGACATTTACTACCAACGAAGTGAAGTGGATACACAGACCTTACAGAAAAGCTCCCAGGAAGACCTTGAAATGGCACTGCCTTCTCTCTCCCCACCCCTCCTTCCCTTGTTCTTTACCAGCCTCACTCCCATGCCCTTACCCCTCCCCATTTCTTGCTCTCTGACTCTAGGACAGGTATCCTGAAGCTGTGGGGAAAAGCAAGTGGCCTAGCTCTGGGTCTCAAGGCATCAGAAAGATGAGCTATGTTTTGATGACTAGAGACATCAAAAACCTTAAAAGGTTTTGGCCCTATGCTACCTAGGCAGTGTAGTGTTCAGTGTAAAATGTGAACGTATCTTATACACAAATATGCCTTATAGAAAATATTTATTTATTTATTTATTATCTCTTGCAGTTCTGGAGATTGGACCCAGGGTTGTACCTCATGTGTCTCTCCCTGAGCTCTATTTTTATTTTGCTTTTGAGATTGGGTCTCTTTTGCATGGACTAGCTTTGAATTCAGGATCCTCCTGCCTCAGTTTCCTGAGTAGCTAGGGTTATACATATGTGCCACACTCTCCAGCAAGATATGGTTACCATGAAGACATTTGAAAGCCTATTTGAAATCTAAGGACTGAAATTTGTACCAGTGAGGAAACTGGGCCTTAGAAAGAACCAGTTAGTTCAAGCCCTATAGCCAGTGGTGAAATGGAGCTCCAACCTAGAACCTGGATAGAATATACTCTGCTATTTGGGTAAGAGCTGTGGCAGATCATGGGAATGGACCTCAAGGCCAATGCTACACATTTCATTTGGGGTCCTAGCCAGTCTGCCAGATCCCCATGGACAACGCCCACTCCAGAGTACCTCAACTTATGTTGCTTTGCTCTCCATGGTCTTCACCCATGTGGCCCTTCCCAAGGTTAACCTCTACCACCTCTACAAAGCCACCTGTTCATTACTTAGTCCTGATCAGAGCTTGGAGGGTTCTTGTTGCCTATGAGCTGTCATTCTATTTGGCCACTCAACCTAATAGTTATGTTTATTCACTACTTGTATGTGCTTTATGAAACATTCTAACACTCAGAATGATAGTGGCCAAGACAGGTTGCATTGTCTTCCTGAGCCAGGTTTCCTGCTCTGTGAGTGCTGAGGTAAGTTATCTACCTAAGCTAGGATGGAGTTTGATGGTGTACATTACATCTACTCATGGGGTCTGACTCAGAAGATGTGATGAATTCATGCTTATGGAATGAATAAATCCGTCTTTGGAGAAGTCCACTTTCATGGACCTCCTCAACTCTGTACAAGAAGGGGCAGCACTAGAGAACATAATGGCCAATGTATGAGCTTTGTAATAAAGATGATCTAGTTCCAGGTTTCATCTCTGGACATAACCATTAAATGGCAGTAATAGCTAGCTTTGGAATTAATCTATGTATGGTACCCAGTAGAATAGTAGCTGAAGCCTAAGGATGGAGTTTTCTGAGAAGACAGGGATCTAAGGCAGTGATTCTCAAGCTTGAATAAATGTCACCCTGTCCAGGAGGACTTACTGAACCAGTTTGCAAGTCCTCACCCCTTCCTCTTAGAGTTTTCATCATGGAGATCTGGGGTGAGGCCAAAGACTGTGTTTCTTTCTTTTGTTGTTTTTTATTTTTTTTTCCTTAGGTAGTTGTACAAAGGAGTTGCCAATCAACAGACATGTTTACGAATACACTGCCTCTTGATCAATGTCACCCCTTTCAATATTCTTACCCACCCCTCCCACCCCACCCCTTCCTTCAGTTTTCTTAATTTTTAGGTTATATATTGAATCGGTTTGCCATTTAACAAAGCAATTCATGTATACAATGGATCTTGATTGGTATCATCTCTTCAACATCTTCCCCCCCCTCCCCTTCTTCCCACCCTTTCCCTTGTGTTTCTCAGTCCTGTACTGCATTTCTAATGAGCTCCAAGGTGGTACTGATGCTGTTTGACCAAAAGATGACAATACATTCCGTACCTTTCCTGTCATGTTTGCACTGTGAGTTCAGTCTAGCTGAATTACTCTTTTCTCTCTGATAAGGCCCTACAATTCTCTCTACTTTCGTTATTCTGTATCAGGGTGGGGGGGGGGTAGGAAAGTTAGAGTCTGTGGGCCAAATCCCACTTATTGCTGGTTTTTGTAAATATAGTTTTATTGAAACATGGACATCCCCATTTTTTTCCTCTCTGTATCTTGTTATGGTGACAGAATTGAGTATTTGAGCCAGTGATCAGATGGACTACAAAGTCTAAAATATTTACAGTGTGGCCCTTTATAAAGATGTGAACTGTTAGCTTAAAACAATTATAACCCTCTCAATAAAACATTCTAGATCCCACAAAGCAATACCCCCTGTCATTTTCCTGTTACCTTTCAGTTCTTTATATTGCTGCTTATTGTGATTTTCCATGTATACTCTTCATCACTGAATCTGCATGTAGATACTGCTCCCCTTTGAGTTTAATGTCAGAGTGCACAAAGGTTATATTAGAGGTTTTTTTTTCCTTTTTTGCTAGTCCCAGGGCTTGAACTCATGGCCTGAGTGCTATCCTTGAGCTTCTTTTGCTCCAGGCTAGTGCTCTGCTAGTTGAGCCTCAGTACCACTTCTGGCTTTTTCTGAGATAATAGTCTCATGGAACTATCTGCCTGGGCTGGCTTCGAACCACAATCCTCAAATCTCAGCCTCCTGAGTAGCTAGGATTACAGATATGAGCCACCAGCATGCAGCATTAAAGACTTTTCTTAAAGTCATTTATTAAGCCTCCCAGATAAGAAACAGTTTAAATGTCTCAGGGTAGAGAACAGATCAACTAGCTATGGTGTATTCCTATGATATATCCCTAGGCAGCAAATGAAATTGACTCCTCAAGAATACATAATAGTTGCAGAGAGACAGTCCACACATTAAGGAAGTTTTTCCGAAAGGATTCAATATAATCCCACTCTTGCAAAATTAGTAATTAAATAAATATCCAGAAGAATTAATTTAAAACACTAGAAGGAAACACACAAAGTTTTATTCCCCTAGTGGGTAGAGGGTTATGGGTGACTTTCATTTTGCTATTTTATTAGTTTGTATATTTTTCATAATAAGCTTCCATTGCTTCTAGAACAACGGGGTGGGGGAATTCAAATCATTAGAACACCAGCAGCTCGCCGGTACATATACACCTCTACCACTGATGGCTTTGAAAATTCATCTAGCTTCAGTTTCCTTACCTATAAAACACGAGGTAATAGAACCATCTTTACAAAAGTTGCGTAGGTCAAGTCTAAGAATATACCAATGTGAGCTTCAAAATGCCCTTTTCCTGCAACAGCAGCTGTACCTTGATGGGGAGATGAGAACTGGGGAAGAGGGAGAGAGGGAGGGAGAGAGAAAAGGAGCCCTGTGATGAGCAGAAAGCTACCCAGAGGCAGCCCAGTGCCTGGATTCCTGCTGGGAAGGAGCCTCACTCCTGAAGCCCCCAACCCAACCTTAGCACCATGCACAGAAGCCCTGGCATTTCATTTTCACCCTTATCAACCTGTCCCCAGCTCCCTCTTCCACCCTCCTGCCCTGTCCTATTTTCTCCCAGCCTCTCAGCAGCCCATGCTTGCCATTCCCTTTTCTTTAAGACTCATACCCTCATCCTTCCACTGAGATTTTTTTGTTCCCCCCTCCTAGCTGACATCTTGCTCCTTGTGTGTTTCTATGCTTGACTTGCTAGGAAAAAAAATGTCTTCACTTGAGATGGTAAGCAATGATTTTTCTACTACTCTCTCTTTGTCTTCACCCTTCTCTCCTTCTATAATCATCCTAGATGTTTATTATTATTTTTCTGATCATCAATGCAGGGGATGGGAGGCAAATGGATGCAGGAGGCCAGTTAAAGAGCTGGTAAATAGACAATTGCAGATATAAGGGAGTAGAAGTGTTGGAATAAAAGGAGACTTCATGAAGGTTATGTATTGGGAAGATGATGTCCTGAGGGCATGTTTTGGTTAATTGACAGGACAAGGAATCCAGCAATATGTGGTTATAGTGCCTGGATTTATCCAAGTGGCCTCTTTTTCTGCCTCTCTATGCAATGTTCACCCTGATTACAAACCATCACCCAAGGTGGTGTGCATTGGATAAGATTTGTACCCTCCACAAAGGCTTCAAGGGTAGGTAGTAATTACTGCACTTCTGAGCTTCAAGCCATTATCACCTTGCTGCCCTCAGAATTTGGAAGTTCATTGAGAACTGGGCTGTAGCACTGAAGGGGAACATTTTAGACTAGGAACAGCAGGGGTACAAGTCATCTACTTTGTCTACACTTGAACTACCCCTCAGAGGCCTCCAGAGGGGTGAGCAGAGAGGCCTTCGTGGGGCTGTCTGCAAATTTTCTGGGAGGTAAGTACCCTCCAAATCAGTAAAGTGCCTCTGGGTCAAGGTGAGTGTGTTATGGGTCACACATGAAATTTGCACTAGAGGATTTGTGTCAGTCTGTTAGGATTCCTATAAGCTGTCATGGTTTTTCAACTGGTGTCAATATTTGATGACCAAGAGTTTCCTTATGGGCTTTTCTCCTATGTGGTAAGCATGGGAAAGAAGGATCCTCCATCATCAATCACTCTGAGTAACAGGTATCCCAGTGCTGAGGGAACCAATCTGTATCTCTATGCTGCATAGAATTCTGGAGGCCTATGGAGCCTCTTCCAGCTTTTGTGGTCTTGATAGACTCAGAAGTTCTTCTACAATAGAGACATTAAGGTCCAGTTCTGACTGCTGACTTATAATTTCTTTCTGAGGACACATGTGTTTACCATGAATTACCTATGGCTCAAGAGGAAGGGGAGAAATCATATACCTGAGAGGATGAAGGTTTGTAAGGTTTCAAGAACTTTCTCCAAGTTTTCTCCAAAACCTGATAATTTTCTTTCTGGACAAGATCCAACTCCTGCCAGCTTGGGTTCCCATTAGGCCTGAAGAGAGCCTCCCAGGGTGCATTGTTTTATCTTATGGTTACTTAGAAGGCCCTACTCTTTTGTCATCCTGCTTAGCTTAGAGAAAGATTATGAATAGGCAGAGAGGAATTTAGGTCAATCAAAGATAGAGGTTCTTTGGCAGATTTTTCCCCAAGTTCAGCCAAAATGGTTCCAGGTACCTAAGTGTCACAGGTAAGACATTTTTACCTGTAGTTCAGCCAACACATCCTTTTAAACTGACACACCTGTCATGGATCAGGCATGCACTTAGTTAATACAAATATTGTGAATTAAATTTCATCATTGCCATTGAAAAAAAGGCCAGGGTGAGGACATGGAATCCTAGAGAGATTAGATATTTTTACCTGAGATGAAACAGATGGTTTATGGTCAGACTGGGCCTCAAGCCTAAACCATTCTTACTCTAAAGCCCTGGCTTTTATTCTAGAAGATTCCATCTGTTTCATACCTTCCAGTATTGTTGTATAGCTTCGACTAGAACACATACTATATTGGGAAGTGGGAAATTTACCTTCTCCCCAGATAACCTATGAATGTTAATTCAGCGCATACTTTTCCTAGGCTTATCACAACTGTAGTCTCATCTCCCTCCATCCCTCCCACTATGTGACTTCAAAATATTTTTCTTAGCCCTGGACCAAGGGACTCTCTTGACTTCACTCAAGAATGGTCAAATCCACTGCTTCAATTCAAGTGTTTTTTCCTTCCATCTTCAGAAGATCCTTAGGTGAAGAGCTGCCTCTCCATTCCCGAATTAACCTGATTAGTGATATGTTCTCATAATTTATTTCTCAAAAATCCTCATTTTTTTGGCATTTGCCTGTTTCTGTAGTGCAGATATTCCCATCATGGCTAATATCAAGCTACCAAGGTGATGCCATTAAAAGTAGAGGAGAAGAAATGGGTGTAACCCCTTCCCTTGAGCCAGGAAAACCATGTTAAACACACCATTGTCTCCTTTGTGGCTAGCATTGGTTAGCACAGCTGGAATGTAACTATTGGTTTGGTCGCTTACTGCTTCTGTTTCCATCCCACAAAACACTCCAACTGTTTGCTAAAAGCCTCTGGCAATAATGAAGTTCTTCTGGCCAGTCTGGGTTCCATGTAGACTGCCAGGCTCAAGTTATGGGGAACAGCTTCCTTGAGGACCTCCCACAGAAAGAGGCAGCCCACAGATTTCAGGTCTGGGTTTTGGGGACACTTAAAACAGAATACCACAGTACTCTTGAAAAGCTAAGGGTCCATATACCAGGAACAATGCATGCTATCATGTAAATAATAATTTAGAATGATGTCACAGCCCAGACAGAGGCCTCTGGTGAGTGACAGAGGTACTTTCAAGACCATTTGATTCCACCTTCTTATTTTAACAGAAGTTACAGCCCAGAGAGGGCCCGTAGATTGCCCCAGCGCACAAAACTATTTTGTAGCAGAGTAGGAATTGGAATCTGTCTTCTTTTTTTAAACTATCTAGAGAACAGTCGCTGAAGAATTGGCTGCTGGAACTCACAGTAGGTTTCTTAACCAAAACAAGACGAGTGTTTCTCTTCATCCTACTTAGCTGATCCATCCATGTAGCTAGCCTATTAGAGAAGATGACTGTGGGTGCCATCCTTTCCCTTTCCCTCTGCTTCCTGGGTCTTCCAGAGATTTTTGTTTTCCTTTCCTTCATCCCAGGAAGCTTCCCGTATCAGGCAAATTCAGAGTTGGTCCATGGTCATCTCCTGTACACTGAGTTAGCATTTTCCCACAAAGACATTAATTAGAGGAACAGAAAGGATCGATGAGAGAGCCTTGAGGAAGAGGGTTGTGGGCCATCTTTCACCATGTTCGTTGAGAAAGAGGACTATGTGGGTTTTATCCTCTATGCTTGCTACCCACCATTTTTAACAACTGAATCCTTGGGAGAGGACTCAGAACCAACTCCCATCCTGTCCACTGGGTAAGAGAACTGTGGGAACAACTCTCCACCCTGTCCCTTGGGGAAGAGGGATTCGAGGGCACCTTCTACCCCTGTACTCATGTGCAGAGGAAGAAGATGGGGAAGTCCTCTGCCCAGGACTCTTGCATTTCTTTTGTTCTCTTTTCACTAACTCTACTTACTTGTCTTGTTTTTGAATGGATATAGATGAAAGGCTTGTTCAAAATGCAAGATACCATGTGTTTTAAAAGAAATTAAACAATATAGACATATATAAGACCAAAAGTAGAAGGTTATCACCTGGACTGACAATTAGGTGTTCATCTTTGAAAATAATTTCATTTTTTTCTATTTATCTTATTAAATATGCACATTCTGTTAAAATTTGACCTCATTGACTGTATTACTTTGGGATCTAGACATTCTTTTAACAACATATCATGAGTGTCTTTCTTTATTAGTTGTTTAGAGATTACTTCATCCTTTGTAATGGTAGCATGTTATTCTACTGTGCAATGTTCCCTAATCAGTCCTTTTCCTAAAGACAATTGGGTAATTTCCATTTTAAAATCATCAACATTTTGTATATTTATCCAATATTCTCATTTGGCTGCATTTTTAGAAAGAGAATCCTGGTTTAAAATACCCATCCTTGCCATGGTAATGCAATATGCTCTCTAAAAAGGCTATTCTAATTTATGCTCTTGCTAATTTCCCACACTACCATTAGCTGTGTATATTACTAGCCCAAATCATCTGCCAATCTTGTGGAAAAGAAAAAAAAATCCATTAAATTTTAAAAGTTGCTTTCCTTCAGTTTTTTCCTCCCAGTGGATAAGATTGATGACATGAATATTTTCACACATCTATTGGCTTTTATACTCTTTTCACTATTTGAAATCCTTTCCTCCATTTCTTCGGTCTGAGGTGCATACTTGTCTATGTCCTGGCCTTGGTACATTGATGTATTATTATAAGAACAAAAGTTCAGGGAACAGGTAATGTCTTCCCTGGTGTTTGTTTTACCAAAGCAAAATGTAATTTTTTGTTAACTAGGTACTGCATATGGAACTGTATGATATCTGGTGCAAAGAAACACAAAACAAAGTTCCTATTCTTCAATAGTCTTGAAATCTACTATGAGAGACAGTGACCTGAAGATAGCAATGGCCTGTGTTTTGGTTCTAAATTAGAGTGCTGGTGCTGTCCATTAAACTCTCTTAGATTTGAAGATTGCTGTAGATACAGACTCTTTTCTGAGCAGGGCCTTCATAATAAAGGCATTGAAGACTTACCAGGCTATTTTCTCTGTGGTCTTGCTCACCTCATATTTCAGACTTCTTGGAAAATTGATCAAACTGATGATGACTCACATATCCACCTGCAACCACTCCAAGCTCATCCCACAAAAAATTACAATACTACAGAACACCATGAAAACAAGGGACCAAGTGATTGGGAAAGTGTGGACAGCCCATGGGTGTATGACTCAACTGGTATTGTTATAGAGGTCATGGGAGATACTAAAATAATTGTGAGGAATGCAATGCCAATCTGTGAGGCACCTGCAGACTGCAGGACCTTTTGTGAGCATATCCTCACAGGTTATGTGGAAGGATTTTTAACTGCCTGGTGGAAGTGGCTCTTTACTTGGGGATGACCCCTTCCTGTTTCTCTGCATCAATGGCTCACCACCCAAGCTACACATTACATTCAACATGAGAGCTGTAGAATTCACTATGGAGATGAAAATCCCACCTCAGGAGTTTGTGACTTAATCCTGTCTGGCTGAAGGCCCAGGCGACAGTGCTTTATAAGAATTCCCCCAGTGACTCTAGATGTATCCAGGGATGGGTACCACTGGCTTAAACAGATCCCCATCAATGGGATTTTCATAGTGGTTGAGTGTATTACCTGGCAGTTCAGGACCTTTGCCTATACTGGTCACCATGTTGTCTCTGGTTTCTTGGTTCCTTAAATCCTTGGAGAGTAGGGATCTCAGATTCAAATTTTATATTTCCAAATTTTATATTTGTATGCTTTCATTTTCTGAGGGAGAGTCAGGCCCTTCCAAATCAGTGGTTAAAAGTATGAAGCCTAGACTTTCTGACTCCTTGACTCAAATGCCAATGCTGTTATTCAGGACCCATGGGAGTGTGAGAAAAATATTTAAGCTCTATAGGCTCAATTTTCTCACCTAAAATTGTGGATAGTTCAAATACTATTTCCAGGTGCTGGTAGGTTAAATAAGTTTCTACAATGCAGAGTACTTACAAAAATGGATGGCCATAGTAAGCCCCTGGTACACTCCAGCTGAGAAATCTCTCTCTCAGTCTCCCTTCCTCTTCCTCTCCCCCTCCTCTCCCTCCTTCTCCCTCTCCCTCTCCTTCTCTCTCTCTCCTTCTCCCTCTCCCTCTTCCTCTCTCTCTCTCTCTCTCTCTCTCTCTCTCTCTCTCTCTCTCTCTCTCTCTCTCTCTCTCTCTCTCTCTCTCTCTCTCTCTCTCTGTCTCTCTTCCCCCTCTTTCCCTCTCTCTACCATCCCAGTTCCATTCAAAGCTAGAGTTCTACCAATTGAGCTATGTTCTACTTCTGGCTTTTTGCTAATTGAAGGGAGTAATCCCATGAACTTTTGTGTCCAGGTTGGCTTTGAACCATGTTCCTCAGATTTCAACCTCCTGAGGAGCTAGGGTTTCAGGTGCAATCCACTGGCACCCAGCCAAGAATTTTCTCTTGACTATTTCCCTATTCTGTAACTCAACTGCTTAACTCACTGCACACTAAGATCTCCCACCTCCCCATTTACCATTCACTTATGGACTTCAGTCTTTCTCAGAAGGCAGTGTTCAGGACAGTAGGCCAAACCCTCTTTCATTCTGGTGGTCTGATTGTGAAAGAGCATCCTGGTTAGGAAGCAGCCTGTGAGAATAAACCCTTACCGGAGGTGTTTGCTTTGAAAAGCAGCAGAGACATAGAAACAGGCTTTGTAGAGAGATGGGGAATGGTTGGAATCCTGGTTGTGCCATTTGCTGGTGATATGTGATCTTGGGCAGGCCCTTCAAATCACTGAGTGCCATTTTCATTTTTGCTGAAATACAGATCACAATACTCACCTAGGAGGTTATTGAGATAGAACTCAAAAGTCTCACTTAGTGTGGTACCTGAAGCACTGCAGATACTCGGTGAGCAGGGAGCCACTCCATGGAAACCCCTGGGAAATCAGGCAGCTGTGCGTCCCCTTTCCTCACATCTCAACTGCCTACATGGCCTCAAAGGAGGCAGAGGCATCCATGATTCCTAAACACATGGGAAGATATTAACACATCATCTTATGAGGTCAGCAGAGAGGAGAAAGAAGAGCATGAGGCTTCAAGATCAGCATCCCAACGTCTCTTCTCAAGATCAGCACTCCAGTGCCTGGTCCTTGTCTGCATACAGCTGCTGGGATGGAAGTCTGAGTGGAGGAGCTGTCTGAAGCATGTACTTCATTCAGTTCAGATTGTCTCCTCCTGGGAAGGAAGACCACTTTTGAATTCAAGAGCTGTCCTTCCAGATTCTGTGTTTTCATCTCTAAGGTGGGCACGCTCTCCTGCTGATCACCCAGGTGATGCAGCCATGAGCACTCTGTGAGGTGACACACATGACACTCTGTAAACTGTAGGGGGTTATTTGGTGCTTGGAGACCACAGAAGAAGACCTAGAGATGAACCCTATATGGAAGGCTTCAAGAAACTGACATCTATCCATGAGACTGTGTGTAAAGAACGGGCTTAAATTGAAGATAAAATGCAGAGATGAACAGAAGCATAGTTTAGATTTTTTTCATGTTTGAGGTCCAGCACATACATACATTGTTAGATGAGTAGATGGCTGATTAAAACTTTTGAAAGATGGATACAGGAGTGTGAATACAGGTTGTGTGTGTGTGTGTGTGTGTGTGTGTGTGTGTGTGTGTGTGTGTGTAAAAATGTCTAGGACAGACTGGGTGCCGGTGGCTCACACCTGTAATCCCAGCTACTTTAGGAGGCTGAGATCTGAGGATCACTGTTCAAAGCCAGCCTGGGCAGGAAAAATCCTTGAGACTTATCTCCAATTAACCACCAGAAAACCGGAAGTGGCACTGTGGTAGCCTTGAGCAAAAGAGCTCAGAGACAGTGTCCAGGCCCTAAGTTCAAGCCTCATGACTGACTCAGAAAAAAATGTCTAGGACTATGGGCTCTTTAGAGAGGGCTGTTGTGGTTACACAGAAAATAGTACAGAGCTACCAAATGTCATGTCAGGCAGATCCTGGCCCTCTCTCACTCAATTTTAAAGTGCCCTGCAGAGGGGTACCTGGTGAGGCTCATATTTCCAGTCCCAGCTCACTCTCACATCTGTACTCTGTTCACCCATCAAATAGTCAGATCATGCTGATTTTCATTTGAAATATCTGAAGTGTTACATCCTCTTCCCTCCCTCCATCTTCTCAAGCACCAGCATGAATCCCAACTACAGATGCTACCCGTCACGCCTTGGTTGGGTTCCTTACCTCCAAAGGCCTTTCTTGTAGTTTTCTTTCTGTCATATTACCTCCCTTCCTACATCATTGTCTTGTCACAAAAATCTTTCTAGAGTACATATCCGCGTGTGTTCTTCCCTTATGGAAGCTCCAACCACAGCTGTCATTGCAGCCAAAAGTTACATCAGGCCTCATTCATCTCTCCTGCTCCAGCCCACATTCCCTGGGCTTCAGCACCCGCTAACTGCTCCTTCCCAGGTCCTGCACCTGGTCCATGCTGGCTTCTCTGCTTGGAATGCCCTTTCAGAGTAGTGTTTCCTCCAGAGGTAACTGCAATTTAATTTTCACTGAGGAGTTTAGATTCCCCGCCCCCCCCCCCACACACCTCTGAGGAGTCTTTGTTTGACTTGGAATATTAACAAAGCAATGTATCCAATTCCTCCTCAGTTTACTTACATACCTCTAGGTGAGATAAAGACAATGGTGGTGACTTATTTATCCCTATTCTCAGGTCCATATACAGGGCCTAACATGAATCAGGTGCCCAATAAAAGCTTGATGATTAAGTGACTTGATAAATGCACACTTTTTTTTTTATTAATAATGGGCTTCTGTTGGGAAGGGAAGGAAAGAAGTCAAGATTGCATATTGATTACCTGTCTGAACCAATCTCTGACATTTTCCCCAGTGTATTTAAATGATTCAACATTGATTTCAATTTTGTGATGTTTTGGAGTGGGATTTTGTAAGAATGGGTTGTTTAATCTCAAGATATGAGAAAATTCCAGGTAAAGATGAGAAATTCAAGAATATTCTGGGACTCTTGCACTTTGAGAAGCAGGTGACAGGTCAAAGGCATTCATTGAGTGTCCTGGAGAATATAGAATCTATAGGTACTTTGGAATAGGAAAGTAAAGAGTATGAGTTGATCCATATTGTCTTGAGTTATATATTTGAACAGTTTGAGACCTGTATTATCAATGCTAGGTTCTTCCAGAGCAGATTTTTTTTCTTTTTTGCCAGTACTGGGGCTTGAACTCTGGGCCTGGGTGCTGTCCCTGGGTATCTTTGTGCTCAAGGCTAGTGCTCTACCACTTGAGCCACAGTGCTACTGCTGGCTTTTTCTGAGTAATTTATTGGAGATAAGAGTCTCATGGACTTTCCTACGTGGGCTGGCTATGAACCTCGATCCTCAGATCTCAGACTCCTGAGTAGCTAGGATTACAGGCGTGAGCCCAGAGCGAATTCTTTTGTTAAAGATTGTTTGGGTCAAAGATTTCTATCCTCTCAAGCTTGGAAAATGTCTACATTGCTTCTCAACCACAGCATTCTTCCTGCAACTTGCCCTCAATATACTCTCAGTGTCGTTCTTTGCTTACTATTCCAAGTTAGCCTTTTCTTAAGAATCAGTTTTCTAGCTGGGTGCCAGTGGCTCACAACTGTAATCCTAGCTACTCAGGAGGCTGAGACCTGGGGGTTGAGGTTTAAAGCCAGCCAAGGCAGGGAAGTCCATGAAACTCTTATCTCCAATAAGTGGCGCTGTGGCTCAAGTGGTAGAGCGCTAGCCTTGAACTGAAGAGCTGAGGAACAGTGCCCAGACCCAGAGGTCAAGCCCCACAAACAACAAAAATAAATAAATAAAAAGAATCAGTTTTCCCCCAAGTTGCCCTTTGGGGGGAAAAACACATTTTGCATTTTTCTATTGGATATTGAGGCATTTTAAGGAGGAGCCTGAAACTGGCAGGGAGGAAGAGCAGGAGAATGTGACTGTAGATTTGCCTTTTCTCTGAGCTCCAGATTACAAGTGCCTCTTTCATGCTCTTTTCAGCTGTAGGGTGTCCTTGCCATTACAAAACCAGATGATTGGATACCTTCTGATTCTTTTTTATTTTCCTCTCCTTCTCAGGTGCAGCAAAAGATCCTCAGATGCACCCAGTTTAGTCAAGCTAGAGACAGTTTTCACCTTTGATGTTGCCATTTCTCTTTCCTCTGTGTTTACTCCACTCATAAATATTATTGATTACATTCATCAATACAAATTTGTCCCTCTCTAGTCTTACTACAGTCTCTACTTAGTGTAAATCATCATAATATCAACTTAAACATGTAATAGCCATGGTCCCTGATCCCAACATTCTATTCCCAGTGCTTAAAAAGTATAAATGAAGACTGGAGGTGTGGCTCAGAGGTAGAACACCAGCCTTGCAAGCATGAACCCCTGTATTCAACACCAGTGCTAGCCAAAAGTGGTATAAATCAAATTCATTCCTAAGTATTTATCCAAGAATGACAAAAATATATGCATAGAAATCATTGTATAATATTAACACAGGTTAATCCACAATAGCCAAAATATGGGAGACAACTCAACTGTTTATCAACAAGTAACTGACAAGCATATTCTATGTTTATACCATAGAGTATTAACCAGGTAGATATAAAAAAATACTTGACCGGTGTCTGTTGCTCAAGCCTATAATTCAAAAGCTGAGATCTGAGGATCACAGTTCAAAACCAACCTGGATAGGGAAGTCTGAGATTCTTATCTCCAATTAACCAGCCAAAAGCTAGAAGTGGAGATGTGGCTCAAGTGGTAGAGCATTAGCCTTGAACAAAAAATGCTCAGGGGCAGAGCCTAAACCCTGAATTCAAGCCCCAAGACTGGCACAGCAAAAAAGAAAGGAAGAAAGGAAGGAAGGAAGGAAGGAAGGAAGGAAGGAAGGAAGGAAGGAAGGAAGGAAGGAAGGAAGGAAGACTATAGATTCCAGAGATTTAGGACAAGCCAAACTACTCTAGGGCATAAAGGTAAGCACAATCATTGCCCCTGGGGATGGAGGGTAAATAGATTTTGACTAACAGAGTTTGACTAGGAGAGGATGTGAGAGAACTTTCTGGAACACTGAAGATGTTCTGTGAGACTCTGGGTTTCATTTGTCACCACAATAGGACTAGAATTTATACATTCTGTTGAATTAAATTTTACCTCAGAAAGAGGAAATACAACTGTAAAAAAAATGAAACAGATTGGGTGGCCTTATGGATGGCACAAAAATGGCAATGTGTTGGTAATTATTCAAAATCTGGATGATGGGTACAGCAGATCCCTTATACTATGTTGATTGCTCCGTGTTCATTTTAGACTTTCCAGAATAAAATGTTAACGTGTACATCAAATTGTGTCTCATGACAGTTTAAGACTCTTTAGTGGAAGATGGGTGCTGGTGGCTCACACTTATAAGACCAGTTTCTCAGGAGGCTGAGATCTGAGGATCACTGTTTGAAACCAATCTGGACAAGAAAAAAAAAAACCCATGAGACTCTTATTTCCAAATAACCAGGAAAAAAACCCAGAAGTGACAAGCTGTGACTCACAAGGTAGAGTACCTGACTTGAATGAGAAAAGCTAAGCAAGAACTTAGCACTCTAAGCTCAAGCCCCAGGACTAGCACAAAACAAAAACAACTAACCAACCAACCAACAAAACCCATTAGTGGCTTTGTATTATACATAAAAGAAAAGCTGAGTACGTACTAGGATGTCTATGGTCCTGCCCCATCTAGCCGTTGAGTCTTCTTCCTCTCTCCTCCTCCCCTTTCCTGTGGTCCAGCTCCCATGGATTATTTGAGAGACACTGGAGCCAGGTAAGACACATTTATTCGGATAGACTCCTCTCCTGCTGCTGTCCGTTCTCATCTTACAGGTCGTCAACTGACATGCTTGTCTGTCTCCTCGCTGGAAGCCAGACTTTATGAAGACAGGCACAGTGTCTCTATGCACTGGGGTCCTATCCTGAGTTCCTAAAACAGTGCCTTGTTTTCTGTAGTGTCTCTAAGCATCAATGAATGTTATCCTCCAACCATGCCACCTCCCAGAGCCCTGAAGTCGGCACGTTCTTCCCTAATGCTCTCACCATGGGTCACTGTGATTTCCAAGTCTCTTGGGACAGTTAATATAGAGTTGGAGCAAAGTTCACAATGCACAGGGTAGGCACATTGGTCCTCTGGTCAATGCATATATGGAAGGCATCTCACAAAGCCTGCTACAGAGTGAGATGCTGTCAGGGTGGGCTTAGTAGCCAGTCCTCATGCTGGATGTCATCTGTGAGGGGTGAACATCACTGTGCTGTGAGCCAGGATGTACAAGTCTTATCTAGTCTCCACTCCAAACTAGCAAGTTTTATAGCTCTGGACAAATAATCACTTCTTTGAGATCATGCTTTGAAAGGGTACTTCACTGACATCAGTGTTTGCCAAGTA
The DNA here is from genome assembly GCF_024711535.1 of Dipodomys merriami. Lineage (NCBI taxonomy): Eukaryota > Metazoa > Chordata > Mammalia > Rodentia > Heteromyidae > Dipodomys > Dipodomys merriami. Next base: position 9,324,155 of record NW_027203270.1, read on the forward strand.
AAATGTAATGTAGAATAGAGATGCTTGGAGAGAGGAAAATGAGAAGCAAGGAGAGGAAGGAAAGAATAGACTTCAGACACTGGTGATGAAGCAGGTAGATGGATCACCAGTGGAAATCATTTGTATCTGTTATTAGCAAACTGGACAACTGAGCACCCAAGGTTGCTTACAGAGCTAGTATTTTGTTGGAAGGTCATTTGGTTTATTGTTGTTTATGTCATTTTCATGTCTTCAGTGTGTCCAGCTCCTCTGAGACAAGGAGTACAAGGATTCAAGCTTGAGTCCTTTGCCTTTGTTGTTCCTGGTCTCCTAGTTTGGAGAAAACAAGAATAAATCCAATGAGGTGGGAGGTGCTATGTATACTTGAGTCCTTGTCGGAGCTCAAGAAGGGAAACATTGAGCATGACTCTCTCTTTTTTTCACTTTGTTAGTTTATATACACAGGGTCTCATTGTAATACCCATGCTGGCTGCAAACTCTTAATCCTCCTACCTCTACCTCCCCACTGGGGAGATTACAGATCTTCCCAGCTTTGGGCATAGCTTTCATAGAGGTGAGCATACATCATTATCATCCATTAGCCCATCACACCCATCTTTTACACACTGGAGTCCTTAGATGATAAAGATGAACCACATCCAGTACCTGGATCTGTGTGTGCTTGACCAGCAGATAGCTGGGTCTGAACAATTCCTTTTCCCAACTCTGTACTGGTTCACCTTGAACTCACACCTCAACTTCCCTGTGTCTCAATTCCCTTCTCCTCTCAGATTAAATACAACCTTTTATACAGGATCATTGGACAAATGATGTGGGATAATGCATGCAGAACATTTAGCATGTAGTGTGCACTCAGTGAATGTTGCTGATTATTAATATGAATTGTGCTGCGAGCTCTTACCTAAGTGGAAGCAATCAAGACTTTGGTTCTACATAACTTGGAAAGCCATTTTGCCCTCTTCAAAATGCTGTATTTATCATCAGCAATAACAAAAACAATAATAAACAACCACCACCCAGAATTACACACTTTGAGATCATAATGGTGAGATGCAGTAGCCCGGGAGGGGATTCCATTGTCTTCAACACAGGAAGCTCTTAGAGGGCCTGATTTTTATGGGTGCGTAAAATGCCATGTGGACACATTAAACTGAATATATGATCATAATAACAACAGAGCCAGCCGCTGGCCTGAGAAAAGGCAGCAGCAACCCAGGGAGAACAAAATTTGGAAGCATAAAGCATGGGAAGGGAATATATATATATATATATATATATATATATATATATATATATCCCCATAGGGCTGAAACAGAAAGGGTAGGGGAGAAAGGGCAGGGCATGTGGTGAACAGCTTGGAAGAGCACACACTGCAGAAGATCTTTGTATCCATGCCGATTCAGGTTTTGGTGTATGAGGACTAAAACGGGAACAAAAGGAGAGTAAGATGGAGAAGGACAAGGGAGAAATGGGGGATTCCTGGCAGGGTGACAGCAATAATGGGGAAGGCAGCGTAGCTGTGCTGGGGACATCCTTAGGGCAAGGATGCAAGGAGACATAGAGTTCGTAGATGGTTCTTTTATTTGGTCCAATTCCCATAACTTACAGGGCCATTCTCTGCCTAGTCTCAGACTTGCTCCCAGACTGTGTTTTTCAGAGATGGGATTTTTTTTTTGAAGGAGATTTGGCTGGCAATATATACTAGTTATAGGAATGTTATCTAAAGGGGGAATGTTTCAGCATTTTGGATTTCTGACATTATAAAACTTGAAGACAAAGGGATGGAGGTGAATGCCATATGTCTGTATGTGGACAATGTCCCCAGAAGACCCCTATGTTAAAGGCTTAGTCTACAGGGTGGCTATAGAAGGGATGTAGACCTATAAAAGGCAGGCCTTGCATGGGAGGGCATCAGGTCATCTTGTCACTGTCTGCTGGCTGATGATGTAGAAAGTTTATTCTACCACATGCTCCCACCAGTGTGCCCTGCTTGCTACCAGCCCAAGGCACTAAGGCCTGCTTGCCAACCTTAAACTGAAATCTCCAGATTCATGAGCCAAAACAAACCTTTTGCTGTGTATAAGTTAATTACCTCAGTTGGAAGTTAATTATAGCAGCCAGAAGCTGACTAACATAGAGGCAGAAGTAAGATTTCAAATGTTTTGTGGCCAAGGGGCAAAGAAATCTGAAAGGATCAGTGGTGGTTTGTCAGTCAAATGACTGCATCAGACATTTTTTTTTAACCTTATAAGGAAGGTAGGCTTTTAGATAGCCATTGCTTGGGAACAATTTGGTACCAGTAAATGGATGCTTGTATGAATGGACACAGGTATGTATATAGGCATGAATGAATGAATCGGGTGATAACTTATTAACCCATCTCTATCCATTCTTTGAGTACAAGTGAAATATGTTCACATCAGCAGGGGCTGCATATTCCTTAGAGCACAATGGACTTTCATTTTAGTCTTGCTTTTCAGCTCCTGGAATAAATGACAACACACAGGCACCCACCCACACTCAGGTTTGCACATCTCGTGTTTAGAAAATATTTCTTATTTAAAAATTTGTCTTGGGATTCCACACTTTCTATAGATTAGATTTCCTATCCTCACCTCTCTCGGGGAGTGGGAGGGAAGAATGTGCACAGATGCTTTAACCTATAGGGGAATGCCTCCTTTAGTTTATTCATTTATTAATTTGACACATATGCTCCAAGATACTTTTTAGATACCAAACATTATGTCAGGAGGAGATATTCCAAAATAAAGAGGGAATGAATCTTCCCATCCAAACTCGACCATGCATCTTTGTTCATTTATTTGTTTTCTTTTTTTCAGTACTGGGGACTGAACTCAGAACCTTATGTTTGCTAAGCAAGCACTCTACTTCCTGAGTTATGCCACCAGCCCTTGCTTTGTATTTTTGTTCTCGAGATGGAGGTCTTGGTAACTTGAGCTCAGGCTGGCTTTGTCCTTCAGTCTTCCTGCCTCCATCTTCTGAGTAACTTGTATTACACATGTGTGCCACCTATCCTTGATTGTACAAGGAGAATGGGTTATGCATGATCTGAAAATAACTGGTAGTAATCCTAACTTTATCTAGGACTTTACAGTTAATGAGACGATTCCATCTGGTCATTTGCAAGTGAGGAAGGCAGAGGGAGATTGTGACTAACTCAGAGTTGTCTAGCTAAAGATAGCAAAGTTAGGAGACACACCTAATTGTTCTACTAATACCCCTACATTTCCCACTGTGCCATAGCTGCCCCAGGCTGCCAAGCTCTGGCACTGGCAATGTTTGCATTCACTAGAGGGAGACGAGCTAAAGGGGATTAGAGAGAAGTTCTATGTCTCCAGTTAGCTTATGTCATGAGCACATTTGAGAAAAGGATTAGTTGAGCGCTGCTAGTACAAAAAGAAACACTTCTTCCTTCTGCTGCTGCTCTTTGGAATTTTGCCTTTCTGGACAAACTACCTTAGACCCAAGAGATTTAGGAAAGCAATTGCACAGCAATGCATCTCAAATTTAGGAGTATGTCTTTCCCCTAGAACAGCAGGAGAGAAAGCAGGCTTGATTTGTGCAAAGAAACATCCAACTGCAAGCCCTCGTCACCCTCTCCCCACTCACCTGGCCATCCAGGCATCTGCAGGCTATCTGTTCCTGGGAATAGTGAGGAGAGATTGGGTCCTAGAGTTAAAATCCTGGCCTTTAGCACATTGGCATCATACTCCAGAAGCACTTCCTCTTTCTTCTGCTGAGTGCCCATAACTTGATTATTTTTTAAAATTTCTCACTCATCCTCTTCTGCTCTGTATCAGAGTGAGTGGGAATCACATTGTTCTCTCATGGGTGAGAATTCTGAACCCAACACATGCTTCCTATTTCGACTGCAAGGTTGTTGAGGTTGGAGTCACTTTTTCTTCCTATTCTTTGTTGTTGTTGTTGTTTTGGGGTCCGGTCATGGGGCCTGAATTCTGGGCCTGGACGCTGTCCCTCAGCTCTTCAGCTCAAGGCTAGCGCTCTACCACTTGAGCCACAGCGCCACTTCCAGCTTTTTTCTTTTTGCTTATGTGGTGCTGAGGAATCGAACCCAGGGCTTCAGGCATGCAAGGCAAGCACTCTACCGCTGAGCCAACTTCCCAGACCTGTTTCTTCCTATTCTTGACCAAACACATAGTAGGTGCTCAAGGAAAAGTTGTCTGTGTTTAATGAAAGGAGTAAATCAAATGGTGTTTGGTGTTTTTGAAGGTTAAGGTCCAGGCATAAGCATAAATTCAGCACAGGAAAAGACTACTAGATCCTGCATGTCTGGTATTCAGATTGAGCAAACAGATATTATTCTAGAATCCTGAAGTTGAGCAGCCACATGAGAGGCCACATCAACTCTCATGCTCAGGGCAGTGGGCCATTTTTTTTTTTTTTTTTTTTTGCCACCACAGTGTGTCTAAGTAGAAGAGACTTGGCATTTCCCCTGCAGCTACCCAACTTGTGCATGCCTTTGAAGTTGTGCAAAATAGCTCCGTGTTCTGCCCTTCCATGACTCAGTGACAAATAATCCGTACTTCAATTTACACATTTTTTTCTGACAATCGTAAACTCTTGTCTCACAAGAGAAGACGAACGGTATTATGTTTTCTCTCATTTTTTTCTTTTGAATCTTTCATTTTTATTTTTATTTTTATTTTGCCTTTCAGGGCTCAGAAACATGGAAAAAATTACAATGCTATATTGGGTTAAGGATTCAGAATATACTCATTATCATGCGGAATGATTTAAATAACATTGTTCATCTGCAGTACTGATGCCTTGTTCCTGTGTGCTTCATACATTTTCTCTGTGTGAAGCTGTGCTGGGTGCTGGACACTTGGAGGTCACTGGGGTTTTGCTTCTGTTCCTGCAGACCCCAGGAGCCCAGCAAGCAAACAGGGAATCTCAGATTGTGTGAAACACCATGCTACCCATGTTTCCAAATCAACACAGAAGAGGAAAGGGAGCCACCTCTGTGGAACTGGTTGCTCAGGGCTAGCAGTGTGAGATTCCTACAGGAGGTGATTCTCTGCTGTTTTGAAGGGTGAGCAAAGCTGATCTGATGAGGAAAGGTCAGGGGATAGGGAAGATTTCAGGTTGGAAGGAATCACAAGTTTAAGGTGGAGAAGATGAGGGAGAGAGATGTGAGAATTGCTTGACTGTAGGATCTGGTTGAGGGGTACAAAGAATTACCAAGGTGTTAGTGAGCCCCACTGGGGATGATAGATTTGATCATGAAGGAGTCATGTTGGCCTAAGGAGAGGAGGAAAAGGACAACATAAGGGCAGTAGGGAAAGGTGGGCAGGGGAAGGGTAAAATGATCAGCAGAGAGAGCCCTCTCCAAGTGAAGCTGCCTCTGGAATGGGAGGAGCCAAACTCTTGGTGCCATTGGCTCTTGGTCCACATTAGAAGGGCCTCTGCGCCATCTTGAAAATACCATCAATGAAAATACTTAAACCATTGGCCTTTCCCTACATATCTTTCTTTTCTCTGAACATCATAGAGCATGATCTGCCCATTAGAAGGGACAATTATGTCCACAGAGTCTTTTCTGTAGAATTAAAACAAAATTATGTTCAATTTTTGCAGAGTCTTTGAATGTGTTAGCAGTGAGATCAATAAACACATCTCATAAATAGAATGGCATTGCTGGATTGCTGGCTGGGAGCTCCACTTAGAGATAGCCTTGTCTGCCCTCTCTCCTCTGCACAGCATCCTGTGGGGAAGATGATTTATACCACATCATCCCTCGGCCTCTCCTACAGCCTTCTTAAGTCTTGGGAGGAGAGGGCTGAGGCTCCAGATTTATAGGAATGGAGGAATAGAGATAGAGCTGTGATGTCATATGTCCAAGGTCACAGGATTCAGATCTCATTCCAGAATGGTAGAACTGTTTACACATAAAAAGGTTCATGATGAGAGATAGAGGAAGGAACTGGCCCAGCCCCAGCCCCAGCCCTAGAAATAAATCAGAGCAGGGAGAAACTGTTTGTTGAGTGTCTAGGATCCATTCCATGGTGCAGTGTTGTCTGTCTTCTCTATTTTAAAACAAAGAAATCCTGAATCCTAAGACTCAAGATTTATATTCCTATGGTCATACAATTCTTGCTTCATGTTCAGGTTTGTGAACTAAACATACAGAAAAATGGGAAGTTCTGCAGCTGAGGAAAGAGATGTCATTGGAAAAGTTGGAATATTTCCAAGGGGAACTCTGATGCTCTGTATGGGACCATACATGAACTTCCATGAAAAGTGGCTGAATATTTTTATAGTTACTCAATATATATTTCCAAAAAGTGGGCCCAAAATCTTTCCTTCTTGTAAATTACACTAAGAAATACCATGAGTCCTCTACAACTTAACCTATGCTGTGTTTGCCTATTCTTTAGATCAACACATTATACAGAATTACATATGATTACAATTTGTAGTGCCAAAAATCCAATTAAATAAACAAATGTTAGATTGAAAAACAAAACCATGTAGAAAAATAATGTCACAAGCTCAGGAGACAGGATGATCAGAGATCCTCAAAAATCATGACCTTGGCAAACATCTCTCTCAGAAGAGAGAGAACGCAGGAAACACATATATACTTAGTCATGCTATATACAACCCTGGGAAGGATCCATAAATCAAAGCCCAGAAAATCCCAATGGATGAAATGCAGTTCACCTTGAGAAATAACTTCTTATGCATGATGCTCATTTAAACGTGAACATGTTAGGGCAGGGAAGGTGGCTCAGTGGTAGAGCACTTACCTTGCATGCCTGAAGCCCTGGGTTCAATTCCACAACACCACATAAGCAGAAAAAGCTGGAAATGGCACTGTGGTTCAAGTGGTAGAGTGCTAGCCTTGAGCTGAAGAGCTGAGGGACAGCGCCTAGGCCCAGAGTTCAGACCCCACAACTGACCGAAAAAAAAAAAAAAGTGAACATGTTAGCTTGGGGCTGGTGGCCCCTGCCTGTCATCCCAACTACTCAGAAGGCTGAGATCTGAGGATTGCAGTTCAAAGCCAACCTGACAAGGAAAGTTCATGAGACTCTTATCTCCAATTAACTACCAGAAAACCAGAAATGGCACTGTGGTGTTAGCCTTGAGTGAAAAAGCTCAGGGGCAGTACCCAGGCCCTGAATCCAAGCCCCATAATGGACAAAAAGTAAATAAATGAATAAATAAACATGTTGTGTGTCCTCCTGGAGGGAGCCACCTGTCTGTAGAAGGGTTCAGAACCTTAGTGAATGGTGTGGAATCAAAGCATTTGTTGAGGCTGAACGATGGTTTCACTGGCATGGAATAGCAAAGATTCTCACTCATGCTTCAATGACTCATTAGGAACCTATGCTTCATTGAGAGGGGCAGGTATACTTGTTTCCTCTATAGCTTATCTCCATTTCCTTGCACATTGATTAACCAACTCTAAGAGCTCTAACATCATAGTGGAGTCAAATTATAAGACTTGAGTTGCCCCATTGTAAACTTCTCATGGTATAGGGTAGGATCTGGTACATCATCCCCTTCATCCCCCCTCACCTCCACTGAATTCTATTGGCCAAAGCAAGCCAGCAGACTAGACTGAAGGGATGGGGTAAAGGCCTACACAGTCAGAGTCATGTTGCAAAGAGTGTGGATATAAGCAGGTGTGGGAAGTTTGGTACAGTTTTGCAATCAATATAATCCAGTCTTCTTAGTGTCAATTGTGTTAAGACTAGAAGAGATCAAAGTCAGGGCCAGGCTGTGGAATATTAGTCACAGCCAGGAAAGAGCCAAGGAGCTGTTAGGCTAAGATCTGGACAGGGATTTAAGGATGTTGAAAGCATGTAAGTTCTGTGAAGTTGGAGATGACGTTCTGTTCCTTTGTATGTTCCCATTTCCTATCCAGAGTGTTACATGTGTTGCTAAGTGAATGTGGGTGTTATATGCAGGAATGTACAAGTGCACAAGGAGTAAGAACTCTTGGCAATGCTCAGACTGGCAGCTGTATTTGGTCTAGAGGAATGAGTCAAAGCATTCAACTTCACTTTAAGTATCAGTTTGACCATGCATAGACATAAGACATCAATTAGTATCTCTGACCTGCAGTTTCCTAACCTGCAGGAAAGGGAGATCCTAAGTACATCCTCAGAGATTTATTATAAGGCATTAAGTGAGGTGGCATAAATAAATAAATAGCCCAGTGGCGACCATCAAAGGGTCTCAAAAATTGGTAGCAGCAATAGTGGTTTTATATTGGGAGTTAGGAAGGGGAAAACTGACTCCTCGGGCCTGGATGAACAGACTTGCACCTCTGCTGTTTTTCAATGGCCAAAGAGAACAAAATCCCTCATGAGAACATAGCAGCTTTTGTTTTGTGCCCCAGTTGTGGTTTCTCCTTCAGTACATATTCCATGAAACCATTGGTTCCCATGGTTTTCCATCTACAGTCATTCTGGAAAGCGTGGTGGTGTGGATACAAAGGGAGCGATTTGGGCATTTCTGGGTGAAACTTTTACCTCTTCTGTATTCGGAGGCTATGTCCGAGGAATGTCTGCGTAGTCTTGGCCAATCAGCATTGGTTAATTCCTGTGATAGCATGTTCTATGACAATGAGATGTCTTTGTAACATCAATGACCTATTTTTATTCATTATACAGTGTCATGTTCCTCCCATTCATCCAAACTCTAGGTACAGTGACCAGGCTTTGTAAAGTGTATTTTTGTTTTGTTTTGTTTTGTTTTTGGGTCCGGTCGTGGGGCCTGAACTCTGGGCCTGGGCGCTGTCCCTCAGCTCTTCAGCTCAAGGCTAGCGCTCTACCACTTGAGCCACAGCGCCACTTCCGGCTTTTTCCTTTTTGCTTATGTGGTGCTGAGGAATCGAACCCAAGGCCTCAGGCATGCAAGGCAAGCGCTCTACCACTGAGCCACCTTCCCAGCCTCTGTAAAATGTTTTCATGATCCATCGTGTCCTTTAAAATAACAACCATTTATTTACTCCTGAAATGGTAAGTTAGGGGCTCGGCTGGGCAGTTCTTTTGTTGTTCTTTACCTATCATGTGACAGAGGTACCTAGGGGCTCCAATCAGCTTGGGCTGACAAAGCCTCTGTATGTGTGTATGTGTCTGTGTGTTTCTGTGTGTGTGTGTTTAGTGTCTCCAGCAGGGTGGCCTGACCTCCTTCTTTATGTGGTGCAGGACTCTTAGAGGGCTCTCTGGTCCTGAAAATCCTAGACCTCCAAATAGCACCATTTGACCAAAATAATTCACCAGGCAGATTCAAGGAAAGGGACACAGACATGACTCCATCTCTCTGCAGCAGGAGTGGTGAGAAATCCTCAGTGACTTCACTGACATAGTAGACACCTCGACCCTCCTCCCTCCACCATTCTCTCCTCCAAAGCCAGTACTGTGGTTCAGCCGTATGTAAGCTCATCTTGCTTTTTTGGTTGACCCTGGGCCCTTATCTCTTTTGGACATTGTGTAACGTCTATGCTTATTCATTTTGCAGAAGATGAAGCCAGACTCCTTACAGGGCTTGGCTGATCATTATGTTGGTGTTGCACCCCAGACTCCTCCATCTTGCTCTTCTCCCAGTCATCTTGCTGGGAAGGTCTGAAATCTATAGAATGTGGAGGTGGAGTTTCAGGAGCAGTCTTGGCATGTAGACACGTGCTCTGGGGCTACAGGGGTTAAAGATGGTTGCTCTTTCATTATCTTCTGTTGAGGGTTCATTCATGGAGAACCTACTGCTATAGAACTTGCCCGGTTCCCCTAGCATGGTCCGGAGTGGCACCAGCCTCGAATGTTTCCCTTGGTTTTGTTCTGGGAGTGGAGAGTGTTCCCACCTTACTACATGGACCAGTTATCAAGAAAGTAGCCCAGGGTGGGGATTGGGGGCGTGAGAAGGGCAACTTCTTGAATGCCTAGGCTGGACTGTGCCATGAAGACTCCCCTGAGGCCACAGAGGTTCTCAGGATCTCAAAGATACACCTGAATCCATGACCACTGCCCAGACTACTCCCTCCCTCCCTCTAGCCTGCTATGAAAGTGCTCCATGCACTTTCAGCACCCTGGTCCTGGTCCTGGAGCTACTGAGGGAAGAGGCACTCAACGCCTACAACCTTGAGCCCTTAGTGTGTGTCTCAGAACCCACACTGAACAAGTACAGGAGACCTGCTCCACACCCTAGCTTCCCAGTGGCATGTGAATAACAAGGAGCACTCCAGAGGACCTGTGAAGTCTCTGTCAGCAGTCTGGTGGAGTGCTGTGGCTGAGTGGAACAGGTCTGCTTGAAAGTCCCTAGACACATCCCTAGACCCCACATGTCCCATCTGAGACAAATAAATCTGCTAAAGTCCATGTCTTCCTCTGGGGCTCCCCAAATGCCAGAAAGACATAAAAACAAACCAAGACAAACAGCCACATTTCCTTTCTTGTGTTCTTCCTCCTCTACAAGTCCTATCCTTCTATTTATTCCGAGGAGATGGGGGTTACAGTGGAGCCTTCGCTCCTGGGCCCCCTTGCCTCCCTCTTTCTGCCTCTCTGAATCCCAGTGCAGCTCTCTCCTATTTGCAGTCCTGGAGATTAAGGGCGGAAATTTGACTTTTTAATTTTATGACTCTTGTTCTCCCTTCCTGCTTCATTAGAAGCAGGTTATTGGCCTGAAATACTGTATGTAAACGATGCTCCGGGGCCCATCTGGAAGGCTGCGTCCTCTGGGGGAGTCATTATGCTAAGTGCTTCTCACCAGGGACCACGCAAAGGACTTAGCATCTACCTGGGCATCCTCCGGCAACACATCCCTCATCTCACCAAGGGGACCGTCTGCTGCTGTCCCTTGAGGCTTCGTCCTGCTCGGTGTGTGTGTGTGTGTGTGTGTGTGTGTGTGTGTGTGTGTGTGTGTGTGTGTGTGTGTAATTCAAGGATATGGCCTACTTTTATTCTGAATAAAACCATTGTATCAGTAGGAGCAAAGATGCTTTATTGTATCTGTGTGAATCCTGAGCAGGGAGGGTTATGCCTGCCTTGGAAATACTAAAAGGTCTGCAAAGAGACAAGGCCCTTGCAGGTAATGGCAAGCCTTCTCGCATTGTGGGCCTCTCCATCTGAGAGGTGGTGGTTGACCCATTTTCAATATCATGGCTGGGGGGAGGGGGAGCCTGCAGGTGGATGGAGGTAGGGGTATGGGCTCTGGGCTCTTGAGCGTGGCCCTGATCAAGGTCACAGGGCTCAAAGACATCAATCCAGGTTTCAAAATGCATCTCAGCTTTTTTTTTTTGCCCTCATTACAAGAGGCCTCTTAACTCCTGGGAGTCTTGGATTTTCTCCTCTATGAAAGGAAACTAATAACCCTCACCCCACTTATCCACAAGAAGGCTTGTGAGGAATCATTGAATTAGTGAAGGTGATGGCGTTTTTTATTCACTCAAATAAACATTCACCCAATATCTAGCGTTAGGTGGATTAACAGAGTTCTTTATCCTCCTGCAGGGCTAGGGGGAGGGAGAGAAGAATCACCACCTCTCAAACTATAAATCTATAAGTGCCACACAAGTGCAGAGCCTTAAAATGTATGTCAAGTCATTTTTTGTGCGGTAGGAATGGAAAAATGTCTATCATGCCCAGAGTGCCTGGGTATGTCTTCCTGGTTGCATAGCAGAGATGGACGCTGGAATTTTTCATCTTCACAGTAATGTTTCCCCTGCCTACCCACTACTTCCAGCCCACCCCTACCTCCCTCCAGGTCATCACTGTCCTCAGCTCCTGTTGTCAGGGTACTCTGTTAGTCCCCAATCAACGTGGCCTTTCTCAATGTTGTGATGATAACCTTTAAAAAATAAACATGTTTACTGAAGCATAGCAGGCATATAGGAAGCATCCCAAGATTACAGCTGAATGCGTTATCACAAGAAGATGCCACAGCATAAATGAATTTCTTGAGTCAATCAGAACAGAGCAGCCTGCTTCCCAGAATCTCCCTCCCCCTCCCCACCACTGCCAGTTTCTTCTCCTTCCTCTTTAAGACACTTACTCCCCCAAAGAGACCACAGTTTTGTCTTTCTACTCATTTTTTTACAACTTTTTTTTAGCTATGTGGAACTCTAAGCTGCCTGTTCTTTGTGTCTAACGTGTTTTTCTCAGCCTTGTCTTTGTGAGATTTGTCTACATTGCTGTATGCAACTGTAGGTTGTCTGTTTTCCTTGTTGTATAGTATTCTGCTGTACTGCACAAGTATATCAACATTTATAAATGCTGTGCGAGTGCGTACTTTTTCTAGTATAATTTTGAAGCTACTGTCAACCTCCTTATGTGGGTCTTTTAAAACAACTTTATTGAACTCATTGACCCAAATGAATAATAAACAATGCATGCTTACAGTGAGCAATGTAACCTTGTACTGATGGAACCCCCACCAGCAATCAAGATGGCAGGCATCTGGCTTTGCCCTCTGAATTTCCAAACCCTACCCTGTATTTCTCCCATCCTGTTCCCTTGACACCCACTTGTCTACAGGCAACCACTGATCACCTTTCTGTCACTAGTAACTTGAACTTTCTAGCAAGGTCCATGAAAAGGATCATGCAGTATGTGCTATGATTCTTTTACCTGGCATAACTGGGTTGATATTTATTCCTGTTTCTATGTGTAATGAGGTATCCCATGTGGATGTACCACTATTGATCATTTCTACATTCACAGACATTGGGTTGTTTCCCATTTGAGGTACTTATGAACAAAACAGTGAATGTTCATGGATAAGTCTTTTAGATCACACATGCTTTTGTTTTTGTTAGGTGAATAAGCAGGAGTTAAATGGTTGAGTTTTGTGTAATAGATGTACTTAAAATGTTTTTTTTAAGAGACTGTGAGCTGGGTGTTGGTGGCTCACACCTGTAATCTTAGCTGCTCTGGAGGCTGAGATGGAGGATCACAGTTCAAAGCTATCCCAAGCAGGAAAGTCCGTGAGACTATTATCTTCAATTAAAACCAGCAAAAAGCCAGAAGTGGAGCTGTGGCTCAAGTAGTAGAGCACAAGCATTAAACAAAAGAGCTAAGGGACAGTTCCATGTCTTGAGTCCAAGTCCCAATACCAGGAAAACAAAACAAGCTGAGAGACTTAGAGTTGATGTCTAATGGGGTTTTAACATTTTTATACTCCCAACACCAGTGTCTGAGAGTTCTACTGTTTTATATGCTTATTAAAACTTGGTGTGGTTTGTTTTCTTGATTTAAGATTTTAATTGTTGTGGATCATCACTCTGATTTTGACTCACTGTGTTTCTAAAGATGCTAAGCAAGTTCTGATGCTTTTTGACAAATGCTGTGGACACATTTGTTCTGGGGATGTAATTCCTAAGGGCAAAGACTCTTTAGTCACAAGGCTTGACTAGATTGGTGTTACAAAGGGAAAAGAGACCACAGGAAGAGCTACCGAAGGCTGGAGATCATCTAGGAGATTGTACAGGATGCTGCTTTCTTCTGCTAGATCCCTTGGGTGACCCTGGACCCTGGACCTCACCTAAGTCATGAGCTCCTTTAAAAGAGTAACAGTATTTTTTTTAAAAAGTCATTACTCTGCTTTCTCTCCATGACATCCAGTTGGGAAGGGAGAGGAATCAGCCTGACTTGAGGGTCACCTGGGAGCTCAATGTCTACCTTTCTTGTTTTATTTACTTCTCTGGCCCCTTGTGAGCACCACTGATATCCTCATGTTATGGCTGAGAACTGAGGCTGGAGGAGATATACAATTTCTGAAGGACTCAGTACTCAGAGTCAGGGAAGGTAGTGTTTGCGAAGAGCCTGATGTTAAACATCTTGTTCCTTCTATTACACGACCTCTCCCTCTTTCATCATCCTGCCTCTTTGGTGCTCACAGAAAACACATCTGAGTGATTGGAGAGAAGTGTTTTTGAGGGTTCTGCTGAGAGGCTCTTGCCATGATTCAGGGATCTTGGAGACATGCTCAGGGCTCTCTGGGATACTCTCACCAGACTCTCCTGCCTCTGGACCTGGATGGTTGAGAAAGGACTTCCTGTGGTCACACTGGTGTCATGTTTACTACCCTGAAGAGTGCCTTGCAAACTCCACTCCCCTTTGCCAGTACAGTGCGTGTGCTGTGAAAGTCTCTGTCTTTCCAGAGCTCTGTAAACCTCTTTCCTCGGCTTTGCATCCCTCTCCAGAGCCTAGTAAGGTGCTCCAAACATGCTGTGCCCATTTGCTTTATTCTTGTTCAGGAATCTACCTTTGCATCATTTGCCTGAGCTGCCTCTTAGGAATAGACCTGTCAGTGTGACTGTGCATCCCTGTGCAGATTACCAAATCCCTCTGCTATTCTGCCCCATCCTTTGTAAAGATGATGAAAACAGTAGATAGCTTCCCCCTAAGGGTGTCAGTTGCATGACAAGTGATGAATGCATTGAACTATTATTGTGTTTTATTGCTGTTAAGTAGTTCACCCTTTAACCTGCTTTAGAAAAGGCAGGAACCAGCCAATCCCCAAAGAGAGGAAGGGTGGTGTTGAAGTGGGTAGGAGGTGAGGAAATTGCACGTCACTCCCTAAGCATGTTTTAGATTTACAGCTGTTGTCTGCAGCACCATGCAAGGGAGAGAACTCAAGCTGTGAGGTCCAACCACATCCTCTCTACAGCCTGGTAGCACTGTGACTTTGGGCAAGTCAGTCTTCTCTGTCTGCTTTGGTGTCTACTTCTGTAAGGGGAAGATGGGATAAACTTCAAGTTGGCTTGGTAATTAAGTTGGAAACAAATTCAAAGTATTAGTGTAGTACTCAGCCCACAACGTAGCCCTAGATAGACATTAGTTTGGTCACTTCTCCTTGCTGGTTCACAATTGATAGACCCTTATATTCCTGAAGGGTGTTAGTTCATCTAATAAGCATTCCAAATATTAAATGGATGGATTGTGGGTGGGTGGCTTATAGGTGGGTGGATGATGAGTAAATAGACTAAGGATGGATGGATGAATGGATGGGCAGATGGACAGATTATGGATGGTGGATGGATGGATGGATTATGGATGAATGAAACATGGCTGAAGATGGTGTTACAGAGTGTAGATTTTGAAGAGGAAGTGAGACATGACATCTTTACTTCCCATTGGAAACACAAACTTTTCCTTTAGATCTACTGAAATGTGCTCATTACAACGTCTTGTACATTTCACACCATGAGGAATGTGTCTAGAAACATCACTTCCTCTTTTCTAGGAAAAGCTGGCCTGTGGGTTCAGACTTGGGAGTTGAGCACACCGTGGTTGGTGGCTGAGCTCAGTGGGGTCAGTGCAGACTTAACACTGCTTATGTGAACTTAGGGGAAAACCCTTCAATTTCTTGGACCCTCAGCAGTTGCTTCCTAAACACAGGGTGATCAAAGTTGCCTAGCAGAATCTACTTTGTGGGATTCTCAGTCTTCTTCATCTGCCGTAACAAAGTAGCACATAGGAACATTCCCTTTACACAACGTTAAAGGCTGCAGGTCCTGGGTGAAGGCAAAGGCTTTTTTTCCTGGTTTACAGATGGCCATCTTCTGTCTGTGTCTCACATGGTAAAGAGGGAACAAAAGATCTCTCTCTTCCTCTTCGTAAAAGGGCACCAGTCTAGAAAAGCAAGGGGTGAAAGGGAGAGGGGAGAAGGAATAGAAATTCTAAATATTATTGAAACACATTAGACACATATATGAAAATGCCCTAATGAAACTCAATACTTTGTGCAATTAACAGATGCTGATGACATAAAAAAAATGCATACAATAAAAAGGACCCTGTCCTCTTGGGTTAAGGCCCCACCTTTAAAAATCTCACTCAGTGGCCACCATCTCCAGAAAACCTTATCTCAGATATGCTGGGGATAGGGTTTCAACAAATGATTCTGGACAGAACTACGATTCATACATTTAGATTATTGATGCAAATGTGTCCTGCAAACTGTCTGCAAAGTTGCAGACCTAGGAGAGTTCCAGGTAGGTGAGCAATAGAAGCTGCCATAGCCGAGAAATCAGAGAATGAAAAGGAGATGGATCCAGATAGATTCAGTCCAATTAGACTGTCCAGTGTGTGGGTGGAGAGCAGAGCAACTGCTGTGAAAGGATCAGGAGATCGTTTCCCCAGTGGGAGAAGATGTCATTTACTCACTGAAGATCTACGCTTCTCTCTACACCCACCGGTGGGAGCCAGACATCCTCCTCTGTGAAGCGATGACAGCAAGAAATGGCAATGAGATAGCATCCATGCATTATTAAAGGGGTAAATCCAGTTTGGGCACTGGTGGCTCATGCCTATAATCCTAGCTACTCAGGAGGTTGAAATCTGAGGATCATGATTTGAAACCCAACTGGGCAGGAAAGTCTGTGAGATTCCATCAAAAGCCAGAAATGGGACAATAGTTCAAGTGGTAGAGAGCCAGCCTTAAGTGAAAACACTAAGGGACAGTTCCCAGGCTCTGAGTTCAAACCCCAGGACTTGGCTAATGCCTACATTTCCCACAATTATGATTTCACCAGAGGATAGAAGATAGAAATCTGGGTGAGCAGGATATAAAACGGCCACACTTTTTTGGGTGTTCTTGCTATTCTTCTTTTTATTTCCTTTGTCTTCATCATTTTCAGTACAGGGGTCTGTTCCTATTTTGGGGGTTCTTATTAGTATTTCATTGGAGTACTTTCGATTTCTCCTTAAACATGTATTTAGAGTGGATTGTCACATTCCTGGATAATTTTATTAAATCTAGAGGCCAATTTTCTTTTTACAACACTCTGCTTGCTTTGATTTTTATGAAGAAAATCAAGGGGGAAGAGTTCACTGAAATAGAAAGTTGCATTGTAGAAAAATGTCCAGGAATTCACCTATTCAGTATAATAGCTCCAGTTATTGAAAATAGTTTAAAAAAAAAAAAAGAAAAAGAAAAAAAACAAATCTCTGGGGCTGGGAAGGTGGCTCAGTGGTAGAGCGCTTGCCTTGCATGCATGAGGCCCTGGGTTCGATTCCTTAGCACCCCATAAGCAAAAAGAAAAAAGCTGGAAGTGGCGCTGTGACCCAAGTGGTAGAGCGCTAGCCTTGAGCTGAAGAGCTGAGGGACAGCACCCAGGTCCAGAGTTCAGGCCCCATGACCTGACCCCCCCCCCAAAAAAAGAAAAAAAAACTCAACTCGTGTGTGTGTGTGTGTGTGTGTGTGTGTGTGTGTGTGTGTGTGTGTGTGTGTGTGTGTGTGTGTGTGTGTGTGTGTGTTGATGTTAAAAGGGAAAAGAATCGTATCAACTTACTCCATTTTACTCTGCGGTTCATTGACAACATGTTGTAGCATAGTCTATCAATGTCAAGGGCAAGACTGGGCTTCTTGGTCTTGAATCCCAACTCAGCCTCTTGCACAGTGTGTGACCTTGTGCAACGCCCTCTCCTTCATCACTGTCACTTCAGTTTCCTCATCTGCCAAACAAGGCAGCTTGGTTTCCCTAAACTCTGAGCTCGCATCCACCTCTAGCATTTGGGAAGTTTACGGCGGCTGAGAAAAACCTTGGCTGGAGGCTTCCAGAGACACACAGAGAGTAAAAGAGAACATTTTTATTTAGTTCAAAAACAAAAAAACAAAAAGCACAATGAGAAACATTGTGATTAATTAAAAGAACCACTTTTTATTGAGTTAGCAGTGAGTAGAAAAACAACGACGAAATGATTGTTTTTGGAAACCTTTCCCAGTTAAGATGCAAACAAACCCAGAGACAGATGACAGCAAAGTAGCCTGGCTCTGGCAGTCCCTGCGGGGCTGGGGCCGTGGGGGCTGGGCGGGCCTAGGTGGCCTGTTTCTCTCCCTGCTTCTCCTCCATTGTTTCCCAGGCAGAGCAAGGGTCATCGACAACGTAGGCCAAGTCTACCTCCTGCTCCCCAAACAGCCAGGCATTTGCAGAAGCTAAATTAACTTCATGCATGGCTGGCAGCTGCACCTCCTTGTTAAGACTTCAGGGAAGACATGCTGCTGCTCAGAATTCACGCCTTCACAGAGTCCAGGGGTGAAGGTGGCTGAGAGAGGAGAACTGCTCTGCAGGAAATACCACCAAACTAGTACAGCAGGACTCTAAATCCAGTAAGAGTAAATCCCATAAATACTTGTTCTTGGCAGAGCCCTTTCTTGTGTATGTCCAGCGCTCTCTCCCTCTCTCTCCTCTCTCTCTCCTTTCTCCTCTCTCTCTCTTTCTCTCTCTCCCCCTCTCTTTTTTCCCTCTCTCTCCCTCTCTCTTCCCCTCTCCTCTCTCTCTCTCTCTCCCTCTCCCCCCTCTCTCTCTGCCCCTTCAGAATTCTCTGAGTGACTGCCAGAAGTCTGAAGCTAAAGCTCATGTGTCCATTTCACAGATGAGGAAGATGAGACCTATCTACAAAGCTGCTTAGGCTAAGATACACCACTTTTGATATTTTCTACTCCTTCAGGGGTAGGGGTGTGTGTGTGTGTGTGTGTGTGTGTGTGTGTGTGTGTGTGTGTGTGTGTGTGTGTGTGTGTGTGTGTGTGTGTGTGTGTGTGTGTGTGTGTGTGTGTGTGTGTGTGTGTGTGTGTGTGCTGGTACTAGGGTTTGAACTCAGGGCCTGGGTGCTGCTCTTTCATGTTTTTTGTTTGTTTGTTTTTTTGGGGTCCGGTCGTGGGGCCTGAACTCTGGGCCTGGGCGCTGTCCCTCAGCTCTTCAGCTCAAGGCTAGCACTCTACCACTTGAGCCATGGCGCCACTTCCGGCTTTTTTCTTTTTTGCTTATGTGGTGCTGAGGAATCAAACCCAGGGTCTCAAGCATGCAAGGCAAGCGCTCTACCACTGAGCCACCTTCCCAGCCCTCTTCCGTGTTTTTGTTCAAGGTTAGTACTCCATCACTTGAGCTATAGCTCCACTTTCTGCTTTTTGCTAGTTATTTGGAGATAAGAGTCTCACAGACTTTCCTGCCTGGGCTCACTTTAAACTACAATCCTCAGATCTCAGCCTCCTGAAGGGGTAGGATTATAGGCCTGAGCTTTGGGCAGCCTGGCTTTCCTTCAGGCATGTATACTCTCTGAAGCCCATAAGTACATAGTCTTGCTTGATTTCCCTGTCCTTGTTGACATAGCAGAGGGAAGTACTTTTATGACCATTTGGATAACACACATAAGTAAATGAAATGAGACTCAGAGAGGTGAAACACTTTGTCTAAAGTGCCAGAGCAAAATAATGAGCAAGGGTCAGAGGTAAAATTCAGATATTACCCTCACCTTCGCCTGACAGAGCCTTCTCATATTGTCTGGGTTACAATGAATGAAGAGAAAGAGAGAATACTGGAGTAGAAAGGCATTCTTCTGGAAGAAGTTGTAGGGGCTGGAAGGAAAGCTAAATGTACCCTCCGCTAATCTGGGTGGGCCATCGGAGGTGATAGGTGGGAGGTACTAGCAGGGTAACATTAACACCTCAGACCTTCACACAAGCAGGGGTATCTGTGTGCACTGCACAGGCCCCGTTCAGGGTGACCAGAATGTGCTCAGCACAGGACCATCCCTGAGGAAGGGTTTGCCACTTCCCAGTGTTCAGAACCTGACACTCAATGAGGCACTCTTGGATACAGTGAATGCTCCATGTCAGATTCTTTAAAAAATTCTTACTATACACACATACACACACACACACTCACACACACACACACACACACACACACACACACACACAATTATCTTTACATAGTTGTACAAAAGGGTTTCCATTCAACATGCCAGTCGATGAGTACCATGCATCTTGATCAGTGTCAACCCTTCCGTCCGTCTCCCCATTCACCTCCGCAAGTTATGGTTCCATTTTCGCATATGTATGTTAAATATAATGCCAACATTTGCCCAGCCTTCCCCTCCCCATCTGTCTGTCTGTCTCCACTTCCCTTTGACCTCACTGCCTGCCTCCCCCCTGCCAAAACACATGTTCCAGCATTTTAGTCTTCATTTTGTTAAACTATGAGTTAGTCTCTGTCTGTGATTGGGGGTGGGGGTGCGGCTTCTCCTGAGCAGTGTCACTTCCTCGGTGGGACAGCATAGTCATCAACTATCTTGAGAACGTAGTGCTGTCCATTGGAGGCCCCCAGGGGGACCCAGGGGGACTGGCTTGGCACTCAGCTGGTCGTTCTCATCTGCAGAGGTGGAGTGCTAAAGTGCTTCCGAGAAGAGATTGTTTTATGTAGGTTAAACACTCCTCCTTTCCCCAGACTCATTTGCACTGTTCATTTGCTCAGCAGACTGTGCTTCCCAGGGAGGGGCCCAGGCAATCTCGGTCCTATCCAGGTGTGATGATTCTCAACCACCGCAGAACAGGCTGTAAGGTCTGGCTCACATAGGATGGGAAAGCATAGAAGGGCTCCCAGGAGCCTCAGACCTGCCCCGTACCAGCCCCTACCCTGGCCAGGTTTCCAGTGGGGTTCCAGGGTCTCCCATTAATATCCAGTCTGCTAGGAATCAGGCTGTGGAAGACCGGTGTTGAATTTCTGGGAAATGAAGAGTTTCTCTCCCCATTCCAGCCATTTCTCTTCTGTCAGAGCCCTAATGAGGTTTTAGTGCCAGCAGGGAAAGTAAATGGAAAGCAAACAGCCCAAAGTTGCTAATACTCTTGACAGGATACCAGGCTACAAGCAAGGAGGCTGGTGCTGCCTCCTGCCCTGCCTGCAATGCAGAGGGGAGAGAAAACACAGGTCCTTTTTTAACAGGAGTAGGGAATTTTTTTCTAGGGTCCATCTGTGCGTATGCATAAACCTGACATCTGGAATTAACCCTTCCTGCCTCATTAGTTGCAAAGTAGAGCATTTCCAGCAGGAAATGCTAGAGGCTGTTTGTTTAAGGGAGGCCTAGCAAGGGAAATCAGAGAACAGCCAACTAGTGTTAGGCAGACCATTCCTACCAGATCTCCAGCCTCCTGGCTTCTAGGGTTTTTGATAGCCCAGGGTCTCAAGAGCCCCTCTCTAAAGCCCTGAGGGACTAACCAAGAGTTTAAGAGTGAGAAAGAGCTAGGTTCAAATCCTCCCCCGTGTGAAGTGGATTCAACTCTGTTACAACATCGAGACATCTATGCTACATATCTTAGTTGTGAAATGAGGGTAATAATAGCTGCTTGAGGGGGTTTCATTGAACGAGATCGTTATTTGTGTATTACAGACAAGGCAAACAGTATATTAAGTTTTTGGAAGCCAATGGTGGCCTTCATCTTTCCTGGCATCATCTGTCCATGTTAACCCATTATGGAGCCTGTCTTTTTGTCTATGTGTGCTCTTCTAATGAAACACCTGAGAGAGGGTAATTCATAAAAGATAGAAATTCACTTTTCTTACAGTCCCAGAGGGTGGGAGGCCCAAGAAGAAATCTTCCCCATGCTCCACTGTACACTCTGATTCTAAGATGGCACTTGAAGCCTGTCTCCTAGGATGAATGCTGCATCCTCACATGGCAGAAGGGGTAAGTGAGCTAATGGCACTATGTGGCACCCCTTTATGCCTTAGTCTCATCCACGAGCAAGAGAATGACAGCAAAAGGAGTGACATTGGTCAAGATGCAGTATTGTACTCATAAATTAACATGTTGAAACCCCTTTGTACTGTTACTCAATTTCTAGGTCTATATATTTATATTTATCTATACATAAGTATAGAGAGATAAATATATAGATCTCTATAGACATAGATCTATAGAGATCTATAAATACATATTTGTATAGACATATATTTCTATATAGATATATATAAAACACATAAATAGATATCTATAGAGCGATATAGAGATCTATAGAGATCTATCTATATATATTTATCTATATATCAATTTATATCTATTTAAATCTGTCTAGCTAGCTACCTGAGAGTACCATAGAGTTTTGTACCCCAAAGAACCAAGAGTTACTTAAGAAAGAGAAGAACAGAAGAAGAAAGAAAGAGAAAGAAGAAGGAAGAGGAGAATTCAGGTAGCGGCTGATTGGGATGAAGCGAGTTGACTGGAGACATGGATACAGAGGACACAGGGGAGTTCTGAAGAGTGATCTATGAGGAAGAGTAGGAAAGGAGGTATTTAGTGAGGGTTGTTGTTTAAAGAGTGGTTGTTAACTAACCACTTCTTCACTTCATGCCAAGAGATTACTAAAGATCTGTTGGACACTGGGCTAGATTTTCTATCATGGGACCACACACGAAAATGAGACCACGTAGAACTCCAGGTTATATTTGGGCTACATATTTTAGTTGCTTGTATGGTTCTTGGTGCATAGCAGATACCAAATAAAGAGTAGGTACCAGATGTTATACAAGTTTCCAAAGATGGATCATCTATATTCCTACAACCAACCTTTTTACCTTGCAGTGATGTTTTCTTCAGCATATGCTATTGCTTCTGTAGTTTGTGTAGGCAGCATAGGAATAGAGATCTATGTGTAGGAGATTTGTGCCCAAGACCCTACCATGGGAGTAACCAGTGATGGAGAGGGGTCAATGATAGGAATAGGCTTATTGTCATTAATCACTTGAGGGAAGATGAACAGAAAATAAATCTGGGACATGAAGGGAGAGAGGAAGAAACAGCCAAAATCAGTTCAGGGATAGGGACAGTAAAGGTAGAGAAAGAGTCTTAGCTGTCAAGCCCTGGGGAAGTGATTCTCAACCTTGGCTCTACATTAAAGCCAACTGGAGTGCTTTAAAAATATTAATGTCTGCTCCAATCTCAGATGAGCTGAGGCTGAGCCTGGGCATCAATATTTTGAAGATGTCCTCAAACAACCTAATGCTGCAAATCCCTTGTGCTGAGTGAGGTATTGCAAACTCAGTGCTGATATCGTCTGAGAACACACCAGAGCTAAGATCTGGGTTTAGGAGGAAAGACAAGTAGGTGGTAGGAAGAATGGGGTTTCTAGGTAACACAGGGTTCTAATCTCTGGTGAATTCTGAGCCTGTGTCATAAGAAAGGCCTGGCCAATCATCAACAGGACTCAGAGGATTAGAGGTTCAGAACCTGCCCTGGGAAAGGAATTGGCAACAAGAAGATTAAGGGTGGTGGGATCTGACACAAGTAGTTAAATGTCCAGGATAGATATTGGGCAGATATTTCTAGGTGTAAATCCAAGCTTGAAGCCATATAGATTTAAGGACCTTATAAACAGGGAGTAATCACACCTAGATAGACGTTTTCTAGAGAGGTTAAATCTAGTACTCCTGCAAGAGTGTAGATAACACAATGGCTAGTGTGGTGAGGTTGTCATGTATTAAGTAAGCAGTGGGGGGTGAAAGTGTTGGTGCTGTTGGACTATGTAGAGACATTTGTGAGAAGAAACAAAGGGGCTTAGTGTTGCCCAGTAGTAGTTTAATGGCAATAGTAAGAGGTAGTACGAGCAATGGTAATTTGTATCCCTTTTCTATTGCCATATAACAAATCTCCACAAACTTTCTGATTTAAACCACTGCCTGTTATTGTCTCAGTCCCTTTAAATCAGAGTTGTATGGGTTCTGTGGGTCTTCTACTACAGGTCTGTCAAACCTGCCACTGTGGTACACAGGGCTATGTTCCAGGACTAGGAAAGAATTTGTTCCTAAGCTCTTTCAGGTTGTTGGCTGAACTCTATCTTGAAACTGTGGGATAGAGGTCCCCACTTCCTTGTGGCTGGTGGCTGGGGATTGGACTTTGTTTCAGAGGCTTCTGGCATCTGTGGCCTCTTTGTCTCTGTTGTGCTTTCCAGTAATGGTAGGCTGAGTCTTGTTGCATTTCCAATCTTCTGACCTCTCTTCCTGCCTCATCTTTCCAACTCTATCTGGAAAATGTTCCCTGCTTTTAAGAGCTCACATGACTAGCTTGGACCCATCTGGAGATTCATGACTCCAATGGCACCCCGCGGGATCCCTTTGCTGTGTGATATGTCTGTACAGGCATCTTCGGTGGGGTAGGGTTATTTTGTTGACAGTGATGCTGGTAGAAGTGGTAGAATGACGCTCAGGAGGACCTCCCAAACTGTCTGCCAGGTCAGCTTCCCATTGGCTCAGGGAATTGAGCCTGCAGGGGCAGCATTGGAGGGCATGGCTAGCTAGTAGAGGCTTAGGTTGCAGGCAGTGGCAAAACAGAAATAGTTCTAGAAGGAAGGGAGGGATGGCAGCTTTCCTTCTGATCTTCACCAGTCCTTCATCTTGACTTCCCGCAGTTGAGAACACCTTGACTCTCCAAGCTTGTGCATTACCTATTGTGTGTGTGTGTGTGTGTGTGTGTGTGTGTGCGTGTGCGTGTGTGCATGTCTGTGTCTGTGAGTCTGTGTGTATGTGCTGGCACTGGGGCTTGAACTCAGGGCCTTATGCTTTCCCTTAGCTATTTTGCTTAAGGCTAGTGCTCTACCATTTGAGTTATAGGTCTACTTCTAGTGTTTTGCTGGGTTAATTGGAGAAGAGAGTCCCATGGACTTTTCTGTATAGACAGAACTGGTTTAGAACTTGGATCTCAAAATCTCAACCTCCTGAGTAGCTAGGATCACAGGTATGAGCCACAAGTACTCAGCTGTGTATTCCCTATTTGTTTCTGTACATCTGCTCCCCATTTATCCCAGACTTTTCCATGAGCCCCTGAGCAGAGTGCTGTCTCTTACATACCCTTCCCCATTGTGCAGAGCACAGAGTTTGCCCTTGGTTGGCAGACAGCAAAGTTATAGCTTTTGATGGCTACTCTGTGACCAGCACTTTTTAGGTTTACGGAAGTGTGTAGCACTATGCCTACTTTGTAGGTGAAGAAACTAGGCCCTGGGTCAGTTAAAAAACTTGCCAATTATATCCAGCTAGCAAACTGCAAAGCTCAGTGTAAAGGTGTCTGCTTTGCCCTGCAGTGCATGCTGGCCTTCATTGTGGATGCTTGGCAGAACTCAGCTCACCAATGACTGACAGAGAACAGAAAAGCAGGGAAGGGGAGACTCCCACTCCACCCCACCCCCTTTCTCACAGCTTCTTATAGTCCTGATCTGGGCTCTGAGATTGACTGAAAGATGGGTGGTTGGTTCCAAGATAAATGCTCCTTCATAACCGAGTCTGTCAGTGCATACATTTGTTTCAGTGGATTTCAGGTAGGTTTTGTCTGGATTTAATCCATGAAACAAACATGGTGTTTGGCTGTGAGTCCTGGGAGAAAGATGGGAGGGATGTTTAATCAGTCAGTGCTGTTTTGAAGGAGGTGCGTGTGCACACATGCGCATGTGTGTGTGTGTGTGTGTGTGTGTGTGTGTGTGTGTGTGTGTGTGTGTGTGTGTGTGTGTTGCACCAGCCTCTGGCAGCTGTCACTGCCACTCTAAATCTGGCCCAGCCTTCAGCACTAAGGGCATGCTGCATGGTTGCTGACTACATCCTAGGCAAGCTCTGGCCATGCCTCCCCTAGTTGCAAGCCCCAGACAGTATCTACAACCATCTTGCCTACAAAGGATGAGAAACCTAGAACACACTGCACAGATAAAAAGCACCTTAGGACTGGTGTTGTCCCCCCGCTCCCCGCAGTGGAAAAGGCAGACAAATGTATTGCAATATGGTTTTTTTAATTCATTTTGTTTAAAGGCCTAGATCCCTGGCTTCAAACAATATTCCATCATGATGGGTGAACTCAGTCATTAAATTGTGCAGTTTACATGGATGAAGTCTATGATAATGTGAATTGTATCACAGTAAAGCTGTTTTATTTTGTCATTGTTTAATTATTTGTTTACAAAAGCATTCCCAAGCGTGGTGCCAGTGGCTCACGTCTGTAATCCTAACTACTCAGGAGGCTGAGATCGAAGCCAGCCTGAGCAGGAAAGTACATAAGAGTCTTATCTCCAGTCAACCACCAGAAAACCAGAAGTGGTGCCCTGGCTCAAAGTGGTAGAGTGCTAGCAAAAATGCTCAGGATAGCACACAAGCCAGGCCCTGAGTTCAAGCCCATGACCAATGAAAAAATAAAATAGCAATCCCGTATAGGATAGGCTAGAATTAGAGCTGTTTTGATTGAATTAAAGGATGCTAATGTTAACTCCTGTTGGTGTTTCACAACTAAAGAAGTAGAAATACCCTGGGTATTTCTGGGAAGTTGGGTTGCTCCAGGCCATACTGATCCTGGACTTGATGTTTGCCTTCTGACCCTGGGTTGGTGTTCTTTCTCTCATGTCAGGCTAAATTTTCTGTGGAGTGGGAAGAGGGACAAGTGGCCATCAGAGCCTGGAGAAATCTGGAACCAAGAGGAAGCAAAAGAGACTTAGCACCGAGAACACATGGTCTTGATGATTTCTCAAGAAGGGCTTCATCGTCATAGCCCTGAGCACCATCAGGATTTGGCACAATCTGATCAGACAGTAATGAGTATGGTGAAAGCAACATCCCTTTGGAGCCCAGCTTGGCTATTCATCTGAATTTACACCCAGGGATGTGGTCCACAGCCTGGCTTGAACTGGAAGTGATGATATTGGAAGGTCTGGAATATCAAGACAGTGAAGAGTAAAAAGATTGCGAGATGGAGAGAAGCCATTCATAAACCCATCCATCCATCCATCCATCCATCCATCCATCCATCCATCCATCCATCCATCTATCCTTCCATCCAACATCTATCCATTCATCATCCATGTACCCATTCATCCATCCATCCATCCATCCATCCAACATACTTACATACAATTATTGAGTCAGGTCTACTATATTCTAGGGATCCAAGGATCACAGAATCCTAGAGTACAACACAAAATACACTGATAAAAATAACAACTTCAGCCATGCAAACTACAGTTAGGCTGTTACATTAGGATGGTAGTTTAAATGTAACCTAGGATTCTTTCCAAATTCTATCAAGAGATGAGAGCATGTTCCCCATCCCTAATACCACCATGGCTTTGTGGCTTGTTTTAACCAAACATGTGGCAGGAGGGACACAATCTGGCCTCTAGGCCCCAAGCATTCTCATGGCTTCTGTTTCAACCTCTCAGAACCTGGGACAGGGACCAGGCAGATGAAAGATGATGGAGAAGGAAGCCTATCTGGTTGAACAGAGCCCACGCTCCAGACAATAGCAGCTGTATGCAGCCACATGAGCAAGCCAGGTCAGAACCGCCTTATCAGCCCATGGAATCAGGTTGAATCATAAAACCATGATTATCTTAAGCCACTGTGTTTTCAGGTAGTTTGCAATCCAACAATAAAGAGCTAAAACAATGAGATACATTGCAGATTCTCCTTTTATTCTGATAAAGTGTTAAACTTCGACTCTATACACTTAAGAAAGCACTTAACATTGTATCTATCTATATTTGTTGTGGGTCTTTCTATTTATTTGACAATAATGTTCAGAATTGGTTTAAATGTCTGCACACCACAGGAAAATGGAAAACAAAAGCCAGAGTTCTCTCCAACACCTGGATCTCTTTCCCTCCTGCTCCCCACACCTCGCCAGTCTATTTCCTACAAGATAGATGCTGTAATGCTGTGTGTGATTTCTTCTGGGTCCTTTGAACAAAGATAGGCTATCATTACCTACAACCTGCATTTCTGTAGCTAGACCAACATCTTTAACTCTTTTTAACTCTATAGCAACTGTGTTATATGCACTATTTTTTTTCAATTTGTCTCTATTAGTGGTTTATCTCCTACATATTCCATCACCTGGGGGCCCATTCTACATTGTGATAATTGGTCTGGAATGGGCAGTCACTGTTTCCAGCCTTGTGTATGCTCATAAGCATATCTGGGTACACTTTTGCTTTTATACTGGTGGATATCGCTTACATATCCTGGATCAAAAGGCATGTTTTCTAGATGTTGGGGGCTCATTCCTATAATCCTAGCTAATCAGGAGGTTGAAAGCTAAGGATTATGGTTAGAAACCTGCTTGGGCAGAAAGGCATATGAAAAACTTATCTATAATTAACCAGCAAAAAGCCAGAAGAGGAAGTGTGGATCAAATGATAGAGTGCTAGCCTTGAGTGAAAAAGTCAGGAGACAGAGCAGGGTCCTGAATTTAAGCACAAGTACCAGCATTATTTATACAAACATATTTCTCTCTCTCTCTGTATATATATATATATATATATATATATATATATATATATATATATATATATATATATATATATATATATATATATATATAATGTTTATTTTGCATGATGATAAATATATTTATTGGGAACTTCAACACACAAGAGTTTTTATAAGCATTATAACAAGATTTATCTCTGTATGCTTATAAATGTGTTGTAGTAGTCATCTGAGTTGGCCATCTTCCATATGACTGGAGAAAATGAGCCTTACAGAGGTTGAGCACATGCCCAGCTAGAAAAAAAGTAGTTTTTTTTTTCCAATTTAAAAGCATTAATTTTCCACAGGGACTTAAAGTCGTAGTCAGAGCTGAAGGCTAATACATGCTAAGAAAATCACATAACACTGGATTAAAAAATTGTAATTGTTTCATTCATTTACTTCTCTGTGGTCAGAAAGGGATAGCTGGTGTCTAAAACCTGAGACTTTTTTGAAATTAAAAAGATGTAGGCTTTTGCAGAAAATGTCATCACTCCCCTGTGGGTAGGGGACACTGCTCCATGGTGGAGCTCCAGCCCCTAGGCCTTGTGAAGCTGAGATGAGCCGTGTCTGGTCTAGCCAGATGGTGCCCTGTGGGAATCATGCTTAATGTTCCTTGGCCTGGATTCTCCGGCTGGGGCTCTTGCTATGGAAGCCTCCCAACCTCTCAGGCCGTGGCAGGGTGGTTTGAGATATCACAAGGAGATTGCACTGTGCTTCAGAATTGAACTGGAGTCTTTGTGTTGACACCTTAGGAAACAGAGCCTTCCCGTTCACCACTACCTAGCTCTAGATTTTATTTTATTTTGGTGCCAGAACTGGGGCTAGAACTCAGGGCTAGGATGCTATCCTTTTGCCCCACCCCTCACCCCCTCCACCTCCCAAGGCTGGTGCTTTCCCACTTAAGCCACACCTCCACTTTGGGGCTTTTTGTTGGTTACTTGGAGATAAGAGTCTTACAGACTTTTCTGCTGGCTTCAAACCTCAATCCTCACATCTCAGCCTCCAGAGTAGCTAGGATTACAGGCGTGAGCCCCCAGTGCTCAGCTCAGCCCTAGGTATTTTTGTATGAATAGAGATTTGGCATAAGGAGATTCCTAATTGAATCTACTATCCCAAGAATGCCTCTGCATCATCCCTTCCAAGCATCATAACCAGCGTGAAGAACTAGTAACCCCATTTCAGAGGTAAGTTACCAAACAGAGGCTTCCGAGTCATGCAGAAGTGTATCTCAAGATCTGGACCAGATTGTAGACTGTGTGATCTGGGATTCTGGATTCTGGAGTGATCTGGGATTGCCTCCCTTCTGCCCGTGGCTGTGTCTGAGGTATGGGAACAGAGCAAGGCTAATTGTGTATCTAGTGCCTCTGAGCTGTAAGTGGAAGACACTGGGACCCAGATTTCAGGCATGGTCCAGCGATCTGACATGGGGTGGCACAAGACAACTTCTCCTAGTACTGGAGACCAAAACTGAACCAAAAGCAAAGGAACGGGGTCTTGTAATGAAAACAAGGTAAGGTAGTAAAATGGTCAGTGCAAGGCTCCAGCTAGACCATCTTGGCCTCACACTCTAGACCTTGATGCTTGGTGACGCTTGGTCAAAATCATCTCTTTGTGCCTTGGTTTCTACATTCGCATTAAGAATTGAAAATGGCACCTGGTACATATTAAGGACTTCATAAATGGGAATGCCTTTCATCGCCCCCCTTGAGCTGTCATAGTCTTTGTGGTAGGAACCCAGAAAGGCAAGACAAAAACTCCCCTTGTAGTGGGTTCCCCTTGATGTAGTGGTAACTGGCCCCAAGTGTCCTCACTGGAAGAACTGGCATTGTCTTTGCTTGGGACTTTGCTCAATATCCTCTGGACACCGTGTGTTCCACATACATCTCTTATCTTAGGCACTGAGGGCTCCAAGAATAGAGAGCAAGAGTCCCTCTCCATGGATGAGGCAGCTACCTCTGCCTGGAGTGTGCATGACTATCTTTAGGGATAGAAAGGGAACCAGGAAATCAGGTAGAGAGAAGATCTGCCTCAGTGGTTCTGGAAGTTGAACCTAAGCCCTGTAGTCCAGTGCTTTTCAAGTCCTGACTCTATTACCCCTTTCACAGCATAGCCTAGACAGGTGGCTGTCCCTCTCAGAGACCCACGGTTTCTCTTCTTCCCCAAGAAGTTGGTGAAGTATGCCTGGCACAGAGTAGACCTGCATAGAACAGGCTTCTCTTCCTGCTCCCTGGCCTTAGAGCTGCCTTCTGATCTCCACACAGCTTTGTCTTCCTCCCTCAGTCACTTCTTGTACATGCACCACAAGCCAGGCTCTGTGCTTAGACACCCAAAGGGGAGGACGGGCTAAACAGACCTAGACTCTCTACTTGGGGCTTTTACTGACATCATTTCAAGAGTGCTTGTTTGCAAAGATGGTCTGCTGACAACTTTGGGAGTCCAATAGGGATGGGTCTGGGAGTACCACATTCTGGCTACAGTCTGTTTCAGATGGACCTGAAAGTCATCTCTCTTCCACCCTTCCTCCAGTATCCTTTCACCCCAGGGAGAGCAGCATCTCCTTTGTTCCCTGTTGAGATGGAGACTTCTAAGGCAAGCTTTCTGTCAGGTTTCTCCCAGGATTCCATTTCAATTCGTCTGGTCCTGCCCCGCCTCCCTTTGCTTGGAGGTCTCAAGCACATCTGACTCCATCAGATTCAATTTTCTTCCTCTCCATCAGGACCTCCTCTCCAGGGGGTTGGAACCAGGACATGGGATCAGCTGTTTCCAGGAGGCTTCCTTCCTCCCTGCCTCCACTCTGGAATCTGCCTCCTCCAGAGTCAGGTGGTGAGAGATGGGAGGAGGGGAGGGGGTGGGCACTGTGCCCTGGGAAAGTGGTGCTTCCAGTTGTTATGGCAACTGTTGCTAGGAACCCACACTAGAGAGTTGACCTTCCTAGGAAGAAAAGCAGAGTTTTGAGTAAAACCTGAACTCCTCCCCAGGGGTGAATTAGTCTGTCTCATTTGTTCATTTAGTCTTTCGTTCATTCACTCACTCAGTCATTCAATAAACATGTGTCTATTTACTAAGACTTTTGTGGTTCTCAGGAATTTATAAATAAATCAATCTTAATTCTGGAGAAAATGCAGATAGTGTAAGGGTCATGTTGAAAATGTACATAGGTGCTGTTCCTATGTTCTACAGGAACATGGGAAAGCAGCATTTAACCTGCCCAGTGGTTGAGCGGGGACTCACTGGGAAAAGCTCCCCAAAGTGGGAAACACTGATGCTGGGTAGTTAAGGTTTTAAGGGGGCCAGCCTCTACATGTGGGGGTGTGTGGGCATTGCTCCTCTTCAAGTATTCAGCCCAGTTGCTGGAGATGCAAGTGCATGGGAAGCTGGGGGTGAGAATGGTTTGAACCCATGGTGTGGGCTTTGCTCGGAAGACCTAGACAAGGCTGGATTATGAGGGCTGGAACTGTGTTTTTCCAGACAGTGGCTACTATAGGATCTGAAACAAGCTAAGGATTGGTGTGCTACAATCTCAGGGACCTAAGCAGCCTTCTGGGCCTGAGGCAGGGTGGCTTATCAACCACCTTGTTGGTAAAGTGATCAGGCTTTTGTGAAGGCCGTGGATGGAAGAAAATAGGAAGGGAATAGAGATGGACTTCCAGACTCCTCCTGGCAAAGAACCAGAAAAGGAAGAGGATGGTGCAAGCAACCAAAACAAATGGAGAGAAGGAAGAGGGCTGTGGTAGCAGAGCAGCGGAGAGGTGGTAAGCTCAGCCTGGCTTCCTGATGGGGGTACATGTGGCAGGTCTACGGACAAAGATGCTCAGCAGACAGCTAGGGACCTCAGATGAAAGAGGTAAGGCATAGATGTACATGAGAAGTGAGTCCATGGCTTTGGGACACGGGAGCCTGGGGGAAGAGGGGTCAGTTGATGCAGGCTGAGAAGCAGCTCTGGGAAAGGGGGCCAGTAGAGTGAGCCGACAGGAGTGAGGTGGGATCACAGGACAGAGGGAGGGAGCTGTAGGATCAAATGTGGCAGAAAAGTCTGATTGTGGAGGATGACAAGCAGTATATTAGCTTTGGCAACGAGAGAGCCTCTCGGCAGCTGCTGGAGAGGTTTTCATGCAGTGGGAGTTGGAAGCTGAATGGTGCTTGAAAGAGTGGAGTGGAGGCAGAGGCATCACATGAACCTCTGTTTGGGGAGCTTAGTACGGAGGAAAGAGAGGTGGGCTGGGGAGGAGGAGAAGGGTGGAAGATTCCTGCCACGCAGGGACTTGAACTTGCTCATTGGGATTGAGAAGCTAACAGCACCAGCTGTAGATAGGCCATAGTGAATTGGTGGCCTTAGTGAATTGGAGTCGGTGACCTGCAGGGCAGGCCTCTGGGTGAGCAAGGCATAAGGTGGGACTATGCAAGGGATGACTATGAAAACATAAAGGCTTCTGAGTGTCTGCATAAGAGTCTGAAGCTTTATTTGGGAATTTGTGCATGTTCTGTGTCTGCACATGCCTTGAAACAGGTGTTGGGTAAGAGGCATGGAGATGTTGCTCTAGACCTGGGTTGTCAGAGGAAGTTGACATTTTGTCAAGGAACCCTGACATTTTGTCCAGGGTTGTTTTTTTTTAACCTTTTGACTTTCATTATTGGGTAGATACGTGTATTGTCGGCATGTGTTTGGATGGGTGTGCCTGGATGTGATTCTCTGTGTGTGTGTCTATGTTTCTGTGTGTACCTACGTGTGTCTCTCTCTGTCAGTATTTGTGGAAGCCTAGGTATCTGTGTGTGTGGCAATGAAGACAAAACATGTATCAGAGTTAAAGAGACCTTGGGAGTACAAACTAGGTGAGGCATGGGGAAGATCAGGCCTTAGGAACTTATCAAGCCGGTGAAATCATGTGGTAAAGGATAAGAAGGTATGTGTGCTTCTTGTATATTTCTTGTCAGCTGCCCATGGTCATCTGTCTATATCTATCATCTTTACAACCTGTGAATAACATTATAAAGATCTTAATGGCATTTAGCAGTATAAAAGGACCTCTACCCCTGAACTATCAACCTAGTTGTTCAAAAGAAGAGAGGGAAGATCCCAGAGAATAGAGGGCAGATCTGGGTGAACATGTCTCTCTGCATGGACTACACACATCAAGAATACTAGGCAGGGGCCCTGGTTGAGGCCTTTTCAGAAGGGAAGGGCACTGGGGAGGGCTGTGGTTCCACAGAAGCCTCAGGCAAGCCTCCCTCAGGGCTGCTTAGCAATCAGCAAGGTTCAGCCCCAGATAGACTGAAGTCACCTGGGAACTCACTTTCACTTGGCTCTAGGCCCTGGAGAACTGTCCAGCCCAAGAGGAATAACCTGGTGATAAGGGTCACAGTATCTGATAGTTGGGAGCTGACTCACAACCAGCTCAGGAGAGGAATCTGGGAGCCAAAGGCTCCCCAAAGCATTGATGTTTGAAACTCAGATGTGACAAGTCGTCCCTGCACAGTCAGTCGGAGTGAGTCAACCAGGCTGTTACAACTGCAATTTCATTTCCGCCTGGATGTCTCATTTTGCTATCTAATTTGGTGACAAATCAAGGTGATTTCTAGGGAGCAGGCTTGCATTCAGTGTGGTATTGTTATCTAGAATTCTTTTTGTGCTCCCTGCATCACTGCCCCAGCTTTGCTCAGTGACATAGATTCAGAACAATGCTGGGGGCAGATCTGAAAGTCCTGCTCCCCCCACACACCACTACAACCCTCCCCAAGTTCAGGCCATTGCTTTTGGGATAAGAAAAAGCAGATTTCAACTTCCTAAAGTTGTTTCTCAGTGCTCAGCGGGCATGCCTCCTGCTGCACAAGAGCCAGCATGCGCTTGAATAAATGGTACTCAATTCCCACGAGTGCTACCACCTAATAGAAACATAATGTGTGCCTCATACATAATTTTAAATTTTCTAATAGCCACATTTGGAAAAGTTAAGAGGAAAAGGTAGGATTAGTTTCAGTAATATACCTTATTTAACTCAATATATCCAAAGTAATGCCATTTCAATGCCTAATAAATATAAAAAGATATTAATGAGATAATTCACCTGCTTCTTTTTTTTTTTCTCCCTTCAGTACTGAGTCTGGGAACCCCAATGTGTATTTTAGAATCACAACCTTTCTCAGTTTGATTCACCACACCTCAAGCACACCTTAACCCAGAGTGACTAATGGGTCTCCTATCTTACAACATAGCCTTGGGGAAATTCTTTGGTGTTACCAGCCGTGGGAATGTACACTGTTCTCTCTGTTGGTTTAACTTCTCAGGTGTTATTTTTT
Organism: Dipodomys merriami; assembly: GCF_024711535.1. Classification (NCBI taxonomy): domain Eukaryota; kingdom Metazoa; phylum Chordata; class Mammalia; order Rodentia; family Heteromyidae; genus Dipodomys; species Dipodomys merriami. The sequence goes on from NW_027203270.1 coordinate 9,358,485, forward strand.
AGGGTCTTTCAAATGAGAGACACTTTTATGCCCAAAAATCTTGTTCTGCGAAATGGCCAAACAGAAGATGGTGTGAAGTAGTTGCATCCAACAAGATCATGCTTCAGGTAACTCTGAAAGCAGCAACATCTGTTTGTAAAGCTGCAATTTGGAAATCCAAAGTCTTCCAATAGTTGAGACTAAACCCAAATATAAAGCCCCAGCCCAGTGTGTTCCTGTACCCAAGTGACCTTCCTTCCTGTCTCCTCTCTCCCCTCTCTGCCATGATGGGACTTTCATATATTTGAACATTCTTTCACTGTAGTATTCATGCTTGGGTAGGAAGGCTGGAAGATCTTCACATTGGGCAAAATCAGGGGGTGCTGGAGGTTTGATTCTGGGTTGATACCGAGGTCATGAAGGCATACTTCTCTATGCAGGGTGCTCTGGGGGTTTTGGAACTCCCAAGCCCAGAAGAAATGGAGATGAGAGGCCTCTTGCACTGGGAGGAGTGTGCACATGCTGGAGAAGAGAGCCCTCCTCATGTCTGGATAACAGATCTCCACACAGTCACGGCTTTTGAGATCATCCCCCTGACAATGTCAAGGCAGCCTGAGGCTAAGTCCTAGTGTCCTCATTCTCTGTCTCTGTCTCTGCCCCACCCTGTCTCTCTCTTTCTCTCTTTCCCATTGACTTCTTCGTCCATCTGCTCAATCATAGCCTGGTAAGAGCTATTGCATGGCAGGCATCTTCAAGGGGAGATCTCCATCTTGCCATAGAATCATTCTAAGATTGAGAAGGATCTAAAGAATGGATGAGACCTATTTCAGAGATCTCCTTGTCCCAGCCTCCATGTTTAGTCTTAAAAACATTCAACTCACTACCATAGAAGGAATATGAGAGTGGAATAGAAACTGTTTCAAGGCTTGGCTTACTATTGAACAGGCCTGGGCAGATCATCTCAACCTTATGGCCCTTGGGTTCCATTCATTCTGATATGGTATCAACTCCAGAAGAGTAGGGACTTAAGCTGAAGCTAGCCCAGTGTCCAGCACAGAGTAGGGACACATATATTTTGGCAATGATTGAATGTGAGCATCAGGGAAATGGGATAGATAAGAAATCATGCATGAGGATTACTTGACTATTCTGAGAACCAAATAAGGAACACACACACACACACACACACACACACACACACACACACACACACACACACACACACACAGAGAGAGAGAGAGGGGGGGGGAGGGAGAGAACTTGGAATGGCCTAAGACCTTTATTCAGAATTATATCATAAGAGGCCTCTGAATTGCTCAAGGTTCAATCTTCAGTTCAATCCTTCTGAATTTATACCTTTAAATAAGGGTAAGGGACCCATTAGTTCCTCCTATGACATGGATGGGTTGGAGAAGGTGTTGTAATGTGTGTGTTGAGATCATCCCATGTCGGTGTATTTAATGTGTGTTACCTGGGAATTATTATTGGGTGTTTATAAATCAGATCTGATACTTCTAGAAGGCCTTTGAAAAGGACAGAAGCTCTGACAGCAGCTCCTGAATGTGCATGGGTCTGGGGGATGGGATGCCAGATCTAAGCAATGCTGAGGCACCCTGAAAAGAGCTCTGGACCAAGAGTGAGGAGTAGATGTGAACCTTGATTCCATATATTTTGCCATACATAAATTCCAAGTAACTGGGCAAAAGGCATTCCCTTCTTTGGGCATGAGTTCCTGCTCTGCTGAAGTTGAAGCTGGATGCCAGGTGACATGTCTGCAGAGCACAACTGCAAGTTAAGTGTAAACTGCTCATCCCAGCACTTGTAGACTGAAGCTTAGCTACCTGCTTATTCAGAGAGAGAGAGAGAGAGAGAGAGAGAGAGAGAGAGAGAGAGAGAGAGAGAGAGAGAGAGAGAGCCCGAGCTGTGCTAGACCAGCCAGCTGTCAAGAAGGGTGAATTTTCAGTCACTTCACATGTACATTGACCTCCCTGGGGCCAGCAATTTAGCAACAGTAAAGATGCTGGAACTCTTGTGTTAGGCAGCAGGTGAGTTTCAAGACTCCCTGATGAGGGTCATCCTTCAATCTCCAAGTTGCCCTTTTCAACAGGCTGGTACTAAACTGATATACTTAGATTAGGAGACTCAACATTCAAAAAATACCTTTGGTGCTGACTTTTCTGTCATTTCGATTATTTCTTTCCATCTCTGGGCATCCATTACTTTCCATGTAATGAATTAGTTTTATTACTACTACTACTACTACTACTACTACTACTACTACTACTACTACTACTACTAATGCTACTACTACTAGTATTTCAGAGTCTACTGCACCGTGATCTTATACAGCATCTCTTTTCAATAAGATCAAGCTCAAGATCAAACCAGGACAGGGAGGAGCCAGGCTGGGTGTCCCATTCCCATAAGCAGCTGTGTGTCTCTGAAAAACAAAACAGAACAAAAAAAAATCTATCAAATACTGGTCAGTATGTTTTAGCTGCCAGTAATAATAAATAGAGATTCCCTCCTGACGGAATAGGTCTTGATCAAATTTCAAGTAATTCAGACATTTGTTTGCAAAACGAACAAAAGCAGTGCAAGAAAAATAGCCCAACAAACACATACCTTTATCGAGTTCCTGTTGTATGGCAAATATTTTCAGCATGCCTGATTTCCCAGGGCTCCCCCTGTTTTTCCCCTTTCTTTTAGGTGTTGGCTTAAAAGCCCTTGTCTCATCTAAAAGGTAAGGAAAGGAAATGAAAGGAAAGAAAAGAAAAGAAATGAAAAGAAAAAGAGATAAAGAGGGATAGGATAGCAATGATTAAAAACAAAAGTACATGTGGCCATACCTATATTGCCTTACCTGTACACCCACAGTACATCACCTTTTCGATAAAAAATTAATTAATTTTTTTTAAAAAAGCAAGAAAAGAAGGTATTCCTTTCCAGGTGAGGAACCGGAAGGTCGGAGAGGGAGGCTGTTAAAAATAAAATCTGATTTCAGTTCTGTTACTTTCCAGGTTAAAAATGACCCATTGTCCTTGGACATAAACCCACACTCTGCTCCTCTTCCTCCTCTGCCTCTCCCTGCATTTAGCTCTGCTCCCTGTGCTGCTGCAGCCCTGGTCCCTGTTGCATGTGCTCCAAGTTCTCTCTGTTCTGAGAACAGGTTCTGCACAGGTCTTTTTTTTGTTCTTTCTGGAAGGCTCTGTGCATCCTGCAGCTGGATGACTCCTTCAGATCCTTAAGACATCAGCTTACATGCCATCTCCTCAGAGAGGTCTCTTAGAAGAATCCTAAGTAATCCCCTTCTACCAATTAGTCATTATCACCGCACTGACTGCATCCTTCTCTACTTAAAATGTTCATGTGTATTCAATGCCAGGGTGGAACCTAGACCCTAGCATCTGGTGACTGTGCACTTTACCACTGACTGATACCCCAGCCTGGATTTAAATTTCTTTTTGGATTGCTTGCTAGTACATTTTGGATCTGTCTTTCCCATTGTAGAATAAGGTCCAGGAGAGCAAAGATTGCGTTTGTTTATTAAAATAATATATAAAAACCTAGGGTGCTAGCCTTGAGCAACAAAGCTCAGAAATGGCATACAGGCTCTGAGATCAAGCCCCTTGGTTTTGTATGTATGTGTACATATATACATACACATATGCATGCTGTGCATGTCTTAGATTCCTATCACAAGAATACAGCTGCACCTGCATAGTGGGAAGACACAGAGTAGATCAGATTTGGACTAGATGCAGAAGAGTCCTGAAGAGTCTTAGAGGAGTAACTAGGAAAAGATGTTGAGGACCTGAATGTGGAGAGAGATCAGGTAACTGAGTGATGGACACACCCATGCCAATAGATCTCTTAGTCCCAGATAAGCAGTGGAGTTGGGGAGAAGTGGAAGGGGCCTGCCCTAATTCCAGTATTCCCAGGAGCTGAGCATCTCATGTATCAGCATCTTACAGAGGTATGGGTGTGTGATGGTCTCCTCCAGATACCTCCTGTGGTCCCCTATCCCACCTCAGGGTGGGACAGAATCCATGGTAGGAGGATGAAATGCAGTGGCCTCCCCTGCTGTTCTCACCCCTCATGATCCACGTGCAGAAGAGTGAATCTCTTTCATGTGCAGACATGTGCTAAATGGCACACAGATCTGAGAAGCCCTTTGGGGATCAGGAGATCATTCCTGGGAGGGATCTCAGAAATATCTAGGAAGGGAAACAAATCCTCATCCATACTGTAGGCCTGACACTTATCTAGTCTTTTCCATGAAGACGTCTGGACTCTCCTAATAAAGGAGGCAATCTCTCTAGGGGTGTTTGAGCATTTTGTAAAAGATCACACTAAAAGCCACAGCCTGAGTCCAAAGTCAGGTCTCAGATGTTATAGCTTGTGTCTCTTTTACCCTAGCTCACCACCCCTTCCAGAGAAGGGGACTAAAACCAGAGAGATGAGGAATGATTTGCCAGAGCAACTGAATGACACAACAAGGGGTATCACCAGGTCCCTTAGCTCCAGATGCCTGCCAATACTCCTAGAAAGTGACTATTATGTGTTTGACTCTTCACTGTGTAATGTGGTAATAGTGGGTGATGGCTATCGAATACAAAAGTTTGGCTCCCTCTTCTCAGAAAGCTCATTATCTTCCAGGAGAAATGACTCTGAAGGTGACGCCACCAACTGACAGCCTTCATTCTTGTGCCTTTTCCATCCCTCACACTCTACATTTCTGAGGATGAAAGATAAACGACTCAACTATGTCTCATCCAAAAGGTTACTCTCTACTTACAATGAGAGCACGAAGCTGTGGACAAAAGCAGTCTTTTGGAAAGGTGCACATTCAGACACTAGACCATCAATGTCATATTTCTGACCACAGAGATCAGAAATGAAGTGAGCAGTTGCAATGATGTGCCATTGCTAGAGACATAGGCAGGGCAAAGGAAGCCAAGGAGGGTTGCTGGTCTGACCAAGTTCAGTTTTAAAGACACTTAACAAACACAGGATCCAATATCTACTTAATGAGAGGACATGGGACAGATCAGATTCTGGCAAACCTGTGGTCAGAAGGTGGTGTGAGAGAAAAGCCAGGGTCTTGGGTAGCATTTGTAGTATTGATAGGAACTAGCTCTTGGACCTTGTATAACAATTTAACTTCTGAAAGTTTCCTCACATTTATGTGGTGTGAAAAGAAGCATTACTTTGAAGAGGATATAAAGGAAACCATGCTAAATACCCAGCCAGTTGATGGAGTCTTCACTTAGTCCTAATGATAACAGCGATGGTGGTAGTGGTGGTGGTGGTGGTGGTGAAGCCTGATAGCATGACACCTTCCCTTTTGCATCTTTGGAAAAATGAAGCATCTTTGATTCTTGCTAATGCTTTGGGCTATGACAATCAAGAGATGAGTGAGGTGGGGGGGGAGAGGAGAAGTGGGATGACTCATAAATATTTATCTCCTATTCAGTGCCATCTATTACCGTAGGCTCATTTGCATAGATTTTCTTCATTTAATCCTTCTAAAGACCTTCTGAAATATAACTTAGCATCCATGTCTTATGGATGAGATTACTGAGGTCAAGGAGGTTAAGTCATTAGCTCAAAGATTCACCGTGATTAAGTTGCAGAGCCAAGATGTGACCTTAAGATGACAAGGATTACTATTTTATGAACTGGGTTTCTTGAGAACTAATTGCAATGTGAGTTCATAGTTTCTCACTTGTGAGTTTTTCTTTTTCTTTTCTTTTCTTTCTCCTTCCTTCCTTTTTTCCTTTCCTTCCCTCCCTCCCTCCCTCCCTCCCTTCCTTCCTCTCTCCCTCCCTCCCTTCCTTCCTCTCTACCTCCCTCCCTCCCTCCCTTCCTCTCTACCTCCCTCCCTCCCTCCCTTCTCCCTTCCTTCCTTCCTTCCTTCCTTCCTTCCTTCCTTCCTTCCTTCCTTCCTTCTTTCCTTCCTTCCTTCCTCCCTTCCTTCCTCCCTTCCTTCCTCCCTCCCTTCCTTCTTCCCTTCCTTCCTTCCTTCCTTCCTTCCTTCCTTCCTTCCTTCCTTCCTTCCTTCCTTCCTTCCTTCCTTCTTTCCTTGTGCCAGTCCTGGGGCTTAAACTCAAGGCCTGGGTGCTGTCCTTGAGCACTTTTACTCAAGGCTAGTGCTCTACCCTTTGAGCCACAGTGGAAGTGGTTCCAGTTTTCTGGTAGTTAATTGGAGATAAGAGTCTCACAGATTTTCCTACGCTGGCTGGCTTCGAACTACAATCCTAAGATCTCAGCCTCTTGAGTTATCTAGGGTTACAGGTGTGAGCCACCAATGACCAGTGAGCTTTTCTTTTATACAGAAGCATTTCTAGATGTTCTCTAAACCACAACCATCCCATGAAGACTTGTTGGGAAGAAATCCCAACAAGAATGCCCTAAACTCTTTTGACTTCCATAAGTGCCATTCATTCACTCACAGATTTATTCATTCATTCTGCCATTGCTCACAAATTCACCAGTGTTCACTGAGCCAAACACTACCCTAGAGATAGAAAGAAGAAAGTCTTTAGTAAGATTAATGATAGATTACAGCAATGTGTATTTGATATGCTCTTTATAGATCGAAGGTCCTAGGTTGTATGTGGAAGTGTCAGTCAAAATGTCCAATGGAGAGAGAGAAATCATACCACATTTTTAACAAAGAGAATTCAATCAAAGGTATTCTTAGCTGGGAATAATGAATTGTTAAATAAGTAACATAAAGGACAAAGAAAAGCTAATAATTCATGGACAATCCAGACACTGCTAAACCAACCACCAGCTATAGAACTGAGGGAACAAAATGAAGATGTTAAAATTGTTAAAATGTAGGGGCTAAGGAAACTTGCAGAGCTCAAGCTAAACGTGTTGAGGAAAGGCTTCTTCCTTGATGGGTTAAGAACATGGGGAAAGGACCCTACGGTATCAGGACTTCCCATTCCCCCCCCCCCCCGAATGGATCACCAACTAGAGGGCACTAATACTTCTGAGGGAATACAATGAAAGTTGTTCTGAAATGATGGGGAAACCTGGATCTGTGTGATGCTATCAAATTAGATGACTGTTTCTTCAGTAGAACAAAAGATTGGGGTGATGTCAACAAAAGAGAGAGCAGACAGGATGTTTATAAGAAGCATGCTAGATGATATGGGTTTCTTATTCATCCTTCCTAGTAACTTCCCTCTAGCTTCCTTGATTGTCAATTCCCAAAGGGATTGGGCATCGTGGCTCATAGCTACTCAGTGGGCTGGGATCTGAGAATCGTGGTTCCAAGGCAGCCTGGGCAGGAAAGCATGTGAGATGCTTATCTGCAATGAAACAGAAAAATCCATAATTAAAGCTGTGGCTCAAGCAGTAGAGCACTCACCTTGCACACAAATCTCAGGGACAGTGCCCTGAGTTCAAGCCCCAGTTCAAGCGCTTGCGCGCGCGTGCGCGCACACACACACACACACACACACACACACACACACACACACACACACACACACACACACACACACACACACACACACACACTAAATGCTCATGATGGTGTGCATCTGTCATCCCAGCTACATGGAAAGCATAAACAGGAGAATAATGATCCAGGATAGTCTGGACACATAACAAGTTCTACTGAAACAATAAAGCCAAAAGATCTAGAGGCATGGCTCAAGTGGTAGAGCATCTGCCTGTCCAAGTATAAGGCTCTGGAGTTCAAACTTCAGGAGTCCTCTCAAAACAAAGATCAATAGTGATCCAGCTTGCAAAGCAGAATGTGGTTTACAGAGTTTTATATATAAAAAACAGTGTATATGAGAGTGGATTTGAGAACCATGGAAAAAAAATAGACCCCAAATCTTGAATGGCCCCAGGGTTTCTGAGACTTAACACCAGAGAGACTGATTCAGTGAAATAAAGCTTGATGGTGAGGCAGTTGTTTTAAGCTATGAAAGTGGAATCCATAAACACACTCAGGCACACATAAATACACAGACACACAGATACAGACACACACACACAGAGAAGTGACATTAGCGAGATGTAGGAATGATGACTTTCAAACCCTCATTCCCTCATAGAAATGTTAATTCAGACAATTATCCATGCACAAAAATACCTTCCACCAGGGCTATGTAATCCAGGAATAAGAAAGAATTCATAGAAGAGTGTAGAAAGACAGTTTTACATTACATTCACACCTTCCCCAAGCCCAGGTGCCTCATCCACATGGGGGAAAGAGAGTGAAGTAAGCATCAAGACCAACCCAGGGAACCCATATTCTAGGCCTGTCACCACACGCCAGGCCTGCTCACATACCTGGGGTTCATTTCAGTACTCTCAGCCTCTAGGATTTTCATAAGAGAACTCTAATGGCAAGACCATCATAGATCCCAACATATATTCCATTCAGAATCTCTGGGAAGGCTTACAAGCAACAAGGTTAAGGTTGGGAGGCAAGGGATAATAGGGGAAAAACAAAGGAGAGGGTAACAATGATGGATAAGAAATGTACTCATTACTTTCCTCATGTAACTGTAACCCCTCTGTACAGTATCTTTACAATAAAAAAATTTAGAACAAAAAAGACTACTTCTTCAAGTGCAGACACCAATGCAATGCCTGGAGGGTCATGAGGTATCCAGGAAACCTAAAATCCCCAAAGGACCAAAATCAACCTCAAATAAATGAAGATCTACAAATTACTTGGCAAGAGTTGGAAATAATCGTTTCTAGGTGGGGGCTGGTACTGAAGCTTGAGCTCGAGGCTTTGCACTTTCTTACTTTTTTGTTTACAGGGGGCACTTTCCTCTTGAGCCATCTTCTAGTTCAGTATTGTGTTGGTTAATTTGAACCACAATCCTCAAGGACGTGTCTGGTCAAGGTAGACTGCTAACTATTATCTTCAGCTCTCAGCCTCCTTAGTTGCTAGTATTACAGGTGGGAATCACTGGTGTTCAGCCAAAATAATACTTTTAAAGAAGTTCAGTGAGCTGTAAGGAAACCCATAAAGAAAATGAAAAGAAATCATGAAAACAATACATGAACCAGATTGCAGGATCAACAAAGATATGGGAATCTTAGAAAGTAACTATAAATTCTGAAGTAGACAAACATAAGAACTGAACTGAAAGGTTTCAAGGATTGATTCAATATGCGTCTCAGTCAACAGAATCAGTGAGCTCAAGCACAGGACACTGGAAATTACCTACTTAGGGGAACAAAAAGACAGCTTATGCAACTTTTATGACACTGTCAAGTAAGTCAATGTTTGCTTTCTGGGAGTTTCAGAGGATCAAGAAAGTTGCAGAGTTTAGAAAACAGTCACAGGAAACCTCCCTAATCTGGGGAATATGAGAAACATCTGGATCTATGAAGCCCAAAGTACCCCCAAATAGATTAAATATCAAGCACTTGTCAGCTCCCTGGAAACATTATAGGCTCAACCTCTTAAGTGTCAAAGATGAAGAGAATTTTGAAACCCTTAAAACAAAAGCAACTTGTCACATACACAGGAACCCTAATAACGCTATTGGCCTGATTTCTTACCAGAAATCTTGAAGGCCAGGATGATCTGTTCAAAGTGCCAAAAAAAAATTACTTGCAGCCATGAACACTATCCTTAAGCAAACCTGCCCCTCTAAAATGAAATAAAGATACCAACTGTCTCAGATGGTAAAAGTTGAGGGGGTTCCTCACCACTGGACCTACTTTGCAAGAAATGCTGAAGAAAGTTTTCTCAAACTGGATAATATTGCCCATTTTTGAATATTTCATTACTCTAATATAGTCCATACATCATATTTAGTACTAATATAAAAGTTTAAAGCCAAAGATATTAAAATATCCATATCTACAGTAATTTGTTAATATATGATGTAAGTTTGGATATTACTAATATAAAGTGTCGGAACAGGGGCTGGAGGCTGTAGCTCACTTGGTAGAGCACTAGCCACTGAGCCAAAGCACCAGGTACAGAGTTTGAGTCCCAGTCTCACATGAGAAAAAAAAAAGAGCAAAGAAAGAAAGGGGAAAAAAGAAAATGCAGGAAGAGAGGTTAAAACACAGATCTTTTGTATGTGGTCAAAGCTGAGTCTGATGACTTAAAACAGACTGTTACATCTTGTGTGATGTCTCATTTAAGCCCCATGACAACCACAAAGAGAAAATTTTAGTTGATCGATGTTAAGCAAAGAGAAAAAGCCTCATAGCCTGCTACGGCAAGAAATCATGCAGCCAGAAAGGAAAACACAGAAGAATTAGAAAACAGTCTGAAAGCAGTGGTCAAAATGTCCATACAAAGTCCTTATTAGTTAGTTTAAATGCGAATGGACAAAAAAGCCATTAAATGGCTGAATAGGTTAAGAAGAAACAAGATATGTTTTGCCTATATTCTGGACACACAGGCGGAAAGTCACTGGGATGGAAATAACAATCCCTGTCAATGGTAGGAGAGCAAGTAGTGGCTACACTTACATCCGACAAAATGAAATTTAAGTTCCAGACTGTGACAGAAGGCCAAGGAGGTCCCTTGTAATGATAAGGAGTCAATTGAGAGCGTACAGTTATTATAAACATACGCACATCCCAAACTAGAGTATCTAAATACACGAAGAAATATTAACAGAACTGCAAAGAGGAATGGGCACCAAGACAAAAGCAGCAGGAGGCATCCATACCATACCTTTGCCAATGAGCAAATCATCAGGACAGAAAATCAATCATGAAACAGCAGACCTGAACAGCACAGTAGATCAAATGGACCAGACTGACAGATACAGAAGGTTTTATCCAAGAAAATATGTATTCTTCTTGGGCACACGTGGAACATTCTATATGGTAATTAGGCCACAAAACAAATCTTAACGAATTTAAGATGACTGAGGTCATATTAAGTATTGATTCCATCTGTAATGCTATGAAACTAGAAATAAGTAACACAATTGGAAGTGAGAAATTCACAGAAGTATGGAAATTATATAATACGTCCTGACTGACAATGAGTCAACAAGGAAAGCAAAGGGAAAGGAATATCTTGGGAGAAATGGAAATGAAAATCTCACATAGAAAAACTCACAAGGGGGTTGGGAAGGTGGCTCAGTGGTAGAGCGCTTGCCGCATGAGGTCCTGGGTTCAATTCCTCAGCACCATGTAAGCAGAAAAAGCTGGAAGCTGGAAGCTGGAAGTGGCGCTGTGGCTCAAGTGGTAGAGCACTCGCCTTGAGCTGAAGAGCTGAGGGACAGCGCCCAAGAGTTCAGGACCATGACCGACCAAAAAAAAACTCACAAGATGCAGAAAAACAGTTCTAAGAGGCAAGTTCATAGTGACAAATGGCTACAAAATGGAATATCTTAAATGAACCATATAACTTTATACTTCAAGGGATTAGAAAATAATAGGGTAGAAAGAAGGACATGATAAAAAATATCTAAATGGAAATCAATTAAATAAAAGTAAAAAAAAATTAGGAAGGTCAATGAAACCAAGTTTGGACTTTTAAAGGTCAAATCATCAGACCTTTACTTAGTTTTTAGAAAAGGGGAAAAAAACAATTAAATTATAAATGAATGAGATCTTACAAGCTTCTTAAAGATAATGATTCCTAGGAGATCACAATGAACAATTTGATGCCAATAAATCAGATAATCTAAAAGAGAGGAATATCTTAACAAATATCTCACAAAAGAAGATCTATAAATGACTGATGGGTATAAGAAATACTCATCAAATTATGAAAATCAGAAAGCACAAAGAAGTGTCACTTACACCACGTAGCACAGCTACAAGGTCAGCAAGGAGGTAGGTATAAAGGAAATAATCCTTGCACACTCCTGATAGAACTTTAAATTAGTGCAGACATGAAAATCAACCTGGTTGTTTCCTCAAAAAAATAGGCTGTACAAAGCTCCTTGGAACATATTACCCACTCAGACTAAATTATGAATAAATAAAAAATAAGCCAATAAGGAGAAAGGAGATCAACAGAAGGAAAAATAAAAATCATCTGTTCCCAGTGAATGCAGGAAAAGTGTTTGACAGAATTCAATACCCTTTCATTATAACTGTCTTAACAAATAAGGTGCCAAGATTTTGTACATTGAGGGAATTAAGGCCATGATGATAGGTTCACAGCTTAAATCATATTATCAGTGACAAAAAGTTGCAAGACTTTTTCTTTTTTAACATCAGAAATGATACAGGATACTCAATTTTGTTTCCCAAGGCGAAAAAACAAGACAAAATGTTTAACACGGTACTAGAAGTCAGAACCAAAGACATTGGTCAAGAGAAAGAAACAAAAGGTATCAAGAAAGGGGTGAACAGTATAATCCCTGCTTTCACTATATTTGATGTCAGTATAACTAACTTGTGGAGGAGATGGGGAAAAACAAGTCGTTTAAGGATACAGGTGGACCTGTTGCAACAATGAGAAGTACAAGTTGTCATGTCCAAAATGGGGGGGGGAGGGGAGAAGGATTAGGATTGGGGGGGAGGGGGGAGGCTGGGAAGGGATGTGAAGGGTAAACAAAGGAGGAGGCTGCAATGCTTGGTAAGAAATGTACGCATTATCCTGCCCATGTAATTGTAACCCCTCTGTACAGTATGTTCACAAATAAAATAAAATAAAATAAAATAAAATAAAATAAAATAAAGGGGTGAAATCATCTGCTAATGATGTGATTTTTAGACATAGTAAACCCTAAAGACTCACATTTAAAAAATGAGAAAGTTACTGGATACAAAATACAAATACATCATAATTTCATTTCTATAGGTTAACAACTACCTGAAAAAAATCCCACTTGACAATAGCACAAAATAAAATTAATCGATTAGTTGAAACAATTGCACATTGAAAACAGGAAAACATGGGTGAAAAGAAGTTGAGTCTATCTTGTTTTTGAACTGAAAGAATGAATGTCATGTAAATGTCCATCCTTCCCAAAGTACCAGCAGTTCTATATCTACACAAATGCTGTTTGTCACGAAAGTAGGAAAAAATTGTCCTGAAATTCATTGGGAACCAGAGATGATCCTAAATAGCCAAAGCAATCTTGAACAAGAAATACAAAAATGGAAACATCAAATGTCTGTTTCCAAATATGCTACAAAGCTACTGCGATCAAATGGCAAGGAGGAAGGGAAAAGGGAACGACTTTTCTGACATAAAAGAAAACCAGACATAGAAACCAGAACAACAGAATGAGGGCCAAGAAGTAAATGATTGCATATTTGGTCAATTGTATTCTTTTCTTTTCAGTTTTCATGAGCATCAGTTAGTTGTTCAAGAGGGTTTTGTTGTGACATGTTTATATGCTACCCAATATACTTTGCTCAGATTCACCCCCCCCCCTCATCACTCTCCCTCATCCTCCTTCCTCTTCCCAAACCAGGCTTCATTGCTCCATCTTCATATATAAAGTGTTTTAATTATATTTGCCCTCCTTCTTCCTCTTCCCTTGCCATTCCCCTTCCACGGGTACCCCAACCCTGGACAAGACCTGTTTTACATTTCAATCTATCTTTGGCAGAGTTGCCAAGAACACACCATATTACTAGGCTAGTCTCTCTAACGAATGGTGATAGGAAAATGGGTCATCTACATGGAGAAGGATGATCATGGGCCCTTATCTCATATCATCTAAAACCCCTTAAAATTGGTAATAAGGACTACACACGAGATTAAAAGTTATAAAGCAATTAGAAAATGCCAGGTGCCAGTGGCTCGTGCCGACAATGCTAGCTACTCAGGAGACAGGTCTGAGGATCCTGGTTTACAACCAGCTAAAGCAGACACATTTGAGAAACCCAATTGACCAGTTAAAGAGTCGAAAGTGGAGGTATAACTCAAGTGGTAGTATGCCAAGGAGAACACAAGGGTCAGAGTTTAGGCCCCAGTAAAACTATTAGAAGAAAACATAAGGACAAAGATTCTTATTGTTAGTATAGGCAATTATTGTATATGACCCCCCAACACATAGGCAACAAAAGCAAAAACAAACAGGAAAGCAAGTGATGGACAGAGTGAAGAGAACACATAGAAAATGGGAGAAACCACCTTCAAGCCATGCAAAGGAGTTAATATCCGAATTCCAGTAGCAAGGGAAAAAGTAACCGTGTGAAATGGATGAAGAATCTTAACAGATATTTCTCCAAAGAAGATCTAGAAATGACCGATGGGTATAAGAAATGCTCGTCAAATTATGAAAATCTGAAAGCATAGGGAAGTATCGCTTACACCTAGTAGTGTAGCTCTTACCATAACGATGAATGAGAAAAAAGTTGGCAAAAAGGTAGGGAAAAGAGAACTAACCCTTGCATACTCCTGATGGAAATTTACATTAGTACAGACATGAAAATCAGCCTGGGGCTGGGAAGGTGGCTCAGTGGTAGAGCGCTTGCCTTGCATGCTCGAGGCCCTGGGTTCGATTCCTCAGTCCCACATAAGCAAAAAGAAAAAAGCCGGAAGTGGCGCTGTGGCTCAAGTGGTAGAGTGCTAGCCTTGAGCTGAAGAGCTGAAGGACAGCGCCGAGGCCCAGAGTTCAGGCCCCACGACTGGACCCAAAAAAAAAAAAAAAAAAAAAAAAGAAAATCAGCCTGATTGTTTCCTCAAAAAATTCAGCATAAAATTATGATATGATACAGCAGCTCCATTAATTGGGCATACAATCAAAGGGAATGACATATTAGTATCTCAGAGACATTTGTACTTCCATGTTTATTACAGTATTATTCACAATATAGCATCAAACTAAACACCTATCCATGGATGAACAGATGAAGAAAATATGTACATACACACACACACACACACACACAGATTTGGGGGGGGAAAACCCCATCATTTGTGACCAATATGGATCAACAAGAAGAACATTTTGTTAAATGAAATAAATCAAGCACAGAGAGACAAATACTATGTGATCTCAATGACATGTTTGCTCTAAGGAGAATTTATACAAGCACAAAGGAGAATGATGGTTTCCAGGAGTGTTATTAGGGAAATGGGAACATGATGATGAGGAATACCTAGTTTCTGTTGCAGGACAAATAAGTTCTGGTGACCTAATGTGCTGCATAGTGACTGTAGTTAATACTTTATTTGCTGAGAGTCCATCTTACATGTCCTTGCTACGAAATTAGAATAGGTACCAGGGTGAAATGATAGATTGGTTAATTACTTGATTGTGGCCATAATTTTGTAACATACTACAACATCACATTGTATGTTTCTGTTATTCCTAAATGAAAATGGAAAAGAAACAAAAAAAGAGACAGACAGAGAGACAGTGAGAGAGAGAGAGAGGAAAAAGAGAAAGAGAGAGAATAGTTCCTAGCACAACACTAACCAGGGATTGGAGAGAGGAGAGTAAGAAAGTGGATAAGGGGCTGGGTTGGACCAAGAAGATTCTCTCTCTGTCCTGTTCCAGGTCTCCAATCTTGAAGATTAGGATATCAAGGCTGGACTTTGTGATGAGGAAAGGAAATTGGCCTAATTTCTTGTCCAAGTTTCTGCTCTCCATTGTCCTGTGACTAAAACATTATCATCTGCATTTTACCAAAGAGGAAATTAAGCTCAGAGAGATGAGATCGCCAAGCCTTGATTTGCATAGCCCCAGGGATATCACCACAGCCTGGTGTTACTGAGATTTGACAGTACGGCCTCAGGTCCAGTCCTGGTTTGAGGCCATACCACCAATAGGAAGAATAGCACTGAGGGAGAGTAGGCCACTATAACTTTTCTTTGGAGCTCTTTAGTTTCTCCAATGGTAGAGGGATTCTTTATATAAAAAGCCGAAATCACCCATATAGATCAAGTCCTCTAGGGAGCAATGCTTGACATCTCATCTCAAGAAGCCCATTTCTTCTACATCGCCCAAACCCACTGGGATTGTTGGATCCAATGAGCCAACATTGGCCACAATAAACCTTCTCAGTAATTATAGCATCACCAGATTCCAAACTTCAGCATCTGAGGGTGTCTGGAGCCAGATTATCTTGACCCTTCTAATGGGGTTCACGGTCCAGCCTGCTAAGAAGCCGCTGGATCTTGAGGACTAAAGTACTAATTTCTCAGCTTGTTTTAGAGTTTGCAAAATTCAGTCCTTGGTGCTTGTTCTAGCTAATTTCACATGTTGCTGTCACTTGTTATTAGGCAAAGGGAAAAATATACAGGCCCACTAGCAAATCCTCATTTAAAGAGAAAATAAAATACACATGGGCTCAGGCATACTTAAGGAAAGAAGCAATTAATTGGGTAGATATTGCTGAGTGTGTCTTGTGTAACTTAGGCAAATCAGGAGGCATGAAACTGACTGTTCAGGAGATTTCTTTGGCCACACAGCATGGTACAACCCCTAGGGCTCTAGTTTAGCCATCTTCAAATGACACCATGCAGTGTTCACAACATCATGCATCTTTCCAAGTGGGTGACAAATGAAAGAACCTTCCCCAAATACCATAGCTAAGCTCTGGGTTACTGATGACGTAGCTCTTCGGATAATGTAGTCCATGGATCATCAGGCCCTTGCTGGTGGCTGACACCTATTGAGCAATTTACGTGTAGCTACAACAGCTCGGAGGCATCCGCTGGGGCTCAGAGCCCTGATCCTGGAGCATCAGCCAGCATTGCAAGAAGCTCAAGCTGGCCCCCTTCATTTGATGAAGCATTTACAAAGCAGGAGAATGCCAAGCTGATAGGGAAGTTCATATGATCAATGTCACAAGCGTGGGGTGCTATGCTGGGCTGTCGAGATAGATGGGCATGTTCACTACTCTGGGATCCCCTAGTCAGGTTAGGGGGTAAGACCGTATATAGAAAAAGATCGATCATTGTGCACAGCAAGTACGTGTCACATGGCAGGGACAGTCATTTTCAGACTGAAAAATAAAACAGTTATAGCTTCATGTCTGATCTCAACATTTTCAGAGAGGGAAACTGAGGCTCAGAGAGGAATGGGAACAAAATAAATGGACCCAGTGAAGCAAAGACCAAACACTAGGCTGAAATAGCTCAGTCCAGACCTCTCCTGCATCTATCCAGTAGATGATTCCAGTTTGTCTAAGTGTTATCCACATAGTCATATGTAGGCATACGACACGTGGTTGAAGAAACCAATTTGGTTTCTTGCCCAATTGTCATTGCTGTTTAAAGGAGCTGGAGGTAGGACTTGGATTCTGTTTGGCTTCAGAGCTTTGGTGAGTGCCTGGAGAGGTCTCACGGAGAACTTCAAAAGAGAGAGGTCCATTAAAAGGGAGAAGAGGCATGTAGCTATGGAGGGAAGGGTATAGCTGTAACATTCTAGTTGGGTAGCCAGAGGGGTAGTGGGCAGACACAAATGACCTATAGGAAACTCTGATTCATTGGGTGCTCCTGTTTTCTTTTTGGTTTAGCTGAGATGCTTTTACTTACAAACCCACCTAACTAAATCAGCATTCTAAATTGTTCCAAGTGAGGAGGAGAATGCCTTGGTATCCCAGCTCCTATGACAGGGATGGCCACTAGCCTACCACTGGAATGCCATGTCTTTATACTGGAATGCCATGTCTTTACACAACTCTGTCTTCTTCCATGATCTCACAATCCAGTCAAGTTGGAAGTCCAGATTACTCATCACAGAGCACTTAAGACAGATGCCAGGGTATCTATGATCTCAGGACATTGGTTCTCAAACTTGGCTATTATTACTATTATTATTACTCATGAGGATATTTTAAAAGCACAGAGGTACAGGGAATTAGAGAAGTTTACAGCATAGCCCAAGTTTCAAATCAGTACCTCTGCTTTAGAGCTCCCTCATACAAGCTGGTGGGGAAACCTTTGGCCTCTCTTCTACTTAGAGCTCAGCCAGCTTGGAACCTCTGAGTTACTGGGGTTGATTGGGTTACTCTACTCATCCATTTGTCCATCAAACCTTGACTGTGTGCCTGTTGCATCCTAAATGTTAGACCCTGGGGATGTAGCTAGTTATATGCTGGTAAATATTTAATAGCCAGCTCTCTGGGAAGAGACAAAGGCCTGCTTTATGGTGTTGGCTGATTTCTCCATTAAAAAGAAAATGCTCCCATTGAAGCTACCAACATGAGATGGCTTAACTCAGAGTCAAGAAGAAATGCATGTAATTGGTTCTCGTGAGCCGGTGTAAGCTGGCTGCAGCTCACCCCTGGGTGAAGTGATAACTTCAATTCCCCTCCATGAGCTTAAGACTGGGAAGAGCGTGAGCTAGTTATATACAGTAAACTGAAATTCCACATCAAGATTGCAAGAGGACAGATGTGAATTCAACCTGGCAGGGCCATGGAAGTGGGGTTTCAAATGAATGAACTGTTGGCCAGAAACAGACCTTGGAAATCTATTTTCTCAGGTGACCTCCTGCCCCCACATACTTGGTTTTTGTTTTGTTTTGTTTTTCTCCAGCAGCCTCCAGTTCCCTATGATGTCATAGACATTCAATAAGAGCATCTGCCCAGGCTCAGCTCACTGGCATTACACACTGAAAGTTTAGCATTCTACCCCAGCACCAGAATTTAGTTAGCCTATTGGACATCATTTTATGAACACACGTGACTCATTAGTTGCTTATTTGTTTGTCTGTTTGGAGAGAGCTATGGCATGAATTCAGGGCCTGGCATTTGCTAGACTGGAGCTCTACATCTTGAACCATACACTTAGCCCTCATATCTAGATTGTCTTGCCTTTACTTCTCATCAATGCAGGCTTGTTCACTAGGTGGTTTGTTCTGGTCAGATGGGACCTTAACACTCCACTCGGGCTGATGTAGAACTGCGATCCTCTATCTCTCTTCCTTGCAAGAAGCTGGAATTGCAGCATAAGCCTCTGTGCTCAGCCTTTTTAGTTATTTTTGATGCGCGGTGAATAACTGGGTCCTAGTTCAGATTCACCTATGGACTGGCTTTTTGGGGCTGAGATGAGAGGTATAATAGCATTACTATTCCCTTGCTTAGCCAGTGCCAGAAATCAAATACCTCCTGGACAATGTATATTATTAGCATGCTAATATGAGGAACACAAGTTCATTTGCTTTGAACTAAAGGTTCTCTGCAGAAAAGGAAATCCAATCTCGGGTCCAAATTGCTCCTAATAAGCCTACAATTGGTAATCGCCTCGGTGAGGAGCCTCACAGACTATAATTGCGTGAAAAAATGGATGTCTTCCCGTAACCAATGGGAAGACCAAAACTTCCCCTCACTGAGTAATGGTTAATAACCTCATTTAACTTATTAATGAAATTAAAGGACTTTCCAGCCTTGGTTGATAAGTAATATTTGATGAGGTTGTTTTGTGGGTCTTCTGTGGAAGCCAAGAGTCTATTACGTTAAGGAAATCTTTGCTGGAGACCAGGCTGTATGGATCCAACCCAGAGAAGGAAGTGGCCTGCTTCGGAGCGGGGGGGTCAGTTTTGGGGTGTGTCTATGTGCAGGCATATCCTTGGTGGCCGTGTGAACCAGAGAAGCCAGAGTTAATGGTTAGTTTGGGGAGAGAGGGTTGGTAGTGTAGAAAGAGCTCAGCTGGGAGCAGAAACCTATCCTGGATCTACTCTGCTAGATGACTTTGGGTGAGTCATTTCCTCTCTCTGATCTCTTAATCTGCAAAGCAAAGAGCTGTTAAGTCTGCTAGACCTATGAGTCTATTTCTGGCTCTGGCTCTCTTGTCTTTGGGAAGCCGTTCAGTTCATAAAGAGAGAGAAAACATATCTCTTCTCACATGTCAAAACCAAGCTTCAACCCATAAAAATGTAGATCTTCGTATTAATGTGTGTGCCAGTGCTGAGACTTGAGCTCACAGCCTCTCATCTCACTTGCTTAGTGCTTTCATTCAAGGTTTGGCTCCTTTGAACCTCGAGCCACGCTTGCTTCCATCTTTTTCCTGGTTAAATCTTTTGGATTTTTCTTCCCAGGCTGGCTTTGAACTGCAAACCTCAGATCTGAACTTCCTAAAGAGCTATGGTTACAGGGGTGAACCACCAGCACCTAGTATATGTGCAGATTTTTGTAATAGTAAACAGTCCTTGCTAACTTCCTAGATCACCCTAGGGTTCAGAAGTTGTTTGCATTGAGCTCTAAAAACAAAAACCTGTGTTTTCAAGGCTACCCTTGCTCATCCCTCTGCTCTTTTTATTTTCTCCACCACTAGTGATCTAGAAATTTGGAGTTAAGATTTTGAGATTTCTGTGGTTTTGAATTAATGCCCTTAAACTAATATATGTATACCATTATTTACAGTTAATTCATTTGGAAAATTACTATGTGTATTTAATGCTTTGGGAGAGATGTTAAGAGTTCCAGCCATTTGTACTTAAAGTGCTCTAGGCAAAATGAATCACCCCATTCCTTGGTACCTTTCATGCTTCTTGTTCAGCAATTCCCACTGCTTGGGTTTGCTAAGTGTCTGTCCACAGTACGGAGCAAGACCCTTCCAGGACAGGAACTGAAACTCATTTCTCTGAGGGTTCCTATTTTCACTGTGCCTGCCACAAAGATGTTTGTACAACTAAATTGAGTTATCCTCCTTATAGGAAACCAGAAGCCAGCTAATCTTAAAATGTTTTTTCCAGAGCCTGTTTTCTTTGGTAGGATTTCCCTGCCCTCTCTCCCCACAAGGAAAGAATGTCTCTTCTACTCTGTTAATTTTCAAGCTATTAGATCCCAAGCTAACCCTGAGGTCAACCCAATTGCTTAATGAACATGAAAAAAGTAAAACTATGTGTCTTGTTTGCTTGTTTATTGTCTTTTGGAGGGTTAGAGGGGCCACAGAAAAGGTAGGACAAAGGGTGAATAAATGCAGCTGCAATAACCACTGGATAGTAAGTGGAAAATGAACTATACAACTTGTGAGTGGGCATGGGAGGAAGAACTTGGGAAAGAGCCAGGGAAAGGGCTTTAGCTGACTTATGTAACTGTGACCCCTGTGTACATCACCTCTGTAATAACAATAAAATATATTTTAAAAAAGAGAAAATAAAAAGTGCTCTAAATATGAATTAATAGGGAATTGGTTAGATGATCATTGGTTTAGTATAATTCATCCTGTAAAAGTAATGTTACCAAAACCAAATGTCTGTGACATAAATCAAGTTGGAAAAGCAGTTTCAAGATAGATATGTACTGTGTAAATAGAAGAACAAGAAAATGTACCACAAATATATAACTTGGCTATTTAGGCACTTGCACATTTGACAACCAGCCTTGTAATAAGGGCATGTTTACAAGTCCAAATAATAAATTGTCCTCATTTGAAAAAAAGAAAAACCACAAAACCTCAGTGTTTGCTGAGGATTGATCAATTACCAGACAATTGCAGATGCCTCACTCGACATATTTGTGTAAAGAAATGGAGGCTCAAAGGGATTTCAAAAATTAGCCAGTCATACAGCTACTGAGTGACAGTTCTGGAGTTTGAACTTGGGCTGGCCTATGTGGCTTTTTTGCCCACACACTGATGGTTTTCTGAGTCTAAATTCAGTTTCAGGCTCTTCATAATATATAATCCAACTACCTACCTCTGGCTCTTGAACTAGCCCTTTTCTGTCAATATAGCACCCTTCCTTCACCCTTCTTCCCTCAGATACAGGTGGAAACCTCAGAGACAGTTTGAGTTCCTGTCTCTGTCTGACTCTTTCAAATCAGCTACTCACAAAGACCACAATGCTTGTCCTACCCAACACTGCCTTTGACTTCCACGGCCCTTCTCTAGCATGTGCCCTGCCACAGCCTCCTCAAAAGTCTCTAAATCGATTGGTCTCAGGTTTTCCCTGCCCTCTACTGGCAATGCAAATTTTTCTCTAGTTGAATACTTGTTTCATTTATTGATTACATAGTTGATTTTCATCCAAAGGTACCCAGTGTTAAGACTTCATTGATATTACTTGAAGACCTGGAGCTAGGCACACAGGTTCAGTGGTCACAGAAGTGATCACAAAAGTCTATCTGAGAAGATTTCCCATAAATTCCTCTTAGAAGTAATTTTATGTTTAATTGACATGTACCATTACAACTTATATACAAGATACAGCATGATAATTAAGTACACGTGTACCATAGGTAATGATCCAACTGAGATAAGCAGCATTTTCAGCTCATCATTTTGTCTGTCTGTTGGAAACCTTCAGATTCTTCCTCTCCATTTATTTTGAAATGGATCATGAATTGTTGTAAACCATAGCTGCCCTATGGTACCCATAGAACATTGAACTGCTTCTGCCTTGTGCTAGCCAGCCTTTATGACTGTGACACAACACCCAAGAAAAACAACTGAAAGGTGGAAACATTTGTTTTAGCTCATGGTTCTCAGAGGTTTCAATTTGAGGATGGTTGGATCTGTTGTTTTGGTCTTCAGTAGAACTTGCATATCGTGGTGGCAGGAGCATGTGATGGAGGAGGTTATTCACCTCATGGAGGCCAGGAAGTACAGAGACAGAAAGTACCAGGGGGCAGGACAAAATACACCCTTCAAACATACAATCGGTGACCTACTTCCTCCATCAGGCCTCATCTCCCAGACCATCCAGTATGAACTCATTCATGGGCTGACCCACTTCTAAAGAGGCACTAGCTGAGGACAATGCTTTAAACACATGAGCCTTCTTCTTGGGGTAGTCTTCATACCCAAACCACAGCACCCTGCTTGTTGTTTTGGTACCTATCATCCACAGCCTCGCTTCAGGGGAATATTTCACTTCCTTGTTCGTGTCTTTGCAGCAACTCATCTCATAGAATTGAGCCTGTACTCCAGGAAAACAAAGAGTATTCTCTTTGTAAGAAAATGAAAAGAAGAAGAAGAAAGAGGCACCAATTGAGACTCTCATAACGGGTCAGGGGTTTGAATTGTACTATTCTTATATGAACTTCAAAGTGGCTCCTTTTGTTTTGGTACCAAGTGAAGTGAATTGGCTGTTTTAGATCACAGTTTGGCAGCAAGTGAGGTACTGGATCTGAGGCGTGGTCACCACTCAAAAGCACATTCCTCAGTCTCCTTGGCCTGATGCTGATAGAACCTTTAGGTCTAGCCTACATCTTCTTTCCTGTGCTGTCTCCCAGAGCTACATTGGGGAAAGACAAGTCCCTCAAGCCCCTCTGTCACTGTGCTATGACGTCCTTGTGTGACATACCTCCAATCCCTGCATGCCTGCTCTCTCCTCTCAGCTTCACCACCATACCTGCTTTGGTGCCCAGCCAATGCTGTTCATCTCTTAGGGCTTCCCTCTGCTTCTCTGAGCTCAGAGGAAGCATGCTTGTTATTAAACTTGCCCCCTTTATTACTCCCTTTATTGCTGTACTCACTGAGATCACCTTGAGTCAGGAGCAAGAGACAGTCTTGAAAGTTCAGACAGACATGGGTTGTTTCTGATTGGGGTCCCTGGAAGCAATCTCTGAGGTAAGAATGCTGTGAGGTCTTAAGAAGGAATGCCTAGAAAACCCACTAAGGAGATGGAAATGAGCAAAGTCTTGGCTTAAAACTTAAACAACAGGAAGCCAGAGAGGGTAAATAACACCTCAGTTCTCGACACTGTTCCAAGCTAGGCAGCTGGGCTTTCCTGTTTGAGGGTAGAGGTCGGCTGAATTCTGAGGTTCCTAGAATCTGATTATCCATGGTAGACCTCAGAGGGGTCTTCAAGGAATAGGTCACTAGAGGAAAGATTAAGCAAGCACCTAAACACAAACATAAACACAAGACTGGCAAGAAATGAAGGTAAGAGAAGGCAGAGAAATGATAGCTGGACTATGAACAATTTGGGGGGTACATTAGTGTCTAGCAATTTTAGCATCCTAGTTTGGCAAGCCTCTTAATTTTCTTTTTCTTTTGGTCATGGGGCTTGCATTCAGGGCTAAGGTGCTGTCCTTGCGTCATTTTGCTCAAGGTTAGCACTCTACCACTTTGAGCCACAGCGCTGCTTCTGGTTTTCTGGTGGTAAATTGGAGATAAGAGTCAAACAAGGACTTTTCAGCCCAGGCTGGCTTTGAACCGTGATCCTCAGAGCTCAGCCTCCTGAGTAGCTAGGATTACAGGCGTGAGCCACTGGCACTCAGGAAGTCTCTTAATTTTTTAGAGCTTTACTTTCTCCATGTGCAAATTGGAATGAAACCTATGTCAAGACAGACTAGAGGGATTGACGCAATAATCACTAAAATATGTAGATTGTTTTCTATAGAAAGAAACTTGCATTTTATTTGAATACATATATATATTTATATATACCCTATATACTATATCATATTATACTGTACTGTTGAATTTTTAAGTGGGCTTCATCCTTCTTTCCTTAAATCCTTCCTACATGCTCTTTCTTCTAATCCTCTTCTTGTCTAATACACACGTGCTATCTTTTAAATCTCACTTCAGAGGCTCCAAATGCTATTTCCTCTAGGAATTTTCCTTCCATTCTCAAGTGAGATTGTGTTCCTTCCTATCTCCATCATAAATTGTATACTTCCACTGAACCTTGGGACTTTCCTCATTCCTTTAAGCATCTATTCTGTTTATTTTCTCCATTAGTGTGGTGTAAATAGGCAAGTGTCATCTGTATTAGAAGAGATTATCTCATGATCACATTACTTCCATGCTTCCTAATCAGGTCAGTCATGTTATTCCTACTCTTTCTGTATTCCTGGATCTATTGGGTGAGGATGTGGATCTGTTGAAGGCATGACTGGACACAAGGAAAGCTTCACTGATATTTGAGTAGAATCCCTCAGGCTGTTGCTAGAGGGCATATTTAGTCCTAGATGATCAGTAAATCCATTCTGGTTAGCTAACTAGCTGGTGGATGGATTATAGGAGGTATTCCTATACCTGGGATTCCTAGACCTGTCCAAGTCCAAGTTTCTTACTGTGTGTACTGTCAGGCAAATCAGCCTCTTTTTTGGTCACAAGTTCCTTGAATGTCGAGTGAAAGAGTTGACCTTGATGGTCTGCAAGGATCTTCTTGTTACCAGGCCAGGTGTCTCTGTGTGGATCATGTAGATTGATGAGAAGCGGGTTCTGAGGTACAGGAAGAGGAAGACTGTGAATTATACTCCCATCCATAAAAGTCTCTGTGCCAAAAGACTTAAAGTTTTATCAGAGCCCTGGGAACCAACCCCAAGATAGTGGTTGAAATGCCAGATGTGGTTGAGCACTGGATGGACCTTAGAGAAGAGGTGAGGATGGGCTGGAGTCAGTGCTCTGAGCTCCTCCCTTGCACAGCCAGGTGCTCTCAAGAAAAGCTGGGCCATCTGAGAATGTGTCTGGCCCTGACACTACTCCCCCTTGCCCCCCAACTAATTTCACCATGCCTGTCAGCTGTTCCATAGCTGTGTGACCTCGGGCAAGCAAGATCTATGACGCAACTTCCTGATTGTCTTCATTGTGTCCTGGATAAAGCAGAGGCCAGTGGGTTACAGGACTTGAAAGGCTTAACCGGGTCAAAGCACATAGAATGGCAATCAGCAGCGCAGACTCCGTAAGCATCCATTACGAGACGGCTGGCTGTGTCACTGCAGCTGCTGCCACTGCTGAAGGGATAAGCACGCTGGCCGCATCAACCGTGCTGCATCGTGAGGTTTACCCCGTAGGTGTGGTGAAGAGGGCGAGAGGGTTAAAGCGTAGTAGACCTTTTATCTGAATCCAATGTCTCCAAGCTACTTAATCTCTCTGACACCAGGACTCTCATTTGTATAATGGCGGATTAAGGCTTACCTCTGAGGATTACTCTGAGGGTTAAATACTTGCTGGGTGGAGCATCTATTGCTTGCCAGGCCTGGTGTGAAACTCTATGGCTCATCTCTGTGGTAGGTTCCCGGTGCTTTGGAGGAGAGAGGGCAGGATGCGCTTGCAACCGAAGGAGATAAATTCACACTGTTGGGTAAGAAACATGGAAGTCACCACCCCGGGGCCAAGCAGGGGAGGAATATGAATAGGCCCGGGAAGATTTGGGGAAATGGATAGAAGCTGGATCCTCCTGGGTGAATTATGGTAGCAGCGTTACCTAGAAAATGTGTCTTTCGAAACAGTGGTCAGGCTCTGTGGGAGAAAGAAATCAGAAGGAAATCGTTTCTGTGGCTGGAAACCTCTGGGGCATTGTGCTTACTGGGCTGAGCTCCCTCCCAAGGCCTTCAGAGGCCTTGTTAGGAGGATTTCAGATCAAGTGGCTTTTCAGGGTCTCTAGGCCTGGTACTGTCTAAGGTATTCATGACACTGCAAAGGAGCAAGATCATTGTCCTCATGGGGTGCAGGGTCCAGGAGGGAAGACAAATAATAAGCAATAAACACAACAGATTATGAAACAGTAGAGTCGGTGGGTGGGTAAGAAGGTAAAATGACACATTGAAAACAGGAAGGAAAAAAAGATCACATAGATAGATGTAAGGCAATGGTTAAAGCCAGAGGCAGGCTGTGATATTATTTGGGGTGGACAGAGCAGTCTCACCCAGAAATTGATATTTGAGCTACGTTGATGGATGAGTTAATTGACTGTGGAAAGAATACATTTGGCAGAACAAAGACCCAGTGCAAAGACCCTGGGGCTAAAGGGTACCTATTTGATCTCCCCAGAGAAAGCCTATATGGCAAGCCATGACAAGGAGAAGGTGTAATGGACTGATATCCTGAGGGTTTTGTCGGCTACCATCACGTGCTTCTACATCCCCAGCTTTACCTTGTCTATCCAAGGTCTGACATACTATATAAAGGTTCTGAGAGGTCCTGCAGGAAAGAGGCTCCTTTCAGCATATTCTCCCACATACAGTTGTATTAGCCATTTTTCCATCACTGTAAAATATACCTGGGGCAAATCAACTTAAAGGAGAAAGGATTTATTTTAGCACATAATTTCTGAGGCTCTATTGGTTTTAGGCTCTGGTGAGAATCATAATGACAAGGTAGCATGTGATAGAGCAAAGCTACTCATCTCATAGTATCCAGAGAGAGAGAGAGAGTAGGGATGAGGGTAAGAGGGAGGGTGGAAGGAAGAGAAAAAGAGAGAGAAGGAAGAAGAGGGGGAAAGGGAGGGAAAGAAAGAGAGAGAGGGAGATGGAGAAAAAGGAGAGAAAAAGGAGAGACAGGGAGGGAGGAGAGAGAGAATAGGGACAGGAATAAGGAAATGAAGGGGAGGGATAAAAAGAAGGATGGAGAGGAGAGGGAGAAGGACAGGGAGGGGAGAAAGACAGGGACAGGAAGGAGAGAAGGTCAAGGACAGAAGGGGAAAAGTGAGCTTCAGGGAGGGAGGGGGGACGGAAAAGGGGAAAGGGAAAGAGAGAGGTAGGGGGAGGGAAAACGGAGTAACAGAGAGGGGAGAGAGAGAAGGATGGAGAGGGAGGAGGAGATGGAGAAGAAAGATATACCTTTCAGGGCAAGGAGGGACAGGGAATGAGGTCTAGCCTTCGAAGACACGCCTCCAGTGACCTATCTCCTCCAATCAGCTTCTACCTCCCAGTAGCCCAAGCCCTACATGAATGATTAACCCATTAATAAAATCAGCACCATGTGATCCAATCATCTTGTAATAGCACCAAGACCAGCTGGGGACAAAGCCTTCAACAGGTGAGTCTTTCCCAGGGAGGCTTTCGTGTCTGAACCACACAGCATCAGACCAGGAAACTCCTCTCATCCTTAGTGTCCTCTGCGCATGTCATGCCCCTCCCTTCCCTTGGGGTTTCAGATACTTGATCCACTTCAGATGGCATTCCCCCAAATAATTCACCTCTAGAGCCGTACTTCACTTTAAAGACTGACTCACATCTTGCTTAACTGGTATCCGAAAGGCCTTTCTGTTCAGAAAATGAAGCTGGTAGACCAGCTGCACTTGGCATCACCTGGGAAAGGTGTTAGAACTGTAGAATGTCACACCACCACCTGGGGTATGCTGAAGTTCTGACACGAGCTGGGGTTGGAAAACAGGTGCGTGCCAAGCAAGGCTGAAATACAGAACAATGGGGTGCGGTGGATGGGGAGGGTGCGATCGGAAGAGACACCTGCAGCACTTTATATAGACGGTGTCCTCCAGTACCCACCTGTAGCACGGCTCATCCAGGTGTTCCTGGAAGGTCCTCCGCATGCCCCTCCAAGCCTTTTCTGATTCATCATGACTCTGACACTTCTTCAGAAGAAGTTTCAGTCTCTGTGTGGAGAGATGAGCCCTCCCCCAAGAGGGTTGTCACTCACATCTGTCTGTCTTCAGATTGCTTGCTGCAATCCCAAGACTTTGCTTTCTGTCTCCACAAGGTCTCTCTTTCCACTGTCCTGAGCTTCTGAAGTCCTGTATTGACAGAAAGAGTGCTTAGGAGCAAGGAAGGAGGTTAGGGTTAGAGAGTGATCCAGGGCTGGAGGTATGGCTCAAGTGGTAGGACACCTGTCTACCTGCCACAGGGCCTTCATTCCCGTATTGACAAAAGAGAACGCTAATCCCAGCCTTCTATCTGCCACTCTCAGGTTCCAAAGTATTTTTTGCCAGTCTCTTTGTCTCTCCTCCTTTTGGTCTCTCATCAGCAGCCACCTGTCATGGCAAGAGCTTGTGCCTTTAGGTGTATTTCTGTCTCCACTGTGTTATTCTCACCACCAGCTTCAAATAGAAGAGTGGCAAGATATGATCCACATGGGGCAAAGGCACTGTGAAGTCCCGCACTTAGACTGTTTTATCCTCACAGTCTCTTTCCCTCATCTGTGAAAGGGATGGACACTTCTCTGCCTTGCGGGGTAGTAGTATGTGGGGTAAAATCCCAGGAGATCACTTGTGAGGCCTCTAATATGCTCTGTGCCTTTGGCTCCTAGACAAGAGACTATAATAATAGAAACTGGTAGACCTGAAAATTACTTGGATGATGTGTGATTGCTTGGGATAGAGCAGACTGAAATTTCTTGGTATACATAATGGCCCCTGAGAAGACCAACTGACTCTTAGGACATCTTATAGGCAAGAGATAG
This sequence comes from Dipodomys merriami, assembly GCF_024711535.1. Taxonomy (NCBI): domain Eukaryota; kingdom Metazoa; phylum Chordata; class Mammalia; order Rodentia; family Heteromyidae; genus Dipodomys; species Dipodomys merriami. Next base: position 9,387,382 of record NW_027203270.1, read on the forward strand.
CCTTCCTGGGCCTTCCATCTTGGCCAGTTTGATAAAGCAGCAAAGAGCTGCTCAGTTTGGCTGATCTCTTCCGTGCCTGTCAGAATCAATTGAGAAAACAAATCAGGATCTTTTTCTCAAGAGAAGGTAACAGCCACACCCACAAGCTGGTGGCTCATGCCTGTAATCCTACCTATTCAGGAAGCTGAAATTTGAGGATCAAAACCGACCCAGACAAGAAAGTCCATAAGACTGTTAATCTACAGTTAACCAGCAAAAAGCCAGAAGTAGAGTTGTGGTTGTAGTGGTAGTGTGCTGGTCTTGAGCAAAAAAGCAAAATAACAGTGCCCAGGCCCTGAATTCAAGCTCTTGTACCAGAATACAGAAAGAGCATTGGGAGAGTGTGGAGAGGGAGTCAGTTCTATCCCATGGGAAGGTGTTCAATTCTCAGTTAATACCACCGCAACTCAGAGGAGTGAGCTTTCAAGGAAGGAAGGCTGTGCACGGGTTCTGAATATATGTCTATCTGCATGTTCCTTACCAACAGAAACCAGTACAGAAAAAGAACATCAAGAGTCCTGAAAACTGAGTGGCCACAGTAGTCAGTAATAGGGTAGAAATGCGCTGCCCAGTCCTATCTGAGAGGACTTGCCTGCCTGTCACTCAGAACCTGCCACCCTGTGCATGGTATGACATCTATTTAACAGCATCATTCCTGACCTCTACTGGCTTGGTGACACCCCTCCCCCCTCCCTAACTTGTAACCACCCCCAAATATCTCCAGACCTCACCAGTTTTCCCCCAAGTAGAAACAAGATCAGTCCCAGCTAAGACCTACCATCCAACAGGCTACACAGGAAATGGTCTTTATCTGCTCAGTTCAGAAACCAAGCAAACAAAGGCTACTGAAATGTGTCTGGAACAGGCATGCCTGTTTGCTGCTCCTACAGCAGCCTGGGAAGTTGGCAGTGGTGGAGGCCATAGACTTTACAGGATGATTCTTCACAGCCCCTCCAGCAGCCTCCAGGGCAGGCAGGGCTCAGTCCTGGCCCTGCTCTCCTGCTCTTGTTTGGCTCTGTGTCTGATTCCTAAAGCCCAAAACCCAGTGGGAACTGTGGCTGAGTGACTTACTGGGGTGCTGCCTGCTTGAAAACTTCCCTGAGCATTTTTTTTTTGGATGTTGGGAATATTCCACTTCACATTGATTTATTATTATATTTTAAAAGACACAGAGATTTAAGACTCATCCAGGAGACTCTGCTTGCCAAGACATAATTAGGAGAAAATGACAGAGGTAGTAAATATATAATTAACTCTTTTCATAATGCCTTTTGCTGGCATTCTTAATCTATCCACACAGCCCGGGAAGCCGGTTCTCTCAAATCTCCAGGCAGCTAGAGACCAATTATCATCCTGTGTACATATTATATTCCTGAATAACCCATATACATGTTTACATAGGGGGAGTTTGCTAAGCGGGTTGCACAGAGATAAATAGGTAGACACACAGTCTCAGATCCTAATTGACTCCTGCAGATTGACTGGATGGTTTACTCACTGGTCGTTGATGTAGAGATTTTGTGTACCCACTGTGTCAGGCACAAGGCTCCTTACATCATACTGATACTGGTCCTTAACTTGGAGTTCCTATGTATGCATGTACATGATGCATTGGATTTCAGGGAGTTCTAGACATCTCTGTTCATGCACATGCTTATGGCTAAGTTCAGAGAAGTTAAGTGACTTGCCCAAAGTCACCCAGATATTAAGTAATGGAATGAATATTAGAGCCCAGTACAGTCTGATTTTTTTTTTACTATCTTCTACACTCTTCCTTTCAAAGCATATTTCCTAGAGAATGTGATCATTGAGCTGAATGTTAAGAAAGGTAACTAGGAATTCACCAGGTCAATGTGGTAGGAAATGGTCATTCGAAGGTCAGTGGAATCCTGGGAACTTCAAAAGTAAAGCCTAGAGAGAGAGAGCCATGGGTCCTCGGGAGGAGCTGGGGAAGGCATGCCAGGCAGGTTCCTGCTTCTAGATGGTCTTGCTGTAGAACCACAATGGAGTTGGGGACAGATCTTACCCTGAGGCCAGTCTTCTCTCCCCAGGAGCTCAGATAGCATCTATTTGGAGCTGCAGTACCAGCCAGACCCCACAACTCAAGTCACAAGGTGACACACTAGGCCCATTAAGAAACCAAGTAGCATTTGATGTCAGCCCAGGAACTGTCTACTGTCTTCTCTGGCCCAGGAAGCAGAGAACGTTAATTGTAGGGTGATAGCCATGTTCTTGCAGAGCATTTAATGTAGCATGTAATTGCAGGGTAAATAAATACAGAGCTATTTCCAGCTTTCAGCCCAGTGCTGCATGGTAGTGGTAATTACAACTGGGGATTGGCGGCTTGGTGTGATTTCCAAGGGATGGCTTCAGGCCCAAACTGGGTCAGCCACAAACGGGCCTGTCTGCTCCCAGAAGAACTAGGATGTTGGTGCTGGTCTATGCCAGCTTCTCACCTGCCCAGAAGAATGGGACTTCAGTCAGATGCTCTGGACTCCCCCAGTACTGTAGTCTACATTGTATTTTGGGGTGCCACAGCCTGGGGCTGATTCCAACTTTCTTTGGCTTAGAATCAAATGGACTTAGTTTACTATTAAGGTTCTTCTTCTTAGTGGCTTTTGTGACCTTGCTTAATTTGTTGTACCTCTCTGAACTTCAGATTCCTCATCTATAATACAGGGGTAAAAATGTTGCATATGCCATAAAGTTGTGAAATTAAATGAAACAATGTATGTAAAATGCAATGTGTGGTGTTTGATGCAGTGTAAATTAAATGTTAGCTGATGCTTCTTCCTGTCTTGCCCTTCTTTCTTATCTATTCTTTCCCTTTTCTTCCCTCCTACCCTGCCTTTCCCACTGTCCTACTCTCCTTTTTTCCCTTTTTTCTCTCTCCCTCCATCCTTTTTTCCTATCTCTCTTCTTTCTTTCCTCTACCTCTTTTCCTTCATTTTGTCCCTCTTTCCCTCCCTCCCTCCCTCCCTCCCTTCCTTCCTCCCTCCCTCCCTTCCTCCCTCCCTCCCTCCCTTCCTTCCTTCCTTCTTTCCTTCCTTCCTTCCTTCCTTCCTTCCTTCCTTCCTTCCTTCCTTCCTCCCTTCCTTCTTCCCTTCCTCCTTTCCTTCTTTCCTTTTTCCCTTCCTCCTCCCTACCCTCCTGCTTCTCTCTTAACTCCTTCCACAGCTATGCAAAAAAGGTATATTTTGCTGCTCAACAGACTTGGGTTTGAGTTCTGGTTACACCAGTTGCTTTGTTATTTGAGCCTTTAAACCATGACTTAACTTCCCTAGGACCCAGTGCTCTTATCTGTGGGGCAAAACAGTACTGTGCACATATCCACCTAGTTGCTGTGATGGTCAAGTGAGATTGTGGTCCCTAACATATGTTCCTGGTGAACTGTGACCAGGCAAGAATGAGACTTTCCCACCCATGCTTTATGGGTGGCACAGGCTGGTCTTCCAACTATACATCTGGGCCCAGTCTCTCTGTGCTGGTCCCATCAAAGAGTTTTTCTCCTTTATCTTCCATCTCTTGGGTTGGGCTCCCAGATCATTACCTTGTTATGGTTTGTCTCACATCTCTGATTGGGGGGGGGTTGTATCTCCTCTGGCTCTTCTTCCCTTGCTCACAGACTGAAGATGCCATTTAAGACTTCATTTGTAACTGTCAGCCTACATTTCATCCCCTGAAGTTTCAACTCCACCCTTGATTTTAATCAGTGAAGATTTTTCCCTCCAAACCTCCAACCATTCACTGGTCTCTGACTCCCTTTCAGCCCTCATTCCTCAACTACTTAAATATCTTTGCAGCCTACACTGGGTGCTGCTTCTTGGATCATCTATGGATGATCCTTTCTCAAACCACTGTTGCATGAGTTTTACAGTGACACGCCTTGACATGGTACGGTGGATGTTGCCTGGTCTCGACAGTTACCAGATATCGTGAGTATCTGCTTGTGAAATGCCTGCCCTCTATTTCCATAATCTCCCTTCATAAACCTAGCACCCCTGTGTCTTCCACACCCTGTGACTTTCCCAGACCCTGTCCTTACTGTTTGAGATCCCTCCTTGCCTTTGATCTCACCGACTTCTCAGATAAGTCCACCTGCTTTTTGTCTCTCATTGGAGCCTCAAGAAAGGACAGGGGCAGGGAAGTCCTGTTGTTGACACCTGTGCCTGAGTTTGTTCAATCTTTTTTTTCCAAGAGGAATACATTGCACTATCCTCAATGCACAGAGCACATGGGTACACAGAAGGACAGTGGGCAAGTCCAAGGTCATGGGCTCATCAGAAGGCAACTCTGTTCTCATTATATCAGGTAGCCCAAGGAGACCAGAAAGTACAACAGAAGCTGGAAACCCTTGGGGGCAGGAGGGTTCTTGCCCCAAGGCCCTGAACAAAATATCCATTCGTGAGATGAGGTGGTCCTGGAGTCTTCAGGGGAGGGAAGCGCCGCTGCACTGAGCTGGGCTGGAAGGGGAAGGATGCCTATGCTCACTCATGCTAATTCTGACATTTTCCCCTGCGTCTGCTTGTCATCATCAACTTATAATTTAACCTCATGGTGGCGATGCCTCTGGAATGTCAACAAGGCTTGTTGGAATTTTCATTTCAGCCCTTGCAGCTGGCCCCTGGTATTTCTGATACAAATGACGTGCAGCTGCATTTCGCCTATGCTGTCTGCTCCCCCACCCCCTACACACACACATCTAGCAAATGGAGGTGTTAGGTACACTTAATCCAGAGAGAGAGAGAGAGAGAGAGAGAGAGAGAGAGAGAGAGAGAGAGAGAGAGAGAGAGAGAGAGAGAGAGAGAGTCAGTCTGCACAGTGGGAAGAGAAGAGCGCTTGCCAATTCTGCCACAGGCATTTCCTATGGACTGTTCTGCCTAAGCCAATTAACCTAAAGTAATTGCTGCAAAGCATGAGATATTGATGATGTAGACAGGGGGCTGACCCCAAGGGTGGCTGGAGGGGACCTACTGAATAATAGAATGTAACTATGTCTGTGCAGTATTTACCTCTCTGCAAGTGCCTCTCTCTATACTCCAGTGGTGATCTGGGCAAAGAGGTTGTGATGGAATCCTTGTTCTATTTCAATGGAACTCACACATACACACACACACACACACACACACACACACACACACACACACCACCACCACCACCACCACCACCACCACCAACAACAACAACAACAACAACAACAAAGCTCAACATTAATTCTATGTCTAGATTTTGCAACCACTTATTGATGATCTATCTATTAAGAGTCTGATGTGAGCCAGGCACTGGGCCTCACTGAAGAGCATGGCTTTTCTCTCCCTGACATTCACAACAGTTGTCTGTAGGGTTGTCCTCTCCTAAGGGACGTCATTCTCTCATTCCCTACCTCTTCAGCCCTTTTCTCTTCTGACTCAGAAGAAACTAAGTTTAAGGAAAGGTCTGGTGTTCCGTGATCATACACCTCTGCTAGCTTCTGTACCCCATCCCAACAGCAGCCAGTGACACTGAACCTTTCCAGGGAAGGAGCAGGCCTGGTATGTATCTCAGTAAGAGACTGGAGAGGGACCTGGGAGGACAGTGCCCCTTCTTAGCTCTGGAAGCAAGGTACCTGCCTGGCAATACTGATGGACATTGCAGCTAAGACTACAAGACACTGGGTGGATGGGGGAGCCCTAAGGGGAAATTTAGACATAGGAGTGGTACTTGGCAAAGGCAATTGAAGTTTTCTCTCTCTCTCTCTCTCTCTCTCTCTCTCTCTCTCTCTCTCTCTCTCTCTCTCTCTCACACACACACACACACACACACACACACACACACACACATACACACACACACACACACACACACACACACACACACATACACACACACACATAATAGCTGCTAGAGAAAAGTCCAAGAGCGAAGGGAAGCTTTGAGCTCTTTGAATTTGCCACTTCTACTTGGGTGTTGGAGCCTCAGGAATTAGGGAAGAACTACTCAAGGCTTCATATACAGGACAGGAGAGGCAGAAGACTTGACAGGCACGCCTCCTGATTTCCTGGCCCAGAGTGTCTCCCACTTGCCAAAACTTCTTGGAGAGGATGAGAATTTGCCCATTTTTCAAATGGAGAAGCTGAAGCCAGGAAGAAAACAAGATTTTCAGCAAATGAAACTCCCTGCAGAGACTGAAGAATGGAGTAGAAGGTAATCGAGCGAGCATCACAGAGGATTTTCCTTTCTTAGGCATCTATGTAGAGCTCTTTCCAGGGTAAGGGAAATGGGTCTACAAAGGTATGCATGAGGCCTAATACAGCCAGACAGGTGCTGTTCGATTGACATGTACTCCATAGGAAACACCCACAGGATCACAGCAAGTAGGCTTACCCAGGGTGGGCCTGTTTATAATCCAGGCCAAATCCTATTTGCTTTAATAAGCCTGTGTGTAAATGTTGGGCTGTAACTCCTGCCCTGGGTCGGCCTGGTGGGATGAATGATCAAGAGCAAGCCACCACGCTCTGTGTCTATATGTTCAAGAGGTCGCATAAGTCAAAGTCAAATACACCCTGGAGTGGAGGGAGAGCTCAGAGATCCATTTGGTGTGAGCACAGTTAATTGAAAATCAGAGCACGCCAGCCTGCCTAATCTGTACTCTGGAATTTGCATCCCTATCCTGCTGGGCAGTAAGAAAGCACCCAGTGGCCCAAGACAGCCTGATCCTTCTGCCAGGCCTCAGCATAACTATCCAAACTCTGTCCTCCCCCAGTCCTGGCAGCTTGCCCCACCTGTACTTGAAGAGACAACAGGGAACAATGCCCCAACTTCACAACTGCACTGGCATGTGATGCTACTATTCTTGTATCCACAGGATCCTTGGTCCCTAGCAGCTGCTTCTGATCCCTTCAAATGAACAACCCCTGGTCCACCCAAAGGTGCCATGCCCTGTGTTCCAACTCAGTGCTGGACTCTGGGTGTTCTCTCTCCTGCTAAAATCTGTAGTTGCCCAGCTCCAGAGAACCCTTAGTCATGAGACACACACTCTCTCTCTCTCTCTCTCTCTCTCTCTCTCTCTCTCTCTCTCTCTCTCTCTCTCTCTCTCTCTCTCTCTCTCTCTCTCTGTGAGCACACACACATGGCTGGCCCTACCTCAGTGGAGAAACTAGCCACTTGCTCTTGGATCACACTGTCAGTTATTTCTCCTCCAATCTCAGTCCCCAATGTGTACAAAAGTGAATCATGGCTCAGAAAGGGCAGTAGCTCAGCCAGGTTTATCTGTATCTCCCTTTCACTCTCTCTTACAGGGGACCAGGCTCTACAGCGAGCTTTGAGACCTAAAGCGTATGATGCTCACTCATCACTCAAACTGACCTGGTCTTCATTCTCTTCTCAGGGCCCAGGGTAGGGCAGGGGCTAGTGTTACCGACTGGCTCGGGGAATGTGTGATGGGTGATCACAGGTATCAACTTGAGCTTTTCATCACGTTGGCTTAAAGAACAGGCAGGTGCAAACTTCAGGCAATAAACTACATTTCTTTACACAGAAGAGGAATTGCTTTCTGTTCATGAAGGCATACCATGTAAGTTTGGAACCACACAGACTATAGGCATACCATGTAAGTTTGGAACCACACAGTTCTTCATGAAGATTGTAGGAGGCTGTTGATCCAAGGCTGGAGACCACTGGAGCTTGGGATGATATTGATCCTGGTTTTGTCTTGAAGAAGAAGAAAACACTCTTTCAAAGCACAGAACAAGCCAAAGTCTGGAATGTGAATAATTTCCCCCCTTTCCCTATTAGGTTTCTGTCATGTATTCAGTAGATGCACCAAGCATCAAAAGTACATCGATTGCTACTATATGTCAAGTTCTTTGTTTGGCTCTGTGGGGGATTCAAACATGGCTGACAGACAACTCTCTGCTCTCCTCTAACCTGGTTGCTAAGAAAGGTCTGTCATGCCCAGGATGTTGATGATTGTGTTTACTTGGCATTGGTTAAGTCTGTAGTTTATGGATTGATGTTTAGTTTCCAACCTCATTGCCCATTTGGAGGCTCTGTTTTCTCATCTGTAAGGAGGATGGAGATGCAATTACCCTCCCCATATGGCTATAAACCTGAAGTCAAACTCTAAAATGCCCTGAGCCCAGAGAGAATTATTATTTCTGTTGATTTTTTTCTCAGTCTCCTGTATGAGTTCCCATGAATCCCAAAACCATCACAGCTCCCAGTGACACAAAGACAAGGCCATGCACCTCAATCCCTTTTCCCCCTCTCACGAAGCCATGGATGCAGAATGTTCGCAGTTCATCACAAGATTGGGGGCTAAATAGACAAGTTTGAGTCCCATGCAGAGTGCTGTCAAAGACCCTTAATAGGATGAGATAGAAACAATCATAGAGAACTAAATTCCTTCCTTCCTTCCTTCCTTCCTTCCTTCCTTCCTTTCTCTCTCCTCTCTTTTTCTTTCTTTCTTTCTTTCTTTCTCTCTTTCTTTCTTTCTTTCTTTCTTTCTTTTTCTTTCTTTCTTTCTTTCTTTCTTTCTTTCTTTCTTTCTTTCTTTCTTTCTTTCTTTCTTTCTTTCCTTTTTCTTTGCTTCTTTCCTTCTTTCTCCCTTTTGCCAGTTCTGAGGCTTGAACTTAAAGCCTAGGTTCTATCTCTCAGCTTTTTCACTCAATCTGGTATGCCATCACTTGAGCCACACCTCCACTTCCAGCTTTTTGTTGGTGAATTGGAGGTTAGGGTCTCACAGATTTGCTTACCTGGGCTGGCTTTGAACTGAGTTCCTCAAATTCAGCCTTCTGAGTAGCTAGGATTACAGGCCTGAGCCACTGCCTGAGAACTTCCTAGTTCTCTGTGTCTGTGTATCCTTACATGTAAGTGGGTGCATCCAGACACAGTCCTCTGTTTCCAGAGTTCCTTCCAGCCAGATGGGCCCCTGTTTTGTCCTCATCTCCTTTGTGGGTAGTTTTAATTGCTTCCCCCCCCCCCCACTATCTTGTTACTGTATATTCATTGTGCAAAGGGCTTTCCCTGTGGCATTTCCACACACAAAAATAATGCACTTTGGCCACAGTCATCTTCTTGATGACGCTTGCTGTCCCTCCTCACCCTTTTAAAGCAGTGTTATTTGGATTCATTACTCTATTTTCATACATGTGCATGAAGTACACTATTCACTGCCCTTCACCCTACCTTTTCACCCTCTCCCTTCCCACACTCAGTTATTCATTTTTTGATGTGTAGATCCTACATATGAGAGAGGGAGTTTTCATTATATACATAAAGGGAAAGGCAGGAACAGGATCCCAAACCTGTCACTTTCAGAAACTATTGTTGAGTGTCTCTGCCTGCCTCTGTGTGTGTGTGTGTGTGTGTGTGTGTGTGTGTGTGCGCGCGCGTGTACACATGTGCATGTGTGTTTGTGTTATGTGCCACTCCAGCCTTTGAACTTGTCAGCATCCTCTCTTGGGTACAGCTCTCCTGAGGATTGTGGTAGGGTCTGGGGTGAGAGCAGGCATCCCCACCCTCTCCACAAAGGTGAGGCAGACAGGGTGCTGAGAACATAGAAGCGCTCAGAGCCTCTGGACTCTGCTCAGCTGGCCTCTGTGTTCACTGTGAATCATTTTTGCTGGAGCCCTGCAGGAAACTATGTGCCCTCTGAGTGGTCAATGCCATTGCACGGATGTCCTGGAGGGAAACAGAAAGCAATGGGTGTGGAGGGGCCAGGCCAGGCAGGGAGGAGCACAGATCTACAAGGCCCAGGTGCAGCTTCTCAATGCACCATGTTGAGATATGTAATAGGGATGGAAAACAAGAAGCCCGCTGCCTCCTTGGCTGGACACAGAGGCAGTGAATCTGCAGCCAGCATGAGACACTCAGAATACCTCCGGTTATTCTGAACAACTCTTTGTTCTTGCTGGGAGATAGAGTCTTAGGCTCTCTGCTTTAGCCAGAATGCTGCCTGGAATGATAGAAAAGATGAAGCAACTTGGGGCCAATCAGTCCTGGCTCCTGTGCTGACTGGCGCTGCATTTGCTTACTACACACCTGCAGGAGAGCTGTGGGGGCCCCACAGATCTCTTATAATGCTGATAGAAACACCTTACGGGGTTAGCCTTAAGTCTCTCCCTATACCTGTCTTGAAGGTTGGGGCCCCAGATGCTCCGGGCAGAAGCTGCCTGGATTTCTTGTCTTGTGGGGTCTCAGCAGTGTAGCTACAGTATCATGCCTGCTGTGGAGTTCTTCCTGTGGCTTGGGGCTCAACTCAGCATGAACAGATGTGATACTTTCTGTGTGAGAGTTCCACCCACGTCTGGGGAGTACCCCAAAGCCTAGCACCCATCCAAGCCAAGAGTTAAGTAGTATCAGCAGCTCTTAGGATGAACCCCCAGTTCAGGAGGTCTGAGTGGGGTTCTCCTGAGGCTTGGGAGGGGACACAGCCGTCTATCATCCTCACTGACTTTAAAGTGTGGGACGAGTCTGTCTTTCTGAGGATATTTGATAATGTTGAGGAATGTGTTTGATAATGGGAGGTACCAAGGGCATCTAGTACATAGAAACCAGAGACACTGTTAAATATCCATTTTTATTTAACAGTGGTGCAGAGATGACCATCTGAGGCCTCAGGACTGTGGAGGATGCAGGCAAGTGGGGACCCATTGGGTTTTGCATGGCTCAAACCCCATGGTGCCAGCAGCTGGATGGAATGAGAGAGCATGCACCATTAGGCCAGTGTGTCTTTGCTTTCTCTTCATCCCTCTTTCCCTCCTTCCTTCCACCCCCAATCTAGAAGGGACATCAGAGGCCTGGTGCTTCCAAGGTCTCCTCCTCAGCCCTTGGCATCTTCCTTGTGGTAGCTACTAAAGGATCCCAGGGGAAACAGTTGCCACAGCTGGTCAAACTTCTGAGCACCAAGAGGGTCCTTAGTTACCCATGTTGGAAGTCAGTGGATAATTGCAGCTGCCTGCAGTTACCACTGTCCTAGCCATGCAGCGGGGACAACAGAGGTCTGCTTCGCAGATGATTCCTTCTTGCCCTGATCTCATTTCTCTCAGTCCGTGCTGAAGGCTGCCCTGCCTACCTGGCAGATGGAGTCCGATCTGCTCCTGGGCAGCCAGCCTGACCGAGCAGCCATGTCTCTGCCATCTGGAACTAGGAGCTGCCCTGTGTTTACACATTCACTCATATGCCTCCAGCACTCACTCGTTCGTTCATCCATTTGGTCAGTCTATAACATTTATTGAGCATTGACTTGTGGGCTAGGAAATGGGGATTTAATATTCTTTTGTAGATAGGGAACCTGAATCTCCAAGATCTACATGTATCTGTCTAAAAGTCTTGCCAATGTAAAAGCCAAAAAGAACATAGAGAGTCCAGAACTCCCAAGTTCTTACAAATGGTTTCTTACACTGGCTACCGTCCACATTACCTGGAGAGCTTTATATGCATGCAAATGTTTGAGCTCCACTGCAGAATGAATCAGTCACGGAGAGTGGAGGCTCTGGGATTGGCATTACAAATCACACACACACACACACACACACACACACACACACACACACACACACACACATTTCCTGGTAGGTGGGTGATTGTGGCTGAAACTCAAGGCTGGTTACACATTCACTACCTATCATACCTCTTGCATCCCAGAAGGAAGCCAGCTCCCTATAGGACATGCCAGCACCCCAAGGTATATCTAACATCTTTGCTGAAGCATCTTGCCAAATTTTACCTCAACAGACTATACTGAGGGTTTTATGGCTTGTTGCATGGCTGGAATCTCTTGTCCTCTCTATGAGGCATAGTGGTAATGGGGCCACACACATGGGCAGATGGGCACTTCCTGGCCCAGAAATCCACGTTCACGTCTCCCTTCTCCAGGATTGGGGGATTAGGGGCTAAATATAGAGGCTACCTATTAAGTAAGGGCCTCTGCACCTGCCCACCCCAATCCCCTTAGATACTCATGCGGTGGCTGAATGGCTCCAGCAATCTGTTCTGCAGCTTGCAGCCATAGCAGTGAGGGAGAGGCCCCTTAGAGACATGGGGCGGGGGGGGGGGGCAGAGGACTATTTATCCTAGGCACAGTTCTGAGGAGATGGGTGCGAAGGCTTCACAGATGGAGGTCCAGCCATGATGCTTCTGTTCAGGTTCAGGGCTCTCTAGCTCTGGTTCTGGAGTAAAGGGAGGCCACCATTTTTATTTTGCATGATCTAGAGAGGAAGGCTACTGGGCCGGAGTCAGTCAGACATGCAAGGAAGTCATTGAGCCTTGAGAACTAGACATGGTACTGACCATGACAAGGTGGGTAGGAAGACAAGGATTAAAGGAACTCTTCCATGGATGACACATAATGAGCTCCTACCACGGCTTTGCCACACAGCGGGTCCTTGGGACCATGTGATTTGTGGTACATTGGGTTTGTTCATCTGTAAAATGGGGAGAGTAACAGACTGGATTCCATAGTCTTCAGGGCCAACACAAGACTAAAAATGTGAAGCTTACCTAGGTCGAAAGTGATGAAGAATTCCAACAGAGCTGCAAGCTAACACTGAAGTGGGCTGGTTAAGTGAGCACAGGAAGTGGTATGGCTGCACACGTGTCCTGTCCTATCTCCTTCAGAGAACCAAGGGGAGAGACTCATGAGACACTGTCTGTGTCATCCTGCTTCTGGCACTGGTGATCTTCATTCTGACTACTAATTAGGCAAGAGCTATATTGCGGGAGCCCTACATGACCTGCCTTGCTGTGACATGCATTGTAGGGAGAAGAGCTATAGATGGAGCCCAGATTTTGTGGTTTCCAACAGCAAGCTACAGAGTGAAGGCTTGATGAGTGGTGAGCTCCAAGGAGGGAGTGACTAAAAACCCAACCTGGCTCTAAGGTGAGCTGGAGTGTATTACAGGGGATTGAATGCAAGAAACCAGGTAGAAAAAAAATAAACAGGGATCCTGTGATTTTAAACTCCTGACACAGAGACAAGGAGAGCTGGGATGAGCAGGTTCTAGCCACATAGCCCCTGAGCTATCTGGGGATCAGCCCCGATCGATGGATGTAGGACAGGTTTTTACAGACTTCAAATAACGTTTAGGTTCATGCACAGGTAAGACTTGCAAGGAAAAGGCTTGAGGAAGACTGGCGGAGGTGGTAATTGAAATATTAGAATATGCAAACAAGTTAGGGCAAAGCACATTTCCTGGTTTGGGGAACTGGGGATAAAATAACTGAAGATCAACCCTGTACAAGATTAGCAAGGGAAACCCAGAGCTGGGAACTGACCGGTGACAAGAGGAAGGAATCAAGAACCCGCTGTCCCTCTGCAGGAGATGGTCCTGAGTCTTCTGATGTACAGAATGCACTCAGTGTCATCCAGTGTCAGGTGTGCCAGCCACCTCTCCTCACACCAGATAGGTAGGGTACGTAGGTAGTGAGCAATGCCATGCAGTTTTCTTTCTCATATCAATTCACAATTCTTGGGTATTTTTTAATTGAGTTATATTCTATGGTATTGCTGGGTTTTACGATGGTTCCCATATGTTTGTCTTCAGGGTGATTTTGTTATTGCATGAGCTACATTACCTACATTAAATGGTCTATTAATGGAATATTAGTCCTGGGATGCTCAGAGAAGTTAAGTCACTTACCCGGTTCACGTAGCTACAACAGAGCAGGGTAGAGGAATTGCAACCCTGGGCTGCCTCCTTCCCCAGCTTCCCCCATATTCTCATTAGTTAGCACAAGCAGGACAGAAGGACCAACAGCCTGAAAGCACTCCCTGTCACCAAGCTTGGCTCTCCTCCATTCTCCCTGCTAACAATGCCATCTGCACAGGTACGCTGACAGAAACCAGAGAACACCTTGTTCTACAGAATTGTTGATTGTAGGTAATTTGCTCTCCTTCTGCCATAGCAGCCTCGGAACAATGAGCCTTTTGTAGGGGCTCTGTCTCCTTCCTCTAGTCAAAGGCTTCACAGAGAGGCCACTCACGGGTCTGTGTGCCCTCAGTGATGTTGAGGGGGACAGGGTAGCAGGTGGGTGGCCTGAGCCGGGAGGAGAATGACTGACCTCTACTGCCCCCGCACTCCTTACTCCCCTGGGGCTGGTCACTTTGACAGCATACTGGTTCCTCTCCCAGGAAGAAGTCAGTGGGAGGAAGAGCAACATAGTGCGCTGGTTAGAAGTGTAAGTTCTTCCTTTCAGGAATTTGATTCAGGCTCTGTTATTTCCAAACGGTGTAACCTCAGATCAGTTACTTAGCCAATCTGTGCCCTTGTTTCCTCCGCTTCACATGAGAATGAGAATAGACCATAGGGACCAGAGGGAAGGGAGCTAATAGAGGTAACTGTTGACCACTATTATCATGCTACCTGAGCCTCCTGAAAAGAGGCCACTTCCTCCTGAAATCCATTCTCATTTATGACTCTGGGGTTTTAGCAGTTCCTTTGTGCGTGGCCTCCCATCATGATGACTTGAGTGGCTAGAAGATGATGAGGGAGTGATGCTGCATTGTCTCTGTTCTCTCCATGTTTCCTGCTGAAATCAGAAACAAAAGTAAAGATCAGCCTGCCATCCCAGCTAACTAGGACGTGGAGAGAGGAGAATCCTTGCTCAAGACAAGCTGAGGAAAGTTAGCAAGAACCTTAACTCAAACAAGAAGCCAGGTCTGGTGGTGCATACCTGTAACCGCAGCTACTGGAGAGGTAGAGATAGCAAAACTGCAGTCCAAGATGGCTTTGGTCAAAAGCACTATCTGAAAAATCACTAAAGCAAAAAGAGATGGCTAGAGGCATGGTTTATATGGCAGAGTACTTACCTAGCAAGCACAAGATCCTGGGTTCAATCCCTGATACAACTAAATTAAATACATTTTAAAAATAATAAGTAAAAAATAAAATAATTAACAGCACATTTACCTTCAAGCTGAAGGGCATGCTCTTCAGAGTTGCAAGTACTCCATGTAAATCACAGCTCTGCCATTTATCAACTGCAATCTGCAGCAGGTTGCTAGACCAGCCTCTCTGACCCTCCATGCCCCCTTTGGTATATCATATTTTCCCCAGGAGTTAGCATTTTTGACATAATATTTGATACATGATAGGCATTCAAGAAAAAAAAAACCCTTCCCTTCCTCTCCTCTCTCTCATTTCACTTCCTTGTAACCATTGATCACTAAGTACGCTGGAATGGAATGTCAGGGTCGAATTCATGGTCTCCAGATCCACCCCCTTCCCTGTGAGCCTGTCACTCTCACCTGCCACCAGCATGGGGTGGAAGCATCCGCCATGTATCCTCCAACCAAGGAATTAGAACTTCTCTCTTGGCAACCATAAGCAAGAGTTCATATACTGTAAGGGTGGGTAGGGAAACGGAGGCCATTGGGGAGGACATAAACATCCTCTAAGACTGCCACAGTAAGATGAGGAACCCTGCTCTGATCCCAGCATCATTCTCTCCTCTCCATCCTAGGTGGCTACCTAGAGTAGAAGCAGGCCTCACCCTTTCAAATGAAAGAAGGTTCTAGAACCCAGCCGAGTGCTATCGTGTCTGTGGCAGGAGAGGGGATGGTACTTGATAAGGGTGATGAGGAAGGCCTGATCTCTTGAAAGAGGAGGCTGGGAGTGCCTGTGAAAGTCTCTGGAATATTCTCAACAAGCCAATTTTGAAAGGTCTGGGTTAGACTCGACCACCAACTCTTGAGCTTGATTGAACTTATCTTGGAGAGAGGACCCCTGCACTGTAGACCTCATCACATTGTGGTGTCTGTGATACACATTGTACATCCAAAAACCAAAGTTACTCCGCGATGCCAACATGGTTTCATCTGACGTGTCTACTCTAGCCAAGGTGGTGGCTGCCAGAATCTAAGTAACCCAAGATCTCATTTGCATAGAACAGAAAGAGTGCTGAGATCCACTAGTAATGCCTTCCCTGGGCACAGCTATGGCTAATACAATCTGCATGCTATACAACTTTCTTCTGAGTTTAACGCAAGGCTTCATTCTGCAAGAGAGGAGACCAAAGCTATTGGAAACAGAAAGGGTCTCAACCTCAAATTTTCTGATGTCAAGTAGGACAACCCAATTATGAATGTTTTATCTTGGTAAAAACATTTGACATCTGTTTTCCTAAAAGTCATTCCCCTCATAATCCACCTGATAGGTTCCATGAACCAAAGACCCACATTGATGAACATCTTCAGCTATCTCTATGGACAAGACATGCTGAGTTGAATGTTCTCACTTAGCAATGATAACACAATGATGACAATACAAAACATAAACAATATTGCATATGACACAGAGTATGGATTCTCTATGGATTTTGTTATACATACTATAACAAATAGCATAGTTGTATATTAAGTACTTTAAGTTGTATATAATCCATTGCATAGATAAGTCACCTTGCTTCTCTGGGCTTCAGTTTTCTCACCTGAATAATAAAAACTCTGAACAGATGCTCCCATTTTGTGCTGGCATTTCCATCTCTGTACCTCATATTGTCAGCAACTATTCTGTGCCCAGAAATGGGAAAATGATAAGGGGACAGATATGAAACCCAGTTAGTTGGTTCTTTGCTCCAAAATCACTCAGCCTCATTTTCAAGAGACAAGACAATGAGACTCAAATGCACCCAAATGCACTGGACCCAGAAACAAGATAGGATGCAGCAAGGAGTGGAAGGGCTTGAACCTGGCTAACCCTTCCAAGCCAGGCAGCCATGGGCATGGGCACTGGACACATGTTTAGGTCTCAGCATTCCTGTCTTTAAGACTAAGCTTGTATTACACCCATTGCTGAGGACCTGGGAAGTTGAGAATGTGGAGATGAGTATGATCTGGCAGTCAGTCAGAGCTCAGTGCAATAGCTGAACTCTCATTGCAGATATGGCCCAGAAGAGAACGGAAAGAACTTTTGGGGGAAAGATAAGAAAATGTAGTAGAAAAAAGCCTTCCAGTAGGAAGTGAGCTGGAGGAATACATTTGTTTGGGTAGGGAGACGTGACAAGAACCACTTTTTTAACCAAGTTTCCCTCCCCCCTTCTCTCTTTGGCCCTTTCTTGGCTACTTTGGAAAGGAACATGAATATTAAGTACATTTTTCATATACTTTGAAGAAAACCAGACAGTGCTGGCAGTGGCCCGGTGGATCTCTTACATATTTAAAGAGCATCCTGTTGATTTGAGGGGAAGACAGCTGTGCCTTGGTTTTTCTATCTCGGTAGCCACCAGCGCCACCCCCCTTCCCCAACTACAAGCTGACATGAGCACTTTATTCCTGACTGAAAATGTTAATGGAGGAGACAACCCCGCATTCCACAAACCCTGCAAAACGCTGTGCAGGGTGTAAAGCATTGGGAGGGCCATAGGATGGGAATTTGCGGGGGCTCTGGGACAATGAGCAGTCTGTACCAGCATCTCATTACTCCAAAACCTCCCCTTCCCAGGAATCTTCCATCTGACTCTCTAGTTTGTCCTATAGGAGCACTGACTATGTCCAGGATGGCTTGGATGTCCTTGTCGCTCTACAGGAGACATTTTTTGATGCACATCTCATCCTCTGCTACTCACAGTATCCCTTCCTCATTCCTAAAGCCCCCCTACCCACGTAGCTCCCCACATCCTGTTTTTATGCCTCATTGGACTTTGGGCTCTTTCATTTCTTACTAGCAAACTGTAGGGGCTCAATCAGTGCTGGACAAGCAGGCAGAACAGATTCTGTTTCCTGAGCTGGTATATCCCTGACTGCAAGTTAGAGAGTAAATGTGGACTATAAGGTTCTAGGACACCTCTCTGCATAGCAGGGGTAGCAAGCAGCCACTCTACACTTTTAGGCTGTTTTTCTTCCCCTTCTTCTATCCCAAGTCTGTCTCTCAAACTACCCAACAATGCCAGGAGAGGCTATTTAAAATTCTCCCCTTGTATAAGCAATCATCACCTGAGCAGACAATTATGCAAAGTGCCAAGCCATCTTTCACTCTCCAGGAGAAATCCAAACAGAACCTACCTGTTTGGCTGCTTCTGCAAGGATGCCCAGCCCTGCCATTAACCATGTAGCTCAGCTTTAACCAGGCATAGTCATCAAAAGGTGGAATTTCCCATCATGCTCTCTCCACCTCCGCAGCACATAGGATTGGGATGTGCTTCATGTCCATTGTGTCCTCTGCTGCTGCCTGTGGTTCTGCACTCACTTGTCCCCGAGTGCTGTCCTCTGCCCAGCCCCTATGCTGACTTCTGCAAAACGCAGAGACTCTGGACTCTTCTTTCCACACACAGCAGTGTTGAGGTGTCTTCCAAGGTCAAAGTCACGCCCTGATATTGCCAGAGGCTGCACATTCCCTTCCCAATGTGGTCAGTGCCACTTGGAAGTTGCTTTTTCCAGCTTTCCTTCAAACTACTTCCTTTTGTCCTTCCCTTTCCATTTCCCATGGTCTCCTTTCTTTTTTTCTTTTTTTTTTCTTGTGTGTGTGTGTGTGTGTGTGTGTGTGTGTGTGTGTGTGTGTGTGTGTGTGTGTGTGTGTGTGTATGTGTTTTGGTTGTGGGGCCTGAACTCTGAGCCTGGGCACTGTTCCCCAGCATTTCAGCTCAAGGCTAGCACTCTATCACCTGAGCCACAGTACCACTTCTGGCTTTTTCTGCTTATGGAGTGCTGAAGAATCAAATCCAGGGCCTCATGCATGCAAGGCAAGCACTCTACCACTGAGCCACCAACCCAGCCTGGTCTCCTTTCTTAACTTTCCATTTTATTTCTTCTCTCTAGGGCCACTGCCCAGGCCATTACCTCACCCTAGAAGGCTGCCCTGCAGGGTTCATCAATCCCTATTTGGGCCCTTCACTTCCCAGCTCCTTCTCAAGCTACCTGCATTGTTTATTCCTGGGTCCAACAAGTCTGTTTACAGAGCATTTATTCAGGATAGAGTGGGGTTAAGTGGGCCTGGTTTGATAGTTGTAATAGTAAGGGGTTCTCACAATGAAGAAGAGGGCTTGTCCTGGCTGGGACCTTTCCTCTTGGGGTCTGAGTTTTAATCCAATATCTGAAAACTAGCATGAGGAAGGTAAGAGAGGTGTATTCACAGAAAAAGATGATGCGTATACAAGTTGGATATAGGAGATACTTCAATTCATTGTGGCTAGAACAGACCATGAGGACAGTGCCATGGGGTATGGGTGAGGATGAGCAGAACCAAGCCACCACAGGCTCAGGAACTCTGGCTGAGAAGAAGGCAGCTGTCCTGAGACCAGAAGGAAGCTGTGTTAGGATGTCGGCAGAGGTGCTATTTCTCCAAGCCTAGCGGTCAAGGGCCAATCACTAGTCAAGTGTTCAGGTGTGCAATTCAACTTGAATGGATGTGTGTGTCAGGACTCTTGTTTCCAGTGATGGAAACCCAAGTCAACCTGGTCTGAGGAAAAAGGAAACATATTCATTCAAGGATTGAAACATTCAGGAATGGCTGGATCTTGGAGCTGAAATATTCCTCTTCATCTCCTGGCTGCCGTTCCCTTGAGATTGGTTCCTTTTTCAGAGTCTACTCCTGACAAGACTGAGATAATGGCAGGTGAGCTCTTCACTGCCTCAGAGTCTACAGCAGGAAGAACATGGTTCTCCCTCCAGAGAATCCATGCCCTTAACATGGCCAGTGACTTCATCCTGCTGTAGCAGATGCCTGTTCCTCACCAATGGCTGTGGCCAGATGCTGATGTGCTAACAGAGCAGCCTGTCTCTGAACCTGGATAGAATGGTTAGCCCAGGCAGACAGAACACTGGACCAAAGACATATCTCCAAAGGGGATATTAGGTACAGTTACTACAAGTCTGAAGGATGGCTACTGGGGATAAAAGAATAATCACAGAAATCCTCAACCACCTATTTTTCCCTGTCTAGTTTGGCCAGCCTTCATGCAGACTGACCCTCAAGGATGCCCTTCTTATCTTTTTCCTGTAAGTGTCCATGCTTGAGGTTTACCTGGCCAGGAATATACCTGCATCCAAAAAGATAGTCTTAGCATTTGGGTCAGGGTCAAGTTCAGACCTGCAAATGTGGATTCGAGGAGATCTATGAGTGGTGATATGGTAGAATTTGTGTGATAAATCCTTCTAGCCCCAAAGTGGTTTTGGATCCCCAAACTGGACCTCTTCCTTTGCAAAGACTCATTTTTTTTCTCTCTGGGGTTAATAGAGAGAAGACACTAAATCTTCATGGTTAGACACAGGCGAGCAGTCAAACAACAACTTCCTGGCTTGTGGTCACCAGTGACTACAGAGACAGCTGCCCTCTGCCTCGCTCTGAAGCTCCCCTCCTTGCAGAGGTAGGGGATAGGTGACCATCCCAGAGCAAACTCCTCTCAGGAGCCATAAGATAGATGAGGTGTATTCCATGGTTCACCTGTCCATGGAAGAGGTCAATACTAGAGAATCTCAAGCACTGGTCATTGAAAGGGGGCTGAGACATGGCTGCCAGCATGACTTGGGGATGACCTTTCTGAGGTCAGTCTCCAAGATGCTATCCACTTCCAATCTGAATCCTGATCTTTCAGGTGACTGGCATCCTCCCTTTCCTAGTGGTTCTTGCTTGGTCCACTGGCCAAATAGTACTTCCAAACTAGGGCTCCCCTTTATTCAACTCATTGATTTCCTTTTTTTCATTCAGAGCTTAATTCCTTGAGCACTCCCTACAAGTGAACACTCCGACTATCCTTGGTTTCTTCCTTGTTTCAGGGTCTGGTTGCTCATTCCACTTTAACAATAGACCCTCTATTTCAGTCTACAGGTCAGGAGCCCACTCAGATGATAGGGGTTAAGTCCATCCAGAAAGAATTCCATATGAGACTTTGTTTGGATAGGTATAGATCATCCACCAGATAACCAAAAGAAAGCGCAGGAATGTATGACTGAGGTAGAAACTTACAGGAAGCAGCTATGAAACCCCTGGGGCTACAGACAGAGATACAAGCGTTGACATGATGAAAATTCAGAAGCTTGGAGAAAGAAATTGCAGGGCTATTCACAGACCTTGAAGAGGTGAAGCTACTTGCTGAAGCTGATGTCTGAGCTCAGGGCAAGCCCTGGGGGCTGGACTGAGACCACTGAGAGGGGAGCGTTTGCTAGAGGATGCTGGTATCTCTGGGGAAAGGGAGTGAGCAAGGATCTGTATTTCTGATTCTGCTGCCCTTGGAAACACCAACTACTACATTCAGGTGCCGCCTTAAGAAAGAACCAGCTCTACCAAGACAAGAGGCCCTGCTGAGGTAATGCTTACAGGCCAACAGGATGCAACCAGGAAGCAAGCTAGAAATCCTTTTCCCTCCAGCCTTGTAACCTTGCTGTATTACCCCCTGTTGGTAGAACTGAACCAGGGCAAGCTGTCAGTGTAAAAATGGGATTTTACACAGAAAGGTGACATTGCAACTAATAGATGATAACTTATAGATACACAGAGGACACGGGACTTCTTATGGAGTTGGGAAACAGGGTTGGATGGCTGAAGGGTGGTTTGGAAGGGGTGGATCAGATCCACTGCTTAATTTCCATATGATGTATTGGTCAAGTTACCAGCACTTCTGGGTTGCCATTTCCTCCTCTTTAAAAGAAGCTCAGACCTCCCTCCTCTTCATGGTGTCAGGAAGAGAACTCATGTAACAAAGCATGTGAAAAAACTTGGCACCTTTCACCCTGCCTCTTAAATACAAGGCAACAAGCTAGTACTCAATAAATGCTTCCCTGCAGAAGAAAGTCTCCGCCTATTTGGGGTTTGGAGCATCTTCTTCAAACACAGGTCCCCTTGGAGGAGGCTTCAAGTTTCTTCTTGTAAGCAAGGCAGGCACACTCCAGGCAGCATGTCAAAGAAACTTCCCCGATGATGATGAGAATGTTGGATGAAAGAAAGCCCCACTTCTCATCTTAGAGACGAGTCTGCTGCCTAAACTGCCTCAAATAGACTCTGACAAAACAGTCCCAGCTTCGTGGCAGAGCAGGGGGTGGAGAAGCCGGAGAAAATCAGTCTGTCCTTGTCCTTGGGGAGTCGCAGCCAGCGCTGGCTGGTGAAACTCTTTCCCATGCCTAACACTGAAGCGCATTTTACAGCTCGGCTGGCACGCGTGGGTGTCACAGACATTGCCTGGTCTCGTCTTAATGATGTTTTCCGCTCACAGACATGTTGCTGGCTCCTCGGAGCTCTGCTCACTGCATCAAGGTAAGACTCCTGGGAAATCCCTAGGGGAGATGGGAAGTTTTCTCCCTGCTAAAGATGTTGGGGGCTGCAGAAGGCAAAGTAGGGAGGGGTCCCCCCAAAGTGTTAAGTGTAGCACACATTAGACTGGTTGTTTGGGCCCAGGCGGAGCCACAGATACCTCACACAATGCCTGGGGACTTGAGACACCAACCATCTCCCTGAGGGGCAGAGACACAATTCTGCCCCCTTTCTAAGTACCATGGCCACATCCACCTTCACAGAGGTAGGGTGGAACATGGGTTACATAGACTGGGTTGAAACCTGTCTCCACTCTTTCTTGATCATTGACTTTGAGCAATTCATGTAAATGTCCGTTTTCTCAGCAGTATTGAGGTAAATGGCCAGACTTAGTTCATCATCTCCAAACATCAACAGCTATACCTCCCGGGGCTTCTGTCTTTGATTGACCATCAAGATGCTGTCTAAATGCTCTGCCAATACAATATACTCCATACCCATCTCAACTTCTCTAGACAAATGGAGGCGCAATGCCTCCAAACAATAAATGAATGAATGAATAAATAAATGAATAAATAAATGAATGAATAAATAAAGTCTCAAAGTGTAGCCTTTAGAGCGCTCCAGCATCTGATTCCGAACCTATCTTTTTCATTTTGCTCCTTTTTTCTTCACCCACTTATCCCAATTAACACCACAACTTGGCACTCCCCAGAAATGCAGTGTAGATTCCCTCAGCCAGGCCACACAAAACACTGGCCTCATCCTTATTCACCCTTACTTGTGGGTTCAGCTGCCCCTTCTTACCCCTACTCTCTGCAACCCTCCTGGATCTCTCCAGCTTGAGATGGACTCATTCCTCTCTGAACTTCCTTGGGGATTTCATTTTTATAACCAAGTTTATATATTGCACTGGTTTATTTATTTATTTATTTATTTTACTACAGATGGTGGACATGCAGCCAAGTAGATAAAGTAGATCAGGATTAGCATCACCAGCCTGTTGCTACCTGCAAACTGTGTACCGAGACATTTGATTGCCCCTTGCCCAAGTATTCATGGAGCTAGTGTGAAAGGATGACAGACCATGTGTATAAAGTTCTGGTCATAGTATCTGACGGAGATGGCTGCCATTACAATCCCTGAGGCTCAATGAGGGGTCTTCCCTGAGATCACATGATGTAGGGCAAAAGTGGCAAAAGGGGCTGTGCTGTCACTCCCACAGGCAGGTACAAGAAAGAGACTGGGGGCTGGGAAGGTGGCTCAATGGTAGAGCACTTGCCTTGCATGCATGAAGCCCTGGGTTCAATTCCTTAGCACCACATAAGCAGGAAAAAAAGCCAGAAGTGGAGCTATGGCTCACGTGGTAGGACGCTAGCCTTGAGCTGAAGAGCTGAAGGACAGCACCCATGCCCAGAGTTCAGGCCCCAGATAAAAAACAAAAGAAGAAAGGAAGGGGGGTGGTGGAGACTGGCCATACCAAAGGAAGGAAGGAAGGCCTTAATTACACAACTCATGGAGACATAGCTCCCAAGTAAGCATGGACTTCAGTGTCAAGGCATCTAGCTCTATGTGGGCTCAGGATTCTAAGCAGGCTGTTTATCTGAACCTCAGTTTCTTCCTCTGTGCGATAGGACTGATAGCAGAGTGGACTTCCTAATGCTACTTGGTGGTGGATGGAGGAGTCAATCCGTGGAAGCCATCCATCACGGTCCCTACCTAATGGTGTACACCCCAGGGTCCACAATCTTGCTGAGGAGATATCATTTTCATTCCTGTTTTACAACAGAGTGAAAGCCAACAGGGTTACCTGAGTAGGAAGTGACAGGACCAGGATCCACAGTCACGGTTTTCAGACTCTACACTTGTGGTATCCTGAGGAATAGACTAGCCTGGCTGAATGGAGGCCTAAATCATATTACTGATGATCAATTTGTTAGCTGACACTTTCGTAATAAGAGGTGTAATTGCCGGACTGTGAGTGGACTACTGCCAGGAGGTCAGCAATTTTTCTTTCCCTTCCCAAGAATAAAGCGCAAAAGGCAACCAGTGTGGTGGTAAAGATAGGGGGCCTCCTTCATGCCCACCCTGTACCCCAAAACTTGATGATGTTCCAGAAAACACTAGACCCAGACAACGGGGCCCAGGGACTAGCCAGGATTTTGCCCCTGAACTGCAGGGAGGAGTGAGGACATCCCTTCCACTTCCTTTTTATCTTTAATAAAAAAAATTTGCCTTTTTATTAAAATTATTATTATTATTAAGTAGTTGTACCAAGGGTTTCAGTTCCATAAATCAGGTTATGAGTACAATGCATCTTGATAAATGTCACCCCTTCTATCACTCTTCCCATTTCCCCCTCCCATCCTCACTCTCTAGTTACATAGATTTTTACATAATATACATTAACTATAATGAGTATATTTGCTCCTCCTCCCTCCCTCCATTCCTGTGCCCCTCCCGTTGCCCTCCCCCACAAAAGATATGTTTCTGCATTTTGGTACTTGCTTTGATAAGTACATTAGTTGATCAGAAGAGTTACACCTTTGGACTCTTTCCAAGTATGCCCTCAAGACTTGACTTCATGACCAAAGCTATGAGGATGGGGAATCTTAACTTCTGCCTCTTTCCAATCTCACCATCCTTTCAGTATTTAGGAGGGAGATTCATTGTTTGTGTTTTAAAATATACACATATATCCATATCCATACACATGTCCATATATAAAACACATTTCACTATTGCTTTATTACTTTTCAAGTGACAAGCAACAAAATAGACTTTGTCTGGATATTGGCTGAGAGAACGTGGTCTGCATTGATTAGGAGTGTGATTTCATTTTGGGTGTTGTGCTGTGTGTGTGTGTGTGTGTGTGTGTGTGTGAGAGAGAGAGAGAGAGAGAGAGAGAGAGAGAGAGAGAGAGAGAGAGAGAGAGAGAGAGAGAGAGAGAGAGAGAGAGGAGAGAGAGAGAGAGTATGAGAATATCTTGGTCCTCCTATAGATTCAGTTCAGCTGGAAGAACAGGCTGAGATACCCAGCAGTCCCTGCTCAGCACAGAGAGTGAGGAAGCCCTACCTGGTAATCAACTCTAGAGGCACTTGGGCAGAGAGAGGATTGAAGTTCCCAGAAAAGCCTTACAGTAAGAGTCCCTGATTAGGTAAGACAACCCTGAAGGGTCTCCTAATATACTCTCTGAGCAGCTGCTTTTGCCTAGGTGTTAGCCTCTTAGAGTTCTCAACCTCTGATGGCCGTGGGACTCTTTTATCTCTGAGCAGGAGGCACAATCAGACCTGACTCAAGTTTAGATCCAGCTGTCTACCAGTGAGCAGATCTGGAGTAGTCCATACTAGAGCTCAGGAGCAGACACTCTGCGATCTATTTTTGTTTGATTGTCATTATAAAGGTGGTGTACAGAGGGGTTACAGTTACATAAGTCAGGTAATGAGTACATTTCTTTTTGGGCAATGTCACCCCTTCCCTCACTCTCTCCCATTGTTTCCCTCCTGTCCCCACCCACCAGTTGTCTAGTTCATTTTCAACATAGGGTCCAGTGGGTACCATTGTACTCTGGGATTTTAATGTACATTTCTATCCTCTTAAATAGAGCCTTCTGTCCTCATTGAGAAGTGTAGGCAATAATAACAGTTCCCCATGGAGCCTTTGCTATGTGTCAGACACAGCATGGCTAAACACTTTAAAAGCCTGTCCCTTCCAGTTCACACCATAACTTCTCCAGGGGTGCTGCCGACCCAGCCCTTACGTGCAGATGAGGAAACTGAGGCTTGCACATGCTAAGAACTTCCACTGATGTCAAGTCAGGCTGGAGCACAGTCCCACAGAGTCTGTGTGAGGACATGTAGGCTTTGTGACAATTGGCCTTGTGCATCGCTTTAAATAAGCCTCTTTAATCCTTTTATTTCATTGGAAGAAAATAATGAACGACAGTCTCCCAAGGCAGCAGAGGATACGTGTGTTGTAGCTTTTGCTTTCTTAAATAATTGACATTTAAATGTGTACAGGAGCACAGATATTTGCTGGGTCAGGAACAGTGCCAGGTTCTGCAGATACAAATTAGACAAGCTATGGTTAGCCTCAGAGAAGCATCTAGGTTCTGGTGAGTGGTTAGTCGATGCTATGTGTTAACTGCCCACTGTGGTTACAGAGGAGTGGCCATCCGTGACAGAGGACATCAGGGAGGTCCCTGAGGATCTGTCTGTGATGTTGGCATTCCTTCCTTTTTTCTTTTTTGGTTGGTTGTGGGGCTTGAACCCTGGGCCTGGGCACTGTCCCTAAGATCCTTCGGTTCAAGGCTAGTGCTCTGCTACTAAAGCCACAGTGCCACTTCTGGATTTCTGGTGGCTAATTGGAGATAAGAGTCTCATGAACTTTCCTGCCTGGGCTGGCTTTGAACCTTGGTCCTCAGATCTCAGCCTCCTGAGTAGCTAGGATTACAGGCATGAGCCACTGGCACCCAGCAATGTTGGCATTTCTAAGCACAATCTTTCTATGCCCACCAGAAGAGTTCCTATCTTGCTGAAGACATTGAGTTGCAGGTGTCCAACTTGGACCCTCTCTGTTCTTGTATGACTCAACTAGCTAAGAAGGAAAAAGTAATGATGATAATGATGGTGATGATGATGATGATGATGATGATGATGATGATGATGATATAGATACAGTCTTATGCATATCCTCCTTTGGCCTCAGTGTGTGAATGTCAAGTCCTATATAATTCAGCACATCCCTGTGTATGTGTGTGGTGTGTGTGTGTGTGTGTGTGTGTGTGTGTGTGTATGTGTGTGTGTGTGTGTGTGTGTGTGTGGTGTGTGTGTGTGTGGTGTTAATTATTCAATGTGTTTACTTGTATATTTATAGGGACATTTTATTTGCCACAAATGAGGGAAACCATGCAGCCTTTGTTTCTTTGGCTGTGGCTTACTTTGCTTAATATACTTTTTTCCAAGTGTTGCCATTTCCTTACAAATAACACAATATCCTTCTTTCTGATAGATGAGTAGAATTCCACTGTCTGTCTAGGCAGCCCAGAGCACCATGTGGGCAGAGGCCAGGTGGCCTATGTGGAATGAGCAAGTGATCCTTGTAGGAGGTGACCCCCACAGGGCAGGAGCCTTCCATCAGGAGGATTAGGTGCACTGTAAGGTCCCTTTCAACTCGGGGCTGTGTGATCTCTGGCCAGCTCCACAGAAGGGTAGCCATGCACTGTCTCCAAAGGCTCCTGGACAAAGCATGGATCACTAACAGTCAGACCTGGGAGCTGTAGAGTTGAGAGCAGGGAGTTAGCTTGCATTCTGTTTCTTGGGATGATCTGTCTTTGTAGCCTGAGGCAAAGCAGCTTGGAGACAGCAAGGTGCAGTGGAGCCCAGCCCTCATTCCCCCCTCTCCCAGCACTGAGCACAGCCATCAGACAAAGTAGATCCTAATTCAGATCTTGATTCTGCTGCCCACAGGCTTTAAGACTGGGGTGGGGGGTGGGGGCAGAAAGAGGAGAAGGATGTCAGTCCTCCATCTTCTACACGCTGCTCTGCAAAATGATAATACAAGAGGCAGAGCACTTAAAGTGAAGAAGGTAAAATCGTGTATTCAGGAAATATTCATTTATAAATTTAATTCTTAGTTGAAGCATTGGAAACAAATATGTAAGTGTCAAAACACATAGCATGTAAGTTAATCCATACTAACACATAAGAACAGCAGCCCTTTGATTGGGTGGTAGCCTTACACTAGAAAGTAAAATCACGTACAACATATCTTTGTCTTTCAGGCCCCCCAAATGCTATAGAAATTCCTTTATTCATTCATTCATAGATTTATTCATTCTGGTACTGGAGATCAAACTCCTAGGCCTGGTGGGTTGAAGTTCATATTTTTGAAGAATGAATGCCCAAGCCATCCATTCTCAATGGATCCTGAGCTGTTGCAAGATTATACACTTTCACAGATAGGGTGTACTTTCATTCTTAATGACTTTGGCACCTGGATGCCCTTCTGTCTGAAGTTCCCTTCGCCATTCCTGGTTCATGAACTCATATTCATCCTTCAAAACTCATCTCAAATATAATCACATCTACAAAGACTTCCCTAATACTCTCACCAATTCCTTTTTCCATGTTCCCACATCACCTTGTATATAAGCTTTATTAGAGCATTTGATCCTTGGTAATTCACTTCATTGTGATGCTAGAAGCTTCAGGGCCCGAGTAGAGGCCCCACGGAGAGTAGTAATCAAAATAAAGACCAGTAGGGTTAAGCCCTTTTTCCAGAGACCCTGCTGGTGCCAACACAGGCAGGAAGAAGTCTCTCCACTCGAGATAGGGGAAGGGAGACACACTCTGAAGTCACAAAGATAGATCTCCCACGAGATGGAGCTAATCTTATCCGTTTAATTTTACTTTGCATCTTGATTAAAAATACGGGATGTCTACACCACTGTAGGGCACACCGAACTGTGAATTGCTTTACAATCCACACATCAGATTTCACATCTTCTCCTCCTTCACGTCCCAGCAGATTTCTAAAACTTTGGCTCTGCTCCTTCACTCAGTAGAGGAGAGAACTTTACAGTACAATCCCAGAGGAACAGGGAGGCAGATCAGCCAGCAGCAATGATATGGATGGGCTGGCGCCCTCCCCCTCCCACCTCCCACCCTGTCCCCTCCTTCCTGCCATGTTCCCTCGAACCTCAGTTCATATCTAGCTTTATCCCCACCATCCTCTCCTGGATTCCAGCACATTGGTATCAACTGCACTGTTCATTGTTTCCTTCGCAGTGATCCCGCTTGGAGTTGTTGGTTTACAATGTGGCTCAGCTTCAATTAGATGCCCTCCTCACCCACTCCTCTGACAGGTGGTGTGTGTGAATTGCACAGCTTGAGTCTTGCTCACTGTCTAATGAACTCACCAGTGTTGTGCCTGGCACATCCAGGGGTCATTCATTGATTAAGAGGACGTGTGAATCAATGAACCAAGTCTAAGTCGTGACCCTGCTTAGAACTAGTCATCTGGTGGAGAGTAATAGTTTTCACTTCCTTTTAGAGTTCCACAATGTGCTGGTAACTTCTGTTGGGACCAGAACACATTGAGTTTCTTGATGGCTCATAATGGTCCTCTGTCCTTGGGCTGCCCAGGGTGGGAAGATGAGGGAGGGACTTCTTAAAGATAGACATGTGGCAGTGGTAGTGGCGCTCTAACAGCTACTGAATAAAGAGGTTGCTCATAATCACACAGGTCTGTAGACAGGAACTTGACTGCAGCCACTAACTTTACTGTGACCCAGAGAATCGGGGGCCAATAGGACCAGATAACTTCTTTCCACTCTACCTAGAAGCTGTGGATCCCTCAGTAGGAGCTTAGGACTTCTATAGCCAGTGGTATGTTATATGCTTAGGTCTCATAGCCATTCACTCTTCCCTGCCTTCCAAGCTTGCTGCTGAGTGAGATTCTCCTTTCTGAATCAATTCACATCTCTTTTAAATTATATGTTTATTATCCTTAAGAAGTTGTACAAAGCATTTACCATTGAACAAATCAGTTTATAAATGCAAAGCATCTTACCATTACCCCCAGTTGGCATCCTTTCTGTTTTCTTTCTTTTTTTTTCCCACGGGTCCTGGGGCTTGAACTCTGGGCCTGGGCACTGTCGCAGCTACTTTTGCTCAAGATTAGCACTCTATCACTTTGAGCCACAGTGCCACTTCTGGTTTCCTCAATGATTACCTGGAGATAGAAGTCTCATGGACTTTCATGCTCTGGCTGGCTTCGAACCGTGATCCTTTGATCTCAGACTCCTGCATAGCTAGGATTACAGGCATAAGCCACTGGCTCCCAGCTCTGATTGACATCTTTTTTTATATTGTAATTTTATTGTGACTTGTGGGCAGTTGTGAGACATGAGGTCCACATGTTAGGGTCTACTGGGGTGTTTCTAAGGAACATCTGTTGTTCAAACAGAGACTGGCTAATGGGTGGGAGGTGGGTCCCTGTGTTTTCATGGGGAGATGAAACCTGTCAGGGTGCTTCTTGCTGCTGAGTCTCAGGGCCATCTGCAACATCCGGAGACACTGAGCAGGATTCATCCAGGCCACTGAATCTCCTCCACCACACTAGGTCACATGGGGCTTCTGATGGAAACTCAGGGCCCAGACCTCATTCCCCATCTGAGCTCCAATTGCCGGCTTCAGCTGACTGCCGTGTCAGACACTTCCCATTTATGTCTTCTTGGTTCATATCTTGGCTGCCTGTTCTCTAATCCATTTGCCCTTTGCATTTAGCATCTAATACCATTGTCCTGGCTCTGAACTTGCCTTATGCCAAGACAATTACATTTCCACAGCGCCCCTGGCTTCCCCTCGTTAACAGTTGGAGCACAACCCTAGCACTACCTGAGCCGTGAGCCCTCTGGTCCCCAGACACCAAAACCACTGTGAGCCTCAGGTGTGTGGGCTGTGCAGCTGTGGATGAGGTCATTCTGTGCACTTGCCAATCCTGTGAAAGAGAAATCATCATCTTTCCTTCTAAGATAGGAGGTTCCAGGATCATCTTTGAAGCTAACCATCTACCTCCAGGGTCAGTCTCTGCCTTTTGTAATATTGGCTTCATTCAGGCTGACCTGATTCTACCAGGTTGCACTTCAAACAGGTGGTTTCAAGCCAAGGGTGGTGGTGCATGCCTGCAATCCCAGCTACCTTAGAGGTGGTGGCAGGTAAAGTTAACAAGACTCTAAAAAGATAGATAGATACATAGACAGACAGACAGACAGACAGACAGACAGACAGACAGACAGACAGACAGACAGACAGACAGACAGACAGACAGATAGATAGATAGATAGATAGATAGATAGATAGATAGATAGATAGATAGATAGATAGATAGATAGATAGATAGATCGAGCTGGGAAAAAATGAATACATAGAGCTAGGTGTGAATGGCTCATACCTATATCCTAGTTCTGCAAGAGGTTGAGATCTGAAGATTGTGGTTTGAAGCCAGTCCAGACAGGATTATCCGTGAGACTTTTATTTTAAATTAACTGCTAATAAGCAGGAAATGAAGGTGTGGCTCAAGTGGTAGAGCACTAGCCTTGAGAGGAAAACATAAGAGATAGTACCTAGGCTGAATAGGGGTGAGTTCAAGCTCCAGTACCAAGACACACACACACACACACACACACACACACACACACACACACACACACACACACACACACAATATAAAAATATGAACAAATGGATGAATGAATGAATGAGTGAATAGGGTTCATGTCTCAGTACTGAAAAGAAAAGGTGGCATCTACCCTCATGTCCTGCTTCTTGGGAGACGTGGGACACCAGAGGCTGGCTGCCTGGTTGGTCCTCTTTTTGGTGCTGTGATCATCTCTGGAGGGGTGGAGCATAATCAAGAGGGTAGCAATGAGGTAATGAGGACAGCAGGCTTGGGTCCAGGATGGCATTGTTTAACTCACTTTATCCTCAGGACATCTGGCCTTCAGGACCACCCTAGGGAATGGCAGAGAAGAAATGTTCCCATCTAGCCTGGGGTTAAGGACCAGGCCAGGGCCACACAGGCTTCTGCTAGCACCCTTTCCCTGGGCTTCCTCTTGCTCTACTTCCTCTGCTTCTTGAGTCATCCTCTCCACCCTCACTGGGTACCTGAGCCCTATACTTGGGGGTCTCATCTCCTCCATCCACTTCCTGACCACAGATGCACTGCCAGTGGCAGCTTTCTCTTGGGGTGAAGGATGTCTATTGCTGAATTGATGCACTATGTCCTCTGATGGCTGTTGTCCATGCACTGGCCCAGTACTGCATGCTCTTATAGGTGCTGTTCTCCGAACCTTCAGGGAAATTCCTTCAGAGTAGTGGGAGCACTGGATATCATCTCTACCAGAGGCCATAGAGGATAATAAGTCCAGATCACAGACACTAAGTAGGAGCAGCTGACATTTGCAAGTCTCTTTTTCTACAGGTTTCTAGCCTGAGTTTATACCCCATGGGGGACCCAAAGAC
Organism: Dipodomys merriami; assembly: GCF_024711535.1. Lineage (NCBI taxonomy): Eukaryota > Metazoa > Chordata > Mammalia > Rodentia > Heteromyidae > Dipodomys > Dipodomys merriami. The sequence continues at coordinate 9,419,606 of NW_027203270.1, forward strand.
TTCATAATAAGAATTTCATTTAGAGTGACTATGTAGTGTCAGAAGCTAACACAAATCCAGTCAGGAACCACATTTCTTCTTTCTTCCTTGCCATAAAATGCTAAGGAAATGAGCACCTTTCAGTTACAGATAATTACAAAGACACATGATGCTCTTGTGGCTGCATCAGGAGGGACATCAAGGTGGACTGAGTCTCACCTGTAAGGTGAAGATAGAGGTCAGCACCTGCCTTCCAGGTGATAGAAGAAGAAACTATAACCAGTGCCTGTTGCCTGGGATGTGGTGTGCTGGGTAGAAGTACAAACAGGGAGGAAATGTCTTGGATTGTTTTCTCTTTTTATGACTACATCATTCAGTCCATCCATGTTGGTGTGTCTGTCCCCTTCATTTTCACTCATGCGCAGACCCAAAGAAAGGCAACCTGATTAGGAAGCCTCAGGACATGGTGTCAGGATGCTGAGATGTGAATGCAAGCCTGTTAATGTTGTGGGGTTGTTAGCCTCTGTATGCAAAGGCCATGGCCCCTCCATGTTCCCAGGCTGTGCCAGGATGTTTGGAGAATGATGAAGCACCCTGTAAGCTATAGAGTTCACCGGATACACTGATGGCATTCTCTGTTAGTGCCCACGTCAGCCCACTGTCTGCACTGCCAGGTCTCTCTTATGAAATTTAGGATGTGTAAAGCAAAGACAAGGCAGAGACAGGAGAGCAGATGGGAAGTGGTCATTTCTGTCCCTTTTCTGTGCTTCCTACCTTGGGCTGTGAACCTCTTTCCTGGGCTTCTCCTTGGGGCAAAGGGCACCCAGCAGCATCTCCTGTTTGCTGGGCTAGATGTTGATTCCAGACCAGACCAAGTTCTGTTCTGTGTCATGTCCACCTCGTGTACCTTTCTATCCTTCTCTTTGCCTCGTCCCTAGGCCTTTGCACATTTGAAAAATGATGCTGGCAATGCCTACAGATGAAGGAGATTAAATGGGGCATGGCTTGATAGATTTGGAGAGGGAAATAGTAGGTAGGAATGTACAATTCTAAGATGTCCTGAGAGTTTTGAGAGTTAGTGCTGCTCCTGTAATAACTCTGTAGAATTATTAGTGGAGGCATCCTGGGTCTGCATAAGCCAGTGAGGATTCTGTGGTACTCAGAGGTCAGCACTTGGACATGGGTATCATTTCTAGAATGGAGACAGGAACTATTTATCCATCATTCTGTGGATGAAGCAAAGTACTATCCACCCTCTCCCCCACCCCCTCAGCACTATTTGACTTGAATTTCATCTTTTTTTTTTTTTTTGTCGGTTGTGGGGCTTGAACTCTGGGCCTGGGTGCTGTCCCTCAGCTCTTCAGCTCAAGGCGAGCACTCTACCACTTGAGCTACAGCGCCACTTCCAGTTTTCTGGTGGTTTTATTGGAGATAGGAGTCTCACGGTCTCTCCTGCCCGGGCTGGCTTTGAACCGCGATCCACAGATCTCAGCCTCCTGAGTAGCTAGGATTACAGGCGTGAGCCACCAGCGCCCGGCTAGACTTGAATTTCATCTTAAGCAACACATACCATCTTCCCCTGGAAAAAAATGTGGCATCAGGAATTTTAAAAAGCTTGACCCCTGACTTCAGGGCCTCCAATCTGTCTCTGCTATTTGTTTCCATAGTGATTGTCACTGAGCAATGACCGTCACTCACTCATCTGTGGCCTCCTTGTCCTCCATCCAATCCTGGCTTCTTGTATACATTTATGCCAGCTAATCAGAAGACAGAAACAGGCCCAGTAAAGCAGAAGAGGAAATGGAAAGCTCAGGGCCAGAGCTATTCCCCTGGCTGCCAGAGGAACTTGATCGTATACCTCTCTGGGCTTTAATTAGGTTTTGCTTCATCTGAACTAAAGCCTCCAGGTTTGAGTGACCTCCGAAGGTCTAGAGACATATTGATCTAGAGGACAGATCTGTACTCCAGCCTAGGAAGGTCTTGGTCCTCCATTCAGAGTGAATCAGCTGACTGATTCTGCTACCTTTGAAATCTACCTATCAGGCTGGGCTTGCCTGCAATATTTGGGATCTCCAGGCTTCTGGGGGTTTCCAGCCTTTGCTGTGGTACACACACACACACACACACACACACACACACACACACACACACACACACACACACACACACACACACACACACACACACACACACACACACACACACACACACACACACACACACACACACACACACACACACACACACACACACACACACACACACACTGAGATCCCTCCATACTGGCTCAGCCCATGCTGCTGCTGCTTCTCCAGGACTGAGCATAGGCACAGTTTTTCAGTATACTTGGAATAGAATACAAGGCCTGCAGCCTAGCCTGGAGACCCTGCTCCTTCCTCCATTCCCTCTTTCTCCAACTTCCTTGCACAAGAGCTTCCTGTTCACTTGCTCTGGGCCCCTACTGAACCATCCTAACCATCCTTTTTGGGTAGGGGAGAGAGAGAGAGAGAGAGAGAGAGAGAGAGAGAGAGAGAGAGAGCCTCAGAGTCTTCACATGGCCTGCAATGACCTTTTCCTGGCATCATTCCTCCTTTAGATATCAGGCCAAACACAAAGCTTCCCTTGACACTCCAAGACTGGATCAGAACCCCCACAGTGGGTCTTTAAAGTGCCCTGTAATTTGGGATGGCTTGCGCATTGTGATTTTTGAGGGATAACTATGCCCCACAGACTCTGAGCTCTGGGAAGGCAGTAACTTTGTTTTTGCCAACAGTTTTATTCTCACAGAACTGTTGTGCTTATAGGAAGGGAGGGAAGGAAGAAGGGAGGGAGAGAAGGAAGAAGGGAGGGAGAGAAGGAGGGAAGGAAAGGGGGAGAAAGCTAGACTAAAGAAGCAGGAAGGGGACTGGGTATTGTTCCTCTTTCTTTCCATCTGGGAATTCATTCACGTTCTGCCTTTGGGACTAGACTTGGGGGAGTCTCATCCTGAAATATTTACACTGTTCAGTGAAGAAGGGGTGCCAAGTAATAAAGATGTTTCAGGGAGTCCATCAGGTAGCTGCTGTGGCCAAGGGAAGGCCTAATCTTGAAGCTCAGTTTGTGTGTCATGGCAGAGCTCCTGAAAACCAACCAGCCCAGCATGGGCTTAGCAATTGGAAGGAGTGGCCAGCATGTCATCCTGATAGTGCTGTGTGATGGCCGCATGACCCTGGGTAATGACTAGCCCATCTTTCTCCTAGGCCAAGATAAGAAGTCAGGTGAGATTATCCCAGAACACGAAGTATGCTCCTTCCTCTCCTTTCCCTTTCATCCTCATCAGTGTTACCTAGAGGACAGTGAATGAGCACTCGAGCTGTCTGTAGGGTGAGTGAGATCTCTGGGAGGTAACTGGAGCCATTTTACCTCTAGGAGCCAGAAAAATCCTTGTGCTGTGATGGGCATCTTCTTGACCCATTCGTGCTCTGTGTACATTGAAGGAGGAAAGCCAAATAATTAGAAAAGTGATATGTACTCTCAGCCTTTCCATGCTGACATGCTATGTGACCTTAAATAGCCTCTTCTGCTTCTCTGGACTTCAGCTCTCTCCTTTAAAAAATAGAGTTTCCATAAAAGAAAGTTTAGCAGACCTCGATAGAGCCAACATATACTGCTGCTAGCCCTATTCGATTATCAATAGGCTGTGCAGCCTTGAGAATGTTTCCCAATCTCTTGGATTCCTCTCTGTATACCACTGGGGAACTGGGATGGTGAATGAGCAAACCATGGCCTGACTAATTTACAAGATGATATTTAACAAACAGAAGCTGTCCTTATAATGTTTAAGGAAGCTCCTGGTTATACCATTTTGTAATAAGTGTCTATAGAGGACAGCAAAATGTTCTGTTTCCTCCTGCCCTGGGCCAGTCAGGAAGGCCTGAGGAGCCAACTGTGGGCTGACAGGGACAAAGGGGACAAAGGGCACCATCTGATATCCCCTGAGTATCAAGTACATTTCAGTACTGGATTATCATTTCCCCTGGCCAATGGGTAGAGAGAAGAGACCAAAACTCTGGGCTTATAGATTCAAGTACAGGCCTGTCTGGGTTCAAATCCTGACCCACCCTGTACCAACTGTTTGACCTTCCCTAGGTGAACACTGCTCTCCAAGAAAGAGGGAGCTCACCGCAGGGGAGGGGCATGGCTGGAAATGGTACAGAGAGTGCTGAAGATCGGGAGTAATTAGCAAGCTCAGTCAATCCGATGGGAGCCTGTGGAGCAAACTGTCCTTTCAAGAAGTGCACAGTTCCTGGGATTCCGTTGGGAATTGGCTAGAAGGTAGATAAGGGGAACTACCACCTTCTGACAAAGTCAGCTGTGGCCACCAGCCCACCAGAAGACAGAGGCTCACACTTTCTTCCAGAAAGCCCTCCTTCTTAGAGGCCCCTACCTCCCATTTAGGGCAGCCCTCCAAACTCCCACATCTTGGCAGTAACTCAGGAAGGAAAATATTTATAGGATGAGCCTGGAAAGCCCCAGGCAGGTATTTAAAGTTCAGGCAGCTCTGGAAAACCCATCTGCCCTGGGGGTCTATTCCAAGTAGGCCAGTGAGAGAGAAAATAAACTCAAAAACACTCCCTGATCTCTGCCTCCCCAGATCTGGGCCAAGCCTGAGGCCCTGTTCCCTAGGAAACTCTTTTCTTCTTGATCTGTGACTGGCAGATACCCCACATCATGGGGAAGTTAGGGGTGGGATTGACCAAAATGAGACAGATACCTGCCAGCATGGAAAGGTAGCAGCTGCTTGGGACTAAAAGCTTCCTTCTGGTAGTCTGTAATACAGGAAAAACAATTTCCTAAAACACACTTCTTATTTAAAAAAAAAAAAAACCTATATGAATAAGTATCTGCAGCTCTTTTACTCAGAAGAGTGACATCTTAAAGAGTAGTCAGGATCATCTTACAAGTCAGTCTACATAGAAGGGGGAAGGACAGTATATGCCCTAGCACTTATATACTCCCAGGTGATTGCTCTTTCCCCTCCCCTTTCCCATATACTGTAAATCCTCTCTGCATTGAGCATATGTGGACTATTTATTTATTTTTCAGTATTGGGGAACCTTGATCTTGCTAAGGCAATCATGCTACTACTTGAACCACACATCTCCAGCCCATTTTGTTATTATTATTATTATTATTGTTGTTGTTGTTGTTATTTTGTGCCAGTGCTGGGGCTTGAACTCAGGGCCTGGGGGCTATTCCTGAGCTTCATTTACTCAAGGCTAGCACTTGACCACTTCAGCCACAGCTCTACTTTTTTTTTGGTGGTTAATCAGAGATAAGACTCTCACAGACTTTTCTGCTTGGGCTGACGTTGAACCATAATCCTCAGATCTCTACCTCCTGAGTAGCTAGGCTTATAGGCATGATCCACTGGCTCCTAGATTGTTCTGGTTATTTTTAAGATATATTCTTGCTTCCTCCTTTTTTTAGCTAGCCTGGACTGTAATTCTTCTATTTACATTTCCCTGGAAGATAGGATGGCAGGAAAAAGCCATCCCCCAACTTGGCTATCTGTTGGATTTTGAGGAAATACATTTCTTTTAAAAGATCCTAGCTGAAAGGAGATGTTGGCTCGCAGTAGGATGGTCCAGCAGCTTTTGTCTACCAGTGGTCAAGGATCAGCCTCACAGGGGTGGGGAGATAGGGAGAAAGCTAAGACTACCCCCCTCCTCCCCCCAGCTCTCTTTTCTTTTTTGGGGGGGGGGTCCGGTTGTGGGGCCTGAACTCTGGGCCTGGGTACTGTCCCTCAGCTCTTCAGCTCAAGGCTAGCACTCTACCACTTGAGCCACAGCGCCACTTCCGGCTTTTTGCTTTTTGCTTATGTGGTGCTGAGGAATTGAACCCAGGGCCTCAGGCATGGAAGGCAAGCACTCTACCACTGAGCCACCTTCTCCCCCAGCTCTCTTTTCACAGGCTAGGTGCGGGGAGGAAATGAACTGAGCCCCTGGGGTGTGAAACTCCTAGACCAGGCTCTTCACTGCACGCGTGCAATGACCTGATAGGTCTCCGTTGCTGACCCATAGTCCAGATGGAGAAACAGAGTCTTGAGGGATTATCATTCTGCATCTTGCAGAATGACCATGGATCTAGGTAGATAAGATACCAGAGTTTACTTCCTCATCCCACAGCAGGGAGGAAATCAGATCCAAGAAGGGACAGAATTTTTTCTTTTTTTTTTTTTTAGGATTACCCAGAGAAAAGTAGTGGCCTTCTCAATCCTCCTCTTGCCTTGAGATTGCTCTGGGATTAGGAGCACACAAAAGCCAGGCACCAGTGGCTAACACCTGTAATCCTACCTACTCAGAAGGCTGAGATCTGAGGATCACAGCTCAAAGCCAGCCCAGGCAGGAAAGTCCATGAGACTCTTATCTCCAATAAACCACCACAAAACCAGAAGTAGCACTGTGGCTCAAGTGGTAGAGCGCTCACCTTGAGCTGAAGAGTGTAAGGAGAGTGCCCAGGCCTAGAGTTTAAGCCCCATGACTGACCCAGAGGAAAAAACAAAACAAAACAAGAGCACACCAAAAGCTTGGGGATACAAGATATGTGGCTTCAAATCCTACCTCTGTTCTAAGGCTTGAAATCAGGGCCTCAGTGCTGCCCCTTACCTTTGTCATTCAAGGATAGTTCTCTACCATGTGAGTCCCTGTTCTACTGTAGGCTTTTGATGCTTAATTGAAGATAAGAGTTTCATGGACTTTCCTTCCCTAGTCTGGCTTTGAACCATGATCCTTAGCTCTCAGCCTCCTGAGTAGCTAGGTTTACAGTTATGAGCCACCTGGCTATACCTCTTCACTTTCTAAGATGTATTGCAAGCCTGAGAAGGTGGTTCCGTGGTAGAGTGCTTGCCTTGCATGCATGAGGCCCTGGGTTTGATTCCTCAGCACCACATAAGCAGAAAAAGCTGGAAGTGGTGCTGTGGCTCAAGTGGTAGGGTGCTAGCCTTGAGCCAATGATCTGAGGGACAGTGCCCAGGCCCAGAGTTCAGACCCATGACTGACCACTCCCCTTCTCTACCCCCCCCCCCCAAAGATGTATTGCTTCAGGAAAGGTACTTACATTCACCAAACCTGTGCTTTACTCACCCGAGAAGCCAGCATAGGACTATACAGGTTTCTGTGTAGTGCAATGAGATCTGGCTTTTAGAGTGCTTAGCAAAAGGGTATGGTACAGTGTGTGTTTAAGGTGGCCCATCAGGGCCTTAAACAGCATGAGCTGGCTATTCTCATATACTCTTCCTTCTTAGTCTTTTCTATGGTTATTGGGACTGGCTGTATTCATTAGTAAAGGATAACATTTGCTTATTAGTGTTACTGTGAAGTGCTATGTTATGGGCCAGGAATCAAAGTTGGTTACTGTTAGGTTTTTAAAAAGAGGTAGCCGAGTAAGAACCACACCAGCATGCACGTGGTATTCAGATAAGGGGTAGGTTTATTCAGTAGACCTGCTTGGACCAGGCAAGGGTGGCACTCCACGTGGCTGGGAAAGGCCTGGGAATGAGAGAGAGCTGGGAAGAGAGGAGAGAGAGAGAAAAGAGCAGAGAGAGGGGTAAGAACAGTAGCACTCACGTGGTATTCAGGTAAGGGGTAGACCTGCTGGGACCAGGCAAAGTTGGCACTCCACGTGGCTGGGAAAGAGAGAGAGCAAGAGAGCAAGAAAAGAGCAGCAAGAGCTAGAAACGAACAGAGAGAGAAAAAGAGGGAAAGAGTCTGGGCCTGAGCTAGCCCTTATGTAGGGTATGGGTGGGGAAAGGTGTGGCCACATCAAATTCAGATGGGACCTCAGCGGATGCAGATGTGACCTCTTCCAGGTGTCCCAGTTGCCTAGGTAACGCAGGTACTGGGTGGAGACTTTGCTGTGAGGAGGGTGGAGTCTGCTCGCCATCCAGGAGCGGACCTTACAGTTACCTGCTGCTACCTTCGCCCTTACAAGAGCTATAGCCTGGCCTAGAGGTGAGAAGAAACACCCAACAGGTTGTTAGGTTGTCAGCCTGTGCTAATCACCACAAGAAGCACCTTATTGTTGTAAGCAAATGACTGCCAGATGGTGGTCTTCAGAGGTTATGTGGTGATGTTTGAGTGGGTTTTAAAGGATGACTAGGAGTTTGAGGGCTAAGAGGGAAAGGGAGAATGTTCCAGACAAGGGAGGCAGCCTAGAGAAGGGAAGGCAGAGGGTTGGGAAGGGCAAGATGGCTGGCACAGCCAGCCTGGGGACAATGCCAGGGTCGTGTTGGAAGGCTACAGTAAGCCATGATCAATTTCAGGTCGGCATGTACAGGGACTTTTCTTTACTGAGGGTGGAATGTCAAAGGGACCCAGAGCACAGAGTCCTTGGTGTTCCCGTTCCTGTGAGAACTGAAAGAGCAAAGAGATGGTTTGAGGAAAGGAAAGACTCGAGAAGTTGTAAGGATACATCTGCAATTCTACACAGATACGCACACGCCTGGGTGTATGAAAACGCACACATGCTTCTGTGCATGTGTTTGCACGCACGTGCGTGTGTGCATGCACACACATCTGCATTGACACAGGCTGAGGTGGAAAGATGCTGATATTGAACCCTCTTGCTGGTAATGACATGAAGTCACCACCAGAAACATCTGCCTAGTGAAGGCCCTGCAGGTGGAACTTCGCAATAGGCAACTGGAAATAACCAGGGTTGGCTCCTCCCTCTTCTCCAAGATGGCCTCCTGGCATTCACAGAAATAAGCAGGGTTGGCTCCTCCCTCTTCTCCAAGATGGCCTCCTGGCATTCACAGACCAGGCCAGGTCTTTCTCTGTACACACAGCCCATAGTCCCTGTTCTTACTTCCATCCTCCTAGGGTTCAACGCCCTGTGTACCTGACAATATTTCCACTAGACTCTTAACTGCTGGAATTGGGGCAGTGGCTCCCTGGTTCTTCTGTCCCTGCAGAACCTGAGGCACCTGAAGGCAGGTGGTAACATGTTGCCAACATAAGGAGAAAAGGGAAAATTTAGAAGTTTGGAAGTCAGAAAAGAAGTCAAAACTGTCCACTGAGAACCAGGGTCATCCCATGTGAGCAAGGAGGGGTTATGATCTCAGAGGAGTGTGTCACTGCCAAGCTGGGAGTCGTGGCCTTGGGGCTTCTGATCACAAGGCCACCCTTTCCTAGTGCACCTCCCAGGAGGCTTTGCGTTCCCGGGTATTCATGACCTGGTATCTCAGAGAGCTGATCTAGAGAAGAGAGATTTGTCATGCTCCACGCAGCTCAAGAGGCCAACACTGGAACCAGGGCCTGACAAACATCCACCACAGCGGAGAAGCTAGTGACCTGAAAGAACTCAGTGTTGATTGCAATGTACAAAAACCACAAAATGAACAGCTTGGCTGCCTGGGGTGCCTCAGCCATGGCTCAGCTGGCTGGATATGCTCGAGCTAAGTTGGAATACCTCCCCCCACACACACACATGCAGGAATACAGGCTGGAAGTGAGGCCTCTCTAAGGTTGGCTTCTAGCACCTTTGGAAGGGCCTTGGCTGTTAGAATCAACTTAGGTTGCTTCAAGAAGTCAGTGCATCAGGTCAGCAGATGGGACCCCTTCTCCCCTCTCTCTTTCTCTGATATCAGTTTCACACAGGATGTTTCTAGAGCAGCAGGTCTTGTTTTTTGCTTTATTTTCTATCTCTATTAAGTTGATCCTCATCTCCTAGGCTAGGGCAGATCTCACGGAGGGTTCTAGAAGAAGGTGAATCCTCTCTGCAACCCATCCACCCTCCCAACTCAGGCAGTCAGTGAACCCTTCTCTGCTTTGCCCTGACTTCCTTTCCAGCCCGGGTTTTCACAGATCTGAAAAAATGGCCTGGTACCTTTGACCCTGCCGTGTGTTCTTATATGTTCACAGAACCAACAGTTTTCTGAGTGTCTAATCTGGGCCAGGAATAGTGTTGAGAGATTATAGGCAGAGAGTCGATGTATGATTTGATGTCAGGGAGCAATGTGAAAAGCAGAATAAAGGGATGGTAATTAGTTCTGGTTGAGATTAAGGGAGTGAATCACAGGTGGCTTCTCTGAGGAAGTGATTTTTTTTTTAGTTGAGAAGTGAATACGGAGAGGAAAGGAGGTGGGTACACAAATGATTGGAGATAGAGAAACGTTTTGGGTAGAGAGAGTTCATAGTACAAGCACAGGGCTCCACCGGGTATGCTTGGCTGTGTTGAGAAGAAGCAAGACCCAGGCAGTAAGGACAGGAGGAGAGAGGGCAGGGGCTCAGGGATGAGGAGAGGGGCATTGTGAGGATGTGTTTGGCATAGGGCCTCAGGGCCTTAGCAACCTTGGAAGCCTTGGATTAACATCCCAAGAAGCCTCCAGAAGATTTTGAACAGACAGGCAGCCAATCTTTGTCTGTGCCTCTGGTCACCCAGAGCCTCCTGTGACCATCTAGAAAGCTTCTAGAGCAGTACCATCCAAAGGGAATTACAACTGTAAGTAATCCAGGATGGTACTTCTGAAGTTTCTAGTAGCCATGTTTTAAAAAATAATGCAGGAAGATGACTGCATATCATATATATGTATATATAGGTGTATTAACTGTTTAGACTGTGTTGTCAGATTACATGCCATTAAAAATAAATGTTTTAAAGGTGAGATTGCCATACTCTGTTCCATTAAATCCTATATATCCAAATCAGTGTGATTTCAATATGCAAGCAGTATCAACATATTACTGAGATTTGTTTTTGTACCTTTTTAAAAAAAATACTGTTTTTGGTGTGATATGTGCTTCATAAGAGCCATACATCTGGATCCAGATTGGCCACATTCAAGATCTCAAAAGCCACATGTGGGCAGTAGCTAGTCAGAGAGAGCTCCATCCCCCAGGCTGTTCTGCTACTCTGCTTTGCAGGGAAGGGGCTAGGAGGAAGAGGAAGAGCCCATTCTGAATGACTGCAAGAAGGCATTCTCAGAACCCACCCCACCTGGTTCCAAGGATACCTGCTTACCTGGTCCGATTACTTCCTGGTAACTAAACAGGACATAAATTGAACCCAACACTCCCAGAATTGCTTGTGTCTAATTACTCTGAGACTCCTACAAGGTGTGTGTGTGTGTGTGTGTGTGTGTGTGTGTGTGTGTGTGTGTGTGTGTGTGTGTGTGTGTGTTGCCCGTAAGTATATGAGCTCATGTGTGCAATACTAGGTCCTAGAACTCAGGGCTAGGATACTGTCCCTTAACTTTTTCTCTCAGGGTTGGTATTCTACCACTTGAGCTACAAATCCGCTTTTAGAATTTTATTGGTTAGTTGGAGATAAGAATCACATGGATTTTTCTTTTTTTTATTGTGAAAATATTGTACAGAGGGGTTACAATTACATGCGCAAGATAATGAGTACATTTCTTATCAAGCATTGTAGCCTCCTCCTTTGTTTCCCCTTCCTATCCCTTCCCATCCTCCTCCTCACCCCCCCATCCATCCCTCCCCCCCACCAAAGTTGTAAAGTTCATTTTTGACATAACGACTTGTACATCTCATTGTTGCAATGGGTCCACCTGTATCCCTTTTTAAATGATTTGTTTTTTCCCTTCCCCTCCACAAATTATACCGACATCAAATACAGTGAAAGCAGGGGTTATACCGTGGGGGAGGGACATACAAAGCAACAAAGAAATAATCGTATAAATGTGTTAGAAACAATTGCATGAAAGAAAAAAACATTTGAATACATATCTGATGTCTATTGCAGCATTATTTGCCATAGCTAAGATGTGGAACCAACCCAGATGCCCCTCCGTAGATGAATGGATCAAGAAAATGTGGTATATATACACAATGGAATTCTATGCCTCCATCAGAAAGAATGACATTGCCCCATTTGTTAGGAAATGGAAAGGTTTGGAAAAAATTATATTAAGTGAAGTAAGCCAGGCCCAAAGAAGCATAGGTCCCATGGTTTCCCTTATTAATAACTAGTATTTGTCTGAGTATTTGTCTGAGTTGAGCAGAAAAGGTCAGATAAGTTGATGTTAGGGAAATGAACCCTAAGACATGGATTTTTCTTCTGGCTTCAAATTGAGATCCTCAGATCTCAGCCTCCTGCGTTGCTAGTATTATAGGTATGAATAGCTTAATATAGTGCTTCAAAAAAATCAACACCAATGCTTCTTTCTTAAGGGAGATGGTGAAAAATTCTCACAGCATAGTTCTCCAAGCCTTTGGAGTAGCCCACTTCCCAGCCTTGCCCTCTGAAGGTAATGGAGAGAGGTGCATGTTCAGAAAGCCCTTCCAGCCAATGCAGAACTCACCTGAACAATTCCTTCTCCTGAGATGGTACCTGCAGGTGGGTGGGAGGCTTGATGGAACCTAAAGGCCCACATAGAATGAGAACCTGATAAGCTGGTATCAGCTATCTAGGGGTGTGTTCAGAAGGGGAGAAGGCTTGTGACTCAGTTCTATGGTCCTCCTCTGCACCACGCCAGGGAAAGAGATGGTAAGCAAAACTGGAGAGGATTAGCAGATGCTGCAAAAGCAGCCAGGCAGAGCACAGGCTGCATCAGGGTCTGGTAGGGAGAGAGAAGTTTGCAGGGCCTCTGAGCACATGACTGCACTGCCCTCAGGAGATTGAAACTTACTTCTGTACAAAAAAAACAACTGGGCTAGGCTGTCAGAGTGTGAGGTGCATAAGACACATTCACAGGTAAGGACCTGTCCCACCACTTCTAAGTCCCAGGGGCTCCACTAAGTGCATAGATGGAAGATTTGGAAGAGAACTTAGGCAGAGCTGTCAAACAAAGCCCCATGCCAGTGGCCCACGCCTGTAATCATAGCTACTCAGAAGTCTGAGATCTGAGGATCACAGATCAAACCAGACTGGGCAGCAAAGTCCCATGAGACTTTGATTTCCAGTTAACCACCAAAAAAACTGAAAGTGGAGCTGTGGTTTAAGTAGTAGAATGCTAACCTTGAATGAGAAAGCTAAGCCCTATTACTAGTAGGAAAAGAGAGCGAGAGAGAAAAAAAAAACAATTACTAGTGAATTTCTGGAATTATTTCTAGGAAACTTGACAAAAGCAGTGACATTCAATGTATGTATGTGCACACATGGCCATGGGCCCATGTGTGTTGCAAAGGATGAAATGACAGTTACCTGGTGGGTGACACTATTCAGGCTTCAGTGGTCTCCGGATGAAGAAGAGTTTATTGATGGGTTGACAGCCTCAGTTCCTCCAAAGACCTCCAGACTTCTATCTCTGTTACTTGCTGTAGATATATCCTATTGCATGTGTTGTCCTGGTTGAGCCTAAAGAGTGGCAAAAAAAGTGGACACGTGCCTGCTCCAATCGTCTGATAGTCATGGCACCATCTTGCCAACTTCCACACTTGACCGCAGAGCTCATCAGGAGCCAAGGGCCCTCTGAGACTATGTCCAGGTTACAAGCAACCACACCTTCGCTATTTTGATTTTTGGATGCTTTTCATGTTACCTTTTCTCCTTCCCAAGCCTTGTAATAATATAAGCACCAGGCAGCACCCCTGCAGCGTAAGCTATATTAGGCTAAGGTGGAAGAAATGCTTTGCACCCCAGGCTGTATCTTGCAGATGGATGCACAGTGAATTATTTATTAGAAGAGGAGAAGGTTAGGGTCAGGGCACGTCCTCTCTGGGCAAGGCTGGCAGGGCAGAGGACATGGCTTGCCCTCCTGGGACTTAACCCTAGAGCTGCTGCCATAGAAAGCTGCCACTGCTGACCCTGTAGCAAAATTTTCTGCTGAGAGCCTGGGAACCATGAGCTACTTTTGCCTGGGGTTGGGGGGCGGGGGGGGCACCCACATCAGGGAAGCAGTAAGACTCCTCAACCCTTCAGAGCCCTGGAAGGTGATAAAGGTGATAAATGCAAATGCAATCTGGGGCTACTTGGTGAACATTGAATTAACTGTAGAAAATTAGCTAAATGAGTCAGTGAGTGAAATGTAAATGAGCCCCGGCCCAGCAGGAGCTTGGGAAAGAATCACAGTGGGAGAGACTGTTTAGTATGAGGTTGGGGACCAACCTCCCACCCCTCCCCATCATCTAGTGTACAATAAGCAATTACAAAGCCCTTTCAACAGCTCCAGAAGGACCAGTGAGTGGCTTTGGGTGTGGCAAGGTGAAGGGCTGGGTGAAAAGGAGCTAATGAGGAAACAATGATCACAAACAAGGCCATACTAAAGCTACCAGCACAACTATGTTTATCGCAGAATTATTCACCATAGCTAAGATATGGAACAAATCCAGATGCCCCTCAGTAGATGAGTGGATCAAGAATATGATATATATGCTGGAATTCTATACTTCCATCAGAAAGAATGGCACTGCCCCATTTGTTAGGAAATGGAAAGACTTGGAAAAAAATCATATTAAATGAAGGAACCCAGTCCCAAAGAAATTTAGGTCCCATGGTTTCCCTTATTTGCAATAATTAGTATACATATAGGATAATCTTATCAGATGAGCTGAAAAGCTCAAAAGCCATGTACAAATGACCATATAAGATAATACTAAGTGATATGAACCCCAAGATATGCACACAAGAGGTCTGCTTTATTGTTATTGTTTTAAATGTACCATGAGATTTTATTTTGTTGTTGTTGTTTCCTTTGTATGTTTTTTCCCCTATGGCATATCACTGTACTTGGTTTTGGTACCCTGCATCTTATATATACATATGTCTAATCTGGGGAGGGGAAAGGGAATAACAAAACACTGAAATAAGGACACAGGGTGACCCCTTGCAACAAAGATACCCACAGGACAGTATACTGGAAATGAACTTTACAACTTGGGGGGGGATGAGGGGTGGGGAGGAGTGTGGGAGGTGAGGGAAGGAAGGGATAGTGGGACAACAAGGAAGGGAAGGGATAACAATGACAGACAAGCAATGTACTCATTACCTTACTCATGTAACTGTAACCCCTCTATACAGCATCTTAACAATAAAATTTTTAAAAATGGTGGAAGGATGGACAGAGCAGAGTTCTGGAGATTTCTGAGGATCCCTGGGAGAGAAGAAGAAAGCAAGGAGTCAGACTTTCACTCATTGAGGGACAATTCAGGTCCCAAGATCCTGGATGCTTCCATTGCACAAGAGTTGTGGGGTTTGGGGAAAAGCATGAGTGTGATTGTGATAAAGACTGAAATAAAGAGACTAAGATGCAGAAAATTTCATAGGAAATTAAGTACAAACACTCTGTTCAGCCAGGCTTCCGGACACTGGGGCCAGTCATGGGAAAGACAGTGGGATCACTGTCTCATATCACCCCTGGTGGCCCCTCCTTCAAACCTGCTTTCCTTCCACTTAGAACCCTTACATTCCTACCTCCACCATAACCACTGTCTATTCCTCTCACATCCCTGCAGGAGTAATCTCTACGTGAAAAGAGACAGGACGTGCCAGGCATTAGTAGTTCATACCTGAGATCTCGGTTCAAAGCCCACACAGGCAGAAAAGTCCATGAGACACAGAAGTGGACCTGTGTGTGACTCGAGTGGTAGGCTACCAGCCAAGGGACAGTTCTCAGGCTCTGAGATCAAGTCCTAGTACACACACACACACACACACGCGCGCGCGCGCACACACACACACACACACACAGAGCTAACACTACTTTCCAGGAGGAGGATCAGATAGATGGAGGGAGTTCATCTTGCAGAGTGAAACTCAGAACCCTTAATACTATAGTTTGGTCGCACTTGGCCCAATGGTTTAACTCTGTTTCTACTAGGGAGTAATGGAAGGAGGAACATGGGTGGTGCTGTGCAGAGCATAGGTGTACTGGGTCACTTGAGAACACCCAATCTTTCCCACTACCAACCTTCCAGAAGCTTCTCCTCCTAACCCCTGGAGTGCTGCTGCACTGAGAACCCCTTGTTTCCTGGGCCACTGTTACTGTATGGAGTTGGACATAGAAGAGGAGCTTAAATGGGCCACCTGTAGGTAGCAGTGATGACATCTTACAATGACACGGGTCTCCCTGCACCAACCCCAGCGGCTCTGCCTCCAAAATATCATCATGGTGGCTTTTTCCAGTTGGCAGGGGAAAGACATCTAAGACACAGAAAAGCCTCCCAGTTAAGCCTTTTCTCCATATGTTTTTTGTTGTGTGTGTGTGTGTTTTGTAATCTTTGGTGCCTCCTACTGTTTGCCTGCTGTCACTCACTGGTGGATGACAAATGAATGTGCAATTATCAAAATTAGCAGACAAATATTACCAAACAGCTGATAACTCATGCCTGCATTTGATCTCTTGTTTATCTCTGTGTGTCAGCCCATGTGCGTAGCAGCTGCAGTGGGGTCTGGCTCACCCCTAACACAGCCACATCCGACCAATGACACTGCCACTAGTTTCTAGGGGTGGATAAGGGAAGGTAGGGCTGGCATAGAGGCAATGGGATTGATTTGACCTTCTGGATTTGATTCACTGCTTCCCATTCTGACTCGTGGCCTGACATTGAACAAGTGGCCTAACCTCTCAGAAATTCATTTGCTCATGTATGAAATGGCAATCAACAGCAATGTCTTAGTTTGTAATAAAAGCGGGATCATTTGTAGACAACAGAAACGTATTTCTCATCGTCCTGGAGGCTAAGAAGTTCAAGATCAAGAGACTCTATGGTCCTGGATGCTCTCATCTGGGAAGAGCAAAGCAATTCCCTCCAACCTCAATTTTATATATGGGCACTCATATCCCATTCAAGAGGGTGGAACCTTCCTAACTCCATAGCTTCCTCAAAGCCTCTGCTTCTTAATTCTAATACATTCAGTATTAGTTTCCCATGTGTGAATTTGGGACAGACCACAGCATTCAGTCCATAAACAATAATAATGCTATTTCTGCAAGTATTTTAACAAAGATTGAAGGAGTCACTCCAGAGCAAGCCCTTCACATAGTCCTTGAAATGTAAGAATAGGGTGGCCTATGTTCACATTTGCACCAGCCAACTGAATTAAACAACTGTATTTCTGATTCTGTGCAGAAGGCAGTGAATTCCAGGCACCCAATCATCTAAGCACATTCGAGAACTCCCTGACTTGATGATCATCAGTGAGGCTTACAAAGCAACATGGCAAGGGGTTCTACAAATGTTAAAAATGATTCCACATGTTTGGAGAAAAAAATGATTGGAATGTGAGCTTATTGCATTTGAAAAAAATGCCATCAATGTAGGGTATGCGAACATTTTGGAGACTTCTTCAGATCTTCTAAATATAGATATAGGTTAAGCCGGGTGATGATGGCTCATGCCTGTAATTCTAACTGCTCACTAGGCTGAGATCGGAGCATCACAGTTCAAAGCCAGCCTGTACAGAAAATTCCTTGAGACTCTTATTTCTCATTAACCACCAAAAGGCCCAGGAATGGAGCTGAGGGTCATGTGGGAGAGTGCTAGCTTAAAGTGAAAAAAGTTAAAGGATAGCACCCAGGCCCTCAGTTCAAAACCCAGAACGAGGACACAATAAATGAATAAACAAATGAATAAATAAATAAATAAATCACCAGCCTCCCCCCACCCCTTCCCCTAGCTTGACTGTAAACCCAGAAGGGTTCCTATGAAGCTTTCCATGGGACAGTATGTAAGCAAAGGAGCAGCTTCACAGCATGTAGAGACAGGGCTGTCAATGCCCAATAACAGGAGCACCACCCTGGGAGGATGTGATGATGAATCCTGATAGCTCACATACCTGAGACATGGAATCAGCGCTGCCTAACTATGGGGGTGACATGATGCCTACCTCCAGATTATGGAAAGGAGGCACTCAACCCAATCTGTCTGAAACAAGATGAATCCTGGATCTGGGAATGCTCGTGTTCCCTACTCAATAGAAGGAAATGATGACCTGTGCCAGCACCAGGCACCATAGAGAGGTCCAGTCCCTGGTCTATAGGCTTGGGAGACAAAATCTGTGTGCCCTCGCTGTATTTCTTATGTCAGTAGGGACTTCTGGGTCACCATCTGCCTGCCATCCTTGGAGGGGAGGAAGGGAAAAGTCAGGTGTGTGAGCATGTGATTCACCAGGGGCTTGCATCTTTTCCCTTACATGACCCTCCATGCAGGCTGATAGGGTGGCATGAGCATCCCCCTTTATTTGGGAAAAACTGGCCACTGAGAGGTTAAAGAGGCAGCTGATCCGATGCTCTTAGACTTCTTCTTCTACCCTTGCACTGGGGCCCTGCTGTTTGCAAAGGCCCAAGTTATCACCACCCTCTGTAGCATGGCCAGAGAGGCAGGCCAGGAAGGCAGAGAAAGCCCAGCCCTGCCAGGCTGGCCCTCAGTCAGCTGAGAATAGGGAAGACATGGTGAGCTGGAAGGCCAGGTGGATGGAGCAGGGGGCTCTGTCCAGCTCCCTATGTGGGAGGTCAGAAATGCTAAGTGGGGGAATGGTCACCATGGCATGGCAGGTGTCTGTGTGGTTATCACAGGCTGGCTGCACGCTCTGCTGAGCCTGAGTTCCAGTATGAGGATAACACAGAATGACAAGGTGCTCCCTGGCCCAAGGCAGTGGTCGCGGTGAACTGCACAGTCTGATACAGCAGGTAGCTTTGTCAGACACAGCTCTTTCCAGCTGGCACTCCTGTCCTCATGCTGCTGTCTGCAGGTCAGCAGCCCAGCCTGTGTTGAAGCCAAGAGACGAGAGAAGGTGGTGGGGAGGAGGGATGGCAGCGGTCTCCACAGTCCTCCTGTGCATACAAGGTGAATTCCTAGACATGTGCATGGAAGCAGAATCCTCGCAAGGAAAAATTTCACAGTAAGTGCTCTAGAGGAATTCTGGGTAAAGGAAGTACCTGGGGAATGCCTTTGTAGCTTGGGTGAATTTCCTTTGCCCCCTCGATGCACTTTACAAGGCCAAGACTTTACTGGTGTCGGTCATGCTGCTCCAGGTAGACCCCATAATCTTTGTTGCATTCTCCCATCCTGAAGTAATGGGGAGCAGACCCTTAGGCCCACAGAGCTGAAGGACCCAGACCAAGTGGGTATGGCTGCTGCATGTAGCTAACCCAGAGCTGGAGAGAACGGAAGGAAGAGCAATCAGGGGGCCCTTCACCCTGCAATGTTTAAGGCAGGAAGAAGTCTGACAGAGGTCAGGAGCATTCTAGTCTAGAACTTATGCTAAGTATTTTGTAAACAAGCTCTCTGGCCTGCCCTGCCAAACTACAACTTCAGTGTTTTAACAAATGAAGATAAACAGTTGTAGCTGCTTGGGAGGCTGCGATAAGAGGATCATGGTTTAACACTAGTCAGACGGGGGAAAAAATATGTGAGATGTTCTGGCAAATAAAGAACCAAGCATAGTGTTACATGCTTATAATCCCAATTACAGGGAAGGCAGAGGTATGGGGATCTCAGGCTGAAGCCTGCTCAGATAGAAAAGAAAACATAGGAGGAAGAGAAGGAGGAGGAAGAAGAAGAGGAGGAGGAGGAGGAGGAGGAGGAAGAGGAGGAGGAGGGGGAGGGGGAGGAGGAGGAGGGGGAGGGGGAGGAGGAGGAGGGGGAGGAGGAGGAGGAGGAGGAGGAGGAGGAGGAGGAGGAGGAGGAGGAGGAGGAGGAGGAGGAGGAGGAGGAGGAGGAGGAGGAGGAGAAAGAAGAAGAAGAAGAAGAAGAAGAAGAAGAAGAAGAAGAAGAAGAAGAAGAAGAAGAAGAAGAAGAAGAAGAAGAAGAAGAAGAAGAAGAAGAAGAAGAAGAAGAAGAAGAAGAAGAAGAAGAAGAAAAACTAAAGCAAAACAAAGTCAGGTTATAGCTCAAGTGGTAAAGTCAACACTTTGAGTTTAAACATCCAAAAAAGAAATTAAAGAATCAGAGATTAACAGACTATTCTGAAGCCAGATGCCAGTGGCTCAGGTCTATAATCCTAGCTACTCAGGAGCCTGGAACTGAGGATCCTAGTTCAAAGCCAGCCCTGGCAGAAAAGGCCATGAGCTTCTTATCTCTAATAGCAAAAAGCCGGAAGTAGAGCTGTGGTTCAAGTGGTAGAGTGGTAGCCTTGAATATAAGAGCTGAGCAAGAGCTCAAGGCTCTGAGTTCAAGCCCCAGTACCAACACAAAAGAAAAGTAAAGAGAGACTGTGCTGAGTGGGCGAGTTTTAGATCTGGTGAAGGTCTCTGAGCAGGTGGGAGTGGTACTAAGATATGAACCCTTCTCCCTCCACCTGTGAACCCTGGGTTCTTGCCTCTGGAGTTTTGCCAGATGGGTAGTGGGCCCCATGACTGAGGAGGGAACT
This sequence comes from Dipodomys merriami, assembly GCF_024711535.1. Classification (NCBI taxonomy): domain Eukaryota; kingdom Metazoa; phylum Chordata; class Mammalia; order Rodentia; family Heteromyidae; genus Dipodomys; species Dipodomys merriami. The sequence goes on from NW_027203270.1 coordinate 9,439,835, forward strand.
CAAGACAGACCACCCTTCCTCTTCTCCATCCTACCTTCTTTCTTCCCTACTTCCTACCTCACTGAAGGCCTGAAGGACCTGTCTGAAGAAAGGTGTTTTTCCATATTCCCCTGTCTAACTAATGCTAGGCAGAGAGCCATGGACTCTAAGCCCCAGGCCCCAGCCTCTCAGTCTCCTTCTGCAGGGCTGGAAAAGTGTAGGAAGGACAGATCATTTTCCCCATAAATGATTTGAAAAGTCTGGCCATGAGAAAGCCATTCACTTAGTAGAACAGGCACACATTGAGGGTGGGAAATCTAGAGTTCATACCTGTCTCTTCCTTAGACAACCTGTAAGTGACCTTTAGAAATAATTTTTTAAAATATCAAATTGTGCCTCAGTTTCCCCAACCATAGAATGAGGCACTTAGGACTAGATGATCAATAAAGTTCCTTTCAGCTATACAGGGCCATACATTTCATATAAATGAAGTGTGGTAGATGGATGGACCAGTCAGCCTTGGAAACTACAAGTATTTCTCAGGCACAATCCTCGTTCATCAGCCTGTCATCAGGGAACTCATAAGATTGGAGAGAAAATGGGTTCCATTTTCTTCCTTGGCATAGAGCTCTGGTCAGTGTCAGAGGGACCGCCAGTATTCTCTTTGGCTGGTAGACAGCCCTGGCTCCCAACTTCCTGTTCTCATTTGAATCTTTTGGCATATTAGCATGTGGTGGAATATCCATCTCCAAGGCAACAATGTTGGGGGAAAGACAAGAATGAGAGGCTACAGAGGGCAGAAGGAAAGGAATAAGGCCATTATTTTTTCTCACAAGGAGATCTTGTCACAGGAGATCATGTTATTATCATGAGAAAGGGCTCCATTTATAAGAGCTCAGCTCCCTTTTCTCTCCTGCAGAAGGCCTTCAACTCATGGACATCAAATTAGATCTTGGACTTCCTACCCTCCGGAACTATAAGCCAATCAGGTTCTGTTCTGAGTATACCAACTCAGTTGCAGGCAGAAGGACTCTATGTTGGCCTTGGAGGTGGAGCAAATGGGCTTACTGCCTGAGCCATCCAGCTTGGTGTTAAGGACCATAGATAGATCCCTTAGCCAGCTGAAAGTGGAAACACATACATGAATCTTCATAGTCATAAGGAGCAGCTGTGAGAGGAGGAAGCTTTCCCTCACTCTTACCCTATCCAAATCCTGTATTTGCCTCTGCTCCTGCAGTTGGTGGCATTGGAGTTCCAGGGTTTCAGTGCTGAACTTTGCCTGTAGTTATCGGTGTCAATTTTAGGACATTTAGTTAATAAAGGAAGGCACATCCATTTTTCTCATCTCAAAATGGTAAGTAGTAAGATGTAACTGACATCTACCCAACCCCCGTAGTGTTAGTATTCTATTTATAAAATGCATAAGATAGAGCCCAATGCATGAGGCACATTTGTAGAATGCAAAACATTTTATTGGTTCATGGATGTGGCAGTATTGGACACATGAAGGTTCACAAGAACAGGGACTTCCCTGATTGACTGTCCCCCAAGCACCAAGAACAAAGTTAGCTCATGTCAGTGAATAAAGGACTTAGCGAGTCAATTATCACCTTGCTGTGCCACCTTAACCAAGTTCAGCTAGGACTTCCCAGCATTGAGATGGGAGAGGTGGATGGGACAGAGAGGCTCTGGCCCCATGAGGGCCGTGCGTCCGAGACTGTCTCCAGATCCATCAGCAGCTCTGAGCAAACCCCTTAGGATCAAGTCCCCTTGCTCATCCTTTTGAACATGGCTCTTGGATGATGGGTGAGAGACACAGGGGCTGCTTCCAGCAAGTTGGAGGCAGAGCCCATTTGAGAAAGCTCACACCTCCTTCTCTCTCCTGAGGAAGCTTCCTGCAATTAACCTGGCTTGAGCCATTTGCCTCATGAGTTCCTGTGCTGTCAGAGATGGGTGTCAAGCCATGAGGACTGATCATGCTGTGAGATGATTCTCCAGCCCATTTTGTACAAGTGTCTCTGAAAGAATTAATAGAAACTCCATTATCGTCCCTCCTTAAGATTGAAGTGTTTTCCTAAATGAGCTGGCTCAGGCCCTGTGCACCCAACTCTCTACCAGTGCCTTTCTCTATTCTTCTGTCCCAATCCTGCCCAAGCAATCCATTCAGAAGAGTTTCCTGCCTCCTGTCCACCTCCAAATCCCTGAGCACCTGCAGTTTCTACCACTGATTCTGGCATTTCTCAGATCTCATTCCATCTCTTAGATACATTATATCTCCTATTGAAACACTAACTGCAACGATTAGTGTTTATATGTTTATGATAGTATTTTTATCATTCAGTAGATGCCAGATATCATGCTGAGATCTCTGCTGGCATTGCTTTATTTAATCTTCATTTGAACACATCAAAACAGACACACATTTTACATATGAAACTCACAGGACTGTGATTATAACTCAGCGATCCAGAGCTTGTTAGCATGCAGAAAGGCATGGGGTTCAACCTGCAGCATAGCCACAAGAAAGAAGTCTGGAGTCCAACCCTGTCTCTCTGACTTTGTGTTCCCAGCCATTACAGCCCCTTGCCTTCTCTGGGAAGGATGGTTGTAGTTTACAACACAGTCAACAGGGACACAGGTAAACAAATTCACTAACAGCATTAGCTAATTGCTCACTGAGGGATGGCATTAGGTCAGGCCCCATTATAAAAAAAAATCCCACATTATTTCCCTGATCCCTTGTGTAAACTTGGAGTTAGGAGCATAGTCCACTGACAATTAAAGGCTACACATCTAAGATGAAACCTGAGGTCTGGGTAACCCTTGGGATTCCTGGAAATAACCAGGAACCTTGCTTCTGAGGTACATCCAGTATCTGGGGGATGATGATGTGTGGTGGGCACCTACAGGGCAGTCCCAAGTAGCTCAGTGATGCTTTAGACCAACCACTGTGTTGTAACCAGACCACCTCAGCTCGCAACATTGCTGTTGGGAGCTGGGACAAGGAAAGAATGCTGATCATGGGAAAATCAGGGCAGGCTGACACCCTCCCAACACCACTGAACCTTGTCTGTAGCCATGCATGAGATCAGGGTCCTGGCTGTGGGGTCAGATGGCATGCCTTTCCTTCCTGGTCTACTTCCTGTATCCACACTGCCCAAGGCCAACAGGAAGAGACCTTGCTCTACTCAGCTCAGGAAGTCTGAGGATGTTGACAACAAGGTTGTCAGAGGTTGATGGCTCAATTTTCCTAGGTCATTAGAAAGCAGTGGGAATCAGAAAGTAGCAGAGACAGATGCCCACAAGGTACTCTACACCTTATTGGCACTGGACCCTGGAGCTCACTCAGGACCAGTGTCCTGAGACTGAGAAATCAACTGAGAAGACCAACTCCAGGCATGAGCCATGTGTGCATAACATCTTCCTGAGAGCTTACCCACAGGGCCAGACCCTCTGATCCAGCCTCTTACCTCGAATACAGGCTTTTATAAATATTAGGCCTTAATCTCATTTTGGAAAATAGATTCCCTGTTTCCCCAACAGCTCCTGAAGCCAGTGATAGCACATTATATTTCCCCTTCTAGGAAATTGTGAATAAATAGGCCATGGTTTCTTATAATTTTCACTTTTTTGTTTGTTTGATTGCTCTCCATATATAAATCACCAGGCAGGTAGTTGATATTCCATAAGCAAGTTAAAATGAACCTGAAGATTTATTTAAAAGAACCTATGGGAAATCTTTTTTTAAAAAAATTTTTATAGGAAAATAATTCTTCTTTAGTACAAAAAAATATATTCCCTAAATGATGCATTGCTTCCTACAGATAAATGCTTACTTGGCTCTAATCAAGAAATACTTTCTTAGTGGTTGGAGATGCAAAGAGACATAAAATATTAAGAGTTTTATTATTTAGTGGGGCAGATAAATCTTGTAAATAACTCTTTTTGTACCCATACTGAGGTTTGAACACAGGACCTGACACTCTCACCTGGCTTTTATGCTAAAGGCTGGTGCTCTGCCACTTGATCCACAGCTCCACTTCTGGCTTTTTGGCTGGTTAGTTGGAGATAAGAGTCTCAGACTTTCCTTCCCAGGCTGGCTTCAAACTAAGATCCTCTGATCTCAACCCCCTGAATAGTTAGGTTTACAGGCGTAAGCTACAGGCACCAAGCTAAACAACTATTTTTCTAAAGTGATGAATGACAGGGAGTTTTAGATAAAGCTTTGGGAGTTCAGAGGAAGAAAAGATGACTAAGTAGGGTGAACAGCAAATGCTTTATGGGCAGGCAACACTGAGAAGAGTTACAGAGCATATGCAAAACTTAGCCAAGCAGAGTTGAGGGAAGGATTTTCTCCAGGGAGGAAAAGCAACATGTGCAAGGTCAAGGTATAGCAAAGAGCTCAGCCTAACTTAATCGGAGGGCAGAAGGAAGCAAAAGAAAAATAAGAAAACAACAGGGAATAAATGAAGAAAGATACCATTATTCTGTGTGTGTGTGTGTGTGTGTGTGTTTGTGTGTGTGTGTTTGTGTGTGTGTGTGTGTGTGTGTGTGTGTGTGTGTGTGTGTGTGTGTGTGTGTGTGTGTATACCAGGTTGTATCTGAACCACCGGATCATAAAGCCATGGAAGGAAGGAACTACATCCACATACACTCTTCTTTGCAAGGTGCCTAACGTGGAAAAAAAAAATGCTACCTTTAGTTTGTTGACTTTGGTTTATTATATTCAACAGGCAGGTATGGGAGTTTGGGGAAAGAGGTTTGTTATTTCATGTTACAAAGATTTGTTCAGAAGTAGAATGGATTAGAGGAGAAACTGGGGCCTGAAAGATCATAAAGGGACTTGTTCAGCCATCTGTCAGGAAGAGAGCAGGAATAAGAGTGGTAGCCAGGAAAGAAGGGGGACAGAGTTGAGAGAGAGAGAGAGTACTGAAGGCAACCGGATGTGGAAAGCCACTGGGTCATAGGACAGGAAGGAAGTGCGATGTCCTTATGATTTCAAGCCTCAAAGCCGGAGAGGAAGAGATGCCATCTGTAGGAGACTGAAGGTTCCGGCTGAGGGATCTGAGGAAGGAAGGATACTGGGGATCTGGGTGAGAGATTTAAGGTATGCCAGGCTGGAGGGTCCATAAGGACATTCTCAGGCTCTGTGTGTAGTATCTATTGGGGGACATCATAGCTGGGCTTCCCAGAGGAGACAGAATCAAAGTAGAATACCAGAAACAGCCCTGGACAGAACTTCTGAAAATACTGACATTTGAGGGCCCAAAGAGCCAAATAAAACTCTGTGGTTAGAAAAGAGGAAGAGAAACTGGAGAAGCCTGAGGCAAGAACTATGTGAGACAAAAGAAAGGGGTGAATGCTGACCCACAGGCCACCCAGTGGACTGCAGAGATGATATCATCAGGCCCACTTGTAATGTCACTCACCGCCAGCTCCATCTGCAAATTACGTTTCTTCAAAGCCTGCCTCACACAGTGCTTGAAACAGCCCACGAAAAGATGAAGAAGCCAAACTTGGAAGACTATGCAAGGACATAAGACGTCTACGAGAGCTGAGCCAGGCATTGGTGGCTTGTGCCTATCATCTTAGCTACTGGAGAGGCTGAAATCAGAGGGTTGAAGTTCAAAGTCACCTGGGACAGGAAAGTCCATGAGGCTGTTATCTCCAATTAACCACAAAAAAGCTGGACTGTAGATAAGGCTCAAACAGTAGAGCACCAGCCTTGAGTAAAAAAAAAGCTAAAGACAGCACTCAAGATTTAGAACAGAAACAAAGGCCAACATATAAACAACAAACTAACAAGAGCTGGTGGATATAAACCCTTTAGACTCACACTCCCATTGAACATTCCGGCTCCCACTCAGGAAGATGACAGAGGAGAGGCCGTTGATTTTGGTATTCTAGTGGTCAGAGCTCTGTATCAGTTGGAATACATTCTGCTACAAATAATTTAAGTCCTTACAAACTATCCAAGAAATGCTCAGTTAATCCAAAGAGCCAGCAGATAAGCAATGCCATTTGGTATGGGGTGGCTGAGGGACTCAAATGATGTCAGCAGAATCCATGAATCCTTCCCTCAGCTTTGCCTCCTCTGCTCTGGCTCATTCCCAGACAGACTTTCTGAGTCAGTGTGGGAAGTAAATCCCAGTAGACTGAGGCCATCAAGTTTAAGATAAAAGGAAAGAGTCTTCTTCTCAGCCATCCCAGAAAAAGTTTTCTGTGCCCAGTCCTGAGTAGACCACTCATTGGTTTAGGTTCAGGTCAGAATTTTCTCCTTTGAGGTAGATGAACGGGATGTTCTAGGCTGGAAATAGTCCAGGAGTGGTTCTCCGGGAGGAGAATCAGGAATGACTATCAATCAGAAGTCCGGGTGACAGAAACAATGGTGACCTTTGCAGTAAACAGTTCTATGGAACATCAAAGGGAAGGAAGCCAGCTCTGAGGCAGTTAAGAAACTCCACAGTGTGGCCATGATCTACTAACATTTGTTTGAGAATCCTGAGAAGCAGAAAAGTGGAATGCAGCTGGAGGAGAAACTGGTCACACACACACACACACACACACACACACACACACACACACACACACACACACACACACACACACACACACACACACACACACACACACGTCTGAGCTTGATTAGAAGCTAAGGAGACCTCAATTCAAAGAGAAACACACTGGAGAAGAGAGATGCCAAGACAATAATTGATGGCTAGAGTTGGGCGGGGGGAGGGGTGAAGAGGCTGAGAGATGAGCAAGATGGCCCTGCAGGGGCGTGGAACCCATTCATCCTTCTTCAATGGAACAAACACAGAAGCCAGGAAGCTCACAGTGAATAAGAGGCTTCCTTTAAGGCAGGGGACATCTGTAAAGAGTTGCGCCTTCTTCTACCTAGGTTTCAGCTTCTGCCAGGCCCCACTTGAATTACTGGTCTTCTCCTCGTACATTTGCACAAACCATTTCCTGTGAAATATGAGGCACTTCCTTCTAAGCTTTCATGGAAATGGATCCACTTCATTTCATCTGGCAGACAGCAGAGCGGGCAGACCGCGGTTTGCTTCGTGTTGCCTGCGTACGCAGCTGTCTTTGTGGTCCTCCTTGGGGATGAGTTGCAGCCGGCCATCTGGAGAGTTCTAAGCATGATGAAGCATGTCTTCTGACAGTGATGATCCTTAGCATATAGAAAAGGACAGCACAGGCCTGTGGGCACTCTCATTGTGTGATCCATCACCTAGGACTGTTTCAGAAGCATTTATCAGCTCATGGTCCTGAGCCAATTAACTCAGAAAACCCATGGCTCCCTTTACCAGATTGCTTAAAATCTCACTGGTGAAAGTACCTCGGTGGCATGGAAAATAAAAAGGCTTAGGAGTCAACCTGGGGGTTCCTGAGGCTTTGGTGTTGCTGCTGCTGTTGTTTGGGTGGTACTGGGCTTTGGGCCCAGAACCTTCTGTTTGTAGACTAGTATAATTCCACTGATTATGTTCACTGATTATTTATAGTATAGCATCTATATAGTTAGCATGGCCTGGAACTATGTTCCTTCAAATAGCAGCCTCCTGAGTAGCTTGGAATGCCAGGTATACACCAGTGTACCCTGTGGAAGTTCAAAGGGGAGCTCCTGGATGCCTGGTCTGGCCTTGAAACACAGTCCTCTCATTCTTAGCTTCCCAACTAGCAAGGATTACAGGCATGAGCCACTGGTTGCTAGCTCTGTGTACCACACCAGGTCCAATTGGTTACATTGCATGTGTCATGGATGGAACCACAGACTTCCAACATCCAGGTCTAACTCTACTGAACCCACCAGAACTCTGGTTTCCCCACCAGAGATGCTTGATAATTAATATCACTGGGGTGTATGGAGAGTTAGCACCCTCTGGGACAAAGTTAAGTTCAACTTCAACACAAGCCAGAGGAAAGCAAAACAATCTGTGTTCCAGCAAAAGCTTGAGCTCTAAGATACAGAAAAACAGAAGAATCTAGCCAATAAATCACTCACCTGCCTAGACCATGCCCAACTGTTCAACCCACAGCGTTTTCCTGTATGATAGAGCAGCCAGTGCTATGGCCAACTTAGTTATGCATCTACAAAGTTGTGATTGATTTCACTTCCCACTCTACCCCACACTCTTCCTTCTCTGGAATCCTGCTCCCAAGAAAGATTTAGTAACTAAGACTTCACCCCCAGCTCAGTGTTCTAAGGAACCCAGACCCAATCTCTATGGTTTACTTGTAGAATGGAGCAAATAGCATCCATCTCAGAGAGCAGTTGGGAAAATTAAATGAAATTTTAGTATTAAACATCTAGTCTAAATTGGTACATGGTAGGTGCTCAATAAATATGAAAAGTATACTTACTGACAATTACAACATGACAATGTTCCTGGCCATTTATTGGGTGTCTGATATATGTCTAGTCTGTTTGTTTATTTATCTAGACATTAGCAGCAAGTACATCGTAAGGATATGGACTATAGCAGGGCGCCAGGAGCTCATGCCTGTAATCCTAGCAACGGAGGAGGCTGAAATCTGAGAACTGCAGTTCAAAGCCAGCCTGGACAGGAAAATTTGTGAGACTTTTATCTCCAATTAACCACCAAAAAGCTAGAAGTGGAGCTGTGGCTCTAGTGGTACAGTGCTAGCCTAGAGCAAAATAAAATAAATATCTCAGGAAGTACCCAAGCCCTGAGTTCAGGTCCCAGGATTGGCATATTTGAAAATGCTACCGGATACCAATGGCTCATGCCTGTACTCCTAGCTACTCAGGAAGCTGTGATCTGAGGATCACAGTTCAAAGCCAGCCCAGGCAGGAGACTCTTATGTCCAATAAGCCACCAGAAAACTGGAAGTGGTACTGTAGCTCGGAGCACTAGCCTTGAGCAGAAGAGCTGAAGGACCGTGCCTAAGCCCAGACAAGTCCTACCACTGACAAAAAAAATGCTGGGAGGAATCTTCACTGAGATTATTTGGGAATTTTGGTAATTACATGGATAATTAACAAGAAAAGTATGATTTTTTTTCACATTTGTTACATAAATGTAATTTAGTAGACCTGACTGATTGATGGTAGTGAGGTCCTGGGATTCAGTTGGTCACAAAGATTCAGGAGAGTTGGCCTGAGTTAAAGAGGAAAACTTATTCCTTCTGGTGTCATAATAACCAAAATAGCGGGAGGTAAGAATCCTGAAAAATCCCTAAGGATGACTGGGCATGATAAAACACATGCCTAATCTCAATACTCAGGAGGATGGAATAGGCGTATTGCAAATTCCAGAGCTGCCTAAGCTACACATTGACAGCCTGTCTCAAAACCCAAACCCAAACCAAATAAAAACAAAACACACAAAAGTCTCCTGGTGAAGAATTTAACTCAAAAACAAATTATATTTTATTAGTCACAATATGGAGAAGCGGAGCTATCTTTTTATCTTTTTTTCCCCTTATCTTAGGGCTTGAACTCAGGGCCTGGTTGCTGTCCCTGAGCTTCTCTGTGCTCAAGGCTAGCACTCGACCACTTGAACCACAGTGCCACTATTGGATTTTTCTAAGTAGTTAATTGGAGCTGAGAATCTCATGAACTTTCCTGCCCTGGATGGCTTGAAACTATGATCCTTAGATCTCAGCCTCCTAAATAGCTAGGATTACAGGCATGAGCCATCAGCACCTGTTTTTATTTTAATTCATTTTTTATTATAATGATACTGTACAGAGGGGTTACAGTTACATGAGTAAGGTAATAAGTACATTTCCTATTGAGCATTGTTACCCCCTCCTTTGTTTTTTCCCCTACTATCCCCTCCCTCCTAACCTCCCCAACTCCCAACTCCTCCCTCCCCCTCAAGATGTAACGTTCATTCTCAACATAGTGTCTTGTATGTCTCATTCTTACAATGGGTCAACCTGTATTTGCTTCAGCATTTTGTTATTTCCCTTCCTGCTTTATTTATTTATTTATCATTTTTAAGTAGCTGTGCAAAGTTGCCTTTCAACAAACCAATTTATGAATACAATGAATCTTGATCGCTGTTTCTCCCTTCCTTCTCAACCCCTCCCCTCAGTTTTCCTAGTTTCATTGGATTTATAGTTGAATATTATGACTGCATCCCTCCCACCCAACACACACAAAAATTCAACTCTTCATTCTGGGACGTTAAGTGTTATTGGCATGAAGGGCTGTGTCATCTTTAAATGTTTTGGATGATTGATTGACATGGCATAGCATTCCAGCGATAAGTGTAAATGAGAATGCATTCACTTCTGGTCCAAGCATTGATTTCCTTGCACATGCCAAAGGTAAGTTGGATTTGAGTTATAGGTCTGGAAGCCACAAGTGACTTCCTCTAGAATAGATTTCAGTTCTCTTTAGAGCACCTGCATTGTCACTGAGCATAGATCTGCAGACATCAAAGCGCATTTCTCCGTATCTTTTCCTAGACAAGTTATGGCCACAGACTTCGATCTGGCCAGTAAGTCCAAATGGTAGAGAACCAACACTTCCTCCATGCTGATCTCTTCACTCTGCATCTGTTCCTACTACTGCGACAGCCAGGATTCATCCTTGGACTGTAAGAACAGAATTGGGACCCTTGGGATAATAGAAGCTGGGGTGGGTGAGACAGAGTGGCCCTTGCCTAGTATGATCCACCATGAATCAGCCCCATGAAGATGAGGTTCTTATACTTCTTTCAGCCAACTGAGCAGACACACCCTAGACAGGACAGAAGTCATTAATCAAGTGCTGTCTCTTCTTTTCCTTGGGATGATGAAAGGAAAACATTTTTCATTCATTCTTTTCACTCTTCTTCAAAAGGGATTCTCAGAGAGCTTTCTGAAGCATGAGCACTCATTCCAGTATGAGGAATAAATTGTGACTTTGCTTGTAGGCTTGCTCAGGGCTCCTGTGGTTTGATTGAACTTGGGACCACAGATGCCACACTGTCACACTGCTCTCCCCTCAGCCAGAATTTCTCCGCTTTCTTGGCTCCTCACAGCTTTGTCTAGGTATGTGCTATGCACTCATATGCAGCAGTCCCTCTCCCACTCAGTGGGCCCACCTTCTAGATCCAGTGTATACACCAGCACTCTGAAGCCAGCCTCTCATCAGTTACCCTTTTATTATGATGGAACTTCAGAAATTACAATAAGCTTCTATTCACATTTAGAAAAGCGGTCCTTCTTAGTTGATTGTACAGGGATCTCCCTTGTGTACCTACTTCAAGCTAGGCCATGTGCTGATTATGAGATGATCAGTGATAAGCACAACAGACCTGTCCCTTGCCTTTGTTTTGTTGTTACTGTTGTTGGTGATGGTGATGGTCGTGGGGCTTGAACTCTGGGCCTGGGCGCTGTCCCTCAGCTCTTCAGCTCAAGGCTAGCACCCTACCACTTGAGCCACAGAGCCACTTCCGACTTTTCCTGCTTATGTGGTGCTGAGGAATCGAACCTAGGGCCTCAAGCATGCAAGGCAAGCACTCTACCACTGAGCCACCTTCCCAGCCCTGGAGTTTTTTTTTTCTGGGGGGTAGGGGTGGGTAGGAAAGACCATCAATTAAAATGCAGTTAAAATGGTGACAAATTTTATCAAGATAAATGGGATGGGGATGGTATGAGGAATGGAGAGTCAACTTGGGGACAAGATGTTTGTATCATGTTGATGGAAGAATAAAGTAAGATCTCTCAAGGAAGTGGTAACCCAAGCTAGGAATCAGCGATGCAGGGGTCAGCTGCTAGCATCAGATAGGCTTAGCTGCATGCCTGTGACTTAGCTATGTGACTTTAGGTGATTAGATATCTCTAAACCTAAATGGATAATAGCATCTCATTAAAGCTCAATGTACAGTTCCTGGCACAGGGTAAGTTGCTTTTGATTGTCTGTCATCATGCTACATCATGGATGCTCTGAGTGCAGATGTGACCCACACCCACCCCCAGTCCCCCCCACCCCCAGTCCCCGTTATTTGTCTTTGCATCCAGGAAATAGAGGACAAGGTTGGCACCTCCAGTAGCTGTTTAACAATGATGAAATTTTCCTGAGTTCTCATTATGTGCCAAACACTTCCTGGGTAGTAACTAATTTAACACCCATAATAATTCTACAGGACTGGTGCTGCTGTCATTCTTACTTCAGTGGTGAAGAACATGAGGTGAAGAATTTGGGGAGACGGGTCACATAGCAAGGAGAAGAACCAAGCATCAATCCTCAGCTGCCCGGTTCCAAGGCTATTCCACAATTCCTTTCTGTTCTGTCACAGTGGCTGGGGATGGAACCTAGGGCTTTTTACCTGTCAGCCAAGCACTCTACCACTGAGCTATCCCCCCCAACCCCCTCCCCCATATTCATTATTTCTAAGAGCCCTGTGTGGCCATGTCCTTCATTAGGGCTTAGGTTCTGAACAGACATAATCATATGGGGGATGCTTTCCTAGAATTATATGATAGTGATTTCAGCAGTCTCTTATTAACTGAGTAAATGAAGACATGACATCAAGAGGGCTGAATTCCTCAGCTCTTCGCTGTCATGACAGAAGCTCCCCTGGAGACTCTGGGTTCCATGACATCAGTGTCTGAGGATGGCCTCATTCATCCCCCTGTCCCCTTTCCCTGGCCTCCCTCACCTGCCTCCCGCCGGCCTCCCAACCCCATCCTCTGAGATTGTTCCTGCCTCTGGGGAGCTCTGCCATCTTTTCCCTCTTTCTCCTTTATTAAAGCAGCTGCACCCAAAGGCATCTGTGAGATGAGAAGCGTGCCTGCCAATGTACCCTGGGAAGCCAAAATGCTTAAATTGCTTCTTTTATTCCCCCTCCCACCAAGAAATATATGTCATTGGGGATGGAGGATGGCCTCACCTTGTCCTTGGGGGCCTGCTGTTTGGGGATATTTTGTTCGAAGCAATGGGAGAGGATATGCCTGACATGCCCACAGCTCCTCTTGTTATAGAAATGGTAATAAACTGCCAAGAGAGCAGACATGACCGCTGTTCTCTTGATTAATGTTTTCAGCAGTGTGGAGGATGTATCACCCTGGAGCTGCCCCATCCCAATTATCCAATTATTCAGAGGAAGGCATCATGGGAAATTGTCGACCAGACAAGACCATAGGCAACCCCAAATGGCAGGTGACAAAAATGGTGACATGGTCTCCAGGGTGCATGCCAACAGCTGACAGGGATGCTTACACATACACACATGCACACATACACACACACACACACACACACACATGCACTCACACACATACACACATGCACACACATACACACACACATATATATACACACACACACACACACACACACACACACACACACACACACACACACACATACACACACACAGAAAGATGGTCCTGAGCTGAAGAATTGTGTAAAGGAGCAATCAGGGAGACATGGGATAAACAGCATGAAAAAGGGAGGAATACAAGTGAGCGAGATCATTGCACTTAAGAAAATAGTCCAGCAAAGTAATGAGTACTAATTGACATCCTACTCATTGTCCAAGTCTAGGTTTGTTTTTAAGCATAGGGATGTCTGAGAATCTAAAGGTCTGATTGCAGTTTCTAGTTCCAACCACTCACAGTGGAGCTTGCTGAGACTCAGTTCCTTCATCTGCTACATCTTATGATAATATCTCTCATCATGTACCTTAGCCAGGTGTACCTGCTGCAGGTAATAGTAAATGTCTCAGCTGAGTTTATTGAGCCCAAAATTGTTGGAAGGGCAGAGGGATCTCCAAGGGAGTACCAAGGGAAAGAAGTACTGATCATCCCTCATTGGAATCAGGAAATGAAACACTCATACGAATGGAGTTAGCAATGTTCTCTCCCTCACTCCCTCATCCCTATTTCTGTCTTTTCTCCTCTCTGTCTCTCTCTACCGACGTTTTCTCTCAGCCTCCCTCTTTTCACTGTATTTTTGTTCAACTCTATCTCACTCTCTTATTTCTCTATGTTGCAGAAAACACATACAATAACCCAGTAGCCTTTACCTCTGCATTTGTATCATCCCAAGTCTCACAGTTATTAGAATTTTTCAGTCCAAATTACAAATTAAAAAAAAAGTACTGGGCTGGGAAGGTGGCTCAGTGGTACAGTGCTTGCCTTGCATGCATGAGGCTCTGGGTTTGATTCCTCAGCACCACATAAGTAGAAAAAGCCAGAAGTGGCACTGTGGCTCAAGTGGTAGAGTGTTAGCCTTGAGCTGAAGAGTTGAGGGACTGCGCCCAGGCCCAGAGTTCAACCCCCATGACTGACAATCAATCAATCAATCAATCAGTGGAACCAAATGACCCATCTGTAGTTAACGGACTGGATGGAGAATCTGGTCACTATTAACCAACCAGACTGTGGAGCTCAGCCAAAGTAGCTATGAGAACAGAGCTCGGACAGCCTTCTTAAGGAGGCCTGCTATGTGTGTACCATGGTGGCAGGAAGCTCTACAGGTGTTACTATAAGCACTAAATGAGGCCATGGGGAATTTCTCAGTACAGCTGGTGAGATCTTGGGCTTCTGTGTTAGCATGAGGTACAGTGAAAAGCTAAAATTCAGCATGAAGAAAAAATAAACTGCCTTGCACCTAATAGGTGCTAATTCTTTATTTTTTGGCAAGGACTGTCTTAAGTTGGTTTCTAGCATAATATGCCTGGCCCCTTATCAGTGTTCAATCAATGCTTGTTGCATTAAGCAGAATGGGAAGAATGACATTAAACAAGAGCCTACAATCAAAGACAGCATGAAATTAAATCCTCAGTTTCAGGGCACGATGAAAATCATTCAGGTTCAGTTGCAGCAGTTGGAGTAGGCTTTATGGGAGAGGTAGAAATCTATAGTGCCTGGAAGCTATATGGTTGACAGAGGTGTCCAGAAGAGAGAAAGGAGTTTCAGAAGAACAAATAACATGAATGAAGGCACAGGAGAAGCCAGATGTGCCTGGTTTGCTCATGGCCAACAGGAGTAATGCCTAGGTTCAAAGAAAGAGTCATTATTGAACCCCACAAGAGGCAACCGTAGACAACAGAGCAAGCTTTAGCGAAGGCTGCTGAGAAGTAATCAGAGAAGATCAAAGAGGGGCAACTGTCTTCTCACTGCTCTGACTCTTCTTAGATACTGAGTCCAATTCTGTCTGGTGTCTGTGTTGCAAAAAATTAATAGATCCCATTCCTATCAGGAAGAGGAGCCTGGCATTGTCTTTCTCCCTGAGCCCCAGCATCCTGGTGATCATGGGATTACAGATCTTACGTCATCTTGTGCTATAGAAGGTCGGCTTCTGGAGGTTCCTACTTGTACTCCCACACCTTCTGCTTAGTGCCTAGCCTGTTGGGCCCAAAGCTTCTCTGCCCCATCTTTCCCAGCATCCTCTCCCAAGGACCCATCTTAGATCACTTTGCCTAGATAGACTCTAAAACCAAAAGAGTATCTTTTGCCCGATTTAAGAAACAGATATCTGTCGCTACCCGCCTCGGCCGGTAATGACGACGCGACACCGGACTCTTCTCTCCGCAGTTTATTCAGGACCTTTTAGTAATCTTCTGCCCCCAACCCCGGGGAGAATTCCCCACAGCCTTAAGTACCCGCTGGGTAGCCAACCCTGATACGCCACGTGGGAACCGCCAATAGGTTCAGGTGCGCGGAAGCAAGCCAGATTCTTTGCCTTAGCCATATCAGGAGTTGTTTACCACGAGAGCACTCGCCATCGGGAAGGCGGAGGGCGGAAGCCGGCACCATCTTCCAGGTGCGGCCTCTCGCAGCTCTCTACAGATATCCTTGAACGCCAGTCAAACCAAGTAAAGCTCCAACGTGGGCATCTCCCATGGACTCTATCATTCTGAAATCAAGGCTTACCAGCCTGGGTATTCACTCTGCCTGTGGCCTTCCACAGTGGCAGTGAGTCACCCTCATTGTTAAGATTTGGCAGGCCCCGCCACCAAGGCTGCAGAGCGGACGTCAGATCCCTTTTCATATAAATGATGCAAAAATCCCAGAGAACTGTAGAGTGTTGTGCTAGTCAAACTTCCATTCTTGTAACAAATACCTGAGATAAATCAACTTATGAGGAAGAAAGGTTTATTTTGGATCATATTTCTGGAAGTATCCAACTTTGATTAGTTGTCCCCATTGCACTTATTAAGCCTGTGGCAAGGGAAGAAGGTACATGGGGGAGCAAAACTATTCATCTGGTGGTAAAAGTAAAGCAAGAAAAAAAGGAACAGGAATCCTATAATTCCCTTTCTTGGTCATAGATACAATGACCTAGAGATCTCCCATGAGGCATCAGCCTCTTAAAGTTTCTGCCATCTTCCAGTAGAAGACCATGTTCTTGACATACAAGCCTTTCCGGACATTCTAGACTGAAATTATGGCAAGTGGCCTATAAGATCTCTTATTACATCAGTCCCTTAGACGAGGGCTCTGAAACCTTTAGTCTTCAGAGAGCTTGGGTGAGATACTGTGAACCAAGTGTCTCCAGTGTGTGCAACAATGTGGTACACACAGTGAAGGGAGAGTTCTTGTGTCTCCACCTCAAACCTTGAAATCTGCACTTCGTTTCACAAGAGCGTCAGAACTGCATGTTGTATTTTTCAAGTGCAAAAATGTCCAGAATATTAAGAGAGTGGGACAAGTGATCAGTGCTGATGAGAGGCACATAGTATGTGTTACCTCATAATGGCCATAGGTTTTCTGACCAGACAGTGGATGTCAGCCACCTACCTGTCAACCTCTTTTAACAACACCGGCCTGTGCCCACCCTTGAAGACCTACTTCTGGTCATTTGCTCATGTGTCTGATGGCAGAAGAGCTTCTTCTAGTCCTAGTAGGATGGAGATTTGTTCAGAATACAACAGTGACAACCACCTTCCTCTCGTGAAGGATTCCAGATGATGGGTGCTTGATTGACTCCTGTATCTACCAAGTTCAAAACCCATGTTAGCATTTTACTTTCTCCAGCACCCCTGTTTTGCATATTATCTGTCCTCATAAATCACTCTTTCAGAGTGCACACACCCAGCCTTCCTTATCAGTGTCGGCACATGTCTCTGAGTGGAGGCTGAGCTGTGAAGCAAGGGAAAACATTACATGGGTTGATGGGTAGCGGCAGCCTCTGATGAATGAGAATGTTCTAGCTGTACCATGTCAGACTTTGCAGGGAGGTCCCATACTGTCTGCCCTGTCTCTAGGGCAGATCCGGGGTATGTGTGTGGGCAGACAAGCCCTATCTATCAATGCTCTGGTCAGCAGCATAGTGAAAGAGTAGGAACTTTAGAGTGTCCTGGTTTGGAATCTAATTCCATCTCCACCACCAAGTACAGGCAGAAAAATGCTTTCTCTCCAGGAGCCATGGTTTCCTTTCTTGGAGGGATCAACATCAATCATTGCCTCCTGCTTGTTATTTTTCAAAGGTATAAACTAGACAAGTCAGGCAAATTGCCTACTGTGCAGAACTGCTTAATCTAGTCACTTAGTTATATCCCATAAGAAAACACTGGGATGGGAAACTGAGTCTGCACATTTAGGTGACTCCTGTCTCTGAGATTCTCTACCCAGCCTGACTCTCCAACCAAGTAAAGATTTCCAAGTGGCTTCAACCAGCTCATAAGGAGAACACTCTGTACTCAAGGATACAAAGCATCCTTCTGTTTACTTGCAAACCATCCTACAAGAAGGGTGCTGTGATTCTAGAGTGTGAAGAGCACCGTCTCTGCACCAGACCTAAATTACTTTACGGAGGATATCACCATGGTAACTGTGCTTAGAGAGTAGTGATATGGGTGGTGTCTGATTTCACCAAATCTTCCCAGAAGGCTGTCTGATATTCCTTGGATACTTCTAACTCATCACAGGAAATCATGTGCTACCAATTGGCAGCACCAATTGGTTCCAAGATGATGGGGTGGGGGTGAGTAAAGGCTGAATGTAGAGCTATTCATGGTGCCTCCTGACATTCTGGAGCCTCATCTTACCTATATTTCTCCTCTGGGTTAGAGAGTGCTTCTCAAACTTGCCTGCTCGGTAGGGAGCTTGCAGCAACACCAGTGCTGTAGCTTTGGTTCAGAACAGTCGAACCAGCATATTCAGAGATGGATCCCAGCTGTCTAAGTATTTAAAGTCCCTCAGCTGATTCCGAAGTACAGGGAAGAAGGAGAATCGCAGCTTGACACCAGCACCTCTCCAATCTCATGCTGCACATGCAAAGCACTAAGGGACTTTGTGAAGTGGCAGATATTGATTCAGTAGCTCTAGAGGAAGGTCCAAGATGGAGTTTCTTCTATTATTGAAGAGTGAGCGATTGAACTCCGGGCTTCAGGCTGGCGAGGCAAACACTCTTATGACTTTAGCCATGCCCCCAGTCACTTTTGCTTTGATTTTCTCAGTAAGGTCTTGCACTCTGGCCCAGCCGGCCTCTAACTGGCATAGATCTACCCTATCTTGCATTCTTAAATGATGTTGTTGCTGCTGGTCTTGTGAATGGAGGCTTCACACATTTCTCAGGATCACACCTGGAGTTATTAAACCAAATCCATAGATTAAAGCCCTAAGATCTTTTCTCAGGACCAACCTTGGGTAGGAGAAAGCTACCCGGCTTCAGTCCTCCTGCATGACTCTTATCAAGCCCCTTGGCTGCATGTTTCACCCATGGGTAACAGATGTGTTAGAAATTTGAAATCTCATCTCCTGTCCAAACCCTTGGTTGTATAATTCAACTTTCTATTCCCAAGTGATATTATCTACTCAACCTGGTACCCATAGAGAAGTGTGTACTGAATTTTAATAGCTAAGAAGCAAAAGAAAGCCCTCCATATTTAAAAAAAACCTGGGAAGTTTAGGGCTTAACCAAATTTGAAATATGACTTATGGTTTCTTTACTGGAGGATTTAGTCAAGGTTTTAATACATAAACAAGTTTTGTTTGCATACTAAATTTACAGCATGCAGTGTTTCCCAAACATATTTGGCTACAAATTATTTTATTTGTGGGGCACCCAGTAGCATTTCATAGACCCTGCTGAGCTTTGAATGCCATTTAGGGAAATGCTACCCTAGATTTACTTCTACAGACTTGAGATAAGTTTGGAGACAGATTGGTATGGAGATTGCTGGCTAGAATTTTCTATCAGCATGCAGGAAAGGACAACCCTCCACGGAACATCATAAATTGTTCATATGACTGCAACCATGAGCAAGGAAGACAGGGCTTGAGAAAAAGATGGTCAAAGGTGCTAATTTTCCATGGTTTTGAGAAATAAGGGGAATAATTTTTATGGCTGCTGGAAAGGAATAAATTGCTACTGCTGTGTTTATAGCACCAAGGAGAAAGGTTGGAGCTAAAATATTCTTACAAAGCCAAAGGTCTTAGGAAAAGGGCCAATGGAATGGATGCTGTTCTGTTGGAGATATAATTTTCTCTCTTTATATTTATTAATTTTGGAATATAAAAGATTCCTGAGATGATGTGGGGCGGGTAATGCCAGCAGTGACAAATGTGTGTAGCAAGTAACAGGATTCTTGCTTGGATGTTTGTTCCTTCAGATGGTTTTGACATTAATTTCCAGGAAATTGATGAACTTGGGGGAATGGCAGTATCATAACAGTTCTGCCTGTGTTTCTGATCTTATATTAGGTGCTTGAAGAATTGTAGTTGTACTGTGTTTTTCTACGAAACATGAGTTTCTAGTGAATTCTATCTCTATGAACCTTCTGTTCATAGATTGAAAACCCCGATGTTGCTTTTCTAGTGTTGACCTTTAGGGTCCCTGCTTACCTGCTGCACAGAAGTGGTCCAGGCTTGAGTCCTTCCCAAACCCATCACATGTCTCATGTCTTGGCCCAGCCACATCCAGCTCAATAGAGTGCAGAGCCCCAGTAGCTCAGGACCAGAATGTGTCAAAGCCATCTACCACATTCCTGAAGTGCATGTGCCTCTTTGACATTTTGACTTTGGTTTCAAAACAGAGCTGACCTCAAAGTCAGGAGTTCTTGGCATTAGCTGAACCTTTTGGGATGCACCTGAGTGTGTTTCAAGAGATTTGGGGCTCTTACACGGGATTTATGTTCTTTTCGGGTGCTCTGTTGGTTAAGGTTTAGTTGTACACAATAAACCACCCAAATTGTATGCCATTAGTATTCTAGAAGTTCAGAAGGTTCTTCCAGTGAGATTATTCTGACTCATTTCAGAAAACTTCCCACATGTGGCTTGTTAGCCCTATAAACCTGTCTTTGCAGCTAAAGTGGGGGCCTGTAGGAATTATCTCATTCATTTCTTCCATGCCAATTTTGATTCCAGGCTTAAAGTAGGTGCTACATAATCAAAGAAGAGAGATGCATGTGACAGAATTCACCTAACCCACAGTCTGGGGAGGCACCTGGTGAAAATGTAAATGCTCTGTCTCTGTAGAACCCCACCCTTCTAGGCTGGAGGCCAAGAAAGGATAACTTGGCCACTGGTAAAAAGGATTCTAAAAGAAACATTTATCTTCCAGAACCTACTGTGGCTGCACAACACCTGTATTCAAGAGGAATGAGATGAGGAAAAATGCATGCATGAGCTGGAGGGGAAAATCCATGGGGAAAGAGAATCCCCCGCACCAAAAGACTCATGGGCTGAAGTACAGGGACTTAGAGAATCAGCCAGAGGAAAGGAACAGTGGGTGAGAGGAGCAAAAGGGAAGTCTTGTCCTGGTGCCACAGCTGTGAAGGGATATAACCTCAGCTGGATTTCTCTTTGAGCTGAATGCATCAAAGAGCTACCCAATCCATTCCAAAAGCTGCAGCTGAGGCCCAGACACCTGGATGCTGTGGGCTTCTCTGCCTTTTGAGCCTGCTGGGTACTGCCTCCTGCTGTCCTTTGCCAAGGCTGGTGAAATGAATACACATGAGGCATCATTCTCACAGGTGGGAGTCCACAGCCCCCCACGTGGGAGGTGGCTGGCGGCTCAGCCCGTGTGACAGCGAGACCATTAAACCGGCAGCGCATCCTCTTTTAGCTACCTGCCCCACTTCCTCCATGTCTTACAGGCTGCTTACACTTCACTGGGTACGTACAAAACTGTTGATTAGTGAGTCTTTATTGCACTCTGGTAAGGAAATGTATGAAAATACACCAAGTATTACTGTGCTGAGGTTAAATACTTTTCACTAGGCTGATGAATAGTCCTAATAGGGATTTCCACCCCCCTCTCCCCTCCCCAGGCTTGTCATGAGGCAAAATAATACACTCAGTATTTAGATTGGTATTCCCACTTCAGGAGTAATGGATAATCCACAGTAGGGAGTTTATTTTAATGAGCATGTATGGCTATGCAGTGCTAGGAGGCCAAATGGATAAATATCTATTCTTATGTATAGCCTAGATTAACTTTCTGAGATGTGTGGTTACCCTCAGATGAAGAGACTGCTATGTTTGTGTGACCGGTGAAATAATTAGGATCCCCAGAAGTTAGGGGAGGACTCATGACCCCTTCCCCAAAGTCCCAAGACTGCTTTGATCATTTATTTGTGTAGGTTGTTTACTGCACAACTCCAAAGAGCTCCCTCTATTCATGTAGACCACCTTCTATAAATTCAAAGGCTTACAACCTGCACACTGGTGTGAAATAAGCTCAATGGTGGAGGAGGACGATACAACCACTATGTACATAATACAAAGACATCTCTCTAGCACATTACAGACAATTGCAGTGATTGAATTTTGAACACAGGTTTCAGGATTGAAATGTAAATGAAAAAGTCCCCTTTATGTTCCTGAGACTTGGTCTCTGAAAGGTTCTCTTGAAGGGACCTAAGCTCACTCACCAGCAGTCATCCTTAAGCTCACTCACCAGCAGCATCCACATCATGGTGTACTCTTCCTCCCTCCCCAGCATTGTTCCGTCTCCTTCTCCAAGCTTCTCTCTGTAGGTTCTATGTCTCCCCTTCTGCTTTGTCCTTGTCAGATGCTGGCCACACTAGCTCAGTTCTCACATCTTCCTGATGCTTCTTCCAGGAACTCACCCCAAATTTCAACCTCATTACTCCTATCGTGGGGGCTGCCAGCTGGCAGAAGCCCCCTTATGTGTCGGAGCTAGGACAGGGGGAGGTGAAGGGCATACTTCAGTGCTGTCATCTCTGCTGAAAAGATCTCTGAAAGTTCTCTTTGAGGAGACTCTTGAGAACTGTAACTCAGCCTTCGGCTATCTTTTCAAATGTGAGAATCTTTACTACTGGCAGGATGAATAGTTGTTTACTTGTAAAGGAGACAGAAGCTATGAAAGGAGGGACCAACCAAAGTTAAGTTGAGCTAACCAAAGTAAAACCTGTAGACATGAGAAACTAGGCCTCTTGTGTACCCTGTGAGCTATAAAATATGGTGCATTTTCTTCCTTAGAAAGGGAACAGAATCAAGAAATGCTCTATAGAACTGGCCGATACTCATCTAAATGACCAAGGTCATGGAAGACAGTGGAAGTGTGAGGAGAAGACACACACAACTAAATGCAATGTAGAAGAGACAAGACAAAGTGAAGGAGACAAAGAGATAAGACAACTGAATACAATATGGGGTCTTGGTTTGGATGCTGAAGCAGAAGACACTAATGGAAAAGCTGATAAAATTCTAGCTGTCCGGTTCATAATACATGCCAATGTTAATATCTTGGTCTTGATAATTGTATGGTTGTGTGGACATGGCTACTATTAGGGGGAGCTGGGTAAAAATGCACAGGAATGTCATGTCATTCTCGCAGTTTCTCTATGAGTCTGAAAATACTTCAAATAAAAAAAAGCTGAAAGAAAGGAAGAGAGGGAGGGAAGGAGATAAGATAAGGGAGGAAGAGCAGAATTTGGGAGGGAGAGGAGGAGAGAGAAAGAGAAACAGAGAGACAGAGAGAGACAGAGAGAGAGAGACAGAGGGAGAGAGAGAGGAGAGAGCAGAGTGCCCCATCTGGGGATAAAATGAGATTACATGTCATTTTATGTGGCATCTCTAGTGTTGCCAGTGTCCTATACATTTGTAGAGAAAATCCATCTTTATCTTGTTGACCCAGAGTACTTTGCTGGCACTCACTCCTCCAGTTAGGGAATAACTGGTCCTCATTACTACAGCTGTCCCAACACCCTGAAGTCACCATCCATCTTCAGTCTCCAGAATGGCTTTTCTGGTGTCAGTTCACTCACAGTCACTTTTATGTGCATTTTAAAAGTTACAATGATATTCCCACAATGGGCCTCTGTCCTCTTAGAGGCCCTCACTCAACTGCAGCCCCAAGGCTAGATCCCAGCTACTAGGAGGCTCCCTGCAGCCATGGGTGGAACCCAGCCTTTTGGCTGGAAGAACACAGATGCAGAATTTGAGTTTCAGATCCATTTAAGCAAATCCAATATGGCGGAGCCTAGCATGGAGACTTCCAAGGAGATGCACTATTTAGAAATGCGACACTGTTAATGTCACATGGATGAATTTGTTTCAAATGTAGTTCTGCTGCATTTGACTCCTGGGTGTTTTGATTTGATTTTCAACTCAAGTCAATATGAACCAATTCGAAAGAGCTGTATAAAGGTACATTTTACCCCACTCTAAAAATTTGCTTTTGCTAAATGCCATCATATAACAGATATTATCTATATCATGGTCACCCAAAGGTGATTAAGAGACAGCATCATGGTGATTAAAAGACAGTGTCTGTTCTTCGCAGCACCAGGTAATGTGGAGATGCTGTAATGCAATGATGACAGACAAAATGTGGAGAAGGAATGAGAGATGGGATCTTGGGCAAATCCATTATTTTTTCAAAAGGGCATTTGATAGAGGCTGTATTGCATGTCAATGAAGTTACAGGAGGAAATGGCTTCTGAGAATATCTCATCTTGACACTCATGATTTGGAACAGTTTCTGTTCAATATATTTCAGATGGCCACATGCACAGATTGCTCATTCTCAGTGGTAACAGCCCTTTCACACAAAGTATAAACCTGATGTCCCAGTGTGCCTGCCCACTGGCATTTTCTTGGGAGTTTTGGTAGAACTTTATAATTATGAAGCTCCCATCCAATCAATAGGAGCTACTCATTTTCTCTGCATTGTGTCTGGTTGAGTTCTGGCAAGGATGTCCTCCAAGTGACCTTGGATAAGAGTATACATTACTCCAGGCTTCTGTACAAAGCAAGATAGAGTGATCAATGGCTGAGTTTAGTGCTACCATATTGTACCATACCACAGGCACTGAACACACAGAATATAACATCAGCATTGTCTTTTAAACTGAGATCAGTTAGGCCTAGGCCATAGAAAACATCCTGGGGTAACCTGTTATCATATCACAGATGCTGTATGAAGGCCCTGAGGGAATGCAGGTTACTGAGATGATCAGGGAGGGGGAGGGAAAGGGACAAGCACAAGGCTTTGTCACAATGAGGTTAGCACTCCTTCTGAGGCCAAAGGGTGACTGACAGAATTCTGGAGCTCCATAGAACCTTTACAGCAGCCAGGCCATTGGACTACTGCATCCTCAAGGAGCTCAGAGCCCCTGCAGGCTAAATGTACAGACCCTGCCTGTACACCACTCAGCATTTCCTGTTCATAGCACATCTGAGGAATGACAATGAATATTGATTCTTTAGTGGCGCTAGAGTCACTGGGCCCTCTGTATATGCAAAATCAGAACTTTCATGGACTGGAAGGGAGGCAACTCCCCCCAAAGAAAATGTCAGATGGAGTGGGTTGAACCAGTGGGGAGAATAAAGCTGTTGACAGTCAAGGGGAGGAAGATTACAGAAATCAAACTGACTTCAATTCCTGCACTGCCTTACAGGATGCTATCCTAGGAGGAGGAATAATCAGATGCAGAAGACAAAACATAGCCTTGGCCTAGAGTCCAACTTTCCTGCCCAGTCACCCTCTATCAGGCTCTATGGCAGAGCAAAAAGGAATACCAATGGATGCTATCTTAGGGGCAGTTAAAAGTTGGTGTGGGTGACAGTGTAAACAGTGCAAAACTTCATATCTGAAGACCATTGTGCCTATTGAGGGCCTACTATGTGCTCAGAGCTTCTCAATTTTTACCTCACTTAATCTTCATAATAACCTTGACAAACCAGCTGCTGTCATCTCTGTTTCAGACACAAGGAATGCATGTCAGTCACACAAAGCACCTTTGCTACAAAGTGGTGGCTTCAGGATTTACATGGTGGTTTTATGGGGTCTTAAAGTTCCTGTTCTACCCTCACAATCACCCTGCCTCCTAAAATGAATTGTAGAGAGAACCTGGATATCTCAGGACTCGCAGGTTGCACAGGGAATACCAGCCTACCCCACCATGACTGATTCAGGCTGGGAAGATGTCTCGGTACCCAACCATCCTTGAATTCTATAGATGGAAGAGCAAAATTTCCCCTGACAAAACTAGGAAACCATTAAGGAAAGGTTGAGCTCCATTAAGAGAAATACAGTCTAGGGAGGTCTCTGTCCATCAGCTGGGAACTAGAAGCCTACAAGGGCAGGCCACACTGCTTCAGTTCTTACCACCAGCCAGGAGAGGTCTAGGTAAGTAATATGGATGGCTTGGAACACTACAGTCACCAACCCTCATTTACTCAGAAAGAGAAGCAAAGGAATACAGAGCTTAGGTAATGTGCCCACAACCACATCTTCAATAAATGTAATAAACTAACCTGAACCCAACAGCCCAACACTGAAATTAGAGCTTTTCCCATGGGGACATGTATTTCAGGGCAAGTCCTAAAAAATGTGTTTAACAGTCTGCTCAGTGTATTCAGGTTTCACCAGATTACCACCTACCCAACCCCATGCATTTCAGGGGTCAATGTTTATCATTCACATCAACTGTCAGAGGCAAAGACTAGGAGGTCATACAGTCCTCTCCCTTGTAGACTACTGGGTAGATGGAAGCCCAGCAAAGTGAGTTGTCCATTGCCAGACAGTGACTTAAGGCTAAACTGACAACAAGTAAATACCCTAATTCCTAAGAGCCGTTGCACCAGTACTTCTCTCATCTACTTCTTCACCATGTACTTGTTGGTCTCTTGCCCCAATACCCATCCTTCCCTGAAGGCTACCAGAAGTTAAAAGACTGCACCAAGCACCACTGGCTCACCCCTATAATCCTAACTAATCAGGAGGCTGAGATATGAGGATTCTGGTTCAAAGCCAGCCTGGGCAGGAAAGTCTGTAGCACATTTTTTCCCCTCCAATTAAACACCAAAAAACTGGAATTGGAGTCATGGCTCCACTTGAGTAGAAAAAGCCTTGAGCCGAAAAGCTCAGGGACAGCGCCTGAGTTCTAAGCTCAAACCCCAGCACTAGTACACACACAGACAGACACACACACACACACAGACACACACACATGCACACACACGTACATGTGCACATGTGTGAAGTTAAGGAACTTTCCCAGGTTCACCATGCTAGGGATTACTGATGCTAGATTCACAGTCAGAGCTGAGTAACTGGCAAATGTGGGCTCTCATCTACTTGGTGACTTTGGTGCAATGGTGGAATCATTACAAGAAGGGAGGTCAGGCGGCAAGGGAAGAGCAGGAGTCAACATCTCATTCTGCTTATATCTATTTTTATCCTGGGTCTAGAACATATATGCATGTGTGGGCAGACAGACAGACAGACAGACAGACAGACAGACACACACACACACACACACACACACACACACACACACACACACACACACACACACACACACACACATTCCTTCAGGTTCTCCTTCTCCGTCTTTCTTCTCCTCTGCCTTGGTAGGTTTTCCTTCCCACTATCCTAATGCATTCTATGTTTGTCCCCAAAAGCTTCATTTCACGTCTGGAATGAAACATTTGTACAAAATTGCTGAATCCTCTTCTTTATCCCACCCCTCGGGGAGGGGTTCATCAAACCCATCATCCCAGCAAAACCCAAAAGAGACCCAGAGTAGAAAGCCCAAAATGATGAGCTCTAAAGTTAAATCAGCCTTTAAACTCAAAATTTTCCTTTTAGAATCTGGGGATTTTGTGGGATACGTAGTTGAAAAACCCATTTACCTGATATGGATGGATGAGAATCTCAGGAGGAGGAAGGTCCCTAAGCTTTCCCCTGCCCCTCTAAGGAGAGAAGCCCACCAATCAGCATGGCCTGAGGATGGCAGGATGGAAATGCAGAAAGATGGGGAACCATGCCTGTGGTGTTTTCTCCTACAGAGCTCATGCATGTGGAGGCTCACCACAAAATCTCTCTGCCACGCAGTATGATGTATGATCTCCCTACCTGTTTTGGCCTAAGAATCCAGGATCCTGAGATTTCATCTTGAATCTGCTATTAAAGGTCTCAGTCACTGTAAATCAACCACAGAAATCCAGAACAAGTCCTTTGAGGCCATCAAACCCTGGTATAGGGAAGATCCAACTTGTGGCTAGCTCCATTCCTATCTTGGACCCTTAGCTGATACTGCTAATGCTCCATACTTGTCTATCCCAGGAATCCTGAATGAAACTTCAGACTCTTCAAAAAATAAATAAAGTCAGTCACCAGTAGCTCACACCTATAATCCTAGCTACTTAGGAGACCTGAGGATCACAGTTCAAAGCCAGCCTGGGCAGGAGAGTCCATGAGACTCTTATCTCCAATAAACTACTCAGAAAAAGCCAGAAGTGGTACTGTGGCTCAACTGGTAGAGTGCTAACCTGGAGTACAAAGAGGCTTAAGGACAATGCCCAGGCCCTGAGTTCAAGCCCTAGGACAGGCAAAAAGAAAAAAAAAAAAAAAGAAAAGAAAGCCTTGTAGAAGACACCTGCTATACATTGACGCAAGAGGCTAAACTCTATTCACCATACCTGCCATAGATCAAACCTTTTTTTTTTTTTTTTTTTTTTTTGGTGGTCGTGGGGC
Source organism: Dipodomys merriami (assembly GCF_024711535.1). Lineage (NCBI taxonomy): Eukaryota > Metazoa > Chordata > Mammalia > Rodentia > Heteromyidae > Dipodomys > Dipodomys merriami. The sequence goes on from NW_027203270.1 coordinate 9,467,679, forward strand.
CTGAACTCTGTGCCTGGGCGCTGTCCCTCAGCTCTTCAGCTCAAGGCTAGCACTCTACCACTTGAGCCACAGTGCCACTTCCGGCTTTTTTTTTCTGCTTATGTGGTGCTGAGGAATCGAACCCAGGGCCTCATGCATGCTAGGAAAGCGCTCTACCACTGAGCCATCTTCCCAGCCCAAGCTTTCATTTTTAAGATGAGAAAAATCAAGGCCAGGAGAGGAAGAAACAACTAGTTACACACAGCAAGCAGGACAGATGGGTTTAGAATTCAGGGCTCAGGACTCAAAGAGCCTTATGATCTAGCTCCTCATAAAGAAGTGCCCTGTGCAGCTCAAAGACCTCTGTAGAATTCATCATGTTGGACCAAATGTATTTAGATCCCAGAAGCAGCTCCACCAGCTCTTCCTCTTAAAATTACCCTTTCTCCTTATAGCCACAGAGCAGTCAACACATAAGCAGCTTCTCCTTGGTGCCCAGCCAGTTAATGTGTGCCTGGCATTACAGCTAAACTAACATTTTATTTCCCTTCCATAGTATGTAATTTCTTTGGAAGTTGAAGTGTAATGAAATTGGTGTTTATTATAATTAATAAAAGCCCCATAACTTTAAATTGGGTCATAAATCTTGCAGGGAAATCCAATACCACTGTAACAATTGCTCCTTTCCCAGAAGGAGCTCTGGGGAGGAAGGAGGCAGCGGCTCCTTCCTCCCCAGAGGAGATGGCCCTGGGAGCTTGGCAGCTCAGGCTCTGTTGCTAATCTATTCAGGTCACACCCAGAGCACAGGCAGCTTGGAGCTCTGCAAATGGAAAAAGTGTCCCTTAGCCTAACACCTGTAGACGTTGCTCCATTGTGAGCGTGGCCTGCATGGCTAGCTGAGAAAAGGCTTACCTAGAGAAATAAAACTATGCCCTTTCTACATGACAGGAAATGAGCTGGTACTGAAGCTTAAGCTCAGGGCCTGGGCACTCTCCCTCAGCTTTTCCTTTTTGCTCAAGACTGTATGTCTACCTCTACCACTGGTCCTCTACACCTGTACTCTGGCTTCTTGGTGGTTCATTGGAGATAAGAGTCTCATGGTCTTTCTTGCCCAAGCTGGCTTTGAACTAGGATCTTCAGATACAAGTCTTCTAGGTAGAAAGGATTACAGATGTGAGCACCAGCTGTGCCTGGCTATACCATTATTGCCATGAGCCTACCCCATTTGCTTATAGTCCAGGGAGTGAAGCAGGCTTACAAACTTCCTTGTACCAATTGTCCAGATGTTGAAGAAGCTGCAGGCACAAAGGTGCTTGACCTTCACCGTGAATGAAGACCAGTGATGGGATCATTGCAGGAGAAGTAGATAGCAGGAAGCAGGGCTTTAGAAGCTCATCAGGAAATGGCTGGATAGGCCTAGCCATACTTCCAACACAGCTCTCTCATCTCATAGTGCCTAGCCTTTGCCCTTGCTCGTTACTAAGCCTGGAAAATTCATCCACAGATCTCCGAGTGGCTGATGTCCTTCCTCATTCAGTTCCTAGTTCACACACTATTCCTGAAGAGCATCTTTCCTCCCACCCCACCTGTGTCTCCCTTCTCCATCCTTCCTTCTGGCTTGCCTTCCCTCTGTCCTTTACAAGCATTCAGCTCCGTGGAAATTACATCCTTTTATTTGTTTGCTTCTTTGCTCATTTTCTGTCTCCCCAATTCCCCTTACAAACATAAACTCTGTTACAACAAGAACCTTATATCGTTGGCTCACTATTGGAATCCCAGCATCTTGAACAACCCAAACACTCTTAATGGACAATTAATAACTAGTCAAGGCAAAGCTTCATGAAACCACATGGCTCATTTAAAGGAACTTGTTTCAAAGCAGATTCCAAAATGGCATTCAGTGTCAAAAGGGAGCATGGTAGATGAAGACACCGAAGTAAAAGAAAACCAAGGGCAGAAAAACAAAAACCACTGCACAAATAGCTCCAGGGAGGGATGTGGGTGTCAAAACAACAAAAACAAAAATGCCTAATAAGGGGGTCACAATCTGTTGGCTGAAAATTCCTTGAAATTTTCAGTTAAGTCTTTGCACATCATGAAAATAAATAAAGCCGGAAGCACCAAGCCAACAGTGGGATTAGTATGCACACGAACAGACTCTGGGCTTCCTAAATCCGAAACAAGAGGCAAACACAAATGGGGTTGTAAAGACACAAAAGGCATGGAGAATAGCCACAGAAACGGTTCAACACCAGCAAAGGTTTATTTGGGAGAAAATCTGAGGAGGGGACCCTCCAGCCAAGCCTAGCACCTCACACTTGCTTACAGGCTTAGCAATTTTATAGAGAGGGGGTTCTGTGTTATACTGGAGTTGCTGGTGGGGGTTGGTACCAAAGTAACTAATGGTGAGACAGAGATAACAATGAGGAATGGGTCACAGCTGAAGAAAGGGAGGGAGTTAGATAACAATGTCCATTCAAGACCCTGGTCTGGCTCCAGCCCATGGGTTACATACAGCCAGACCAGGGGTAAGAGTAAGGTGGACGTGTTTATAAATCAAAGCACTGGTCTGAAGCCTCAAGATAAGGACATTGGGCTATGTGGAGGAAAGGAGTGGTGCCTTACAGGCCTTGGTGTCATGAACTACACCCAAGATCATTGCTCAGGAAAAGCCGTGGCCTAAAAACCTGAAAGCAGTTTTCTCCGTTGGTGCTGGCAAGGAGAAAATATTACAATAACAGTGTCCCTGACTGCATCCCCCAGTACAGTCAAAGAGAGGTTTATTATTGCATCTTCTCATGTACTAGGCTGATGACCTAATGCTAAAGTATAATTTAGTAAAAAGCCTTTCTACAAGCAGCCCAACCATGCTATCTAAGCTGGATGGTCTATCCAGGACAGGATGGAAATTGTCTCACAAATATGGAAGGACTGTAAGCTCTCTAGGACTGAATGCTTTCTCCCAGTGGTAGGGACTGAAGTCTGCCTCTTCTTCCCTGACACCAGATGTGGAACTCCGTTGCCCAATTGGAGAAATTCCCCTTTGCTTAGCCATGCAAAGGGGAGAGATGGGTTCTGGCCTTTGAAAATTGAGGATATTGGAGGAATTCACAGAGAGAAATAGTCACCCATGGGGCTGGGAAGGTGGCTCAGTGGTAGAGCGCTTGCCTTGCATGCCTGAGGCCCTGGGTTCGATTCCTCAGCATCACATAAGCAAAAAGAGAAAAGCCAGAAGTGGCGCTGTGGCTCAAGTGGTAGAGCGCTAGCTTTGAGCTGAAGAGCTGAGGGACAACACCCAGAGTTCAGGCCACATGACTGGACCCCCCCCCTTCAAAAAAAAAAAAAGAAATAGTCATTCATGTCTCTACCAAGCAGGGCCACAGTTCTTAGCACTAGCTCATCATCAGGACCCAGAGCTAGAGAGTGAGAATCCTACCTTGGGCCACCTAAGGTGCTTGTTATATGTAATGACTCCTGGTCCTGGACTCACGCAGTCTGAACTGCTTGGGGTGGGCCAGAGTTTCTGCTTCTGTAGCCTACAGGGTACGGATCTGAAGGAGAGTACCAGCAGTGATGGATTTTCATTAGGATCCCACACACTGAGACAGGGATTTCATGTCCACAAAGCACTTTTTCCACCCAATCTTTCATCAGCTCCCTCACAAAACCCTGGTAAAGAGGGAAACAAGGATGGCAAAGTGAGAATTAAAATACTGATTTTTTTTCTTTCCCCTATAGGACAAACTTAGCAAAGGGTCAATCCTGGTAGAAAATAGCATGGCTGGGTTGGTATCTAGACTCTGGGTTACAAGCTGAGCTCCAGTTCCTTGTACCCTTTTTATTGGGTAGTGGATGTGCCCTGCTCTTTACTGCCTTCACTTTGGCACTGATGTACTCTATGGACTGGGAGTTCTTGAGTTCTTGATGGAAAACTGTGTTGAAAATAGCCCAGTGATGACAGAAGGTATGCAAGTGATGGATGCTGGCTACTTCTGGTATTTCCCACCCAGGGTGAGCAGAATACAGCTTCTGGGCTCTGGAGGAAATGTATATGACCTATTAGTAAGGCAGAGTGGTTATTCCAGTCTAACATAGAGAAACAGAATCAAAGCAGGCACCAGACCACGAAGTAATACACAAGAGCTGCCTTTGCCTAATCCTTTCTCCAGCAGGAGATACTCTGAGATCCAGACCTGGTGACCTCACATCTCCATGGCAAGATGATTTCCCGGTGGGTAGCAGAAAAGAGAAGCACTCAAACAAGGCCAGTATCATCCAACAGATGATGACTTATGGATCGGTCTATAGTGATAGAAATAACCCTAAGCCTGGGATGGTCAATATAGTATTGCTAGGAGCCACAGGTGGGTAGTCATGGAGCATTGGAAAGCAGGTGATATGTCTAAGTAACTCAGTTTAAAAAAAAATTTAAAAATCCATTTCTTTAGATTGGAATAGCTTCATGTCTACCACATTAAAAACTGTATACCTTCAGAGGGAGATGGAACTCCATTGGGCTGGTATCAGGAGATAGGGCCTTGCCCTGGGTTGAGTTCAAGCCAATATAAATACTGGGAGTGGGGAGAAGCTTCTCTGAAGAAGAAAGAAGGATGGCCAATAGACACATGAAGAAATGTTCAACATCCCTAGCCATAAAAGAAATGCAAATCAAAACAACATTGAGATATCACCTCACTCCAGTTAGAACAGCAAAAATCAAGAACTCTAACAACAACAGATGCTGGAGGGGATGTGGACAGAAAGGAACCTTACTTCATTGTTGGTGGGAATGTAAACTTGTTCAACCACTTTGGAAAGCAGTATGGAGGTTCCTCAAAAGACTTCACATAGATCTCCCCTATGATCCAGCAATCCCACTTTTGGGCATTTACCCAAATGTTTACAAACAAGACCACACTAAAGCTACCAGCACAACTATGTTTATTGCAGCATTATTTACCATAGCTAAGATATGGAACCAACCCAGATGCCCCTCAGTAGATGAATGGATCAAGAAAATGTGGTATATATACACAATGGAATTCTATGCCTCCATCAGAAAGAATGACATTGCCCCATTTGTTAGGAAATGGAAAGGTTTGGAAAAAATTATATTAAGTGAAGTAAGCCAGGCCCAAAGAAGCATAGGTCCCATGGTTTCCCTTATTTGCAATATCTAGTATAGGTATGAGTCAAGCGGAAAAGGTCAGATAATGTGATGTTAGGAAAATGAACCCTTAAATATGTATTTTAATGTTTTCGTTTCTTTCATGCATGTGTTTCTAACGCATTTATAAGATTATTTCTTTGTTGCTTTGTATGTCCCTCCCCCACAGTGTAACCCCCGCTTTCACTATATTTGATGTCAGTATAACATGTGGAGGAGATGGGGACAAACAAGTCGTTTAAGGATTCAGGTGGACCTGTTGCAACAATGAGAAGTACAAAATGTCATGTCAAAACCAGCTTTACAATGTCGGTGTGGGGGGGGGGAGGGGGGTATAATTGGGTGGGGGGAGGGGGGTAAAATTGGGTGGGGGGAGGGGGGAGGCGGGGAAGGGAAGTGAAGGGTAAACAAAGGAGGAGGCTGCAATGCTTGGTAAGAAATGTATGCATTATCCTGCCCATGTAATTGTAGCCCCTCTGTACAGTATGTTCTCAAATAAAATAAAATACAATTAAAAAAAAATACTGGGAGTGGGGTATGTGTGTTGGAGGACACTACCTCTCTCCATCTGCCTGTTCTGAATCTCAAGTGTCTGGCCAATCCTGGTAAGGCCCCAGCTCCTGAGGAATGTATCCTAATGGCTTGAATCTGCCCTTGGCTTCCCTATGGCCTAGCTTAGCATACATGTTTGGTGTTCATTAGCTCGAATTCTATGTTGCTGAGTCTCCCTCTCCCTCCTGGGCTTGTTGCTCTGCTCTCAGGCTGCACTGAAAACTAATGATCTGTCCTGAAATGCCCAGACTAGCAATGAGCGCTAATGAAGATTTTAAAGACAGGTGTGAACATGTGATTGAGAAGGCAGAAAGAACTCCACAAATCACATGGGTATCATCTATGCAAGAAACCATTCTGCTTTCTCATTTTGGAAAAGGAGTGGTAATTTTGTTGTTGTTGTTGTCGTGGTGGTGGTGGTAGTCATGGTAGTGGTGGTTTTTTAATTGTTTGCCACCAGGTTAAATTAAACCCATGTTCTGATATAAGAGGCAACATAATTCAAGTCAATGTTAATAAGGATGGGACAATCTGAAAGAATTATCTTTCACAATAAATTACCTCTGAGATTGCAGGTCCTCCTTATCCAAAGTAAATTTGATATGAAGAACACTAATTATGCAGGAGCGATAAATTATGGAGAGAGCTCACCTTCCATCACTGGATGGCTCCTAGTTTGGGGTTTTTGAGTACCAGCTATGATTTTAGGGAAGTCGTTTCCTATCTCTGGGCTGCAGGTACCTCATCTGAAAAATGAAGGGGGTTGAACCAGATGTTTCTCCAAGGAGCCGTCCAGCTCTGGAAGTTTGTCAGTCTCTGAGTCCACAAAACTGATCTATTTGGCATTTTATTCCCTGGCTCTATTACCACAACACAGAAAGCTACTAATTTAATAAATGGAACAAGCTTCTAGGAGGTGGCTTTTAGGTATGGCTCTGCTCCTGGGCTCTCCCCTGTGACTCAGGAAACATTTGTACTGCTAAGGCTACTCAGGTCACTGCATCTATTTTTTTTAATATTTATTATATTTTATTAAGTAGTTGGGGTTGCAATTCCAGAAGTTAGGTTATACGTACAAGGCATCCTGATCGATGTCGCCCTTTCCATTATTATCCCCCAACCTTCCCCCTCCTAACCCTACCCTCAAGTTCCATAGTTCAATGTTTACAACGTGTGCATTGAATATTATGACTGGATTTTCTCACCTTTCCTTGCTCCATGGGCATCTCCCTCCCTCAGTGACCCCCACCCACAATCTAATACTCATTTTGTTAAACTGTTCATTCGTTGTTCAGTGGAGTTACACCAATGTGCTCTTGACCTAAGTATACCATCCTTTAGTTAATTTGTTTGTGTCTATACACATATAACCCTGCATGTGTTATCATGTATGTTTGTATTTTAGATCCAAGTGAAAAAAATAAAAACATGCACTGTTTGTCTCTCAGATTTCACTTAACATACTTTTTTCCAGGTCCACCCATTTCCCTGCAAAGGACCTCATGTTATTCTTTTTTTTGGGGTGGGGAGTCCGGTCGTGGGGCCTGAACTCTGGGCCTGGGCGCTGTCCCTCAGCTTTTCAGCTCAAGGTTCTACACTTGAGCCACAGCGTCACTTCTGGCTTTTTTCTTTTTGCTTATGTGGTGCTGAGGAATCGAACCCAGGGCCTCAGGCATGCAAGGCAAGCGCTCTACCACTGAGCCACCTTCTCAGCCCCCCCCCCATGTTATTCTTTCTGCTACCATTCATACTGATAACATGATGGTAGCTGCAGGGCCTCAGGCATGCAAAGCAAGCGCTCTACCACTGAGCCACCTTCTCAGCCCCCCCCCCCATGTTATTCTTTCTGCTACCATTCATACTGGTAACATGATGGGAGCTGCTGCATCTATTTTTAAGATCAGGCCTGGGGAGCAGGATGGATCCTTCTGGGTCCGTCTGCTTCCCCCATGCAATGACCTCTTGCCCCATTGTACTGAGGACTGACAGAAAACCCCTCAAAAGATTAACTGTTGGTCTGTAAGAAACATTAGCCTCTTTCCTTTGTCACCTCTTCCACCAACCTATCCCATACTGAATAATCTCCAATCTCTTTCTGATGTGCAGGTCACAGAAGTTAATTGTGCTTTAATTGCCTCTTCGTTGGGCCACTTTACATTATGGCTGATGACAAAGAGACTTGGAGACATCTAACTAACTCCTCCTCCCAGGGGTATCCATAATCAACTGGTCTTGTTCACATCTGGCCCTTCCCAGTGTCTTTTTTCACAGCTCTATACATTCCTGGCTAATATCTTCCTGGTACTGCTATGGCTCCATGCTCTTTCTTCCTCCTTATTGCTTGGTGGGAGTGGCAGAAGGACATCCCAGGGCCTGGAGCCCAGTTACAGGATACAAGGTAGGTGGGTGGGGGGGGGGGGGAAGGGAGGATATCACTGCTAAGGCTGAGACAATCATACCATCCTGGGATGCTGAGAAGGCACCTGTTCCTGCCTCCAAGTTTATGTCTTGGTCATATATCAGCAGGATCACATACAGGGCATGCACGCACACACACACACGTACATACATGCACAAGTTATGCAGGGCCTTTGCTCCCACTGTGCCCACTTGTCCTGCCCTCCTCCTGCCTTCCGCCTCCACTGTTACCCTTACCATCTTTCTCTTTATATTGCAAGCATTTATTTACTCCTGTAAAATTGCTATGATCAGGCTCCCTGACCATCCCCAGGGTTTGAGTTAGGTGATCTTTCTCTACTCCCATGACACCCTCTGTCTAGCCATTAACATATGTATATTTTCCCCTAGATTAAAATAATCTGCTGATTTTTAAAATGTTACAGTGAAAATCTAAAAATGTGACTTACCCTATTCCAGAAGAGCTCAGAAATCAGACAGGGTCTGAGTCTATAGTGGGTTGAAACCAAGGGGCTCAGAAAAGTTGACCCCAATCTTTTTTGTTTTCCTGACTAGATGTCATCTTTCCCTCTTCACCTGCCTGTGTGCCCCATCAGGCTTTGGCACTTGGTTCTTCAATGCAAGGACACTTGGAAAGGGTGAACTGAACGATCTTTCCACTCCTCCCTCTGACCCCGGAACTTTCCTGCCATTCCCAGTTTGCTTTGTTTCTTCAAATGGCCTCCTCCTACCTGCTAGACACTGTGTAAAAGTTGCTAGGCCCTCCCTGCCCTACCCGGCAAGCTCCTGGTCCTGGTACATAGGTAGCGGCCTGTTTGCTGTCTGAACTGATGACAGACTGAATGCTGAGATTTGGAGAGCCAGGAAAAGTGTGGAAGAGGCAATTTAAGGCTATGTTAATATCCCTCTGACCCTAGAACAACAGAACAAGTTTCCCATCCCCCCCACCTCTCTTTTTCCTTTTTCTTTTCCTTTCTTTCTTTCTTTCTTTCTTTCTTTCTTTCTTTCTTTCTTTCTTTCTTTCTTTCTTTCTTTCTTTCTTTCTTTCTTTCTTTCTTTCTTTTTTTTTGCCAGTCCTAGGGCTTGAACTCTGGGCCTGGGCAGTGTCCCTGAACTCTTGTGCTTAAGGTTAGCACTCTACCACTTGAGCCACAGCTACACTTCTGGCTTTTTCTGTGATTAACTGAGTCTCATGGACTTTCCTGCCTAGGCTGGCTTCAAACCTTAGTCTTCGGATCTCCGCCTCTTCAGTAGCTAGGATTATAGGCATGAGCCACCAGCGCCCCACCTGACTTTCCCTCTCTTGTCACCAGATTAACTTGATGAGGGTTTGTAACAGAGGGAAACCCCATGGTCAGCTCTCCTGAGCTCCCTTATTTTAGCAGAGATGGAAAAATGCTTTCCTTTTCCTTTGGTAGCTACAGCAGAGCTTCTCAAGTTTGAATACTTCACAGACCACCTGGGGATCTTAGGAAGGCACCAATTCTCTCAACTGGGTGTACAGTGAGCCTGGGAACCTCTAGAGCCAATTCATGGTGCCAGGTTGTTGTTTAGGAATGACTCTGGGAGAATTAGTTTATACCACCTGCACATGGGTGTCTCATACCTCTCAATCCTAGCTACTCAGGAATCTGAGATTTGAGGATTAGGGTTTGAAGACAGCCTTGGAAGAGAAGTCCATAAGACTCTTATCTCTAATTCGCCAGCAAAACGTTAGAAGTGGAGCTGTGGCTCAAGTGGCAGTTTCAGCCTTAAGCAAAAACAAACACCAAAAGGAAAAAACTGGGGGACGGTGCCTACGCCCAGTTTTCAAGCCCCAGTACTGGTAGGCGCACGTGCATGCACGCACACACACACACACACACACACACACACACACACACACACACACACACACACACACACAGGGGTTACCCCATTTCTTATTGAAAGGGTGATATATTTTAATTAGATGGCTCAAAAAAGAAAAACCAGTGCATTTTAGGAGAATGGGGGTTGTGGAGTGACTCAAACTCAAGACGGATCTAGGTTCCGCAACGTAATGGTCTATGTTGTCTTCATATCTTTGTTCAGCTTTAGCTTCTTGAAACGTTTTGTTTCTGTGTCTTCAAAACTGAGACAATAGCTTCTCCTTCAGTGTGTGTGTGTGTGTGTGTGTGTGTGTTGAAGAATTGTTTGTCAAATCATGTAAGATATTTCTTGGATCATTGTAGGTCTTCAATAACTACTTCTTGTAAGTAGAGCCATCTTAGACTTACTGGTCTCTCTGATAGATCAGAATTCTGTACCTCTACGTCCCTCAGATACCCTCTCTGGAAGAAAGTTACATTCCTCTCCCCACACCATCAGGATGTCTTGCCTTGGCCGAACAGTTGTGAACAGAAGCATGTGCATTACTCGCAAGAGAAAGCTCTAAGGCCCATGTATCATCTGCCACCTTTCCTTTGTCTATCTTCCATGAAACTGGGAATACATAATCATGAGGCTCTATCTCCTCTTAAAATACCAGTAAGGGAACAAAACCCCAATTAATTTGCAAGAAAAACATAGAAGAAGAAAGACTAAAAGAAGTCTTCATTAGCACATATTACATTACACCTAGTAAGGCCGTTTTATCATGACCTGTCTGTAGAGGCATAGAATGTACCTTAGTCTCAGTGATTTGAGGGTGGTTGGTTATTGCAACATAACAAGTTTGTTCTAACTGATACATCCTGCCATCTATTACTTTGCCGTGTGTTTTATGCAAGGTATACAGATGGTCACCAAGAAATGCATGTATGGATATGACAGAGGTTATACCCTTGGAACAGTCAGTATGTAAGTAAAGATGCCAAAGACATAAATCCCCCCAGCTTAGTTCATCTGAATAGGTCTATAATTGGGATGCTTCCAAAGTACTGAAGGAAGACAGATAAATCCCAAAGTGCTGGAGAAGGCATGGTAGAGGAAGGAGTATCTGCACTAGGCCTTGAAAGATGAGTTGTAATTGTATGTCCCTGGCACTCAGAGCATAAAACAGTGTGTTCTGAGTTGGAAGTCTCCCGTTACAAGCTGGGCAGCAGCCCTTAGGATGTTGCCACCTCTGGATAGACACACTCCCCTCTCTGCATGTATGACATGGTTCTTTAAATTTTTTTCTTCAGCGAGTAAGTCTAAATAATACATCTCCACATTTGAGGGATGTTTCAATACTCTGTCTATAAACCCTACCTGAGTACACATAGCTCATATGATAGTTGTGGTAAAATGTACTATGATAATCTAGTTCCACAAGAGTGCAGCGAGCAACACCTGCTCACATTTCTTGAGGGCTTACTTTGTTCTTAGTACTGAACTTAGTACTTTATAAGCACCATGCAACTTAAAACTGCTCAAACACCCTGCACAAGAGGCATACTGGTTATCCCTCTTTTACAGAGAAAAAAATAGCCTGTGACTGGTTAAGACCAAGAGCTCTTTAGCTAGAAGGAGAGAGACCAGAAACTCTGTGGCTCTGTGTGTGCTGGCAAAGGAGTTGTTAGGAAGGAGTAAAGGCAAAAGAGGTAGAACTTACTAGAGTTTGGTTGGTAGTTTTTGTATGGTTGTTTTGATGCTGGGCTTAGACTCAGAACCTGGGCACTATCCCTGAGCTTCTTTTGTTCAAGGCTATCACTCTACCACTGAAGCTACAGTTCCATTTCTGGCTGTTTTGGTAATTTATTTGAGATAAAAGTCTCATTGACTTTCCTATCCCAGCTAACTTTGAACCATGATCCTTAGATCTCAGCCTCCTGAGTAGCTAGGATAATAAGGTATGAGCCACTGGTGCCAGGCTGCTAGGGTTTTATTTGTTATTTTTTGAAGCTGCTTATTTGGAGACTACTCCACTGTCTGAGATGATAAAATCTCAGAAGATACTCTCTCTGCAGCCTATGCGCCTGGGCTCTGCACCTTGCTGGGACTCTCTCAGATAATGACCATGCGGTCTTCACTCAACAAAACATATATTGAACTCAGGAGAGGTCCTGGGAGCAATACAAAAATGAATTAAGACCCACTCTAGGATTAGGAGTTTGATTTTGTTCGTTGGGCTTTCGGGAACCATTGAAGGGCTTTGAAGAGGCCATTGGAAGAACAAATCTTCCAGTGTGGCAGATAGAATTGAGACATGAGAGCCTGTAGGCAGGGAGGTCAGGTAGGAAGCTAATGGCAGTCTAAGAGCAGAGAGAGAGAGAGAGAGAGAGAGAGAGAGAGAGAGAGAGAGAGAGAGAGGGAGGGAGAAGGAGAGGGAGAGAGAGAGAAGAGAGGGAGGGAGAGAGGGAGAGAGGGAAGGAGAGAGGGAGAGAGAGAGGGAGAGAGAGAGGAGAGAGGGAGGGAGAGAGGGGGAGAGAGAGAGAGAGAGACAGAGAGAGAGAGAGAGTGATTGGAAGGGAAAGCTATCAATCATATCCAGAGTTGGCAGGATACCAGCAAGAAAGAGAAGGAAAGGGTTATTTGCAGAAGTGTGAGCAGGAAACCAATAATGCCAGAGAAGTGTCCAGGAACAAACATCAGTGGGACACTATCGCTACCCTCTTGCCTGAAGAAGCATATAAAAAATGGTGTTATCATAGCCAGGGAGCAGTTAGTACCTGAAATTCAGCCCCTGTTAATGCTAGCATAAGGGAGAGAGGAAAGGGGTGGGAAAATAGGTTCCTAACCTGTTTATAACATTCCAAATCTCCCATTGGCCACCTTAAAACGTTTACCCACATGACATAGTGCACAGAAGTCAGCCTTGTGGAGCCCAGGGGAAAACAGAGAAGAAAGCTGAAAAATGACGCTCTCAGGGCCTGAGCACCAGGTGGCCTCATGGTTAGCCACTGAGTCCTGCTGCCGGACTGCATGGACTCAAATGTCAACTTGATCACTTACTAAGGGTGTCATTGAGATTGAGGTACTTTCATTATCTAACCTTTCCTTTTTCTCATCTATTAAAAGAGAAATTTTACAGCTGAAATTACACAGAACCTTGTTAAATCCATCTGAACTTTTTTTTTTTTTTGATCTTTGGGCTTTGCTTTACAGAAGCAGTAGTCTACCCATTAATATGGATAGTGAAGAAGGAGATGCTGAGAAATAAAGGGAATGCTAACACAAGCCCTTGTTACGGTCGGGTTCATGGTACTCATGGGCTGTCCATGGGGAGATGGCTAGCGAGCACACTGGCATCTGGGGCTGAGAGAAAAGTTATAGAACTGCGGTGATGGATCAATGGATGGGATGGCCCAGGAGCAGGCCATGGGAAGAGTAGAGTTTAGAATCTATTTGATGAGTGCAGATTGACTCCAGTGCTCAGTCTTAATCCTCTCATTGCAGTCAAACAGCTCCATAATCGCCCACCTGGCTCTTCCTGGATACAAGTTCAATTATTTGATAATTAGCTGGATGGAGCCAGAAGCGAAGCCTGCAGCTCATGTATGGAGCTAAGCCAACTGACCCACTTGGCATAGTTTCATTCATTTCTTCACTCACTCACTCATTCGTTCATGCACCAAAATCTTATTCAGTATGTAAATGCAGGACACTGTATCACGAGAAAAAAAACAAGGAGTGAGAATAATAAAGAGATGGATTTGACTTCACTAACTATGCATTATTCTAATTATGGAGATGTGCATTCCTGGACTTTTGTGAGCTTGGACCTCAGGCAGACCTCTGCTCCCCTGCTCAGGAAGACAAATGTTAGGTGAATTGATGGCACATTTTGATCTCAATCCCAATACTCCAACTAGCAGATCTCAAGGAAAGCTGTTATTGGCTGGATGTACGGAGAGTTAGTTGGTCAGAAAGCCAGGATCCCATGGGTCTTTTGGAGGCTGTGATGTACCTCTGGGAATGGGCTGTGTTTCCTCTATTTTTCTGCCTATTCAGAGGGGCTTGAGAAAGCAGATCTAGATCCAATTCCAAGTTCAATGACAGCCGGACCGTGAACTCTGTGCCAGTAAGGACTGTGTCCTACAGATTCCTCCCAATGCCTAGCACATGGATGGTCACAGACAAGATACCTGGCAAGTACTTGTTGAATGGACAGAGATACAAGGAATACAAACTAGTATATTTAAGAGAATGCAATTTCTCAGAAAGGGGGCTTTACCATTTGCTGAGCTGTGTGTTCCTGCACATCTTCCTTAACTCTGTTAGGATTCATTTTCCTCATCTATAAAAAAAGAGGGCATGGGACAGAATTGATAGTTTTGATCAAGTTGTTGAAAAGATTAAATGGAGATGGTGCAGTGAAAAGTGCTGGTCCCGAGTGTAAATAAAAGAAAGCTCAAAAATATGCTATTTATTTTTACAATAAAAACATATTAAAATATGTTATTAAAGTTTGTTAGCTATTTTTTTTCAAAAAAGCAAAACTTGGTGTGTAGTCGCAGTTGTTGTGGTTTGAAAGGGAGTGTCAAAGTCCTAACCACATGTCATATAGCAAGGGAGCAAGTATTCTGCAGTGACAAGGTCCTGAGAGCCTTCCAAGGCAGAAAACTCCATGTAGGTGGCACTCAGGTGGTCTCCCTGCTGTGACTCTCCACTCGAGAAGATGAGTTGATGTGTTTCTTGTGTTACTTCATTCTCCCAATGAGTCAGAAAAGTCTATGACTTAATATTTTACATTTTATCTACTTATTTTATGCCAGCACTCAGGTTTAAACTCAAGACCTCATGCGTGTTCAGCTTATTTGCTCAGTGGCTGGTGCTCTACCACATAAGCCATGCCTCCAGCCTGTGTTTTTGCCTTTAGAAACCAAGTCTTGTGGACTTTTTCTGCCTGAGGTGGATTCTAACCATGATCCTTCAGATCTCAGTCTCCTGAGTGGGCTAGGATGACAGGGATGAACCACTGGTACCCAATCTTCATCCCATTTTAAAGGTCAAAATGCACGGCACAAAGAGATAAAGCCATAGCAGGACCTTGAACCACTTTCCCAGACTTTGAACAGCATTCTCCTGTGGCCTTTGTTTTGTTGTGTTTTTGTTGGTTGTGGGGTTGAACTCAGGGCCTGGGCACTGTCTCTGAGCCTCTTTGTGCTCCAGGCTAGTGCTCAAGTAGTAACTTGAGCCACAGTGACACTTCCAGTTTTTGCGTGGTTAACTGGAGATAAAGAATCTCATAGGGACCTTTCTGCCCCAGCTTGCTTCAAACCACGATTCTCAGATCTCAGCCTCCTGAATAGATAGGATTACAGGTGTGAGCCACTGACACCCAGCTCCCCTGGCCTTTTTGGCCCCTCTTTATAAATTTTAAATTTCATTGTAACTGTATCTGATCTGAATCTCCTCTTTCTTTTCTCAAAAAAAAAAATAACCCATTACAGTTGAGATTTGTTTTCCTAATTTAAGCATTTTTTTTTCTCTTCTTTGTGAGAGTCAATAAAAATGTGAATCCTTTTTACAGGAATTAAGAGACTTCCAGTGAGTGGAATTAAAAAAGCTGGGATTACACTGCTCAATCTTTGGGGCCTTTACCCTTTCAAAGGGATTATTCTTTTTAAAAAAAAAAAAGAGAAGAAAAGTAAAATCCATTCAATTAATCCTTTTCCTGGAGTCAGGTACTGCATGCAACTGGAATGCAGGCAGGGACAGCCCAGAGTTTTGATTCAGCTGCATTCCTGTGTACCTTCCCAGTGCAGGATGGGAAGAAGGGCAGGTAAAGAGCTGGGGGAGGAGCCCAGGATCCCAAGGATGGACACAGTCCCATGCAGGCTCTGGAATGGCACAATGGGCAAATGAGTACCTGTTAGGGGAAGAGATTCAACCAGAGACAAAATCCTGTGTATGACAGATGGACACTCAAATTGTACCGGAACTTCTCTCTCATTGTGTTTTTAAATTTTTTTTTCTAAATGACTTCAAGTAATTGTACAAAGGAGTTTCAATTCAATTCAATTCAATATTGAATTATTCAATTCAATATTGAAACTCAGTTTGGGGATACAATGCATCTTATCAATGTCACCCCTTCCATATTCTTCCTCTTCCTTATCCTCATCCCCATCCCCGAAGCCCCCACCCGCCCCCATCTCTTTCAACCTCATCTATCCCCTCAAGTTCCCTGGCTCCATTTTCACATCGGTACATTGGCTACACTTGAATACATGTTGTACTTTTTTTTTCTTTTGCTCTCTTTTGGGATTTTGCCCACTTTGAGCTACTACAGTTGAAGAAACTAAATATTTTATATGTGGCTATAAAAAGTACATGTGGTAATAGGATTACAGGCATGATCCGGGCAAAACTGACTATATTCTGGGAAACTCGGCTGATCTAATGGAAGAATTCCTCACTTTCAAACATAAAAATAATAATGAGTCCAAGAATCTCAGAGCCAACCAATATTAACTAAGCAGATACAATTGAGTGGTACTGTCCAGAGCACGGTGTGCATTTAAATGACTGACCTTCACCCTCTGAGCTCACAAATGGCACCTACCTGTCATTAAAACCTGGCATTGGACAAGAAGAGGAAAGCAGTGGATTTTTACCAGGACAAGAAGTCCTGGGAAAGAGGGGTAGGGTTAATCATGGTAATGCTCATTGGAGAATGGCTAGTAACATAGGATGAACACACTCTGCAAAGGCGTGTGATTCTGAACAACCAGGAATGAGTTGATAGAATGGAGTGAGTGAGTGAACCAACCCATCTTCTTGATGCCTCTGATTACTGTGCACCCCTCTATCCCTGGTCCCCTGGGTTTGGGCTGTCATTTCCACTTCTGGGTTCCGTTCAGCTTAAAGACTTCTGGACTGGACTTAGAGACTTCCAGAGGACAAGCTCAGCACAGGAGGTGACAGAAGACTATTCCCTGCCCTGCCAGGGATGGAGGGAAGAAGGACTAAGATCTGTCTGGCCCAATAGAGAATGGTGACTCCATGGTGGGAGGAGAGAAGGGTACAGCCAGGTTCCAGGGTCTACAACTCCTCCTCTCTCTCCCTTTGTAGAGTATGACTCAGCTCCAGCCTCGCCCTGTCAAGCAAGCAGAAGCTGACAGACTAATGAGCCCCTTTACTCTGACTCAGCGCCCAGATCCCTGTTGCTGCCTGTCTGCCTGCCGAAAGCTCATCAGAGCTAGTCAGGGATTGTCTTCCATCCTCTCCAGCCATGTATAATTCATCAGCCTCCTCTTTTCCTGTAGCCATCATCTCTGTTCTCCTCCTGAATTCAGACTGCAGAGTCCTCCTTCCAGGACTCTAAGAACATAGAACTCTCCTCTGATTCTCTATCCCCCATCCTTGGAGGCTGCCCTGAGAGAAGACAACTTCAAAGGAGGATGGAGGGACAGGTGGGGCCTCTGCCTGGATTCTGCACGAAACACAGGGGTAGAACCTGGATTAAGGCAGTACCCACACCCTGTCCCACAACCCGACCATTCTCTGGCTGTTGCGCCTCTCCCACTAAGGCCTATCAGGGAAACTGAGGAAAGTGGTCAGTTAAAATGAGCCAGGGGAAAGGAGGCAGGGAATCACGGTGGGGAGAAGCTGGCAGGTGGATGCTAGCCCTGCCCTTTACGCACACTCTGCTATAGTCAATTAGTATTATTGACTCTGTGGGGTGGGGCACACGCGTGCTTGTGCATGTGTGCTGGCTTGGGGGTTTGAACACAGGGCCTAGGCACTGTCCCTTAGCATTTTTGCTCAAGGCTGATGGCCTGCCACTTGAGACAGCCTTCCTCCTCATCTATCCTAATCTCATGACCTCTTGTCCCATTTCATCCACCTTCATGTTCAGCTCTCTAGGTCTATTTTTGCCCTCTCCCAAGCCCATTCTCCAACAAACAGCAGCCAGAGAAAGCCTTTGATGGAGCACTTAGAAAATAATCAGAACTCATCCCGACCCACAGCACTCTGCTTGATCCTGTCCCTTCCTCCTCTCTCTCCTGCATTTTCCTTTGAAGCATCTATTAAGGTTTCTTGTTGTGTGACAACATTGTCTAGAAGCAGAGCATGCCCTCCCCACCCCACCCACCTCCAGCAAGCTGTGTTTCATGTTTCCTGTTCTACTTCCTGTATCTAGCTCTATACCTGGCATGCTGTATCAGAGGTTGGCAAACTATAGCCCTCAGGCCAAATACAGTCTGCCATCTGGCTTGGTTTTTCATTATAAGTTTTGTTGAGATAAAATTCTGTGTTATGCACAATTCTCCCAATTAAAATATATGATGCAGTGATTTTTTTTTAGTATAATCACAGAGTTGTGTAACTATTGCCACAATCAGTTTTAGAACATTTTCATTATCCCCAAAAAGAAACGCATTAGTAATCACTCTACATTTTCCTCTCACCATTCACTCCCAGCCCTAGGCGGTCGTGAATCTTCATTCTATCTCTACAGATTTGCCTAAGCATAACATTTTATACACATGGAATCAGACAATATTCCCATTTCTTCTTTTCTTGTAACTATGTTCTTTCACCTCACACAACGATTTAAAAATGTATCCTCCATGTAGCGTGCCTCTATATGTGCTTTTTCGTGGCTGGATATTATTTCATTGTTATAGATACATCACATTCTATTTATTCAATGATCAGTTAATGGGCAGTTGAGGCAATTAAAAAATATTTTAGGCTATTAGGATGGTTTTGCCATGGATGTCGGTGTAGAAGTTTTATGTTGACATTTTTTTAATTCATTTGGGTGCCTACATAGAATTGGGTCTGGTGGGCTTCATGGTAACTTTGGAAGACTGTTTTCCTAAACAGTCATGTTGTTTTACATTCTTATCAGCAGTACACATGGGTCCCAATTTTTCCACATATTCAGCAGTACCTGTGAGCATGTATCTTTTTGTTATAGTTTTCCTAGTGGATTCAAAATGGTAGCATTGTGGGTTTGGATTTGGACCCTTAAAATATGCTTATGGACCATTTGTATGTGTTGTTTTGAGGTGTCTATTCATATCTTTGTCGCTTTTAAATTGTGCTGTCTTTTTACTGTTAACTTTCCATTATTTCTTAGGTAGTTGGGGTACATATCCTCGATAAGGTATATGACTTAACAAAATTTTCACTCATTCTCTGGATTGTCTTCACTTACCTGATTGCAATCTTTCATAGCACAAAAGTTTTCCATTTTGGTGGAGTCCAATCTTTCAACTTTTTCCTTTGGTTTCTCATACATTTTTGTGCCATATCTAAATAAATAACCACTGCCTAACCCAACATCTTAGATTGTGTGTGTGTGTGTGTGTGTGTGTGTGTGTGTGTGTGTGTGTGTGTGTGTGTGTGTGCGCGCACGTACGTGCATGTGGGTGTATGTGTGCGTGCTAGTACTGGGGCTTAAACAAAGGGCCTGGGCACTATCTCTTAGCTTTTTCAGTCAAGCCTGGTGTTTAACTGGATTTTTGGTGTTTAACTGGAGAGATTTTGAACCCTGGGTTTGAACCATGATCCTCAGATCTCAGCCTTCTGAATAGCTAGGATTACAGCATCCCACAAGATCTCAGATACTCATGGTTCTATTTTCTGTTAATGACTTTACAAGTTTATGTAAGAGGATAAACTGGAACAAATAAAATGTGTCAAACAAAAACAAAGACTGCATAAAGAATCTCTGGAATGGCCCCAAACAAGAGACAACCAAAAAAATATATGAACATTAAAACTGATAAATCAATTCTTGCATAACCAAGAATGAACTACCATAAAAACAATGAACTGCACGCTACAAAAACATGTAAATGAATCTCACAAAATGTGCAACAAAGAATAAAGATGCAAATGAAGATTTTTTTGTATGATGTATTATATATGATGCTTAAAATCAGGAAAAGTAATTGCTATGTAATTTGAGATCACTCTTGAAGAGGAAGAAGGAAGTAGTAATTAAGGAGATATTATTTATATTAATGGATTGTTTTCAGGGCAGGAATAAGGATACCTGCTTTGGCTTTGATTGCTGTTTCATTACATAGGGACTTTTCCGTGTGTTTGCTGCATTTCTTTCTTTTTTGTTGTGGTACTAGAGTTTGAACTTGGAGCTTCATGTTTGCAATGTAGACATTCTATCATCTGAACCTAGTTTTTTGTTTTGCTTTAGTATTTGGTGTTTTGCTTGTTTGCTTTTGTTTTTGTCAGTCATGGGCTTGAACTCAGGTCCCAAGCACTGTCCCTGAGCTTTTTCATTCAAGGATAACACTCCACCACTTTGAGCCACAGCTCCACTTTCAGTTTTCTGGTGATTAATTAGAGATAAAAATTTTACAGTCTTTCCTGCCAAAGCTGGCTTCGAACCGTGATTCTTAGCTCTGAGCCTCCTGAATTATTTTAACTATGTGTTTTTCGCCCAGAGCTGGTTTTAGACTATGGTCCTCCTGCCTATGCTTCCTGAACAGCTGAGACTATAAGTATATGCTACCATATCTGTCCTACATTTAAATTATTTTTGAAAGAATATCTAGCCTAGATTAAAGGGGAGGAAAGCAGATTCTGGAAGAATGTGTACAATATTATCTCCTTTCTATTAGAAATTACTCTCTAGAACCAGAGAATTCTGGAAATACAGGCAGCAAGATGCAAATTGTGGCTGGATTTGGCATGAGAGCTTTTACTTACAGTCGTTCTACATTTTGGTCCTGTTGAATTTTTTAACAACATCTATTACTTTATAGGAAGAGAGAGGGGGAAAATATGATACTTCTCTTGTGAAAAGTGAGGGAAGAATGGTCTTCATCCTGCTGGGCTGTTGGGTTGGTCAGAGCCTGGGAAATGGGGCAGAATGAGGCTTGCAATTTATGGACCTGAAACTGTCTCTATGGCTCCTGGGGACAAACTGCATCAGCACACTGACCAGGGCCTGGTGTGGATGTGCCTTTTGCTACCCGGGGGCATCAACATCCTTAATGCATCGCTCCAGGTCCCCCGACTCCATTCCTGTTCATCTTCTCAGTTGCTAGGCGATATGTAATTAAATTTTGGAAAAGCCTCTTCCACCCTGGATACATTATCCTGGAAATTGGACTTTGCATCTGGCAGTCTTAGAAAGCAAAATTCCACTCCCCTCAGCCCGCCATCCTCTGGCTTGCAATTGACTCACAATTTAATTAAAATTATTCCAGGGGACATCTGGTCTCCTTTTTGAGGAGTTCATTTGCAGTTGTTGTTTTTTTTAATGTGTGTGTGTGTGTGTGTTTGGTGTGTTTTTTTGTTGTTTGCATGCCATGGATTTATTTACAGAGACAGAGAGACTCATTTTCCTGTCTTAGGTACTCTTTGGGGGTCTTTGTTAATGCTTTGTTTTGCAGGCTGTGGTGCTTCTTCTGTTTCCCAAGTTCCTAATGGTCTGTATCTCCCTGAGCTCTTCCCAGTTAATGGTGCACAAAGGCACCTGCCACCCCACTGGCCCCATCCAGGGCATAGGCTGCTCACTACTCTAGAATCCAGAACACCCCCTCATCCATTCCCCCCCAGGCACTGTGTCTATAACTATCACCAAGACACTTTGATTAGCCTTTTTTTTTGGGGGGGGAGTCTGGTCCTGGGGCCTGAACTCTGGGCCTGGGCGCTGTCCCTCAGCTCTTCAGCTCAAGGCTAGCACTCTACCACTTGAGCCACAGCGCCACTTCCGGCTTTTTTCATTTTGCTTATGTGGTGCTGAGGAATCGAACCCAGGGCCTCAGGCAAGCAAGGCAAGCACTCTACCACTGAGCCACCTTCCCAGCCCCTAATTAGCTTTTTGTGTATGTGTGTGAGTCATGGGGTTTGAACTCAGGACCTGGGTGCTGTCCTTGAGCTTTTTCACTCAAGGCTAGTGCTCTACCACTTTGTGCTGCTCCACTTCCATTTTTCTGGTGTTTAATTGGAGATAAGAAGTCTCATGGAATTATTCTCCTTGGGCTGGTTTTGAACCACAATCCTCGGGTCTCAGCCTCGTGAGTAGTTAAGATGACTGGCATGAGCCACCAGTGCCCAGGTGATTAGCCTTTTTTTTTTTTGAGACGTGTTATCCACTTTTTTCTTTTTTTATTATTAATTTACTTTGTTGTTATTATAGAGGTGATGTACAGAGGGATTACAATTACATGAGTCAGGTAATGAGTACTTTCCCTTGCCTAGTGTCTTCTGTTCTCTCCCTCTCTCCCAGTCCCTCCCTCCTGTCTCCACCCACAAGTTGTACATTTCAAGGGAGCTTCACTGCTACACCTTTTCACCCTTTTCCCTGGACTTCTGTACCCTCTCTCAACCCTCCTGAAGATATACACGTGAATATACCATACATAAGGTAAAAGCAAAAATAGAATCATAAAAAAGTAAAAACTAAAAAAAAGAGAAAGGAAAACAAAGAAGTCTCTTATTTCTATATCTTGGAGTTTGTTTTAGTATGTATTTTACATATGAAGAGGCACTCAGGCATTGTGCCTTTGTGTTTCTCCCCTAAATTATCCTGCATAATTTTTCATATCCAAGAGTATTTTAGATGTAATTTCCACATATCAGAGAAAACATTCACCATGTGTCTCTATGAGCTTGGCTTCCCTCACTTCACATGATTTGTTCTAGTTGCATCCATCTGCAAATGACATCATTAATGGCTGTGTAGGTACCACATTGTTTGGATACACTCATCTCTTGGGGGACATCTGGGATGTTTCCTTATCTTGGCTGTTGTGAGTAATGCAGCAATGAACATGGATGTGCAGGTGTCTTTATCATATCCTGCTCATGATGCTCAGGGTAGATGCCTAGGAATGGTGTGGCTGGGTTGTAGGGAAGGTCTATGTTTAGTTTCTTGAGGAACTTCCAAACTTCTTTCCAGAGTGGTTGAACTACTTTACATTCCCACCAGCAGTGCATAGGGTTCTTTATCCCCCACATCCCTGCCAACATTTGTTGTTCAAATCTAGTGCTGGCCAAGCTAACTGGGGTGAAATGGAATCTCAGAGTTGTTTTGATTTGCATTTCCTTTATGGACAGGGAGGATGAGCATTTCCTCACGTGTCACTTCTTTGTCATTCTTACCTCTTCTTCTGAGAAGTCTCTCCATAGCTCCCTTGCCCACTTAGTGATTGGATTATTAGGTTTGGGAGGGGTTAGTTTCTTGAGCTCCTTGTATATATTGGATATTAGGCCTTTTGGTATATTGCTAGTAAAGATCTTTTCCCAGTTTGTTGGCTGTCTTTCTAGTGTAGTAATTATGTCCTTATCTGTGCAGAAACTTTTATTTTGATGTAGTCCTACTTGTCAAGTCTCTCTCCTATCTGTTGTGCCCCTGGGACTCTATTCAAGAAGTTTCTACCTATACCTATAAGTTCTAATGTTTCTCCTACTTTCTTTTGCAGTAGTTTCAAAGTCTCAGGTCTGTTGTGAGGTCTTTGATCCACTTTGAATTGATATTAGTGCATAGTGACAAAAAAGGATCCACTTTTAGTTTTTTGCATATGGCTGCCCAGTTTTCCCAGCGCCAATAATTGAAGAGGCTGCATGTCTTTGGCTCCCTTATCAAATATCAGATAACTGTAATTTTATAGTTTTATTTTTGGGTCTTCTAATCTATTCCATTGATCTTTGGGTCTATTTGTGTGCCAATAGCAAGCTGTTTTGTTATTATAGTTCTTTTTTTTCTGTCATGGGGCCTGAACTCTGGGCTTGGGTGCTGTCCCTCAGCTCTTCAGTTTAAGGCTAGCACTCTACCACTTTGGCCTTAGCCCCACTTCTGGCTTTTTCTGCTTATCTGGTGCTCAGGAATCAAACCCAGAGCCTCAAGCATGCAAGGCAAGCACTCTACCACTGAGCCACCTTCCCAGCCCCTGTTATTATAGTTCTGCAGTAGAATTTGAGGTCCCACTTGCTTTTATTGCCTAGAATTGTTTTGGCTATTCTAGATCTTTTGTTGTTCCATATGAATGTTTAGATTGTTTTCTCTATTGCAGTAAAGAGGATCATGGTTCAAAGCCAGCCCAGGCAGGAAAGCCTGTGAGACTCTTATCCCCAGCTAGCTACTAGAAAATCGGGTGTGGATCTGTGGCTCAAGTAGTAGAGCACTAGCCTTGAGCTGAAGAGCATGGGGACAGCACAAAGGCCCAGAGTTCCAGCCCTATTACTGATTAATAATAATAATAATAAAGACCAACAGCCAACACCATTCTGAATGGGGATTGCATTGAATTTGTATATCATTTTTGGCTGTATGGTCATTTTCACAATATTGATTCTACCTATCCATAAACATGGAAGGTCTTTCCATTTCCTGATGGCCTCTTTGATTTCTTTTTTCAGATTCTTATAGTTTTTGCTATAAAGATCTTGTATGTATTTGGTTAGGTTAATTCCTAGTTTTTTTTTGAGGCTATGGCAAATGGAGTTGTTTTCATGATTTCCCTTTCTGCTTGTTCATTGTTGGCATACAGAAAGGTTACTAAGCTGGGTGCCAGTGGCTCACACTTGTAATCCTAGCTACTCAGGAGGCTGAGATCTGAGGATCATGGTTCAGAGCCAGCCTGGGCAGGAAAATCTGTGAAACTCTTATCTCCAATAAACCACCAGAAAACTGGAAGTGGCCCTGTAGCTCAAGTGGTAGAGTGCTAGCCTTGAGCTGAAGAGCGCAGGGATAGTGCCCAGGCCCAGAGTTCAAGCTCCACAGCTGACAAAAAGAAAAGAAAGGCTACTAATTTTTGTGGGTTAATTTTGCTAAAGTGATTGATCAGTTGTAGGAGCTTGGAGATGGAGTTTTTTGGTCCTTTAGGTATAAGATCATGTCATCTACAAATAGGGATAATTTGAGAGTGGATATCCCTGCCTTATTCCTGATTTTAGGGGAAATGGTTTTAGTTCTTCCTCATTCAGAATGACGTTGGCTATTGGTCATTATTATTATTATTATTATTATTATTATTACTATTACTATTATTATTTAATTGTCAGTCATGGGACTTGAACTCTGGGTCTGGGCACTGTCCCTGAGCTCTTTAGCTCAAGGCTAGCATTCTACCACTTGAGCCACAGTGCCACTTCTGGTTTTCTGGTGGTTAATTGGAGATAAGAGTCTCAGAGAATTTCCTGCCTTGGCTGGATTTGGACCATGATCTGCAGATCTCAGCCTCCTGAGTAGCTAGGATTACAGATATGAGCCACTAGTACTCAGCAGTCTTTATTATTTTAAGGAATGTTCCTTCTATTCCTAGCTTCCCCAAAGCTTTTAACATGGATGAATGTTGTATTTTGTCAAAAGCTTTTTCTGACTCTACTGAGATGATCATGTGGTTCTTGTCTTTGGCTCTGTTGACATGTGAACTGTGTTTATTGATTTGTGTATGTTAAACCAGCCTTGCATCTGTAGGATGAAGCCTACTTGGTCATAATGTACAGGTTTTGGGTTTTTTTTTTAATTTTTGGAATTTTAAGGGCTAGTATCTTATTGAAGAGCTTTGCATCTGTGATCATTAAAGAAATTAAACTGTACTCTTTTTGTTGTTGTTGGATCCTTACCTGGTTTGGGGATGAGAATGATATTGGCTTTATAGAATGAGTTTAGAATTACTCCTGTTTCTATTTCACAGAAAAGCTTTAGGAGTATTGGTGTTAGTTCGTCTTTAAAAGTCTTCAGTCTTAAACAAATGTGGTGGTGAATCCATCCAGGCCTGGGATTTTCCTTGTTGGAAAATTTCTGGTTACATCCTTAATCTCAATGCATGCTATTGGTTTATATCTTCTTGGTTCACCTTAGGCAGTTTATATGTCTCTAGAAATGTGTCCATTTCTGCTGGATTTTCCTTTTTTTTTTTTTTTTGAATATAGGTTTTGA
This sequence comes from Dipodomys merriami, assembly GCF_024711535.1. Lineage (NCBI taxonomy): Eukaryota > Metazoa > Chordata > Mammalia > Rodentia > Heteromyidae > Dipodomys > Dipodomys merriami. The sequence continues at coordinate 9,493,553 of NW_027203270.1, forward strand.
AAGTAGTCCTTTATAATCATTTGGATTTCTTGGATGTTTGTTATAATATTTCCTGTGGCATCTCTGATTTTATTGATTTGGCTCTCAGCTCTTTGTCAATCTCACTAGTGGTCTGTCTATTTTGTTAATTTTTTCAAAGAACTAGCTTTTTGTTTCATTGATTTTTGTATATCATTTTTTACTCTCTATTTCATTAATTTCTGCCCTAACCTTTGCTGTCTCTCTTCATCTGGTAGTTTGGGGTTTGGTTTGTTCTTGTTTTCCTAGCCGTTTTACTTGTATCATGAAGTTATTTACTTGAGCTGTTTCTGTTTTCTTTTTTTTGATTAGTCATTTTCTAACAGTCACAGAATGACTGTAGAAAGTTTTTAAAGAGGTATGTGAGGTTTGAATAATGTCTGTAATTCCAGTACTCTGGAGACTAAGGCAGAAAAACCACAACCTTGAGGCCAGCCTAGAGTAAACAGTTAAACTCTCCCCACTCTGCCTTACCCTCCCCAAAATAGGAAGGGAAATATATATGGCAAAGGAGCATGCAGAGAGCCAGGAGCTGTGTAGTCATCTAAAATTTAGCATAACACTCACCCTCTGTTTAACCTGCCAAGTGGGTAATCAACCATAACTAGCATTAGGTTATTTCTAGAACTTTTATTTGCTCTGTGCTAGCCTCTATGATTGTTTACACACATTTCTCTTTGAATTGGCTCCTTCTGTTCCCTATAACTGTACATATTTATAAAATACTACTTTATATCGGGGCATAAACGGTAAAAGAGTATCAGTGACCAAACCTAGTTATGGTCTAGAGATGTGTATAACTTTGAAACAAAGCTATGTTATTAATGTGTAGCTGGAAGTTGTTTTATACCAGGGTTCTGTGCTTGAGACTTTTCTGTTTATGCTAAACATCAACTTCCCAAGGCCACAACACCAGTCCTGGCCCGGACAGGGACGACTTCACAGGCAATGTTCTTGTAGTCTTGTTTAGAGACAAATTGCAGGAAAGATGGAGCTGGGAAGGGAAAAGCAGGCATGTGTGACCAACCCATCCTATGGCTTATCTAAGCTACCCTTCCTCCTCTACTCTCACAGATGGGCAGTCTTCTTGCTGCCAACTAAACTGCTAACCTTCGTGCAAAGAACTTGCCCTCTGCCCTTTTCCTCCTTGTAAGTCACAGCCACTGACTGTACAGGGATCTCCAAACCTCAGGAGCCATATCAACTCATCTTTGAGGTCTGATACCTTTGCTACCACAGACAAGATGAGTGAGAGTGTGTGGTGAGGAAGGTGAGATCAAATATGGTGTCTGTCTTATGCTCACGAGTTTTTGGATCCATAGAGAGTTGTTGTTGTTGTTGTTTTTTGAAGACCTCTATTTGAAATGCTTTGGCAAGGATTAAATCAAATTGTGTGTTTCTCTGGCCCTGAGGGTTTAGTGACCCTCTCCCTGTACTAGGATTGAACCCAGGGCCCCATGCACCTTAGACAATATGTAAAGTTTGGAAAGCCTCTTCCACCCTGGTTATACTATTCTGCAACTTGGACTTCACAGTCCACTTGATTGTATGTTGCTTTTGTGCATAGTAATTGAACAAATGAGTTTTACTGTGATAATTCCAAGCATGCATATACTGTACTTGTATCAAGTTCTCTCCATCCATTACTTTCTTTTTATCATTCTCTTATCTGAGCCTTGCTCTATCACTCAGCTTTTTTGCTCATGACTGGCACTTTACCACTTCAGCCACATTTCCACTCTTGGCTTTTTGTTGGTTAATTAGAGGTAAGAGTCTCATGGAGTTCCCTGACTTGGCTAGTTTTTGAACCTCAGTGCTCAAATCTCTGACTCCTGAGAAGCTAGGATTATACTCATGAGCCACTATCTGGTGCTAGTGGCTCATGCTTGTAATACTGGCTACTCCCCAGCCCAGGGAACCAGGAGGGTCTTTAGAACTGTTTGCAAGACAGTCCTTCTGTCTTACTTCCCAAACAGCTGGGATGACAAAGATATACCACCACACCCAGTTCCAAGGGTTCATTCTTACAGGAATGAGTGAACTATAAAACCTATAAACAATGTCCTCTCCATAATAAGAGAAGGGTTACAAAAGGTTTGCCGAACACCAAGAATGAAAGCAGTCAACTGTGTTGCTCAAGGGGCTTCATTTTAACTGAACCTTGAAGGGTGGGGAATCTGGTGAACAGAGACTGCAGAAATAAAAGTAAGTTGATGGCTCAGGAGAAAACTTGAGCAATGGTAACAAAGCGGCACATAGAATATTCATCCAAGGATGCATGAGGGGGCTCAAGTATATTGCTCAAAACCAAAGGAGGGGGTAACAATGTTCGACAAGAAATGTTCTCTTTACCTTGCTTATGTATCTGTAACCCCTCTGACATCACCCTTACAATAAAATTGAATTAATTTTTTTTTAGAAAAAGCAACCAGCCTATGCAGGAGAGACCAGAGAGAGGTAGCCACTAGCTTGTGTAAGGAATTAAATACCATCTTGCTTTTTTCCCACTGTCTCCCATTTGTCCTGTTTGCTCGTGTCATTGCTGGAGCCTCAATAAAAGAAGATTACCCCCTGAGTGATGGTATCTCATAGACTGCAGCAAGAAAACCTTTCTGGCCACAGAACACACAGACAATGCTCCCCCCTGCTCCCCTGCATAGTTAAGAGGTAGTGGACAGCAAACTAAGGCAATTGTGGAAAATTATGACTTTAATTCTATCAGTGGTAGCCCTTTTACCTTCCGCTCTGCAGAGGGAGCAGATGCAAAGAGAAGAGGCAGGCTGTTCGAAATCCTTTAGCTGGCACCAAACATAAGAAGGTAAATGCATTCTCTAAAGCCTTGGCAATGATTCTTTCATACCCTGCATGCTTCAGTACAAGAGAAGAAATAGTTTGTTAGATGCATAATCCACAACAAGCCTTCGTCTAGTCGTGTCTAAAATGGGACTGGTGGTTGCTGGTTCACTTCTGTTGAAGGATTACTTAATTTCAAAATTAAGTCATGTGTATGAAACTGCTTTAAAAGCTGAAAAAGATCATATAAAATATGACAAAAGTATGGCTTCATGGTGATATCACTCCATAAACAATTTTGAGCCCTCTGGGATTTTTCCATATAATGTTGTACTCTAAACCTTTTCCACATTATTAAAAAAAAAACTCTTTCACTGGCTTTTTAATAACTATCTCCTATCTCCTACTGCAGGCATATCCTCAGTTACTTGAATTTTCTCTTACTACTGTACATTGACTTTCTTTTCCAATTTTCTGCTCTTCTATTTTTTTTAAACAGCCCCACCTTTGTACTTACAGGAGTTTTCCCATCTCTTCCCATAGCTCAGATGATTTTCCTGGCATGTAAGAAATATTGTGAATTGCAACAATGAGATGTACAAGTCGTTATGTCAAAAACGAACTTTACAACTTTAGTGTGGGGGGGTGGGGAGGATTGGGTGGGGGGTTGGGGGGGAGGATGGGAAGGGATGGGAAGGAGAAACAAAGGAGGAGGCTACAATGCTTGATAAGAAATGTACTCATTATCTTGCCCATGTAATTGTAACCCCTCCGTACAGTATTTTCACAATAAAAAAATAAATAAATAAAGTTGGTGATGCAATTACAAAAAAAAGAAATATTGTGATACACAAGAATGCACATCCAGCCTGTGGACCGTTTAAGCCATGTAGAATAATTTATGACAGATACCCGTACACTTCTCATATGCTTCCTGTTAGCTGCCTATGTTTACCTGTATTGGTGATCTTTTCCAGGGGCCCATGGATGATGTTATAAATATCCAAATAATCCTTGACAGAAAAAAAAAAGAAAAGGGGCCTCTCACCCCTGCTACATATTGACAGATAGGCATGCCAATCTTTCCCAAAGGAATTTGCTACTTGTGGCCACCCTTGAGAGCATATGAGCATGGATGCTAGACCTTCAGTGTCCAAGGAGGGCCACAAGGACCTTAAATGCTCACAGGATGGGAAAAGTTGTGAGCACACCATCACTTCTGCTGATGATCAGCTAGGACCTGACTCATCAGGTATGTCTCTGAACAACAGATGGACTGGTGGATGGTTTAATTTTGAATGCTGCAATGGCACCCCATGAAAGAATTAATTCACACTGTGGAACCCAAACTATGAAACCTAAGCATAGAGCCTAAGCATAGAAAGAAGTCCCAGAAGACACTGCTACTGTGTCATGTGATCTCAGTGTCAGCTGCCAGCTACTTCCACTTGAAGAATTATGCAGCCTATAGTTTAGCTTTGGAGAGAAGTAAGTAGCTTCTGTGTTCTCAAAAGCACCAACAGTATAATGGAGTTCCCTTTTGACAATATCCCAGGCCTCTGGCAGCATCTGTTATTGTTAGTTTTTTGGTTTTTTGTTGTTTACTAGTGGCCATTCGAACTGGGATGATGTGGCATCTCAATGTTGTTTTGATTTGCATTTCTTTTATGGCCAGAGATGTTGAACAATTCTTCATGTGCCTATTGACCATTTTTACTTCTGAGAAGTCTCTCTTTAACGCTTCAGCCCATTTTTAAATTGGGTTGTTGTTTCTTTAAGGATTTATTTGTGTGTGGGGGGGTATTTTTTGAGCGCTAAGTATATTTTAGATATGAGGTCCATATCCAATGCATAGCTGGTAAAAATAGACATTCACACAGTGAGATCAAAAAGAAGATATCTTTAGGTGAGGATCACAAAGGCTCAAGCGCTCTGTGCAAATGATCATATAAAATAATATTTATCGAAATGAACTCCAAGAAATGGAAACAAGAGGTTTTTTTTCCCTTTGTTGCTGTTTTCGCTTTCTGTGCCTTTTGTCTTGTTAGTAAGTTTATCTGGTTGGAGGAGAGTAAGGGGAGACACAGAAAGAGTCTAACAGGGTGAACAAATGCAGTAGTGGTACTCACTAATTTGTAGTTGGGAGAGAGGGAAAGAATGACACTGTTCAAAAAGAAATGTACTCATTGTCTGACTTACCTAACTATAACTTCTCTGTACATTACCTCTACAATAACAATAACAACATATATATCTATATATCTCACAAAAAGTTTACCATTGGAATGACGTAACTTAAATTCAAAAACTAGAACAACTTGAACCCACCAGGATCATGCTCCTGTGCTGCTTTCATTAAGAACTGTTTTGAGTAGTATTCAAATCAACCACTTTTACTAGTATAGCCCTAAGGGGAATAGCCATCTCTAAAACCAAATCAACACACCTTAGCTGGATCATTTCTTAAATGAAGAACATTCCAACACCTTATTTCCATGTACAGACAAGTCTTAGGGCCACCAGGAGGGAAGAACACTAGTTCCCCTCCCCCCACAAATCTGGTTGCATATCCTTGACTATGTGTTCAGGGAGGGAATTAGCCCCAAGATGGAAGATGCAGCTCATCCTGCAGAGTTTTCTATACTGCATTAAATTTTCTTGATGTTTGACAGTAGCTTGAGAATATTCAGCAGCCTTCCCTTTTCCTCCCCATTCTCTCTGTCTTAAGAGGTGGAAGTCTCCCATCTGTGGAGCAGAAATAATACCCAGCAACACATATGTTGGATCTCATTTCATCTTTCGACAATCTACAACGCAGACAACCATCACCTGCATATGGCAAATAAGGAAAATCACAGCTGAATTTTCTTCACAGCCTCCCTGCCCCCTGCTGTTGAAGCAAAGCAGGGTAGGGATTTGCCAGGATCCAAATGGCACTACTGCAGGGTACTGTACCCAATTCTGATGCTACATGACAACAGCCCCTAACAGGTCATCTCTGGTAGCTCTGGTCTCTTTCTTGGCAAACTCTAGCTTCTTCTACTTATGGAATTCTACTCTGCTCACTCTGCCATCCCTCAGGCCTTTTCTTATAACCTCAGTTGGCAGGAACTTCTCCTTGCCTACCCTCTGCTCAGTGTGAACTGACCAAGCTTTGGTTTCCTAGTTGCAAAACACCAAGAAAATCACCTTACTCCCCTTTTCGAATTACTTTTCTTCGCCTCCACTGACTCCCCCCCCCCTTTCTTTTAACAAAGTTTTGCTGACTGTCCCTTAAGCACTGGTATGCACTTGATCATTCTGTCGGGAGGACCAGGAATCAAGACTATAGCTTCTGAACAACTCCTCTGTACCATTTTGGTTTTAGGCACAGTTGTTGCTGTTCATATTTCTTCTACAGATGTAAAATTCACCTAACACAACTCAGCTGCTTTACCCCTACTTTGCTTCATACCTCCTTCTGCTTAAAATCATGAGGGGTGGGTATCTGTGTTTGTAGACATGCTTAGAAACTCACAGCCCTGGCTTTTGGTACAATAAGTCATACAACATACCTGCTACTCAATGGATCCTAATTACAGGCATGAGCATGATGTATGCTCCTGATGACAGTGTCGGGTTTCTAGACCATCTAAATCATCAGTCACAGAGCTGAAAGGTATCTTGAGGAATTTCTGACTTCACCCAGTCATATGGCTACTTAAGGACTCCAAGGTCACACCCACTGAAGAAGAGAGTGAGTGACAGAAGCAGGCTTTCCTACAACCATAGCCTGTCACCCTCTTACCCACCTACAGCCTTCAATCAGACATCTATACCCATCTGAAGGGCAGGACCTTGAGTTAGCCTGATCATTGCTGTGTCCAAGTGCCTGAGAAAAAAGACAACTTTCAAGGAGGAAAGACTATTTTGGGCTTACTGTGTCAGAGGGTTCTATGCATGATTGCTCCATGTATTTGGGTTGGACATCATAGTGGGGGAAAAAGGGCATGTGTCCAAGGTTGCTCTTTACTTCTTGAGGGATAGGAAGCAGATGGAACTAAAGGAAGGGATCAGAGTAAGCTATAGCCCACACACACTAGTGATCTACTTCCTCCAACTAGCCCTATGTTCTTCTATCCACCATCTCCCACAAATGCCTTCATTAAAAAAATTCATTAAGGGATGAATCCATTGGTTAGATCAGAACCTTCAGGATCCAATCGTTTATCATAAGCAATCAACTGGCAATTGAGCCTCTGATCCAGAAAGTTGTGGGGACATCTCTTAGTCAAAAAAATATAACAGGGCCCGGCACCAGTGGCTCATACCTGTGATCCTAGCCACTCAGGAGGCTGAGATCTGAAGATTCTGGTTCAAAGCCAGATTGGCCAAGAAAGTCCATCCGACTCTTACCTCCAATTAACTATTCAGAAAAAAGCTGGCAGTGGTGCTGTGGTTCAAGTGGTAGAATGCTAGCCTTGAGTAAAAAAAACCCTCAGGAACAGTGCCCTGGCCCAGAGTTCAAGCACCAGGACCGCCCCTCCCCAAAAAAAGTCCATAACAGATCCAAATGAGGTCAATACCTATATGTGTCATCCCTGGAAATTCCAAGAGGGGTGCTGATGGTCTCCAGTGTGGACCCCTGCATGATCCTACTCCCTGGGAAATGGCCCTTGAGGACCCTCAGCCTGGCTGCAGGCCATCCCAAGAACCTGGGAGGTAAGGGTAGTTGAGATATCCTCAGAAAAACTGGCTCCTGGCTACTCATGGAGCCACCCAGTTTATCTTTGATTCCTAAAGCTGTGAAGTTGCTCCCACCAACCTCAGCGTTAATGAGGTCTTTGAACTAAACAAAATTCCTATCTGTAGTTGAAAGCACAGAGGGAATTGCTCCTAGGCTGACAGCACAGAGCCCTTCATTAGCCATTTCTCTATAACCAGCAGGCTGGATCCTGCAGAGCAGCGGTGTAGAGGTGGAGAGAGAGAGAGAGAGAGAGAGAGAGAGAGAGAGAGAGAGAGAGAGAGAGAGAGAGAGAGAGAGAGAGAGAGAGAGAGAGAGAGAGAGAGAGACTGGTATCTATTGCAGAAGATACCATCTCAGGCACTATTTACTTTTTCCCAGCTGTGGTTCCCTCATTTGTGAAATGAAATTTGCCTTCTCTTCCTCATGGGTGGGTTCATATGTTCACATAGGCAAATATGTGGTCCAGTCTCCTCTGAGTAATTGACCTAAGATTGAATAAATGACCTAAGAAATAGTGGAAGTAGGAAGAGAAACAGCCCAAAGAGGCTCTTGATTAATTCTAGGGAGAGACAGGAATTCAGAGAGAAGCAAATTCAGTGGAGAACTAGAGCTCAAATTCTCCTAGAATCCCTCAGTGGCCCTTGGCAGCTCACTCACCTGCTCCCAGGCTTTGAGCTGGAGGAGTTGGACAGGGGTTTGCTATTGAGGACCTCTATGTTTGCCGATTGTAAGCACAGGGTTTGGTTCTAAGCACTGTGAGAGGCCCATGGACTACCTCGGAAAGAGAGACGGGAACCCCACAGCTTTATAGATCTTCCCTGACTTACTAAAGAATTTTTTTTTATTTTGGGGTCCAGTCATGGGGCCTGAACGCTGGGCTTGGGTGCTGTCCCTCAGCTCTTCAGCTCAAGGCTAGCGCTCTGCCACTTGAGCCACAGCATCACTTCCGGCTTTTTTTTTCTTTTTGCTTATGTGGTGCTGAGGAATCGAACTCAGGGCCTCAGGCATGCAAGGCAAGCGCTCTACCACTGAGCCACCTTCCCAGCCCTCATACTAAAGAATTTTGAACACATCACACTTCCTCTGTACAGGACAGTTTCCATAACTGCAAACTCTAGGGTCTGGAGCAGCTCAGCTGGAGATCACCAGAGGGTGAGCTGTCAGTCTGTTTCCCAGCTCAGCCCTGGACTGAAGATCTGACATAGGCAGAGTAGGGAATAGGTCTGTAGGGAATCAGCCTGTGGACTTCACCCCTGAAATGATATCTCCGTGCCTCTGTAAGTTTCTGCTCCTCTCTGAGCTTCAGTATTTGCACCTGTAAAATACCATTTGGACCTAGGGCATCAAAGGTCCCTACGAGACTTCCAAGAGGCTCCAGGGGCATCTGCATCTGCCCTGCTCATTGACTGTCTTCTCCTTCTCCTTTTATCTTGAATGTGAGTTCAGATCTTAAGGTCTACTGGTGGAACCACAGGCAGGGCACATGAAAAAGGAAAACACAAGGATGGGGTAGTCTCCTCTCCTGCGCTTAGACCCACTTCATCTCTCATCTGAACATCTCCTGATCTTCTCCTCCTTAGTTTCCCCTCCTGTAACGTTTCCTTCCGAGGGCCTTGAAGAGACGGTCCTACAATGGGGACCTTCAGTTGTGTTAGCAGGGAATCCTGGTATCCAGGATCTGGTTGGGAGGATACCACCATAATTCAGAACAGCACTAACAGATCACAACTGATTTATTAGGCCTGAGGTAATGGAGGGGTGTTGAATAGGGGTATTGAAGCTCCTAAATGTTAGGCCTGGTGAAGCCCAGCTGAGAGTGATATCTGGGTAAAACAAACACATTCAACCAATTCCTCCCTCATGCCCAGGCTCCTGGCTAAGTTAGCTTGTTCTGGTCCTCCTTAAGGTAGGGGGTCCTCAGAGATGCTGTAGCATCTCAGAAAGGCCTCTGATCATACCTCCTCGGCTACAGGACAATCCTGAACTTCTTTAACACAGAGATGGGGAATTGTTGGACTCACATTCTAGCACCTCCTGCCCCATCCCTGTACCTTCTCCACCCCGTCCTCAAGCGTAAGAATTGTTCACAGGTCCCTGGATGAAGACTTATATTCAGATCACACCTCTGGGCCTTCACTGCACTGTGACCTTGGCCAGGAATTCCCCAGCTTCTTTGTCCAACACACCACCCACATTCACCACAACTCAGATACTACAGCTCAGCTCGTCCTCTCTGTCTGTGTCATCCTGACCCTCCATTGGAAAATGGCCACCACATCCTCTGAGCTTCCAACGCTTTGTGTGTTGGTACATCACCTCCACTAGGAAGGCCGCTGTACAGCTATTACCACTCTCACTACAACTGCTGCTTCTGCCCGGCCACTGTTGACTCTGACTACCCACTACCACCTCTGCACTGTGGCCACCATCATCACTGCCTCTGCCACTGTGACACCCAGCACTGAAAGTGTGCTCTCTGTAACAGGCATTCCTCTAAGTGCTTTAGTACATGATTCTATTAAATCCTCACAAGTAACCTATAGAAGTGGATACTGATGTTTCTGTTTTCTGACTAGGAGACAGAGAAGTGAATTAACTGGCCCAGTGTCATAACTACTATGTGGCAAGCCTTTCGGGTTCAGGGTCTTTGTTCTTGACCTCTTTTGTACCACATGTCATACCTCTGTTATGGTATCCTAATGCCATGCATATGTCTTCTTATTGTGTCTCTCTTTTTCTTCTTTCTCCTCCTTCCCCTCCCCTCTACTCTTTATTCTCTCTTTGCAGACTGCAAGCTACATGGGACAAGGACTTTATGTTTTAATCCCCAAATAATCAGGATCTAGCACAATTATGGCATATCGCTAGCATCAATAATTGTTGGACTTGGTTGCACTGAATAAATCAACTCTAAGATGAGACATATTTAGGTTCCACCTGTCCTGTGAGGAGCTGATAGATTTAGCCATTCTGGGGCCCATGTCTAAGAGACCTGATGTTTGAGACTTCTTTGTCCTTCCTTTGATGACATTAAGAATGTATCAGGGAACACATAGCACCACCCTCAGCCTGCTTCCACAAATCCGCATCTTCATTCTCCTCCCTGTCTTCCTCCTCCTCCTCCTCTTCCTCCTCCTCCTCCTCCTCCTCCTCTTCTTCCTCCTCCTCCTCCTCCTCTTCTTCCCTCTCCTCCTCTTCCCATCATCACCATCTTCATTATCACCATCACTGTCATCAGCATCATCGCCATTATCACCACCACCACCACCACCACCATCATCATCATCTCAGTCTTGTGTGGATGCACATGAGATTTCACTTCAGCAATCTACAGTAAAGAAGGCAGCCAGGCATTGCTCTACCAAAGAGCCATCATTGCCACTATAAAGTTTTAGCTACCTTGTAAAATGATTTCATCTCACCATCCCAACACATATGTAGGGTTCATGATATTATTAACCCTGAATTTACATGTGACTCAGAAAGTCAGATTCTGTCCCCTGCAATCACTTGGCTATTCTGTGATAGAGGCGTACATAGACTCCAGGTCACAGAGGCAGCAGAGGAGAGCTCAGAGCCTCTACTCTGTGGTTGGCCAACTACTGACCTCCTGCTGCAGGAAAGACCCAGATGTGCTCTTTTATGTGTATCCCATCCCCTCCCACTCAGTTCATCCCAACTACCTTCTTCCAGCAACTTGGCTTATCCTACTGGTAACTTCTACCAGGACAGACTTCAGACAGACTTTGCTGTCTATATCCCCTCCCGCCTTCTCTACCATCTTAGAGGAAAAGTGCTGCTTACTTGTGCAGTTCTTTATCATCATCAATTCCTCATCATCATGAACCTCAACCAGAGGTTTCCCATTGCCTCTGCTCATACCTAGCAACAGCAAGACCTGGGGAAACAGCAGCCCCCTCACAGCAGCCCAGGAGACATTACATGTTTTCCTGAGTATAAGCTCACATACAACACACACACACACACACACACACACACACACACACACACACACACACACACACACACACACACATATCACTGGGAAGGATACCCACAAAGAGAAAGTTCAATTCAGGCAGGAGACAAATGGGGATGGTCTATATCTGTGACAGAGGTCCTAGGTCTCAGCTCCAGCTGACTCAACCGTGCACACACATCACTGGGAAATCCATGGAAGACACACAAGGGTGTCTGCAGGTTGACATGTCTAGGCAGCATGCATGGTAACTGCTCATCCTGTCACTTCTGTACCTACCAAGAGACACTCTTCCATCCCAGATCCCTTACTTAGAGAGAATCCTGAGATAAAATTCTCAGACCTTGTCTTTACCAGAGCAAATGTGCAACTACACATGTGCCCTAAGCAAGCAGATTTCTCATTTATGCACACACATATACTAACCATACTATTTGCTCACTGCACATACAAATCAATGAACAATATGCCTGTGTGTTTTTACACAGATACCTACAGATGGATGCACAAAGGATACTTCTGTACACTCAACAGAACTATGCTGCTGGAAGGTCTACACACATGGCCAGAACACGTGCATACCACATCTGCTCACACGTAGACACACCACACACCAAGCACCCATGACTGTGACAGAGAAGCAGACAAACTTGGGCCTCTGTTCCAAAACGCAGCCAGCACCAATACGAGATCATTGACTTCTTAAGAGATATGCCTCATGCTCACCTCGATTCCCAAACAACAGCCTTTTCCTGGGGCAGACAACTCAACAAATTAGATGTATCACACCAGAAAGATACTTGAGTTCCGTTCATTCCCTCCAGGTTAGAATGTCTGTTACATCAGAACTCCAGACTTTTAATAGTCATGCACACATACTTGAAGTTTCTTGCCACGAAGTACAGACCTGCAGAGGTGGTTTAGGTGTGAGGAACTGAAGTCGAGACTACTTAAGAATGCCATCGACTGAGTTGTAAAACTAGGGTCAGAACCCAGCAGGTCCCTTGGCTCACAATCTGCTTGTCTCTCCTGGTATGTGCATTTGCTTTTCCCACTCAGCAGGGAATTGTTTACATGCAGACTAGGACAAGCCAGGTGCCAGACCTTTCAAGATTAAAAAAAATAATGTGGAGGAATCCTGCCCTGGGCATCCTAGATAGGGATTGCTTCTTATTCTCTCATCATGGTATTCCCTTTGGACCTTCAGGTGGCTTTCACAGAAACTCTAAGGCACTCATGTCCCTGCTGAGCCCCTCCTGACTCTCACTGATAGCTACAATGAGAGATGGTCCTTAGAGAGTGTGCGGGCCACACTGTCATTTTATAGTTGAGGATTGAGATTGCCTAAACATCACTTTTCAGTGAGCCCTGTTGGCTCTTTTATCTCCAATCCAAACAAGAGTAAGAAATACATGTGTGTCCTGCACTATGACAGACAGAATGATTGGTAGTCATTCCATATTAGTGTTCTGTCCCAGTTCACATGAGCTTTTTCTCCCAAGACTCCTGGCCCCATGGCTGGTACACTCTCCTGGAGGGGATCTCTTCACAGAGATATTTATTTCTCTTACCAGCACATCCCTTCTCTCAGGTACAAGTTGTGTGTCTTTCCACTGAGATGAACAAAACCCCAAGTTCTACTCTGGGCTGTAATCAAAATCCCTGCTCCATTTGTTACCTGGTAACTAAAGTGCCACCTGCCTATGTAAGTGGCAGAGGTATTTCAAGCTGGGGGTGGGGGGGGGTGGGGTCATAGAATCTGCCTGAAATGGCACACAATTCCCTTGTGTCAGCCCGAATGTGTGTTTGTGTGAGGCAAAGCTCACAACTTTTTTTTTTTTATTAAATCACAATACTGTCTACGATGGGAGAAATAGACACAAGGTTTAACTGCCCAGCCCAAGACCACGAAAGGATGGCAAGCTATTGGGTAGTATTTGTGTTGCTGCTGCAGGTTGGAGCAAAAAAAAAAAAAAAAAAAGGCCCCGCTGAATGACAGCAGGTCCTTGTGACCCATTCAGCAAACCGTCTTGCCTCTGGGTCCATTCCAACTTCTAGAACCACACTTCAGCCAGTGGCAAGGCAACTTGATTTGTCTTGAGAGCCTCTTGGTGTGTCCACAGAAAGCTGTGGGACTTCCAGATCATCTCTCATTTTTGGAGAAACAGTCCTTACGAGAAGGCAGCAAGGTGTAGGGAAAGGAGTGTGGCCTTGCAATCAGACAGCCTTCCATTCCAGTGTCAACCCCCTTTCCCCCACCATATGAAACCCCTCAAACTCCAGCTGAGAGTACCTTCATATAGTCAGTGCACACACACACACACACACACACACACACACACACACACACACACACACACACACACACACACACACACACACACACACCAGCCCCCTCCTGCAAGCTTCCCCGCAGAGAAGACCTGAGTGACCTGGTTAAACCCTCTCTGATCACCACCAGGAAAGGAATATAAGTTGTCTAAAGGCCAATAGAAATGATTGTGCTAAGGTATCCTTGTTTCCTGCCATCCCTGCAGATACCTCCTTCTATACCCCAGCCTGCAAATGACCATGATGTGACCAAGGCTGATGACAAACAACATTTCCTAAACCATTGATTTCCACCATTTCATGTATCTAAAAGAGTTGAGAAGGAGTGAACTGCTTTGGCAAACAGCCTCATTGATCTCCTGGAGTTCTGACTGCTTTCCTTGTTAGAGGAGAGCCTTACTTGGTGATGGATAGGTGCTGGTGCGCCCCTCTCTCTCTCTCTCTCTCTCTCTCTCTCTCTCTCTCTCTCTCTCTCTCTCTCTCTCTCTCTCTCTCTCTCTCTCTCTCCTCTCTCTCTCTCTCTCTCTCTCTCTCTCTCTCTCTCTCTCTCTCTCTCTCTCTCTCTCTCTCTCTCTCTCTCTCTCTCTCTATGTCTCTCTCTGTCTCTCTCTCTCTCCTCCCCCTGCATAGAGCAGGTATGAGTTGACTCAGGGAAGCAGCAGAGGCCTAAGTCACTGAGTGCAGGCTGAGGGCTCATAACCTATAATCTGCATCATCCCAGGGACCATAGGTACCTGGGGTGGTGTTTCTCATCCAAACCCTTTCCTCTGAGTGCTGGGAATGGCAGACATTTCTCTGGCCATGAACATAACAAGAGGACTTTGTTTGGAGAGTTTCTCCAATTGTCTATGAACTGACCAGTACAGGATATTCCTCCTTGGGAGATAAACAGAAACAGGGGTTCCTCCAGATCCTTGTTTTGGAGGAACGATTCTCAGCTGCAGGTGATCGGGCAATGTCTAGAGTCATTTCTGGTTGTCATGACTGGGTATTCTCCAAGCATCTGGTAAATAAAAGCCAGAGATGAATTCAACATTTTATAAGGCACAAGGTATCCTCCCTTCCACAAAGGAACAATAGTGCTGAGGTCGAGAATCTTAGAATTAGATCTTTAAACAAATCTTTAGCCTACTTTTTGTGTGGCGAATGCACATAAACAAGGTTTAGTGAGAAAGGCCTTTGCACTTTCGTTGCTTGCTTGGTTTTTAAGTCAGGCACTGAATTGGACAATTAAGAGTTGTTCTCTTTTACCCTAGGAGCCTTGTGCTTCACCCCACTTGTCAGTAATGCTGAACATACTCTGTTTCTCCTCCCAGTGTTGCTGCAGCATCATTTAGTGTATAAATCTAGTCCTCCTTATTTAACTGGGGGGGGGTGCAGGAAAGGGGTAAGGGATCTTCACTTCTCCAAGGACTGCTGTGAAGAAAGCTTTCTCCTGGAAAACTGGGGAACATGGCATTCTCTGGTTCCTTGCCGTGGGAAACAGTCCCTCTTGGCCCCCTCCATTTTTCAGACTGGAAGAAGACTGTGGAATTCGTTCATTCCCTACCCCAATCCATTTGATATCTCTACCATTAGGAGAGGAACAGCCATATCCAAAGTCGCTTGGTAATGACCAAGCCAGAACCAAATCTCTTTAATTCCCCTCTTAGGAAACTTTTCACGGTCTCCTCTGACCACCCTTCTCCAGACAGTAACTGTTGATAAGCTCTGACAGCCAGACATCCTAACCTAAATGACTCCAACAGGAAACTCAAACTTATCTGGCTGGAGTTACTCTGCATGTCTGGGACTGCAGTACAAAGAGCCTGCAATTGCTGATAGATTCTATTCTGTCACAAAAGCCAGCAACAATTTTATCCATAGAAAATATGACTCAATTATGTGCGTGCCTACCCTCCTCTCGCCCCACCCCCATCACAGCCCAGAGGAAACATGCCCACGAATAACCTCCCTCCCCAAATCCCACTCAACAACAGGCTGTCAAACTAAGCAGATCAACTGTTTGCGAGTTCTTTTGCCTAATATCTATTTGCTATTGTTCGCTCCCTTTGTCATCAGCCAGTACTTGCTAGCAGACAAGTGGTAATTGCTGCCAGAGGCTTAAGGAAATTTATGCGAGAAGAAGTAAACATGAAGAAAAATGGGATCCATTAAAACTGGCTTTCTGCATGTTAGGGAAATGATAGCGATTGGGATGGGGTCAGGAGGGCCTTTGGTCCAGATCTCAACCTTTGCTGTACTTCATTGTTATTTTTGACCCATGCAGTGAAGTCTTCATGAATATGTAGTTTAGTGGCTACAATATATAGTTTTGCCTCTATACATCTCCTCTGTATCCCTGCCAATCCTTCCTAGCCTCAAAACGGATCCCCAGACATCAGGAATGACATCATGGAGCTCCTAGAGAGAACCACAGTGGAGAAATGAGAGGCATAGTTAGGCAGGAAGCTTCAATAAACAAGGAAAGGACCAGATCTTTGGGGATGTATTTTCCCCCAAGTAACAATATACCTTCAACATACAAGAATTCAGAAAAAAATGACTCCTGTATCCCCATTATTGCTGTCTTGTAATTAACTATCCAGGACTATAATAGCATCCACCTATTTCTCTACCTCCAGCTTTGCCTCTCTCCAGTCATTGCTGCAGCCAAAGGAAACCATCAAAAAAATGGAAATTGGATGGGTGCCCTCCTTTGAATGAAGTCTTTTTTGATTCTGTATTTTTTTCTTGATGGAATCCAAGGTTTCCCAAGCTTGATTCCTTCTGTTTCTTCTCCACTTTGCTCTCTCTCTCTCTCTCTCTCTCTCTCTCTCTCTCTCTCTCTCTCTCTCTCTCTCTCTCTCTCTCTCTCTCTCTCTCTCTCTCTCTCTCTCACCCAGTCTCTGTAGCAACTTTACTGTGAGTTCTCATTCCTTTACCTGATTGACTCTCAATAGTGTTCAATAGTGTTGAGACCACCTCTATTGGAACCCCCGCATGGCCCTCAAACAACCTTGAATCGGGAGCAAAGAGCATGGATTTCTTTTTTAATGAGTACAAACTTTGGTGTCTGGCAGACAGACCTGGGCTTCGATCCTAAACACATGACCTTCAACGGTTCTGATTCCTCAGTCTCTAGGGCCCTTGTGAGCACTGTTAAGACTGTTCAGTAGAGCACTAGCCCCAGGGGGTGTCCATTCATAGTGGACAGCAGGTCATTTGTAGGTGCCTCCCTTGTAAAGCCTGGCCCCTTCTACTTCCTAGATCCCAGTTCTGACTGTGCAGTTCCCCATGGTCAGGAACACAGCACAGAGTCAGCACTGTGTTTATGGACACATGTTTATGAGTGGGTGCATTAATGCAAGAGTCTGTAGAGTCACTGATGTAGGAAAAAAAAGAGGGATCTGGGCTCTACTTCGATCATTAACATACAGCAGCTATGAAAATAGGCTGGCTTTCTGAAACAGGATTGCAGAAACAGTCCAGAACTAAGCCAACTGGCAGGGTGACCCTCTTCCCAGATGTGTTACTTCGGCAAATAAATTAGCACTCCTCAGAGCTCCCATTCTCTTAGCTGCAGAATTGGGACCATATCTACCTGTCACAGGAAAGAACAGATAACGTGCATAAGACATTCAACAATAGTGTTTTTCTCCTTGCCTCCCCTGACTGTGCTTGCCTGGTAGATACCCCTCACCCCCCACTCCTACCCCACCAAGATCTGAGAGTCTGGCTCTGTGTGGAATCCCTTTTGCCTTCCAAGGGCTTCTGTACTTTTTCTCTCTCACCAACCTGTTACTTCTGAGAATGCCTTAGGGAGTAGGGAATTGGAAATTATCAAGTACCTGAAATGCTGACATTGTTATTTCTGTTCTTTTATTTTTAAAAAATCATGAGACAAATCAGCTCTGCAAAATGCTGGGAATGTGGCTTAGTAGTAGGGTGCCTACCTAGCATGCACCAAGCCCTGGGTTTGATTCCTCAGTACCACATAAACAGAAAATGCTGGACATGGCACTATGGCTCAAGTGGTAGAGTGCTAGCCTTGAGCAAAAGCAGCTCAGGGACAGTACCCAGTGCCATTAGTTCAAGACCCAGGACTGGCAAAATAAAATAAAATATTCAGATAAGAGGATCAATAGGCATTCCAGAAAAGCATCAGACCCTCTAAAGGATGACCCATTTGACAGCAGAGAGGGGGCCTCTATGGCAGCACTCATCTTCTGTTATTTGCAGATAATAACACTCCTGTGGCATCAGGGCTGACAGCATCATCTCTTGTAACTACTGGGTTCCTTCAACAGAGCAGAGAAAGAAGTCCGATGGTCTCAGAGGTTATGTATGTAGGAAGGAAAAAGAGGAGCCCCTTGCAGACCCCCCAGAGTGCTGACCCCTTTCAGTAGAATTATTATTATTGGTGACAAAGGAAGGTGATCATCAGTGCTTCTTCAGTGTCTAGCAATAACCCATGTAGAGTGTCATTAATAAAAATTTAAAAAACATCTTCATCCTGGTTAGTGCCTCACATCTCTAATCCAGTGAATCCCCTGACAGAGGCCTCCATGACTTCCTGACTTCTGTTTAGCGCTAGTAGCTATGCCTGGAGCTGTCTCGTTTACCCTTGAAGAGGCAGAGGACAGTGGAGTAAAGAGATCACAGGTTCTGAAGTCAGTCGATGTAGGTTCCAGCCTGCCCTCTGCATCCACTGGCTGGGAAGTCTCGGGGAAGTCTGTCTGCCTCTTCAAGTTCAAGGCTTGCTTTTGTCTAAGGGGTGTGGTACCCACACCGTGTGAGCACCTCATGCCATTGTCCTCCATGTCCCCATACCTTTGCATCTCTAAATCCTTCTGCTTAGAAAGCTCCCTGCACTCAACACACCTGCTACTTGACTGTCACGGAGATTGTTCCTCTTCCTTCTTCTTGGACATCTTCCCTGGGTCCCTTCTACTGAGATCAATGCATGTGTGTTCCTCTGTGCTAACATATAACAGAATCTTGCCCCCTCCTGTTTCATCTGCCTCCCCTTCCAGGGCTGTCTTGGAGGGGAAGCACATCATTCTCACCACCCTTGGTATTCAGGAAACTCATAAAGAATGTTGGTTGATAAGTTAATGGAGCAAGAGTAGGTTGTGTCCAATTTAGCCCGGCAAGCTGGGGGCACAGTACCATCCTAGATGCTGTCTAGAGTGAAAGAAATGACTATCCCCAGAGAGCAGACCAGTCTCATGTCTAATGAATGAGAGACTGGAGCAGACACCAATGACTCAGGAAGGGGACAAGAGTGGTATTGGGCTGGATGAGGGTAGAGTGTTGATTACGTGAACTGTCCACAAGGCTTGTCACCCCAGGATTTATTCTTCCTAAATGCAATCCTCAAGACCAAGAGCTGGATGCAGAGACAGGTCAGGTTACTAAAGCAGGGTTCAGTCTTCCTACAGTATAGATGAGAAAACTTAGGCTCAGAGAGAAAGAGCAGGTGAGTTTGTCTGGGAGGCATTGGAGAGGCAAAAGCTGATAGGTCCCTTTTTCCCTCATCTTTCTGTTCTACTGGGTGCCTCTTTTTGGCCAGGAAGGTGGGAATCAGATTGTTAGTGCTGTTTCAAAGTCTTTTGAATTTAGATGTATCTGGATGAAATCTGAAATCCCTGGCATGGCATTCCTGGGGACAGACAAGAACTTGCTGAGAGCCTCAGGACATTTATGGGCTGAAGGAGATGAAATTGTCTGGATTTTGGAGGAGATGCCACTGGTAGATGTGAACAAATATGCTTGCCTGGCTCTCCAGGTTCTTTCTAGAAGATTAGGTAGCAAGAAATAGCTGTGAATCCAAAATTTTCCCACCAGGAATTCTCACTGGGTGCAGGTGTAGGCTGTGAAAGAAATCGATGTTGTGGTGGTGGTGGGTGGGTGTTTAACAGCAAACATCCCACTTTGAAAGGAATCAGATTGGAAATGTCAGTTAAGCTGACTGAAAAATATTCATTATGGTGGGGTGGCATTGTACACATCTTTAATTTACCTGCCAAATTTAGAACAAGCTCATATTCATTCTCACCCACCATCTCACTCTCTGTACATGAGACAGAGCAGAGCCAGCCAAGAACTTGGCAATCAGAGCTATTTGACAGGCCAGTGAAACAGACATGCATCCTTGAGAAGGGCAAATTGCTCATTCATATCAACTTCTAGCCCAACCAGGCAGGTGAAGCCAGTGGCCAGTGGCCACTGGTAGACAAGGGCTTGTATTCCAGCCAACCTCAGGCACTGGGCCTTTCGTTGATGTTCGCTATTAGCATCTGGGAGGGGCTGACTCTCTGTCTCTGGTCCAGAAGAAGAGTCTCAAAGCCAGGGCTTGTCTGAAAGGCTTGTGCTCCTCTGGCCAGCCACAGAAGCATTTTTTTTATTTTTCAGCTTCTCACATGGTCACTTGTTTCTATCCAGTGTCTCCTCTCTTTGGGGCATTTCCATCTTCTGGAGAAGATCAGGAAAACTATCTATCATATAGGAGATTCCCCTCTCAATTCAAAAGTCAGAAAATAAAGGTCCCAAAGGGGGGAAAACATTTTAGATTAAAGTGAAATGGACTCCGTTTGTAGGAAAAGTCCCGGCAGGAGGAAGAGGGTGTATGAGGATGAATGTAGTTGAAGACGTTTATTTACCCGTATGAAAATTGAGCAATATAACTTGTTGAAATTGCTTAAGAAGGGGAAGGGCATAGGAGAGTGATAGAGGGATGAGTATGATTGGCTTGGAAATGTCCCAAGGACACTCCCCTTGTGAAACTAAAAATAAACAAATACTGGTTTGAAAAAAAGCTTTTGGCAAAGCTGGAGATCATGGCAATGATGAAAAAAACATTTAGGTACTATTGTAATAATTGTTCAGATATTTATAGACACGATTGTAATTCCAAATTCCCTGTATCACAACATTTGATAAAATATTTGCCTGGCCTTATTTCATATACAAGGCATATGAGGTCATTTGAATTATAGACATATATCACGTAAGGAAAACAATGGCAAAAGGTGTAGAGTTTGGACACCTACTAGGCACCTGTGTAATGCAGGCCCTATGAGGCTGCATTACTCTGATGTCTAAGCTCAGAAAACTGAGAGTTAAGGAAACTGAGAGTTCAGGTCTCACACTTTCCCTTTCATGGAAGGGTCACTGTCTGTCTCCTAAATACTTGAGCTTCCATTAGACCACATGACCTCACTCATTAAGGGCTCCCCTCCCCCGCTCACTACACATCTTGACGCTCAATGCTGCCGTGTACAGATACATCCTTCACCCAAAAATATGAACCCATTCTGGAGGTATTACTTGCAAAATAAAATGATGGGACATTCATCTGTTTTCGTTTTAACATAAATGATACATTTCAGGTACATTTCCAAGAGAAGGGAAAATAAAACAGGCCTCACCCTAGGCAAAAATGAAAATTGAATGTTGAGTAATATGAAGAATCATTTAAATAATAGTGTATCAACAGCATAGCATTTTCTTGACTTTTGCATAACTTTAACTGTAAAAAATACCTATAACAGAATATTCTTCTTTAATAAAGCCCCAACTATTCTTTTTTTTTAAAAATTTTAAATTATCTTTAAGTAGTTATACCAAGGGATTCCACCTCAACTAATCAGTTCATGAGTACAACACATCTTGAGCAATGTCAAACCCCTCCATCATTCTTCCCATCTCCCCCAGCCCTACCTCCCAGCAAGTGATCTAGTTCCATTTTTACCTATGTACATGGAATATCATGAAGTACATTTGCCCATCCTTTCTCTGTCCATTCAAAAACTCTAAGTATTCTGTGAGTCAAGTTCAGCTCCCGGGGCTGGGAATGTGGCTTAGTGGTAGAGTGCTTGCCTAGTATGCATGAAGCCCTGGGTTCAATTCCTCGGTACCACATAAATAGATAATGCTGGACATGGCACTGTGGCTCAAGTGGTAGAGCACTAACCTTGAGCAGAGGTTCAAGTACAATGCCCAGGCCCTGAGTTCAAAGCTCCAGGACTGGCAAAAAAAAAAAAAAAGAGTTCAGCTCCCTAACTTAGCTTTCTCTGCGATCTGTTTATACTTCAAAACCATTAAAAGTCTGAACTGGGGACCCCTATTCTTTCTGTGTGTCTGAATCATTATTCTATGTGGCTTTAGCCATTTGCTTCATACCCATCTGCTTCAGTTTTCCCATTGGTTAAAATGAAGCTACTAAAGCATAGGAATCCTGGGATTGCTCAAAAGAATAAAATAATTCAACGAAAAATTATTACCAAAAATATCTAGCACATAGTATATAATATTCAATGCACATCAGTAACATACCACCCGATCTTTACAATCACTAGTGAAGTTAAGTAATGAAATAGCACTTCTTATTTGGCAACTGGATAGTTCCTTATGTTAGAGGAGGTAATTTACTTCTCCTTTGATAGCTTACAGAAGTGATGATCTCTACCATCTCCTTGAGCTGAAAGCATGGAGACTAATTCTCCCCATCCCTGAATGACCATTGTCCTTGAATCTGTATCCACCTGCCTTCAGTGCAGCAGAAGCCTCTTTGCCACACCTGCACTGTGGGGGCCGAGCGGCTGGGAGTCATGTTCACTTATGTGGATGCCCGTAACAGACAGTCTCATGTGGGATCCCATAGTTAGGCCCACTCACTCCTCATTGCTGTGGCTGGCATGATCAAGCCTGGGGAGTCCCTGATGGCACAGTGACAGACCATTCAGTTTTGGAGAATGTCAGGGTTCCTAAGGAACCCCTTACATTTGGCTTTGTCTAACAATATTAAGTCCAAGTGCTATGCATAGCCCACAAAAATCTTAAAATTGCATTTAAATACATATTTAGTTAATAAAACATCATCGAAAATCGCAACCTAAATCTGCCAAAATACCAACTTTCAGCCACTAAAATACATTAAGTTGCAATGTCACCAACTCTTCTGGGCAATTCTGAAAGCTCTGTGTAGATTTGACTAGAAATGAGTCACTGGTTGCAAAGGCTTCATCTTTGCACCGTTTTATTTTTTCTGAAGATAAAATCGTGTCTGAGCATCTCTGAATCTGTAAAATTATGCAGTTCCACATAGCACAGAGAAACAACCTCACGTTCAATTAAGAGTCAGGCAACGAGAAGATGCTTGACTCCATCATGGCCTAATGGGTGGTTGTGCAATTATAACCGGATGTATCACTCATCAGAGTCACAAGAATGTCACACATCAAAATAGTGCTGGCACTTCTGGTAAGCCTTGCCTCTTCTTGTCTGACTTCTGAATGTGCAACAAGAGGCATCAACCTGCTGTTACAAACTGTAAGAG
Organism: Dipodomys merriami; assembly: GCF_024711535.1. Taxonomy (NCBI): domain Eukaryota; kingdom Metazoa; phylum Chordata; class Mammalia; order Rodentia; family Heteromyidae; genus Dipodomys; species Dipodomys merriami. The sequence goes on from NW_027203270.1 coordinate 9,516,722, forward strand.
ATTCGACTTTCAAGCTCAATTTTCCAACTACTCCCTTTTCAAGCAGCTGCATCAGTTTAATTGAAGAATTATCCTGAGATTGCCAGATGAGCTATAGGAGAGTGGGATCGTTTGCAGCTACCTCTCTGCATGAATCTGTTTTCCCAGCGCTCTGCAAGCAAAAGAAAATAGGAGAATAAATTACATGCTAAGTTCTTCGAGTAGCCTTGATTTCAGAAATTTTATCATGTTTATCAAAACAATCTCATAGTTCTCAGTGGTTCCTTTTATTATAAATAGAAATAAATGTTTTACATTGGGACCGATGATTAAATGTACACTATTAAAATGTCACATTTGTACATTTTGTATATCAAGATCCCATGTGAGGTGTTATTCAAGAAGGGAATATGTTTGTTTTTCTTAAAGTTTTCAAAGCCAGTTTGAAAATCAACCTTTCAAATATGCTTCTTTTTGCCTGCTTGTATTTATCTTTTCTTTACTGGTAACATAGTCATCGGCCACGTACCATATACCAGACACTCTTCTGGGACTCTTGACATACAGCCACAAATCAGCTGGGTATGATCCTTGTTACATTCTACTAGAAGACAATCAAGAAAGAAACAAAAAAGATGAGATATTTGTATGCACAGAGGCCAAGTACCTTTGTTTTCCTCCATTGCCTTCCAGCCAAACCTATGGCTGGACCCTGTGCTGTACATATTTTCACCAAATCAAAAATTCATCACCCTGGAATCCCCCTTATCAATAATGGCTCACCTTCCACAAGGTAATCCATCACATGTCAGAACGTAACGCAAAGGGCTCCAGTTCACCACTCTCCCCCTCACCAACCCCCGCCAGCCCTGAAAGAGCAATATCCAAGTTGGAGTTCATTCTGCATGGGACTAGAACAAGGCAACTTTCTTGTCAATCCCATAGCCTCTTTTTGTTTTTACTTCCAATCTACTGGATTGCCCCAGAATTTTGTCCCATGTGATGGTGACATATCTTCCACTCTTGGACATATAGTTTTGTGTTTAAGCCTAGGGGAAAATATCCAGATGTGCTTAATTATTTCCCAAGATGACAATCAAAACACGTGTAATGAGCACTCACACAGAGGCCCTCCCTCGCCCTTGATTCTTTTCAACTGTCAGGATGATGTGCTCTACTCTGCCGTGTCCTCCACCATCTCTACCACAATGGACTTAGAAGCTGTGAACTTCCTGTCTTTTCCACCTTGCCAAAAGTTCTGTGATAGTGGCATAAAGTCTGACTAGTACTGTAACTTACAAGAAAAAGTTCTAGTAAATAGCAAGCTTCCCGCTTCTTAATTTCTCACTTGGCCACCCTGTGAGCCAGACATGATAGTATGACTGTGGCATGACCCCTTCCAAAATCCTGTACTGATAGTACAAAGTCTTCTAAATAAACACCAAACATCTGAAATGTCAGTGAAGATCTGAAAGAGGACTACCTCTCATGAAATCACAATCTTTGTTCTGGCCATGCAGAGCAGTTCCTGGAGCGTGCTGGCCTCTGTAGTATTTCCTGCCTTGGCATAAGGCATTCCTGTGCCTGAAATGTCACTGCTCTCTTCTTTATTTTGTGAAAGCCCCAGCTGGATTTATATTTCAAATAACACTTCCTCTAGAAAGCTTTCTATGAATTCCTAGTCCTCACACCAGACAATCTTAATACCTCATGTGTTGTCTGGCCATCACTTTCCATACTGAGTTGTAATTTTTTTAAAAGTCTCCTCCTACGAGAAGATCGTGTTATATTTTCTCTTATATTTCTAGGGCCAAACCAAGTGGCTGGCAAAGAAGAAGTGTATCAGCAAGAAACTAGTCAGAAGAGAGCACTACATATCTCATTGGAAGGAGTTGGAAACAGGGACAGTTGCTGAAGGGCTGAAAGCACAAAAGAGGCACATTCATATAACTCATATGAGAAATGGAGGAAGTAGAAACCTATAACTAGTGTTGGGCAAACAAAGGGAAGATGCAGATCATCAGAACCTAGAGCCTCAGAAGCAGTTCACAGTGCTGCTCTATTCCTTTAGCATCTGGACAGCCATGTGGAGGGTTCTGACAGAATTAACTGATTCTGCTGGGTGGTTCCTGTCACTAGCTAGGGTGACAAGGACAGGAAGAGCAGGCCAAGTTACAAGAAACCAGCCTCCCCTCCCTCCTTCAAGTTCTTCCCCTAATGTTGTTGCCTACTTACAGAACTCAAGACTTAGGAGACCATGGGGGTTTCATTGCTAAAAGGGAGACAGCCTCGGGACACAACGGGTCACCTTAGAGACAAAAAGCAAAGAAGAAATGTGTCTGAAGAGAAGCTATGTATCAAAGTATCAAAGGGAGGGAGGTTTGGGGTTAAGAAATAATTATTAAATGATTGCTGAAGTTAGTGAAGCTTGGGAAAATGAATTCATTGTCTGAATGGTTTGGGGAATGATAAGAGCTACAGGATTCTAGGTATTGGAAATGGACTGGCTGGTTTTCACTTTCAGCCTTGAGCTACCTTTTATGCTCTTGGAAACCCAGTTATTGAACTGCTGTCTCCTAGCATCAGTATCGGTTGGTAGAATTGGTGCTATGATTGTCTCTGGAGTATTTCACAGTTTTTTTGGAACTTAGATATTTTTCTTTTGCATACCAGAATCTGAAGAATTAATAGTTTCTGCATTCAAGAGGCTCCTATTTGTTAGTTAGATTTTCTTTCAAGAAACTTATACCAAATGAATGAATAAGTGAATATATGAATTGAGACTCAAGTACAACCTGAGAGCTTGTTGTAAGTACAGATTCTTGAGTTCTTTCTCAGATCTATGATATCAGACCGACAATGATCCTCCTTTGAACTGTGTGTACACCTGAATTTAAGAAAACTTAGCCTAGAGTAGTTTTCAGCTCTGGCTACTTTTTGGAATGACTTGAGCTATAAAGGCCTCCAAAGACATTCTGATGCTTAAGAGATCTCAGGGACAAGATTGTTTGGTTAGGGTGGTCAGCCACTGGTAATTTTAAAGCTCCCCAGGTGATATTAATAGGCAGGTAGAATGGTAGACTGCTGATCCAGATCCTGTAGGAGACCATAAAGCAACATGCTGTTAGCTCTCCAATTATCTCACTGCTGCTATATAAGAAGCTTAGTATCACAGTTCTGTAACAACCCAGTCGGTGGTATGTCTGAGGCTACAATGGGTGTCTTTTGACCCTTGCGTCTTATCACTTAAACACCATTGTGAACATTTGTAGTCGTGTATGGAAAGATAGGCTGCGGATGTGTCATGAGATTTGGAGTCATGACAGGAGGACAATCCAGGAGCAAACAGCACAATGCAGCCTCTGAACGTACAAACCCAGCTGGGCACTCATTAAACCCACACTCTGGAACATAGGCAGATGCTGAATAACTGCCTTTTCTCTTGAGTTCTTGAAAACCTCAATCATGAGGGTGGTCTCCTACTTCCCATCATCTTGATCCAACTCAGTCTAATTCAGTGAACATTTATTTTATCAATATACAAGTTCCTGTGATAGAACAGAGGTAAAGTCCCCCTCCCGAAAATGTATCTACTCTCCTGAGGTGAAGAAGACAAATACATAATTATGTTGGACTGACATATACATAATATTATACAATATGTATATGCAAATACAAATTATGTAGGACTGTTACTTCAAATTCTTTACTCAAGCCAAGTAGCATTAGGCACAAAAGGCAATGGATGCCAATGGATGCTAATTAATCAAGAGCAAGTCAATCAATGGGGCTTCAAGGGAAGTGTGCCATAGTCAAACAGATGGCTTACCAAATGATTTTGGTAGAGACTTGAGAAAGGCTGGGTTTTCACATGAGCTGATGATTGGGGGTGGGGGGAGCGAGATGAGAATAAATGAAGACCTGACTGTAGACAAGCTTGGGTGGTACTGGGGAGAAGCTAAGACAGGTAAGGGAGGGGTGGTAGTACAGCGGAGCATGGGTGCCAGGGCCAGACACGAGAATGTAGTCAAATGTAGTATGAGAGTCACTGGAGAGCTCTGAGCGGGTTTCATCCCCGTGGAATGTGAGTTAAGGTGCACAGGACAAGATTCTAGGCAGCCAAGAGACCACTATGCCAACAATCCAGACAAGGATAAGGTGATGTTGAAGCAGAGTGGCTTTGGGGAGAAATAAAAGGCAGGTGTAACGTAAGAGACCATTGAATTTAAGCCTTAATTAGCACATTTAGGAGAACATTTATGGGGTAAGTAGACATTGTGTTTACATTGTTTAATTGAAAGTACTTTCCCCTGGAGCTAAATTACAGTGAACACTATTAAATCACAATTAAAGTCTATCTGGATATCAGCACCATTATGGATTTTGCGGGTGTGGGGACTGGCTCCACTTAAGAGGACCGCAATATCCGTTTTGAATTTCCCATTATTTGCAGTATTAACTGCAAACGGGAGTTCAGGGAGAACCTCACTGAGCAAAATCTAAAATTCTTTTAGCCCCACAGCACTGCCCAGTCAAGAATAAGGCTGGCATGGGTCCTCAGGAAGCAGTTGCAAACCTCAGGGGATTGACCCACTGAAGGAGAGATGGAATATCCAACCCAGAACTTAACACCAGGAAGGCATTGGGGAGGGGGCAAGAAACTCCGTGACAAGCTAAAGCTCACTGATCTTTTAAGCGAGGAAATCAGTATCATGAATAAGAGCTATAGGGACTCAGATATAACTTATTGATCCCTTAGTTAGCATTTAGTGTGGTCTAAGGTTTTAGCCACCAGAACACTAACTTCTAGAAAGTAGAAATCATGGGAAGTATAGAACTTGACAGATTCAGATTCCTATCACATTTTTTGCCTGCTTAACTTCTCTAAGCCTTAATTTACTAACCTATAAAATGAGTATAATAACAGTAGCTGCCTGTTAAATCTGGATGATGGTTATGGATTATTCTACATATTACTATATGTACCTAACTACATATATAATATAGGGATATAATTTATATGTAAGACCATTATTTCTAACATATATAATAACCATATAATATATAATTATTAGGTTCTCTTGTGCTGGTACTGGGACTCAAATTCAGGGACTGAGTGCTGTCTCTTAGCTTTTCTACTTACGTCTGGCATTATACTACTTGAGCCACAGCTCCACTTTCAATTTTTTTTTGGTGGTTAATTGGAAATAAGGGTCTCCTGGACTGCTTGGGCAACCTTTGAACTGTGATCCTCAGATCTCAGCCTCCTGAGTAGCTAAGATTACAGATGTCAGCTACAAGTACCCAGCTATGAATATATTTTAATTTCTTCCAACTATTATACAATAGTCTTTAATGTCTTTTATCATGTTTTACTTGTTCACATGCTAACTATATTGGTTCTAACTCCCCACTATAACAATCAGACAATGACAAAAATTGTATACAGGACTGCCAAAGAGCATATATAAAAATTTCTCTAGGCATATGGAGATGTCTCAATGAAACACTTCCACTGGTCAGGTAATATATGCTAATACAAAAACATTTTAAAAGTTACATAAATTAAAAATAATCCCCCTCAAAAAAACCTAGAATTTCCCTGATTATATATTACAGAGACCATTCTTTGCAATGCATTTTATATATTGATCTGAAATAAATGTTCTCCAGACATGGAGTCCTGTAACAAAACATACTGTGCTAGATATTGAACTAAAAGCATGCTTAATTTCATCTTTGCATATTTTATTAAGTTTGTGCCAGTACAGCATTTTGTAAGAGAGATAATCTGGGTAACAATGGTGAGGTCTGGTAGATGCTAGGGATTGTTTGTGAGTTGCTTCCAGATTCCTATGCTGGTTGTAAATGGTCTCTGAAGTGTTGCTGCTGGTGGGGCCCTCCAGTGTGCTCTCATAACATTCTCCAAGGCACTGCCTCCCTGTCAGCTTCCTGGTCAGTCAGTGTGCAGTGTCATTAACATAGTGAGATCATGCTCTTGCTGGTAATGATGCAGGATGCTGCTTCTGTGTAGGTCTGGCCTCCCTAGGTTTCCAAGGATGTTCAGATTGTCCTTGGAGATGTGAAAAGGCAGGAATAATGGAGAATACTTCCCCCATACCACATGTACTCATAAAATAATATCATTTTGCTAATTTAGGCTAAAATTGATCTCTTTGCCTTTTCTACTTATATGGAGAATTAAAAAACTAACTCCTTAACCAATCATGAACATTCTCTTTTCTTCTCCTTTAAAAAAAAATGTCTGAGCCGGGCGCTGGTGGCTCACGCCTGTAATCCTAGCTACTCAGGAGGCTGAGATCTGAGGATCGCGGTTCAAAGCCTGCCCGGGCAGGAAAGACCATGAGACTCCTATCTCCAATAAATCACCAGAAAACTGGAAGTGGCGCTGTAGCTCAAGTGGTAGAGTGCTCGCCTTGAGCTGAAGAGCTGAGGGAAAGCACCCAGGCCCAGAGTTCAAGACCCACGACCAACAACAAAAAAAAAAGTCTGTACTGGGGCTTGAACTCAGGGCCTAGGGCCCTGTCCCTTAACATTTCTGTTCAAGGCTGGCACTCTACCACTTGAGCCACAGCTCTACTTCCAGAACTTTGCTGGGTAATTGATTAAAACAGTGTCACAGACTTTTCTGTCTGAGTTGCTTTGAGCCATGATTTTCAGATCTCAGCTTCCTGAATAGTTAGGATTACAGGCGTGAGCTACCAGAGCCTGACTTTTGTTCCATTTTTAAAGGCTAGAATCCATTATCCGTAGAGGAGTTGGGAAGATAATCATAAAAAAAAAAAACAGCCACCATGATTCCTTTTTTGTTGATAAAAATGCACAACAAATGTCTTTTGTCCCCTTTTCCTCTATCTGCCACCACAATACTTTGGGGATTAAAATAAAGAGCAAAAAAAATAAAATGGAAAGGAAAATGAGGAGGAGAAAGAGGAGGAGGAGGAGGAGGAGGAGGAGGAGGAGGAGGAGGAGGAGGAGGAGGAGGAGGAAGCAGCGCAACAGCTAGGAAGAGTTTGTGGGACAGTTTACAACTGCTCCAAAGGGCAGAGGTTTCAAGTTTAAAAAGGAGAACTTCATTCTCCATCCCTTTCATCCTCCTCCCCTCTTCAAGCTTATGCAGGGCCTTTTCTCTTTTCTAGAGCACAATCCTGACAGTGTGCCATGTACTTGCGAAAGGATAATTACATCTGTATCCCTAGGAGAGACAGGGCTGCTGTCAGCAGGGAGGAGTCTGATGTGGATGTAAATGGAGCTAAGTGCTCACATTGCCATAAACACCAGCAGCTCCTGCATTAAATCAAGGAGTAGCCATTTTTGTGGTCAAAACTTTTCTTGGAATTTTTTTCTTTACTTTGGATAAGAGACAGATGATTTCTAATAAGGTTATTAATCTTCCCAGTGACGTCTTCTTCCAGAAAGCACGAAAGGCAAGGCTCTTTTAAGAGGAAAGAATATGCCTTGGTCTTCAGGGTAGCCTGGAGCTTAGGACATAGCAAGGTGGAACTTCATGGACATAGAGGAACTCTGACCTTACAAAACCATGAAGTGATGTTGTCATAATCTGGGACAGTGAGGATGGGAATTCTCTATTACCTAGTGGGCAAACTCCAGGGAAGAGGAGAGGTGTGACATAATTTATGTTCACATGAGAATTCCAGATAGGGAGTATTTTCTTAAAAGAGCAGCCAAATTCCTAAGGACTTTTATTTGAAATGCAAATGCCTTTTTACCACCACCAGGGAGACATCCACTGTAAGAATATATGACAGTAGGAGATGCTTCGCGGTTAGGGATGGGAAGGGCACAAACTGCTTTCAGGCCCAGCTGGGACTCATCACCCCATCACAAGCATGCCAAGAGCAGGTGAAGGGCCTTGTTTTAGTCTGCCAGGAAGGACAAAAGGAAAGACAGGAAGGGGAAGCCTGGAAAAGAAGGAGAAAGAGAGAAAGAAAGAGAGAAAGAAAGAGAGAAAGAAAGAAAAAAAGAAAGAAAGAAAGAAAGAAAGAAAGAAAGAAAGAAAGAAAGAAAGAAAGAAAGAAAGAGAGGGGGAGGGAGGGAAGGAGGGAGGGAGGGAAAGAAGGAAGGAAGGAAGGAAGGAAGGAAGGGAGGGAGGGAGGGAAGGAGGGAAGGAGGGAAGGAGGGAGAGAGGGAAGGAAGTAGAGAGGGAGGGAGGGAGAGAGGGAGGGAGGGAGAGAGGGAGGGAAGGAAAGGGAAAAAGAGTAGAAAGAAAAATAGTAGTCCAACAGATTTTATTAAGGAAGAAAATCAATCTGGGAAGGGCAACCAAGTCTTTCCTTCAGCCCAACTGAAGAGGAAATGGTGCACACCCCACCTTACTACTTTTAGGGTCCCTTTAACTATGAGACAGAAAAAGTAAAATCCCATGAAGCAGGTGTAATGGAAGTGGGGTGGAAGAGCATCTTACCTTGAGTAGAAGGTTTTAAGGTTTCAACAGCAACTTCTGTGCCCACCAGAGGCATCAGGCTCTAGATGTGGCCTTGGTCTTAGGCTCTTTTCCAAGATCACTAGTTTGTTCAGGGGGAAGGAAAGGGGAGATGATTTCACAGGTTTAGCAGCAAGGACAGTACTAAGATACGTTGTCAGGGGAAAAGGTACAGTGTTTTCAGTTTACGTTATGTTCCACCAGAGAAGGGTCCCCTTGCCTTCTCTTTCCTCAAAATAACATTCCAGAGAAGCAGGTAGAAGAAGTAACTAGTGGAATGGAGAGACAGAAGATCAGCAAGGAAGGACAAGCCATAGCTCAAAGACCTTAGGGTTCATAGCTCAAAGCTAAGATAAAAGTTGAAGAGGCTAGATTTTTAGAACACCATAAGCAAGAGCTTTATAACACAGTATGTGTGGAGGTGTGGGAGGGATAGATTGTAAAAGAAAAGGGAGACTCGTAGGGGGAAAAAAGCTGCCTATAAATATTCTGAAATCTAGCTAGCTGCCAGTGGCCTGTAATCCTAGCTACTCAGGAGGCTGAGATGTAAGGATCACAGTTTGATCCTTTTCTACCTGATATCCAGATCAGGTAGAAAAGTCCCCGTGAGACTTTTATCTCCAATTAACCACTCAAAAACTAGAAGTGATGCTGTGGCTCAAAGTGGTAAAACACTAGCCTTGAGTAAAAGAGTTCAGGGACAGGGCCCAGGCCCTGAGTTCAAGCCCCACCGCCAAATAAATAAATCATAAATAAATCCAACTCTGAAATCTTTCTGCTGGATATATTTAGATAGAATAAACCACCCCTCCCTCTCAGAACTCCTATAGAGAAAATGTCTCTGCATGGGGTGAATATTAGGTACTATATGATATCTTCTCATTTCAAAATAATTGTTTGTATAGAGATGTAAAGTTAAAATGTTTAACACAGTGTCCTGCCTTATAGCAACTACTATACACTGTGTCCCTAACAACTCAGGCAGTTTAAACAGATTCTCCCCTCTGGATGGCCTTTAGCTCTTCGGGTTTCTGTCTTCCAAATCACTGTAAGGGATAATGGGAATGAGCCCTATCAGACAGTCCCTCATGGATGTGACAGTTTGATGTCAGAGTTGTTCCTGTGTTTCATGACAGAACACATATAGCATGAATGCACGTTGACAAGGGAAAGAGACAAAATTTCAGGATTGGACAATGGGTACATTTCTTGTGCTCCTGGACTCCTTTTCTGTTTTTCCTTTAGATGGCTAAGAATGGCCTAATCACTTCTCCTCACCCTCAAATCCCATCCTTTTCTTGATGAGGTGGGCTCTTTTTCTCATAGAAGGTTCTTCTTCTCAATGCCTAGGCCTGAAATCACAGGGAAAATTAAACTGTCAATGGAAATTAGTATCTGTTGTAGTTCATCTGAGGTTTTATCCTCCTTTCTGATTTTTTGTCATGATAATTTTATTAACCTTAAATGGTTGTATAAGAGGGTTCCCATTCAACACTTCAGTTTATGAGTACAATGCATCTTGGTCAATGTCACCATCCCTTTCATCAATTCATCCATTTCTCCCAACCCAACCCAGCTCCACTATTTTCCTAGTTTCACTTCCACGTATATACATGTAATATTATGACTGCTTTCTCCCACCCACCCTTTCTTCCTACTTTATTCACCTCCCCTTGACCTTACCCGTACCTCTCCCCACACCTCAAGTACCTGCTTCCTGGTCTTCATACTGTTATCTGCAAGTTTATTGCTTGAAGGCATTGCACTATTGGAATTCTCCCCTGTATATACCACACTTTGGTTAATGCATTTGTGGACATATGCCTATGACCTTGTGTATATTTACATAGACATGTATAAATTAGATTTAACTCCCACATAGGAGAGAAAACATGCATCCTTTGTCTCTCTAGGTCTGACGAACATCACTTCACATAACGGTTCCATTCCTCCAGGAAGGCTATGTACCTGCTGTTTACATACATCTCAGGCTCCCAGATATTTTTACATCTCTGTTCAATTTAGCTGTCACAATGATCTTTAGCGATCGGTGCTTCCTCTACTAGAATTATTCAGATTAAAGTCAAGTTAATACTAGAAAAGCCCGCAGTCAACGGCTTCCTGTCCTCTGTTCCTTATAATTTTTTTTTTTTTTTTTTGTCGGTCGTGGGGCTTGAACTCTGGGCCTGGGCGCTGTCCCTCAGCTCTTCAGCTCAAGGCGAGCGCTCTACCACTTGAGCTACAGCACCACTTCCGGTTTTCTGGTGGTTTATTGGAGATAGGAGTCTCACGGTCTTTCCTGCCCGGGCTGGCTTTGAACCGCGATCCTCAGATCTCAGCCTCCTGAGTAGCTAGGATTACAGGCGTGAGCCACCAGCGCCCGGCTGTCCTCTGTTCCTTATGCAAGGCATCAGTTGAACATAACCAACTCATTATTTCTTTTCAGGTAAAGCCACTCCCAGCACCCTTGACTCCCATTTTATAGAACAGGAAGCTAAGATTTGAAGCCCTTTGGTAAAGTTGTCAAGTCCCATGTCATAGCTAAGCTAGTTCTAGTACAGACCAGAGACACCCCTCCCCCAGCTCTTCAACCATCCATATGTTGTCAAGGCTTAAAGCCACTTTATGAGCTCAACCTCTCCATAAAGACTCCCAGGCCCTTGTAATACATCCAGCTATCTCCACTGTCTGTACCACATAATTTCGTACCTAATTATATAGTGTCTTATAATGTGCTCCTAATTGCTTCAAGTGTAATTATTCTGCTTCTCCATTAAGTGTATAACAAAGGTTCTTGAGGGTAAGCTTTCTTTGTAGTAATTCCTTTCTTTGCCCCTCTGTAGACATCTGCAGTTCCACCCTAAGAGCACAAAAATCAAATAAAACGTCATAAGCCAGTCTACCTTCACTACATGCTGACTTGTCACTGTAGAAATGACCAGGTAGGGTAGGAAGAACACATGACCCAGGTGTGGATTCAAGTTGCATTTCCTCCTTTCTCTATCACAGTGGGCACATGATCTCCCCACTCTGAATGTGTTCCCCATCGGAGAGGGGATACAATGAGAGGTATTTGATCCTCAGTGTTCCCCCAGTTCCATCCATCTCTCTCTATTAAAGGAAAAGAGGACCTCACAAAGAAACCCAAACTGAGGTCACTGGACCCTGTACATGGTTTGCTCAGCTGATGGTTGGAGTTGCTACAGCCCTGGTTTTAGAAACAGACTAAACATCCCCCAAAAGGGATGGCTTTCTATCCATGCCTACCCCCCATCACAGGCCTTGAAATTGGTAAACTCTAAACCCATACTGACGGCTCAAAGAGGAGCCATTCTTCAGGCAAGAGCTATAGAACAACGGGCTTACCAGGGAAGGCTGAAGCAAACTTTTATCCTCTGTGAAGTGATAACCTTGATCGCCGCACAGTAATAGCTAATCAGCTGAAGTAAAAGCTAAAAGCTTAGATTTCCCCCCCAAAGGGACTTGATAGACTGGCTACATAGGTATCTCTATAGAGACCCATCATAATTCAGCATTACTTAATGTACCATTTAAGGATCCATGTAGTTAATGGAATTTCGGTGGGGTCTGAGGGGTGTTTTTTTTCCCCTTTTGAATTGTTTAAATTGCCTCAATCATGAGTGACTTCTTGAATTAAAAATTAAATGGACTTTCAAGTATTTAATTGGATGTATCTATTATCAAATAGAGAAAACAATTTCTTTTTGCCTTAAAAACCTCTTACTTAAAGGAAGACAAGCACTCTGTTATGAAGATAAGTATTCTGCTGATGAAGTCAAGATGTGGCTGCTTCCAGAGATGAAAACAGTAGCCAGGAATATGCCTTTGTGTTCTCTCTTTAAATTTGGCAGTCTCCGAGGGGCACAGTAGCTTTTCATCCTTTTTGAGGTCTTTAAATACTTGTGAATCTCACAAAACCCATTTATTATGAGATTATAAAATAAATGTAGAGAGAGGGCAAGCGATGGTGAACTGCCAGACAGCTCAAGAGTTGCACAGAGACCTCCCACTCTAATTGGCTGTGGCACAGGCTAGCCATGGCCAGGAATGTGTATGAAACCCAGCAGGAACACGGATCTGGTGTGCAGCTGTGTCAGTCAGAATCTTCCTTAGAAAGACCTCATCAATGGCTGGGCCTACAAGACCCAGGGCATCTCTAGCACCTCTGTCTTTCACCCAGGACACTTTGGAAACCACTCCATTTACAGGTGACACACAATCTCAAATTCATCCTATAGCTGTGGTTCCTATCATCCTATCCTCCTTGTCTGGTGGGAGGACATGTTGATTTCTCCACCCCTGCTGCTGAGCAGGGGTGGGAAACTTGCTTTCCCTCGGCTAAATGCCAGCTGTATATTTATAACATCATTCAAAGGACCATACAGGTAGATGATGCAGGTAGATGCTGTGGGCTGCCAATGAGAATCAGACGTGTCTTTCCCGTCATAGTCTAGATGATATTTTTAGGCCTTATAGGGCCCATAGACTGGACATTCTGTAGGCAAGACTAAGACCTTCTTTGTGATATGAGATTTACTGCCATACCTCAAAGGGAAAGAGGCAAGGGAGGCAGATAGAGGGTTACAAAAGAAATAGAACAGATGGCAAAGGCAGCAAAGCTCCAGAATCAAATAATCCCATTGCAAGTATTTTCTGAGACAGACAGACAGATAGAAATGTGAATGTCATCCTGTTCAATGCTCTCCTCAACTCTGGCAGGTGAGTGTCATTAATGTTCTCATCTACCAACGGAGGAAAAGAGATTGAAGATCTCTTTTATGCAATTTGTTCAAGTTCAAACAGCAGCTAAAAAGTAAGACTAAGATTCGAATCAGACTCAGCAGCACGCTCTCATCACTTCTTTATGGACTCTTTTCCTCCATATGTATGTTAATGTGTGACTGAGTTTCTCCAGAGTGTCTCTCAATTCATTTATGTTTAATAGTGTATCTTTTAGGTGTCCTTCTCATAGCCTTGGACACACAAAATGAAGAGTACATAGATGCTATCTTAGTAGCTGCCCCAGCCTTATTATATAGGCCCACATGAGAATTAAGGGTCAAAATGATTGCTTTTATCTAAGTATAAGATACCTGCTGGGCACGGTGGGTCTTTTATCTACCATCTCCATTATCATCTCAGCTTTTCTTATCACTCTTTGGATCACATCCTCATTTCTGACCAACTGCAGGGATCAATCCAGTCACCTCAATTTTAGACCCTGATGGCTGATACTTGGGGTGGGGCTTAAGGGACAGGAACTAGATATGTCCACAAGAATGATACAACCATGGAACACAAGTACCAGAGCAATCACATTAACCAGGAATGAGAGGAACCAACAGAAAAGACCTAGAACAAGCTTGGAGATATGGGTTGGCATTAGAAGAGGTGATAAAACAAACAAACAAACAAATCCTTACAAGACAGACAGTGGGTAAATTTCACATTCAGAAGCCTGGAGAGATCCGTGGATTATCTCAACCTATTAGTTGATGAAGTTATATAGAGGATTTCCATGATGTAGAAAGATACGGTTCTATCGGAATCCTGGCTTCACCATTTACTCGCCATGTATTTATGACAAAGGTACCTGGGCTCTCAGAGCTGTCTTCTGTAAGTAAGAATGAAGACTGGAGTAGCCATCTCTGTAAACAGTGCCAGCAACATAGGCATGGAAATGTGGGTGAATGAAAAGAACAGAAAGAATATTAAAAGCGAACTAATGAAGGAACTGTGACTGGTACTAATCAAAAGAGAAACACTAGCAAATAGGTTGCAAATGAAGCAACCTATTAGGCCCCTCTGTCGTTCGTGAATGTGGCTGGAGGCTGAACTGAAGACTAGTCCATGAGGAGATGAAACATGAAGATAGGCATCACCCACCAGAGCCTGGGCTTCTGCAGCACTTACCTGAACCTGAACTCTAGACACATACCTGCCTACAAAAAGTTTTGGGCCTCTATGCTTCTTTATTTAGTTTTTTTTGTCTTACACTGGTATTGGGGCTTGAACTTAGGGTCCTTCACTCTCACTTAGCGTTTTTGCTCAAGGCTGGTACTCTACCACTGAAGCCACACCTCTACCTCCAGCTTTTTGTTAGTTAAATGGAGATATGAATGTCTCAGATTAGTCTTCCTGGGCTGTCTTGAAACTGTGCTCCTCAGTTCTCCCGCTTCCTGAGTAGATAGGATTATAGGTATGAGCCTCCAGCACTGTGCACTTTGAAACATACCCTGGGTCTGCAGAACCACCTGGTGATGTGTCTAGGTCCTTCTGATCTCTGACTTCTGCAGTGACAACGTGATGTAGAGGGCTACGCAAAAAGACTTGTTCTTAGCTAGGCCAGCCTGGCATCAACAGGCAAGTAGGTTAGTCTTGCAGTCGTGAAAAGAATTAGGACCCAAGAAAGTCCTTACTACTACTACCCACAGTTCAGAATAAAACAAACAATAGTACTTATTCTCACCCATGTCTTTAGCATACATAGCCAGGTCACAAAGGAAGTCTCTGGTAGTGTCAAGAATTGATCCTGGGACCTCCTAACAATACTGTACAACCTCTACCCAAAGCCACTCCTCAATTAAGGTTAAGCATCAAAAACAGACATTTGATTATTTCACAATTGGAAAGCTAAAATGAAAGTTCTGATCCACTTTCAACCAAAATGCTTCTGACTAAAGTTGGAGAAAACGAATATCTTCCCTGCCATGGCCTGGTATCTGGGGTATAGAATTTCCCCCAACTTGAAATAAACTTCTGAAGGGCTAACATCTGTTTGTACTCACATCTCAGGCTGTTTGCTTGCTTTAATGATCCCCAACATGAACATTACCTGTTCTGTGTTTGTTTCTACCTGACAAAAGTTGGTGTGGACAAGGATCGAAAGTGAGAATGTATATGGCCCTATTGATCCACGCTTGATTTGAAATGTATCCTTCTACTCTTACAAATCCAAGGAGTAATGTTGAAACTGGAGTTCAGGGGCTTATATTCACTAAGAATATTAGCAATAGAAAAGGATGAAAAGTCCAGAAGGATATGCTTCAATGAAACAAAGCAACAGATGATGAGAAATACAGATGATTTTATGGATTGATTTGTCAGGTGCTCTGAAGGCAACCACCAACATCCTGAGTTGAGGAATGAGCTACCGTTGTATTGCCATAGATGAGGTTCTGTGCTCTTGCAAATAAATCTATGCAGTAGGTATTATCATTCTTACTTACAAATGACAAAACAGAGGCTCAGAGAGTCCAGGCATCTTGGTCATAAATACATGGCTAATAAATGGCCAAGCCAGGAATCCAATATAACAGTATCTTTCTACCTCATAGGTGTCCTTCATATTTCATCAATTTTCTGGCTAAGTCTGAAGATCATTCCCCTAGTATCTCACAACTACTCTTTTGCCTCTGGGCACTGGGTTCTCTGCTGAGAAGAGCAGTGATTAGATTGGTGACCTCCAAGGACCTTTCTTGTACAGATGAAGAAGATGTATGACTTGCATTAGGACTGCTATTGTTTGGCAATAAATATGTGAAACAGTTGCCAGTTATCCTGAGGTAGAAATGAGTTTGCTGATGGATATATTTCTGACTCAATTTGGGGATAAGGGTATTGATATTGGGGAAGTATTAATCTCTCCCCACATTTGGTTAAACATCGCAAAGCTTTGTGCAAATTAGACTTGGAGAGTCAGCCTGGCTTGTGGGCTCTTTGTTTGATTTACTCCAGCTCCTGTTGTGAGACTGTGCAGCCTTTTCCTAGAAGTGTCCTGGGATTCACTTCAATGGGGCTTTCTGAAACTCTCTGCACTCTTCAACCCAGGAAGCCGGAGCCTTTAGAAGTGAGCTGGGCCTTACCTCTCTAAAGTGGAGAGAGGTTTCTGCAGACCCCACAAGAATTAGATCAGGAGGTACTTGAATGAGAAAACACTACATTGGGCTTGAAGGAGAAAGATTTGGGGCTAGAAAGAGAGAGAACTCCTTTTCTTTTTCTGTTAATATGTTTATTGTCAAAGTTGATATACAGAGGGGTTACAGTTACAGGAATCAGATAATGAGTACAATTCTTTTTGAACCATGTCTCCCCTTCCCTTGCTCTCTCCCAGTTTTTCCCTCTCATCCCCATCCACAAGATATACAGTTCATTTTCCACATAGTGTCTAATGGATACCACTGTTGTATTTGTTCACCCTTTGTTGCACCTTTTCTGTACCCCTCTTACCCAAATACAAACAGACAAAAAAGCCAAAAGGAAAATAAAACAAAAACAGCAATAACAGCAATCAAAATTACTTCTTATTTTCTTTTATTGGAGTTCATTTCATAAAATACTATTTTATATGATCATAGATGACCCAGAAATAAGCCCACAAACATATAGCCACTTAAGATTTGATAAGGGAGCCAAAATCACAGGTTGGAAGACCACCTCTTCAACAAATGGTGCTGGCAAAACTGGCGATCCATATGCAGAAAACTGAAGCTAGATACTCATATATCACCCTGCACCAGAATCAATTCTAAATGGATCAAAGACCTCAATGTAAGGCCAAGTATCATGGAAATATTACAGAAAGGGGTAGGGGAAACACTAGAACCAGAATCACAACAAATCAAAGACTGGATAACTGGAATTGCAATAAACAGAATAACTTCTGCATGGCAAAGGATATGGCTAGCAAGTTAAATAGAAAGCCCACAGAGAAGATCTTTACTAGCTATGCATCAGACAATGGTCTCATATCTAAGTCCCTGGTTCATTTATTGACTGGGTTGTTGAGTTTTTGAGGGTTTATTTTTGGGGGGTTTAAGTTTTTGAGCTCTGAGCCTTAGAGACTGCTCAGAGAAAGAAGTAAGAATGGCCAATAGACACATGAGGTAATGTTCAACATCTCTGGCCATAAAAGAGAACTGCTTTTCTTGTCAAGCAATAAACTAACCAAATTATATATCTGAGGGGTGGGACAGAAGAATCAAAACTCATTTAGCAAAGGGACAGCTATGCAAATGACAGGATGAAAAAAGGTTTTAAAGGGATGACATTAAAGCAGCATTTGACCAATACCTAGTTATACCTTCCCACGAGTTCCTCCAGGAAAATGTATGCTTGCAGGAAAAGGGATGGGGTTAACAAAAGTATTTACTTTATTTATCTGAATTACTAACTCTAAACCTAGCTTTGGGCCTGCAGGAAGAATTGTTTGTACCTCACTTAGAAGCAACCGGAAGTGTCAATTTAAAGCTAGCAGGGTGATCTACATCATTGTTAGATAAATACAAATATAATGCAAGCCACATATGTTTTATCCTTTTATTAGTCACATTTAAATGAAGTAAAAGAAACAAGTGAAATTGCTTTTGATAGCATATTTTATTTATCCCAATACATCCAAAATATTTCAATGTGTAATCAATATCAACAAGTGATTCATGCAACCTACACAAAGAGGTCATTTGCATTCTTTTTTTTTTGCACTAAGCTTTCAAAATCTGATGTGTTTTACACTCAAAGCTCATCTCAGTTTTCAACGGAAATATGCAGCCTGCATTTAGAGTTCATTAAAAAAAATGACAGTTGAAAAGGTAGGTTTAATCATTAACTTTTGTTCCAACCATAGTTAAAAGCCTTCCAATTGCTCAACCTAGTGTCCATTTTTAAATTAAATGTAAATTCATTGTGGGGAGGAGGGAGAAGGGGGAAAAGTGGGAAAAATGAGGGAGATGGGAAACATTGTTCAAAAGGAAACATACCCATTACCTGACTTATGTAACTGTAATCCCTCTGTATATCACCTTTACAATAAAATTTAAATTACACCAGCCATATTTCAAGTCTTCAATCACTATATCTGGGCACAGTGGCTAAGAAATCAAGCTGTTGCTTCACATCTCACCATGTCCCACCACCCCAGAGGGCTTCCAGATTTTCAGTTCCTCAAGAATAGTTGGCCACAGGAATTCAGAAGCAGAGCCCCTAAGCTTGATATGCCCTTCAGCTTTCTAAATCCCAATCCTTGGAACTCTGATAATCTCTCCTTCCAGAGCAGCAGTTTTCTTCAGAATGAGATTGGCTTTTCAGTAGGACCACACTTAGTCTACATAGGACCTTTGTGCAGGTGAAGTCATTTCACTGTCATCTGTGGGATAGCTATAATAACTACACAGATCTAAAAACAACAACAACAAAGGGAACAAAGGATATCCATGAATAGAGTTTCTAGTTTATCACTATCCTTGATGCCTTTTGTTATTCAAAGAAGCCAGAAGACTTGTGCAAGTTCAGCTGCTGCTGCTGATCATATCCTGAATTCAAAGTCATAGTGGTTGGACTGTCACATGGATGGATTATCGCTATCTGTCTCTTCTGGAATGGCCAAAGCCACAGTCCCAGTTTTAGAGTTCCTTAAACTACAGAATGCCTGACAACGTTCTTAGAGCTAACCTGTCATCATTGAGGCCACATTAGAAAACTGAATTCAAGAGGCTGCCCTTGACATCCCAGGCCTTGGCCACATACAGGATTAATGGACCCTTAAGTAAGGAGCATTAATGCAATTACTGACGTGGCATAAATGGATCTCCCTCCATTGTCACAGTTTCCCAGCTGGTCCTAAAAGCTCCAGGAGGCTGGCTTCACGCTGCACCCAGCATCTTCTCAGCCACTAATGGGTCTGAGCCGTGTTCATTAGGCAGCTTGCCCATGAGCCGTTGAGAAAGGAACAGAGGGTGACAAAGGCAGAACTCTGAGCTAAAGGTCAAGTTGTAGTGCTTTTAAAACACCTGACCGCTGACTAAATTGAATAAACATCAACGGAAAATGAGAACAAATGCCACTGCCCTGCTTCTCCTGGAGCTGAACAATTTCTCTTCTGGGCCTGAGAACTTCTGGAAAAATGGTAACACCTTTGGCCTTAAGCCACTAGTTTCAGGTACTATTTTCCCTGCCAACAGACCAGGGAACACTTTAAATAGCATATGACTTGTGGCCAGATTTCTTCCCTAACAATGAGAGTCTCTATCTCAGGGCAAAGCTGAGCCTGTACACTCAATGCAATTGGGCAGCCTGGCTGGCCTGCTGCTGGACCTCAGTCTGGTCCCCTTGAGCAAGACATAGCCTGGAGAGCATACCCAAGTGCTGCAATTCATTTGAGAATGTATCTCTCAGGGACCTTTTTCCTAGGAACAATGCAGGTGGGATGAGGGCAGGGATGGCAGGATCTAACCTCACAAAACTGGTATCGTGAGAGCGTAGGTCCTAGAGATAGTTACCTCTGGACTAGGGTTTCTCAGCCTCAACATTATTGCTGTTTAAGGGTGGATAATGCTGTCCTGGCCATTAGCAGTAGTTGGTAGCATTGCTGCAATGTGAGGTTAGCTCCCTGCAACATGAGGGTAGCTGTCCCCCAGATCCCAGTTGTCATAACCACAAAGTATCCCTGGACATTGCCAAGTGACTCTTGGAATGTCTCACTCCCACTTGAGAGCAAGCCTT
The DNA here is from genome assembly GCF_024711535.1 of Dipodomys merriami. Classification (NCBI taxonomy): domain Eukaryota; kingdom Metazoa; phylum Chordata; class Mammalia; order Rodentia; family Heteromyidae; genus Dipodomys; species Dipodomys merriami. The sequence continues at coordinate 9,536,685 of NW_027203270.1, forward strand.
CTCAAGACATGCAGTGCTTCAGATGCAATTGCTGTATACAGGAGCCAGGCTGACTTGTGAACAACACTCCTTGTGTCTATAACAGGAGGAAATAGCCGGGCACCAGTGGCTCACACCTGTAAGCCTCGATACTCAGGAAGGCTGAGATCTGAAGATCACGGTTCAAAGCCAGCTCGAGCCAGAAACTCTGTGAGACGCTCATTTCCAATTAATCACAGAAAAAGCTGGCAGTGGCATTATGGCTCAAACAATAGAGCACTAGCCTTGAGCTAAAGGAGCCCAGGGATAGTGCCTATGCCCAGAATTCAAGCCCCAAGACCAGCACAAAAAAAAAAAGGAGGAAATAAAATGAATTCCATAGAGTTGACGTGAGATGTTAGTGAGATGATACATGCCAGGGGTTTATTAATAATAGAAATTAAATGATTTAGGCAAAATGTTTCTGATGTACTTGTTCAATGACCAAAGTAAGTCTGCTTCTACATAGAAGTATTATGGTTCACATTTGGAAGACCATATTTTTCTAAAGTGACCATGACAGTATTTTTTTTGTCAGTTGTGGGGCCTGAACTCGGGGCCTGGGCACTATATGACAGTATTTTTTGTAATTCTCCAGGCTCTTGTTAGTTATAGTTCCCTCCCACCCCCAAGAAGTGGTGCCTATTTCCACAGCCCTTGGATCTAAAAGTTCTTGCTGACTATCTTCATGGAAAGAATGAAGTGGAAAGGATGCTCACAACCTGAGACTGGGGTGTAAAACACTAAGCTTCTACATGGTTCTCTCAGCCATATACCTTAAGAGCTGTGAGCCAGCCAACAGGTAAGAACTCCGTTAACCCAGAAGACACATGCTGTATAGAACATGTAGGGGGTGGGGATGGAGGGAGAGACACACACAGAAACAGAGAGAAAGACGGAGAGAGAGAGAGAGAGAGAGACAGAGACAGAGAGAGACAGAGAGATAGAGAGACAGAGAGAGACAGAGAGGCAGAGAGAGAAACAGAGATTTCTGAGGACTCCTAGCTCAAGCCCATTTCCAAATACATGGATGAATGAGGTTTCCAATTAATTCCAACCCTAGCCTTCAGCGTACCCTAGTTAACTCAGAGTGGTGCATAGATAAACCAGCCCCGTGGAGCCCTAGCCAAATTGCAAATCCTTAAGCAAAATAAATACTTAAATAAAACAACATAAATATTTCCTAAAATAGTGTATGTGAAGCCATTAAGCTTTTAGATGGGTTTATTGTATAAAAAATAAATAGATGTAGCAGCCATTTGACAGGTGAGAAATTGGCTCCCAGGGTGGTTTCACACACAGTGAATATTAGAGCTAGAATTTGAGCCAAGGATCCCCTGCTTCTAAAGGACCACCAGTTTCCTTTCAAGAGGAAGGGAACCAGTCCTAAGGGAGGAGGCTGAGAATCACACCCATGAGGCCTCTGGGCTGAGCATTCAGAACCCAGCCCATCTGAACACCGAGGAGGTGGGGGGTAGGGAGGATTCAGTCCTACAGAGTGGTACCCAAAAGAGACCCAATAGAAGAATCCCTTTCAAAACAGAAGCACAATTGATGGCAAACTGGCATCCAAAGCTCTTCTCAGGCTTCAAACAAGTGCTTTCCTTGGGCTGGTGGTCCTGGGCAGCTGTCTATGCCACCTGGAAAGTTTTGAAGACACCTGGCTTCCCAGGGCCCAGTGACATCATAGGGGGTGAATCAGCATTCTTGCAGCTGCCGGAGGTGAACCATGGGTACAGCCCAGCTGCAGCATCTTCACTCAGGGAGGGGGACCAGGTGTGCCTTCTGGGCAGGTCAGCTCAGCAAGCCAGGGTAAGGGAGGAGGTCAGGCTGGGAAGGGGGCTGTGGAACCTGCGAGAGACATGGTTTTGAGCATTAGCTGCAATTGCTGATTTTTTTATGACTCTGTGAGGTGAATTAAAAATCAAACTTCATTTGGCTTTAAGTGAAGATGAAGATTCAGCAGATTCAGGAACTGGTAAAGGCCCCATTAATATGCGTACAGACAGAGACTGTTGGATTCACTGGTGTGAATTTAAGCAGATAGGAGAGTTTTGACTCGGCTGCAGGGGGCTGTAGCCTGGAGAGAAATGCTGTCCCTCTCTGTGGCTAGTGGGTAGGGGTCAGGACTGCTTTCCTTTACAATACTAAGAAGAGCGAGTCCAGGGAGATACTGTCCTTGTGCTTTTCTTAGACCATGATTTCCGAAGCAAGTGGGCAACAAAAGCGGATAGAGTAGAAAAGCTGATTCCAGCCAGGCTCAGGAGGCTCACACCTGTAATCCTAGTTACTCAGGAGGCTGAGATCTGAGGACTGAAGTTCAAAGCCAGTCTAAAGGACAAGTCCGTGAGACTCCTAAATCCAGTTAACCCCTGAAAAGCCAAAAGTGGAGCTGTGGCCCAAGTAGTAGAGTAGCAGCCTCAAGTTAAAAATCCAAATGAGAATATAAAGGCTCTGAGTTCACACATACACACACACACACACACACACACACACACACACACACACACACACACACACACACACACACACACACACACACACACACAAGAGTTAAAGAGCAGGGATGAGTTGAGTTTGAATTCAGCTTCCCCTGTCTTCATGATATGAGGAAATCATTCAACCTCGCCTCACCTGTCAAGTGACAATAACCAGAATATTGTTAGAACTAAGCGAACTAACATGACACAATACACCAGGTTATGATGGTCACAAACACGGACTGCACTCACTCATTCATGTGTATTGCCCGCATGCCTCTTTTTTATTATTTTCTTATTTCTTATTTATTTTATTTTTATTATTGTATTATTATTATTCACTTTTATTATTGATATCTTTTATTCTCCACCCTTCTTCTTTTCAATTCCACTCTTTAAAACATTCCAAAGGAGGAGCAGGTGCCCTGGAAAGAAGCCATAGCGATGCATTAGATTAGAAGTGTCTCCATCTGTCCAAAATTCCTCGGCACCTTTGCTTGGCTAGTTCCCTCTCAGGAGACAACTCACACATCACCCCCTCCCTGCTCATATAGGCTTAGGTAATCACGTGTTTCCCCAAGGATGAATCTCCCCTGTGTAATCTCGCCCAACACATTGAACTATAACGACCCATGTACATGTCTATCCTCCCCTCTAGACCATCCCCTGGGCCAGCATACTTACTGTAAGCACTTGAGATAACTTTTTGGAATAAATAAGTTAATAGAGTGGCATCATTTCCCCCATTATAGGCCTCTTTTTCACCATCTGGAAAGCAAGAGTATCAACGTGGAAGGATTCTAAGGACAGTTTTGCCTTTAGTAATTGATCTCTCCATAGAGCAGGAAAGCAAGAACAGTAGATTTAGCTGAGGCAAAGGAAGTGGTGGTGAGCTGGCACCATGGTGTCACATAAGTTCACATCAGGGGAGCAGGTCAGGGTGCTGAAGCTCCCCAGACAGCAATGGCCAAGATGATTTAAAGGAGTCTGTATAGGAAGAGGATTCTCAAAACTCAAGGGATAAATGAAGACCTGTTCAGTAACCAGAGTAAAAGGAGAGACAAGAAAGGTACGGCTGGATGCAGATAGAGCCATTTGAGCTGAGAACCATCACAGCTCGGGACCTTCATGAACGAGTCTGCAAGGCTGAGCCTCTCCACAAACAAGCCAGCAGTAACCTGCAGGGACCATGCTTCTGACTGGATCTGTTTACCTATGAGTAAATTCCATAAAGTGCCCCCCAGCCTTGCCCATTTTACTGGGGAAATACAGGAATTCAAAACTTGAGGCCCTGTGGGCTGGCAAAGAGTCCCTGAGAGGAGCTAGGGAAGCTCAGGGTTGGAGATATGAGGCTTGAGGTGGATAGAATCTCAAGAAGGACATACAACCTCAACTCATACTCCCACACCTGCAAAATCCTTTACACTGGCACACTCCAGTGCCCGCTTGTGGCCCCATGTAGACTCTTCATGACACATACTAGCCAGGCTCATCTCAGACACCGGTGTACATGCACTTCTTTTCCTTTTTGATTCGCCTGTACCAAAATATAAATCAGTGTACAAGCCACTGGGGGTCGGGGTCCAACAATAAACTACTCACCCTGCCCTTAAGCAGCTCAGAACACACCAGCTCACTATCTAATATGTAAACAAGCAGATCTGTGTTGAACTCACACACATTCTTCTAGAACCCCAGAGATAGATTACAATGACTAATTTTGTGCTCACATACCCTACACATGTCCCTTCCCCTCTGCACACACTCCAATCTCCACCTCCTCAGTTTCATCAGCAGGTGATAGAACTTGCCAGGATGATGCCTTCTTCCATTGGCATGCCCAATTAGAGAAGCATGGCTTATGCCCTTATTCCCCAAAGAGATACCTTCTAGGTCTTTTATGGGGACATTATTCTATGGCAACATTGTTAGTTGGCATTTATGGGATTCGACCGATAAATTAGATGCTGTTTGTAATGATGCGCTGTTGGCTCACATTCGATTAACAGTTCTGATGATGAAAAGGCAGAGCAGGAAGTCTTAGACTTCTTTTGAACCCCCCCCCCACACACACACATAAAATATAACTTCAGTCATGCCAGGAAGTAGGTTCTTTGCTTTCCATGGAGGAACTTGGTGTGTGGTGGGGATGTCAGAGTAGGTAGGATTACACTTCTAGCTGAACTTTCAAAATCGGACTGTCCTGGCAGGCATGGGGAATAAATGGAGCCAGGATGGGGTAAATCTCCTATTCTACCGTGATTATACCCCCTGGATCTAGACTCAGAGCCGGGAAACTCTCACTTCTCCACTCAAGTCCATCTGTTTGCCAGCCATAATCTCACCTGAGTCTGCTCTTTGAATCTACCTATGTCTACATCAAAGGGGAGCAAGAGACTGTCCCCCACACAGACCTTCATTTTTCTCTCTCTTGCTGTGTTCTCCCCATGATCCAACTTCCATCCCTCTGGTCTCTCCGTAGGGGCACAGGTGAGCCTGAAGTATCACCAAGTACTTGGGGCAAATGGCTAATTAATAATAATCATGGATAATGATTAGTAATAGGTATTATAGTAATCATTTTTATGATTATTAATAAATAATCATTGCTGATGATTAATGGTAAATAGTATTGTTAGTATTTCATTGCATAGATAAACAAAAATCCTTATTATAAGTGGTTTTGTGCGATGTGTAAATGTGTTCAGGGTGAAGAAAGAACAGAAAAACAAAATAAGAACTCACATAGGGCTGGGGAAGATCATAATGGTAGCTTAACAAAATTAGCAACTCACCTTAAACTGGTATTAAAGGATGTATAGGAGTGAGTCCAAATCTTGCAGAGATTCCCACTGTTCAAGAACATGGAGGTCAGAACAAGTATGACGACTGAGAATGCTAGCACTGGGATAGATGATGAAGTCCAGGTTTTGGTCCCAGCTGAATCACATCTCAGAAAGGCAATGCTAAGGAAGCTGTTTCACCTCTCCTAGTCTTAGCTTCTGAATAAATAAAAATGGAAATCACCATGGAAGGGAAGGAAAAGTGTGTCCATTAGCCCTCTGGACCTGGACCTCTGAGCACAGGTAAGAGTAGATCTCCTTGCTTTGTTGAGAATCCTAAGTTCCACAGCAATGTGTGCCATGATCTACTAGTGATGTCTGCACTGTGCATTCAGGGAAGGGGGAACACAAGTATCATGTCTTTAGCACTCCTGGGCTAGTGATCCCCTGTAAATAAGACAATGCTCAAAGCGTTTCAGTCATGCCTGGCACATGGAGACTTGCCCTTCCTTCATTCTCTGGGAAAAACATTTGCTCAAACTACTGTCAGAGCAAGAGGTGAACTCCTGCCTAACTTTTTCTCATGGGAACCTTTGCAGGCTTGTATGAACCAAGATGCCATGCTTCTCCTCAATAACTCTGCTTGCAAACTGAGGAGTGAGGTTGGGGTGATGGATACAGGACAGGAGATGAGGAAGGCAGGGCCTAGGAGCTGGGCAATGAGGCTTTAATGGTCTGTAATTGCTTTTCCAATTGGCCTCCAGGTTGGAATAATCTCATTATGTGAGCTACTGAACCTTGTGACTCAGCCTGAGGAAAAAAATGGTTATTTGAAGCCATCCCTTTTCATAAAGGCAGGTGTGTTTCACGCGCATTCCTCCAGGGGATCCTTCCGGAGAGGAAACTGTGGCTTCCGCAACTGTCCTAAAAGGAGTTCAAGAGGGCTGTTGAGTTTTGTTTCTTGGTGTTGTTGTTTTTTGTTCCCTTAGTTGCTATCCTGTGTGTGTGTGTGTGTGTGTGTGTGTGTGTGTGTGTGTGTGTGTGTGTGTGTGTGTGTGTGTGTGTGTGTGTGTGTGTGTGTGTGTGTGTGTGTGTGTTCAGTTTTGGAAATTGTCCATCCAAAGTAGGATGTTCTAAAGGAGATTACATATTAAATCTTCCGTGCCTCCCACACAAACGTTTTATATATAAATATCCATCTTTCTTTCTCTCTTATACATCCAGGTGGCACCATCTCCTACCATGAATGAGCAGATCCCAGGGTTTGGCTGCCAACTAGCATTGTTTGCACTTAGATAGATCACCACACTTCTCTGTGGCTCAGTTTCCCCGTCTGCCCCATGTGAAGGTTTGCTTATGATTTGCTGGCGTTATAATGAGAATTGGATGGGTTCTAGAGACTTCTATGACAGGAAGAGAGACAGAAGTGAGATGTCCAGAGCAATGTCCCAAACCTGGCTGTAGGTCCTAGGATGGCTAAGAGCTTGGATGCCTCCTGTCACCCACCACATACACACTGATCTCATTGGTATTGTCTGAGGACCATCTGGTTATCAGAGTTCTGAGTTTCTCGCATCATTCTCAGGTAAAGTGTGAAGACCACTGGAATAGACTGAGAGAATTGTTCTAACCCTCCCATGAAAGCCTCCCTCAAATTCCCTGAAATGCCAAGATACCCTGCCAGAAATTCACTAAGCCTGTTTGGCCTGCTGCCACGAATGTCCTCAACCCTTTGCCCCAGTGAACAGCCTCCTAATGAACCATGAATGAGCTTTAAAATAGTTCCCAACCCTAACTGAACAAGCAATTCCTTTTCAAATGCATAGATTTACATCACCCCTGAGAATTACAAAGCAGATTGGTAGCTGAGCTCAAAGGAGATAAATCTAAAATCTTTTTTATTTCCTACTCAGGTCCCCCAGCCCAGCAATGTGATCTCAGACAAAAGGGCCTCAGTTCCTAAGAAGATGTAAGGAAAGGAAAGGCTTTTTATTTTTATTTTTTTTTTGGGGTCCGGTAGTGGGGCCTGAACTCTGGGCCTGGGCGCTGTCCCTCAGCTCTTCAGCTCAAGGCTAGCGCTCTACCACTTGAGCCACAGCGCCACTTCCGGCTTTTTTTTTTCTGGTTATATGATGCTGAGGAATCGAACCCAGGGCCTCTGGCATGCAAGGCAAGTGCTCTACCACTGAGCCACCTTCCCAGCCCCGGCTTTTTTTTTTTTTTTTTTTTTTTAGTAAAGGGAATATCAAGACTGAGTTCAGGTTCAGCAGAAGTGTGTGCTGGATGGAGGAGGGACAACACAAATGGCAAATCTTTCACATTTGTGAACTAGTGCTGATTTGGGCAAACTTTCTGGGTATAGTCTACCCACTGCGATCTCTTTCTTCCTTGAGGTAAACACATTATTCATAAATTTTTGGACTAGGTAAACTTATAAACCTGTGAAGTATGTCAGTTCTCAGCATTTGGACTCTGACATAATGAACGATTACTCCGTAAATGCATTCATAATCCGATGGCATTATTGGGGTGGGTAGAAAGTGAAGTGTAGCTGGAGGAAGCCCATCACTGCAGACATGTCTGTGAGGTTCTATGGTCCCCTGGCTCCTTCCTCGATCCCCTTTCTCTGCTTCCTAGCCAACATGATGTGTACCATGGTGGATCTCTGAATTGCAAGAGTAAATAAATTTCCTGTCTTTTAACTTGTATCTGTCAGATATTTGGTCATAAAGACAAAAGAAAGGTTGACTTATGAAAGGACCCTATGTCTCCAGATCACCCAGATCGTACTACACACACGATCCACTATGGTTCACATGCAGAGGAGGACTGAAACACCAGTGGTAGAGTTCAAGGCCCCAGGAACCTACTGGTATCCAGGGATGGGCTGAAAAACAAGAAAGTAAGTCCACCCAGCCAGTCCTAGAAGAAAATATTACTGAGACAGCCACTTAGACCTACAGTTTATGTTGAGACATTCTCAGCCCAGTTCTGATGGAAAAGAAAGAAACTTAGGAACCTTGAATGCTCTCTGCCAGCCATTGTACCTAGCAGAGGAGAGAAACTTAGGTTTTGCACTCCAATGGGACAGGATAAGAGAAGATGGCTGAGGTTTCAAGCCAAACTGTCTCGGAAATAAATGAATGAATAACTGATTCTGGAATGGTTCATGCATTCATGTTGAAAATGAACGAACGAAAGACAATTCTCAGAACCCAATCAGACCTGCCTCTGAATCAGCAGCACCTATCATGAGCCTTAGCAGGACACAGGTTCCCAAGCAATGTTTATCAAATGCCTGCATTAGAAGGAGACAGCATTGGCCACAAGCCACTGCCAACAACTCTTACAGAATCCATCTCTGACTCCTCCCATGTGCTCATGTCTAGAACCTTCTCTTGAAACCATGCCAAACCAATGCATGATCTCTGCCCAAGCAGCTGCCAACTGAGTCACTTTGGTGTAAAGCACCCCTCAAGCTGAGTGCTTGGCATGCTGCGGGGGAAAACGACTAGCTGATAGAGCATTTCCACATTTCCCTGGAGGCTAGGGGGAGACCTGGTCTGCGGCATTCTTGGCTGTCTGTGGTTCCCTTCTGAGCTAATGGCTAAGCAGATGTGCAGGCATGGCGACCAGCTTTGTCTTTCAGGTGGAGAGGGTTGCCTTGTCAATACATCAAATCTGCTTCAGACTTTGGATGCAATATTTATTGCAGGGCTGACAGGATGTGAACAGGAGGCTGGCATCTTGGGTGTTCTGCAGATGCTGGCGCTGTTGTTAAAACATACAACGCGTACACAGAACTGTGGGCAGAAAGCTTCCAGTGGAAATCAGCTCAGATGCCAAATCGCTGACAGCCAGGGAGCAAAGTGGGAGGTTAGAGTTGGCAAAAGAGTTCCTCTGACTTGAGATCCCCCCATCTGGAGCCCAGCAGAAGCAGAAAGCCCTGCTTTACCTTCAACCAGAGGTGTACTAAAGATTGCACAGGAGAGCAATCACTCTCAGAAGGCCAGCCTTGACTCCAGGTATGGGAATTAAGAGCTTTGCCTGGCTAAAAGAATTCATTACAAAGTTGAATGCTGGTGGCTCACACCCCAAAATGTAATATCTGATGGAGTATTCTGTGTCCTACTAGCCCCAGGGAATGTTGAAGCTGTGACATTACAGGAATGAATTTAGTGGTCCAAGAGTGGGAAGCCTTGGGTAAGCAAAGCTGGGCAGGTTTCTATGCCACAGACCTGGTAAGAAATAAGAAATTTATATGCTGGTGTTAATCATGATGCTCTGAATGTGGGCAGGGGGAGAGGGGAATGTCAGCTACTCAGGAGGCTGAGATCTGAGGATCATAGTTGAAAGCCAGCCTGGGCAGGAACGTTGGTGAGACTCTAACCTCCAGTTATCCACCAAAAAGATCTGTATTAGAGTATTAACCATGAGCAAAAAAGAAAAAGCTAAGAGACAGTGCCTAGGCCCTGAGTGTGAGTCTCAGCACACACAGACACACACACACACACACACACACACACACACACACACACCACAGGGAATCTATTACAATATCCTGTAAGAAACAGGCTCCTTCCCATGGGATTCTACCAACGGAACATTCCTGCCCTTTTCAGGAACCCATTGGTAGCAGAAAGCACGAGTTGGCAAATTATGGTTCATGACTAAAGAGCCCGTGACCTAATTTTGTAGAGCCCGTCAGCTAAGATTGTCTTTTACAGTTTTACATAGTGGGAAACAAATCAAAAGCAAAAGAAGAATATTGGGTGATGCGTGAGAATCATATAAAATGCAGATTTCAGTAGTCCTAAATGAATTCTTATTGGAACAGAGCCACCACTCATTTGTCTCGGTATCGTCCACGTCTGCTTTCACGCTGAGATGACAAAGCTGAGTACTTGTGACAGAGACGATCTGGCCTGCAAAGGCTGAAATAGTCACCATCTGGCCCCGGTATGAAAAATGTTCTCTGACCCCTGCTTTGCAGGATGAATTCTTGTGCTCCTGAACGTGAAAACACATGCCTGTGGTTTTCTAGGGAGCTGGGTGCTCCTGCAGATAGGCAGCTCCTGTGATTATGAGCAGGTGGATCTTCACTGGACCCTAAGTCCCTGAGGGGAAGAATTGGAGAATAATGTCTATATGACAGAGTTCTCTGGAATGTCCCATGTGTGCATGCACGTGTGTATGCATGTGTTTGTATGTGTATGTGAGCATGTGTGTGTGTGTGTGTTTGTATATGATGTCCACAATGGAGCAGAAGCACTAGCCAAAAAAATGTTACTTCTGACAGAGTGTTCTGTGTCATACTAGCCCCATGGGTATGTTGTAGCTGTGACATTATAGGAATGAATTTGGCGGTCGGATAGTGTGGGAAGTGTTGGGTGAGCAAAGCCAGGCAGGTTTCTGTGCCACAGACTAAGGAGTTTACATACTGGTGTTGATCATAACTCTCTGAAGGGGGAAATGTCAGAGACATTGGCTGTGTGATTTGCTAGTCTGTGATCCAGTGAAATTGTACATGCTCAGCTACCAGGTCCTTCAACTCAGGCCACAAGAGCTGGAAGTCTATGGCAAGAGGAATCCAGTCAATCATTTTACCTGTCAGTTATTGAAACGGATACTCATTGTATCCTAAGGCCTCATTTTTGAGGTCCCATGGAGAGACTCCCCTGTAATGAAGCAGTGAGGCTCTTGGGGATTGGCTGGCATCAGGAGTGGCAGGTGGGAACCTTGATTTGACCATTACCCTCTAAAGGAAGATGCAGGAAGCCATCGATCAAAACCCCTTCTCTTGGGCTAGGAAGGTGGCTCAGTGGTAGAGTGCTTGCCTAGCATGCATGAAGCCCTGTTGTTCAATTTCTCAGTACCACATACACAGAAAAAACCCTGAAGTGGCGCTGTGGCTCAAGTGGTAGAGCACTAGCCTTGAGCCAAAGAAACTCAGAGACAATGCTCAGGCCCTGAGTTCAAGCCCCATGACAGGGAGGAAAAACCCTTTTCTCTGCCTGGGACATTTGTGGAGACCAGGACAGGATCCTGAGGATCTCAGGCCATCATGACTAGAGTAGACTCCACATGGTAGATCTGATCCTCTCTCTGCAGAAGCTCCTGGGGCAAAATCAATGTCACAAACCAGAAATGGAGACTGACTAGAATATCAACCTGAGGATTTAGACCAAGAGGAAGAATCCAAAATATAAGCTCACCCATCAGACCAGAACAAGAAGGATCAGAAGAAAGGGAAAAAAAGAAAGGTATAGTGTCTAGATCATTCCAAATATGCTTGATAATAGGAGGGGGAAATGCCTTTTTATGGGGTATTTGGAACACTAGCTAGACATAAGAAAGGTTATTAAGGACACCCAGCTGGCTTGAACCAAATGAATTGACTCATAGGTGGATGCCAGCATCCAGACACACTCCTGACCTGGGGTTCACAAAAAAAGGTCAAAAGCACAACTAGGATGCAATATATAAAGCCAAGTGCACCATGTTTTATTTGTCGTCAGATCTGAGGGATTAACACACAGTTTAAGAACAAAATGCCCAAATTCAGAAGAGAAGAGATGGAGCAACAAATGAGCAAAGCAGAAAATAGATGGAGAGACTGAATAAAATTTCCATGATGCCTTAAGTTCTCCCTCCCTAAGGATCTTCTACCACACTGGCACCATGACTGTGGTCATAGACGGAGGGAAGACTCTTAAAGTTGATTTCCACCCTCACCTAATACTGCAAAGCTCTGGTCATGGTCAGAATTTCTTTTCCACAGAGACCTTGATCTCCAGTGTTCTATTCCTATCTTGGAGCCTCAGAGCCTCTCTTCCTTTCCTTGTTCCCTTCCCTACTCATTCCTCCATCAATATATTGTGTGTATTGTGAAAAGCAGCATACCAAGTGGGTGGGTGCTTTTCTGATGGGTTCCTGCCTGTTCTGACAGGGGTTGGACTGTAGGAGTAGAGTTTTAAGTATCATTCTCATCTCTACAATGGAACTACCTTCCCTCAAGGGCTTCCCTGTGTGTTTACAATGGTGCAATTAAACGTCTGGATAAATAACAGTTATTAAATGGGTAAATGCATTTCTTTTTTATTTTTTTTTTTTTGTCGGTCATGGGGCTTGAACTCTGGGCTTGGGCGCTGTCCCTCAGCTCTTCAGCTCAAGGCGAGCGCTCTACCACTTGAGCTACAGCGCCACTTCCGGGTAAATGCATTTCTAATGCTAATCAGAACTAGAGCCTTCTGACACATTGGCTGGACTTGTTTGTTTATTTAGATCTTAGGGGACAAAAAAGGACATAAAGTTGGTCACTGATCACATGGGATATATTGTTCTTGGTATTTACATGGAGAAATGTCTCAGGCTTATTTCAAGGGCTGAGGACAGGGAGAAAGGCAGCAAGTGGGTATTTTTAGATCTTTCTTAACAAAAAATCACTCTTACGCAAATACTGGGATCCATTTCAATGCTTTTCTTTGGGCTATTAAAGCTGTAGAAAGCATACAATTGCGTTACCTTTCCACCTTACACTGGCAATCTTCAAATAAAAGGCTCCCAGGATGTAGTTTAATCTGAATAGATGGTTTGCCAAATAGAAAAAAAATAATGTTGGTTACAATAATTAGAAGAACATACGTGTGGAGTTTCCAATCTTTTATCCTTCCTTACTACTGGGGCACTGGAAATCACATTTATCTTACAGCACAGTGCTTGTCTGAATGGAAAGCAGGTGGGGGAAATAAGGGCTTTATGGGTGAAATGAATTTTGTGTCTGTGGAAATGGATTTTTGTTCTTGTGATAAATATGAAGCCAGGTCTTTGTTTATTTTGATTTGTTTTACTTTTAAATGCATTGGCCTTGGCCTGGGCTTTCTTTTTTTTATCTCACCTATTTCATCTTCAAGGAGTAAGTTTAATATTAGTTATCCAACACCATATGACTATTTGGGGGAGAAGGGATGCACATTCAAAGCTTTCTAGCCATTCACCATACCATAAATGTATCCCATTCAGGAAAATCTCAAGTGTGGAAGTAAATCCCTATGCCCAACCTTCCCTCCACTATGTACACCCAGAGTGGGAAACTGCCTGGCCTTGCTTAAGCACTTAAATTTAGAACTGTATGTTTAATTTATTCACTCAAGTTTCTCCTCATCACCTTTGAGGTTTGCATTTCAAAGCAATGGTCAGCAGCTGGGCATGGTGGCAAAGAACCTGTGGTCTGAGCAACTGGGAAGCGGAGGCAGGAGGAACAAGAATTCAAGGCAGCCTGGGCTACCATGTGAGATCCTGCTTCAAAAAAACAAAATTAACAACAACAACAACAATAATAATAAATAGTCAGACATGTAGAGCACTTAGCAATTCCTTCAAGCACTTAAATGACCAGCTTTCCAGAAAGCCACACTTGAGCAGCCTGAAGGACTCTAAAGCTTCAGGTACCTCTTCATCCTTCAGCATTTTCCAATTGCTGAGAACAGACCTACTTCTATAGATGACAGAAGAGAGGTCGACCAGTTACCCAAAGGCAGTGTTTCTATTCAAGACTTCTCTCATGGTGATTATACATCTAAGAACAAGGTCAAGGGAGAAAAAGGATGCTGTTAAACTCTGATTCACTGCTGAATTGTCTTCAAGGGGCTGGACACTCACTGTGGATTGCCCTTCACTTCCCACTCAATGGAAGAGTGCACAGGAGGCAGATTACCAGGGGCGACGGGAACTGAAGCTAAACACACAGTAACATGCATCCTTGGCCTCTAGGCCAACAGCAGACAAGAGCTACATTTTCATTTAGTGTTTGCTGGTTCCTCCCCATTTCTAAAGGATTCTCCTGGCTGAATCAGTTACTTAAAAAAAAAAGATTCAAGAAGAGAATAGATATTAAGGAACAATTCAGAAGAAACTTGGAGCAGATTTGGGTTTCTTTAAAAAAAAATCTTCCTCATACTGCCTAGAGATGGTTCCTTGGTCTATCTTCCATACTGGGGAGAGGGCAGACAATTTGGAGGGTTAGCCACTTCAGTGTTTTCAAACTGTCTTTTTTTTTTTTTTTGGTCAGACCTGGGGCTTAAACTCAGGATTTACGCACTGTCCCTGAGCTTCTATTGCTCGACCACTTGAGCCACAGTGCAATATATGTCCTTTTCTGTGTATGTGGTATTGAGGAATCGAACCCAGGGCTTCATACATGCTAGACAAGCACTCTACCACTAAGCCATATTCTTACCCCTCATACTTTGTCTTTGAAATATATAGATCTGATTGTCATAGAGAAACAAGATACTTTTCCTCTAAACCTTTCCCAAAGAACTATCAGTTGTCTGAATTTTAGCTTTGGTAAAATAAAATAGGATGTTTGGAGGATAATTTAAGTAATATATGGCTCATACATCTTTTTAGGTCAGTTCCAGCTAATGAAACTCCACAATGGTGTAGTTAGACAAGATGCTTCCCATTTGCCCAGTCCAATATAGCAACCACTGGTCTCCCAGGAGCTTCTGAGTACTTACAAATTGGTCTCATGACAATGACTTAAGTTTACGTGTAAATATCCAGCAGCCAATATACTGCACAATGGAAAGAATGATTTTATTGAATGAGTATGATGTCCAGACACAAAGTTAAGCATCTCAAATGTGTCACCTCTTTTAATCTCTATAGCAACATTTTGGTGTATATTTGTGTATGTATGTGTGTGAAAGAGAGAAAGAGAGAAAATGAGAGAGAGAGATCCAATTTTACTGAAGAAGATTAAAGCTTAAATACACTAAGTAACTTGCCAGAGTCCCTCATACATAAAATAGTAGATAGAATTGGATTCAGATCTATGTCCCTGACTCTAGCCAATTCTATTTGAGTCAATCCATGCTTAGTTGCACTTAATACAAAATTAGGATAAAACATAAGAAAACCACTTGTACCTTGCTTTGCTACCCACCGTGATTTATTGGATTTCACTTTATTAGTTGGTGTTTCAGAGACAATAGGCTCTTTTTAATTTACCAAAGATAAAATTGATTGTATTATGCTATTTAATATTTCATCAAGGAGTACATGGCTTCTAAGACTTTCTAGAATACTCTCCTGTCCTCTCACCCAGAAATGAGAATCTGTTCCACCTGGTTTGCCTTTAGACATTTTAGTATCAACTTGGATTGAAGAAAGTACCCTCAAGGTGGTTTTACAAGGCTTACAGACATGCTGTAGAGGATATTTTTGCCACATCCCCATCACCAAAGCATGTGGATGAGATTGCTTTCAGAGCTAAGCAACAAGAAAAGGGCTGTTTGCTTGGAAAGGGAAGCACGCATTTCCCAATGTTCACTAGGCAACTGACTTCAGTTACTCCTCATGCTTTGACAATCAGGGAGCTCACAATCAAATGTTTATTCCCCACCCCACTGCTTTTTATTATGCCAGTCCTAGGACTTGAATTCAGGACCTGGGTGCTGTCTCTGAGCTTCTTTTGCTCAAGGGTACTACTCTACCACTTGAACTAGAGCTCCACATCTGGCATTGGGAGTTGGGAGGTATAGTTTATTGGCAGTAAGAATCTCACTGACTTTCCTGCCCCAGCTGGCTTTGAACCAGGATCCTCAGATCTCAAACTTCTGAGTAGCTAGGATTTTAAGTATGAGTCACCAGCACCCAACTTTTATTTCTGTTTAATAACTATGTAGGAAGATATGTTGTATTCCATTATAAATTTTCTCCTTTGATAAAAATCTTTCCCCAAGCCTGTATTTCCATTATCTTGGCTGTTGCATAACCAAATATTTGTATTATACTTTCATGATGATAGATGATTGATAGATGATAGTTGATAGATGGATGAATATGTAGATGATAGATTTGCATGGAATTTTTAACTAGTTTATGTCTGAGCTAAAGAGGGCAGAATTGATAGTTCATATTGGGCAATGAGCTCAACCATGCTTTCGGTGAGGATTAATGTTATAAAAGAAAACAAATGCAATGTGTTTTACAGATCTACAGACCACCACTGCTCCTCCACAAGAAGGTTTTAAAAGGGTGTCATAGTAAACCATTTGATACCAGGACAGATGCTCCACAAATCCCACCTCTGACTCAGAAGAGTTGAGCACACTGAGAGTATAAATGATGGCATGCAGCCTAGCTCTCAGAACTTGAGATAACGGGGACCAGGTACAGGTTCTGTTCTGTAATTCTTCATTGGAATGAGTCTCTGCAGTGTTTTAATGGACTCTGGCACTTGATTAACCTCATTAGAAGTTTCCTGATTCATCATTTGCACACAGTGTTCACATCAGCATTGGAGAATCATTAAAAGAGGGACAGAGCAGAACAGGCCTGTAATCCCCAAATCCATCCATGAGGATAGAAAGGCAGGGTGGGGCTTCTTTGAACTGAAAGAGACAGAACATATTTTCTTTAAGAAATATTCAATGAAGTGCTTTTATTTAATTATCACATTCATGTGGTAATGTTGACAAGAGATAAATATGTGTGGTGTGAGTGATGGAAATATTGTCATAGTATATATGGTAAAAACCAGAAAACAAACCAAGATTTCAGTCTGTTGCCATGAGTTCAGTTGGATTATATTGATTTAAACCACATGTAGTGATTTATTTCTTTTAATTAGTGTAAAGTCTATGTAAAAATGTTGACTTTGATAGTCTGGCTGAGTTCAGGGCAGAAGAGAACACCTTGGGAGACAGCTGCCAGCCCTTTCCTTCTGACAAGTCAGATCAACAATAAGCAATACATGGAGCAAGCAGGAAGCAATCCTTCAAGCCAGACTACTCAAAGTGTGGCCTTTGGCAAAGCGCATCAATGATGCCTACTGCCCAAGAACTTATGAGAAATGCAATTTCTCCAACCCAACCCCATACCTGCTGAGCTGTGATCTACACAACAGCCACATTTCTCAGAGACACCCCATGGCAGGATCAGGTTTGAGAAATACTTCTCTGAAGCAGGCTACTAAAGTCTTTCAAGTCTGTGAGCATCATCTCAAGGGTGCCCCAGCCACCTGCCCCAGCCACCTGCCTACACATGATTCAAGGAACATTCTAAACCCCTAGAGGTAAGACTGTCTTTACCATTGAAGCACTTACATCTGTTGAATACATAAGAAGAACAAAGCCTGGAGCTAAATATGGGAAATAAGGGTTAAAAATAAATATCATTGACTACTAAAATAGACATTAGGAAAAAGGACATGTCAAGTTACATCAGAAATTAGGCAGGGCATTTGGGAGATGGAGTGGGCAAGAGCAGATCTCTGGGGGTAATTGTGCTATGAAGACAAGAGCCAGGTGGTCCAGATTAGTCTCAGTAGCCACCAGGACAAAATGTGACACATGCTTTCAGGTAATGTGCCGGAGCCTGCCGGCAACGAAAGGGAATCCTGATGTAAGGGGCGAGGATGAGCAAAAAGAAAGACATAAGACAAAGGTTGGGGTCGGGAGGTCTGCAGTTCAAGACTGCAGCCCCATTTATTTTTAACTTTCCCTAAAATATACTATTAGAAGACAAGAGGTAACATAAGGTTACAATAGTCCAGAAAAACAAGGAAAATTTCAGTAAAAACAGAATGCAGTAAAAACAAGACAAGGTCAACTGGTAGAAAGTAAAACAAACTCTGCAGACATAGCAAAGCAATCCTGGGCACCTGGTGTTTTTAAGTAAGCCAATTCCTTGTACGTCCCTTCAAGTGAGCACCGGGGGTCAAGATGACCTTTAAACTTTACTGTCAGCTCCCAACAGTAATGACTACCTATCCCTCCTACCGTATGATATGCCTTCCATTTCCCTTCTTTCTTATTCCCAAGTATGTCTGTCACTTACTCCTTTGCTTGAAGATCTGAATGAATAATGATGTCAACTTCAAGTCTTTTGAGCCATGCTGTGATTACTATCAGCACCTTCTGATGAAATGAAATTCTAAGCCTTGGTTAATATATTTGTTCTTCAATCCAAGAAGAGGATATAACCATTATCACCTTATACTCCCCAAACATTGGTGCGCCCAAATATGTTAAGCAAATACTCTCAAACTTACAGAATAAAATAGATCCAAATACAATAATACTAGGAGACTTTAATGTCTCACTCTCAGCAAAAGACAGGTGTACCAACCAGAGGATTGACAAAGAGCCACCAAACTAAGTGATGCCATATTTCAGATGGAACTAATTGATATCTACCAAGTTTTCCACCCTAAAACGACCCAGTATACATTCTTCTCAGCAGCTCATGGAACTTTCTCCAAAATAGATCATATCATAGTTCATACAAGGAATTTAATCAAATACAAGGGGATTGACATAACCCCCTGTATTCTATCCAACCACAGTGGAATCAAGCTAGTTTTCAATAACATAGAATACCATAGAAATTACTCAAATACATGGAAATCGAACAGCACACTTCTGAGCAAGACCTGGGTAACAGAAGAAATTAAAGAAGAAATTAAAAAGTTCCTACAACTGGATGAAAATGAATCCACATCACAAAGAAACCTGTGGGAAATGGCAAAAGCAATCCTGAGGGGCAAATTTATCATTCTCAGTGCACACATCAAGAACATAGAGACAGACCAAGTAAATAACTCATGTAGCAACTAAAACTGCTAGAAAAGCATGAAAAATTGAACCTAAAGTTGCTAGATGGAGCGAGATAACCAAAATAAGAGCTGAGATTAATGAGATAGAGACTAAGAAAACTATAAATAAAATTAATAAAACAAAAAGTTGGTTTTTTTAAAAAAAATCAATAAAACTGATGGACCTCTGGCAAGATTAACTAAAAGAAGAAGAGAGGAAACCCAAATCAATAAGATCAGGGATGCCATGGAAAAATTACAACAAATACCCGAGACATACAAACAATTATAAAGAATTATTTCCAGAATCTATACTCACTAAGGAAAGAAAACCTAGCAGAAATGGATGAATTTTTTAGAGAAATACAAATGGCCCAAACTGAACCAGGAAGAAATAAATCAATTAAATATGCCAATAACTTACAATTAGATAGAGGAAGCAATCAGAAGCCTTCCAAGAAAGAAAAGCCCAGGACCAGATAGATTCACTATGGAATTCTATAAGACCTTTAAAGAGGAACTAATACCCATACACCTCAGACTCTTCCAAGAAATAGAAACAGAGAGAGCTATCCCAAACTCATTTTATGAAGCCAATATCACACTCATCCCCAAACCAGGCAAAGACCCAACAAAAAAAGAGAACTACAGACCAATCTCCTTGAGGAACACAGATCCAAAGATCCATAATAAAATTGTAGCCAACAGAATCCAGAAACATCAAAAAATCATGCATTACAACCAAGTAGGCTTCATCCCAGAGATACAGGGATGTTTTAACATACGTAAATCAATAAATGTAATCCATAACATCAACAGATCCAAGGTCAAGAACCACATGATTATCTCCATTGATGCAGAAAAGGCTTTTGATAGTATACAACATTCATTCATGTTAAAAGCTCTGGAGAAATTACGAATAGACGGAACATTCCTTAAACAATAAAAGCCATATATGACAGACCAATAGCCAATATTATACTTAATGGAGAAAAACTGCAACAAATTCTTCTAAAATCAGGAACAAGGCAAGGATGCCCACTATCTCCACTCCTCTTCAATATAGTTCTGGAATCCTTAGCCAGAGCAATAAGGCAAGAAAAAGACATTAAAGGGATCTATATAGGGAAGGAAGAAGTTAAACTATCCCTTTTTACAGATGACATGATACTATATCTCCATGATCCCAAAATCTTCACCCCCAAACTCTTAGAACTTATGAACCACTATGGCAAAGTAGAAGGATACAAAATTAACCCACAAAAAATCAGTTGCCTTTCTGTACACCAACAATGTACAAGCAGAAAGGAAAATCAAGGAAACAACCCCATTCACAATAACCTCAAAAAGAATAAAATATTTAGGAATTAACCTAACCTAAGGTGTAAAAGAGCTATCTAATGAAAACTATAAAAACTTAAAAAAAGAAATTATAGAGGACACCAGGAAATGGGAAGAACTTCCATGTTCTTGGATAGGCAGACAATATAGTGAAAATGGCCATAATGCCAAAATTTATATACAAATTCAATGCAATTCCCATTAAAATCCCAAAGACGTTCATTAACTGAAATACAGAAAACAGTCCAAAAATTCATATGGAACAACAAAAAACCTAGAATAGCCAAAACAATTCTAGGCCAAAAAGACAACACAGGAGGGATCTCGATGCCAGACTTTAAACTCTACTATAGAGCCATAATAACAAAGACAGCATGGTACTGGCACAAAAACAGACCTGAAGACCAATGGAATAGATTAGAAGATCCAGAAATAAAACCACACACTTACAGTCAGCTGATATTTGACGAAGGAGCCAAAGACATACAGTGGAAGAAGTATAGCCTCTTCAACTACTGGTGCTGGGAAAACTGGGCAGCCACATGCAGAAAACTAAAAGTGGACCCCAGCCTGTTACCATGCACTAACTTCAACTCAAAATAGATTAAAGATCTTAACATCAAACCTGAAACTCTGAAACTACTGCAGGACAGAGTAGGAGAGACACTTGAACTTATAAGCACAGGCAGAAACTTCCTGAACAGAGTCCCAGGGTCACAACAAATTGGAGAGAGACTCGACAAATGGGACTACCTTAAAATAAAAGGTTTTTGCACAGCTAAAGACATAGCAAACCAAACTACAAAGAAAACCAACTAATTGGGAAAAATATAACAATATATCAGACAAGGGGCTAATATCCAATATATACAGGGAACTCAAGAAACTAATCCCTCCCAAACCTAACAAACCAATTACTAAATGGGCAAGGGTACTAAAGAGAGACTTCTCAGAAGAAGAGATAAAAATGGCAAAAAGAAAAAACCACATGAGGAAATGTTCATCATCCCTGGTTGTATAGGAAATGCAAATAAAAACAACCCTGGATACCACCTTACCCCAGTCAGAATGGCCTGCATCCTAAATAAAGCCAATGACAAATGCTGGAGGGGATGCAGAGAAAGAGGAACCTTACGGCATTGTTGGTGGGAAGGTACACTAATACAACCACTTTGGAAAGCAGTCTGGAGGGTCCTCAGAAAGCTAAATATAGACCTCCCCTATGACCCAGCCATATCACTCCTAGGCATCTATCCTGAACAACAGGAACCAGGATACAAGGACACATGCACCTTCATGTTCATTGCAGCACTGTTCACAATAGCCAGGATATGGAAACAACCCAGATGCCCCACTATAGATGAATGGACCAAAAAATTGTGGTACCTATATACAATGGAATATTATGCAACCATTAGAAAGGACAAAATAATGGCATTCGCAGGGAAATGGATGGAGCTAGAAGAAATCATGCTGAGTGAGCTGAACCAAGAGCAAAGAGACAAACAACACATGGTTTCCCTAATAAGTGGATGTTAAATCCAAAATGTAAGGAGATAGGACAAAGTAAACAAGACTGGAGAAACAAAGGACCTCCACTCATCTGGTCAAATCATTACTAAATGACCCCATGCTGCTGATCACATATATGATATATATATGCACATCTGAGGGAAACTAGGAGGAGGTCACAGAAACAGAGGGGAAACAAGGGAAAACATACACCAGTGGGACCCATCAGCTGCACTGGACATTGATGAAAACGAACTAAGCAACTCAATGGCAGCGATGGGAGGGAGGGAATGAATGGGAAAGAGGGAACAGCTGATACTAAGCAAAAGGAAAGAAATGTACATGTCACCCGATGTGGAAGAAATAACTGTATTGCCAAAGCTCATAGAATTCAGAAACTTTATAGACCACGATAAAGACAATTTGCCCCATGAAGGTTAGAATGTGTTTGTAACTTTATCTAAGTATCACTATCTCACAATACTGTGAAATTTATGTAATCACTTAATCACAATAAAAAAATTACTAGAAAAATATATCTGTTCTTTTTGTTTTCCCTGTGTCCAAACTTCACAGACCAGATTCTTTGCTCTGAGAAGTAGCACCATCTAGTAGGAAGAGACAGGTTCTAGAGCCAGAGGAGCTTGTAGGGCATAGGGAAAGTCTGTGTTTCCCATCACTTATTCATACAGCAGAATCACAGTAATAATTACCCCCCAAGAAGTTCTTAATAGACTAAAATAACTTATTAGTCTGAAATCAGCTACTGTTGGTAAACTCTCCCCCAAAATTTCTAAAATGTTCATGATCATAGGAATCTCTTTTAAATACACCAATGTCCCAAAATTATGATGGAAAAGTGATCCCCATCATCTGCATGTTTAACAACCACCACTTTCAAGGTAGTTGAAGAAATAGCTTTCCCTAGGGGACCCACCCTGTGTATGTGGACAAAACAGATGCCCCCTTCCCCATCTCTTCTGTGGAGAATCTGTCTCTGTTCCTTGTGTGACCGTGGCTGGGAAGCTGTATGTACAGGCAAGCCGTGGTGTGAGGACCATAGCTTTTAAGGGAAATAGTGATCTTTTCTGTCAAACCAAAATGTCTCCATCTTGTAACCAGTCGCCACTCTGAACTGATATTTCCTGGTGCTGACATTTCCTGAGATTATTTGCTTCTTAACTTTAAGGTGAACTATCAACTGTGTTATTTGTGCCTGGCTAGCCATGTCAAGAGTGTGAAACCTTACCAATGGAGTTAAAGAATAGCCCAACTTTATGTATGGTTGGTTCACCTGTATATCTTTGGAAATGTAGGGGGAAAGGCACAGAATTCGAGGGGAAAAGGGTGAAAAAGAATAGCAGTGGAGCTCAATGGACACTGATGAGTGGAGATGAGAGGGAGAGACTGAGAGAGAGGGAAGGAAAGAAGATGCCATATGAAAGGAAATATACTCATTATCTGACTCATAATTGTAGCCTCACTTTAATCACCTTTATGATAACAACAAAGTAAATAAAACACTGGGATATTAAAACATTGTGATATCATAATGCCTTTATGACATCCCTGTCCCACTGTGACATCAAAAATTATTTTCAAAAAAGAATAGCCCTCCCCCCATCCTGAGTGAGAACTTTACATTGACTTTACTAATCTCCTACAACTATATCCATCAGCCACCCCATTCCCAACCTATTCCCAGTCAGCCATGATGAGACAGACTGTCTTGCGGGGGCAGGGGGAGGACTTTCTGTTTTTTATTTTTTTTAATTTTTTGTCTATTATGGGGCTTGAACTCAGGGCCTGAGCACTGTTCCTAACCTTTATCACTCAAGGCTAGTTCTCTACCACTTGGAGCCACAGCACCACTTCCAGTTTTCTAGTGGTTAATTGGAGATAAGAGTCTCATAGACTTCCCTGCCAGGGTTGGCATTGAACCATGATCCTCAGATCTCAGCCTCCTGAATAGCTAGGATTACAGGCATGGCCATCAGTGCCCCGCTTGAGTGAGCACTTTTTATTGACAGAGTGCTTTCAAATTTCCTTGTGTTAACACATCACCCTGGTAACCAACTGTAAAGAAAATGTGGGTCTAACTCTGTAGCAACAAGGAGAAGGGACAATGTAGCCCCTTGGGTTAGGATAAAAATGGAGCAGACCACCAACCTGCCTGGTTTGCCTGTCTAGTTCTGGGGAGAGTGGCAGTTACAAATAAGTAAATTACCTTGACCTTGATGAAATCTCCTTTATCTCTTGTGTGTCTACTCATTTTCTGACACCAGAGGGTCCATATGTTTCCCATGCTCTGACATCAAACAAACTTGGTTGAACTTCTAACTCTATGCCTTCTACAAAAAGAAAGAAAGAAAGAAAGAAAGAAATCAGTGAGAAGTCAAGGTGTCATTCAAATCTGTTGGTTTTAGGGCAGATCTCCTGTCCCACTGTGGACCTACAGGTGGAAACACAGAAGCAAGGCCCAGAAGACAGGAAGTAGCACTAGGGGCAGGGGTACTGGGCCTTACCTGAAACTCCTCTGTCCCAGCTGCCACCCATGTGATTTGTCTGCTCTAGGTCCAGCCTGATGAAGCCTCCAGTGCTCTTGGCTCTGCAGATTCAGTTCCTCAGCACAAGGCTTACCTCCCCTCCATTTGTGTAAACAGCAGAAAGAACTTGTCCCAGAGCTGCCCAGGTCCCA
This sequence comes from Dipodomys merriami, assembly GCF_024711535.1. Taxonomy (NCBI): domain Eukaryota; kingdom Metazoa; phylum Chordata; class Mammalia; order Rodentia; family Heteromyidae; genus Dipodomys; species Dipodomys merriami. Next base: position 9,561,120 of record NW_027203270.1, read on the forward strand.
TTCCTAAAGAGCCATCCATCATTGGTTGACATCAGAGGAAAGAAATGATACTAAATTGAGCCAGGGAGACAAGCTCATTCCTCTTTAAATGCCTCGGGATTGTTGGAAAGCCAGGGATGGCATGACCTTCAGCAGAGTTCAGAACACTTGCCTAGGGTGTATTGTGGGGGCTGGGAAGTGGGGGAGTTAGTGTTTATCCTCTACTAGCACTGAACACATAGTCAGGGGTATGAAAACAAACCTAGTCCCCCTCAGAATGCCATCCCCAGTCCCCAGCACACTGCTGGGCTCAGCTGGGGCGTGTGTTAATTGGATGAACAGTCTCATTTAGTTTGTGGCTCTGATTTCTGCTTTAGGGTACTTCAACAAGATTGCCTAAACACAAGTTGATCTCTGCTAATTCATGCATCACCACTGAATATTTTGACACGCGACACCTCCTCGCTTTGGAGAAATCTGTGCAGGTTGGCAAAGCACAAACAGCTCAGACTTTCTCCTCCCTTCCATTCAGCAATGTTCCCTGAGCCCAGAATGCCTGTGTCAACGCTGCCTCTGGGGAGTTTGTCCACACAATCATCAAATCCCACTTTTCTCCTCTTCCTATTCCCTCCTCCTTGCCCCAACTTTGCTGTTCTCTTGTGATTTTATGGCAATGCCCAGTTCTTTTTCTCCACTTCCTTATCTTTCATCTTTTACTTTCTCATCTTTTTTTTCCCCCACTTCATTTTCTTCCTTCCTAAGTTGATAAAAACCTGCATCTTTCCCTTCCCACCCTCTCACCCATCTGTTCCCCAGAACCTTGCCTCCTCTCTTCCTGGCTGACACCTCTTGCAGTCACTTCTCCATCTGCAAACTCTCTGCATAGTGATCTCTCCTTTCCGTTGCCTTGCATCTGCACCCTGCTCAGCCAGCCGGGGGTGAGAGGCTACTTCTGCCCTTATGAGAAGAAAAATGTCAGGAGCTGTAGAACAAGGCACAGAAGTGTAATTGCGGAAACTGCCAGATTCTTTCCTGCTATGAGCACAGGGTGGTATCCCCAAAAGTCAGGACTCTACACACAGAGCAGAAAGAGTCCGCCACTCTAGCTCAGTCCCCTAAGCAGCCTTCAGGCAAATGGAAATCAGGGAAGTACAAACTCATGGCCCAGCAAATTACCTTGGTCAGGCACTCAGAGCAGCAATTAGCATTTATCAGAATAAAATATCTGTTGGATGAATGAATTACTCCATCAATAATGCCATGCACAGAGTCAAGCTACACATCAGCATGCATATTTGTTTACTAATGATCAATCACAAGCCAACAAAATTAGACATAAATCTAAAGCCATAGCAACAACGATTATAGACAAAATCTATAATATGTGCACATCAAGGTAGCAAGATGCAATAACACAGCCTACCATATCTCCCCAAGCAATTCTTGCTTCACTGTCTGCTTTCTGTCTGGTCATGATACCTCCAGGGGAGCTGCGTCTTTCTCTGTGCATGCTCTTTGCTAGTCAGATCAGACTTGTCTCCAATGTGTTTTTGCATCCAACCCCTACCCCAGCTCTGGGCCATTATACGTACCCTTGCTCTTATTTCTACCTCCTGGGCCCATTCTGTCTTCCCTCCATCATCTCTTTTTGTTCAGTATTTAAGAGCCAACTCACATGCTCACTCCACTCTGAAGTTTGCCCTGACTAATACTGCAGAAATTTTTATTTATTTCTTGAGCATCTTGATGTGCTAGACACTGGACCAGGTATGGATGGAAGTGATAGCCCAAACCAAGAGAGAAATGGCCATGTTCCTATGGCTCTCATGTAATTGGTATAACCCATTGCTTGCATTTCCACTGGGCTTACCACGGTCTCACCTGCTGTGTCATTCTTCCTTGAGGGAGGTGCCATATTTGAGTGCTCTACGATTGATCGATGCCAATTGAATGAATGAAGAAATAACTGAGGAAACGGGGCTTAAAAGAGTAAAAGATTTGCCCAAGATCCCATCTTTTGTGCATGGCAAGCATCTGCCTGGAGCTCAAGGTCTCAATCTTCCAATCCCTTGCCAGCCCCCGAGTTTCCCAGTATTCCAGTGTTTTCATGTCACTCTATATTTGCAGTTCAAGCCTACTGGCCAAACAATAAATAAAGCTCAAGAACAAAAGGGGGAAAATGCAAATGGCCCTGGCAGGATGGATCTAAGGACTGTGTGTACATACTCATCGTGCCTTTACATAATACTTAAAGCTGACAATCACATAGAGTCTGAGTTCAGTCCAGTTTTAGCCTCTGCATAATACAGGTTGAGCATGTTCATTATTCTTGTGGTATAATACAGTCATTATACAGATACAAGTATTACTAGTATTAAATAATAAGCAGCTTCAAAGGCTATAAAGTATGCAATATAGTTTCCAACTCTAACAAATGTTCTGAAAGTTAAGGATTGTCCTTAGTTTTTCAATGAACAAGAGTTCTAGCTAGGTACTAGTGGCTCATAACTGTAATCCCAGCTACACAAGGCTGAGAGCTAAGAATCAAGGTTAAAAGCCAGCCCCAATAGGAAAGTCTATATGAGACTTTGATCTCTAATTAACCACCAAAAAGCTGGAAATGGAAGTACGATTCAAGTGGTAGAGCACTAGCCTTGAGCACAAAAGCTCAGAGACAGTTCCCAGGCCTTGAATTCAACCCTCAGTAATGGCACACACTCATGCAAAAAGATTTTGTAAGCCGTGAAGTGATGTATCCCAGGACAGCAAGAACTAGGCTTGGGATCCTACTGGAATGTGTCAGCCTCATGGACTTCCTAAATAAGATGGCACCCTGCTGAGTGCACAATGTTTCCTGGAAAGCTTTGAACTTCAGTTGGGGTTTTCTCTTTGTCTAGTTAGGAAGCAAGGTGGGAAAGTCTGTCCTCTGACATAGTCATGATTTTCTGAAGCAAGTGCAAGAAAAGCCACTGCTCACTCACCTATTGAGTGGAAAGTCCCCTGGCAATAGAGGGTTGTTTTTGTTTTTTTTTTTTCCCCAGCAAATCCATACCTACCCACCATGGGGAAAACCATCAGGTTCATATTGATGTGTCGATTTCCCCAGGAACCAGACTCTGAGACAGATTTGCATGCAGCTGGCTTTGCACACACAGCCTGCTCTTGGGAACAATAACTGTGAGAGAAAAAAGCAAGCACTGCGTGGTGGAGAGAGGTGAACTGTAATGCAGTTAGTATTGGTTTTCCCAGGAGGAGTGCTGGGGCTGAAGGAGCCCTTCACACATATTCCTAATTTCAGCCAGGGGTCAGGCCCTTAAACTCAAGGGTGAACCAGTCATTGCATAGGGCTAGTAACTGTTTTGTGCAGAAAATCAGGACTATTTCTTTAACAGAGACTTGGGTACCTCAGACCACAGCAGACTACAAAGTACTACCCATGTTCTTCTCACTTCTTCAAGAATATAGAAAAACACATTGTGACATTAAGAAATCAAGTTCTTCTTCTCTCCTGAATATATATATATACTATATATAGTATATATATGTTGTATATATATACTATATATACAATATAGAGTATAGCTACTATATAGTATATATGCTATATGTAGTACATATTCTATATATAGTATATATAACAATATAAAATATGTACTATATATGTATACTGTATGTATATATAGTGTAATATACTATATAATATATAATATGTGCTATAATATATTATATTGTATATACTATATATTCTATATAGTATATATACTGTGTGTTATATTTATGGTATATATGGTTTTTATATGTACAGTGCATAGTGTGTGTGTATATGTATATATATATATACATATATATGCTGTGTGTGTGTGTGTGTGTATGTGTGTGTGTGTGTGTGTGTGTGTGTGTGTGTGTAGCCAACTCATGCTCAGAATGCTAGAAAATGTTGAGAAAAAAGAATTTCCTGAATTTCAATGCAGGAAAAACAGATTATGCAACTGAAAAGAAGACAGCTGACTAACTGACACAGGTTAAAAAACAACAACAAAATAAAACTTGCCCCAATATTGAGATCATCCGCTAAATTTAAGTAAGCCTAGTAGTTGAAAGTTGCAATTACTACATGTGATTTTTTTTCTCGTTCTGGCATTCCAGCCAGAATGCAAAGCTTTGGGGCTTGTCAAGTTGGTTTTCTAGCCCCTGCGCCATGTCTTCCAGCCCTATTTCTTGCTGGCTAATTTTGAGACAGAGTCTCCTGAACTTTTCTGTCTGGGCTGGACTCAAACCCTGGTCTTTCTGCTCTTAGAAGGACAGTGCAATGCTGGACATAAATGAGTGCAAAGTCTAGCTGAATTCCAAGATTCTCACGGGTCTTTCAGATGACCTGGTTTATTTCTTTATCTTCCATAAGAAAAGCCCAGACAACACACATGTCTATCTGATTGGCTGATACACAGTTTGGTGGAGGACATGCTAAGGATTAGGAGCAGATCTCAGCCTTGGGGTTTACCCTACAAAGCAGCAGGTCTAGATGATGAGAATCTGCAAAATGACAAAGTTGATTTATACAGTTAATGCTCTTCACCAATGGGCCTGGTTGTTTCCATTATAAGTCTGTTTGCCTCTGTGGAAGAGGCTGGAAGTAAATGGTATCCAAAGCATAACCTATATTGTCTGGCAGACATTGAGTCATTAAAATCAGCATTTCACAAACTTTGTCATTTAGTACATAGCATCACATTTCTCCAGTGGAAGAAAACAACTAAGGTTGAGCACGGTGGCTCCCAACTATAATCCCACCTATTTGGAAGGTGGAGGAGAGGAGAGGAGGGTCGTGAGAGTCATGATTTGAGGCCAGCCTGCAAGCTAGCAAGACTCCATCTCAACTGATACACTGGACATGGTGGTGTACATCTGTAAATGCAGCTATTTCCTGGAGCAATAGATGAGCTGGTACTCTTCCCACTCAGTTTCCTCCCCTGGAACAGGATAAATATTACCTCAGAAAAAAGATAGTTATGGTTTGTGCTTTTCAGGGTTTTTTGTTTGTTTTGTTGGTTGTGGGGCTTGAACTCAGGGCCTAGGTACTGTCCCTGAGCCTCTTTGTGCGCCAGTGCTAGTACCACTTGAGCCACAAAGCCACTTCCAGTTTTTGAGTGGCTAGTTGGAGATCAGAGTTTCTCGGGGACTTTTCTGCCCAGGCTGGCTTCAAACCATAATCTTCATATCTCAGCCTCCTGAGTAGCTAGGATTATAGGCACGAGCCACTAGTACCCGGCTGGCTTTTTGTTTGTTTGTTTGTAATCAAACAACATGCAAAAATAAGAGTAAGAAAATCATCCACTCTCAATATCTGGAATCCTACTACACCACCTGAAGAGAATTGCCACTCAGATTTTGGAGACTGAAATGTCAAAGCATCTTTTTATGCATACATACATCACTGTTTGGAGCACATCCAATGAGAAAACATATCACATGCGTATCACAAACTTTTCAGGATAGGAGCAGAAGCCGTCGATGAAGGTCACCTGACCAAGTCTCAATTTTCCCATCACCAAACTAAGAGACTTCCATGCAGGAGACACACCTTGGAATCTAGAGCAGAGCGCACAAATTTGAGTTCAAATTGTATCTTCCATAGGACTGGACCTTGAAAGTATTTAAATGATGCATCAAAAATAAACTGCAGTGTGTCAAGGCTTTTGGTAGAAGGTAGTACTCAGGTTTGAACTCAGGATCTGATGCTTACTAAGCAAGGTGCTCTATCACCTGAGCCATGCTTTCTTCCAATTTAATTATTTCTCAGGTATGGTTCTGAATTTCAAATGTAGTCTTCCTACTTTCACTTCATGCCAAAATGGGATTACAGGCATGAGCTACCACATCCAGCTTTCTGACAGACACTTTGATATCTGACTGGCCCGAGTGTGAATCATCTATTCATCACCTACTAGTCAGGTGACTTTGGGGCAAATTTGCTTTTTGTTTTTTGAGTATTTCTCATCTGTATCATCAACCAGAGATGAAGGACACACAGCATCGAGTACAGAGGCTGCCTTCCAGAAACTCCCAAATAAATGCAGGCAGGGAGCAGAAGTAGAGGCTACAGAGGCAATGTGAACAGTCTGTTGCATATCATGAAAATAAAATGAGTAAGGCTGATGAAAAGTTCTGGAAAGAGCCTTGCTAGGATTTGTCATTTTTTACCCCTTGAAGCTAAATGTACACATGTATGGCTATCTTATTAGAACACACATGGGTCACTAAAGCTGTTTCTTGCTCAGCAAGAAGTGAAACCAGGGTGGAGAGATTTTAGGGCCAATGTCAAGATGGCGGCAGCAGCATTTCAATTAAAAGTTCCTCTCATTTTTCATTTATTCTTTCTACAAATAGCCACCAGGCAGGTACTATGGGAAGAAGATTTCATTAACTGCACCAAAGGCTACAGAATAGGATGAAAACACCTCTCCCATCAGTCATATTCTGGACGGTTGGTCGCTATGCAATGTCTTATTTAATTCTAGTGGTAGCCTGAAGGGGTGGTTGGTCTAGATCCCATTCTCCAGATGCACAGAACAGTGCTTGGAGATGAACTTGGCCGCAGGCTGCACAGCCATATAGAGAATGATGTGGGAGTCAGGTGTGAATTGAGTTCTCGGTATTGTGTTCTTTGCACCGCACTGTGCAGAGGGTCCAATCGGAGCACCTTTGTCCCTGTGTGTGTAACACACTGGCAACCTAGCCAGGTCAGCTCAGAGCTCAAAACTGAGCCATGGTAGAAACACTTCCTAAACCACAGAGATTTTTCAAAGACAGGTATTTTCTTTTCTTCCAATAACAACAGCAACCACATGAACAAAAATAAAATAAAATGTAAGGTGTTACAAAGGCACCCAAGAGATCTATGAATTCAAAATGCCAGTTGTGACATTTTTTTTCAAATTTGTACTTCAAAATATTTTCTGCTGACTGACAGCCCAGAAATGCACATTTTCTTGGGTGAGGTTGTCCTGAATCACCATATTTTGATCAGCATTGGTACAAACTCATTATCATCATCTCCCAGCTAGCAAGTTTGGCCAGTTCTCCAGCTGTTCTTTACCTCTAAATCTCCACCCCACAAAGAGAACAGCTTGTGCACACCATCAAAGCACAGAGAATCCAGGAGTACCAGGACAGGGACAATGTTCTCCTTTCCCCAAGGTAGGGCAGTATGGAACATGGAGAATGAGGTTAAGTGAATCCAAAAACCAAAAACAAGCTCCAGCCCTAACAGCATGTGAAGTAGGACTAATCCTTCAGTTCTCCCTTTTATAAGGAGGAAATAGTAGTAGCAACATGTCCTGCCAGATATTTAGAGAGTTAGACCACCATCTGTAAACTACAAAGCAGGTGAGAGCCAGTGACTCACGTCTGTAATCCTATCTACTCAGGAGGCTGAGATCTGAGGATCCTGGTTCAAAGCCAGCTTGGGCAGGAAAGTCTGTGTGACTCTTATCTCCAATAAACTACTCAGAAGAAGCCAGAAGTGGCTTTGTGGTTCAAGTGGTAAAGCACTAGCTTTGAGCACAAAGAGGCTCAGGGTCAGTGCTCAGGGTCAGTCCTGAGTTCAAGCAAAGGACCAGCAAAAACAAAACAAAACAAAAACTACAAAACCTTCTAAAGACTTAAAGGAAATAATATGATCATTACCATCATGGTCACCATTATCTGCGTGGAGGTTGCTACGATTTGAATATGAAATCTCCCTCATGGCTTTATGTGTTCAACATTTAACCTCAAATTGATGGTGCTCTTGTGGGAGGTTGGGAATATTTTAGGAGTTAGGATGTAGGTGGGAAAAGTACTCCCTTTGTCTGCTTCCTATCTGCCATGAGGTGAATGTTCTGCTCCATCAAAAGCTCCCACTACCATGATATCTACCCACACATTGGGGCCAGGCAACTGTGAACAGAAACCTTGAAACCATGAGATAAAAATCTATCTTTTGGGGCTGGGAAGGTGGCTCAGTGGTAGAGCACTTGCCTTGCATGCCTGAGGCCCTGGGTTCAATTCCTCAGCACCACATAAGAAAAAGAAAAAAGCCGGAAGTGGCGTTGTGGCTCAAATGGTAGAGTGGTAGCTTTGAGCTGAAGAGCTGAGGGACAGCGCCCAGGCCCAGAGTTCAGGCCCCATGACTGGACCCCCCCAAAAAAATCTATCTTTCTTCCTTGAAATCGTTTTTTTCAAGAACTTTGTCATAGTGATGGTAAAAGTAACTGATGCTGGTACCAAGACCTTTTCTTTACTCTCCTTACAGTCAGCAATGTATCTTGAGCCAAAGAGTAAGGCAAGTTCCTCAACCTTGGGGTACTGGTATGGCATTAAGTAAGATCTGGTGACTCATTATCTCTTGCCAATAAGATGCCAAAGATTAAGCCAGCTGCCGGTGGCTCACACCTGTGAGCCTAGCTGCTCAGAAGGCTGAGATCGCAGTTCAAAGCCAGCCCAGGCAGGGAAGTCTGTGAGACTCTTATCTCCAAGTAGGAGAAACCCAGAAGGAGGGTTGTGGCTCAAATGGTAGAGTGCTAGCCTTGAGCAAAAAGAAACCCAGGGACAGCACCCAGGCCCTGAGTTCAAGCCCCATGACCTGCACGCACACCCACACACACACACACACACACACACACACACACACACACACACACACACACACACGAAGTCAAAGGTTAAAACATCATGTCTCTCTCTCATCTTAACCCGTACTAACCCATGGCTACACTACTGAATCACTCAGAAGACAGGACCCCAGAAGAGGCTGCCTACTTCCTGCTGTAATCAGGTCTTCTGGAGTCCCCTGCTCCATGAAGTAGATGATGATGGTGAAGCTTCAGCATCAGACAGACCCTTGCCTCATAACAGGACCAGCAAGAATCTCCTCGCCCCTGCTGCCCCTCCATACCACTGCAGGTTTGCTCATTCATCCCATGGGACATTGGCTAGCGGGTCTCACAGGGCCTCCTTCCTCCTCATGCTCTGTTCTCAGTTCAGTGTATGAGGATTCTTAAGCTCTGCTCCACCCACAAGGGGGAAACCAGCTAGCATGTGTTGTCTCCCACCGTAAGATTCAGGTCTCTCCACTAGAAGACTCCAAATGGTCAGGCTTGTTTATGACCCTCCTCCCGTAGCTCAAGTCCTGTGTCATTGCTGGTGCTGCATGCTGTAGGAAATTAGTCAGGAGACCACAAGAGGGGGTGACAGTCCTGGCCCCTGAGGCTGACTGGCTGTGTGGCAAGTTGCTCAGCCTGCATTTGCCTCAGAGTTCTTACCTAGAGAAAAGGGATAGTTATGGCATCTTTCCCGTAGGGTTGTTAAGCAGATTAAGTGGGAACAATGGCTGACGAGTGTTAAGCACCGTGTCTGGTACATGATACATCCTCCATCACAATGAATTGCTGGGATGGTTATAGTATCATTATCGTCATCATCATCACCCTCTTTCTCAGTCAGGGTGCAGAGAAGAGCCAGTAGTAAGCAGATAAGTAGATTCAACAGATTTATTTATAGATGTGATATACATAGAGGGACTCATTGTAATAAGTTTATGCAGCTGTGGGGACTGGCTACATAAATCCTATATGTGTGTGGAGCACACAATGAGGAAGCAAACACCATGGCCAGAAAGAATCAAGAATCATTTGGGCATAAGCTGAGGCCTGTCAGCTCTAGGTGACAGCCAGGGAGGAGGGAAGGAAGGAAAAAGAGAGAGGGAGAGGGAAAAATGTACAGTAAGACACTTCAGGGTATCTGATCTCAGCACTTCATTTATCTGTCTACTAATTGATAATCTATATCTGTCAGCTATCCATCTGTCTATTATCTGTCTGTCTGTCTATCTATATATCTAACTCCCTGTCTACTTACTTACTTACATTTGCACAGACAGAATCTCCCTAAGTAGCCCATAGTGAACTCATGATCTTCCTTCCTCTGCCTCCTAAGCACTAGACTTGCAGGCACGTACCACCGTCTTCCAGCCTCCAGATCCCATTCAGGCCTGGCATCTCCCAGAAGGCCTTCTCTAAGTACAGATTGGACTCAGTTCTCTGGTCATAGTGTAAGGGCCTGGCTTTTCCTACCTGACTGTAACAGTGATCCTAACACAATCTCAGCATTTATGAAGCTTGTTGAGTATCTGGTGCAGAAAGACGTTAATCCATCTGTGGTAAACCAGGCTGTCCCAGGGGCTGTCACTAAAGCCAAAAGGAGCCCTGGGTTTCTCTGTCTCCCATTGGGGGAGGCAATAAATAGACAAATAAAGGTGGATGTGGAGCTGTGAAGGCTGCGTAAAAATACTGTTGTGGGAGCCTCTGGCATGTGTGAGGCCAGCAGCATCAGGAAAGTGAACAATGGGCTGAGGAGATGGTGTTTAACTCCTGCAGCTGGTTCATTGCTTCTGGTGTCTAAACAATGGTAGCCTGATCCTACAGAGATATTAGTTCCAAACAGACAAGAATTGTTCATGTGAGACTTATTTTGTCACCTGGTTTGGGGACAAGAAGGATCAGATGATCTAATATACACATGGCACAGGTGACAGATACAGGAGGGACCTTCTTCTTAATAGCCTAAAACTTACATTCTTTGGGGGAGGGCCTTATTTTTTTAAAAAATGACACATATAAAATTAGATGCAAATGAGGGTGAGAAAATATCACAACAAAGTGCAAATTTTCAAATTGCTGACAAAAATTGCAAACACCATATCCAGCTACGTAAGAATATTCTATTAATTAGATGCTTGAGTCACCACTACAACACTCTTTGGCTACATTTTTTTGAGCTGCATACTTTAAGATTGCTTCTTCCTAGGACAATTTTGTGATATCATTTTATAAAGAGTGAGTAGAAATGTAATTCAGCCTTTTTGTCTAGCATGGTTGGTCAAAAAGATTACATTGAGAGCAGGATTGCCTCAAACACAGATCTTAGCCATGGTTTACAACCCTGCTACATACTTGAGCCTTCCCAGTTCAAGAGTTCTGACTTGTTCTAGTTTGCAAAACTCCTCTAAAGACATAAAACAAATGCTTGGTATACCATAGCACAAATGTATTAATGGGTACCTTGGCCTGTTTTGTGAAAAGGAAATTTCTATTTTTTGTGGATTTATTTTTATCTTTTATCTTTTTTTCATTATCATTTAGTGTACAAAGGCGTTCCAATTCAACATGTCAGCTTGTGATTACAATGCATCTTGATCAATGTCACCCGTGTGTGTGTGTGTGTGTGTGTGTGTGTGTGTGTGACATTTTCTTGATCTATTCATTTATTGTAGAGCATCTGGGCTATTTCTGTTCCTTGCATAGTGCAGTAACAAGCATTATTGTGCAAGTGGTTTTACTCTATCCTGACTTGTAATCTTCTGGTTAAATGCCTAAGAATGCTATTGCTAGATCATAGGGTAGTTCTATGGGAAACTTCTATTTGAACCAGGCATCGATTTAACAAATGAATTGTCAATAGGCAACCATCCATGTCTCATGATTAGAAAACCTTTCCACAGACTAGCTTCTGCTGGTGGACATTTCCTATGGTGTCCTCCTCTTGGTCCAGGCCATCCTACACTCAATCTGCAGCATCCATTTGTATTACTCCCTGACCCTGAGTGGGGTGTGGGAGGCTGTAAGTGTATTTCTACACCAGAGTGACCAGCAACAACTTCACTATGTGCAGCAGTGACTCAACAACATAGACAGAGCCTATCAAACCCAAAATTAAGTGTTTCCTGCATGAAACCTGCCTTAGCCAGATATTCAAGCCACTCAACACTTGGAGGGAATGAGAGTGGAAGAGTAAAGGTTGAAAGAGACAAAGGTCCTAACAGACAGTTACCAAAATGTTTTGCAATTTTATCAAATTTTATTTCACTGCCAGTGAAGGAGAGAGGATCTTGGAGGGGTCCTATAATCCTGTAAGATCCCTGCAGGCAGTTAGGGGGGTCACATTCCGTAGTTGTCTGCCCAGATACATAAAGACCATACAGGACCACCTTCACTGCGAAGTCTCACCCATAAAGCTTGTCTCCCAGGCTATCAGTGAGATAACAATGTCAGGAGAAATTAGCAAAACAATATTTATAAAAACCCCCATCAGCTAGCTGCAGGTGTTCACGCCTGTAATCCCAGCTACTCCTGAGGCTAAGATCGAAGGATTGCCTTTTAAAGCCAGCCCAGGCAGGAAAGTCCATGAGAATCATATCTCCCATTAACCACCAGAAGTGGTGCTGGGGCTCAAAGTGGTAGAGGTCTCTAGGCTTGAGTGAAATTGCTCAGGGACAGGTCCAGGACCTGAGTTTAAGCCCTTCCGCTAACAACAACAACAACAAAAACCCCTTATCAGGATGTCTGGTCCACAGCCAGGACAGTTTTTACATGTGATTCTTCAACACTTCTTTTTTAAAAAATGCTACTTTGGGCCTTAAAAAGTTTAATTTCTTCTCCTTGGAGATCAAGTAAGTGTACTGGATTCTCTGTAGCATCTTGCTTCCATACTGATGTCCTCCTGTCAGCTCTGCCCCAGAGTGGATGCTAAAAAGGCCATCTTTCTTCCCACTGTGGGTGCCAGCCCAAAGCCAACTCCAGGTGACTCACCTTCATCAGTTGATGGGCCTTCTGGAGACGCAGAGGGTGCCGTGTCCAACCATGAAGCCTGCCTCTGAAGAGGCAGGGAGGGCCCTGTTCCTCCCGAGCCCGGCACAGAGCGCCTCATTCCAGCACCTTTGGATAAGATTCCACCACGGGAGAGAACAGTGATTGAAGGGGGCCAGCAAGCTCATGGCATGTGGAACTCCTGAGACATACTGCGAAGGCCCCATGAGCTCACATGCGATGAGAATCATATCTCCAAATCAGTTTTCTCTATCCAAGGTGCTAATTTCCCAAAGACGCCTAATTAGCAATTCTGCTAAATTAGTTTGCACCACAGTACATGAGAAAGCATGGGCTTGGGAGCAGCAAAATTAGCCTGCCTTTGGTGATGTACTTCTCACTAGTTCCGGCCTCTGGTGAGATGTTAAGGTGACCCCTAACTATTTGGACCTCAAACTTTCTTTTAGTTATGAGCTATGATTTCATAGTACGTGGAGGCTTGGTCCATCAACAGCCTCTCCTACTATCACTTCCGAATAACTCAGCGGTTTGGACACATCGTGGGATGGCCCAGGATCTGCTGATAGTAATGAAGATTTCCTTTCATGGCAACAACATTTTGAACAAACTAGGGAATATATATGGCAAACTTCCATCAGATAGAATGTACCAAGTTTGAAGGGCCACTCTTGATTATGACTAATATATTATAATTAGATACATATTAAGATATCTTTTTTCATATGAAATGATGTAGTAACCATTTTTTTAAGTGCAAAATTAAAAGTTGGCCCCAGATTGACTTTCGTGTTTTAAATGATCATTTCGCTAATTCTTGAGTTCTACGAGTCTGAGGATCTCAGCTTGAACATGAAGCTCAAAGTCTGTTCCATTTGGGAAGCTGAGTCAAGACCCATCATCTGGGATTTTGTTCATTCCAGAAAGAGTAGCTCAGGCCTCACCTTTGGGTTTCGAGGTCACATTTTTATGACCCTGGATCTTGCCAATGGTTCAAACAAATTTGCCCACAGATGGGGTACACAAACTGGTTTACCCCAACATAGCCAAGATAAGGCAGGCATAAGAGATGTCACAGGCCTGTGCCCATGCTCAGAGTTTCTTACTTCAACTGCTGAATCATGCCAAATTCCTCAACATCTGAGACTCAGTTTCCACACTGGGAAAAGGGAAGATAGACATGCGTAGAAGCAATATGTCATGATATAAACCTGTGCTTGGTAAAACAGCAGAGCTTCTAGCTCAAGAGGCCCTGGGGGTAATCTAAACGTGTATATCAAGGCCTGTGTTATGCTGGATTCCCCATTCTCCCTATCACCTGAAATTTGGAATTTCTTATAGCAGAATCATGTGAAAGGACTTTTAACAACCCGTGGCTCATTGGCCCATTTCACTTTGTGAAGAAGAATACTGACACCCACAACAACACTTGTAAAATCTAGTCACATTCTGCTAGAGCCAACATCTGCATCTCACTAATCAATGCTATTAAAAAATTAACTGGTACAGGGAAATGGGTGTAGATGTAGATGTGTTAATAGCTTGAAGTTAGGCCTTTGCTTGGGTAGATGACAAGGTAAAGGCGTATCTGAATTTGAATCCTAGATGTAACAGGAAGATTACTCTCTCAAACCTTAGTTTCTGCATCTATAAAATGGAAACTATCTATATAGCAGGAGTATTTCAAGAATTAAAATGAGAATATTCATCTGCATTCATTTGCTTGGGTTATCATAACAAAGCAGAACACACACTGTGAGACTTCAAGCTACAGATACGATTTCCTTATACCTCTCTTCAGGCTAAAAGTCCAGGTACAAGGTGATAGAGGGGTTGATTTCTTCTGATGGCCAGGCCATCTTCTCCCTGCATCTTCAAGTATTCCTCCAATGTATGACTCTGTCCTCAGCTCCTCTTCTTACAAGGGCACCAGTCATATTGTATTAGAGTCTACCCTAATGGCTTCATTTTTTAAATCTTAATTACTTCCAGATATAGTAACATTCTGAAGTACTGGGGATTAGGTCATCCACATATGAGTTTGGGGAAGGACATGATTCAGCTCATAACAGTAGACAAAGCACTCACAAAATAAAATGTACACAGTGTATACATGGTGAACATATCCCATCCCATTCCAAAAATGACCAAGATTAGGAGGGAAAGGGAGGAAATGGAAGTCTACAAGTTCTGCTGTTTATTCGGGTGCATGACTGGCCCTCAATCTCTGAGCTGCTTCTTTCTGCCCTGTTCAGTACACATGGCTCTTCACTGCCTCATTTTGCAAATGAGGCATAGGACAACCAACCAATCAGAGAAGACCTGTGATGTCTTAGCTTTGGGCTGCGGGCTCATCTTTTATGAGAAATGGGTATTTGGAAGGTCACTTCTTAATGGTGTTATCCTGCTCTGTGACATTCTAATTGGTTGCTAAATCGTCTTTAATTCCCAATCAGGTCTGTCCTATGAGTTCCTGACCACAGAATGGTGAGAAAGCTAGTGAGTACCCCCAATTTTTCATGTGAATCTAGATGTGCTCTAGGTACAAAACACACGCCAGATTTAGAAGACTTTCAATATGAAAGAAATAATGTAAAATATCTCATTAGTAATTTTTATATTGATTAAATGCCAAAATAATAATTTGGCTAAAATGATGGATTCAATTTAATAAAATATCTGATGAAAATTAATTTCATCCAGTCATTTCCTTTCCCTATTTCAGTATTCTTCTAGAAAAATTAAATTGCCTATGTAGCTCTGAGTGTATTTCTGCTGAAATGCACAGCCTGAGAAAGGGGCATGGGCAATGCTTGTGAGCTATATTAGTATTTCTTAAGATGGGTTTATCATCACAATTACTTGAGGGAGGAGGGGTGGGGAGATTATCCTAAACACAGATTCCTAGAATCCTTCAGGGACTATTTTTGGTAGTCTAGAGAGTGTGTATTTCTGGATCTGTGCCAGGCATTGCTGAAACTATGTGTGCATTATCTCCTTGAATGCACACATCAAATCCACATAAACATGGTAATTTTGCCCATGAAGAAACAAGGGTTTGAGAAGATAAGGTATATGGCCCAAGGTTTGTCACCTAGTAAATATGCAACAGTGACTGATTCCAGAGCCTCCTAACTTTATAGCATTTGAGGTGCCCCACTATAATGACTCCCCAGACTTACAAATCCCAGTCTCCTAATGCTAGACTCCAGACAGGTAAGCCTGGCAGCATCTCATTTTACCATCAGACAGAGCTACAACTGTGGTATTCTGAGCTCACAGACAAAGGGTCTCTGCCAAGTTCCTGCCAAGGGCATCTCTCTAGAGATGGTGTGAAAGTCTGATCCAAACACAGACTAATAAAATCTCATGTTCTCCTGGAGCATCATAAATGGAAGAGACCTTGGTGATTATCTTATTTTCGCATTGATATTGGCTTTTCTGTTGTGGAATTTTACTCAGTTAAGAAGAGTCCAGTAAAAGGCTGCTGCTATTCTGACCCAACGTGGCTGAGCCTAAAGATTTTTTATACCCTGTGCTGTGCTCTGATTGGTCACACCCTATGCAAATGAGGCATAGGACAGCCAACCACTCAGAGAAGACCTGTAATCTCTCAGATTTGGGGTGTGGTTTATCTTTTATGATAAGTAGGTATTTGGAAGGTTGTTTCTTATTAGTCAAATCCTGCAACATTCTGTGTAATTCCCAATCAGGTCTATCCCGTGAATTCCTATCAGGGTAGGAAGGCTAAGAGAACTTAAGAATTTGGAAGAGACTAAGGAGAAGCAGAGGAAGGACACTGTATTCCCTGCTAGGATTCTTTGAAAAAGTCCCACATTTTCTGTCTGATCTCTGTTAGCAAAGCCTTCCACTCTAGTATGTTCTTCAGGGTCCCTGGCCCTAACTAATATTCAGCATTACTCAGCCTTCTAACTAAATCTACCCATTCACTAATACACAGAATAGAAAGAAAGTCAAAGTGGAGACACATGGGCCAAAAATTTACAACTGGAGCTGAGACAGTGGTCCCAGACATTGCTATCGAAAAGTCTAGTGTCAGGGCTGCGAAGGTGGCTCAGTGGTAGAGTGCTTGCCTTGCATGCCTGAGGCCCTGGGTTCGATTCCTCAGCACCACATAAGCAAAAAGAAAAAAAGCCGGAAGTGGCGCTGTGGCTCAAGTGGTAGAGCGCTAGCCTTGAGCTGAAGAGCTGAGGGACAGCGCCCAGGTCCAGAGTTTAGGCCCCACGACTGGACCCAAAAAAAAAAAAAGAAAGAAAAGTCTAGTGTCCTTTCCTTTTACACTCACATATTCTTTCTTTTTTTGGTCTGGTCGTAGGACCTGAACTCTGGGCCTGAGTGCTGTCCCTCAGCTCTTCAGCTCAAGGCTAGCGCTCTACCACTTGAGCCACAGCGCCACTTCTGGCTTTTTTCTTTTTGTTTATGTGGTGTTGAGGAATCGAACCCAGGGCCTTGAGCATACAAGGCAAGCGCTCTACCACTGAGCCATCTTCCCAGCCCTACACTCACATTTTCTAAACTTACATTGTCAGCAGCATTCTTTTCCCCAAACAAACCTAACATGGAAACCTACATTTACCAGCAGATCACAGGAAAGACCCCTGCCATAACAGAGGGATGGGCTTTTTAACAAACGATGCTAGAACAATGAGCCAAAAGAAAAATGAACTTTGATCTAAACCTCATACTTTATAGAAAGATATTAATTCAAAGTGGATCATAGATATAAATGTACAATGTGAAACTATACGGTGGTAGAAAAAAAAAGAGGGATGAAATCATCAGGGCTTAGGGCTAGACAAAGAGTACTTAGATATGACTCAAAGAAGTATGATCTACAAAAGAAAAAAATGATAAATTGAATTTCATCAAAATTGAAAAGCTTTGCTCAGCAAAAGACTTTGTTAAGGGATGGCAGGACAAACTGCAAACTAGGAAGAAAAATAAATCTGCGCTCTGCCTATCAGACCAGGAGCTTGTACCTGAGGTGCTGAAAGTCAGGGCTGAAGAAGAGCATGCTGAGAGGGGACATAGAAGGCCCTGCAGGAATCCACTTAGCAAAAGTCAGTGGCTTGGTTGGACCAGGGATGGAGAGACATGATAGAGTCAAATCAAAAGCCATTTCCAAAGGATCGGGTGTCAGGTATGAAGGAAAGAGAAGAATTAGGGCTGCTTCATGGTGTATGTCTGGGCCAATGGGAAGTCAGCACGTAACTGTAGAAACAGACAGCATTCATGGACAACCTTCTCTTCTCGTCTCCCCTTCTAGAGGCAGATAACTTATCTCTGGGCTGACCCCGGCTCAGTCCTGTGCTTTCACTATGTCCTCGAAACCCTTGCAATGGTGGTTCAAGTGACTGTCATGTCTGTACGTACCACCTTTACCAAAATCATTGCCGCCACAGCTCCACTTCTAGTGAATGGACTCAACCGGAATGATTGGGTTCCCGAGGGCCCGTTCCTTCGTCTGAATGACTGTTCTCCCGGCCTGCCTCCCCCTCCCACCCCATCCCACGTTCCATGCTATCCCCCAAGCCTCTCCCAGGACTGCGGCTGAGTTCATGGTGATCTTTATGGTGGAGAAAGTAATTTCAAGAAGAAATATGCATACAAATATAACACCACCACCACCACCACCACCGCCAGTACGACCCTACCACCTCAACCCCAGCAAACAGAAGTCAGCCAGCCAGCCATCTACTTAGTGACACCACAGAGAGGAGCCTCCGTCCCCCTGCAGAGCCCAGCTGTGACAGGGCCACACTGCTGGCCACCTCTTACAGGGGATCAGAGGTGGGTGAAGATTAGACCATGTGGCACACAGGCGGTTCAAGAAACAGGGCTGGGAAAAAACTGTAGGCTGATGGGAAACCCCAACCCACCACCCCATCCAAGTCCGCAAGGGTGACATTCTCAGGGCACTGGGTTCCATTTTGGGACAGTGTTTGCCACTTTTCCTGTCAAGCCCCAATGCTAAGCTCTTCACACACACACACACACACACACACACACACACACACACACACACACACACACACACACACACACCCTGATTTATCATACCATCACACAGGTGATTCAGTAACGTGGCCTGGGCAGCATGGCATGGTAGAACACAAGAGTCAATCCCAAGCTGCCTGACACTAAAGGTCTTCACTGTTAAGCAAATGCTCCCTCTCCCCACGCCCCACCCCCATCCCCTGGACAGAGCAGAGAAGAAGATGAAAGCAAGCTGTTCCCACAGCATCCTCCTATCTGCCTGCTCAGAGCACTGTCTCAGCTGAACAGAGCCAGAGCTGATCCCTGGCACCAGGTTCTGTGGACAGAGCCTATCACCCACCTTCTGAGCAATGAACATTTACCGCTGCGTGACCTCTTCCCCACTGGATGGTACCCCTGCTGGGCCCATCCACCTACCTGAAGTATCTGACACTGACTGAGCATGAATTCAAACATAGGCCTTTCGAGTTCAGAACCTGTGGGGTTTACTGACAGCCCAGTTTCATGCCCTATGCACTGTCTCCCAAGAGTAAGATGGTTCCCATGAAGCATGCTCCCTTGCCTTGTTCGCTCTTGCTTGTGAGCTAGGGAAAGCTGGCTACAATGGGGTAGGTATCAGTGGTTCCCAATGTAAGGAGGGGGGGGTTGAGCATGATGACACATGCCTGTAATCCCAGCACTCAGGAGGCTAAGGCAAGGGAGGAGTTCAAGTTCTAAGCCAGACAGGGATCCATAGCAAGGACCTGACTTGAAAATAAACAAGAAGATTTGGGATGGGACAGACAGAGAATACTTTAGCAGCGCACTTGTGATCAGCCACCTAGAGCAGGGAGCACAAGTGGGCAATCAAAACCATGGCTTTTGGAGCCAGGCCTCTCTCTCTCTCTCAGTGTCAGTTGTCAATCACCAGCTACAAGACCATGTGACACTCACTCACCCTCCTGCTTCATCATGTATAAGCCTCTGGTAATGAGAGTCCCTGCCACATAGGGTCGTGTGAGGGGTGAATGAATGGGATATGAAGGCCTTTGGACCGTGCCTAGCATGCAGTGGGCATCTGATGGATTAGATTAGTTTTGATGATTATTACCACTCCATTCAACGCATTTTCTACATACTCCATACCTCGCCCTCATATGAGGCAATATAACTTTTCTGTATCTGCTTATTTCTCCACCCCTTCCCACACCATCAGTGCAAGGATCCTGGAGAGAAGCCGAGTGTCTCAGGCTCGTCGGCTGGGAACCCTGAAACCCCAGTATTGGCTGGATTATTCATCCTGAACACCAGACAAAGGCCTGAGCTGGCTTTGTATCTAACCGAATTGATTAAGCCTCACGTTAGCTGGGGATAAAGCTTCTTACCGAATAACTAGACTTTTGCTGAGCCAGGATGATAAATTCATTCTTAATGCATTGATTAGAGAGAGAGAGAGAGAGAGAGAGAGAGAGAGAGAGAGAGAGAGAGAGAGAGAGAGAGAGAGAGAGAGTTTTTTCCTCCCACCCCTTCTGTGATTTTTCAGCGCTTGTTGGACATTCTTGGTGTTGAACACCGCCATCTAGAGGGAGTATGGAGAATTAGAATTGCACCTTCAGCAAATGCAATCTTTTTTTTTTTTTTTTTTTTTTTGAACATCAGAACTTAACACAATCCATAAGAGGTTCAAAGCAGAAACCCTGGGAAGCCAAATGTGTTTACAAAATGACTTCTAGTAGTTACTTATTACTCTGGGAATGGCATCCTTCTTATTGCAGACCCTGCTGCATGGCTCAGCTGTTCCCAAAACTCTTCTGTCAGACATGGCTGTGGCTCACTAAAGTAGTCAGTCCTTTTTTCTTTGAGCACCTACTCAGTGCTAACTACACTGGCATTGTGAGGCATGCAGATAAAATAAGGAAGGGAATAAGAGAAGGATCTAAACTACAATGTGGACAGGAAAAGCCAGACGCCCCATACCAATGGCTTCCCGAAAAGGCCATGGGATGCACAGGAAGGGAGGGAGGGAAAGACTGACCTTAACCAGCATCCACCACAGGTCCAGATGTTGTCTCCATGTGTGCTTTAGTGTCTCACGCGCTGTTCCTCATCCCACCTATGGGGACACAGAGTCTCAGAGAGGTTAAGTCTCTTGCCCAGTGCTGCATAGCAGAAAGGTGGAAGAAACCAAAATTCCAGTCCAGAGCTGCCTGACTCAGAGTCTCTTTCTGTGGTCCCAAGTTGATTGTTGGAGGAGGAGAAATGGATGGGGAAATTAGCTTTTGAATCATCTCAGTGGGAACAAGTGTTTGTCCCCAGGAGATGCATTCAGTTTTCAGAGGGAGTCAAAAAAAATCTTTCTGAGATGTCATCCAAGGGATTATGGGATTTGAGGGTTTCATTACTTTTTTTTTTTAAGCTTGAATCTAAGATATGAAAACTGTGCTCTGTCCCACTTCTGGTACACTGGCTGAGAAAATACGTATTTCTGGAAGTCGGCAAACGTGAGGAGAAGGCATGGCTGATGTTGAAAGGGACTGTGTTCTTTTGGGGGGGAGAGGGGACACTGTGTCTTCCTGTGTCTTCTCTATCCTTATGTTCCAATCTGAGGCAAGAGCTTGTTTGTCAAGTACTCATGCAGGAATCCCCAGAGCCTTCACAGCTCTTCCCCAAATCTCACAGAGAAGTTCATCTCCATCTCAGAAATAAGGGTGTAGGCTGATGATAAAATGAGACACCCCCCCCAACAAGGTCGTCAGTGTGTTAGCAGTGAACCAATGGGGACCCTGAAGACCCCAAATACAGGCAGATTATCTGCCCTGTCTCCCAGGAGAGACCCTTCCAGAGCAAAGAAATTCACACCCCGGACATACACACAATGGCATACTACATCAAGGAAAGTCAGTGTAAGGGGGAGGGCATGGAACCTGACTGTGGAGGGCTTCTTGAAACACTAGGCGTTGCCTAACGTCCACTCAAGAGAAGGTGGCAGTGGCTGGGACCATCTAGTTGTCCTGTCATCGCCAAATCTGCAAGCAGGAAAGACTGTAAATGACATCATAAAGGAAATTGAAATCAAAGGGTTGCCTTTTGTTTCCACATGTACTCCATCTCAAATGTTCCTTTGCAAGGTAGCAAGCCTGGAAATGTCTCTCCAGCTGCTGCTTACGGTCTGGACTCAGATCTCCAAGTGGCGAGAATAAGTCCTCTCTGTGCATAAGAGCCAGGCGGCTCAGGTGATTGCCAATGGTGCTCGAGATACAGCCTGATTGTTTAAAGGGCTACGTCCAGTGGGCCAATGAGGTGGAAGGGAGATGGGGCCTTCCCTTGGTAGCCATAACTGGTAGCCACTGTGCCAGACCAGTCATCAGATGCCAGTGCAGTAAGTCCCCAACTTTGTCCTCAGCTCCCTAGAAACTCTCAGCTGACATATTCTGAGACACAAATGAAGTTACTGCTGCAAATTGGGGATAACAGTGGCTTTTTAATGAACCCTGGTGGCTCACTTATATACCTGCTCTTTTTCCACCTGTTCACTCATTCAATCATCAAAGAGGTAGAATCCAGGCCAAAAAGCAAAACCTTACACAAAGGAAAAAGCTTAAGAGAAATGTAATTCAGCCTGAGAATTCAGGAATTCCAGATGGCTATGGAAGCTGTAGAGGGAAATGAGCAATCATGGCCTGAATGGATCAACAGAGGCCATGTGCGGGAGGACAGATACGGACTCTGGTAATAATGAGAAGACAGCGGCAGAGCACTTGAAAGAGGAGCCTCCGGACCTAACTCCGGAGTGAAAACGGGAAATAACACAGACAGGGAGGGACAAAACAACCAAAACAGAAGCCTCTGACAAAGACATTATGACTTATTGCTCCTAAAGGACAGAGTGGACTGTATCATAAAATGTTAGTTTGATCAAAAAGTCTGAGGTTAGCCGGGCGCTGGTGGCTCACGCCTGTAATCCTAGCTACTCAGGAGGCTGAGGTCTGAGGATCGCGGTTCAAAGCCAGCCGGGGCAAGAAAATCTGTGAGACTCTTATCTCCAATAAACCACTAGAAAACCGGAAGTGGTTCTGTGGCTCAAGTGGTAGAGCACTTGCCTTGAGCTGAAGAGTGCAGGGACAGAGCCCAAGCCAAGAGTTCAAGCCCCATGACCGACCAAAAAAAAAAAAAAAAGTCTGAGGTTACTGGGAGCTCTGACTTGATGCCTATAATCCTAGCTACTTAGGAGGCTGAGATCTAAGGATTCTGGTTCAAATCTAGCCTAGGCAGAAAAATACATGACACTCATCTCCAATTAATTACAAAAAGAAAAAAGCTAGAAGTGGAGCTGTGGCTCAAGTGATAGAGCTCCAGCCTCTAAGCTAAGAAAGAGATGGTGCCTTGGCCTTGAGTTCAAGCCCCAACACTGGCTCATGCATGCACAATCCCCCCCCCCCCACACACACACACATACACACAAAATAGATTCTTCACCCAGCCTTGGGACTGAGTTTCCTGGTTCCTGGTAACTTGATGCAGTGGGAGAGAGGTGATTCTGAGAACCAGACAGGCCCCCATCAGTTCTTATCCTGATGGTTCCTTTTACTCTGTGTGACATTGAATATGTCTCCTCACCCTGTCTGAACTCTGCCGTAGATCTTACAAAGATGTCCGAGAGGAGTCATTCAAGGGGTCCGGAGACCCAGGAAGGAGGCATTTGGTACATTTGGCCAGCCTCTTCTCTTTCCCCTTGCCTTCTCTGTCTGGTGCAACTCCAGACAGAAAGTGGCCAAAATTAGAGATGCATAATGAGAGAGACTGGTCTGAGTTTCTCAAAATGAATCATATTCACTCCCAGCCCGCCAACTCCAGTATGAAATTGTGACTTCACCAAAAGCGAGAAAGAACTAATTCCCTACTCAGCTGGGCAGCAGGCTCCCTGCCTTTACAGGCTTTAATGACAAGCTGAGGTGCGAAAAAGTTATTAGTTAGGGAAGAAACAGCTCTTCTCTCTACTACTCTCACTTTCCCTCCAGCCACCCATCCTCCAGTGTTGCTGACCACAGAGGGTACTCAATCATGTGCCCGGGAAGAGGGGGGGAGGTGAAGGAGGCTTAAACTCTCCATCTCCTGTGCTGAAATCTTCCAACTCCTATGCTATTTAAACGTTCAATACTAATTTTTAACTTCCTTTAACTCAAAATATCCTCCTGCAACCACGGCCAGGAATTAGAAGCATCTTGCTGCGGGTAGACAAAAGTGGATATGTCTCCCACATCCCCTCTATGGAATTCCCACCTGCACCTGCCACAGATGACAGCGTCTGACTCGTATTAAGTGCCAAATGTATCAGCTGTATGCACAGTACCATGTCAAACACTATCAACTACCTCACCCACCACATACACATACCTACTGCCAACAAACTCAGTGGCTAGAAAGTATTACCGTTTGTTTTCCAGGTGATGTAGAAGTTAAACAACGTCAGCAAAATCACATAGCCGAGCTTTGACTCTGGGCTCATTCCACAGCTTAGGCTAACTCACAGCTTATCTCAACTGACAGGTTTTAGCATTAAAATGATAATGAGCCAGATGCTGCTAGTTCATCCCTATAATCCTAGCTATTATGAAGGCTGAGATCTGAGGATTGAGGTTAGAAGCCAGCCTGGGCAGGAAAGTCCGTGAGACTTTTGTCTCCAATAAATTACAAAAAGTCATAAAAATATTTTTTTAAAAAAGCTAGAAGTACAGTTGTGGCTCAAGTGATAGAGTGCTATCCTTGAACATAAGGAAGAGAAAGGATAGCACCCTGGCCCTGAGTTCAAACCCCAGGACTGGCACACAAAATAATAAAAATAAATAAAACCACAACAGGTAAATTGTGTCAGAACCACAGGAATATCGATTCCCTTTCTTTTCTTTTTTTTTGGGGGGGGGGTCCGGTCATGGGGCTTGAACTCTGGGTCTGGGTGCTGTCCCTCAGCTCTTCAGCTCAAGGCTAGCGCTCTACCACTTGAGCCACAGCGCCACTTCCGGCTTTTTTCTTTTTGCTTATGTGGTGCTGAGGAATCGAACCCAGGGCCTCAGGCATGCAAGGCAAGTGCTCTACCACTGAGCCACCTTCCCAGCCCTCGATTCCCTTTCTTCTTCCTCTTCTAAAGTCAAGTTTCAGGTAGGATAGACAGGAATGCATAGAAGTGATTCAAACCAACAGCAGCTCCCCAAGTATCTTGGCTGGGTTTTTGTAGGCAAGAACCTTAGAGACCTGTGCCAGGAACTCCAGTATGCTTGCCTTCAGGCAAAATCACAGCCCTGGACCCTGGGGGGTAAAAATGCTCCTGGAAGTCCTAGGGAGCTCAGCGTGGATTCAATCTCTACCCTTAGGCACAGACTCAAAGAGCAGAGATACAAAGAGAGGAGAGAGAGGAAAGGGAGGGGAACGAGGTAGACACGTGGCACACTGTGTAGATGGCGAGCCAAAAAGAGAATTCCGGGTGGTGGCAGAATCTGCATGTGGAGGCAGGGTGATTAAGACAGACAGTGCCCATCACCTCCCCATGCATCAACTGGGGTTCCGCCTCAGACTCTGCCACTCCAAGTGTGGCACTAGACAAATCACCTGGACCCCTGTGGTCTTCAGTTTTCATATCAGTAGGTTGAAGAGTAAAATAGCATTGATTTCCTCATTGTTGGATCAGATGCCCAGAACGCACTGGGAAGAGCCACTGTGAAACATCCACCCTGAATACTCACACCCTAGCTGCTGCCGCAAAGGGCTAAAGACTTGCCTCTTCTGCGTCCCACAGTTGTGTGGGGAAGAGCTCAGAGGCTCAGAGCCTGGCACATAGCAAACAATAAGAATGGCTTCTCTCAGGCCAAGCACTGGTGACTCATGCCTATAATCCCAGCTACTCAGGAGGCCAAGATCTGAGGATCCCAGCTAGAGCCAGCCCAGGCAGGAGTGTCTCTGTAAGACTCTTATCTCCAATTAACCACCAAAAAGTGAAAGTGACACTGTGGCTGTAGTGGTAAAGTGCTAGCCTTGAGCAAAAACAAAAGCTAGCCAGGCACCAGTAGCTCACGCCTGTAATCCTAGCTACTCAAGGAGGCTGAGATCTGCGGATCACAGTTCAAAGCCAGCCCGGGCAGGAAAAGTCCCTGAGACTCTTATCTCCAATCATCTACTCAGAACACCGGAAGTGGCGCTGTGGCTCAAGTAGTAGAGCACTAGCCTTGAGCTGAAGAGCTGAGTGACAGCACCCAGGCCCAGAGTTCAAGCCCCATGACTGACAAAAAAAAAAGCTAAGGGCCAGTGCTCAGGCCTTGAGTTCAAGCCCCAACCAGTACTGGCATCAATAAATAAATAAGTAAATGGCTTTTCTTCATCCTTTATCCCTTTTAGCCTTGGCACAGACTAAAAGCCCATCATCCCAAATAGACAAATCCCCCATAGACCCAGTTGCTCCTTTGTGCCAACAAGTGCCATCTAACCTCCCAGCCCATCCAGGCCCTGTCAGAGATCTCTCAATTAGTCTGTCTCTTGGAAGAGAAGTTCTACTATGGTCTCAGGGAGGGAATAGAAAAGGCAACCCTGTTGGCATCAATCTGAAATGCATTAATGCTCTAAAAGATCTCTGTTCTAACCCAGGAGAGTGAGCATGCAGCAAGTGCCCACCCAGCGCATGTAGAAGAGGGAATTGCTTACAGGTTTGATTACAGAAAATTGGTTCCTGTTGAAGAAGCAGCTGGTTATGGGGCTGAGAGGCAGATTTATAACTTGGGAAATGTGGTGGGGTGCCTGGGAAATAAATTGGTGCTATCAAAAAGCAGCCAAAACCAACCCAGACAGAACTTCTACTCACTTAACATGGTGGTGGGTATTTTATTGTCCAGGAGTAGAAGAATCAAGGTATAAGCACACACAGAGATGGTAGCCGTGTGTCTCGGTCAGTGTCAAGGTGCTTCGTCCATTTAACAGGTATCCCAATGTGTGAGGCTGCCTCTCGCTTAACAGACAAAGACACTGATGATTAGAAAAGTGATCCGTGCTCTGTGGAGCTGGAGTTAGCTATCTGGTCTACCCAACCTCAAAAAGGTTCACTTAATTATCCAACAGATAACATTTTCACCACACTACATTTGACAGGAGATAATAGCAGTCACATTTTGGGATCAGGGCAACGTATTTTTGTTCCCCATATACCCTTATCAAGCTGAGTGAGATAAGGAATGGTTGGAAGTGTCCGGGGAGGTGTGGAATCCTAGCAAATTGGACATTGCATTTCTTAAACTCCTTACCTAGGGCATCCTGATTTAACAGTCACCTAGTCAGTCTGTCAGGGACCAAATGTTTTGTGTCCCAGCCACCAGCCCCGCCTGCCCCCCATCCCAAAGTTAATATACTGAAACTCTGGAGGATGATGGGGATGTGTCAGAAGACAAAAGCCGAGCAAATTCAGTTATAGATTGAATTGGCTTATATTCACCACTCATGATTGGGAGAATTCACTCTACAAAATGGTTCACCAGAGCAGAAGTAGAACAATGGGTTTCATAAAGTAACAATGGGAAAACAATAATTTGATTGCTTAACATTAGGCTCTTTGGGGTTAGGACTACAACAGAAGGATTCCTTGTTACACTGACTCAGGTGGATAGACTCCCCTGTTTTTGGCAAAATACTGGTCTGTTTGAGCAGCCACCTGCCTCCTTAAAGTTTCAGTTTGGTTGTGTGGTATTTAGCATGGATAACTCCATTTTTATTTGGTCTGTCTGGGTTTTTTGAGGCCTAGTGAAGGAACTCAATGGCCTTCAATGACTGGAGGTTAAGAGATGGTATTTAGAAATGAGACCTTTGAGAACCAATTAGACCAGGAGGGTGGAGCGCTCAGGAGTGGATTTATGCCTTTATAAAGAGAAGAGAAAGCTGGGCACTAGTGGCTCAAATCTATTGTCCTAGATACTCAAGAGATTTAGATCCAAAGAATTACAGTTTGAGGCCAGCCTAGGCAGAAAAATCCACGAGACTCCATTAAACAGCAAAATGCTAAATGAGACTCTAGTAGTAGGGCATCAATCAGCCATGAGCAAGAAAGCTGAGTGAGAGCCTGTGACCTGCCTTGAATTCAAATTCCAAATACTAGGAAGAGGAGGAGGAGAAGGAGGAAGAGACAAAGACCTTCTCCTCTGCTCTTCTCCATGTGTGGACACGATGGAAAGATGGCCATCTGCACCCCAGGAAGAGGCCTTCACCAGACCAGATCTTCATCTTGGATTTCCCAGCCAGTTTCTGTCCATTTGACAAAGCAGACCAAAGTAAGACGTGGCCCAAAGGTGTTAACTCACAAATGAGGAAACTGTGGCCCAGAAGAGGTCTGTGACTTATCAAAGTCCAACTAAGCAAATAAATGTTAGGTGTGGCCTTGGCTTCCCAGTTCACCCTTACCACCTTCTACAACTCCCTGTGTCCATCTGCCTCCTGATTTCCTTCATTCCACTGCAAGAATTTCACCACTCCTAATTTAAAGAAAAACAAAGCAAAGCAAAACAAAACAAAGCCCAATCTGATTTCTCCATGTTGATAATGAATCCCTTAGTGGTCCAGCATTGTTGTTTTTTGTTTTTTGTTTTTATTAGAAAAGATCCACAAAAATCTTCATTTCCCTATAGATAAGGTAAAGATGCCACATGAATACCTGATAGTAAATACAGAAACTTGTATCTGGGGTCAAGATCTCAAGGAAATGTGTCTGGCTTGGCAAAGTAAGAATACCTGTTATTCATCTTTGACTCTATGGGTGTCCTGTGCCCATGGTGAGACACATAGGGGTAGTAAGATTTGAATCCATGGTGGGTGCTCAGTGGAAGCGAATCAATTTTAAAGTGGCAGGCAATGGTGCCTTTTCTCTCAGCCATCTTTCTCTCTTTCTCTCCATCTCCCCCCACTAGCAAAAGTTAACTGGTAGCTGTAATTATTCTCTATTTAAGCATCTTGGATTGGAATTCTGAGATTCTAGATCCCTTAGATAATGGAAACAAGAATTCTGCATTGTGTTTTAAATTAAACTGTTAGAGTCACTTTGTTAAAATGCATATGGAACTTTTCACAATCACCAAGGCCTTTAGCTATGCTCTTTCGACTTCTAAGAGAATCTATGCAGATGTTACACGGTTGGAGTTAATTGCAATTAAATCAATGAAACCACAGTCAATGGTTAATTATCACAAGACTGGAGAATAAAATGCACTCCTGTAAAAAGCTACATTTACGGGCATAATTAACACGGTTTTCAGAACAAATATTGTAATAAATGTGGTATTTTAAAAATCAATATTCAGTTTCAGGCTTCTAAGGCAATTGGCCTTAGAACTTTTTAAACCTTTCAATAAGATGGGAACACCTTTCCCTTTGTAGTATGTAGAGTATATAGAATCTTTACTTAAGGTGACCTGATATAAAGTTGAGAGTTAACTTAAATGTTATGGAAATTGTTATGCAGCTAAGCCTCTAACTTTCTCTATCATCTATTTATACCTGAGTTCAGTGAGTCAAGAATAACTTGAATTCTTAGAGTTGTGCCAATAGTGTCTTAAAGTTTCTTAGATTTCCTGCAATTAATATATGGTTTCCTCTGATTTTTGGCACCACAAAGTCAGGTCAGGCTCCTGTGCCTGTGTTCAGAAACAGAAGCATGATTCAGACACAAAGCATAATGAAACTTATAAGAAAGTGTAATGAAAATGATGAGAAAGTTTAAAAAGAAAAGAAAAGAAGGAAATATGACAGAGAAAGAAGATGACTAGACAGTTCCTCTATTTATTTTCAGCTCTCTTTAGGGTACTCACAAGTGAGTGTCTTGGGAATGGATTCTCCTGTCAGGATCTCCAGTTCAGGTCCTTTATGTCATGAACAAAGAACAGAGAAGAATGGAGACAGGTATTCTGGGGAGAGGTGGGGGGGAAGGAAAGCGAATGAGGGGGAAACAACATGCCCTCTAGCCTTGTTAGGGAAAATCAAGAAAGACAGGTGGGTTGTTGGGTAGGGATTAGATGGTCTTTCATTGGGTGTGAACTCCAGAGCGTTGACTGAATGATGGATGGAGCTTATGGAACAGATCATACCTGCATCTTGTCCAGGCTTGTTGGCCTGGACAGGGCTCACAGGGATGGCTATGAGCATGGCTCCTCCCAGGGGGATGGAGAGTCTCAAACTGAGATCCTGGGCATCGTGGGAAACTCAAAACCATTGTACAGGCATCATTCCTGGCCCTTGTGCATGCAACCCTAGGTGGATGGCTCTGCTTTCTGGATAAACTTTCCAGACATCAGGATATAACACCAGTTTGTCTGGCCTACCCAGTTTTTAAAATCAATGTCTTTATCAGCCTTGTTTAGTGGTCTGGGGTGTTTCCTTGAAAATCAGAGGTGTGTCTGTGTGAGGATTCGGGGAATAAGCCTTTGCAAATGGGCTTGACAGGTGTAGAAACTATGCCCTGCAACCACGGATCCTGCACTGACTGCCTGCCTCAATTTCAGCTATTATCAAGGTAGATTCAAGTAGCTTTGGGGGCTTTTATTCCTGCACTTTCTCGTTTATATGTAAACATATTCATATGACATCTGTTACTACATTACAACCAGACTGAGGTTCGAGCTGCTCAAGGCTCCAAAGACCAATATTCAGGAGATAATACTTCAACGCCAAGAATCAAGTTGATTTAAGGGCCAGAATCTTGAGGTGGTGAGGAACTATGGACCTCAATGCTCCATCTTGGAGAATATAGGGATTCCCAGCATCGTTACTGTTTTTTGTTTTATAAGGAGATGAAGGAAGTTGAATGGGAAATGGGCCAGCAGCCGGACTCTCATCACCCAGGGTGTGTGTTCCCTTTTCTTTCCCCCTTTGTGACCCAAACATGGCAATCAAACTTTACCTCCTGGAGCTAGCTACTGTGTTTTCTTAAAACAGACATATGACTTTGCTGCAGCTTAAATCTCACAGCAATTTACATGCCTTGTGTTAATTGAGACACAGAACTAAAGACCAATGAAGGGCCATTACAAAGCTCACCAGGTATTGTTTCTGGGTACTGTCAATGGAAAGAAAGATCATTTAGTGTGGGTACTGTAACCATTTAGGTGTCTTGATTTAGCAGTTTAGAATATGGGGCACAGGGGTGGGACATGAGGACAGAAACCTTGCAAATGTGACTGCCAAGGAGAACTCTCTGAAAGAGAGAGCAGCCTGATGACAAAACTTACAGAGACTCCTAAGGCAACTTCCCAGTGCTCTGATTTCAAAGGTAGACTGTGTAATGAAGGGGAGAGGTCCTTTTGAAAGCACTGTCATTGGCTTCAGATAACAAGTAGGGACTGTTTACTTAGATCTTTGACTTCGATCACAAAGTAAGAACTTCTGGACACGATGTCATAATGATAAGAAAACTTGGCAGAGCTCTACTGAGTAAGTGGACAAGCAGGTAAGCAGAAAAACAGAGGCACAGGCTCATAAGGCAGACGTGGATGCTCAAAGGGAAACACTAAGCTCTTGAACAGCCCAGGTATTTATTTATACGATAAACGCAGAGTCTGACTTAAAGTTATGCAAAGATAGGTGCTTATATTTGCTCTTAATCACCATTTAGTGTGATACTTTTATTACATGGGCTCAGAGTCTCTAAGACTGACCTACTTCGAATATTTTACCACTAGGTCTGGGCATTCCTTCTAGGAAAGAATGCATCCTGCCATAGATCTTTAAACTGGTGTTTATACTTGAGATAAAGAATTCATCCTGCCACAAATGTTTATCTTTTGAAAATAAGCATTTTGTGCCAGGAGAAGCCATTTTTCCCAGTATTTATTTCTTCAGGATACATCTCTCTTTTTTTTTTTTTTTTTTTTTTTCTGTTTCTGGGGCTTGAACGCAGGGGCTGGGCTCTGTCCTTGAGCCGATCTGTGTTCAAGGCAAGCCCTCTATCACATGAGCCACAGCACCACTTCCAGCTTTTTCTGTTTATGTGGTACTGAAGAATTGAACCCAGGGCTGCAAGCATGCAAGGCAAGCACTCTACCACTAAGCCACATTCACAGCCCTCTTTTTTTTTTTGTCAGGTTTTAGAGCACATTAGTTGTTTGGGGCCATTAGGCAAGGTCAAATGGAGAAAGAGTCTCCTGCTCTTTTTTCCCTTGTGCAGCTTATAAAGGATTGTCAGGGTTAAAACGAAGATGGTGTGCTTCTTTGTTTCTAAATACAGTATTTCTAAATTCCTGCTGCCCTTCACCATGTCTCATGTTCCCTATTATATCCTACCTCAGCCCTATCAGTCCTGAGGAGAGGATGGGTGACAACTGAGACTCACTAGGAGTCCAATGTGGACACCTGTTGGAGGGAGGGAGGTGCCCTGCTTGCTTAGGCACCAGAATCTGCTGAGAAAAGCAGAGCTTTCCAACACGAACCTCAAATCCTCACCATCCCCGGGGTGAATGCTGTGAATTTCATAGGCTTGTTTTTGTTTGTTTGCTTGCTGCTCCTGGGTTGATTCTCTACTGCACAGCACTGTGCAGAGGAAATAACCAAGATGGATTTTTTCCCTTGTAATGATGGTTAATAATTACCATAAGCAAAGCCAGTGTTGATTCCTGTGGGAAGAGGGGACTTCCTGTGTCAGCATCTCTATCTGTATTAGAGTTTATTATCACCATCAAATCAGCTGGGTAAAGAAGATGGAGTGGTGCCACGGAGGAAGGTGGCTTTCTATGGGAATCCCAGAATAAGCCCCAATAGCTCTCATCTATTTACTTCTTTCACCAGGGATCAAGCTGGATGTAACTCCCATTTCTAACTAACCAACAATAATTTATTTTTCTTTAAACATAGCTGAGAACCACTTCATCGATGAAGGTGAGATCCACACAACTAGTAAAATAATAATAATGTTATTTTCATTATATTATATATTATTGTGGAGCATATTATATATTATAATAGTATATGCATTATATCGTATATTGTTTATATAATATAATGCATATAGTATATATTCTATATAATATAAATATAGTTACATGTAATGTTATATATAATAGCATATATTATTTATTGCAATATATTATTTTTATTATTGTTATCATATTTTATTATTTTCTATTATTTATTATAATATAATACCTGTACCGTGTATTATAATCTGTGACATATTATATAGTAATCATGTTATGATTCCACAAATCCAGAGCACAGTACTGCAAGCACCCTGGTGGGGTATGTGGAGGGTAGGCTCTTAGCTCAATACCCTGCTGTGGGCATAAATGATGGAGGTGGAAAAGTCAGAGGGAGGCTATTTCCTCTAAATGTGTTTCTCTTGTACTCTGTGGGGGATATTACCTGTGGCTGCCACCTTCCACCTCAAGAATGGTTTGGAGGAGGCCACTTGAAGTGTGGGATGTGCCTTTGCAGCATCCTGAGCTGCTCACATTGGCAGGGCAGAGGCTGGCTCCTAATGGCTCCCTGATGTGAGGACAGCTTGGCCCTCCCTCAGCAGCTCTCCTGGAAGTACAGAGTCCCTCAGGGTCACAAAGACCACAATGAGTCTTAGCAGAATAAAGTCCAGGCTGCTCACCACTTGAGGGCCAATGTTAAGAAGCCCAAAGTTGATAGAAATGGGTCTGACTTATTCAAGGGCCAACTCTGAAGAGGCTGGAAGGGCTGTCATCCTCCAACTCCACTTTGAGGGGTTCAAGAACACCAAGGGCTTTTTTTTAGGGAAGGAATAGAGGTGCAGGATGTGTGTCCCTGTCCAGAACAGGATCTTCTATATCCAGAACATCCGCGTGGGCCTCTTGGAGCTAGCTCCTCTCAGACAACTCCAATAAAGAAGGTCATGACAAAAGCTCACCAGATACTCTAGGTGGTGTAAATCTAAAAAAAAAGAATTCACAAAGCCAGGTGCCAGTGGCTCACACCTGTAATCCTAGCTACACAGGAGGCTGAGATCTGAGGTTCACGGTTAAAGCCAGCCCAGACAGGAAAGTCAGTGAGACTCTTACCTCCAATAAAACACCAGAAAACCAGGAAGTGGTGTTGTGTCTCAAAGTGGTAGAGTGCTTGCCTTGAGCAAAAGAGCTCAAGGACAGCTCCCAGGCCCTGAGTTCAAACCCTACAACCAACAACAACAGAAAATCCACAGCTAATGATTCCTACCCCCGTAGAATGGCTCCTTTCACAATTTACAATTCTGGGCAAAAAGAAAGGGGAGTAACACTGACCAAAGGATTCAGGAAAGGACCAGCCTTGCAGAAGAACAAAAGGACAGGGACATGAAAGTAATTTCCAAAATAGAGGCCTCCTTACTTATTAGCCAACTGTGAGAGTTCTGCAGCACTCTGGAAGTCGTGGCGTCAAACTCTAAACACTCTTCACACCTTTTCCCTAAGAGAAAAATCTTCTCTGACTCCAAAGCCCAAGCAGGGCTGGCAATCTAGTAGAAACCAACTCACCTTCCACCTAGTCTCAAAACCACTTCCTGTTTTCCTGGGGGGTTGAGGAATAAAAGGAGAATGGGAAGGGATGAAGGATCCAATTCCACACTGCTTCCTAGCTCAGGCTTCGCTGGAGAATGATGGTGCAAAGCCTGACATTTACAGTGTTAGGAATTACAGGGGACTGGGCACTTTATCACTAAAATCACACTATTTTGAGACTAGCAAAGGACTTTTCATTTCCTGAAAGTGACAGGAAATTGAGGAACCTGCCTGAGATATCATCTTCAAAAAGGGGGAAAAAAAAGAATTGATAAAATAAGGGTGACCAGAAAGTTCTGTTTCACACGTATACCCTTCTACTCAGTCCCCTTTAGAATTATGATTATGATTATTATTATTAGTGTGTGTGTGTGTGTGTGTGTGTGTGTGTGTGTGTGTGCATGTGCGTGGTATGCCAGTTCCAGGACTTTATGCTGGCCTGGATGCTGTCCTTATTAGCTCAAGGCTGAAGTTCTGCTATTCCAGCTACAGCTCCACTTATAGATTTTGGGTCATTGATTGGAGAAAAGAGTCTCAGAACTTTTCTTGCCTGGGTGGGCTTCAAATCTCACCCCAAACTCAGATCTCATCCTTCTGAGTAGATAGGATTACAGGTGTGAGCCACCAGCACCTGGCTTTGGTTATGCTTTTATGACTGAAAAAATCAGCCAAACACCACAGGTGAGTGAATTCAGATCTTACTGCACATGCTCCTATGTGCTGTTGACAATCGGATGAATGATAAAGTAAAAATATCATTTTATAAACATCACACGTTTGTTCCATAAGATATATTTTTCCCCACTGGCACGCCAGCAAAATCTCTAATTGTGTTGTGAGTGTCAATATTTCTATGTAATGTGTGTTTTATTGGAAGTCATGTCAGATGAGACAGATTTCCCTGGGTCATTGCAATTTTTTTTAACTCCTTCCAATTTGGATGAACTGCTCTGTCGAGGTAGATGGAACTGAGGATAGTCAATAAAAGTATTAAAGCAATTCTTAGTAGGGGAAAAAAAAAGGGACTATAAGTTTTACATGAATGTCCAAACACGACTGCAGGGCTGCATAGACTAGTGGTTTCTCAGGAAATATTAAATATGTGCATTTCTTCCCAAATCACAGTCATACATGAAACTTCACCACTCCACTAGCTTGTACAGCTATGTCCACATGAATGCACAACTGCATCAAGAGCTGGTATCACACTTCACAGATGATACACCACAGGTGTGTATACATGTGTGTGTCTGTCCCTACACACAAGTTTAGGAGCTGTCTGTGATTATAGCATAGTCTTTACCCTCTACCCACAGTGCTGTGGTTTGTGACCTATCAACCCTAAGTCACAAATTCTACCAGTAGCTAAAGCAAGAGCACAGGCCCTCTCTTATGCAGGGACCCACTGTTTTCATGTCATTTATTACATGCAAGGAAAGATTTGACAGAGTAATTAGTCCCCCTCCCCCCTTTTTTTTTTGTTCATTGAGAGGCTGTCCTTGATCCTCTTTGTGCTCAACCACTTCAGCCACAGCACCACTTCCGGTTTTTGAGTGGTTAGTTGGAGATAAGAGACTCACAGGGACTTCTCTGCCCAGGCTGGCTTCAAACCACTATCCTCAGATCTCTGCTTCATAAATAAGTAAGATTACACGTGTGAGCCACTGGTACCCTGCCCTTCCCCTTTCGTTTTTGCTTATACTGGAGCTTGAACATAGCACCCTTACTTAGTTTTTTTTCTCTCAAGGCTGGTGCTCTGCCACTTGACTCACAGATCCACTTCTGGTTTCTTACTGATTCATTGGCTAGAAGAGTCTCACGGACTTTCCGGCCTGGGCTGACTTTGAACCGTGACCCCTCTAATCTCAAGCTTCCTTGAGTAGCTAAGATTATAGGTGTGAGCCACCAGGGCCTGGCTGCGTTTTCCTCTTCCCTTCATTGAAGTGTTTCTGCACTTTAGATCTTCCCCATCCCACCCTCTAAGGCCACAGCCACACCAAGCACACCCCCTTGGAATTCAGCACAGCTCCCTAGTTTGGCAGGACAAGGGACCAGAGCTGGGAGGAAAGGCTTTTCCTTTTTCCTGGGATGACCGTGGTTGTCACAGGACATGGCTATTTAAGGTGACCGCTGCTCCACATAAAGGCCGAGCATGCCTCCTGATGCCAGAGAGTGCTTCAGTACATTTATGTAGGGGTGTCTGTCATCCAGGGGGCTCTCTGGAAACAAGGGAATCTGGCACAAGGGTTTATCCGAGGAAGGAAGGGGATGCCAAGACTTCATGGGAATGTCCTGGTGACATTCAGAGATCTGAGAACCTTCTTAGAGGAATTCCCACAGCCCCAAGAAGACCCTGAACCTGCCAGCTGTGATATGCTCTCCACATCCTCCCCCACTTCCTCCCTGAAGAAGGGAGGAAGGGCTGAGGCTCGCAGGTGAGAGAAGAAGGGAAAGATGGGCCAGGAACAGATGCCAATAGTACACGGACAGCAGAAAGCTTGAGAAGAAGAAAGTAACCAGTTCCCTCCCAACCTCGGGTCCTTGCTCTACTTTCTAATTATTTCTTTCGCTTAAGGCTAGCATTCTATCACCTTGAGCCACAGTGCCACTTCTGAGTTTCAGGTTTTTTTCTCTTTTGGTGGTTAATTAGAGATGAGAGAATCTCCCAGACTTTCCTGCCCAGGCTGGCATTATAACTGCAATCCTTGGATCTCAGCCTCCTGAAGTAGCTAGGATTACAGATGCCCAGCCACTTTTTAATTTTTATTGAGTTAATTGAAGATTATGTTTAGAGAAGTTTGAGGTATATAGCTCCTCCCTACTAATGAAGACCTTACATTGTAGCCAGATATGGTAACACATGCCTCTAATCCCAGCACACAGAAAGCTGAGGAAGGGAGATATGGCTTACCTCAGCTTGGACTATCTATTAAGACTCTCTCAATAAAAGAAATAGAAAGGTAGTGCATGGTGTGGCTGTGGCCTAAGAGGGTGGGAGGAGAATGATCCAAAGTGCAGAAACATTTCAGTGAAGGGAAGAGGAAAGTTCAGCCAGGTGCCAGTGGCTCATGCCTGTAATCACAGCTACTCAGGAAGCTGAGATCTGAGGATCATGGTTTGAAGCCAGTCCAGGTTGAAAGTCTGTGAGACTGTTCTCTCCAATGATCCAATAAAAATAACAATATTGATACCATATGCAAACATTATTACTAACCAAAGTCTACAGATTATATAAAGGTTTATTCCTGGTTACAAATGTCCAAAATGACATGCTTTCCTCATTACAGATTCACTGAGAACCATTTCACTGCCTGTACCATTTTTCCTCATCGCTATTTCCTCCTCCAACCTCTAGAAACCACCTACCTTTTAACTGTCCCTATATTTTTCCTTTTTCTAGAATGTCATCGTTGGGATCATGGAGTCTGTAGCCTTTCCAAACTGATTTCTTCCACATAACAAGGTGCATGGAGGGTTTCTCTATGGATTTCTTTTGTGACTTGACAGCTTATTTCTTAGTATCATGAAGACAATATTGCATTGTGTGGATGTACCACAGTTGATGCATCCATTCATCTGTTCAAGGACCTCTTGATTGCTCTGCTGCTTCCAGTTTAGGGAAATGGTGAACACAAATTCTGTAACACTGGGATATGGGTTTCCATGTAAACCTAAGTTTTCAACCCATTAGGGGCTAGATCTAGGAGATGGATGGCCGGGCTATCTGCTAAGAATGATTTAGTTTAGTAAGAAATCACCCGATTGTGGCTGTATCATTTTGCATTGCCACCTGCAATAAATGGAAGGTTTGATGGTTTATGTCCTGGACAAAATTTGATATCATCTATGTTTTGAATTTGGGCCATTTTAATAGGTATGTAGTGGTACCTCATGGTTGTAATTTGTAAATTCTCTAGTGACATGATGTGGAACCATCTTTTCATTTGCTTATCAGCCACCTGTACAGCTCCATACCATGGACTATTTAGTATTATTCAGTGATGATAAAAGAAACTTTTGAGTCATGAAAATGCATGGATTAGCCTTAAATACATACATATTTTCTTTGATGACCTGTGTGCTGGTATAATTTGGCCATTTTTCATTAGGTTGTCTATCGTTGCTTAATTCAGAGTTCTTTTAAAATTTATCAGCTACCTGTTTTCTAAGTATTTTCTCCCAGACTGTGGCTTATGTTTTCATTCTCTGTCACATCTTCCTATTTTATTTCTTTTTGTCTGATGAAAGTTTTAAATGTATGAGAGGTGTGAGACTATGGAGAAGGAAAGGAAGGAGGTTATAAAAAAAAAGTGGAGCTGGGTTATGCATTAGATTCACTTTCATTTCCTGTGAGAGATAAGAAGGAAAAGAATGAAACTCTTGTTTAATCTTAATTTGGGTATTTTTTTGCTTGAAAGGGACATCCATCAGAAGAGCCACCCACCTGTAGCTTCAATAAAGCTGTAGCCTCAATAAAGCAGCAGGCTAGGCATATCTCTTGCAAAACTAACCACTCTTTGCTGGCTGCTGGTGGATCATACCTGTAATCCTAGCTACTCAGGAGTCTGAGGTCTGAGGATTGCTGCTTGAAGCCAGCTTGAGCATCAGTCTAGGAGACTTATCTCTAATTCACCACCAAAAAACTAGAAGTGGAGCTGTGGCTCAAGTGATAGAGCACGTGCCTCTAGTGTAAAATCTCAGGGACAGTGCCCAGGCCTGAGTTCAAGCCTCTCAGCCCTGTAGAGCATCTAGGCTCTTTCAATTTCAATCTTTGTAGGACCGAGGACAAACTAAAGCCAAAGGACTTCAGGATCTTGCTTCCAAAGACGACAAAAACTAAATCCAAACATCATGAAAAACACAGAAAGGATGGAAGGCAAGGGGTGGGGAATAATTGTGCTAATGGATGCATTCAGTGCTTTGGGCATTTCTTTTTTGAAAGCCCATAGATTTGGAATAAAAAAGAAATCCAATTTCAGTCAAAACCTGTGCCTTTGAACAGCTTACTCTCTCAGACCTAAAATTCAGCATCGGTAAAGAGAGCAGACTGGACATTTTATTTTTTCAAATCGTTCCATATCTTATCTTTTCAGAAGGGCAGCAATTTCTATTCCTTCGGAAGACGGTTGCATCATTTTAAAAGAGCTTCCGACTACTTTCCGTTCTCTGAGCACTCTCTGACATGGCCACTGGGTGGCAGAAGAAGACCATCATGATTCTATATCCGGCTGGCTGCAGCTCCACAGGGGAACAGCAAGCTAGCAAGCCATCTCCTGCCGGCACCAGATTAATAATAGGGCTGTAATTATCTTTACACAATCCCGACCGCAGCTCTGTTGTAGCCTAGCTGTTAAATTAAACTGCACCAATAAATATGCTGGGCAACGCTACCTCCCCCTGCAGTCTCCACCCTGGGTGGCTGCCAAGCTTATTAACATATCAAAACACAAACTCAACCCTCCCAACTCCCTTCATTTTCATAACAAAAGAAGCCCCCTTTCATCTCCCCTGCAACCCAATCTGTATTTAAATAGCCCTGTAAAGACTGATAACGTTATTACTTTA
The DNA here is from genome assembly GCF_024711535.1 of Dipodomys merriami. NCBI lineage: Eukaryota > Metazoa > Chordata > Mammalia > Rodentia > Heteromyidae > Dipodomys > Dipodomys merriami. The sequence goes on from NW_027203270.1 coordinate 9,600,808, forward strand.
TTTCTCTAGTCTTGCCCTGGGGATATCTCCAATCTGTTTCCTCTAGAAACTGGATAGCTGTGTTTTATTGGAAAGATGAATCACCCCCTACCCCAGTTGCTTTATGCTTGGGGGTGTGGAGATTAAACCTGTAGAAAGCCCCTCCCAACACTCCAGAAATCAGATCAGCCCAAACCGCTCCCATAATTCCTGATCATTGGATGATAGAGGTTCAAAATGAAGCTGGCACAACATTAAAAATAAAAGTGGGGCGGGGATGAGGGGTCCAGCAGGGAGGTGGGGGGAAGATGTTGAAGGGAGAAGACCGATCAAGATGCCGTGTATCCATAAACTGCTTCATTCAATGGCAAAAAAAAAAGTCAATATGTCATCTAAAAACTAAGAGTGAAGGAAGAGGTGGGTTGGGAGAGGTACAGGGGAGTATTGAAAATGGTGACAGTGATCCAGACACTCTTTTTAAAAACTACATTGTTGAATAGCAACTTTGTGCAACTACTTAAAGATACTATATATTCAATGTAAGGTATATTAAGTAGGTAGATTTCCTTAGATAGCCGATGAAGAGAACACCACGCACCATTAAGGCTGGAAAAGAAGTTTCTTTACAGACTGCTGCCCTCCACCTCACCCTCATATTCCCCCCCACCCCACCCTTGCCGTGCATGGTAGAGAGGCATGGCCAGAAAACAAGAGACCCACCCCCCTGGCCAGGACTTATCTGGGCCAAGGACAGGAAGAGTTGGGGCCAGGTGTGGGAAAGGTGTGACCACATTGGATCTGGATGTGACCCTAGGACCCTCCTATGGTCAGAAGGGAGACTTGTCAGGATGTGACCTAGCAGGCGGGGGGAGGGGGGGGTGTGTGGGGGGGTGACGGATTCCAGGTGAGCCAGTTACCTAGGTAACAGATACTAGGTGGAAATTTAGCCAATGGTAGGGAGGTATCTGCACAGGGCCTGCATGACCCAGGACAGACCTTACATTAAATAATAATATGTTTTTAAAAAAAAAAAAACAAAACAAAAACCTTCTTGTGTTTGGATTTATTCCTGTCCTGTATGCAGGATTGGGGCCTGGGGAGGGTCACTGGTACAGGATGGAATTACCAAGTTGAGGAGCCTGATCCTAAGTCTTCAAGGAGTCTTTAACTAGGGATGAAAGACACCAGCTGCTTTTGTGAAGCCCACCAAGAAAACACACAGCTTGTCGTCCAAGAAAACACACAGCTTGTCGTCCCTGCTTGTCATCTGTTTTATAGGTGCAGGTCATTTGCCATGGCTTTGGGATCTTGGTAAAGATCAATCCCATCCTTCCTGCCAAAGTCTCCCCAGGACAGACCACCTGCCTGGCCATGATGATGGCTCATTTACCATGAACTGGGATGACACTGACAACTTCTTTAGAAGTTTTCTCAAACTAAGGATTTAGATCAGGCCCAACGTGTGACTCTCTTTCATTAAGTCTATCTCTCACCCCCTTTCCCTTCCAGTTTCCTGTCTATTTAAGCACAGAGTTCTTGTCATACCCTAACAATAGTTGAAGAGGGTACTAAAGTGCAAATGATGTAAGGAGATTGGGTCTATGCATCACCTAGATAACTGGCCCTGATTTCCCCTGATGCTTGCCCTAGATGGTTTGCTTTTCTGTTGGGCTTAAGTGTTCTCATCTGGTTTGCTTTGCTCGTGGATAACACTTTGTGTGGTTTGGGCCTATATGAGCTTTGCGCTAGCTGCGTTTGGGATTGCTGGTCTTTGAGACATGAGTCCACCAGCTGTGTTCGGGTTCTCCAATAAAGACTCATGATTTGGACTTTTAAGTGGTGGCTTCTCAGTTTCTCCCAACTGAGTTTCCTTATATCACAGTCTTACCCAATGACTCATCGTGTCCTTTTATTTGGCCAGCGGGGCAAGTGGACAGATTTGACCTGTGAAATGTCTAGAGTTTGGGTCTGGGATCTATACAACTCTAGTGGAGAGCCTCTTACCCAGGCTCCAGGGACTGCTGAAGTCAGTCTGTGTGACACGCCCAATGAAAGAAGTAAAAGGCCGGACTAAGTCTATCTGAACCTGAAAGGAAAGCTGTGGAAAACAGCAGGAAAGCTCTTCCCCTGAAGAGGGGTCCAGAAAAGTCCTAAAGGAGTCCTGGCAGAGGGTGGTTATGATAATACTGGCTCATCCCCTATCTCCTCCCCTTGGTTTGGAACTGATTACTCAATGGCATATTGCCAACCTGCCACCCTGGCTCTTTTCTTTGATGGAGAGGTCACTCAAGGCATTATGGGAAGAAGGAATGTCTGAGCAGGAGAAAGAAGCATTTGAGCAGGAAGAAGATATCTTAGAGTTGGAACCAAGGCACTATATACAAACAACAACAATGAAAACACCATGAGGGAACACAAGTTATCAGCCATTACCTGGGCCACTTTTTATCTCTATCTCCCTCACCCATTGCCCTGCTTTCTCTCACCCATAGGCTGTAAAAGAAACATAATCATCTGCTCCTCCCTGGAGAAACTAGTGGCCTGCCAGAGACCTTGAGCTCCAGCCCAGGGTGTGTGAAAGAGCTACAGGGGTGGGAGGCAGGGAGAAAAGCCCCAGATGTGGCCCAGTGGCAGTGGTCCACTCAAGGATGCTTGTGTGGAAACAGGTGTTTTTCTCTCAGGTGTGCAGAGGGGAGAGGGATGTCCCTGGGAAAGACCCACTTCTACTATCTGAGGAACTTCTCTCTTCTGCAACGTATCTCCGTGCTCCATGCCTAGGGTTAGGGGTAGGGGTTAGTGGAGTGGATTAGTCTAAGCAAAGGTGACGTTTGGAGGGGAAGGGATCTACTACACCTTGAGACAGAAAGGAGGTGTTCTGCTGGGCTGGGAGTGGAGGCTGCAGTGGGAGACAAGGGAAGGCCCTGTGGGAGGAGATCTCCCATTCCTGTAAGGAAAGAGAACGATAAATAAAAGAGCAGAAAAGTCCAAAAGGTTTTATTCAGGAGTGAAGCCTGGGAAGAGCAACCAAGTCTCCTTCAGCCTCGCTGAAGAGGAAATGGTGCACACACAGCCCCCTCCCCTACCCCATCGCACCTGAAAACTAGGGTCTTTGTGAATATTAGGCAGAAAAAACAACGTCAGGCAGGGCAGGTGGGAGCAGGGTGAGATGGAGGTGGGTAGGAAAGCCATGTTATTTTGAACTGAGGAGTCTCAAGGCTTCAAGGGCATCTGTGTCTGCGGCCTTGGTCTCAGGCTCTCTTCCAAGCCCACAGGTGTGTGTGTGTGTGTTGGAGAGGAGGGGAGGGGAGGTGAGTCTTTCTAAGACAAGTCAGGAGGAAAGGTGAATGCTTTTTGTGTAAGTCATTTCCCATCACAGTGGAGTGGCTGAGCCCCAGGGAAGGCCAGGTCTTCCACCCAACCCTAGATCTGTCTCAGGTCATCAGTACCCTACTTCCCTTCCCCCCTCATCTGCCCACAAGGCAAAGGAAGGAAGTTTAGAGGTTCAGAGGTTTAGAAACCAGGTTGCTCCCTCCTCGTGCCTAGGGAGAAGGCATCCAGAGTTTCCCAGGTTGGGCCTAGGACCACTCTCAGCCCTCACTGGGCACAGCACCCCCACCCCCACCTGGCCTGCTTCCCCCAGAACAGAGAGGGTGGCAATGCTCACAGAGGATGGCCGCCACGCAAGGCTCCAGCTCCTCCCCCAGAGAGCTCTACGACGGCTCATCATTTATGCATGCCACAACTATTAATTAAAAGTCTATTGTGTACAGAGTATTGCACTAATCACTGAAGAGACCCACGCAGGAGGAACAAGAGCATAATAAAAAACCTATTCTGTCATCCTCGAGTCTTGGAAACAGAAGGCAACTCAGAGATCACCAGGCACCTTCCATTTGTCAGGGAGCACGTGGGAGGGGAAGCGCAGGACTGGCTCATCTGATTGAACAGAAATGGGGATCCGAGTGGGAGGGGGCAGGTCTTGCCAGCCCCTCCCCCACCCACAGGTGCGCTCGTGAGTTCGAGTCCATGTCTTCTGTGTTCCTTTTCCTCATCACGGATGGCTTGTACTTCAAATCGGAAACCTTTTGATTCCTCAGGAGCTTCATGATCTCAACAGCGCAGGGAGGCTGGAGGGCTGTGTCTTGTGTCTTCTCCTGAGGCCAAGGAGGCAGGCACTCTGCTCCAAGGGACAGTGTGAGGGACTGGGCAGCAGTGTGCGAATGGGAGAAGTCCAAGGTGAGTGTAACAGGGAAGATGTCAGAAGGCAGGAGGAGGTCACAGCATCCAAGAAGGGGAAAAGCTAGCAGGGCAAGAGAAGAAAGATGGCCCCAAGAGCTTGGCCATTGGAGAATGGAATGCGAAGTTTAGACAGAGGCAGCCCAAGGTGTGGGCACCTTGCCAGTCACTTAACGTTCCTCAGCCTCAATTTTCCCATCCCTGAAGTGGGAATGACATGAGTCCCACAAGGACACTGAATGCCTGGCTCCTCTGGACACTCAGCCTTGACTAAATTCATGAAAACCAAAGTGACTTGAAGATGGCGGGTGGTGGGGGTGATCTTCACCCACACGGTCAGGACTCCCCGAGGCTGGCATCCGACAGAGATCAAAAAGGGTGTCCTGACCACCAGGCAGAAAGGAGGAGGCAGCAGGGGGTGGGGATGGAGGTCTTCTCAACTCTGTGGCCTTGGAGAAGTCACTTCCTGCTTGACTGCGGGACCCAAACACATCTCATATTCTGTAGGGACCCCAGGGAGAAAAAAAAATGGGAATGTGGAGAATCCAGGGTGAAGGAATGATGAGTCCTGACAGTATGGAACTCCCAGGATTAGGCAAGGTGCAGCAAGGATGAATGGAGGGGTATGGGATGGTACACCTGGTCCACAGGACAGTAGAGTCCTAAGACGATAGCTAGAGGAGGACTTACAGAGCACCGACATACCCTCAGACGCATCTGACTCACACCAGCACAGGCCCCGAAAGGTGACTCCATCCATGTTATGAGGACAATGGTGTAGTGCTTGCCTAGCATTCATGAGACTCAGGTTCAACCACAGCAACAGAGAGTGAGAGAGAGAATGTCTATGACATTTGTAATGAGAATAGCCTGTGTTTGGAGAAGCCTATGCATAGGGAAGACATAAGGAAGCAACAGCGATGAAGAGTTGAGGCTGGGACAAATAGAAGGGTCAAGTTCCATTATTGATTTCTGTCTCCAGATTGCTCGGAACACCTCTAGGATCCGGGTCTACCAGTTGTCTTCTTGACATCTCCATCCATGCTCAAGCAGCAAAGCTTTATATCTAGGCCCACTTTCTCCTGAAGTGCTTGGTGATGACCTGGCACGTGGGTAGTCTCAATGTCCATTCAAAACCAATCTTCTGAGCACTCTCCTTCCCCTCAGTGGGGAGGAGAACCCTGACATGTCCTCACTCTTTAAGCTCTGGGTAGGCACTCCCTACCAACCAGGGTACCCAACTGAGGAGTCTTGGCTCAGCTCATTTTTTTTCTTTTTTTTTTTTGGCATTTTTAAAAATTTTTATTTTATTGTAAAGATGCTGTACAGAGGGGTTACCGTTACATGAGTAAGGCAATGAGTACATTTCTTGTTGAACATTTTTACCCCCTCCCTTCTTGTTTTCCCACTATCCTTTCCCTCCCCAACCTCCCTCCACGCTTCCCTCCACCCCCAAAGTTGTAAAGTTCATTTCCAATATACTGTTTGATGAGTATCATTGTTGCAGTGGGTCAGCCTGTGTCCTTGCTTGGGTGTTTTGTTATTCCCCTCCCCAAATTAGACAAATGTATATATATAAGATGCAAGGTACCAAAATCAAGTACAGTGACAGCAGGGGATAGACCATAGGGGGAAGAAATACAAAGGAAACAAAAAAAATCACATAGTATATTAAAAACAACAACAACAAAGAAAGACCTCTTGCGTCCCTATCTTGGGGTTCATTTCACTTAGCATCATCTTATATGGTCACATGGACCTAGCTTTTGAGCTTTCCTGCTCATCGGCTCAGCTCACTTTTATCCATCAGCTCACACACACATCCTTGTTCCAAACTCTGGCAGGGCATTGGGTATAGGGGCCTCAGGGCTGTCTGAAAATTAGCAAGAATCAATGATGCAGCCTGCCTCAGCCAGGGCAAAGCTGGCCCTGGGTCTGGACTGGTGGCTGTTGTGTCTGAGTGGAGCTGGAGAAAATTGCATTGTCTGTCACTGTCAGCGTTATCAATGGCAAACACAAACAGTTTAGAAGCTGAGATGGATAACTCTGGCTACAAGCAGTGTGCAGAGAGGCTTGCTAGGTGCTCTGTCTCCTCCATCACCCAGCACCAGCACCTTATGTCCTTATGTCCTCTCAAGATGTCCAGGGGGGGACGCTGAGGTTTGAATCTCCCTTCCACTGAATTTGGCAGATCAGTCAGAAAGAGGTGCAAACAGCAGGGCCACCCAGGTAAAAAGCACCACAATGCCTATGTTACCGTCACCTTCATCCATCCAACTGTATCTTCCTATCGTCCCTAGGTGGCAGGCATGATGAATATTAAGGTCCCTACTTCACAGAAGAGGAACCTACTGTTCAGAGACAATCAATGCCATAGAGCTGGGCAGAAAAGGAGCCAGACATCAAAGCAGAGGTTCTGATGCTAAGAAGGAAAATGCTTTCCAACCTACCAGGTTTTCATGACCTAAGACGGGGAACCAGGATATACAAGGGAAAATGAAGGAAATTCAGGGTTTGAGACACTGGGCAGTGGCTGTCTCTCACTGCCCTTGTGACCTTGGGATGCCCTTCTGCAGCTGTGTACTCTCAAGATTTCCTGTGAAGACTCAAGCATGCATGGTCCCTGGTAGTCAGCACACAGGACTGTTCTGGGAGGTCATAGTGCTGGAGTGATCTAAATTCAGGTAGCAAGATAGATGTGTGTCTCTTCACAATACTTTTCATAGGAGCCATGTGGTTAGACGTTCAGAAATGCTCATAGAGACTTAGAAAGACAAGTGCTTAGGGGCTATGTGCCTATGTCTGCATACAGACAGGCTCATTGGGTCCCAGACCCATACCCCACAGGCTCTTAGAGAGGCTGAGCCACACGCTGCTGAGTCTTCAAGGAAGACCTCCCTGAAGGGGTCTCAGGAAGGTGCTACTAGGATGTTGCTATTTGCAACAGCATCCTCACCCTTTTCTGAAGGAGGAGGGAAGCGCCATTTTCAGTCCACCTTTCCTAGCTCACTCCCATCTTCCTTGCTAGGAGCTCCGGTTAAAGCCAAACGAAATGACACCAAGTTCAGCTCCTCTGATGGCAGAGCTCCATCTTCAATAGATATACTGAGTCCTTCTGTCTCTTCCTCTTTGAGTCTATTCTTAAAAGTTAAACTTAGCAGCCATCTTGAGACTCTGTTCTCTCTGGCTCTGGGCTCTGATGACAACTGTCACTTATTTTTTTCTTTCATTTCCTATCCTGTTAATGAGTCTGTGTCACATGTGTCTTTCCCCCTCTCCTAGCCTGGAGCGCTTGTCATTTTGGTAGCCCACGCATTGTCTACACTTGTCATACTTGGTAGATACCCCCAGGAGTTAATGGTACGTGGACACGGTCCTGGGCAGCTTCTGACTTCTGCACGGAAGCTCTGGACTCTGCTTAACAGATGGGGATTCAGTGCACTTTGAGTAACATTTCTTCAACTGCTCTTCTCTTGGCTGCCATGCATTGTACTCAGTACTTGGAGCCAGGCATCAGTGGCTCAGGCCAGTAATCCTAGCTACTCAGGATGCTGAGATAAGAGGATCACAGTCTGAAGCTAGCCCAGAGGCAGGGAAGTCCTTGAGACTCTTATCTCCAATAAACTACTCAGAAAAAGTGTGGCTCTGTGGCTCCACTGGTGGTAGCCTTAGGCAAAAGAAGCTCAAGGGAGTGAGTTCAAGCCCCAGGAGGAGAAGGAGGAGGAGGAGGAGGAGAAGGAGGAGGAGGAGGAAGAGGAGGAGGAGGAGGAGGAGGAGGAGGAGGAGGAGGAGGAGGAGGAGGAGGAGGAGGAGGAAGAGGAGGAGGAGGAGGAGACGGTAGTTGTGGTAATGGCTTTCATCCTTGCTGAGTGATTTGCAGTCATGGCTACACAATTCTTCCCAACTCTCCCCAGGTTCTTAGATAAAGGAGCTGAGGCACAGCAGATCTATCTGACAGCCAAGACATGAATCCAGATGTTCCTGGATTCATATCACCTGCCATTCCCTTCACCCTTTAGAACACGCTGGTTATCAATGCACATTCTCATCCCCTCCCCATACCAGAAATAGATATGTCAACAGAGCCATAAATTTAGGACCCAGTCATTCCTGATACAGTCTCAAGTGTACGTGTTCATTTGCTGTGCCAACTTTGAGATCTGTCTAGCCTTTTGGGTCTTCCCACTTGTCCATTGTGAAGCACAAAGCATTTCATCTCAGAAGTTCTATTCTCTTTGAAGTCATCACTGTGGTGTGATCATCCTGCCAACTTCATGGCATTCTGCCCAAACTGGTGTTCCCCCCTCCCACCTTAGACATGGACAGAGCATGATAAAGGGATTGTAAAATGGGCGCAGAATATTGTGTTTGTCAGCACTGTTGTGTCAGTGCGATGACATACCTGAGAAAAATCAGCTTGCAGGAGAAAAGATTCATTTGGGCTCCCAGTTTCAGAGATTTTTTAGTTAGCTGACTCCATTACTTCTGGGCTGTGTCAAAGCAGAATCATCATGGCAGGAGCCCAAGGTAGAGCAAACTTGCTCACCTCATGGTGGCCAGGAAGCAGAAAGAGGCCAAAGGAAGAAAGGACTAGGCCAGGAAAACTATACCACTGGGGACTGACTCAAGGTTCCTATTGCTCCGGAAATGCTCTCAGCGTTGGTGTAAAACAGACCCATCCCATCTGAGTGCTAGGAGCTGGGTATTTCTCTCAAATGCTTCAGTGTGAATGGGCTAATTACATTCTGGAAGTCCAAGGGCAGACCTGATGATGCAGGTGTGGTGGCTTCTGGAAGTACCTGGCATGACAATGGAATGAGCAACTAATGCAGTGTCTGCCACAAGCTGTATCGGAAATGCTCTGATGATTTAACTAATCCAGAGGGAGCACAGGTTGTGGAGTGGTGTACTCTCCTTGTCAAGTGTGATGCTTAAGGTACCGGGAAGGGAGAGGGGGTTTTGAGCAGGTCTCTCCCTGTGCATCCTATGCTAAACCCAGGACCTCTTGGCCTTGAGGTTAATCATCTTCATTTCTTCGACACAGGTTTTAATGTAGGTGGAATTACTCTGAACCACTGAGCTGTTAGAGCATGTCAACTGTTTAGGTCCACATTCCCTATTCGGTTCACCTTATTTTTGCTCTCTGTAAAGTGCGAATGGGGTTGGAGAGATGAGGGTCCTTTGCCATATTCAGTAGGGTCACAGTGTAAAATCAGCAAACGTCTACTCAGGAGTTATTTTTAGGTCTGACTGGGACTTTCATGTATTAACAAATTGCCTTTTCTTTTCCTAGACCCAGGAAGAGTTGACAGCACACATGAGTAGACACCATCCCCTGGGTTCAGGAATCCACTCAATAAGAAAAAGCTGGGGGTGGGGAAGGTGGCTCCGTGGTAGAGTGCTTGCCTTGCATGCATGAGGCCCTGGGTTTGATTCTTCAGTACCACATAAGCAGAAAAAGCCAGAAGTGGCGCTGTGGCTCAAGTGGTAGAGCTCTAGCCTTGAGCTGAAGAGCTGAGGGACAGCACCCAGGCCCAGAGTTCAAGCCCCACGACCAGACTCTCCTGGAGGTGTGTCATGCCTTGCCTTTCTCTTACTCCTCATGACCCAGTGAACAAGGCACTCTTTATATTCCCATGATAGTGAACAATCTGAGGATAGGGGAAGCTAGTAAGCCACAGGCTTACCACAGCCTATCATCAACAGTGGGCTAAATGGAGATTTGAACCCAGATTAAGAGTTTGGAAAATTCCTCTAATCCAGTCAAGTGGGTTAGCATCTCTTCATTGAGGAAAGAGACAGAAAAGTTCTACAAACAGTGTTAGAACAGCTTCTCTTAAAAATAAGGAGTAGCTAGGTACTGGTGGTTCACTCCTGTCATCTTAGCTCCTTGGGAGGCTGAGATCTGAGGATCATTGTTGGAAGCCAGCTCAGGCAGGAAAGTCCATGAGATATTAACCACCACAAAATGGGAAGTGGAGCTGTAGCTCAAAGTGGCAGAGTGCTAGCCTTGAGCAAAAGAGCTCAGGCACAGATAGCATCCAGGCTGTGAGTTCAAGCCCCACAATGGACACACACACACACACACACACACACACACACAAACTGTACCTAAATATAAGGAGTCATAGTGTGAGGTTGGAGTACATGGTCTTGGATTAAACAGAGTAAACTAAGAGCACACCTTGTCTACAACAGTGAGAACTGTACTTTGAGAAGGTAATCTGATTAGATTATTTAATTTTTATTTTACTTTAGATGCCAATCTAAGGTTTGCCCTCAGTGCCTGGGTGCCATCCCTGAACTTTTTGCTCAAGGTTGATGCTCTACCATTTGAGCCATAATTTCACTTCTGGCTTTTTAGTGGTTCACTGGGGATGAGTCTTTCTTTCCTGCCTGAGCTGGCTACAAACAACAATCTTCAGATCCCTGCCTCCAGAGTAGTTAGGATGATAGGCAGGAGCCACACAGCAGTGGGTTTTTTTTTCTTTTTAAAAGACATATTCAGTCCTTGTATGCTAACCAATAAGATGGCCATCATCTATGTCCTAGTGAAACAAAGCAAGTCTCAGTGTGTCAGTTTATAGCTGAATTCCACTGGAGCTCCAATCTTCTGGTAAGATCACCCTTGCCTAATTAGATGTGTTTATGCCAGCATAGGGAAAGTCAAAAAGCTTATTTCCTAACGATCTTGGTGAAGTTAAGTACAATTGCCAATGGTGAGAAAACAGGAAGACTATTAAACTTTTCTTCATGGAGTTCTCTATTATTTGACTTTTTACAACACACTTGTATTGCTTTGGTAATAAAAAGTATTGTAAAACAAAACAAAACAGAACAAAATAGAGTCAATGAATCACCTCAGGAGCACAGCTTGACTACAGAGTTGACGAAAACTACTTTGGGCTCATAGGAAACGAATGCCTGAGGGCTTCATCGGCCCTCTGGGGCTGGTGTGGGACACCCAGGCAGGGGCAGTTTAGGCTCTGGCTGTTGAGCACCGAGTAGAAGATGGAGCAGCCTGACTTTTGAGTAGGAACGTAAAGGTCAGAAGCAATAGAAAATATGTATTTCCTTTCCAAATATCTGCATGATAAAATACAGGATTTTAATAATTTCACAGGGTAGGAATTACAGCCAGGCAAGCTTTATCACTGCCTCCGGCATTGGGCTGACCCCACAAAGACCTCACTTTCCTCGGAGACAGCAGAATGATTTCCTGCTTCATAATCTTTTCTCTCATTGTGGGAAGGAAGATAAATCCCCTGCAGTGGCCTTGGTGTAACTCTGTCTGGGCACACCCAGAGAAGAGCAAGATTCCATCCATCCATTCAGCCAGCAAACATTTCCCCAGCACTGTCCACCTACCTTCATTATTTTACTTGCAGCAGGTGCTGAAGACTCAAGAAATACTCTCCCCAACAACAACAAAAAACAACTTTCTGAACAACACACTTCCAAGTGAAGTGAACTGGGCTGGAGACATGGCTCATGTGGTGAAATGGTTTCTCTGGGGTTCAATTCCTGGAATGATAACGACTCCATAGGTTCATTCATGTATTTGTTCATTTCCTTCCTATTGAAGGAAATTTGGGGAGCAGGGGCCTTACGCTTTGAAGAAGATGAAGGAAGGGTGGTATTTCCTCCAGACGAAGAATAAGGCTCGTTCATTGTAGCTCTAGGACCCAGGGGTCATAGAGAGGAGCAGAGGTAAATATGGTGAGCACAGTGCAGGAAGACTCTCTTAGTCAATAGACTTGGCTCACACAAGGGCTGCACAGTCCCCATCACTCTTTGAAATCCACTGGGCCTCTGAATGTACATCATCTTCAGTCTTCCTTGCCATTCCGAGCTCCTCTGTGGGTTCTCTCTCTTTCTCACTCTCTCTCTCTCAATTCCCCACCTTTAATGGTAGCATTCAGTGCCTCATCTCTAAAGGAACCTACTATGTCTGAGGTTATCTGAAACCTGTGGCTACCCAGAAGAGAGCTCAGGACTGATATAGTGACTCTTTGCCGAGGGCCTCTGCCTGGGACAAAACACTGGGCCCTTGATGTTGTCCATTTGTCTGCTGAAGAAAACATCACAGAGCTGTTCTAGCTATGTGACATGGGGCAAGAAACACAGCTCTTTCCCAGAGATGCTCTTAACTCTAGTGAAGGGGAAAATATACCAATACCATGTCAGGCAGAAAAAAAGCAAGGGGAAGAAAACTAGGACATAGCCAAAGGGAAAAGAGTTGAGGTCATCTCCTCCTCTCCTCTCTCCTCTCTTCTCCTCTCCTTTCCTCTTCTCTCCCTTTCCTCCCTTCCTCTGCCCTGTCCTCCTCTCCTCTTCTTCCTCTTCTCTCCTTATTATCTTTTCTTGTCTGTGCCTATACCAAGGCTTGAATTCAGAGCTTGAATTCTTTCTCTCAGCTTTTTTATTCAAGGCTGGCACTCTACCACTTGAGCCACATCTCCACTTTCAGCTTTTTCATGGTCAATTGGAAATAAGACTTTCCTGACTAAGCTGGCTACAAACAGCAATCCTCAGATCTCAGCCTCCTGAGTAGCTAGGATTACAGGCGTGAGCCACTGGCAGAGGGCATGCTTTCTATATCCTGCTCAGAGGAGCTGCTTAGGAGCTGGGATCTGTGCAGACAGGTGGAGAGCATGGACATTGGAACAGTAGCTGGTGTCCAAACAGGATCGTGTTTGGGAAGTTTTGAGGAAAAGCCAGGAAGTTTGGGTGGAAGGTCCAGTGCTTACTTTTCCATGGCAAAAGATCACATCATGGTTGGATCAAACAACAGGAACATGTTTTCTTATGGTTCTAGAGAAGAGGTTCGAAATCTAAGATCAAGGTGCCGGTAGGGTTGGTTTCTGGACAGAAGTCTATCCTTGGCTGACAAATACCTCATTGTGCCTATATGTAGCTTTTTCTGAGCACTGGGCTCTCTTTTTGTAGAGTCAAGGAAAAGGTATGGTTAGAGGTGAGGTAGTAAAAGAGAGCCACAAGCTTAGAGCCCACGAGGCTAGGAAATGCCATAGATCTGCCTTTGATGATGTTGTTCATGCAAACACTCACAGGACATCTACATTACACGTTGAAAGCCTGTATGTCCGAATATAGTCATGCCAGGCTTTAGAGCTTCAACAAGGAATTTGAGCAAGGTGCAATTTAGCCTTTTACAATGTGAGCAAGGGAAGAGAGGTGGATAGGAAATGAGATGAGACTGAGCCAACTAGTTAATCTATTAAAGGATGGCAGAGATCCAAGAGTGAGGAAAAAGGAACAGAGCCATCACTAGGGGATTGTGCAGAGAAATAAGTAACAATGGCTGTGTTAAGCCAGAAGACAGAGCCTCAGACAGAAGCTCAGAGTTGCACTTCCTTTGCAACAAGAAGTCAAGAACTTGATACAAGGAGAAACAAGGTATTGATATGACTGGGGAAGGGAGGCTGACAGATTTCTTCTTTTTGATATTATTTAATTTAATTGTAAGGGTGATGTGGGAGGGGTTACAGTTACTCAAGTAAAGTAAGTACATTTCTTATCCAACATTGTTAGCCTCTCCCTTGTTTCCCCCCACCACCACTTTCCCTCCCTCAAATTGTGAAGTTCATTTCCAACATAGTATCTTGTGAGTATCGCTGTTGCATCGGTTCACCTTTTTGCCCATTTTGTTATTCCCCTTCCCCAAATCAGCTAAATGTATATACAAGACACATGGTACCAAAGAAAGTATAGTATATATACACAATGGAATTCTATGCTTCCATTGGAAAGAATGACATAGCCCCATTCGTAATGAAATGGAAAGACTTGGAAAAAAAAACTCATATTAAGTGAAGTAAGCCAGACCCAAAGTAACATAGGTCCCATGGTTTCCTCCATTTATAATAATTAGTAAATGTATAGGATAGTCCTAGCAGAGGATCACAATAGCTCAAATAGCTATGTACATATGACCATATAAAATGATGCTAATTGAAATGAATTCTAAGATATGAAAACAAGAGGATTTTTTGTTCCTTTGTTTTTGTTTTTTAATGTACCGTGTGATTTCTTTTCCTTTTTTCTTTATTTCTTCCCCCCCTCTTTGTTTTATCCCCTCTTGTCAGATTTTTTTTCTGGTTGTTTCTATATTCTCAGTAAAATCAAACTCAAAGATCTGTACCAAGGCTTGGGAAGGTGGCTCAGTGGTAGAGTGTTTGCCTTGCATGCATGAGGCCGTGGGTTCGATTCCTCAGCACCACATAAGCAGAAAAAGTCAGAAGTGGAGCTATGGCTCAAGTGGTAGAACACTAGCCTTGAGCTGAAGAGCTGAGGGACAGCGCCCAGGCCCAGGGTTCAGGCCCCATAATGGACAAAAAAAAAATCTGTACCAAGCTATAAAGAGGAGAGCTGTCCTGGAGGCTTGAGGGCAGAGGCAAGGGCATAAAGCAGTCCCCTCTGGGAAGGAGAGAATGAATTGATCTGGCAAATATGCTAGCAATGCTGAGAAGTGCCAATAGCTCACTGGATGTTGGTGGCCACAATTCAAAGTGTGTATTTTTCTGCTGGTGTAGTCCTTTCTTATGTTGAAGGAAAGAGTAGGAAGATAATTGTATCTTACCAGGTTGGGATTTTGCCAGACAGATTTAAAAGAGGAGAGAGAGAGAGAACTACTCTGATGAGCTCCAGAGATTCAGGTGGGGAGGGGTGGACAGCTGGCCCTTAGCAATGGTAGGGGAAGACTGTTAATGCCATGTTGCTGATAAAGTAAACTGAGGCTCAGAGACCAGTGAGTACAGCAGCCATGTTCTAGAGCCTTTACAATAGGACTGACAGGAAGGTGATACTCAGCAAGTTATTTATACTGGAAATTCCTCTCCACCCTCCTCTTTCTCCATCTCTTTCTTTTGGGGAGATCAGGAGGGTAGTCGACAGCCTTAATTTCCTGGGAGTAAGGATTTCCAGGCACAAGATTTGTAGTAATAAAACCAAGAATGTGGCAGGCAAACAAGGTTGAATGGCGAGCTAACACGTGTGTGTGTGCATGCATACACACACACACACACACACACACACGCACGCACACACACATACACGCACGCACGCACACACGCACGCACACACACACACCACACGCACGCACGCACACACATACACACACGCACGCACACACACACACACACACACAAACAGGGAATAACACTGAGGAATACCTTCTGTTGATCAGGCCCTCAGAGAACAGCTTTCTCTTGCACTGAACTTGCTTCTTATGCGCAAATTTGGAAATGAAGGGACACAGCATAACTCATTCCATGCTACCTTTTGATAAGCAAATTGAAATATAGCTGGAGACAGGTAATCTCCAATACTAACTTGAAATTCAAAGAGTAACCAGAGAAAGTTGTCTGTCTTCTACCAGGTGTGTCTCCATGTCTCAGGCATCCTCCCCCAAGGGGGCTCAATGCCTATACCCACACATGGCTTAGGGCCTGCAGTAGCCTCTTTGCATGGAAGACTAAAAGAGCCTGGAGATCAATAATGGAAGTAAGAGGTTTATTATTATTATTATTATTGTTATTATTTATTGCTGTCCCTATTTTCATTTTTTTGTCTCCTTTGTTCATGTATCTGTCTTTGGGAGGTTGTGGTGGCACGCAGAAGTGGAGGGACAAAAAGTAAATAAATGCAGCAATGATACTCACTAGACACTAGGTAGAAAATGAACAGTACAACTTGGGGGATGGAAGGGAAAAACTGAGAGTGAGCAAGGGAAGGGATGAACATTGTCCAAAAAAACTGCACTCATTACCTGAATTATGTAATTGTAACCCCTCCACATCACTTTTAAGAAAACAAAAATAATTAAAAAAAGAAGATCCTAGCAATCATTCTCTGTCAGCACACAAAGGGAAGGTCTCCCAGCAGAATGTAAGCACTGAGGGACCAGGAGTTTTGGCTGGTTCTTCCGGTCATTTATTCCATCAGCACCTAGAACCCAAAGTTAGAATCCGGAAGGTTGAATAGAAGGCATAGATTCTTTGTTCTTCCAGAAGCCCTCTGCATTCAATGTTCCTATTTGTTGGTTGCTTCTATACTTATGATCTTTCCTCCTTCTCCTCCTGCTCCTCCTCCTCTTCTTCTTCCTCTTCCTCCTTCTCCTCCTCTTCCTCCTCCTCCTTTTCTTCCTCTCCTTCCTCCTCTTCCTCCTCCTCCTCTTTTTCTTCCTCCCCCTCCTCCTCTTTCTTCTTGACAGTCCTGGGGCTTTAACTCAGGGCCTGGGTACTGTCCCTGAGCCTCTTTGTGCTCAAGACTTATGCTCTACCACTTGATAGCCACAGTGCCACTTTTGGCTTTTTTTTCTGAGTAGTTTATTGGAGATAAGAGTCTCATAGATTTACCTTCTCCAGCCTGGCTTTGAACTGTTATTCTCAGATCTCAGCCTCTTGAGAAGCTAGGCTTATAGGGGTGAGCCACTGGCACCCAGCTAACACTTATGATCTTATAACTCCTGTTACACTGAACAGATGCACTCTTCATACTGCTTCATCTCTGTGAGCCTATCTGGAGGCTAACTTCCTAGGAGGGGAATTACTGAATAGGGAACATGTGCCTTTGTAATCTGATGGCTATGTCCAAGTTGTCCTTTACATGAAATTTAAATCATTTACCTTATAATTTATGCATCATCATTTTTCTTTGGCTTTAAGCCATTTTCCCATGTTCCCTCCAGCCTTCCCTGCTGGATGGACAGCTCCCTGCAGACCCTTCTACCTAACTTTGTGACAGTCCCCCTGTTAGGGGGCTATTCTTAGCATCATCATGTAGAGATGCTTGATGAGGAGGGAAGATGATAGATTGATTTTTTCCTTTCCATTGTGGCCGTGTTCTCAGGAAAAGAAGATTCAAAGCCCTCGACAAAAGGAGGAACACTGTCCCGGAGGACTGAGGCAGAGGAATGAGTGTGGAGTCTCCCCTGAGAATGAGGAATGAATTGTGGGGAGGAGGATGGCATCGATCATCGAAGGATCTGGGATTTCTGGATGGTGTGGAACAGGGGAGAAGACCAAAGCTGGGGTCCAAATGGTTTTTGGAAGGTGACTAGAGTGTTTACAGGCCTCACTCCACTCGGCTTTCCCTTCCTCAGCCCTGGCCTCACATCCCCAGAGAGGTGGGTCTGGTACCAGCTCCACCCCTTCCCATCAATCATCTCTCCGTATAGCAAGTAGTCAGCAACTTCTAATTACTTACTGATCAGCCCAAGATAATTCTAAGCATTGATAAGGGCAGCAGAGAGATTCCTTTCTGGGCCATAAGGTGAAAGAGAAATTTTATTCAGACTTTACAAACCTTGACTCTCAACTATTTCCCTACATTTTCTGGTATGTGGTGCCCCTCCAACATTCAGTTCCACCGCAAAGCACGAGTCCCAAATAGTGTCTTCATTCCCTGTAATTGCCACATCTGTGGCAATGTCCAGTATACAAAAAAGAGCTCCCCTCCAAAAAAAATCCTATCCTGCACACCCACTTGAGAAAAGTATAACAAGATTTTGTCTCCACCTCTAAGTCTCTGCCAGACACTTCCATATCCAGAGCATTCATGATCATTCCCAGAGAAAGAAGGATAGAAATATTGTGTCTGGGCCCTTTTGCTATGGGTTCATTTATTCAGCTCCAGACTGATTCACTCCTTCATTCTGGCTTCCCACTTCTCTGTGGCTTTTGAGCATCCCTTGGAGGCATGTCATTGAGTAGTGGAGTCTGAAGCAGAGTGGACCAAGAGGAATGTTGAAGACACAAAACTGTGCCTTCTTTGCCATGTGCATTGGAAAGAAACCAAAGAGTTCCATCGAGGTCAGATGTCAGAGAACATATTGAAGTGGTTGGGGGAAGAGAGAGAGAGAGACAGAGAGAGAGAGAGAGAGAGAGAGAGAGAGAGAGAGAGAGAGAGAGAGAGACAGAGAGAGAGAGAGAGAGACAGAGACAGAGACAGAGACAGAGACAGAGAGAGACAGAGACAGAGAGATTTCACCTCTGATATGTGGTCCCCATTTCTTCACCTTTGGGTTTCACCATCACTAGTAACCACAGAGAGATAAAACATCATGTCAGATGCAAAGGGAGATACTGAGAAGGGAAAGGGTAATGCACTGGGGTGGAAGTAGGGCTGTGGTTTAAACGGTAGAGCACCAGCCTCATGCAAAAAGGAAAAAAGAAGCCAAAAAAGAATGCAAGGCGGGGGGGGGGGGGTGGGGAGGATTGGGTGGGGGGATGGGGGGAGAGGATGGGAAGGGATGGGAAGGGGAAACAAAGCAGGAGGCTACAATGCTTGATAAGAAATGTACTCATTCTCTTGCCCATGTAATTGTAACCCCTCTGTACAGTATTTTCACACACACACACACAAAGAATGCAAGGCTTCGAGTTCCAGTACCGATAGAAAAATAAAAATAACAACAACCAAAATTAAGAACAAAAACTCACCCAAAAACATAGGTGGAAGGAAAGTTAACTTCAAATCTTTGCTAGCTAGGAAACAAATACAAGTAAAATTCTCCTTATAGCCTCAAGAAAAGATCTTTGAAGCAAATTAATAAGGTAAGGAAGACTGGGATAGAAATGCTTCGAATGGCTAAAAGAGCTCATTTTTCCAGCCCCCTCAAGCATTTAAAAATTGTTCATTTACATTTGAGTGGTTAATAAGATAATTTTAGATGATACACATCCCTTCCTGAAGCCCAAGGACTACTGAATGAGTAAATGGATGAATGGGTCTTGTGAGTGAGAGTTGAATTGTTGTATGGTTACATAAATGACAAAGCGGTGCAGCAGATTTTTGACTCTGACTTCTCGCTAACTCGGCCTCATCCTCCCACAATTAGTCCTTGCTAATGACACCTCACTTGTCATCGAAAGAATTTGAGCTCTGAAGTCCCTGGAGCAAGGCCTGTGCTCAAAACCAAAGTCAGAAATCTATTAAGCAAATTAATAGAAGAGACGCACTTTCAAAAGAAATATTTTGCCTATCACTGGAGGTAGGAAGGGTTCCTTCCAGAACACATTCTTGAAGTCATCCATTCACAGGTAAACTATACAAGGTGCTAATTAGAAGCCATTCTTTTGAACTCGTAATGTCTGTCCCTACTGGGCCTGTGTTTAAATAGTTGTTCATCATGCCAAAGAGCAGATTGTTCCTTATATAATAAGATGATAAAAATAGAATGTCCCCAATTTTTTTGCTGGAGCAGGGCAGTGAGATATTGTAAGCTCATGAGCTCTCTAAATGCCAACATCACAGATATTGAACAGAGCTAGCTGCATAGTTTGGGTCAACATTCTCTCTCTCTCTCTCTCTCTCTCTCTCTCTTTTCCCCCGTCTGTGTGTGTGTGTGTGTGTGTGTGTGTGTGTGTGTGTGTGTGTGTGTGTGTGTGTGTGTGTATGTGTTATAATGCTCTTCTTGGCTTTTTTTTGCTCAAGGCTGGTGCTCTACCACTTGAGCCATGTGCTCTACCACTTGAGCCATGTTTCCACTTCCTACTTTTGGGTGGTTAATTGGAGATAGGAGTCTCTCCGATTTGTCTTCTCAGACTGGCTTTGAATCTCAATCCTCAAATCTCAGCCTTCTCTGAGCACCTAGGATTATAGGCATGAGTCACCAGCCCCTGGCTCTCAAAGTCTCTGAGCCTCCATTTAGTTACAAACCAAACTGGACTAATTCCACCAACGTAGAAACTTGCTGACTCCTCCTTGCCACCATTGTGAGGGTGGTTTTATTGCCTCATTTCACAAATCCAAGCATTAAGGCAGAGGCAGGTAAAGGAACCAATCTGCCCAGATTGCATTTGCTCAGAAAGCAGACTCCAAAGTCGGCCTTCCAGGGACTGACTGCGGAGCTGGTGGGGGGAGCCCTTGCCCTGTCCTGCCCCACACAGGAGCCACTTAAGAGAGGGGGCGCATCTCATGGGGACAAACTCTACCTAACGACCAGCCTTAGGTAATTTTCCTCTTCCACATTTTGTTGGAGTTAGGCAAATGGCATTGCATCTGTGTGGCTGGACCACTGTGCTGGGGGTAGGAGTAGAGTGGCAAACAATCCAGGGTAAAGATTTGCACCTCATTAAGTAAAAATCCTGCCTTTGAGTCACCATGACCTGCCCAGCCCTGTCCCTCTGCAGATTTCCATATCCTTGTGCACAGAGCTGCAGGCTCATCTGATAACGTGCCAGGTGCTTTCCCAACTCTGCAAGGCCTGCCCTGAAGACTCATTGCCTCCCTAACTCTGATCTCCACGGCCATCGCTCACTCCCCTGGCTCCCTTCCCAGAACTTCCTTGGTTGCCTGTAGACCCTCCTCAACAGCTAGGTAGATGGCACTTGGTCCAACAGAACCCATCACAGACTGCGAGTCCCAAGTTTAAATCATAGGTACACTGCGAGAGAAAACCAATTTCATTCTGTGATAAGGTCTCTAAGGAAAGGTCAGTCAGATAAATAACTGTGAGGGAGCAAGGATGCTGTCCTAAAGAGCACATTACCTGGCGGGAGGGAACCACTCTCCACAAACCGTGTTGTTCCTTCGCTGTTAAATAAGGTCGCAAAGGTCGGTCTTTAAAAGAGAAGCATAAGGAGAAGAGGATGAAGCTAAAATCAAATGTGCTTTTAGGTGAGGTCCCACTCTCAGCTTGATTCTGAGGGCAGCAAGGGGGAGGGAGAAGGGAAGGGACTCTGAAGAATTTGTCCCACTGGGACAGAGGCCAAAATTAGCATTGGGTCCCAAGGCTACTACATAGGTTCCCAGAGACTTCAGCTCTTGTGAGTGAAGGCAGGGTCTTCAGGATGGACAAGGAGTCTTCTAAAGGCTGTATATATGAGGCAGGAGGGGCGACAGATGCCAGGAAAAGCAGTGGAGAACTTAGGGATGCTGGTCACATGGTGCACTCACGGCCACATGGCAATCAGTGATGGAACTCAGAGAAAGCTTTTGCCTTACATCACTGAGTTCCCAGGAGATGGGGCTAAAAATCACCACAGCCCCAAAGCATTACATATTGGGGGTAACATTTCCTGAACTCCTTCATGCTCCACAAGTATTTGTTAATGAGAAAGAGGAAGTGAGGTGAATATTCATAGACAATTCATATGGAAGATGTTTCCTCCTCTGATGTTAAGTCCAAGTCAAAAGTCTCAAACATCAAGCATCTTTTATAAACCTTTTTTTGCTAATTCAGATCAAGATGGTTGTTTTAAAATGGTATTACATATATATACATATAATATTTATATATGTATACATATACATGTGTGTGTATTTTCTTTTTGTGACTATATTGAGTCTTGAACAGAGGGCCTAGGGCTCTCATTTGGCTTTTTTTGATCAAGGCTGGCATTGTGCTACAGCTTTTCTGGTTAACTGGAAATAGCCTCATGAACTTTTCTGCCTGGGTTGGCTTCGAACTGCAATCCTTGGATCTCAGTGTCATGAGTAGCTAGGATGAACCAGCACCCAGCTTCAGTGATATTTTAGGGGTATAGTTTGTGTCTCGGAGGTAGGTCCCTACATACAGACACTGCTGAAAGTTTTGAATTGCAACCATTCTAGAAAATTTCCAGCCTTTTATAGCTATCTCTGCCTCACCCAGAAACAGTTCTTTCAGTAGTTAGTAAGATGGATCAAGAGTTCCTACTGGTTTGGGGGCAGACGTCTGTGTGTGCGTGTAAAATGCCTAACAGGTTCACTCTGTAGCTGATTTTGGTATTCATTGTCTGAGAGAATATGTAATGACAAAAAACTCCTAGGGGATTATGTGATTCTTTTAACTAAATTTGCATTTATGAATTCAGAGAAAACCTTTAATTAGTAGCAGATAGGCAAGCAAGATGTAGTACTGCTTATTAAACCAAAAATATTATGGGTGCCTTTGAGGAAGGTCTCCATCTAAGTGTCTCTCAGTCTCCTCCTGTCCTGTGGTAAACTGGAATGAGCTCATAAAGGAGACTATACACCTTTCAAATAATTGTGACAATAGATGATGTCACACTTGGATTTGTCCCTCAGAATGTAATCATTGTAACGCGCAAAGTCTGGGCTTGAGGTTGACTTAGGAGAATCCTGCTGGACTCGAGTTCAGGTGTTCAATTGTCTGCCATTTGTCAGCCAAGGAAGAAAGAAGGCCTAGATCTTTGGAGTGAAATCTTCAGGGAAAGAAGGAACACAGGGTTTTGAGTGTCTCCATCACGGCTGCCTGGATGACATCATGAAATTTTTTCCAAAGCTGGAAGAAGAAAGGTGCTCTGGGTGCTATTCTTTGTGTGAGAGGGGCCTTTTCCCCAGTCCTACACAGCTGCATAGATAATGGAAAATGGAACATGGGGACAAATGAAAACCACCAGCACCTGTCATCTCAATGCATTAGAACCACCACCTATTTATGGTCTCAATAGGCTTGTGTGAGTTGCCTGGCATCAGCTGGCCAGCTCTTCTGCTGGCTTTCTTTGGTTCTTTCCTGTAGCTATGGGCAGATGGCCAATTGGGATGCTGGACAATGCCTCTCCCTTTCCATGTGGCCTCTCTCTATGATCTTTTCACAAAGTATCCCCAGAGGTCTTGATTAATTTCCTACAAGGTAATCAATCCCAGGCTCTTGAAAACATAAAATGCAAATGGCAGGCACGGAAGTGGTCTTGTCTCATCCTCCTCTCAGTTAAAACAAAATCACCATCTACTTTGAGCAAACATGGAAAGGGTCACACAGAGTGTGAGAGAAAGGAGAGGTGGCTCAGTGGGGCTTTGCAGCCAGCCCTGGGTTTGGGGATCCCAAGCAGAATGCTCCTTGGGCTGGTCCCTGAGCCTGTTCCTGGACAGAAACCTGCAGTCTTCATGATGTGCTGCCCTCATGTGGCACCCTGGAATTACTACAGGGATTAGAGCCAAAGCCCGTGCGGAGACAGACCCTGGAATTCTTGGAGTGGGGTTGCCATTGTTCTCAGTAAAATAGTAATTAAAAAAAAATAAAGTAGTAATGAAAAGGAAAAGGGTGATTTCTTAGGATTAACACATTGCAATTACACTTTTATGCTGAGGAAATGAGCTGGGATAGGAAGAGAGGGAAAGGATACAGAATGTTCTGCGTGTTCACTTTATGGCCCAGAAACAATGGACACCTGTGTCTCCTTTGGTCTTGACCAAGGTACTAACGTACACCGAAGTGGATTTAAACATGCTGAAATCGAGTCTTAGGTATTAGACTTACAGCCTGGTAAATTACAACAGCTCACAGAGCTTGGATGGGGGAGTTGGGCCTATCTGACTCTAATGCCCCTTGTCTGAAACCTCCTAATAGGCCTGAAACTCAAATACTTAATGTTGTCAGTACAGCTTTTCTTTCTTTTAATTGAGCCCTTTACTAAAATGACATTTTCCCTCTCCCCTATGTCTCCTCTGCAGTTCCCTAATGACGTGTTTATTCAACACAGGGAACCAGGGCGATTTGTTCTGACAGGGGAAACACCTCAGGGCCTGGCTTCTCCTCACTTCCCCCAGTGAGCACCGGGAACAGAGCTCCACACATGTCAACAGAGATCAGAGGGCCGGCAGGGGCATGTGCCCCATGTTGTGCAAGCCCAGGGACACTAGGGCAAAGTCAAGATCTCAGAAGGGTGTTGTGACCAGCTCAGGGAGCTGACTTGCCTTTTGAATCTCAGCTGCATTTTCCAGACCAGCAACATACATGTTCAGTCCAATAAATGTTAGGCTCACCATCCGCTGAAAGAGATTAAAAAAAGATGTGCCTTTTTAAGATTTATTCTCCAAAGCCGGACGCCGGTGGCTCACACCTGTAATCCTAGCTACTCAGGAGGCTAAGATCTGAGGATCACAGTTCAAAGCCAGCTTGGGCAGGAAAGTCTGTGAGACTCTTATTTCCAATAAACCACGAGAAAACCGGAAGTGGCGCTGTGGCTTAAGTGGTAGAGCACTCTCCTTGAGCTGAAGAGCGCAGGGACAGCGCCCAAGCCCAGAGTTCAAGCCCCACGGCCTACAACAACAACAACAAAAGATTTATTCCCCAAACTCCTTAATGGGCCACAGCTGGGTTAAAGGAATCACTTCTCTTGCTCTGTAGCACAGTAGGGTCACTGGGTTGACAAAAATGAGTTGGATATTTCATTTTGAAATGCCAAGGAGGGAGGATTTTTGAGTATCCCCAACATAGAGAAAGGCTGAATTTCTGAGGGTATGGAAATGTCAGTCACACTGACTGACTGATCATTACATGTTATATACATGTTTTGAAGTGTCACACTGTATCATGTAAATATAACTGATTAATAAGGAAAAGGATTTTTTTAAAGGACCAAAATAAAAGGGAAGGGGTTCTTGTTTTATGTAAGCTAGTGTGTGTGTGTGTGTGTGTGTGTGTGTGTGTGTGTGTGTGTGTGTGTGTGTGTGTGTGTGTTGGATTAGTGATTATTTATACTTGCAACTTATGATTCTAAACTCAGTTTGTCCACAGTCTCCCTAATATTTCATTGGGTGCTTACTGCACATCTCAAGCCTATTATGTTCATATCAAATTTTTGATCCTCTTTGGCCCTCGCCATTCCAGGAACTGGCAGGCACCGTTTTCCAAGTGCTCAGGTCAAAGCTGAGTCTGACTCTGCCTTTTCTGTTATACTGCCCATTCATTCATTCACCATCAATTCTACCTTCACAATGACATTCAGGATCCCAGGATCCCAGCCTTCCTTTATCACCCAGTTCTACTGTTTATATCCCTTTGCTCTACCCACTTGGACCCCACCAATGACACACAGAGATAATTATCCAGAGATAATTCTGACCATCTATCTGTCCTACTTGGAACCCTCCAGAAGTTTCTTGTCCTTTCTTGAAAGAAACTCAAATTCCTTACCACGGCCAGTAAGCCTCTCCAAGATCTGGCTCTTTTCCATGTGGCTAATGTCACCTCTTCTTCATGGTTCTTCTTGGGAGAGTCACGCTTCACATGTAGGAAAATGCACTGATATTAAGCAGGAGGCTCAAAGGAGTTTCACCAAGGTCAATGTAAAAGTAGCCACCACCCAGACAAAGTGAGGAATATTCCTATTACCTAGGATTCCTTAAGGCCATCTCCAGTTAGCACCCACTTCATTCCAAGGTAACTAGTAACCAGATTTTATCGCCATGATTCAGTCTGTCTACTTACCTGGAATCATTCTGCTTTTCCTTCTTTTTCTTCCTTTAGATGCTAGATATTGAATCCAAGACCTTGAGTGTAATAAGCAGCGTTTGACCATTGAGCTGAAACCCCAGCCCACAGTGTAGACTATTTTTTGGGGGTTCTGGATTCTTTCAGTCAACATAATTTTTGAGACTTACCTTGTTATCTCAATATTTTATTCTTTTATATTGCTGTGAGGCATTGTATTATGGGCACAGAGTGCAAATAGCATATGTGTTTTTCTGTTGAGGGACATTTGTCTTCTTGCTTTCAGCTTTGGGCTATGTGCAGTGTTCCCTTCATTTCTCCTGGGCATACATCTGGGGATGGAATTTCTGGTTAGTAGAAGATGTTCACTTTTATTAGAATTGCCAAATCATTTCCCTAGGTGGTTTAACACTCCTGGCAAAAGAGGAAAAATTTATTTATTTTTCTATTCTTACCAATGTGGTATTTTCAGGCTCTTTTAACCATTCTTAGAATATATAGCAGTCTCTACTGCTATTTAAAAAGCCTAAGTCAGGGCTGGGAAGGTGGCTCAGTGGTAGAGTGCTTACCTTGCATGCATGAGGCCCTGGGTTCGATTCCTCAGTACCACATAAGCAGAAAAAGCTGGAAGTGGCTCTATGGCTCAAGAGGAAGAATGCTATCCTTGAGCAGAAGAGCTGAGGGACAGTACCCAGGCCCAGAGTTCAAGACCATGATCACCACCACCACCAACAAATGTCTGATTCAAATTTTCATTTTCTTAAGGGATAATAAGACTGGCATTTTAATCGGCATATTAGCAATGTAAGTATCTCTTTTGTCAGTGTTAGGGATTGAATTCAAGGCCTCATTTCTCTATTTAAGTGCTCTCTACTACCTGAGCCATGCCTCCCAGTCCTTGTGCTTTTAGTGTGTGTGTTAGATGGAGTCTTGTGCTTTTTCCCCAGCCAGGTTCAACCATGATTTTCCTACCTCTGCCTCCCAAGTAGTAGGGATTACAGACATGAACTACCACACAGCTTCAAGGTCGTTTATTGTAAATTGGCCATTGTTGAAAGTTAGAATGTCTTTTCTTGTTGGTTTGTAAGAGTTCTTTTTATTCACTCCATATGAGGTCTTTGTTACACATCTCCTTGGGCTATGGTTTACTTTTTTACTTTCTCAGTTATCAATTAATTTATTTATTGCCAGCCCTGGGGTTTGAACTCATAGCCTGAGCTTTGACCCTGAGCTTTTCTGCTCAAGGCTGGAGCTCTACCACTTAAGCCACAGGTTCACTATTGCCATTTTGGTTGCTAGAGTTAAGAGTCTCCCAGATTTTCCTACTGGTCTGTCTTCAAATTACAATCCTCAGATCTCAGCCTCCTAAGTAGCGAGGATTACAGACACGAGCCATTGGTGGCCAGCTCAGCCATCAATTCTGATGTGACCTCTCCTGTCTTACCTTCTACCCTGATCCTGCCCCCCCTCCCCACCCCCCTCCCCCAGTCTGCAGACTGCTCTTGCCATGTACAGCTCCATTTGACCTCAGCACCTGGCCAAAGGTCATCTTCTCAGAGGACTTCCCCTAACCACTACTTCCAGAGTAAGTAGCTCTCTTCTAGCTCTCTGAACCTGCTTTTGTGTTCCCTATCTTATATGTCACCTGAGCTAATAAGTCCATTAACTTATGCCCCTCCACTTCATCTCTGAAAGAGCAAGAACCAGAATTGTTCTATTCCCAATTCTGGCCCTCATCTAGAGGGTGTCAATTTTTATCCTTGTAAGACACTTGGGAAATGTGTTAACTAAATGAACGACGAAGCGAAATATAAAATATGAGCATGGTGGAATAACAAATAACCCCCCATCCCCTTCCAATATCAGCGTTTAAATCACCAAAGGCCAGTCCCTCTCTTTTGTTATGTGTCTCTGATATGGTCTGCTCATTAAGGTCACTCAGGGATCCAGTCTGACAGAGGAACTGTTATAATGTCACTTACTCCAGCACAGGTTCTGGGGTTTGCTGTGGCAAAGGAAGAGAACATGGAGAACAGAAGAGTGGCCATTCACTGATTTTCTTCAGGAGTTCCAAACACTGTTTTCTGCTCATTGTCCAAAGTAAGGCGGGGGTGGCTGCTCAACTTCAAAGGGTTTGTTGCTGAAAAGAGGGAACTGAAAATCAGGATGAGCTTCATTCGCTGAAGCACGTTGTCTAACACAGTGAGTGAAAACATGAACGAATACCAAATACTGGCTAAGAGTGAATGAACCTAGGGAACAAAGACTGAGACATGGGGGAGGGGGAGCAGCAGAACAGCAGACTGGGCAGCCAGTTCTTGATGCAGCACTATAGACCAATGCATCATCTTCAGAGAAGGGGCTGTGTTGAATAGTGCCTGTTACCATTTTCTAAGGAGTAAGAAAATAGCAATGAGGTGTTTTTTTCCATGACTACACTAAACATATTTTTCTGGACAATGCACATCGCATTTTCTATGAATTACTAATGTAGATAGCATTTGCTCCATTAAACAGGTAGGTCAATTAAGAGGCAGAGAGATGAAATAGATGGTCCCACTTCTCATAGTTGGCTGAACCAGGGTTGGTCTTAGAAACATCAGCCCTTCCTACTGCATGCTAAATGACATGCTAAGGTCCTAAGCCTATGCCTTATTCTGGATCTCCTTCATTTCTCTCTCTACTCTCATTCTAACTGTAGTCACAAGAAGCATGCCAGTGTTGGCCTGTGAAATCTTCTGACCTGGGAAGTGATCCCTTAGGAGATGTCAGCTTGGCCAGCTGGGTCAGTTCACTGATACTATCATTTAACAATTCTACCCATTCATTTTTTTTTTTAAATTTCAGATTGTCATTCAAAAGACTACACTTAAGTACTTACAGTATGCCCCATTGCTCAGAAACACTTTGTATATAATTAGTCAAGCTGTGTGTTTATGAATGTCTGCATCAACACGTCATTAAGTCACAGAAAATTTTGCCTTGCAATTCCTTTATTGGAAAAATAAAGATATAGTGATTCTGCCTTTCACCAAGAATACCAAAAAGTATTCTGTGAACAAAATACTTGGAAACCAGGGAGAGACATAGACATTAGTTTATAACTGTGTTGATTGGTGTCAAGGAAAACCCAAAGCCTTGTGCTTTATTAATTCTGCTCTTGGAGACCCCATTTACTTACTTTAGAGCCTGTAAAGAGCAATACAAACTGGGCTGGCTAACTATTGTCTTTCTAAATATCTCCCTTGACCTAATCAGATAGCATGTAATTCTGATGGCTCAGCAGCAGACTTCCTGGAGGAATGAGTTGGAGTTCTGACCTAGGAAAAATGATAGAGTTGGAGCTCTATCAGTCCCATCCAATCCCTGACTTCTTGGAGAACCAATCCTCTTGCCCCATACTCAATGTCTCATTACACACACACACACACACACACACACACACACACACACACACACACACACACACACACACACACACACACACACACCAACACCCAGGCCCAAGGCATCTACTAAAAGCTTCATGCCACCCCTATCCCTGTGTGTGTGTGTGCACTGACACAATACATCCCTGACATTGCCGACATCTTAGACATGTGCATTTATTATGACAGCAATCTCACAGGTGCAAAAAAAAAAGTCAGCATGTTATGACAAGTTCCTGACAGATGCAAAGTGCATGCCTTAAGAAGGGACAGTTTCTTCTCATTTGCAGAGAGGAGCCTGATGGAGCAGCTGCAGCCGGGGTCTAGGTCGGGGGGAGGGGGGGAGTCCTGGGAATATCACTGGTTGGGTTTCTCAGGGCATCTTGCAGGTAGAAGTGAAAGCTTCCTGTCTGGCTTACCAAGCACTTGCATGTAATCTTGGCCACCAAGCCCTTTTCTGGCTTGTCTTTACTCTGCTCACCTCCACAATGGACTTGATCATGACAATAGGCCAATTGCAAACCCTGATACCTTGCCACTGCCCCTTTTACCAGCTCAGGCTCTCACTTCCACTCCATCCTCCAGCAACAATGAATGCACAGATAAGGTACTTCCCAGTAGGTTCAGTGGGGACTGGAGGGGTACCAAACCCACCCCAGACTGCCAGGCTGCCTGGGTTATCAGGTGACCCTTGACAGGTTTGACCTTGTACCTTGTACATTGGATGAAGGTTCATCTCTGAGATTCTACTGGGGACCTTGACCCTCGGTGGTTGCTTTCTCTACTCTTCTCTCCTGCCCGTTTAAGGTAGACTTGAGTCCCAAGGCTTTTCTCCACAGAGTCAGGTCAAGAAGGTGGCCCTAGCACAGATTTCTGCTCCCAAGGATATTTCCAATTCATTGAATCTAAGTGACCCCGCCCCCCCCCATCCTCCATTTCTGTGCCAAGCAGAAAGTAGATTTTATTTGGTGCTCTCTTCTGCCCTCTAGTGAACAGCTCAGAGGGGATGCACAGGCAAAATGGCCTTTCTATAATCAGTTGCCCTTCTTGAAATAGTAAAAACAGAGCTTTAACAAGTCTCTGGGTGGTTTCTTGAGGCCCAGTCACTTCATCACTCTCAATGATAATTACTTTTAATCACCTTGCTCCCCAGGATAATAAGATGATAATATAATAAACCATCAAAAAGAACTCGTACTTATTAAACATCTTCACTAAGTTAAGAATTTCATATCCACTATCCCTCAGTGGATTTGCCCTACATCCCTTTGTGGTAGAGAAATTAGTTACTGCTGTAGTTGGAATGTGTTCTTTGAGGTTTCCACTAGAAGCCCGGCCCTCCTCAGTATAGTGATGTGAGAGGGATGGAACTTTCAAGAGGCAGAGCCTGCAGGGAGGTGTCTGGGTTCATGGGGTGGGGGTGGGGCATCCCTTGGAAGGCATTCATGTAGTTCACATGAAACACAGGTTAATTCTCACCAGAGGCGTGTTTGCTACTACAATTGCCCTGACCAAATACTTGAAAGAGTCGGTTTGAAAGGAGGAAAGAGTTATTTAGGCTCATAGTTTTAGAAGTTTTACTCCAAGGTTGGCTGGCTTCATTGCTCATAGGCTATAAAGCTGGGCAGAAATAGGATAGAGAAAAGCTCAACGCATCAGGACCAGGAAACAGAGAGAGGATGGATCTGGGGACGAGATAGAACCTTGAGGTCAGAATCCCCCAAACAGCTTCCAACAAGGAGTCCCCCCCCCCAGAGAGTCCACCATCTCCTCATAACGCCACGAACTAGAAAACAAGCCTTTAGCATTCAGCCTTTGTGAGACATTTCAGATCTAAACCAAAAGAACAGTTCTGCTGAAGGGGAACCCGATTGGCCTTTACCATCTTCATCCAGCCTGCCCAGGGTGTCATTCACCATGTGGTGATGGAGTAGATGGTCCTTGCCAGAGGCTGAAATGATAGGATCTCCCTGTCTTAGATTTTCAGCCTCCAAAAAAAAAAAAAGGTCAAACCAAACCCAAACTGTCTTTTCTTTATAAAGTACTGAGCCCCAGGCATTATGTTATTGCAATGGAAAATGAATATAACTATGTTATAGAAAGGAATCACCAGTGACTTTCAGAAATCTCATGTTCTCTCAACTCAGAGAGAGCCACCGGGCCCTCAGAGACTTGGGCAACGACCATTTTTCTTCTTTCGTGGATTTTGGAGGCAGTGCCCCCAAGGGTCTTTTTTTGGGGGGGGAGGGGAGTCCGGTCGTGGGGCCTGAACTCTGGGCCTGGGTGCTGTCCCTCAGCTCTTCAGCTCAAGGCTAGCGCTCCACCACTTGGGCCACAGTGCCACTTCTGGCTTTTTTCTTTTTGCTTATGTGGTGCTGAGGAATCGAACCCAGGGTCTCATGCAAGCAAGGCAAGCTCTGTACCACTGAGCCACCTTCCCAGCCCAAGAATCTATAAATAGATCTGACAGGAAGCCAGACACCCCAGGAGCCCAAGAATCCAATCAGGGCATTTCAACTCATCAGCTTCATCTAGGACAGGAAGTCTGCATCTTCCCAGAGAAGAGAGCCCGCATTATAAACTGCTCCAACAACTGCCACTTTCAATACTCTTGGTGAGTTGCGGGGAAAACCTCCCAGAGAGATTCAGGCACTTCTATGTTAGAAATGTCAACAACTGTACATTGTCCACCCTGGTGTGCTAACAGCCTCTGTCATCCAGTCTTGTGTGCACCCCCCTGCCTTAGCATTGGGCCCCCACCTCTTTATTTGTCTTTGCTTACTACCTTTATTTTGAGTGGGAAGAAAAATTGTATTCTTTCCCATAATACCCATTTTTTTTTACAACCATTTGGTGCAAAGGGCTGAAAGCTGTCAGAGCAGTAATGCAATGCATCAAATTAACATATTTTCCTGAAATGCTAATTATACCCCTTTTGTGATCCTCTGAATACACGTTTTCCTGAAGTGTGAATGAGGCACTGACACCAAAATCTCACTTTAAATGATCATTATTAGTGCATCTGTCCAAATGATTCAAGGGAAATGGCTGGCAGAGGAATTTACAGGTGAGCCCCGGAGCTTCTTTAGAAAAGCTAGAAAGCCCAGCATCTTTCATGAAGGTGATCATTTCTTCAATACTCAGAATTACTTCTAATCCATTAATGCCACGAAACTCAAATTCATCTCTGTCGAACACTTACTACACCGAAGTCCCTTGTTAGGTTGAAGATTCAGAGGAAGACATCACCTTCTGTTTTCATTATTCTAGAAAGACAGTCTGATGGCTTTTGGGAGGAGAATCAATGAAATGGTGTTTGAACACAGGAGGTAGAGAAATTTGTGGGTTAGGGAGTGGGAGACACAGCTAAGGGAGCCATCTTCAGAAGGTAGCATTTGAGCTGGTCCTTGAAGGGTAACCAGAAGAGAGAGGATGTTACTAAACACATCCCAGGTTCAGGAAGAGGCAATTGAAGTCTGAGTCTGGAAATAGCACGAACCCAGCTATCATTGCCAAATGCCATAATGTGGGGCCAGGTGCTTGAAGATATCTCTGTTGTTGCATCCTTCCAAAAGGAGTGTGTCAATCTGGATGTGCCTGAAATGTAGGGATGAGGTGGAGAAGTCATCAGATTCCATCATGAAAGACTACACGCCACTGAAGAGTATGCCCATTATCCTAAATGGATGAGGATCTTCTGAAGGTTTTGAGGAATGGGAGGACATGATCAGATCTGGGTGGGGATCATCACTCTGGCTACCAGGTAAGGGATGGATTGAAAGTGGGGAAGTGGCAAGAAGGACCAGTCAAGAATCATTGGCAATCCCAGGTGCTAGTGGCTCATGCCTGTAATCCTACCTCTTCAGGAGGCTGAGATCTGAGATCTGAGGATCGTTGTTCAAAGGCAGTTTGGGGCAGGAACGTCTGAGTCTCTTATCTCCCATTAATCACAGAAAAAGCCAGGAGTGGTGCTGTGGCCCAAGTGGTAGAGTGCTGGTCTTGAGCAAAAGGAGCTCAGGGACAGTGGCCCAGGCTGTTGATTCACTGTGTATGGCAAAGGGTAATGAGGTGTTTATCATTATTTTCGGTATCTGGCTTGAGCAATCAAGCAGGTGGTGATGATACCAGAGGAAGTGGGGGGATGTCATAGAGGACTGGGGTCTTCATATGGGTTAATGAGTTCAGGTGTGGCCTATTGGCTTCTACAAGGCATGCTGTCCCTGTATCTGTATCTATATGGTGCCTGTGGTAGTGACTTTTCTCATCTCAGGGATGACATACCTGAGAGATATAACCTAAGGGACTTGGTGCTGAGTGCTTGTGGCTGTAGAAGCCTGTGGCAAGGGATAGCTTGTTGCCTCGTGGCAGACAGGAAGCAGGAAGCAATGAGGGGACATGGGACTGGTCATAATCATCTACACACCATCCACTGACCTATGTCCTCCAACTAGGCCTCATCTCTTAAAATTTCCACAACTTCCTAACATAATGCCATCAACTAGAGCAACCACAATCAAAAGAAGAGGCATTTTGTAACAAAACCCTGAAACAAGGACACAGGATGACCCATTGCAACCATGATACCCACAAGACAGTATATTAGAAATGAACTTTACAACTTGGGGGTGGGGGAGGAATGAGGGAAGGTCGGGGAGGGAAGGGATGGTGGGAAAACAACAAAGGAGGAGATAACAATGCTCGACAGGAAATGCACTCATTACCTTATACATGTAACTGTAACCTCTCTGTACACCATCTTTACCATAAAATAAAAGAAGAAGAGGCAATGGGGGACACTTCATATTGAAACCTTAACCATGCCTTCATCATCTTAGGAACCTGATTTGGCCCTCCTTCAGCTGGTGACTTTTGGGATCCTCGTCTTATTTTGGATGTGGCTGTTCTGTTTGCCAGGAGGTAAAAATCCGCCGGCGTGGGTAATTGAAAAAGACAGGCGAGATGTCATGGGAAGGCCATGGTGACATAGCATAGAAGACTGGCAACAGTGGCTCGCTTGGGACAAACTTCCTGTAAACCAAAATGAGAAAGGTATCGGGAATGAGGGCCACTCCTCCCTCTCCACCCCTATCTGGGGTTCTGTGAAGTCCCTAAAAGGCCCAATAGACATCAAATGATGGGAAAGGATTCCATGGCTTAGTTGAAGCCTAGGACCAGGGTGTTGCTTCCCCAGCTCTACCCACACAGCAAGGGGACCTCAAGACCCTGTTTTGTTGTTGCTTTTTGTTTTGTTTTGTTTTTTTGTTTGGCCTGTTGTGGGGCTTGAACTCAGGGTCTGGGCAGTGTCCCTGAGCCTATTTGTACTCCAGGGAAGTGCTCTACCACTTGGGCCATAACACCATTTCCAGATTTTTCTGAGTAATTTTATTGGAGATAAGAGTCTTATGGAGTTTCTTCCTCCAGGCTGACTTCGAACCATGACCCTCAGATCTCAACCTCCTGAGTAGCTAGGATTACAGGTGTGGAGCCACTGGCACATGACTCTTAACTGTTTTTAAAAGATTAAAGAGTCAGAAATTTACCCCAACTTATATAACAAATACCAGCAAAATGATAGCATCTGTTTATTTTGTTTCACATTTCTTTAAAAAAATTGTGAAGAAGAAATAGAATAGTGCAGATGATCTAGCACTTGTCTTTTTTTTCCTGCTCCTTCTGTAGGTTTTTTTCCCCTCCTCCATGTCTAAATGCATTCACAAGCTATGATTTTAGTTGATTTCCCTCTCCTTTATGATTTTTTTCTTTTAACTTTTCCTGCACATATAAATGTCCATAAACACAATGTAATATTGTTTTGTGTGGGTTTTTGGTGGTTTTGTGTGTGTGGGGGGGTTGTTTTACCAATCCTAGGGCTTGAACTCAGGGCCTGGACATTATCCCTGAGATTCTTTTGCTCAAGACTAGCACTCTACCACTTGAGCCACAATGACACTTCCAGTCTTTTCTATTTATATAGTATTGAGGTATCGAACCCAGGGTTTCATGCATGCTAGGCAAACACTCTACCACTAAACCACATTCCCAGCACTGGTGTGTTTTTATTTAACATAAATGGCATCGTTTTGGTGTGTAATGTTTTGCAATTTGCCTTGCTTGCCTTTGTTATTGTTTTAGAGATCTGTTTCCTTCAGATCATGTAGCTTGGTCTCTTTAATTGCTGTATAGGATTCCATATCAGGAATATATATATACCGCCATTCCTCTACTCATTTGTATTGCTTCCAAACATTCCTGTTGCACACAATGAATGCTGCAGTACCTGTCCTCCCAGAAACTTTACTGTGTGTGTATTGATGTAAGTTTCTCTAAGGTGAATTGTGTATATTAAGTATAGATATAGGAGTGCTGAGAATTGATAAGTTTAGGGACAGTGTCCACTTAACATTTTTAATAAATCTTCAACTATCCTTCGGTGGGACCTAAAAATCACATTCAAATAATATGTCACCCACCCAGATGTTTTTTACAAACTCATACTAGTCTACACTTCTCCTCACTAAAAAGACAAAAAAAATCCCCCTGCCATGAGAACCACTGATTTAGTGGGACACATGCTTTTAAGGGAACCTGTTACAGATTCAGAGGTAGAGAAATAGAACTGGGATTGAAACTAATTG
Organism: Dipodomys merriami; assembly: GCF_024711535.1. Lineage (NCBI taxonomy): Eukaryota > Metazoa > Chordata > Mammalia > Rodentia > Heteromyidae > Dipodomys > Dipodomys merriami. The sequence continues at coordinate 9,636,270 of NW_027203270.1, forward strand.
AGTTTGAGATAAAAAAGGAGATATAACCAATTTGCTTGGATGTCTTTACCTTAGCCACCAAATCCCTTGAAATCTTGTTTGTAGCAGCAATATTGTACAGATCTTCAGAGGTGACAGGGGACAAATATATTAACTTATTTGCTGCTAAAAAAAAATCCCTGGATCAGTCTTGGGTTAGGATGATCCCATACCTGGACTGAACTACTCAAGAAGCATCAGCACCAAAGTTATGAGAAAGCACATCTTTCTGGTGCCAAGTTTGGGGTGGATGGCAAAGCGAATGAGGAAAGGGAGTGGGAAATGAGTTCACAGGGGAGGGAAAGACAGGGCAGAATGAAGCCCTCTGGTATTAGCTAAGGTAGGCCCTACAAATTCATGTCTATCTGGAACCCGTGAGTGGCCTTATTTGAAAATAGAGTCTACAAGGGTAATCGGCAAAGGAGAGATCACACTGGAATACAATGAGTCCTAAAATCAGTTATCACTAGTGTCTTTGTCAGGGGAGAGGGAAATAAGCACACACAGAAGAAAAGATTGCAACGTGCAGACAAGAGTGTCCTCCTGGAAGAGAGATTGCCCTCGAGTAGCTGCAGTATTGGAGGCTAAAGAATGCCAAGGCTTGCTGGGGATCTGCTTCCAAGCTAATGCCACATGTCTGCTGGCAGGATTCAGGAAGGAGCTGTAGGAGGCCTTCCTTAAGCAATTTGTCCTGCACACCTCTCCAGAGAGTGATGGTATAACATCCACCACTCACTCTTCTCACCTCTCATTGCCATTCATCAAAAGCTTGGCATCAGGATGAGTTGGTTATTACTCCTGATTTGGTGCATTGGATGTCTCTTTTGGGGTCACCTAACCTTCAGGATCATCCCAAACCAGAATTCTTCAGGCTTCTAAAGAATCAAAGAGCCTTGCCTAGGGCCTTGCTGAGACTTTGATTTAGAACTTCTAGCCTTCAGTGGTGCTGTGGCTCAATCGGTAGAGCGCTTGCTTTGAACTGAAGAGCGCAGGGATAGCACCCAAGCCCAGAGTTCAAGCCCCATGACCAATCAAAAAAACCCCAGAACTTCTAGCCTTCAAAACTGGAAAAGAATAAGTTTCTCTTGTGTTAAGCACCCAGTGCATGATGTGACAGCTAGGGACACTCATGCAATGTCCTGTAAGGTGGCCCCAGTGACCGTGTCCTGCTACTTAGCCCCATGTATAATCCCTTCTGCTCTTATTTAGGTGGGACTTAGCCACCCATTGCTAACAGCCAGGACCAACATGGTGTGTGTCATTTCTAAATCAAGCTGTACAGGAATTCCATTTGCTCATCCTTCTTTAGCCCCTTGCTTGCTCTCTCTGATAACAGAGAACTAAGGATCAAACTATCACTTTCGGGAGAATTTTTAGCCAGGGAGAACTGAAGCCTGCCAACAACCACACAAGTAAGCTGAGGAGAAGATCTCTACCTCCAACCACACCCCTCCCTGCCCTCCCCCCCCCCCCAGAGCCATGAGAGTACCACCATCTCATCTGTCATCCTGAACACACCAAGTGAGGCCTATAATCAGAGGACCTGCCAGGCCAGGCTTAGAATCTTTATCCACAGAAACTATCAAAGAACCAGTGTGTTTTTAAGCTACCACAGACAGGTGTATAAACAACAGACATGTATTTTCAAAGCCTAGAGACTGGAAGCTCAAGATCAGGGTGCCATCATGGTTGGGTTCCAGTGAGGATGCTTTCCCGGGTTGCAGACTTTCCTTGTGCCTAGGTGGTGAGTGAGAGACAGAGAGAGAGAAGGATTTTGCTTTGATCTTTTATTATAGCCATTGAACTATTCAAAGGACTCTACCCTCATGATCTAATTATTTCCCAGAGTTCCTGGCTCCAAATAGCATCATACTAGAGATTTCATTTCAATGTAGTAACAATGAGGGGACACAAACCTGCAGTCCATAGCAATAACCAGGGATAAGTGGAGCAGGGAGAGAAATCTGTCTTGGCAGTGGGGAATCTCTACCAAGTGTTGGAGGTGTCAGCATAGTAAATGTGGGGTGTGGAGACCAGAGGCTCATCCATTAAGTCCCAGGATATGGTAGAAAGAACCCAGAGGAGTCAAAAAAACATAATTCAGGATTTAATCACCGTTTTCACACTTACTATCTGGAGTTAACACATCAGCCCTCCAAGTCAGTTTCTTTATCCATGAAGTGGTTAGAATAATACTGAGTACACAGAATTGTTGTCAAGACTTAAAAAGAAGTGTCTGTGTAAGCACTCAGTAAATGAATGGAGTCCACGTTGTGCTTCTAGGGAGTGGAGCAACCAAGCAGAATGCCTCCCCCACGGAAGTCCCTACACAGTTGGATTTTAGTGTAGGCCAAGAAGGGAGAAGGTGTAGATTTAGGTGTCTTCTAATGAGCATTATTTGTTCTAGAAAGCCATTCCAAAGTGGAGACACAAGGCAAGAAGCTAAAGATGGGACATCAGGCATAAAAATTATGGGATTAGCTGATGAGAATCCCAAGCAGATAACCTGAAACAGGTCTCTTGCTTAGGCCAAAAGTAGGTGAAAAAATTCATAAAGCTAGACATTGAAGATGCTAGGAAAAGAGCATCACTAGACAAACAGCCAAGGAGACTGTAAGGTAGGGAAAGGGGGAAGTAGAAGGGGAAGGGGAAGAGGAGGGACAGGGATGGTTGATGGAGCCTGGTGGTTTGGATCAGTACGTATGGCTCAGTAGAGATTTCTCTATCCTAGCTCACATAGAGAATGGAGAGAGTAGCTCACACCAGGACTTGGGAGGAAGGTGTGGGGCTACCGGTTCAGACAAGGAGATCTTGGCTTCAGAACTAGAAGTGCAGAAAAGGCAAGGAGTAGGTAACTGCACAACGTAGACAGTAGGAATCAAGTGGTTTCCTTTTCTCTGACTCCATTAAAATATGTGCAAAGAGAATTTTTTTTAAAAAATATGCACTTTTGCAGACAAAGATCAGGAAAATATTTTTTAAAGAAAACCCAAATATCAAGAGAAGCATGGATGCTTGAAAAACAGATGGATAAGTCAAATTTAGTTTTGCCTATCAGAGCAAGCTGAAGTAAAATAGCCATTATGTTGCTGGATGCTAAAACGAGAAGCTGATCCATTTCTATCTTGGAGTATACGCTCTGGAATTTAAGGTGATAGAGGTTTCAAAATAGCTAGCTAGCTAGATAGATAAGTGCCAGGCAGTGGTATGGCTGGGACATAGGGAAGTTCTATGTTTAGTCTTTTGAGGAGCCTCCATACTGCTTTCCAGAGTAGAAATGAACTCCAAGAAATGGAAGCAAGAGGTTGTGTTTTGTTTTTTTTAAAAATTGTATTGTTTGTGGTTCTTTTTTTCCCCTTCTTCTTTCTTTCTTTTTTTCCTTTGGTTTATTCCCTTCTGTGACTGTTGTTTTTTCTTTTTTTTTGTATGCTTTGTCTTGTATACATGTTTATCTGATTTGGGGAGGGAAGAGGAAACACAGAAATGGTGAGACAAAGGGCCAACCAACTGAGCCATGAAACCCACTAGATACTATGTTGGAAATGAACTAGACAACTTAGGGAGAGGGAGGGAAGTCGGGAAGGGAAACACTGGGAGAGAAAGAGGAAAGGGATGACACTGTTCAAAAGGGGATATACTCATTACCTCACTTATATCATTGTAACCTCTCTGTATATCACCTTCCAAACAAAATTAAAATCTGAAAAATAGTGAAGAGAGAGCTGGAGCTGAAAAGTCAACATCTTGCTGAGATTCTCTAAAAGAAGCCATTAGACACCCCCACCCCCCAACACCACCATCATGATTCTATCTGAGCCAATCAGGCATCTCTCCGTCCACTCTGAAGCATTATTCTTTGGAGAAATTATACCAGATGATCTGAGAATTCAAGAATTCTATGTACAGCTTGGCAAAGAGTGGGAAGAGGTAAAGATGACTGTATTAAAGACTGGGTGTTAGAGAAAAGAAAGTCCTGTAGCCTACAATCGTAGTTAAGCCCATAGGAGAGAGGCAGGACCTTATAGATCCTGGCAGGTAGCTTTCCTTAACATGAACTTCCTACTAGGAGCCCACTAGTGTTAGACAAGCTCAATACCACACAGGACACGGATCCTCTCCTCTGCACAGCTTTGCTGTTGAGTGTGAGAGTATATCACACACTACAATGTTTGAGTTGTGCCCCTCAGTGAGAAAATAGACAGAATAAAGGAACCTAGAAAATAGACAATGCAGAAAGATGGGAAAGGAAACCTACCTTACTTTCTCAAAGAGCTAAGAAAAAAGAGCCTATGAAACAAGGTTTATATGATTTTTTTTAAAAAAAGAATGAACTCAAGCCAGACACTGGTTGCTCATGCCTGTAATCCTAACTACTCAGGAGGCTCAGATCTGAGGATGGTGATTCAAAGCTAGCCCAAGCAGGAAAGTCCCTGTGAGACTCTTATCTCTAATGAATGGGACATGTCCTTGTGGCTCAAAGTGGTAGAGTGCTAGCCTTAAGCAAAAGAGCTCAGGGACAGCATGCAGGCACTGAGCCCCATGACTGACAAAAAAGAATGAACTTTATAAAAAACAAAATTTCTCTTAGAAATTAAAATTATGGGGTTAGGATGTAGCTCAGTGGCAAAGCACATGCCTAGCAAGTGCAGTTAAAAAATTAAAATTATGAGAGCCAGATTATAAAATCTAACAAAAGGGATATATGAGTATATATATGCATAGTACATAATAGAATATACAAAGACAATGTAATGGAAGAGAGTAGGGAAAAGATAACTGGTTTAAGAATTACTTCAGAAGGTTCAAAGTCTAACTGAGAAAAGTTCCAGAAAATGAATATATTAGAGAAAATTATCTGAGCACTGGTAAGAGAAAAATTTTCATAATGGAAGGGTACAGATGTTCAGATTGTAAGGTCTCTATTTATTATATCCAGCACGGTCCATGAAATTTTAGAGTAATGGGGTAAAATGAAAGTCCCCCACCCCCACAAACACAAAGCTCTCAGAGAAAACCAAGATCATGTACACACAGAAGGTCAGAAGTTACAATTATCATCAACATCAGAAGCTAGAAAACAGAAAACAGATAAAATTCTGGAGGGAGGAAATAGTTTGCCTAGATTTCTATAAATATCTAAGATGTGCCATAAATCAAAGCATTTTTCACAGCACACCTATTTTCTTCCAAAGCTATTAGACTATTGAGTCTTCATTTTAATTGGAAGAACAAGACAGAAGATCTTCAAACTGGCAATCTGACAAGAAAGAGGGAAAGGGATATTGAGAATGTCAGCAAAACCCTTAACGGATCAGAAAGATGGGGGAAGCTAGGGAGAGTGTTTTCAAGATAGAGTTGGAATGAAACTCATAGATTATCTCATTCTTTGAGATGTCTTGAGAGAGATTTTCTGTCTATGGAAAAGAGATTGGGGGAATATAGTTGTGATAATATGCATACAAAAACAGTGGATCAGACAAAGCCCAAGGCAATGATTTGCTCCAGGAAAAACAGAAGGTTGTTTAAGATATAGTACACTTCACAATTGTGAAGACAATTTGTGTCATTGTAATAGACAGCATAAAAATGTGACTAACAGATGTAGTCAAAAGTTGTATTATAACTATTTTGTAAGCTGAGGACATGATAAAGAGAAAGTGTTTATATACATGCATATATGTATATATCTGTGCATAAATTTGGGGGTGACATGAGTTTTCAATCCTTTTTAAAATAAAATACCATGTCAGTAAGTAATAGGAACAACATTATCTATCTATCTATCTATCTATCTATCTATCTATCTATCTATCTATCTATCTCTATCTATACACACACACACACACACACACACACACACACACACACATATATTGTTAGAGATATGAAGACAATTTTAGAAGGAATGACTGTAAGATTTAAAACATTTACCTCTGGGAGCAAAAACAAGGGTTTGGTAGGGATGGAGAAAGAGACTCTTGTTTTCCATCTTAACCCTTGAACACGGTCTTAGTTTTCTGAAGTTTCTGTAACCATCCTCACACACCTGATGGCTAAAAGTGACAGAAACTTACTCTTACTCAGTTTTGGTGATCAGGATTCTGAAATGGGTTGCACTGGACCAAAACCAAAATGCTGGCAGGGCTGTGCTCCTTCTGAAAATTCTGGATGGGAATTTGTTTCCTGCCTCTTCCAACTTCTGGTAGCTGCTGGCATTGCTAATGGTCATGTCATTCAAAGCCAGCTGCTTCCATTTTCTCCCTGGCTCTTTCTTCACATGGCTTTCTTGGTAGAGAGAGACAGAGAGAGACAGAGAGAGGCAGAGAGAGACAGAGAGAGAAAGAAAGAGAGAGAGAGAGGCTGCTTTCAGCATGCAAGACAGTACATGCTTGCATTTATGGCCAACTGAAAATCCAGAATAAGCTTTTCAAGTTAAGATTTGTAGTTTAATCGCATCTGAGAAGACCCTTTTCTCCACATAACCTGCACTGATTCAAGATTAGGATCTGATTACAATGTTGGGGATTAACTTAGCTAACCAAAAGTATTTAAAAGTATTTATTTTACATCAACGTATGATAAATCAATGAATGAATTAAAGACACAAATATATTGCATTGTTTTTCCTGAGGTTTTTCAATGTAGAAGTATGGGTGACTTCCAGCTCTATAATATGGATCTCAAAAGTGTTCTTGAACAATGAACAAGTGGTAGTCATGTGAAATGTTAATTTGTGGAAGGAAAATAAAAAGAGGAACAGAAAAATATTTCATGCCTTAGCTAAGGCATTTCAAGTCTTTCACCTCCAACACAAACCCAAGGCACGTCTCCAGTGGCATGACACAGACATTCACATTTTTTAAATGTGTGTGTGTGTGGCAAACATATGACTCATGGAAGCCAAAGGCTGAGAAGCTGGAGAGAGATTCCTTGGGGTTTCAAAACATCAGAGCAGCCAGGGACTGGTGGCTCACGCCTGTAATCCTAGCTACTGAGCAGGCTGAAGCCTGGTTGTCACATAGACCAAACCCTGCCCAGGCAGACAAATCCAAGAGAATCTTTCTTCAAAGTAGCCAGCAAAACAAGCTAGAAGTGGAGATATGGCTCAAGTGGGAGAGTGTCAGCCTTGAGCAAAAAAGCTAAGCAAGAGCCTGAGGCTCAGAGTTAAAGCCCTAACACACACACACACACACACACACACACACACACACACACACACACACACACACACACACACACACACACACACACACACACACACACACACACACACACACACACACACACACACACACACACACACCAAAACTATAAAAAGTGGCTATAAGCCCATTCTCGAGAGTGATTTGCTCTGAAACATTCGGTGTACATGCTTTTGATCTTTTTGCTTATTTCAATCTTTCTTGAAAGGGCCTTAGGAGTGAATGATTCCAACATGATGCATCTTAGGGAGCAGAGGCAGGATGGATGTGAACCTAAGTCTTTGACTTTCGATATTTAGAGCACTCCACAATTTTTGTCATTCTAGGAACCTCTGCCCGTGCTTCTCTGAGTTTCAGGAATTCCTGGTACTCACAAAGCTCAGGACTCAGGGAAAACAGAGTGACTGGGACTCGGGAAGTAATAAGGGAACTGGAATATTGGTGGTTCTAAAACCTGGCTCTTAATACAGCAGAGTTGTTTGTTTTTTCTCTCCAAAGACAAAGCCTGAAAGCAGGCAAGACCTAATGGATCTGCAGGCCAAAGATGAGAGCAGAAGAGCTTTGGGTTGGCCCTTCTGACTGTAGGGAAGAGGAGGAGGAGGGGAAGCCAGCAATCATGATACCACGGGGTCAGAAGAGGATAATGGCACTGAGGGTAGGGCTCAGCCAGAGGCCCAGTTCCTCTCCCCAGATTTACTCTCCCCTGTTCACAATCTTCTAATGAGTTCCCATTTCAATTATTTCAAATCCAAATGCTTCATTACAATACAAGATGTGGCTCTTACCTTCCCAAATCCAGCTCTTGGCACTCTCTAACTCTCTCTCTTCCAGTACTTCTGCTGTACTTCTCCTGGAAAGTCCTTCCAGCCCTCAGATACACCAATGGTACTTCTACCTGTGGGACTTTGCACTTGCCATCCCCAATTTCTGTTTATGTGTACTTCCTTTTTATACTTCATTTCTCTCTTCAGGTAAACCATCTCAGAAATCCCTTCCCAAGACACTCTCAAAATCGATCGTCTCTCTCCTGGAAACCATGAACCCTGGTTCCTTTTCTTCATGGAAATGACTACTAACTAATGTGACTTGTCTCCTCTCCCAGGCCCACAAAAGCAGGAACTTTGTCCTTAGGACTCTGGGCATCTTGTGTGAAATACAGAGGGTACTCAGTAAATATTTGTTGGGTGACAAAAATCCCTAAATCTTTCAGGTTTGATTTCCAAGCACACCGTACATGCCATCCACCCCTGGTCACTGAGTAGCGGACTGTGATTGTAGTATCTGTGGTCAGCACCACAGTCAACAAGGAGATTTTTCTTTGTCCAGGTCATTCCTTAGTGACTCTTGACCTTTTCCTGTGTCTTGTGGACACAGGGGAAAAGAGAGTAGTGTAAGTTGGTCCTCATGGGAAGTGCAAATATGGGCTTCATCTTTCAACCCCCAACCCTTACACATTTCCATTTTGTGCCCCTCGACCTGCAAAAGGCTGTAGCAGAAGGTGTTTTCACCATCCACACAGATTCTGCATTTCCAATATATTTTCCTTTCTCCTGGGACCTACTGATACAGAACCTTTAGTGTGCCTATGAGTAATAGTGAACATTGACTAATTGTTTACAATATACTGTAAGTAGCTTTGCTAACTCTTTGCTACTCATGCCTCATCCTTTTCTCTTATTTGTTCTGAATGTACTTCTTTTTCACATCCTGTAATTCCATTTTGTGAGGCATCGGGGCTCTAGTCCCGCCTTTGATGCTGTCGGCTGACTCTTGTCTCTGGTGTCTTGTTTCTTCATGTGGTTCATCCTGCAGCTCATATTTGACAATACCTTGAGGTTATGTCTACATATATGGAGTTCAGCTTTGTTGTTTTTTTTAAGCTCTAAGGAATATCTCTGCGAGGGATAGCTGAATGCTAATTTCCTGAAATATACAATGAATGCCAATACCAAATATCAGTGGAGGTGAAAGTTTAGAGATAACTGTCCAGATTTCAAATTCCAGTGAGCCATCCTAGCTGGAAATTGCGTGATACAGGTTTTTAATCCTTTCTCCCTTCACAAAAGGACTCCACTTGCCTTTGAGGCTTTGGTTTTGCGAGTGTTGTTAAATGAGGGACCTTGACCTTGACTAATGAGCCCTTGGAAGGGGAAAAGAGCTACTGATGATGGAGTCCCTACAATATGCAAAGCAACTGGTCCATGCAGTATAACTGGTCCTCACAGCAGCATTGAGAGGTAGAACTCATAGTTTTAAGACGAGGAAACAGAGATAGTTGCTCCAGTTAGGAAAACTAGTATTTTTTCCCCTTAAGCCAAGACACAAAGTCACATTCTTTTAATCCATACACCAGAATGCTCTCCACCATGTCATATCAGGGAGCCATGGCAGAGAAGAGCTTCTGCCTTCCAGAAGGAGCCAGTCATTCACCGTGCCAAAGGAAACACCCTGCCCAGCTGGTGCAGCTCTGGCCATCTGTGGGACTCAAGCTGTCACTTAGACAAATTGGCCATCAGATAAGAGTATCGACGGTGAGATGCACACATCTTCGGATGATCCTGAGGCTGATATAGATGGATGAAGATGGCAAGCCCTGTCTCTGGACATGAGGGGAAAAAAAAAAGCCCAATTGCCATCTTCATCCAAGGGCTTTCTAACTGATGGAGTGACTTGCAAGCACCTCTCTCTGACAATCTTTAATGATCAAGTTGGTGAAAATGAATTATCCAAGGCAACTTGCAAGGAATCTTGTCAGCACAAAATGCTGGAGGTGCTCAAAACCCACACTGAACTGTCTGCAAGCCAGGGTTGTCTAGGGCCTGCAGTCTGCAGAGTTTTGCCTGTGACTTAGGAAGTAGTCCCAGACTCACTTCTGATTCCTGCTGAGTTCCACCTATTATTTAAGAGTGGGCATAGACCTACTTCCTGTTCCTGTGTAGGAGTGAATTGGGGTGAGTCTTGTAACCAAAAAGTGCTGGCTGCTTTCCTTCTTTGCATCCTATGCAAGATAATAGATTGATTATTTATTCATTTTTTGGGGGGGGTCCGGTCGTGGGGCCTGAACTCTGGGCCTGGGCGCTGTCCCTCAGCTCTTCAGCTCAAGGCTAGCACACTACCACTTGAGCATCAGCCCCACTTCTGGTTTTTTCTGCTTATGTGATACTGAGGAATCGAACCCAGGGCCTCAGGCATGCAAGGCAAGAGCTCTACCACTGAGCCAACTTCCCCTCCCCGTATTTATTCATTTTTATCTAGCTATTTATTTGTTGATTGGTTTTAGTCAGGTCTGCTGTAAACAGTGCAATCCAAGGTGTGACCACTCAGGTATTTGGTGTCTCCCTAAATGGTGAACATCAAGATGAGAGATTGATTGGAGCTCATCCCACTCCAGCAAGGCCAGGCCCCATATTTTTGTAAGGTAAATCAGTCTCAAGAAACAGAGAAGCCACATTTTGAGAGGTCCAATTATGAGTCTTTATTGGAGAGCCAGTTATGGCACAGTCACAAACATCTGCAGCTCCTCAACTACCCTTAACACTGTCAGAAAACTGAGCCATGAGAGCAGGAGAGGAAAGAAAGAGCAGAAAAACAATGCCAACAAACCAGATTAACCCCAATGGAGAGCTGACATGGAACACCATGGTGAACGGAGGAAAGACAGGGGACACTTCTGTCAGACAGGAGGTGTAATGGTGCCTGAGCTGATTTGGGCCTAAGTAGTGTCGGGGGCAGGGGGCAGTATCACAGGAAACTTGAGTGTCCCAAGTTCAAGGCATAGGACTGATAGGTCCAGTTGAAGTAGGAAGATCAGGTCTGGCCAATGCTATCTTGGTTACCTGGTAGATGATAGGATCTGGCATCTTGTCTTCAGGATGGGAAAAGGTGATGGGCATGCATGAATCCCTGGAGGGTAGGGGTGGGCTCTTGGCTGATAGGTTACTAAACCTGTCAATCCAGTGCCTCAGACTCATTTCCTGTGACCCTGCCCCCTGACCTGACCCTATTTAGGCCCAGACCAGCTCAGGTGCCATTACCCCCCTGCCATGTGTATCTCCATGTTCATGTCCTGTCTCCTGTCTCCAGGTTCTTCTTCAGTTACCATATCATCCTACGTCAGCTGTCCATTGGAGCTGAATTGATTTGTCGGCATTGTTTTTGTCTTTTCTTTCCTCTCCGGCTTTCGTGACTAAGTTTCCTAACAGTGTTAAGCGTATTTACTGGCTGCTGGTCTTTGAGACAGGAGTCTCCACCATGCAATCGCTGGCCTTTTAATAAAGACTCCACGATTTGATCTTTCAAAATGTGGCTTTTCTGTTTTCTCGCCCTACCACACAGTAACCTACATCCAAATTACTCTAGGAATGCCAGCACGCTCATCATTTGGGAGGTGGGATTTCCCTGCCTCCACCATGATGACAAGATGATACCAGTTAAACCCAATTTCCTATCCACCTTGTGGCCAAGATAGCCCTGGCTAGACCTAGCCTCCCCATTTCATTGTATCTCTTCAATCAAATACATATCTCAGCTCTTAGGTTCTCCATCTAAAGAACTCCGGGTGTTTGGTCATGACTTCACAAAAACAAACACATAAACAACAACAACAAAAACCCCAAAACAATGTGTTCTGAAGATCTCTTGAGAAACTGAGCATCCAAGTGACAGCTTCATACAATGACATTCAGAGACTGACTCTATACCTCTCTCTGCGTGGCAACTGCTTTAAAAAATTATTATTGGGGTTGTAAATTGTAAAGCCAGACTGAAAATGTTTCCCCTAAACTTTATTCTTCACCTCAGCCTTGGGAAGTAAGATTCATTTTTTTTATAAAGAAGGGGATGGGTTTTCCACATGGTCACGGGAGGGGTCTGAGGGAAGCTAGGCTGAGAGGAGGGCTTCATCTTTTAACCTCCATCCCTTACACATCACCATCTTGTGCCCCTCGACCTGCAAAAGGCTGTGGCAGAAGACATTCAGGGATCCACACAGAATACTGAGAACCTACTAACACAGAACCTTTAATGCAAATAAGAGTAACAGCGAACATTCACTAATTGTTTACTACGTACAGGCAGTTTTGCTAGCTCCGTTACTCAGCCCATCTTTTATTTGTTCTGAATGTACTTGTTTTTCACATCCGGTCATTTCATTTTGTGAAACATTGAGGCTCTAGACCTACCTTTGATTGCTGTCAGCTGACTTTTGTCCCTGGTGTCTTGTTTCATCATGTGGCTTGTCCTGGGGCTCATATTTGACAATACCTCGAGGTTATGTCTATGTCTACACATTCAGCTTTGTTTTTCTTTAAGCTTTAAAGAATATTCTCCTTAGGGATGACTGTATGCTAATTTCTTGAAAGATACAGTGAATACCAATACCAGATCTAAATGGAGGAGGGTCATGGTTCACAAACATTTTTGGCAGAAAGCCTTTATTTGGTATTTTTTTTATTGTAAAAATACTGTACAGAGGGGTTACAGTTACATGAGCAAGGTAATGAGTACATTTCCTATTGAGCATTGTTGCCTCCTCCTTTGTTGTCCCCCTACTATCCCTTCCCTCCCAACTCTACAATTACCCCCTCCTTCCCACCCCTGCCAAAGTTGTAAAGTTCATTTTCAACATAGTGTCTTGTACATCTCATTGTTACAGTGGGTCAACCTGTATCCTTATTTAAGCATTTTGTTCTTTCCCTTCCCCTCCACAAATTAGAGAAGTGTATATACAAGATGCAGGGCACCGACATCCAATACAGTGAAAACAGAGGTTATACCATGGGGGAAGAACATACAAAGAAACTAAAAAATCACATGATACATTATAAATATGTTAGAAACAATAGCAAGCAAGAAAAAAGATATTTGTGTCCCTATCTTGGGGTTCATTTCACTTAACATCATCTTATATGGTCATATGTACATAGCTTTTGACCTATTCTACTTGTCCTACACATGTACTAGTTATTGCAAATAAGGGAAACCATGGGACCTATGTTTCTTTGGGCCTGGCTTACTTCACTTAATATAATTTTTTCCAAGTTTTTCCATTTCCTAACAAATGGGGCAATGCCATCCTTTCTGATGGAGGCATAGAATTCCATTGTGTGTGTGTGTGTGTGTGTGTGTGTGTGTGTGTGTGTGTGTGTGTGTGTGTGTGTGTGTCACATTTTCTTGATTCATTCATCTATTGAGGGGCATCTGGGTTGGTTCCATATCTTAGCTATAATGCTGCAATAAGCATAGTTGTGCTGGCAGCCTTAGTATGCCTTCTTTGTGATCCTTTGGGTAAATGTCCAAAAGCCTTTTTGGTTTTCCTACCCCTCCCCTTCCCCCCCAAAATCCTTTTTTATGTTTTCTTATTTCCTTAGAGTTCAGATGAGTTTAGAGTCCAAGGGTTCTTGCATCTTCCTTAGTAGGCAAGATTTCTTTCTTATCTACTGATTTATTGAGAACATCCCAACTTAGTCTAGGGTCTTAGCTTCAACTCTTCCTGATGTGAATTTAAGGTCCAACAATCTACTTCCAAGGGACTCTTAAAATTCAGATTTCTTGGGCAAAACTGTCTTTATCTAAAGGTAGCCAAAATATGAAGTCATATTTTGTTTTTTTCTATGTGCTTAATATATACATATTATGGTTTATTCAGAATGTCAAGTCCTTCCCACCACTCAGGGCAGTTAAAGCTATCTAATCTACAAACTCGTTTAAAATGGAACTCCTGTGGCATCAGTTTCTTGATGACTTCCTTTAATCCTAAAAGGTCATAGCAAGCATGCTATTACTAACTTCATTTTACTGAAATCAACACACACTGAACTCTTGCAACAGTGAGCATAAATGCTAATCAATAATGCACTTGAGTACACACCTGTATAGGTCCTGTGACCAAGCCCACATTGTGACCTACCATATATTCAACAAAGTTTTAAAGAGTCAATCGAACAAGATCCTATGGTATTTCAGAAGAACAAGGGCATTCAGGAACTTTCCAGAAGGTTTGGAGTGTCAGAACTCAAGGACATAAGACTAACAATATCAGAAGCTAAAATGCCAAAGTGCAAGTCTTTGAATGCCCTCATATTTATGGAAACATGAAAACATGTAAATCTTTCTAGGCCAAAGTATAGAATCTACTTATCTATATCTGTCTGTCTGTCTGTCTGCTTTCTATCTCTGTCAACTATCATCTATTATCTATCTTATTTATCTATCATCTATATCTATAGATCTATCTCTATCATCTATTTGCCTATCACCTAGCTAATATTTACCATCTGTCTGTCTGTCTATCCATCATGCTTATGAATGGATGGCAAAGCAGACCATTAATGGAGAGCATCAGTAGCATGAAGTCATTGCAGCTTTGCAAGGATTGTCAATTCGTTCTCAAGCATTCTGTGTTAGGAAGCACCCAGGAGCCAAAGGGGTGATCCAAGGGGAGAAGGACTTACTGAACACTCAACACAGCAGGAGAAAAGAAGTCCTCCCTTCAGAAAAATGGCCAGCAAAAGTCCAGATTGTGAAGTGGGCAGCATTCATGATCTACATAATATTGGATGTTCCAGCAACCAGGGCTCCAGTTCAAACCCTCCTCCAATGACCACTACTCCTAGCTAGGGAGCAATAGGCATACATTTTAAAAATGAGCTTGAGAATGCTGGAGAAATACTGGTATAACATTGGATTCCTATGAGAAAGCCAAGGGCTCTGTAAAAGTTTGCTGTTAATGCATGAAAACTGAGATTGTATGAGAAAGGAAATAAATCACAATAAAGTTCTTTGGTTAGCAGTGATTACTATTTATCTAGCTGCAAGAATGTAAATACTGAGTTGACTTAAGAAAAATTGAAATAAAATGATAATAGGAGGAGAAAAGGAGCAGAGAGATGGTAAGTGTGAGTTAAATATTCCTCTTCCACAGCAAGAGGTTTGTGTCTAACTCTGAAAGAGCAATTGAAGCGCATGATTTAAAAATGAAAAGATAACTAGTTGAAATAGAAGCTGGTATGAGATTTGGAGATTTGGAGCCAAGGAGTACAAGAGGACTTACATTATTATAAGGGTTACTGGTGTACCCATTGCAACAATGAGATGTATAAATCGTTATGTTGAAAAACGAACTTTACAACTTTGGCGGGGTGGGGGGGGGCGAAGGGGGGTGAGAGATGGGAAGGGATGGGAAGGGGAAACAAAGGAGGAGGTAACAATGCTTGATAAGAAATGTACTCATTATCTTGCCCATGTAATTGTAACCCAGCCCACTGTACGATATTTTTAGAATTTAAAAAAAAAAAGACTTACAAACACAATGGCTCATCCCTATAATCCCGGCAGAAACAGGGAGGGTCATGGTTTGAGGCCATCCCAGGAAAATGTTAGTGCGGCCTCCACCTGAAGAAACCAAGTGTTGTGCCGTGCATCTGTAGTTCCAGCTGCGTGGGAGACATAATAGGAGGATCAAAGCCCAAGAGTTGCCCCAGGCAAAAGAGAGAATAGCAGAATGAGCTAGGGGCTCAAGTAGTAGTATGCCTACTTGAGACCCTGAGTTCAAATCCTAGTACCACAAGGAAAGGAATTTCAGTGACTTTTTTTAAATTAAAAAGACATCTATGTATGCATTACTTAAAAAATAAGCTGTTTTAAACATTTATGAAAAATGTAAGAGTTTAACTTCTTATTTGTTTATAGTACTTACTGGGTTTTAAGCACAAGGCTTCTTACTGCAAATACTAGTACTTGAGCCATCCTCCCAGCTACTTCACCTTGAAATTTATTTTTCAGACAGAGTCCTTCACTTCTGCTTAGCCATCCTTGGAATGCCATCCTCCTACCTCTACCTCCCAAGTAGCTGAGATTACAGATGTATACCATGACACAGGGCTCAAGAATTTAACATTTTGAAGAAGCTGTATTTCGTGTGTGTGTGTGTGTGTGTGTGTGTGTGTGTGTGTGTGTGTGTGTGTGTGTGTGTGTGTGTGTGTGTGTGTGTGTGTGTGTGTGTGTGTGTGTGTGTGTGTGTGTGTGTGTGTGTGTGTGTGTGTGTGTGTGTGTGTGATTCAGCCTGGGTGCTGACTCTAAGCTTTTTTGCTCAAGGCTAGTGTTCTGTCACCTGAAGCCGTACTTTCATTTCTAGCTTTTTGGTGGTTAATTGGAGAAAAGAGTCTTAATGGACTTTCCTGCTTGGTGTGACTTTGAACTATGATCCTCAGATCTTAGCCTCCTGAGTAGATAACATTTTGGTGTGAGCCACTGTCACTGGGCAAAGAAGCTGTATTTCTTAATGAGCAACCAGCAGACTGAAATGTAAAGATGGCCCTATTTTCTGGGGATCTCCTAAAGTAGAGTTTCCATGGACAATTAAGTGGATCAAAAGTCTGTCTTGAGCGAAGCACCAGTGGCTCACACCTGTAATCTTAGCTACTCAGGAGGCTGAGATCTGAGGATTGTGGTTCAAATCTAGGCCAGGCCGGTAAGTCTGTGAGACTCTTATTTCCAGTTAACCACCAAAAAACCAGAAGTGGAGCTGTAACTTAAAATGGTAGCGCATTAACCTTGAGCAAAAGAGCTCAGGGATAGCACCCAAGCCCTGAGTTCAAGTTCCACAACTGACAAAAACATGTCTATCTTGTTTTTGCTCCACAAACTTTTACTTACACACAACACACACACACACCTGTCTAACCTTACAGGTTAAATAAAAGATATATGTCTTCCATTCCAGTCCTACTCATACTCACAAATACCCACAAATACATTTTTGTCATTGATTTCATTCTTCAGCCTATGCATTTTAAAAATTCCAGTATATGGACACATATATGCACACAAATCTGTACATATATATTACTTTGCTTTTCACATTTTTTAGAACCCTTGCATTTTAATAAGACAAACAGCCCAATGAAAAATGATTTAACAGAACCCCTCTTACAAAAGAAGATATATGAATGCCCATGAAGAACAAGAAAGTATATTTAGCATAATTAGGCATCCAAAGAGTGAAAATTAAAAGTGTAATAAGAAACCCTGAGAGTAGCCAGTGGACAATATTTCTGAGTGTGTTGACACATGACTGTAATTCCAGCATCGGAGAGATGGAAATAGGGGGAATCAGCAGCCCCAGGCCAGCCTGGCTACATAGCAGCACTCTGAACAAACCTATATAACCCAGCCAGATCACTCCCACATACTTACCCAAATGTGATAGATATATATGCCATACAAAACCTAGTATAATTTACTGTTCAGGGTTTGAAAAAAATTCACTTAGATGCTGTCATAGGATAGCTATCATTATGCGACTTGCTGTGTGTGTGTGTGTGTGTGTGTGTGTGTGTGTGTGTGTGTGTGTGTGTGTGTGTGTGTGTGTGTGTGTGTTGGTCCTGGGGCTTGAACTCAGGATCTAGGCACTGTCCTTGAGCTTGCTTTTTTTTTTCCCCCTCAAAGCTATCACTCTACCACTTGAGCTATAGCTCCACTTCTGGATTTTTGGTGTTTAATTGGAGATAAGAGTCTCTAGGACTTTCTTGCCTGGGCTGGCTTCAAACCAAGATCCTCAGATCTCAGCCTCCTGAGTAGCTAGTATTTCAAGTGTGAACCATGTATTGAGAACCAGCCCTGTTAATATAGGGATGAGGTTCCCACCACTTCCTCCAGGCTACGTGTGCACAGGATTTCCATGCTCACTGCCAGTGTGCTCCAATGGCTTTAATGTGAGCCTCATGTTAAACAGGTGTCATGCATAGCCTCTCCAGTAGACCCATCCTGACACTGCATGGCTGGTTTGCTACCTATGTGCCCTTCCCCTTTACTAGGTCACTGGGTCAGCACTGTGTTTGAACACTACTGAACAGTGTTTTCCACAGATTCCAGCTTGTGGGCGACAGGTTGGCACAGATGGCCCTGCTGGGGGTGAAGGCCAGATCTGAAATGCCATCTGTGTCCTTGTCACGGAAGTGCTCGAGATCCCCATCAGAGAGAGGCGGCAACAAGGGCCACGTTGATTCGTTGATTCGTGTTCTTCCTAACAGGCTGATGTTGACATTTAAAGGGATGGCAGGGTTTTTATCCTTTTTATCCAACCAATGTGAGGCAGTTGTTAGCACAGAGCTCAGAAGATGGAGAGAGGAGGGCCCCAAGCTTAGGGGAGCATCTCTCTCCTAGCACCACATCAGGTCAATATTATTCTATGTGTCAGACATAGAATAGACTCTGAGTAGAAAGTATTTCAAGGAAGGAATCATCTCTATTTGAAATAAAGGTCTTTCAATGTGGCCCAGGCCAACTTTGAAATTGCGATCCTCCTGCTTCAGCCTCCCAAGGGCTAGAATCTCAGGTGTATATCATCCCACTTGGCCTGTTGGAGTGATCCCTTCTGATAGGACACAAGAGACAGGGCAGGAAAAGGTAGGGTAGGCATTGCACCTGAGAAACAACACAGTGTCTGACCAGGACCCACCCATCTTCCATTCCAGGCTGAGGGATCAGGGCTTTGCACCATTGATGCTGGACATCCATTGAATGAGACACTGTTTTGTTTAAGGGACTCAGTGAAAGTTGTGAGTGCTGGGGTGAAGTTAAACCTCACAAGTACCCTTGGCCTTGACTGGAACTTCCAATGACTGGGAAACATACCCCATAGTCCAAGGCCATGGATCTTCTTCATACTCCAGTATGTAATCAAAGCGAACCGTGAGCCAGGACAACTCGGGGAAGGATCTCAGAGGTGTTCAAGTCCAACCCTGATTTTGGAGAGTAAGGAATACACTTGCCATCTCCCAACAAATGAATCCTGCTGCTGGAACTAGAATTCTGAATCCTGTCTATTTCCTATTACCAGACTGTCTCGAAACACATTCTCCACCAGGCTCTTTGTCTCTCCAGTCTTTCCTGAGGAGAGTTCATCCTGACCTGAGCTTGTTCCTGGCTTCCTAGTGGCAGATACAAGCTAGGCCTGAGGATCCCAGCGATGGCGCCAAGGAGAGCTATGCTCTTTTGACTTACTTTCCTCTGATTGGTTGTCCTTTTCCCTTTGCTGTCCTGGTTCCATATCCCTTTGACCTCCTCAGATTTGGTTGCATTGAGTTGATATCCCAGATTCCCTGAGCATCCCCAAAACGGTCCTGGCATATCTCCTGTTGTTCAACTCTCCAACGTCCATGCAATCCTGAAGACACATTGGCTCTGGTTCAGCCCAACTTCTCTCAGACAGCCCAAGCCCTGGCCACACACACCAGAGGGAGAGAAAAACAATAGATTCAGAAGCTGACATGTTAATTTGAGGCAAGACTAGGCCCAGGGGAAAAAAAAAGAGAAAGACAATTCAAAAAAGAAAAACTAGGGATACAGGTGGACCCATTGCAACAATGAGATGTATAAGTCATTATGTCAAAAAACGAACTTTACAACTTTGGTAGGGGGGGATGAGGTAGGGGAGGTGGGGAGAGTATGGGAAGGGATGGGAAGTGGAAACAAAGAGGAGGCAACAATGCTTGATAAGAAATGTATTGGCTCTCTTGCCCATGTAATTGTAACTCCTCTGTACGGTATTCTCACAATAAAAAAAAATGCTCTTATTTACCATAGCTAAGATATGGAACCAACCCAGATGCCCCTCAGTAGATGAATGGATCAAGAAAATGTGGTATATATACACAATGGAATTCTATGCCTCCATCAGAAAGAATGACATTGCCCCATTTGTTAGGAAATGGAAAAACTTGGAAAAAATTAATTAAGTGAAGTAAGCCAGGCCCAAAGAAACATAGGTCCCATGGTTTCCCTTATTTGCCATATCTAGTATATGTATGAGTCAAGCGGAAAAGGTCAGATAATGTGATGTTAGGAAAATGAACCCTTAGATATGTATTTTAATGTTTTTTTCTTTCATGCATGTGTTTCTAACGCATTTATAAGATTATTTCTTTGTTGCTTTGTATGTCCCTCCCCCACAGCATAACCCCCCTCCCCTTTCACTATATTTGATGTCAGTATAACTTGTGGAGGAGATGGGAAAAACAAGTCATTTAAGTATACAGGTGGACCTGTTGCAACAATGTTGTCATGTTGAAAATGAGCTTTACAAAGTCGGTGCAGGGAGGGTGGGTAGTATTGGGTGGGGTGGGAGGGGGGAGGCTGGGAAGGGATGTGAAGGGTAAACAAAGGAGGAGGCTGCAATGCTTGGTAAGAAATGTATGCATTATCCTGCCCATGTAATTGTAACCCCTCTGTACAGTGTGTTCACAAATAAAATAAAATAAAATAAAATTTAAAAAAATGCTCATATAAAAAAAAAAAGACCAGATTCTACCAACATTTCTCCTAGTTACTAAAGCCAAACAATTGTGAGATACCATTAAAAATGTTTGTGTTACAAAAAAAATAAAAAAATAATCAAAGGATTCTCTGTAAGTTAATCGACAAATTTAACACAATACCAGATAAAGATTTTTTTTTTGGGGGGGGGGGTCAGAGCTAAAGTTGAATTCAGGGCCTTGTGCTTACTAGACAGGTGCTCTACCATTTGAGCTACACTCTCTTCTTTCTCGTTTTGATTCTAGTTTTTTTTTTCAGCTAAGATCTCCTGTTTTTGTCCAGGACTGAATCTCAGCCTGCAATCCTCCTACCTACATTACCTCTATGGTCTTTTCCTCTGTACTCTTGAGGGAGAAGATAGCAGTCCCTTATGTAGAGACTGCCACTGGATTTAGAGCCCTGCTGGGCTCCAAACAGGATGAACCAGGAAGGTATATCATCAGCCTGGGCATTGTCCCAGGGCTCTTCAGCTCAAGGCAAGCGTTTGACCACTTGAGCCACAGAGCCACTTACAGTTTTCTGGTGGTGAATTGGAGAGAAGAGTCTCTTGGACATTCCTGCCTGGGCTGACTTTGAAATACAATCCTCAGATCTCAGCCTCCTGAGTAGCTAGGATTACAGGCGTGAGCCACTGGCGCCAAACTATCATCCTGAGGTCATTAGCCTTACAATATCCACAAAGAATTTTTTTCCTAAATATACCATATCTGGGTGCAGAGATTTACTTATGGCATTGCTTTTCAAGGGGCTACCATCTGATTATTTCTGGAGAAACACACACACATACACACATTCACACACACACACACACACACTGAGGGAAAGAGCAAGAGAGAGAGCAGGAGAAGTGAGAATTAACTGGCTGAGGTGGGGAGGAAAAAGAGACAAGAAAATATACAGCTCTGTGTCTGGTTTGGATCATGGCAGCTAGAAGAGGTTCTGCAAGCGGTTAGTAACCCAGGGGAGACAAAAAGAAACAAGCAAATGGAGACTCAGGTTTCACACTTATTTAATTTGCCTTTCAGTGGAGGGTCTCTGCCAGGTTCCTTCCTAAATACCAAAGACAATCAGCCCTCTGCACTCCGGCACTTGCCATCCAGGCAGATACACTTAGAAGGCGAGTGAGGGCTAGCGGATGTCTTTGCCCCATTTCCTTTAAATAATCCCTGAGCAGATGGCATCAGCTGTGCAGACAAGTGCCCATCGCCATAGTGTGGTGAGCTCCAGTAGGGCAGTTACTGTCCTTCCAGATGGTGTAGGCCCCTGTGTGCTTCCTGCAGAGACATCCTGAGTGGCACTGTCCAGGCCAGTCAAGGGACTTCTGGAATCTTGATTAGCCTTGCCAAGAACTAGAAGGACCAGAAACATATCAGAATGACATACATACATGGCACATGGTCCCCCTATTTGCACAGAACAGCTTTGGCAGGGGTGGAGGGATGGAGAAGGCCACCTAGCCCACAGGTATTTTGCTTTCATATGGGTCACGATAGACAGCATCTTGGCAGTAGTAGCTGCTTGTTAGGCACACCACATGTAGGAGACAGCTGGGTCTTCTTTTTGCCATAGACAGGACTGAACTCTGATGTTCTTCTCACTAAATTAACTTCCACATTGGTGAAGGGGATGTATTAATATTATTAAATTAGCTTTCACTCCATTCAAAACTATTTTGTAGGAAAATCATTTGCAAGCCTCAATATTTTTGGTGTGTGTGTGTGTGTGTGTGTGTGTGTGTGTGTGTGTGTGTGTGTGTCTGTGTGTGTGTGTGTCTGTGTGTCTGTGTGTCTGTGTGTTCCAGTCCTGGGGTTTGATTTTGGGGCCTAGACACTGTCCACAAGCTTTTCTTTCTGCTCAAGGTTAATGCTTTATAACTTGAGCCACAGCTCTTTTTGGTGGTTCATTGGAGATAAAAGTCTCATGGACTTTCCTGCCTGCACTGGCCTTGAACCACAATCCTCAGGTGTCAGCCTCCTACATAGGATTGCAGGCATGAGCCACCAATGCCTGGCAAGCACTATCGCTGTTAGTAATAAAATCTGATTTGCAAAGTGCCTCATAATGGATCCCAACCCACCACTGGGCTGAGACAAGGCGACGGAGAACCACTGTCCCATTATGTACAGATCTTTAATTGAAGCACGCACAAACGCATAAAACCAAGAGTAAGTCTCCAGAGCCGAAACACAACTCAGCTGGAGACAGAAACACGGGAGCTCACAGGCCAGCAGGCTGCCTCCTCTTAGATAAAGATAGTTTGCAGAATTTTCCAATTAACCCTCATGTCTCCCCAAACACACACATTCCCCCTCTCTTGGCACCTGTGCGGGGCTGCATGGACTATAAATTGAACCCCAAATGAAGGGAAGTAAGGCCGATGCAGCTCTGAGAAGGAAAAAAAAAAAGATTATGATTAATCTCTTCTGGGCCTTCTCGGGTTGCCTAGAATAGTTTAGTCCTCAAATACCAGTGACTTGCTTTCCTGAAGCGACAAAATTATAGGTAATTGCTTTTGGGAAGAGCCAAATAGCGGATGGCTTCTCCTCTGACCAGATTTATTTTAATTCTCAATAAACAGAATAATAGCATCCTCTTATTTTTTTTTTCCTCTCTGCTCTTCTGGTCATTAGAGAAGCTAGAGGCTGTGACCATCCCTGGCACAGGACCTGCAAACAAATGCAGTAACCACGTCAGCATGTAATTATCCTCTCGTATTGTTTGGCTGCCTAGGAGATGGCCCATAAACTATCTGTAGTCTTCTCCGGGCACCTGCCACCAAAAGCTACATTGAAAGGGAAGAATCCAGTGGACAGAGAGCTGAGAGAGCTCTAGGCAGGTGAGGGTGGGGGAAGGTTTCTCTCAGAGGCTGGGATGGGAGTTGGGGGTGGGGAAAAGATGTCTTCTACCCTATCACAACACCAGTGGCTGCCATCCATTGGATCAGGGAGAAAGAGGGACCAAGCTTTCCAGTTGACCATGAGCCACAGATGGCAGGACATGGCGCTGGGAGAAGGTGTGCATCTTCCCGGGCCAGCACTACATGGAGGCAGGGCCTTTCCACCTTTCCTCTCATTTTGGCTTTCTTCCTTAGCTCTCTCTTAGGGGAGTCAGCACAACTGTCCCTGTGGACATGTCCTTCCAACATGTTAGCTCCCTCTTTTACAGTTCCCTGGTTGTGATCTTCCTTTGCTTGAGGCCATGCCTTTCCAACATGCATGTTTATGAAATAAACTTCTCTTTCTGCCTGAGCAAAAAAAAAAAACACTTGTAAAAGTAAAAAACAAAAGCAAAAGCAACAAAACGCCCAAAACCAACAGTACTTTTTATGTCATCTACATGCCTAGACGTTTTTTATGTGCTAGGAGCTTTTTGCTTTGTTTCTTTTACTTTTTGATGGTACTGGGGTTTGAACTCCAGGCTTTTCACGTCTAGCAAAATCTGTGCAGGGTCTCAATTTTGCCCAGGATGGATCTTGAACGACCATCCCCCTACCTCTGTGCCTCCAGGTAGCTGGGAGGAGAGATACGAACCATCATACCTAGTTTGTTTGTTGAGATGGGGTCTCAGGAACTTGGCCTAGAGACATACAGTAGAGAGGATATCTGGAATGCAAACCTGGTTGTACGTGACATCTTGCCTCGTGTTCATTTATTGTTCACTTTTCTGCTCAGCTTGCCTCAGTTTTGATCCTCCCATTCTCGACTTTTGGAGTAAGTAGGATTACAGGAGTTATGCTACTTGAGCTGGCTGGACCCAGTGGTTTATTTTACAGCCATGGAGACTCTTACTTGAGTGCTCTCTCTCAGTCTGCCCACTTGACAGGTAGGGTTACCACACCAGTGAAATTCAACATCTGAGAACAGGAGCGCAGAGGCAAAGGGGCCGGGAGGGGATGGGAAGCTGTAAAGCCAAGGGCTTGATAAACTCCTCCAATGAATAACATTACCAGCTGCCAGCCTCATTCCTCTGGATTCAGCCAGCCCTATCAGGCAGGTTAGTCCTGCTTTTCCTTTCTCAGAGACAGCAAGCACTTTGAGGGCCTGGGATTTGCATTTCACAGCTAGTCAACCCGTGATCAGAAACATGATCCTCAGTCATCCCTTATCAAGGGCGAGCTGTCAGGGTAATTTAGAGCTCAGGCAGGAGCAGTGTTGGAGGGGGTGGCCATGGAGCAGGAAGCAGGAAGGC
The DNA here is from genome assembly GCF_024711535.1 of Dipodomys merriami. NCBI lineage: Eukaryota > Metazoa > Chordata > Mammalia > Rodentia > Heteromyidae > Dipodomys > Dipodomys merriami. The sequence continues at coordinate 9,660,992 of NW_027203270.1, forward strand.
AGAGAAGCTGCCGAAGGAGCAGGGAGGGACGCCAGCCATCTGTCTGGTGAAGACCACACACAGGCAGTGGAGATGGATGAAGGGATGGGAGGCAGGAGGGAAGGAAGCTGTGCATCTTAATGTAAGATGAGGGACAGGGTCTCTCGGTAGATTGGGAACTCACTCAGGACCAAGCCAGGAGGATCCATTTCTACCTATCCTGGGAGAATGGCCATTTCTGCTTTAGGGAGAGCTGGGACAAGGGAGCAGACTGGACTTCTGCAGACATGTACACCCACTGTTATTCCCCACCCGACCCAGGAAGAGAGAGAGAGAACCTGGAGACTAGAGCAAGGCCATGCTGATTATGGGGCTCTATTGTCCCCAGGGCTTGTCATGGTTCTGGGGTGAAGGTCTGAGGGACAATTGGGTGGGCTTCCCATCCTGCTTTGATATGACAGCCCCCGTAAGTCCTTTCACAATGGGAGCCAGCTGTGACAGCGCTTTCCAGACTGATTCCCAGAATGCAACCAGATTTACAACCAACAGTGGTGGTATGGCTGATGAGGAGTAATTTGTTCTACCTCTGAAATCTGATTGTTGATCTGTTGGTTGTTTTTTTTCCCCCCAACAGTTATAGAGAAAGGCTTATGAATAGATGTTCTTTTAGTTTTTTATTTATAATTTTTTTACATTGTTTTCATTTTGAGATTTTATTTATTTGTTTCGGAGTTACTTCTTATCCTGAAGTAGTTTTACAAAGAAGTTTCTGTACGACGCATCTTGATCAATGCCATGCCTTCCATCCTTCTCCATCATCTCTTCCAAAGCTACTCATCCCCTCAAGTTACCTAGTTCTGTTTTCACCTATGCACACAGAAAGTTGTGACTGCACGTGCCCACCCTTCCTTTTCTCATCCCTTGGCTCTACATCTTCTTGACCCCAACACAGCTCCCTGCTATCCATTCTTTTCTATTAAACTGTGAGTTGTTCAAAGGAGTTACATCATTGGAATCCTGCCCTGTGTATACTCCTGTGTGTGTGTGTGTGTGTGTGTGTGTGTGTGTGTGTGTGTGTGTGTGTGTGTGTGAGACCCTGTGTATGTTTACATATGCATTTATAATTTAGATCTAACTATCACATATGAGAGAAAACATGTGTCCTTTGTCTCTCTCTCTGAGCCTGACATCCATCAGAAAGGATGATATTATGTCATTATGCAGGGAAATGGATGGACCTCGAAAACATTTGTTTTTTTTTTCTTCTTTCAAGCTATTGAGACTAACATCTGGTCAAACTCAGAATTGAGATGGATAATGATGAATTTGCCTGGCAACTGTACACAGAACATATGCATATTGGTACTACACGTAGCAGTATTTCATGGTGTTTTGCAAACAAGGCCTGGATTTTTCTCACCACTGTGCCACTCAAACCTACTGAAAAGTCAGACCACCTGTCCTGAGAAGCCAATTACATGGTGAGCCACTGGGGGGGGATAAAGCTAACCAAGGGACCAGGATGGAAGATGAAATTCCACCATGACAGCCAGGACCACCTCTGCATTTTCAGGAGATTTAAGACAGAATTTTGCTTTTGAAAATCCCAAGCTCTTTAATAGTAGACTAGACTCTAGCCTGGAGTCACTGATGACAGAGCGAGCCTATGAGGTCAACATGTAGAAAGAGCATGGAGAATGATTAACAGAAACAAACTAAATCTAACGAGCTAAGTTAGTGGGAAGAAGCCAAGGTATGTGTTCTATGTACGCGTCCGAGTGGGCCAATGTCTTCCATCAAGTGGCTGTGTATTGAGGCTAGTGTGTGTATCCTTGCTCCCAAATCCACATGATGAAGTCCTCACTCTCGCTATCTTCAAATGTGACCCTATTTGAACAGAGAGTGATTTCATGTGTTACTAGCAACATGAAGTTGAGGTCCCTTGGCAGCAAGGAGAGACCCTCAGCCAGTGTGACTGTCCCTTTCAGAAAAAGGGACATTCAGACACAGATGCACACATGGGGAAAATCATAGTTGTACTGTTACCAGACAAGGAATTTCCTGAAGTTAGAAGAGAGGCCTGGACTAAATCCTTGCCAGTCCTCTCCCAGGTCACGTGGTTCTGCTGGTTCCTCCATCTGAAGCCAGAAGCTTCCCTAACTGGAAGACCATACATCTCTGTAGCAATTAGCCATTCAGTGTGTGTGGTACTTGTTACTGCAGCTCTAGCAAACTAATATACTAACTTGTGGGTCTAGCAGGGGTTGGAAACAGTGATAGATGCTGAAATACCCCAGTTTTCTGCACGGTTGACTCAGCTTTGCTGTTAAAATGAAGCTTCCCCTCCTGTAGTACTCAAAAGCACCATTTTCCAAAGTTACAGTAGTTGAGAATAATCTTGGCAGGCTAAACAGGGTGGAAGTTGGCTGCGATTAGAACACTTAAGGGTCTTTCTTATTTTATGTTTCTTTTTTTCCCCTTCCTGTCTCAAGCAAGACATACTTAACTCCTAATTCCACTCCTTGATTAAACATTAAAGGTTCGCGCTGGCTCTGTGGAACATGGAATTATCTGTTAACTTGCAATCATGCTAAATTCATAAATCTAATTTAGCTCTGGCATTAAGCCAGAAGCAAATGCAAGAGATTAACTTTTTCTAACTATCAGGGCTAAAAAAAATAAAGAAAATTTCCCTGATGTTATTGTTGTTTGAATTGGTAGGTTTAATGCAATTTCTAAAGGGCGCATACAGGTCTCTCATGTGTAGGATGGATGGTAAATGGGAAACGAAGCTCACAAAAGCCATTACACTGGGCCTTGAGTTGATTTCTTCCTTGGAATCAGAGTTTTATAAAGACCACTCTGGTCAGGCAGGGCCTGACCCTTCCACCCTTCCAAGCTGCTCACAGGCTTCACTGGACAATGACAGAGGATCTTTGCAGAAGTGCTTTGGGAAGGGCCCGGAAGAGCTTTTTAGCAAGAACTAGTATGAGGATCACGCCAGCTGGTGGTTCTCAACTTTATGGTGGTGGTGGCAGTGGTTTTGTTCTCCTGGAGACAGCTAGGCATGCCTAGAGAAGTTTTGGGTTGTTGTAATTAAAGGAGCTGCCACTTGCATCTTAGGAAAGGAGGCCAGGGATGCTGCTAAAGATGTTCCAGTGCCCAGCACAGCCCCACAACAGATGGTTATTCAGTCTCCAGTACACATGTGCTGAGGCTGAGAGACTCTGCCCTCAACCAATTACCCATCGGACAATGGATGGAGCCACCATGGCCCAGTCCAGGTGCTCTCATGGATCTGGGAAAAGAGCTATACTCCTAGGCGTGGCTCCCAACGGACTGAGGAAAGAGACAGATGGACCCTTGAATGAATGGTTCAGCCAGGAGAGCATAAGGTGAGCTTGGATATAAGCAGGTATGAGACCCACAGGGTGACTGAGGAGAGACAGGACAGCCTGACCCAGGGAAACCTTGCTGATTCTTAGGGAGGAATAAACAGGCAAGGACCCTTCTCTAGCCATCCCCTTATTTTTGATAGACAGATGGCGGGGCCCATCCAATTTTGTGGGTCGAGAAGGCTTGTACAATTTGGAAAGCCTTTAAAAAAAAACAAAACAAACCATGCAATTAGATGCAAACGCTACTGTATATTTAGAAGGGGAAAATACATCCAAACAAAATCACACATTTACAATAAACTAATGAGGACTGCAGATGGAGAGGCCGTGCACGCAGCATAAAGCTAGGCCTCATTGGCTCCATGGCCCACACACCGTGGAGGGATGAGACCTGGGAGATGGCGCAGCCTGTAGGGAGAGATGACATTTCTGCTCAGCTCCCAGCAGGACAGTCAATCACAGCCTAGTGAGAGAGCCTGCCCTGGCAGCATCCCCCAGAGCTTCGTGAGTAGGGAGAGGGAATCCTTTGGGTATGTGCTTCTGTGAACCCAGAGGCCGGGGGTGGAGGGGCCCTGGAGGAACTATGGCAGTAAAAGCGGTCCTTCAAACACCACTTTCCTTTAGCTCAGACAGCTGGAGGCCCATTGACCTGCCAGCCACCCCTGTGGCCCTGCATGGTGCAGGGTGGATGGGCAGGCAACATGTTTATCATCTTTTCCCACAAGCCTCTTCTAACCCTTCCAGAGAAGCTGGGAGAAGGGTAGGGGTAGGAAATCCCAACCTTGAAGCCTCTAGCATGTTCCTGGCCAGGCTCTGTCATTCAAGGGCAGTCCAGGGGTGTCCGCTTCTAGATAACCATCCCCTCTGTCCTTCCCCCAGCTTGTTTTCTCCTGTTCTCATAGTTCATCTTCTCAAAAGGCCTTCTCGGATCTCTTTCACCCCATGTAGGGTTCTACTTTTCCATTCCCTCCCTGACACCACCTCTCCACTGCCCTTTATCTGGAATCCTATTGTCCTGTTTGGCTTTGTCACTGTCATCTGTCTTCCAAGCTAAAGGTTATCTGCGTGTGTGTGTTGGGGGGGGGGTCTGTCATCAGTCATGTCTGCTTCTCAGGACTACAGAGCCCGGTCCAAGGGAAGTCCACAGGAAATCTGTACAAAGCCAATACACCACTTAATCAATGAACCGCAAGAAGGAGGACAAAGCCGTAGCATACCAAAAGTGATTAATAATTGTACCACCTTCTCTTTACTCCTAGAGGTGAGTTTGCATTCTCAGTCCAATGTCTTGTAAGAGAGAACACTGTCTGGAAGGTTAGTACTGACGGGACCTTTTAGATCTTGGTGGTTAAAGGTATTCCCAGTTTCCTCCTCACGTGGAAAGTGATCCAAGCTTGTGTGCGGCGAGAGCAAGCGTGTTCTTACACTATCTGGTCTAGGTATTTCTAGAAAGCTAGCTCATGAAGACGTTATGCAACCAAAGTAACTCTGTCTGTCCTTTGACTTATAGTCTTGCTGGAAAATGCATGTGCTACAACCAGAGCCAGCTGGTTGTCAACTAAATGCTGGCCAACTCTACCTGTGAGTCTCTTAGCCAGTCACCTCATTGGTCAGGGTCTCAGAACCCCCTTTGTGAAACAGAGAGGGACCCAGTAATTTACCAAGTGAGAGGGATTCACAGGGATGGGGGGCTGATTAACTAAGGGCAGCCCCACGGGTACCCACTGGCCTGCCCCGACTTGAATGCAGATACTGTTGCTTGTTGACTGTTCTGTGGGACTAGTGCAATGCCACTGCTCCTGTGTGCCCAGCACAGAGCTCTTTAGACAGAGCTCTCTCACCACCACCCTCTCCCCACTCTCCAGGGAACACTTTTCCTGGGCTAGATAAGTCCTGATAGAAAATCAGCCTGTTTTTGTTTGTTTTTGTTTTTGCAAGGGAGAGGAAGACGGGCTTGGGGATTGTGGTATAGTCCTTGGTTGTGTGGCTGGGGACTGCATGTTAATAAAGTCCCACTGATACCCCTGTATAATAAGGAGCCAGTCCCTTCCTCTTTCAGGGATGTGACAGCTACAATTTCCCCCACCCCTCTCTCTCTGTTGGGATCACATCAGACACCAAAGTTCATAATTTGGTCATCCCTCCATCCCATGCCTGGATCATGGATATAAACCCAATCAAACAACAGTAGGATTGACATAAAGGGATACATAGACCCCAGGGAAAGAGCCCAAGGTGGGAACAACTTTCAGGGACCTCCAAACTTGTTGAAAGCCCGTGGTTCTTTGGGATGAACACATGTGGAGCTGATCACAGAGTGTCTCTGAGCTCAAGGGTCAGATAGCAGAGTGGACAGGGCAAGCAGCCTCTCCTACATTCCTATCTCCCTGACCTGTGGCCAGAGCTGACTGCAGAGAAATTCTCTGGACCAGATCAGATGCTCTGTCTGGTCTCTCAGGTAGAAGGAAGATGTTAGTGAAAAGAAGGTTAGGAAGCACAATAACCAACAGGGCTAAAGGGAAATGGCAAGAATGGGAACATTAATTAACATTGAATAATAGCTCACTATGTGTCTGGTACTGGTCTAATCACTTTAGAAGAACAAAGTCATTCATTACCACAGCAACATGACAAGGCAGATGCTTTTTGTTTGTACAACCATGGAGCTCAAACTCTAAAATGCTTTCACTGTTGTTATTGTAATTTGGTTTTCTCCAAATCCCTGGGAAGCCATCAGAGATGAGATGGTCATTTTCATCTTAGAGACAAAGAAACAGAGACTGGTTGAGGTGAAGTGGGTTCATGGAAGGTCACCCTGAGCCCAGACCCATCCAAAAAGCCAACTCCTTTCTCTACTCTCCCCGCTACACCCATTCAACCAGGAGAGGGCAGAAGAGAGCAACTTTGTTCCTTTTTCAGGTCAGCCAAGGCACCGTAGGACAGGTGGCATGAATTGATTCACTCACCTATTTTTTTTAAACCTAATTTATTTTATAACTTACAAGTTCTTTGACTTGTGCAGATATGAGCTTAATTCTCATTTCTATAAAATGAAGAAAAATGGTATTTGGCTCCTAAGAGATATAGGATTTGAATGACACAGAAAGAAAATATTAAGCAATTCTTGCATCCGACAAGTACTGAAAATAGTAGCTGGTACTACTGCCTTTATTTATCCACCCCCCTCTTCCCACAATATTTCATTGATTCTTCTAATCATTTTAATTCATCAAATATCTATTCATTTAATATCAAATAACAACAACAGCAAAGGCATTGCCCTAGGTACTAGCAATGGGTGTGCTTCACAGATATGAAATCTGCCTTCTTGTCTCTGAGTTTCACAGATAACAAAGATGCTTTCCCAAAGCAGGGAGGGAGAGGATGCACAGCAGAGTCACTTGCAATATTCTGTGGGAATGAGGAGGGGGCTACTACCCACGCAGGTGCTTTCTGTAAATGCCAATGTGTGTGTGTGTGTGTGTGTGTGTACGTGCACCAAAAATACTGGGGCTCAAACTCAGAGCCTGGGCACTGTCCCAGACTACTTGAACCACACCTCCTCTTCTAGCTTTTTGATGGTGGAGATAAGAGTCCTCATAGACCTTTCTCTTAGGATCCTCTGATCTTGGCCTCCTAAATCCAGCTAAGATTTGGGCATGCGTCATCAGAAGCCAGGAGTGTTGAGCCTTTGAAAAGGCTCAGACACATAGGCCTGGGTCCAGCTCTACAAGTTCCCTCATCCGAGGATGAAGCTGGCTGGACAAAGCTTGACAAGAAGTTCTGATAACAAATGAGGTTCAGGGGCTGCTTGGTTGGATAAGCATGCGATAAGCATGCGATGCTTATGGGATAAGCATGGGATGCAGTCCCCTGAAGATGCGGAATCCCAGGATCCCTGTTCATTCCTGAGAAGTCTTGCTATTCATGTGGTTGTGAGGGATGGGATGGAGATCAAGGAGCCTTAAAATGAAATGTTCACAGGGGACACACCCTCCCACGCCAGTGTAGGGACTCTTCTCCATCTCCCTAGTGGTTAAGTGATCCAGAAATATCACTTTGGGCTTCCCTTTCCCCATCTTTTCCAAAGGACTACATCAAAGATAGAGGCTTTTAAAAAAAATCAAGATCACATTATACAATCTCAATGCAGACATCATTGCTCAGTCAGGCTAGCCTATCGGATAAGACAGAGGGAACTTTAAGAGAAATCTACTCTTTCCTTGCTAGGTTCCTTACTACCCATAAGGGTAGCCCTTTGCTCTGGGGCTTGAGTATCTCTGGGATGCAGCTCTTGCCCCTTCTGTTCTTTGGTTTTCTTTGGGCCTCCATTCAAATGAATCAATAAGGGCATTCTGCCCCTTGCCAGGCCAGTCTACCATCTTGGATATCTTTTCCTCTCTTCTGTGTCTGCATCAGACTCCCACAGGGCTTGTGCAAGTAACCCTTCATTTCTGCAAAATCTAGTAATTTCTTTATGTTCCTCCTATGCCAAACCCAGCATCACCATTGTCACTACCATCATCTCAATGCGGATTGGAGATTATTCCTTGTCATCTTAAAGTTGTAATTCTTGCATTCTATAAGGAAAACTTGAAAAATCCTTTTTTTGGGGGTGGGGTCAATCATGAGGCTTGAACTCAGTGCCTGGGCACTGTCCCTGAGCTCTTTTGCTCAAGCTTAGTGTTTAACCACTTTGAACCACAGCTCCATTACTGGTTTTTGAGTGGTTAATGGGAGATAAGAGTCTCTCAGGGACTTTTCTGTCAGGGCTGGCTTTGAACCGCAATCCTCAGATCTCATCCTCCTGAATAGCAAGGATTATAGGCGTGAGCCACTGGCACCTGGCTGAAAACTCATTTTTAAATATCGGCAGTGTGAGATGGGTTGAGTGGAGAATAAACTGTGTCTCTTGAGTACAAACATTGGAAGAATCATCTACATGCCAAAATCGAGGGCCATTTCTACCTTAGTCCAAGAAAATGAATGCCGTGTCTACTGTTAGCAGCAGTATTCTGAAAATAAAAGCTTCTATCAAAGGCATCAAGTTCAGATTCAAGCCTTGCCAGGAAATGATTAGGTGATGCAATTTTTTATTTTGCTTTATTTTTCTATTATTTACTTAATTTTTTTCATTAAGTAATTGTACAAAGAGTTTTTTCAGTTCAACATGTCAATTCGTGAGTACAATACATCTTTTTGATGAATGCCACCTCTTGAAAGTAAAGTCTCCTTGTCTTTTGTATAAAGACAATTTGGTAATGGGAAATAATAGAGCAGCCACAGCACCTGTAAAATATAATTTTTTTAGAATACATTTTTATTATCTTTAGGTAGTGGCACACAGGAGTTGCCATTCATCAAAACAGTTCATGAGTACAATGCACCTTGACCTATATCACCCCTTCCAACATTCTACTTTAATAAAAAAAGACCAAAAGAAAAAGAAGGAGGGGTGGGGAGGAGGAAAGAGGGAGTTGGGATAGAAGAAACAGGTCTCTGGCAAGACCTGTGACTGAGCAAATGAATTCTCCTGTCCTTCCTACTCAGTTGCTTTTCCATTCAACGAGTTAGCCAAATGGGAAAAGCTGTCTGCCTGCAATGGTCCCCATGGATGCCAGCATTAATAGAGTATGTGAAACTGGCCCTTGGGGATGAAGTAGTTGAAGAATGACAGCCAAGGGTTAAGAAGCAGTGGGCTTATTTTTCATTTGTGCAGAAATGAATCCCAGAACTTTTTTCTTTATATTTCTGAGGAAAAAAATTTTTTTCCTGGGCTTTTCAAACCCCCAAATGAACAGGAGAGGTGGGGGGAGGAAAAAGTGAAATGAAGTGGTTCCAATTTGCAACAAGAGTGCAATTTCAATTGATTTAGAGTGAGGAGCAACAGAGGTAATGATCACAGAAAAAAGGCTGGAATTAGTCAATAAATAAAGTTCAAGATCCCAAGCCTGACTTCTCTTTCATTAGTCTTAAAGAATGAGAATAAAAGGAGAGGAAGTTCCATTCATCAGGTTCCTAATAAAAGCAGAAAGTAGTCCAGCCGTGACTCAGGAGCTGGGCCAGGTCATGGACCTGGTTCATGGGGAGCTAAGCCAGGATTTACTCTGAGGAGCATGATTTTGCTGGCATCTAAGGGTCTTGGGTCCTTTTGTTCCCCCCTTCCACCAAATAAAGAATTATGAAGTAGGAAAAATGGGAGCAGAGGTAAAGCTTACTTAGAGTAAGGCACCAGGGAAGTTGAGGATCACCTCTTGGCTGCTGGCAGGTTGTTATTAAGTCCCCCCAAAAGACTCCCACCCAGGAGGCCTGCCGTGTGCCATATGAGGTCTGGTTCCACTGCTTCCTGGACTAGGAGAAAGAGGAAGAGGAAGAAGAGGAGAAGGAGGGGGATTTGATTTATAAAGGCGTGCTTCCTAATTATATCCTCTAGATATAATTCGGCTGCTCCCAGGTAGATGATGCTCTGATAGGCAGAGAAACCTGGGTCGTTATGTGTCACTACCCAAACACAACCCCAATAGTGTACCCAGCCATCCCTCCTGCTCCAGCCATCCTCTTCATCTCCTCCATCCTGTGTCACATTGTGACTGCCAGTCCTTGGGACCTGCTTTCTTATCTAATGTCTAGTGTTAGTTCACCGTGGCGGTGAGGAACATGATCGTGAGTGCGGTATGGAGTCAAGATGAAGTCGCTTGGGATGATCGCGAGATCACTGTAAACACTCAATTTGTGTTAGTCTCTGTTGCTGTGGCTGTTATTTTTCTGCTTCCCGTAGAATGATTAATGTTGTGCTGCATGTGGTGGGAGGGAGAGAAGGAATTAACCTCGTGTGTGGCCATTGTGAGAGATGAAGGGAGGAGGACAAGGAAAAGACTGGAGATATGAGCAAATATGACAGGCAGGACATCTCCAGGGAGGGGTAATTACTGTGGCTAAGATGTAAAGCCTTGGGTTCCTGTGCAGCACTGTGTTGGAATTGGGGTAGTTGTCCTGTAAGTTCCCCAATGGTTGCGCTTCTTCCTTAGGAGCACAGATGGGGGGTGGGACAAAGAACCCAAGGGTTTTAGGACAACCCAAAGAAGGTTTGTCCAGGGTGGACATTTTCAGGAAGGCTCATATATTTTACCTTTCATCATATTCTGGGATAGTTTTGTGGGTGCCTTGGAAACTGCATTGTCAAAACAGGTGGGCAGGCAAAGAAACCCAAGCAGACCGAAACAAACAAACAAGAGGGAGGGAATGTCCAATAGCAAGAACAAAGCACATGTTAAAATCTGGCCAACAGACACTCCACTGTACTTTTGATGTTCTCATGGATACACATGCGCACACGTGTGCACACACACACATACACACACTACACACACAGAAGCATATACACAACATTCATTCCAGTGTCCTCAGGTAAACATCTTTTTACTGACATATGTTCCCTTGGTCATATGTGTACTACTGTGCAGCTGAGGGGAGGGGAGTTTAACAGAAGCTTATCTAGGGTTGGTAGAGAGATCTGGAAGGTGTTCAGCAGATTACGAAATTGATCATGATGAACAGAGATTCTGCTTTTCATACTGAAGGAAATGAAGGGTTCCTTTCTGTATGTTGATCTATCCATATGTCTTTCTGCACACACACACACACACACACACACACACACACACACACACACACACCACATGCAGACATACTCACACACCTCATACATGCCAGCACTTATGAGTACTTACCTTTGGGGCCTGCTGACTTGGTCTTTGCACCTATGAAAATGAATGCAAGAGGGTACTGCTGTGGTCATTTCCCCCTTTCAGCTAATATCTCTGTGGACTGCAGAGAGATGCTGGTTTGTTCCAGTGAAGTGATGGAAGCTGCCTGTCTGGAGAGACTGAAACTTTGAGTGGGCATGAGGTGCCTACAGTTTTCTAGCTTCATGAAATTTGAACATTTACCCACCAATGACTTTTTATACAATAGCTAACCAACAAAAATCCGAGAGTCTGGGGCTAAAAGCATGGCTCAAGTAGCAAGAATGTGCATGTACAAGCAGGAAGCCCTGAATTCAAAGCCTAGTGAGACCAAAAAATAAAGAAAAACCTTCCAAATTAAATGCTGATACTAGCCAGGCACCAGTGGCTCATGCCTGTAATCCTAGCTACTCAGGAGGCTGAGATCTGAGGACTGTGGTTCAAAGCCAGCCCTGGTAGGAAAGCCTATGAGATTCTTATCTCCAATTAACCAACAGAAAACCAGAAGTGGAGCTGTGGCTCCATGTGGTAGAGTGCTAGCCTTGAGCAATAAAGCTCAGAGATAGTGCTCAGGCCCTGAGTTCAAGCCCCATGACAGACAAAAGAAAAATCTGATATTGAAGTTTATCTTGAGGGATGAAGATGCTATTCTCCCACATGAGCCACCTGCCACCTCTTTCTGGGGCTGCTGGCTTCAGGGATCATGTACAATGTGGAAGACTCTCTGGTGATCATAGATTCAAGGAGAGGAATTTTTACATCTAATACTTCACTGGGTCCGCGTTCTGGCTCAGCAGAGGTGGTAATAATGCACGCTGCTGTGAACTAGGCTGTGCTCCCAATACTTCATTTGTACTATTTCATCTCACTCTCTTAGCCATTACCTCTCAGAGGGAGGTACTGAAAAAGAAATAGGGTGGGACCAAAGTTTGCCCGTGGCTTAATCTTTGAGCATATTATGATATATGGCAAAAGAGACTTTGAAGATGGAATTCATTTCACCTTGAGAGGAGGAAATTCTGTGGATTTTCCAAGTAAATCCGATCTAATCTTCCCCAGCTGCAAAGACCAGAAAGATGGAGGCATGAAGAGAAATTTATCTGTTAATATTGCTGATTTTGAAGATGAAGGAAGGGCAGAATCCCAGGAAGGTAGGTAGCTTACTAAAGCTGGAGAAAGCCATGCTAGGTTTCCCCTGGGAAAGCCTTCCCCTAGGAAGTCCTGCTGACACCTAGACCTGAGCCCACCAAGCCTCAGTGAGTACTTGATTCTAGTTGAGTGGTGAGGTTAGTTCTTTGAAAACACAGAATAAGGAGATAACTATTTGTTTCAAGTCACTAAAATTGTAGTAACAGGATAAAAGAGCAACAGAGAATGGACTTGGATTTTTTTTTTCTGGAAAAGTTAAATGGCATAGGTGATAGTGATAGAGCAAGTACAAGAACACAGCATGGACAAGAGCTCATGGAAAAGTGGAAAGTGGTTCCGTGTAGCTGGAATGGATCTCGATGAGGGTGAACTCAAAGGGGGAAGAGCCTGTCCACAGGTTTCAGACATCTGAGTCTCAGGAGGGGGTAAGACCACTAAGTAAGGTATAGTAAGGACGGCCTCCTACAGGGATGGGGGGATCTTTCTGTGCTGTAAGTTCGGTGTTCCTTGGGCAGAGGGATCTGACGAGATGGGACTACCTCACTGGCTTAGGAAATTGTGAGTGGGGAGACACATGGTGGGTCATCCAGGGATGCAGTAGAGACTAATGGGTGATATATTGACGCCAGGAACTTTCAGAAAGCAGGTATCTTCAGAGGCAGATGAAGCATCGTGGCGTGAAACAGATTATGTTGATTAGTCATTCGCTGTTCTAGTCGGCTCTAGTATCCTCCTCTGATAGTCACAAGAACCCCAGCAGGATACAAATAGTATCTATATATAAAGCCAGGTGCAGAAAGGTTGACCTCTTCACACAGTACCTGTAGGTAGGCTGGATTTTTTTTTTCTTTTTAACAAACTCTAACTTCAAAGCCGTGGGGAAAATGCTCCCACCCTCTCTCTTACCTCCCTTTGAGATCTTTAAATATTTAATTCCTCCTCTCCTCCTTCGTGTAGTGTATAATTACATAGAGATTAAAATAAAATCTACTCACCAGAAGCTCTCCTGCTGAGAGACCACTGAACTTGTCTATGAAATCTATGAGGGTAAGCCATTCGGCTGTGGCATCTGAGGCAATACTAAGAACACACTCAAGAGCAGGAGAAAACTTCCTGCCCAATCAAGGGTGTGGGCCGCCATGTTGACTTTGCCCTCGAACCCTGGTTTCTCTTTGAAGATGGCAAATGTGTTTGCCATCTGGTCTCACTCTCTCCAACAGCCTCAAGTAGAAACACTGGCCCTGAGAAAAGGCAACCTGGGTTCCAACAGGGGCATGGCATTTCTGCTCTCCTGTTTCAAGAGATAAAGAAGCAGAGGCCATGTTTGGCTGACTGTAGATTTCCAGCATGGTTGCTAGTGTCTAACAGAATTTGCATCAGACATCTCATGAGCACATGATATTCAACATTCCTCTGCGATCGTTCAGGAGTTTAAAAAAAAAAGAGAGAGAGAGAGAGAATATCACAAAATAGAAAAGTTAAAACCACGAGTAATAGATGAAATCAACAACGTCAATAAAAATTATTTTCTCATTGACAAAACATTCTCAAGGATGCAATGAGTCATTTTGGCGAGGGCAAGTGTTTGGCTGACTTTTCTTTCCTACCCTAATTATATCAGGGGTGTTTTCAGCTTTGAAATCTGCTTGGTGGGGAGAGAGAATCAAGAACACTATCACCCTTGCCCTGTTAGCCTCATGCTCAGCCCACAGTTTCTTTGCAGGGATCTTTGAAGCCACTTGTCTGTTTTGTAAGTGTTGGTGTAGTTAAAAAAATTCAGTTATGTATTGCCAAAATCCTCTTAGCTGAGCATATACAAACTGAGTCAGTCGTAATATACATGCAGTTTGAAGAGCTGGAACGGCTGGTGTACAGCTCTGTGGCTGAATATTTGCTTACAATGCACAAGGCTCTTGATCAGATCTCCAGCACTGCAAGGGTTGGGGGCATCTCTACTTGATCAACTCTCTACTACTTGCATTTTGTGCACTCCTCCCTGGTTGCTCACAGATCACCCTGATACATGGATGCTTGTCAGTGTGCTGACTCAACACATGGGGTCAATGTGTCTATGAGATACAAATAAGGCTTCATTTTATATTTTAGGCCCACATGAACCTCAATGGAAGATTCCATGCCATCTTCTCCGGATTCCTGGAACCCTCTTGCTTATCTCACTTTGCAAACTACCAAGCTGCAGGTTGAGGAAGGGAGAACCAGAGAACCAGACAAAGCATGTTTAAATACCAATGGTGATGTGTACAGTTGGAAAACCCAGGCTAATGAGAGCGCACAGACTTTGATTTTTGTCTGGAGGGGGGGCCTCAGGGACCTCTTCTTGGGAATACCAGTTCATGAACTCCAAAGACAAACAGCATTTTTTCCCGTTGGGAGTTGAGGTTTGAGATATGGGCAACAGCATTTGTAAGGGCCCTGAGGTTGGAGGAAGTGGGGTCAAAAGGGACCACTGAGGCTGGTGCACCAGAAAAGTAAATGGACAATGGTGGAGATAAACCCAACACCTCCAGGTCTAGGACACTCTTACAAGATGCCGTCCATAGGAGAGCTGAGCAAAGATGGCAGGAGGAAGAGAGGCAGAGAGATCAGATCATGACAATAGTGAGAATAGAGGATTTTCTCAGCCCCTAGACAGGACAAGAGGGGACCCGTGGGGAACCACGGGGAGCTGCACTGAGCAAGTTGGGTTTCAGCCGCAGCCTTCTGAGAGACAGGAGAGCTTCATCAGAAGGGGACTCGTGAAGGGTGCAGGGATGGGCGGGGATCCACCGACAACAATCACAGATGCTGGTTAAAATCAAACCCACTGTGCTCTGGCAAGTGTCCCCTTTGTTGGAACATTACAGCCTGTGTCTTTATACCATCACAGCAGTGTTAAATTATAAATGAGTTCCCCCCTACCACACAGTGCCTCCATCCAAGCCCAACTCGGCGCTGCCACCAACCTTGAGGCACGGGGAAGGGTTTCAGAAGGAAACCTTTTCGTCGTTTGTTTTATACTCTGCATTTAATTAATGCCACCTCATTCCTAAAGATCTCACAAGAAGAGCTTACAAACATGCTTTCGCATGCATGCATTTCACTTCCTGCAAAAATGGAGGGGAAGATTAAAATCAGGACTCTGTGGTTAGACTCAGTTACATTCAATGAACGAAACACACTCCTTCACTCCTAAACATATCAGGACCCACTGAATGCCATTTACAAAGCCCGCACCGAGAAACTAATTATATTTACACTGGGAAGCATTTGTGTTTCTTGAGAGGCAGCACCGTGCAGGTAAAAGAGCAAGCTCAATACGGATCCTTCCTGCTTCATCTACCTGCAAAGCTTATGTCATCTCTCCAAGTACAGGCTTCTCACTCTTCTCCCCCGCCCCAAACAAAAACAATGAGGAAAAAATACTTACCTCCCAGAGTTACTACGAAGATAAGATGGGCTTGTGACTGAAATACTGGTTGTCTCTGCTGTATCCTAGATTCCCTCTCTCCACCTCTCTCTCCCACGCCTTCCCCTGTTTACATATCTAGTATGATATAGTCTCAACAGAGTTAGCCAAGAGGCTGTGAACTATCCACAGTTCTTCTCCCCTTCTTCTTTTTCCACGACAAATACCATTTGGAAAAATGTGGAAAAAAATTTATACTTTCCAACTCTATTTTTATGAACTGCTTGTTGGCATATGACTTTGGGCAATTCAATGCCAGCTTATAGTAGCTTCCATATTAAAAAAACAAAAAGACACTCAAGTTCTGGGAAGAAGTGAGGAAGGAAAATAGGAAGAAGGAGAAGGAAAGAGAGTGAAAAGAAGGCAAAAAACACCCCCCAATATTCAGGAGTGGTTGGATGAAGCTTCATTTTTTCTTTGTCTGCTCTACAACCCTAACACACCCATTCCCTTAGTGAGGTAGGAACCACCGCATCCCCACTTTACAGAAGAGAAAACAGAGGCTCCACAAAATGAGATCCATGGGAGTGAAACATAGGCTAATGTGAGTTTGTAGCGTCCTTTTGTTAGTCTATCTGATGGGCAGCTTTGAAGCAAGTGGCTTAGCTTCTCTGAGCCTCAGTTTCTAACCCATAGGACTGGAGTAATGATGGTATCCACCTTTCCACATCTTCGGGTGAGGATGAAACACTATAACACAAACACAAGTTCCTTCTCCCTCCAATAATACAGAGTGGGAAGTGTGATTTCTCAGGGATGCTCTCCTTTCTCTCTTCCAAGAGTCTCTGAGAGAAAGGGAAGACAGGAAGAAGGAGAAGTTGAGTCGTGAGCTGATGAGTCCCGCTGTCTACAGGTGAGAAGAAAGGGGTGTCTCATCAGGCAGGGCCTGTGGGCACCATGGTGAGCAGATGCTGGGTAAATCCTGTGGAAACTTCCTCCTGCAAATGTGACAAAGCAGTAATCAAGGCCTGGCTTGATTCAAGGAACAACTTCAAGACTTCTAGCCACATTGAAAATTGATCAAACGGTATGCATGACTAGCTGCAAAGGGGTTTTAACTTCTGAGTCCTTGAATTATCACCCCAGATCACTTCCCCACACCTAGGTAACAATGACTTTCCAACTGTCCCCCTTCCTCTGAGCTTGAGGTACTGAAGGGAAAACACCAGGTAGGGAAATGGAGGCCCAGAGTCATTTAGTGTCTTTCCAAAGGCCATGCCACTAGACTTGGGGTGCAGAGGCACACATCTGTTGCACAACTTCGGGAAACTCTGTACATATTTATTCTACAAAATAAGAATGGAGTTGTGCAGCCAAGGCAGCCCCAAGTGAGGGCTTGGATGCCCATCTTCTGACTCCTACTCTAGTGTAAAAGGGGCAGGCTTGATGATCAAAAGTACAGCCACTGTTTTATGAGCCTCAGATCCTTAAGATCAGGAAGCTCTGCTTTGCTTGCTAGCCACCAGTCCAAGTGAGCCTGACTGCTTGTTCCTAGAGGCTGGTGTTGAATGAGGTTTAGCACCAACTGAGCAGATGGAAAAAGAAAGGAAGGCATGGCTGCTCAAGAGGCCCAAGTGGGCCAGGGGAACTGAGGGGAGTTGGCAGGAGTCTTCTCATGGATGAAGGGCAGAATTAGAGGAGGGTTAGCAGAGTCCGACTAGAAAATCTGGAGATTGGGTGGCTCAGGGAGGCTTGGTGATGTGTTGGAGTTGGGCTTCTGCTCAAGGTCAGGGAGTCCAGGCCCAGGGTAAGGTGGAGCGGGTTGTGTGTACTGAGGGTGGGTTCGTTGCTTGTAGGGGTGGTAAGGGTTTTAGCCCTCAGCTGCAGGAGGCGGTGAGTGCTCAGGAGCACTAAGAATGAGGGGTTGGGGGTTAGAATGTGAGGCAGAGCAAGCTAACATTGAACCTGATCCTAGTAATACATTACTTAGAATCCCAAGACATCTCCAGAAGATAAAAGCCAATGATACAAATACATTGGCTTAGCGGGCAGCCCAAGGGGACACTGCCATGAGAAAGGAGGGTCTGAATGTTTGGTCCCTCTGGAAACCTAGTCTCCACTGTGTAACACTAAGAGGCAGGGCCACTGGGGGCGTTGGTCATTTGAATCGGATGAGTGCCTTCAGGAGGGAGGCCCAAAGGAGCCCTTTAGCATCTCCATACATGAAGAGGCAGCAGGCAGACACTCAAAGGAACTGACTCCCAGATAGCTTATCTGCTGGCCCCTTGATCTCACACTGGCCAGTGGTGAATTTCTGTTTATGCATTCTGTTGGGTGTCCTTTTTTTGTTTTTTAATTTGAAGGTTGTTCTTTTATATATCGATATCTACATCTATATATCTTTATTGTAAAGGTGATGAATAGGAGGGTTACAGTTACATAAGTAAGGTCATTAATACATTTCATTTTAAACACTGTTACCCCCTCCCTCATTTTCTCCCACTTAACCCTCCTACAATCCTCCCCCACCAAGTTGTATAGTTCATTTCCAACATGGTGTCTAGTAAATATCTTTGTTGCAGGAGTTCATCCTTTGTCCTGCTGTTTCTGTGATTCCCTTTCCCTTCCACGGATCACCTAAACTTATACACAAGAGAAAGAAAACTGTTGTGTCCTATATGCAGTGTTTTCTTTTGGAGACCTGGGTGTAAGATATGTCAGAACAGCCCAAACAGGCTAAGCTAATGCACCTGCTCTCCACGGTAGATCATACTATCTTGTGTTGAGTTGAAGAGGCAGCCTGGGTATCTAACAGGTGCCCTTACAGCACCTGGGAATCCTGCATTAAGGGTCTGTAGGACCTGTCCCTCTTTCCAGTAGAATTGGGGATTCCTCTCCTCTGTGTTTGGGCCCACTCAAGATTGCCAGCCTCTGTGTGTGTGTGTGTGTGTGTGTGTGTGTGTGTGTGTGTGTGTGTGGTCATACTGGGACTTGAACTCAGGGTCTAGGTGTTGTCCCTTAGCTTTTTGCTGAAAGACTGGTGTTCTACCACTCAAACTGCCCCTCCATTTCTGGCTTTTAAGTGATTAATTGGAGGTAAGAGTCTCCCAAATCTTCCTGGCTGGGTTGCTTTTGAATCACAATTCTCAGATCTCAACCTCCAGAGAAGCTAGGATTACAGATGTCAGCCACCAGGACCTGGTACCGACTGTTTTGGCCAATGTGTGCCTCTTTGTCCTTCTATGGTTGAAACCAAGTACCAGGCTCACATCATTTTTAAAAAAGAACCAATGGGAAGGAGTGCAGTTGGCAAGTCGGGCTTGGAGTGGTATTTGTAATGAAGTCTAGCTAGTTTGGGTGAGGCCTTGCCCACTTTCAGCCCCAGGTCTTGCTGTTAAAAAGTTGTCATGCTTAAGCATCTCTGGACTGGCTTGTTGCAGTAGGCAGAGTGCAAGCCCAAGTGTTCTGAGCTAATTATATCCCCAAGGAGTTATTAGAAGACAGCCGAGCGCCACACTTCCCCAGGGCTCTGATTAGCTCGGTGCATCTTCTGTATTCTAATCGTGCCCTTTATTAGATCGCTGCTGGGTTCCTCTATGTTTAACTCAGTGTTTGCTTTTCTAAACATCCCGGAGATGACAATTATGCAGCAGACATTTATTTTTTATTTTTATTTTTATTTATTTACTTTTTTTTTTTGCAAACCATTGAAGGTGGCCGAGGCACCTAAGTTCCACTTAAGAGCACTGTTAACCATGTTGCTTGTTTTAATATAAGCTTCTCAGAGAGTTG
The DNA here is from genome assembly GCF_024711535.1 of Dipodomys merriami. NCBI lineage: Eukaryota > Metazoa > Chordata > Mammalia > Rodentia > Heteromyidae > Dipodomys > Dipodomys merriami. Next base: position 9,680,461 of record NW_027203270.1, read on the forward strand.
GTCCAGAACCTTCTGCCAAAATCTTTGCAGACTACTCCCTTCCTCCACTCCCCAAGCACCTCATTTAGCTAAGTGGTTTTGCCTCCTTCAGGTTTGCTCTGTAATTGGGGTGATTATTCATTCCCGTCATAGGACAGAAGCAGAGCAAGAGGCTGGCTCAGGATCCCAAAAATTCTCTCTTCCCTCCTGCTGCGGCCCCTCACTTATCTTGCTCTGAGTGCTTGACTTGTGAGATGTGAGGAGTTGGCATTGGCTCAGTCTGTCTCAAATATCCTCACAGCTACTGTTCAGAAGACCAAGCTCCATCATCAGCTTTAGAAGAACAGCAGTGGGGATCTTGCTTGCTAGACAGTTAAGAGAATGTGGAGATGCACAGCCTGGCTAAACAGCCCCCAGGAGGGTGTATTTTGTGAGCTGAGGGTTGCATGTGCTCATGAGGGGTCCCTTGGGAGAATGGTTCATAAGGACAATGGCCTCGGGGACCTGTCAGGTGGGAGAATATGATCAGCATTACTGGAGAAGCCTGGAGCCATAATAGGACCTCATCATAGCATACATGAGACTGGAGGGAGTATCCTTTGCCTCAGACATTCATACAAGATGCCCTCAACATTCTAGCTTGGCCATCTATCTTCTGATCCTTTGAATGAACCATCAAGATATCCACTTCTGGCCTATCACCTATATCTGAACAGTTCTCTCTTTAACAAGTCCCTCACTCAACATCTATGTTGAGTGCTAGTGCTAGTTCTGGGGCTTGAACTCAGGGTCTGGGTGCTGGTCCTGAACTTTTTTGGTCAAGGCTAGTTCTCTACCATTTGAGCTAGAGCTCTACTTCTTGCTTTTTTTTGCTGGATCATTGGAGATAAGAGTCACAAACTTTTCTGCCCCAGCTTGGCTGTGAATTTCCATTCTCAGATCTCAGTCTCCCGAGTAGTTAGGATTACAGGCATGAGCCACTGGCGCCTGGATTCTTCATGTCATCTTAATCGCAGCAACATCTGGGGCTACAGATCAGAAAACCTAGCCGTGGACTTTGGCCCAACAGAAAACAGACTTGTTAGAGGGATAAGTAGATAGGCGATTCTAAGTAGATATGGTAAGATCTAGGCTAGAGAAGCATGTGTGGAAAAACGGGAGCAGCACAAAAAACCATGAGGCCTTCCTGGAGCAAGAGACTTCCAAATAAGATGTAGGAAGAGAGAGAGGAAAAAAAACATAGGACAAGACCCAAGAACAGAGAGCCTCAGGCAGGTTTGGAAATATAGCAGCACAGATTGGAGGGTCCTGGGGACCGTTTTTGAGTCCTGTTCTAGAAACATGTTAACCATCTTGTGGACAAAGATATATCTGGAAAGCATGGAAAACCACAGAGCCAGTGTTTTCCAGTTAGAGCTGAGCCTTTGATCTCTTCTCCTGCCTTGTCCCGATAAAAATCTGATGTTAATCCAACCCTTGGTTTGTGTTGAGATTGCATGTTCTTGACACTCCTACTAGTATATTCATCATATTTTCATGAGTGTACTGACCATCTCAGAGCCTGAGTCTTTTGTTTTTTCTTTTTACTCCTTCCTCTTTCTTTTTCTGCTTGAATTTCTAGAAAAGAGCCTCAGGACTGGAATTGCTGGAATCAATCTTATAATCATCCTTAGGGCCCTCTCTGTTCACTGTATGCCATACTGTTTCTAAAGACAAATAATGAAAAATAGAAATGATAATGCTCTCCTCCCCCCGAACCCAAATGTACTCGCACCGCTTGAACCAGAAATCAGAACCACTGAGTTTAATTTCCAACCCAGCTTGAGAATTTTAAAAGGAGGGGAAAATCCCTCCTTTCATGATAGGTTTAGAGAACTCACTAAGATGTCTTTCCACAGGAAGACTGAATCAGCCTCTTCACACCCGGTCCAATGTGTGATGATTAATAATTGCTTGGTTTTATTGGACGGGAGAGAAGAATCAATCATTATAGTAATACTCGTAACAAAAGTAGAGGTGCAACCTTGCAAACCACTCCCACATTAGGACAGGAAGAACTAGGCAGAGTAGAAGGCACAGGACTTCATGGAAGACCTGTGTGATGGAGCAGAAGCTAGATACCTCTTCAAGGGTGCTCAGATGGAGCTGTTGATCCAAGGCAGTTAAGTGAGAACACATGGCCTGAGAGTGAATTCTTCATGATGCCATGTCAGTGGATGGGAATGGAGCAAGGCGATCAGCTAAGGTTGATGGCAATGGCAGCTAGAAAGAATCTACAGGTCCGATCCATTCTTTGTTATAAAGGAAGACAGGCAAAAGGCAATCAGAGAAATAATATCCAGGCAGAGTTCAGGGACTTCTGGCATTAAACATGGGCAAACTAGAGGAGGAAAATTGGAGGAGAAATAGCCAACAGTGACTATATGCCAGGCATTGTGCCCAGATGCTTTGCACACACCTATCTTGTGTGGAACCGCTGCGAGACAGGAAGATTTATTTCTTATGTTACAGGTAGGTCTAATCGAGGTTTGCAAAGCAGAGGGGCTTTTTCCTGGATGCCACATCTATCTAATGCTTTGCTCCATACTGAACTGGAAGTGGAGATAGAAGATGTGTGTGTGTGTATGTGTGTTTGTGTGTGTGTGTGTGTATGTGTGTGTGTGTGTTACCATATTCCCTGTTTTGTTTTAAGGCTACTCTATTTGGTATGGTTTCAAGGCTAACCTGAAGCTTTTTAGATACCTCCCCCCAAACCCAAGCCTACTGACTACATCAAGCATTCTGGCATTAGGACTAAAAAGATACAAAGATGTTATAAGTTCCACAAATAATTCTACCCATGCTTCCAGTCCCAGCTGATATCACATTGCTAGAACACAAGGACTTCAATGACTACCAGAAAGAGATGTTGCATGTCCATCCTTCCAGGATTTGGATTTTATTCCTTGCATGTCAGGAATGGGTTATTGGAGGTTCAGAGCCAGCAAGCCAAGTTGAGATCTGAGAAGGCCTTGTGCTCATCCCTTACCCAGTCCAGATGTGCTTTAGTGAGAAAGGGTTGCTCAGAGTTTTTCCTCAAGGGAAACCAAAATTGGGTTTCACTCAGGATTATGAGAATTCTGTTTACATATGACCTCTGCCCTACATGTTGAACCTAAAGCTAGAATGTGTTAAATCAGGGAAGAAAAAGAGATTCTGCTTGGATCCAGCCTCTACTGAGACCCTTTCCTTCCCAGAGAGAGTCTTGATTTATCCTTACAATAATTTATAAGATAGGTATTACAGATTCATTTTATAGATGAGAAAAGTGAGGTCAAAGAGCATGTTTAGCATAATGTACAGGACAGCATGTATGGATTCCGTGCTATTCACACTCTGAACTGCATTTTATCATCTGCAAAAAAAAAGAGGTAGAGCATTTGCCTTTTGGATAGTTTTAAGGAGCAAATGAAATTAAATACACAGATTATCCTGCACATATGTGCATATATCAGTACTCCATAACTGGTAGCCAATGTTTTATTTGTTTGCTGTTTTGTTTGTATGTTTGTTTCTGTTTTTGGTGGTGCTAGGGTGTGAATTAAGGATCTCAAGCTTGCTAGGTAAGCCCCTGGGCCACTTGAGCCATGCCATTCATCCTTTTTGTTTACAGATAGGGTCTTAGGCTTTGCCTGGTCAGGCCTTGGACAATAATCCTACTACTTCCATCCCTTGAGTAACTGAGATTACAGGCATGTGTCACCACATCTGGTGCCATATATTTTTTAAATAATGACAATAATAATGTTTACCCATAGTAAGCAGTAGACCTGGATTTTGACTTCAGTTTTGGCCAGTTCCAGATTTTGTGTTCCTTCTTCCACATCACAAGTTCTTAAATTAAGCCAATCACTCTTAATTAAAAAAAAACTGGGAAGGTAGCCAAAGCAATCTATTGCTTCTTGAGTTTCTGGGAAACCAAATTTCTAGAAACTACAAAAAGAACAATACCAAATACCTGAGAAAGGAGATCACTGACAGGTTTGCGGCCAGGCAGCTGAGGAGAAAGTATAATTGGTTCCACTTCTGCTCTGTGTGGCGAGGGTCAAAATACTCATTCCAGAACACTGCACCAGGTGAGTATTTTGAAAATTGCATAGGAAAATAGTTCTCTCTACCCTAGAAAATAATGCATGCTGGGCTTCTAATATCTGTAGGTGTGCTATGCACTATATTATGCAATCACCTGAAACAACCTAAATGAAGTCACATGGTGGGAAAATTCAGTAAAGGAAAGAAGAAGGAAGCTGGAGAAATACCAAGGTAGGGTGATGCTCATTCATTCATTCATTATGTTCCACATTTTGACGTGTCCATCTGTACATCGAATGCACTTTGACCAGACTCATCCCCTCCATCCCTCTCCCTCCCATCCTCTCTCCTCCCTCCCCAAACCAGTGTCCACAAGCTTCTCTGCTCCATTTTCACACCGCGCATTCTGATTGTCTTCACCTTCCTGCACCGTGTCTGTGTACTCTTCCCTTCACTCTCACCAGCGCAGTCAGGATGGACTGATGCTTTTTTACATGCACAGTTAGGAGTGCCCAATGGTTAGATGGCGTCAGAACAGAAAGCTAAACGTTTAGAGCTCTAAATCTTCACTGTCACAGATCAGGGAGCAAGGCCAGAACACACACTTTTCCACCACCCCAAACCTCTGCTCTCCTCCATCCCGGGAATGGTAGCAGTGGGTCTCATCTGTTTGGATAAATCTCAAGGTCTAAAGTCTTTTGTGATCTAAAGCCATTTACTGAATCCTCATACAAGCTTTCTCAATCAAAAATACTCCTTGCTTTTTTGTTTGTTTCCAGACAGCAAGCATCCACCTTGGTTTTTTTTTTGCAACTTGATCTCCCTGCTGCCCTCTTGTTTTCCCTCCCTTCCTCCTTCTCATCTCCTTCTTGCCCTCCTTCCCTCTCAACCCAGCCCCTCGCCCCCCTTCATACATGCTATGTAAGTGTACTTAGCTATCATCCCAGCACGTGATTCCTGGACTCTTGATACTAACCTCTATCTCCTTCTGGCTTTGTTAAGCTAGGCATTCCCCCGTCCCCACCATTTGTCTAGACTACATTTCCTGGTTACCAGTAACACTACAGATGCACCACTGAGAACCTGTGATGTAGATACACATGTGCAAACCACATGGATGCTATATTTCTTTTTTTTTTTTGCCAAGGTGACAGGAGGAAGATTCTCCTTTTTCCCCTTCCATTAGCACCACAACTTAGATGGCAGAGTGACTGGCCTTGGCCCCAGTTCTCTCCCTGTGAGTCGGAAGAAAAAAAAAACTTCAGAGAGAAAGACAGTCTAAAGTTGTGGTTGAGGGCAGGAGCTTTGGAGCTACAAGGGCCTGGGTCAGCTCCATAACTCAGGTGTGACCTTGCATGGGACCGTAGGTCTTTCTGCATCTCGGTTTCCTCATAGGTAATCTAGAGGTCATGACAGGTTCTCCACTTAGGGGGTATTATAAGGATCACATGACATCTCCTACAGCAAGGGCACATTCCTGAGGCTCAGACCTCAAGGTAGGTTCAAGGACTTTGGAATATCATTTGAATGTCTGTTCAGCCTGAAGCCTGAGGTAGAAATTAAATAACTGTCCATTCTTCTGTCAGGGATCAGGCTCTGTCCACCTACTACATGTGCAGAAAGGCTGAGAATGATCTCTGATTCCCTTCATCTCCCTAAGTCCAGATCCTATTTGTCTTAGGGCTTAGATTATCAACCTCAGCACCCCATAAGCAAATTCTTGCCAGGAGCCTGTTAGGACTGAGGGAAGCAGAGTATCTGTAAATCCCTTGCCCTCACATGGCAGATGAGACAGACAATGAGGTCCTTCTCTTAGAGGAGTCTGGGTTCCGCATCTCATGCCTGGAACACACACTTGACCAGCATGGATGCACAGTTATGAGATACCTGCTACACTATACCTCGAGGATGCCAGTCACTTTCTCATGCCCTGGTGTCATCTTTGCCAGGGTAGTTCCCCCAGGAGTCAGGAGGTCATGTTTTCCATGCTGCTCTTAGTCACATTCTTTTCATTTCCCCAACAGCTGACATAAAAGAGTCATCTCTAAGTAAGAACAGAGTCTAGTCCATGGGACATGAGTACAATTTGAACCTATCTTTATCCTCTCAGCCTACCCTCTGCAGTACATTAGAACCCTTAAAGAATGAGCTCTACTTTAGTCACCTTTGGCCTATTGGCCCGAGGAATGCATCTGGGTTTGGGAAGAGACAGATTGGACCACTAATTCTCTTGCTGTGAGATCTGAGCTGCAAGTTCCCTGAGGCTAGAAGTGAAGGACATATTGGTCCTGCTGCCCCTCTGCAGGGGGTGGGGTTGGATCAGCAGACCGTACAACAAGGAGGAGACACTGGATGTTTTTCTCACAGATTGGGACCTGACTCGGATAGAACTGTCAGGCAGGATTTCACATTCTGCCTAATAAACCAATGCTTTCTTTCTATTTTGTTCCCTGGACTTAAAAAAAAACCCTTTGTAAAAAATTATTTTGAAATAATTATAGACTCCCAAGAAGTTGCAAAATTAACACCAAAAGATCTCCTGTACTTATCACTCACCCAAATTTTCTTAACATTTTACATAACGTATTACGTTATCAAAAGAAGGAAATTGACATTGACACAATACATTTAACTAATCTGGTACAATTAGGTAGATTATAGACTTTACTCAGTTGTCAGCTGCTTGGCATGCATTCCTCTGTGTGCATGTGCATGCGCATGTGTGCACGTGCACGCATATGTGCTCATGCAGTTCTGTGAGATTTTATCTCATCCATCCATGACTTCCATTTTTCTTTAGTTTTTAAATTAAGCCTTTTATATTGAGATACTTATAAGTTTCCCTACAGCTTTGAGAAATAATACAGAAATCCATCACTGGTGGTCCTTATCTATTATCCTTAGTACTCAGGATGCTGAGCTCTGAGGACCATGGCTCAAAGCCAGCATGGGAAGGAAACGTCTATGAAACTCTTATCTCTAGTTAAATACCAAAATGCCAGAAGTGGAGCTGTGCTTAAAGTGGTAGAATGCTAGACTTGAACACAAAAGCTCACGGACAGCACACAAGCCCTGAGTTCAAGCCCCAGGACTGGCATCTGTGCACACATGCGTGCATATGCACGTGCACACGCGTGCACACACACACACACACACACACCACACACACAAATGATCCAATGGCCAGGTGCTGGTTGTCCATGCTTATAATCTTAGCTACTCAGGAGGCTGAGATCTGAGGATTGTGGTCCTGCTGCCCCTCTGCAGGTAGTGGGGTTGGATCAGCAGGTAAGTCTGTGAGACTCTTATCTCCAATTACCACTAGAAAACCGGAAGTGGCGCTGTGGCTCAAGTGGTAGAGTGCTCGCCTTGGGCTGAAGAGCTGAGGGACAGCGCCCAGGCCCAGAGTTCAAGGTCCATGACCAACAAAAAAAAAATAATCTAGAGGCCCTTGGTGCCAAATTTCCATGGGGGTAACATCTTGCAAAATTGTACAGTAACCCTCTGTACAGCATTTTCACAATAAAAAAATTGTACAATGTGGATTACCACCAGTATGTGGGCATCTACACACTCAACAGACAGACAGAGCATCTCCCTCACTGCAAGGCTCTCTCCTGCTGCTTACAAATGGCTACAGCCCTTCCCTTCTATCCTCTGATCATTTCTTAAGCCCTTGAGAACCATTACTATGTTCTCTCTATTTTTGGGGGGTAACTTTTAACCTTTGGGGACCAACTTTTCTTCACTGAGCAATATACCCCTCAGAATTGCAGGTAGCTGCAATTAGAAGGAGTTTCCCTCTCACTGGGCTATTCTGGGTTAAGTTAATCCTTGTAACACTGCATCTTCAGCTCACAGAAAAAAAGAAAGAAGCAAAGGTGTCTCCTGATTCATGCGGGTGAATATTGTCACCTACCAAGCCGCCCAGAGATAAAACCAGGGCTCACTACTGAATAACTGGTTCTAGGATGTGGCACTGGCTTAGACTATCACTTCTCATACCCAAACCCTAGATCTCTTGCCTAGGGAGATCCAGCAGGAGGCAGAAGGCATCAATCTAGAAAGGATTTTCCAAGCAGCAAACTTTGACCCTTGTAGTGCAACTCAGGGAGAGCCAAGCATCCTTTAGTCCTCAGCTGCCAGCCATGCACACAGCTCTAATTGGGCATTTTCAGGCTATTAAGTAGATCGATCAATGACAATTATCATTGGCTTAAATTTTGCCTGTTCTGTTGTTCTCTAAGGCATTGGAGTTGCTGAGAAAGATAAACGTGTAGTCACCTGAGCACAAATACACACATATATACATGGCACTCCCCCCTCCCCCCAACACACACACAGAGTGGAGGACAGGCCATCAGAATGGGTATCCTGAGACTGCCCATCATCTTCACAATCCGGGCTTTGCTGCAAGGAGGCCTATGATGGTTAGCAGAGAGGCTGGAGCCATTAAGGATGCCCAGTGGAGTCCTCTATCTGACTCTTGGAGTAGAGGCATCGTATAATTCTTGGAAAGAGCTCCAAGGTCCTTTTGAATGGCTCGGTTTATCTAGAGGAAACCCAAGGACCATTTTAATGAGCAGGAAGGAAATGACCATACACAGAACATTTGTTTTATGACAAGCAGGCAGGTGGGCCCTTGACAAACACACCAGGTTATTTTCATCCTTTGGACAGCTCTATAGAATAGGAAATATCTGTCTTATTGATAGATCAGGAAACAGAGGTGGTAATGCATTGTGGTAGATGTATCCCAAGCAAGGACTTCCCATGAGTATCCTTTCACCTCTACTTCACATGTCAGCCGAGACAGGGCCACCGCCCACCCACCTAGTGAGCAAAATGACAACACAGAGAGTATGGGCTCTGATCTCAATGCCTTTCCAAACATGGTTCCCTGCCTAGAAGGCTGTTCTTCTCCTGTATGTATTCATTCCTAGGCCATCTTCTAGGACTCAGAATACATCTGTGGGAGGCTCCCCTAAAGTCCCTTCTTCTCTTCTCCAGCCCAGCCATTCCTCCAATGGTCCATAGCTCTCCTAGGTCAGCACTGCTGAGTGTTTTCTCCCCTTCTTCCCTGCTTCCCTTGCTCTGACATTCAGCTTTCATCACTGTGCCGGTTCTTTCGGGCCAAAGAATTCTTAGCCTTTCCCCCTCCCCTCCCCACACTGAGCCTCTTTCCTCCTACAATATACCCACACGTTGTTATTCCAGGGGGGGCTACCTCTCACAACCAGCCCTGCCCCAGATTGTCAAGGACTCTGGTTGTCAGTAGAAGTGAACTCATGGAAGATCTATGCTTTCGTTACCTATGCTTTCGTTTCTACTACCTGGAATGAAAGGAAATCAAAGCCTACAGCCAGCCTCTCTCCGTGCAAAATACAGAAGCAGAAGTAGACTACCTCCAAGGCCTTCTTCTCTCTCCTTCCTTATTGTCCCCAAGCCGTCCCTCACTTTGCTCCAGCTCCTTCTTTATAACACCCAGTTGTGAAGGAAGACTGGGGGTGAGAACTTCTTTCCTCTCTTCTCTACTTTCTTTTCCCCTCCCATCAACACTGCTACTCTAACATCTCAGGATCTGTCCAACAGGTGGGATGTCTCTTGTTCACCCTGCATAAGGCCATTTCTTAGTCCAACAGTGTCTTTTCCTTATCTATGTCTTATGCCTATAATCCATAATATAGAACTATTTACCTTTTCTCTGTTCTTGATCTATATCAGGCTTCAGAGAGCTCTGTGCCCACAACTAGTAACAGCTCTCATTCTGCTGGAGTTCTTTTGTTTATGGTCTGAAGAATTAAGTTTGGAGATGCAGTGTTCCTTTAAATTTTAGGTGAGCTAGAGGCCCCAAAACAAAGTACTCAAGTGGTTAATGACAGAGAAAATTAATGCTAGGGGGTGTGAAAGCAGGCTAATAATGTAAGCATTAGCATCCAGCAAATGCAGGTTTAAATGTCAGCTTCACTGTTCATTAGCTCTCCTCACTGGTGAATTTGCTGAGCCTTCGCAAGCCTCAATTTTCTTGCCTAGAAAGTGGGAACAATTACCTGCAGCCTCACAGTTTTGATGTGTGAATTTCAAGTATATAAGAAAGGCTGGCACAGGAAGTAAGCCAGACCCAGAGAAACAAACGCTGCATGGTTTCCCTCATTTGTAGTAGATAGAATGTACCTATAGATCTATAAGTAAACACATTGTTTGGTATGCAAGTGGTTACAAATGAATTCACTAAAGTATAATCGATCTTATGGAGCACTCAAATGGCATAATTTTTTAGAAAGACTAGGTCAAAGCCTTAAAAAATCAGCACAAGGAAATGTGTATGTGTTTAAGAAGTGGGTGGAGCCAAAGGGGGGAAGAGAGTGGGAGAATATAGTCAAGAATTCATTGTATATGCCACAAAAAATTTTATAGTAAGGGAAGGAGTATGTAAATGCTGAAGGAGGTGACATTGATCAAGATGAATTGTATTCACAAATTTCTTGGTTAAATGGTGCCTCCTTTGTACAGCTAAAGAGAATAATTGTTTTAAATAAGAAAAGCTGGCATGCACTGGATATACAATGAAATAAGTTAATCAACCGAGCAGAGGTGCCCTATCCATGCAAGAACTGAGCTGCATTTTGACAAGTTGGAGATCAGAACAAACTTGTCCAGTTCCCATCAGAGGATGATCATAGATGAGATGAACAGCAAATATCACTTGGAGACTGACTTCATTAGAATGCCTCAGGAATTGGTCTCTGGCCAATCAAAGCCAGATGTTAGGTGTCAGTTATCTGACTCTATTTAAACATCCCAGATGTGTAGTTCAAGCCCAATGCTTCCATTCACAAGAAGTCTCAGAGTTTCCAGGGAGCTGATCAGGAGAAGTTTTCTGCATGAGTTACTGCTTCCTGTGTGCTTGGGATGGGAACTCACCACTGTGCAAGTGACCTAAGGCCATTTTGTTTTAATTTTTTTTGTGTGTTTCACCAGTTCTGGGGCTAGAACTCAGGGCCTGGGCACTGTCCCTGAGCCTCTTTGTGCTGAAAGTTAGGGCTCCTCCTACATAAGCCTCTTGAGTGCTGAATTACAGTGGTGTGCTATGACACCCACCCAATGTGTTCTATATTTTCAGGGCAATCAAAACCTTGCATAGAAGGAATGTGGAGAGCAGTACCCACTACTGCATCCAGCATCCCTACTTGTCACCTCTGACTACATAATAGGGTAGAAAGAACATTGAATTATGAGCCTAGGGACTGAGTTCCACATTTCCCACTCATTCATGGGAGTAGAGGTAGATATATTACCTCTCTTAGCTTCCATGTCCAACGCATCCATGAGGAGATGTTTATCCTATTTGTGTTGCTGAGTAATTAGGAGATGATAATGGTAAATGTTTTTGGCAAACTAACAGATTACAATACATGTAATGAGGTATAGCATTTTTTTAAATTATCTTTAAGTAGTTGTAAAAAGGAGTTGCCATTTAACAAAGCAGTTCATGAGTAGACTATATCTTGAGTAATGTCACACCTTTCAATATTCTCACTCATCCCTCCTCTACCTACCCCATCCCTCATTCTTCTTAATTTTGCAGGATGCACATTGGATTCTTGACTGCATTCTTTCCCTGCTCTCCTCTTCATTTGTCCACCCCTTTTCCCTGGATCCCACCCCACTCCTTTCGAATACCCTCTTCCTGGTGTTTCATTCTGCTGAATTTCTACGGGATTACCCTATTGACTTCTCCCTTGGATACCTGTACCACCCAATGTATTTACTTATGAGTTCATAAGGTAACTCTAGCTTGTCCATATAGAGGAAAACATGCATCGTTGGTCTCTCTAGGCTTGACTTTCAGGACCAAAGACACAATATTTTGCATGGCTAATCCTGAGAGCCAAAATAAAATAATAACACTACTTTTCCTTGACTATCTACCTTTGAATTCTTTATCTATCCAACACTATCTCATTCTCCTTCCTTCACTTTTCCCTCCCTTATCTGTTTTCCCTGCTATTTTTTTTTTATTTCTGCTTGTGTATCTACCTTCCTTCCTACATACCTACTAGTAATGTTTCAGATATTCCATCAAACCCAATACTGGGTACTTGTGTACCTCTAGAAAACTACATCTTTTAATACACAAGTGTTCACAATCACAAGTGACAGGTGGAACGTATGGGCTTATTAAGATTGTATGCATCCTTGATCATTTACTTAATGGTTTTTTGAAATGAAGCTTACGATTTCTTCAGCATATCATATTAAACATGCTTATTTTGAATAGAATGTAGCATATTAAACTCTTTCTCACAACTGGATGCATTTCTAAGGGTTAATCCAATGTAATCAAAAGTAGTTCTGCATCTGTGGGCAATTCATTCAGTTATTCAGAGGTTTTAAAGACTGTGCCATGGCTAAATCACGAGAAATAACCCTGAGAAACTATAGAAGAAATGCTAATGAAACATCAGAGGGAAGATCAAATAGATGATAAAACTGAGATGAGCATCTAGGCCAGCGAGAATTGACAGAGGACGCTGATAAAAGAGAAGACAGAGGGGGAATAAAAAGTAAAGGAGAGAGGGGCTGGGAAGGTGGTTCAGTGGTAGAGCGCTTGCCTTGCATGCCTGAGACCCTGGGTTCAATTCCTCAGCACCACATAAGCAAAAAGAAAAAAGCCAAAAGTGGCGCTGTGGCTCAAGTGGTTGAGCGCTCGCCTTGAGCTGAAGAGCTGAGGGACAGCGCCCAGGCCCAGAGTTCAAGCCCCACCACCAACAATTAATTAATTAATTAATTAAAATATTTTTAAAAAATGATCACACAAATAACTCAAATATTACTTGCCTCCTATTGGATGTGCAAAACCATAGACTGTAAAAAATATGTCTACACTAACTGAAAGTCAGTTTCTAGACTTTTTTTTCCCAATCTATAGGGTTTTAGGAATCCAAGTTTTTTTTTTTGTTTTGTTTTGTTTTCCCTAGGTAGAACTTTGGGTATTGAACTCAGGGCCTTGTGTTTGCTTGGCAAATGCTCTACCATTGAAGCTACATGCCCAGTCCTATCTTTTTTTTTGCTTTATTTTTCAGATAGGGTCTTTTGTCTATTGCCCAGGGCCGGCCTTGGGCCACGATCTCCTACCTCTTCTTCCCAAATACCTGGGATTACAGGCATGTTCCACCATGCCCGGCTCTAGTGAGCTTTTTCTTTTTTTTTTTATACAGAAGGGTGACATGGTAGAAGAAAAGGATTTATGCTTATTATCAATTTAAAACAAAACCTCCAAATGTGTTTAGTGATAAAATCCTGTTCTTTCATGTTCTTTGAGTCTCTTGCACTTTTTTCTCCAAAGAAGAAAGGTTGAAAGGGAAGAAACAATCTGCTTGACCTTTTATTTCCAAGCACAGATTTTTCTGGCCAGCCTGATCCTGCAACACAGGACAAAACATTGTGCCTTTAAGAGATGGTCTCAGTGAGTCTTCTTGAAAAAGTTAGCCATTGAAGAGATGCTGAAGGTAGGAAAAAGGAACAAACTCATGCCTTCTGCAAAATGCTAGTGGCCACTTAATGTATCTATCACTTTCTCTCCACAACTCTGGAACTTCATTTCACTGTGTTCCCTCTCTTATCTATGTCAGTGGATAGCAGATATAGCATGGGGAAAATAAAAATTGCTCCTGGATTCAAAAATCTCCTATTAGAAAAGGTGAGTTAAAAACTTTCACTATCATGCTAGCTTAGCGTCTAATAAAGTTGTGCTCTCCCTTTTACTAGTTTACTGTGGTAGAGCTACCAATATGGCATCTGCTTGTTTTAACATGGTTCTATCTGTCCCAATTGGAATGTCTAATTCCAAGAAGGCATGAGTTAGATTCTCAAATGAGAGTTAAGATTGTGAACAGAAGTGGACTATATCAGTGTATCTGAACTTTTTTCTGAAGTCCTAGAACATCTATTTTAAGTATTTCATCTTCCTTTTGGACTTTCATACAGATGTCTTTCTAAAATCATTTTTAAAGATCACCCATCTTCTGTTACAGTTCTACATAACATGTTTTTGTTCTGTGGGAATCTTCAGAGACAGTTCCATCTATCAGTAGCTTTGTTAGACTTGGCTCTTCACTCCAAAGCAGGGTCCATGTCCTTCCAGTAGAGAATCTACAGAAGATATTTCAATTAAGACCAAATCTTGATAGCAGAAGACAGCTTCCTGATCTAAATGTACAATTTAGGTTGGCAATTACTTTAAAAGATTGTTTTTTGTTCTTTTTTGTTTTTTTTTTTTGGAGAGGGTTGTCTTCAATCTCTGTAAATACCAACAAGCTTATACATTGTAAGCCAAGTGTGTATGCCTATGTATGAATTTGTAGAGCTGATTTCTCCTTCAAGTGAAGCTGCACCTTTCATTTTATAAAGTTCCCTCCAGCCAGAATCCTATAAATGTTGTAAATAGAATATGGAAATTGTATTGGTAGGATCAGTTTAAGAATATCTGCTGAGAGATCAAAAAGTTCATTTTTAAGTACCTTGGTTAATTAAAGAATAAAAAGATTATTTCTCTTGCTTATTTTTGAAAAGAAGAATGCACTTTAACATAGAGCTGCAAGGGAAATTCATGCAAATCCGTGAAGCACAGTACTCATCCAGAAATCACACTTCGTGAAAACCATTCAAAAGCAGAGTCCAGACTGGCTGTTGATCTCACTGCCTATAGGTTGAAGCTCAGAATCTGAACCATTTTGAGATATGCAGGGCTGCTTCAAAAGATCAATGTGAATACAGCCAGAAGCTTCGGACAAGTCTGTAAAATGGCGGGCCCAGTATTTACCACTAACTAGCAAAACTGACAGAAAACTCATAGAAAAAGCTAAGAATCCTTCCTGCTGGTGTCCATTCCTTACAATAGCAGACTTTTGCAAATGGAGTTTTACAGTCTATATTTAAAGAATTGTTTGTTTGTAACAAATAAAGTATGCAGAAAAGAGAAAAAAAATGATCACACAGCCTCATGTGTTGAACACTTGGTGTCCAGCAGAGGCCGCTATTTGGAGAGGGTCTAAAAGCATTAGGTGGATGATCCTTGCTAGAGAAATTAGGTGGTAGAAACATGACGCTGGTGGCCACATAGATTCCAGGCCCCTCCCTCTCCGTGGTTCTCTGGTTCTTTTCTGTCCACCGTGAGGTGCGTAGCCTTTACCACTTACAACTTAGCCTCCACCACTTACTCCTGTCGCCATAATATTCTGCTTTACCACAAGCCCAGAAACAACAGAACCATAAACTATAGACTAAAACCTCTCAAACCATGAGGCAAAATAATTCTTTCCTCAAGTTGTTTACACAGGTGTGATGGCACAGCAACACAAAAACGAACAACACTACCGAAGATAAGAGAGCCTTCTCAAGGAGGGGAGTATCTAGTAGGTGCAGGCTCTGAGCCAATGCTTTTTGTGTTTTCATTCTCAAGTTTACAATGGCTCTGAAGGGGAAGTGCTCTTTCTAACATTTTACAAGTGAGAAAACAGACACTGATCATTTAACTAAAGTCTGTGATAGAGAAAGGCAAGTGAGTCTGACTGAAAGTCAGTTGTCATCTTTCTTCTCTACTCTCCTGATTGTAACCTTTCCCATTTTCTAGTTCAATACCTCAGTCCATTTAAAGCTCTGGTCCAGTCTTTTCCTGATAACTCTGTAATCAAAGTACATGATTAGCACTGTTTTCTTCGTCCCTGAGGCAGTGTATTGAAAACAATAGATGCAGACATTGTACATAGTGGCAAAGTTGACTATGTCAATAGTGACATGAATACAAATAGCATAGCATGAATACAAATAAATGGGAAAAAACACATAGAAAATATCACAGAGCATCACACAGTAAGCATAAATGATTTCTTAAGTTTCTTGTCTACTCCTACACCATATTTCACTGAATCAAAATCATCACCTATTGGAAGATGCAAACTATATACCTCCCAGAAAGGGAGGGGAAAGATGACAATGAATGGCAAGGTGTCATAATTTTTAAAACAACATATCCTAGATATGTTTAAAAATTCTTTAAATGCATGTAAAATAATGATGGGATACTTTGTTTACATCTGGGCACCGGGTCACAGTCAAAGTGCATTTCCTGCTGTGAATCTTGTCCAACTGAGTTTGAAAACTTCAATATTTTGTGATGTCGCAGGTGACCAGGCTCCACACAGTAGTTGGAGCTACCCAAAGTGCTAAGGCTTGCTATCCAATTAGTGTGCTTGGCCATAGATAGTCCTGGCTGAGTTCTGGCTGTAAATTGCACTGTGACCCGACCCTTGGTCAGCCATTCTTCAGTGAGGCTCCTGAGCCTCCCCCTGAGCCAGGGCTCAGCATTAATGAAGGTCCTTGGCATTTCAAGGATGTGACCCCAAGGTATTCCTTTCTCAGGTTCAAATTAGAAAGAGGAAAGGTCCTGGCCAGACAACATCGTATAAATTAATTGAGGTGTTGGAAGATAATCAAATGGGAATTTGTATTCCCTAGGGGATGCTCACCTGGCTTCCAAGCTGCAGGCTCTGGACAGGAATTGAAAGGTCAGCATGGGTTATTGCAAAAGAAATTGTGATAGAAAGGTTTAATGATGGGAATTGAGAGGATATTCTAGAGTCTAAGGGATCTCATTTGACCTTGAATTCTATCACCAATTGATCCATTCATTCAGCAAGTGTTAATCAACCATGAAGATATAGCATTGTGCATTGGCTGTTGGAGGACACAGATTGTGTGTGACAGAGAGGAACTCACTTCAGAAGCGACTTTGACAGGCCCCCATTTTGTTTCTCTACCTTCTCCTTCTCCATAGCTATGTGAACCAGTCCTCAGGACCCCTTGTTGCAAGCTGGGACCATCACCAACTCCTGAGTCATTTTGGTCTGGGACTAGGAAGATCAATACCCTGTACCTCCTGCCTGTGGCTCCTAACATTGGTATCTAGTCTCAAGCTCCCCTGTATAGCCATGAGGTTGGCATCCTTCACTGCTGGGATCTTTTACGCTCCCTTGAAAGTCTGAATTATATCACTCCCTATTTCCTGTTGGAAATAGTTTTTTTGTGGGGGGTGCCATTAGATCTGGCTTGTTCAGTGAGCACTGATCATAGTCAGGATGCTTGTCTGATCCAAGGACTCCGTGGCTTCTAATCACATCATGGCTGAATCTGTTGGCCCTCTACTGAAATACTTACCGTATGATGTCTCAGGTCTTATTTAATCTTTCTCACCATCTTACAGAGGAAAGGCTAAGGCTCACTCTATCTCTGTCAGCTGCTTTTGTGTAGGTACCATAAATAGTACCCAGGGCATTCCATCCTGATTTTGAACTGTCTTGCCACCTGGGATCCTTTCTTGTCTAGTTCCATGTGCATAAGCAGGAAGTAAAAAGCTGAAGCATCTCCGAGGGATGCACCAAGTTTCCTGTACCTTACAGTGACTATTCAACTGCCAAACCAGAAGCTCCTGGAAGCCTGAGTGAGGCATACTCTGCCCTGCTGTGTGTGTCCATGGATGATACAAGTAAGAAGCGCAGCAGCCAAGCTGTCTGGAAGTCACCGTGGGTCAACCTACAGACAGTCCTTGAACTTCCCTGGATCTGGGGACTGAGCACTGCAGGGGACATGGTGCTGCATGTTAGCACTCTAAAAAACAGCAAGGATGGGTTGTTTGGTTCTGTTTCAGACTTTTTCTTTTCTTTTTTTCTTTCTTCTTTGAGACAGTTCCTCTATACATACCACGTAGCCCAGGCTTACCTCAAACCCATGTTCATCCCACCTAAGCCTTCCAAAGACTGAGATTATAGGAGTGAACGACCACACTGAGCCTGGTTCTCCTCTCTGAGCTTCATCCACAGAGGGTGCTGGGCCGACATAATTGCTCTACGTACAGAGCTGTAAACTGGTGATAGAAACAGGTGGTTCCCCCCTGAGAGACACAGGGAGTGCTCTTTTGACTCAAGGTAGGTGCTGCCACCTTAGAGAGAGGGAAGTAGCAGGAGTATCCATCCCTGTAGGAGATGGGGAGCCCATACCACCATGTAGGTAGCCCACACCATCACTACCAGGAGTGATTTCAGTGCTCAAGCAAGTTACTCCACAATCTAAAGCCCTCCTCCACCATGGGGGTCTGGGGTGCCTGCCATTCCTTTAGCTACTTCTTGTTCTGAAATAAGGAATCAGGTACAAGTATGATGCACAGCCATCCTGGAGGATTGGCTCCAAGAGGCCATTTGCTCTGAGCAGCTGAAGCCTGACCCACCCAGGCAAGCAAGGATAGCAGTGCCCAGGCTCAGCAGTACTTGAAAGAGAAGCAGGACATCCACTGGGCTGACTAACCCAGCCATTTACTGTATAATTAACACCAACATCCATTTATAGATCAGCTCCGAGTGCCATTCAGCAGGTCTCTGAGAGGCTCTTGCAATAGAGAATTTGATAACAACTCTTTAGCATAGCCACCGTGTGGATTTGGTTGAAGCTCTTTTGTGGGGGACTTGGACAATCCTGAGGTACACTGCATGGTATAATTCATCTGGGAGTGCTCAGTCCTCAGACTAGAGCCCTGTTGCCTCTATTGTATGTGTGTGTGTGTGTGTGTGTGTGTGTGTGTGTGTGTGTGTGTGTGTGTGTGTGTGTGTGTGTGTGTGTGTGTGTGTGTGTGTGTGTGTGTGTGTGTGTGTGTGTGTACCAGTACTTGAACTCAAGGACTGGGCACTGTTCAAAGGCTTGTGCTCTACAATTTGAACTATGCCTCCATCTCTAGCTTTTTGCTGGTTAATTGGACAGAAGACTCATGGTCTTTTCCTGCCTGTGTTGTCTTTGAACCATGATCCTCAGATCTTAGCCCCCCGCAAGTAGTAAGGATTACAGGCATGTGCCACTGGTGCCCAGCTTCTATCTGTTTATGAAAGCTGCCCGCTCACTGTGTGGGACTGGGTTTTCTAATTCAGGTGGAAGATGATGAGGTGCTCTGTGATTTTAGTTGCAGAAAAACAATCGGGCAATTACACAATATTTAAACAGGTTGCATTTCCTGACTTATCTTTTGACAAAATGCAGAAGGTGGGTGTGCTTTCTTAATTTAAATAAAATCTCATAAAATTCCTTCATCCCTTGATACTTTCCCAAATAATATCTTAAGAGACATCATGCACCCTCAAAACTTTACTTTTCCCCATACACTCTGTAGCAACATCCCTCCCTGCCCCATCTATTTCTCTTTCCTTCCTTAGATCTTTATTATTTACATCAGAATCTTCCATGAAATTTTTAACATTCTCCCCACTGCTGTCTTATACGAATTCTTCACAAGACAAGAGGCCAGTATTTGACCCAGTCAGCGAAAACCTTAGATTCTCTGGGTGGGGCTGGAGCTCAGGGATACTCATACATTGGTAATCCTTGTCCCTGAAACAGTCACTTCCTCAAACCAGGATATTGTTACAATTTATAGACTCTTCTCCCTCTCTGCTAATGCAATTGCTCAAAGGGCACTTTAAGGATAATCATTATCCATTGATTTTTTTTTTCCTCACAGAGGCTTTTATATTCCCTCAATAAGCTCTGCCAACTGCTGGCTGCCTGGCTCTATTTGTTAAACAAGGGACCACTTTGTTCCATTTGGGCATTCTCTAACTTCAGCTTTCTGCCCACCCTTCATGGGGGCAAAGGGAGCTTTTTCTGTTGCCCTCTTCATAAAAAAAAGACACTTTCTCATTAGGATTTAAGCTGGAAAGAAAGCCCTCCCCTGGACAAATCATGAGTGCTACAGTACTTCTGGTGTCACACCATTAATTGCCCACCTATCCCCTCCCAAGGAAGCAACTGTTCAAGAGCAGTTCCTCTTAGAGAATTTATAGGCAGCAATAAGTAGACTACCCAGGAACACTGGAGAGGGGAAGTTCTGGTAGAAAAGATCTGGGATATGGCCACTAGACACATGAAGAGATGCTTAACCTCTTTAACCATAAAAGAAATGCAAATCAAAACAACCCTACTGCATTGTTGGTAGGAGTGTAAACTTTTCAACCACTGTGGAAAGTAGTATGGAGGTTCCTCAAAAGATTCCTATGACCCAGCAATCCCACTTTGGGGCTTTTACCCAAATGATCACAAACTAGACCATACTAAAGCTACCAGCACAACTATGTTTATTGCAGCATTATTTACCATAGCTAAGATATGGAACCAACCCAGATGCCCCTCAGTAGATGAATGGATCAAAAAATGTGATATATATATATATATATATATATATATATATATATATATATATATGAATTCTATGCCTCCATCAGAAAGAATGACATTGCCCCATTTGTTAGGAAATGGAAAGACTTGGAAAAAAATTATATTAAGTGAAGTAAGCCAGGCCCAAAGAAACATAGGTCCCATGGTTTCCCTTATTTGCAATAACTAGTGTATGTCTGAGACAAGCAGAAAAGGTCAGATAAGATAATGTTAAGCGAAATGAACCCCAAGACAGGGACACAAGTGGTTTTTTTCTTCCTTGCTATAGTTTCTAACTTATTTATAAGGTACCATGTGATTTTTTTTGTTGCTTTGTATGTTCCTCCCCCAGGGTATAACCTCTGTTTTCACTGTATTTGATGTTGGTATAATTTGGGGAGGGGAAGGAAAAAACAAATTGTTTAAATAGGGATACAGGTGGACCCATTGCAGCAATGAGATGTACAAGATGCTATGTCGAAAAACAAACTTTACAACTTAGGCAGGGAGAGGTGGGAGGTGGGGGTGGGGGTGTGTAGCTGCGGAGGTGGGAGGGAAGGGAGGATAGGGGACAAACAAAGGAGGAGGCTACAATGCTTGATAAGAAATGTACTTATTACCTTGCTCATGTAACTGTAACCCCTCTGTACAGTATTTTCACAATAACAAACTTAATTAAAAAAGAAAAGATCTGGGAGAAACATCAGAGACTTTTCTTCCTTAGAGCAGAGTTTGAAAGAGGTAGAAGAGTCAAAGGTTCGCAGGGTGATGGGGCCCACGGAGTTCTGGAAGAGGGCCCAGAAAGAGAAGCTGTGGCTCTTGGAAGATCAACTGCCTGGTTTCACAATGGGACTGAGTGAAGAGCCAGAAAAGGGATGAAGTCAGATTTGTCTGGTCACATTTCTCTATGCAACATGGGGTTGGCCAGAGCATCAAGACACACATGACCACATTTTGTGTCTCTCCTCAGCTGACTTGGCTCGTGTGAAAGTGCTCTTCTGTGTGAGCAAATGAGTCCAGATTTCACAACTGGCATCTTGCCCTTCCTCTGGGGCAACTCCACCCCTTATCTCTTCCTTGGGAGACACCTCCACATCCTGTATCTAGGATGGCTCTCCCCAACTGTGTCCCCACAGTGCCCTCTCTGTTCTTTTATATCAGTCACTTGACTGGGATAGGTACTTCTTTGGTTTTTCTTACCTTGGGGAAAGAAGGCAGAAGAGGGTAGAGAGACATCTACAGGTGTCTTATCAAGCCTGTGACCACAGGGAAGAGTAGCACAGGCTATTGGGGTCTGAGGTAGTGTGTGTTGGGATTTGTCATCAATGAGCAGGAGCTGGAAAAGAGCCCCTTTTTCCCATCCATCCTTGCTGGAAGATGGTCTAGGCTGTTCATCCCCTCTTCCTTTTGGCCTGTTCTATGTCAATTAAAAAAATAGCACTCTCTGGCACAGTTGGGATGATTTTTCAGTAAGCAGTCTCTGAAAGTAGAGGCATCAGCAACACGCTATCTCCATCACCTTATAACACTGTGAGTCTTAGAGCACAGGGCCCAAGTCCATCTCTGCAGTGTGCCTAGGATGCAGTAGTGTCAAGAAACACCAGACAATGCAAACCAGGTGTGCAAATGGATTTAGGCACGCCTTGTGTGTTTAGTTGTACTTTCTCTCTATCTTGGACAGAGAACATCCCCCTATCAAAGTATTCTTAGCAGTGTTAAAAAGCGTGGCTACTTACTCATGCCTTTATTTCAAATTGGCAGATGCAACGATGTGTATGTATTGCAGAACATGGCATTTTTGAAGTATGTATGTGTAGCTCTCTAGAGCCACTAGAGTGGAGAGAGAAAGATAACTTATCCAATGCAAGCTTCCACTGGAACATGGGAAACGGAGAAATACCTTCTCATTCACCCCAGTAAAAATATATTTCATATGATCTAGTGAGTGCCTTCCTTGATAAGAATCATCCCCTTCCCCTGTCACTGTGTCTCCCCTCCAAGGGAAGTGTCCTGGTGTGGTGGAAGAAGCCAAGCAGCTAGGGAAGACAGATGTGTGACCGAAAGTCATAGAATCTGAAACTGGGAGATGGAGACCTAGGGCCTAAGTGCCTCTTGAGAAAGGACATTGGTTGCTAATTCTTTGGGAAGGGTACAGTGCAGAGAGACAAGAGGGTAAGGAAAAAAATCTGCTCCTGGCTGCCACTAACAGGTTTTAACTAGTGGTACAGTTTCTGCGTCTAACTGTGCATCTTTTAGCCTCTGGAATTAAGACGAAAAAGGAGTTAAAGAAAATCTTGGGCAGGGACAGCAGAAGAAAAGGAGGAAAAGGAGGGAAAGGAGGAGGAGGAGGAGGAGGAGGAGGAGGAGGAGGAGGAGGAGGAGGAGGAGGAGGGAGAGGAGGAGGAGGAAGAGTGGGAGGAGGAGGAAGAGGAGGAGGAGGAGGAGGAGGAGGAGGGAGAGGAGGAGGAGGAAGAGTGGGAGGAGGAGGAGGAGGAGGAGGAGGAGGAAGAGTGGGAGGAGGAGGAGGAGGAGGAGGAGGAGGAGGAGGAGGAGGAGGAGGAGGAGGGGGAGAAAGGAAAAGAGGAAAGCCACTTTTGCATGTTCAGAAGACTCTGTGGATAGCCCGCTAGAGGAAGCTACCACTGCCTCTTTTCTCTATGGGAGCTAGTGAGAATGGACAGGTGTAGGGAGCATCTGAATGTGTGTGCCCTTGTGGTACTGCCTTGTGCCTGTGGCTTTGAACAGCTGTCAGGTTGTTTGTTTGCCTTGGTTTCTGAGGGTGTGTGTTGCAAGTTCATATCAATGCATATCTGAGTGTGGTGTCCAGGCACAGACATGAAGACTTATCGTTCCATCGAAAGAAACAAAACAGAGGAGTGAGACATCTTCTGATGGTCTTCTCTCAGCTGTAGAAAGGTGTCCCCCACAAACCTGAGCCTTGAGGATGAAACCATGGCAACCTCATGCAGTGACAAATGGAGGATCAAGCACCACTCCAAGCTTTCCCTCTGGATTCTAGCTCCTTTTCCAGCCAGAGCAGGCTCTGTGACCTCACTACAAGACAATGAGGTGGCCTAATATTGAGGTTTGGAGCCAGATGGCCTGACACATGGCCGGATAATGACAGGATCTGGGAGGCCACTTTCTTTCCCCCAGGGTGCTTCATGCTGACAAAGAGTGGAAGGCAGTGCAGATAAGATTATTTTGTATTATTTTAATGATCATTGCTTTTTCCAATTAAATGCACATTTCAGAAATGCACATTTTATGCCTGTGATTCCAGTAGTAAGACGTATGAGGTACTAAGAAGATTAAGATTTTAAAACCATTGTGGGATACATACTGAGACACTATCTTCAAAAGAAAGATATAAACAGGGAGGGAGAGGAAGGGAGAGAGAGAAGGAAGGAAAAAGGAAAGGAAGGACGAAGGAAGAATAAAGGTAGGAAGGAAGACAGAAAGAAAGAGAAAGAGAGAAAGAAAGAAAGAAAGAAAAAGAAAGAAAGAAAGAAAGAAAGAAAGAAAGAAAGAAAGAAAGAAAGAAAGAAAGAAAGAGAGAGAGAGAAAGAGAGAGAAAGAAAAGAAAGAAAGAAAGAAAGAAAGAAAGAAAGAAAGAGAGAGAGAAAGAGAGAGAAAGAAAGAAAGAAAGAAAGAAAGAAAGAAAGAAAGAAAGAAAGAAAGAAAGAAAGAAAGAAAGAAAGAGGAAGGAGGAAGGAAGAAGGAAGGAAGGAAGGAAGGAAGGAAAGAAGAAAAATGAAAGAAAGAAAGAAAGAAAGAAAGAAAGAAAGAAAGAAAGAAAGAAAGAAAGAAGGAAGGAAGACAGGCAGAACTTAATACACAAGACTCTCCCATGCCACTATTAACTTCTTGATATCATCTCCTGCACATGGTTTCTTTGCACAGGCCAGCATTATAGATCTGTGTCCAGGTGCACATACTCAATAATGTATATGCATAGTGCTCACAATATACATCATTGTCAGTTTTTATGAGCATAAAATAATGCAACATTGTTTCACAACTTGCTTGCTTCTCACAACATTTCATGTACTCAGGCCATGCCAATTCATAGAAAATTACACCAGCTATTAAAAGGGCTGCAGATTCTTGTTTATATGGGTAGGCTTCCATCTGTTTCTCCAGGCCCTTGATGAAAGACACTTTTGTGGGTTTTGAAACTTTGTGACTGCAGTGATCGTCTGTGTGTGTGTGTGTGTGTGTGTGTGTGTGTGTGTGTGTGTGTGTGTGTGTGTGTGTGTTTGCATATCTTTGTGTAACCCCTTACAGTAAGAGCATGGCAGTAACCTCCTGTTCTGATGGGTATCTGCTAAAACAGCAGGGCTGGAGGACCATGGGCTTCCAGTCCTCCTTAGTTGATTTTTAATTTCCCATTAATAGACAAGGAAATTTCTTGTTCTCCGCCCCTGGTGCCTTTTCTATACAGAGAGAGACACTAAAAATAAACTCACCTGTCTCTTCATCATGCTGTTTATTTAACTTTCTTAAGGGTTCTCAGCACATCCACTGGGGTTTAAAAATACATACTCGAACAATTCACCTGCAGAACAGAAGATGAAATGCTGCCTCCCACTGTAGGAATTTACTCGTGCTGCTCTGACATGCTAACGCCCTCTAAATGCAGACAGTAGATCTGCCCCACAGCCAAGAGAGTAGCCAAGGAAGGCTAAATTGTCCCAACTAAATTCCAGTTTTCAGAATAGAGGCAGAAGATTCCCCAGATCATTAAATGAAACAATGTCTTGGCAGCAATTAGCACAGTAGCTGAGCTGTAGCGAGCTCCCATAAATCCTAGCTTTGTTATTACCCTCATTGCTCTACAAATACAGTGTTTGAATAGAGTTCAGAATGATTGCATGATGGCGTGTCTCCTCTCCAAAAATGCCATCACCAAATACTCAGTTGTTTGATTTAGAAACAGTGAGTCTGAGATGGAGGCCTAGACTTGGATCACAAATATTCTTTTCTTTGCTTCTAATATTTACTCCTTTCTTTGCTTATTGTCTGCTTGTAAAACATCTAATAGTATAAAAATAAAGTGTGAGTTGGAATATATGAATTTCTCCATAATTCTTTGTCTAAGACAATCACTGTTTACCAATGAATATTAGTCTATTTCTTTGTTTGCCAGTTTATTAATTTTCTTCCTCCTCCCCTAAGCCAAAGCTTTATAGCACAAGGATGATAAAACAATCTTCTGCAACTATGACAAAATACCTGAGCTGAGTCACTTTATAAAAAGAACTGTGCATTTGGGCTCATAGGGTCAGTGATTCCTTTCCATAATAGTTGGCCCTGTTGCTTTGGGCCTTTGGTGAGTCAACACAACCTGCTCACTTTATGGGGGCCAGGAAGAAAACACTAAAAAGACAGGAAGAGAAAAAGAGAGAACACAGTTCTATAATATCATTGAAAAGTACTGAGCCCAAGGATCTCATATCTTTTCCTTAGGCCACACCTCCTCCTAAAAGATCTACATTTCCATATAGTGCCAAGTCCCCAAGGAACAACTTTGGGAGACTTTTCAGATCTAAATTGTAGTGCTCTATGTGTGTGTGTGTGTGTGTGTGTGTGTGTGTGTGTGTGTGTGTGTGTGTGTGTGTGTGTGTGTGTTGTCTGTCTGTCTCTGTCTGTCTGTCCTCTCTATTTCTCTCTCTCTTTCTGAATAGTGGTTTGAATAGGGGAGGATGAATGGATACATTAATAATTATGATCAATAATTTTGGGATAGTACTAAATGTGACTGTGTGTTACAGCTTGATGGGGTAGACCATGAGGAAAGGGGTCAGGAACCATTTGGACCCAAAGAGTAGGCCTATGTGGAGTAGGCAGAATCAATTACTCTCGAGTCTGGAGGTCAGACCACAGACTTCCTGAGTCCTCTCAGGTGAACTGGTAAACCCTGAAAGAAGAAACTCATGTGCTCCAGAGTTCTTGGAACTCTCTTACCTGGACTCCCCACCCAGGCCCACTCAGGACCCACAAGCTATGGGTGCTATACCAGGTCCAATGCCTTCCATTCCCGCTTTCTGTTCTCTGTAGTATGCCAGCCATGGTACTAAGCCTTCTACACACAGGACTGTATACATCTTCCCAGCATCGCTTGTAAAGGTGACTGCCCTTATCCCCATTTTCTTGTTGAAGAAAGCCAGATAAATACCAACCGCAGAGCCTAATGGCCTCACCCCAAAGTAGACCTCACTCTGAAACCCATGTGGTCATCCTAAGCTCTCTCCCCACTTGCATTCCAGTTCAATTGCTCCATTTCACCTCACACAGAACAGCTCACACAGACTGGTTCAAGCCCTCTTGCAAAAAACAAAAAAACAAAATGGTATAGCATGCTAAAGACAGAGGGAAAGCAGAAATTACAGAAACCACTAGCCACAAAAGGATAGCAGATTTCTGATCCTTGAATAATCTTCTTCTTGCCCCTATCACTGGTCCCACTTTGGCTGCAAGTTGCTTGGCTCAGGGCCTCCTAGATCCCTTTCTCTTGTGCCTTCTTGTGCCCCATCCACACAAACTGGACAACCTCGCCTCATACCCTCTGTCTACCCACTGTGGCCTAGGAGTCATACCTCTTCCACATGTTTGCAATTCTCATCCAACCAATAGATATAAGCAGATATAGGTTTAAAGGATGAACTCAGGCTTTCAAGAGAGAGGCAGCACCAACTCTGATTTTATATTTGTTATAGTAGATCACACCAAGTAGAGCTGGGCCAGGTTTGGGTTCTAGAAATGCTGGAACACTGGTGTCCATGATCATAATGCTGACGATAGGTAATGTTTTCTGAATGTCCACCGTGAGAGCCAGATGGTAAAACCAAAAGCTCTGCCTGAATGTTCACAGGAGTCCTTCACTAGACCAGTGAGGAAGCAGGTACAGAGGAAAAGCAAGCTATTAGGGCATGTATAGAGAGTCTCAGAGCTATGTCTTGGATTCTAGGAGCCCTTGGTCTCTGTGTCATAGTGCATCATAGTTGGCTAAGCAGCATGGTGCTGGAGGGGCTGTGAGTACACTAAAGGGTAGTAAGTTATAGACATCCTGGAGGTGAATGTAAGCAAAGTCACTTCTCCTGGAAGCATGGGGGGCAGGGAAGCTTTCCTAGAGTCAGTGCCTACAGTCCCAACACCAGATGCTGAGTAAGTGGTCATTGCACATGTAGGCTATGGGCTGTTCTAGGTAGAGAGAGCAGCATGAGTCAGAGCCTAACAGAGGGGTTTAACATGGCTTTTGTAGAACTGTGGATATGTGACAGGCTTTGGTGGGATGGGCAGGGGAGGGACGGAATCAATAGGCTGGAGACATTGTCAGGAATGATATTCCAAGGCCTCAAAGATGACAGGAAGTCCACGAGGTCCCCACAAATGGAAGAAGAGTGACCAGAGGCTGATGGTAGAAGGCTCTTTTTCTATAGGTGGAGGGTGGAAGAGCTGGGAGAGGTAGGCTTGGGGGACTTGGGAAGACTTGAACTCATGAAAGGCTCAACAAAGTCTTAGTCACATGTAACCAGGGCTCAGCTTCAACCCTTAAGATTTAGCTTCAGAAGGAAACTCAAGTCCTGATCAAGCCCATTTCAAACCCAGATGGATAGAGAGCCTATTCCACCAACAAAGCAGAAGACACGTGGGGAAAAGGGAAGCTGAGTCCACAGAGAAGGAACTGGGTAGACACTCTAACCATCTACAGTCACCCATCCAGTCTACCATCCTTTTCCTCCCTCAGGGTTATCCAAGCCACATATGCAGGCTGTCCCCAGAAAAGGAGCCTCATCCAAGCCAGAGCTGGAACCTGATAACTCCTGTGGTGCTGGATACATGGTCAAGAAGAGCCATCAAAACCAACCCAGCAGTAGAGGCTGAATTGCATACCTGGGCTCCCCAGTAGAATCAAATAAAATCCATGAAAAATACTGGTTTCCAAATTTAAAAAGTAAGCCATAGAAAGGAAACTAGCCATTGGCTGCAGGCAGCTACTTAGCTTGTGTCTTTCAGAAGATATCGAGCTTAACAATGACTAGAACCTCGTCATTGAGGGAAGGTATGGGGCTGGGGGGAGTGGAACATCTTTCTAGAGTTCATAAAGGTCCATAGAGAGGCCAGTCACTTCTACACACCAGCTACCCCTTGACCCAGGCCTACTAATGTTTCCTGTTAGGAGAAAACATAATATACATGAGCATGCAGCAGCAGGCGGGGCCGAAATTCTTCCGCTGGCCAACCATAGACTTGCTTCTGTGCCCTGTCTGCCATATATTCATCACAGACGCATTGGTTGAGTAAGTCTTGTGTGCTGGATATCAAAGAATCTGTGATCTTGGCACCCAGGAGGCCTAAGGCACAAGGATTATAAGTTCAAGACCAGCCTCAAGCTGCAGTATGAGAGCTTGTCCCCCAAAAAATGAAGGGCTAGGAGTGCAGCTCAGTGGTAGAGAACTTGCCTAAGATGTACAAGGCCACAGGCTAGGTTCCCAACAAAATGTCATTTTAACAATTCTATAGGCCCACACTCTCATTTCCTTTCTGTATTAGCTAACCATTTCTCTGTCATTAAATTATTCTAAAGCACAGATACTAAATAAGTGACAAAAATGTTTTAGACTGTAGGTTTGGAGGAAGCCACAGTGGATGATACCAGCTCAGGGTCTTTCCTAGCGTTGGAGCCAGGCTGGTGGCTAGGGCCATTGTTATTTGCAGGATTAATGAGGGAGATACACATTGAAGCTCACTCAGTGGATTTTGGAAGGTCTTAGCTGTTCATTCAGAGTTAGATGGTAACCCCTCTTCTTTACAGGCTGACTCAACGTGCTTACAATGTGGAGCTGACTTCCCTGGGAGGAGGTGGGGAAAGAGAGAAAGAGACAGAGGGAGATGACATTGTCTTTTACATCAGAACCTCAGAAGTGGCCAACCCCATCTTTCAGTTATATTCTATCGGCCACACTGACTGCTCCTTATAGAGCATGGAGAAAACTACACAGGAATGTAATTCCAGCAGGTAGAGCTCATCGGGAGTTAAGTTGGAGGCTGCTTGTCATGCATGTTCCTATGTTCTTTGAAGATAACTCTTGTTTCATGGTCCTTATCACATTCTATTTCTTTTCTTTTTTTGGGGGGGGGTCCGGTTGTGGGTCCTGAACTCTGGGCCTGGGAGCTGTCCCTCAGCTCTTCAGCTCAAGGCTAGCGCTCTACCACTTGAGCCACAGCGCCACTTCCGGCTTTTTTTTTCTGCTTATGTGGTGCTGAGGAATCGAACCCAGGGCCTCATACATGCAAGGCAAGTGCTCTACCACTGAGCCACCTTCCCAGCCCCCTTATCACATTCTATAAAGCACTATATAGAAGGTTCCTGTTGAAGGTGAGTGGGGAGACAGGTGGGTGGATGGATGCAAATTATCTTCCTTTGCTTAGATCTCCAAGTTGACCTTTTGGATACATGATCATCTTCATGGATTGGTCTTCTGCCATGATGTGTATAAAACCTAGAAGGGACCACCTAGTATAAAATGCCCGACTTCATCCTACAGGTGAAAAAACAGATAAGCTGAGAGAGGCAATGTAAATTTCTAAAATTCAAACGTATTAGTAGCAGAGCCAAGATGAGAACCTGGGGTTCCTTTCCCAGTGGCACTTCTCCGTTGCCCACACAAATGGTGCTGTGTGTGCTGGGCCTACAGCTCCTACCCATGCTTCAGATACATGCGGGGATGTGACTTGTCCAAGTCTAAAACCAATTGTAAGTGAGACCAAAAGAGGATAAACAGTATCCTCCTAATAAGGAGAGAAACACAAAGGGGCAAGGCCTAAGTGCCTTTTCATATTTATGTAAAATAATATACATATTAAGATGAATACTAAGATATGCAAACAAGAGACCTGTCTTTTCATTTTCTTGTGTGTTGTTTTTGATGATTCTGTCTTCTTTACCTTCAATGTGCATCTTTGGAAGGCTTGGGGGGACAGTACAGACATAACTGGAGGGCAAAAGGGTTTAAAAGTATGGTAGTGGAGCTCACTGATGAAAGTGAACTATACACCTCATCGGTAGAGCTGGGAGTGAGGAACTGGGAGAAAATGAGGGAACAGAAGGCCCTGCACGAAAGGAAATGTACTCATTACCTGACTCATGTAATTGTAATCCCTCTGTGTATCACCTCTATGATAACAGTAAATTGATTTTAAAAAAGCAATCGTACCCCACTGATCCAAACCCTTCCTTGTTATGACTTGCATACCTACCTACTTCTGGTCAGTCAGCAGATCTGGCCTTCCCCATTCGACCTCATTGTGAACATGGGGACCTACTACCATTCCTGGTGGCATGCCCCAGTGTGCTTTCTTACTTCTGGGTACATCTGCCTGCAAACCTACTCCTTGCCAAGCTAGGACTTTTGTAAGTGGATCTTTTCCTCGGCTGATATGTCCCTGTGGATGCACCATAAACGTTGACATTTCTCCAAAGCAGGATGTTTTTGAAAAAATATTTTAGATGAATGCCAGGCCAGGCCTCACGAAATGTCATGGTGACTTTCCAAAGAGAACCTGCCAGGAGCTAGGGTGAATAAAAATAGCCACCGCTCAGTGCGGATGTGAAAAGAGTAAAGATCACAGACAGAAGCGTTTATTTGTTTTTAAAATAATTATTTCTAAGTGGTTCTGGACCTGAAGAATGCGTCAGACTGGGAGGCAGGAAAGCAGAAGGTTTATGTCTGATGCCAGAACCAGAGGGAGCGGAGGATGGCAGATGGGAAAGAGGCAGAGAAAGCCTCAAATCCCAGCCGCAGCCAAATACTTTCTGAAGCTGGGAAAATCCCTTTAGGATTCTGAGCCTCAGTTTCTCTAGCTGGAATAGGCAGACAGAGGAAGACATGTAGTTAGGCAATGAAATACCTATCAATATAAAAACCAGAGAATGGAAAAGGAGCACAGAAAGACAAATGCAGACAGAGAGGTAGGCAGAGATGATGTAGGGTTCAGTGAAGAAAAAATAAAGACCATACACAGATCCAGGTTGACCCAGCCCTGCCCTTTCCCCCAGGGTTGATCCTGTGACTTCACTACACTAGGCTGTCACTAAGGCCTCCCTCCTGAGCCTTTAGGCATCTAGGGTTGAAATCATAGCATCTGAAACCAATCTCAGAATAATCATTTGTAGAAAATGTAATGCCAAGCAGATTAGTTAGCTTTTCCAAGTTTAAATTACCTTCAACTGGAAACCTGGGAGAGTTTCTAGCAAGCACTTATAATGAGTCCAAATGAAGGCCAAAGACAAGCACTCTCCAAAGTAGTTGCCACTTGGTGGATCCTAAGTAAGTGTTCGAATGTAAAACACCAGCAGTAAACACCAGCCCCAGAAGCACCTTCTTCTCTTGGCTCTTCTTTCTGGGAGGGAGAAATCTTGCTTTTCATTTAAGCCAATAACCCAGTTAAGTGCTTATGCTTTCTAGAGTTTGATAGTGGTACAAACAATGACACTAGTTGGCAATTTTCAGCTCAGGTTCACAGCTAAATGAGTGCATGGAACCAGATCTTGGAAGGCAGAGAGAGACATTTCTTGAACATCTGCTTGCTAGACCCTTATGAAATACTTTCACATACTTTATTTCATTCAATTCTTTAAAAATGCTAAAGAAGTACAATGTCCCATAAATATATGAACAGATTCAGCCTCTGTAAACATCTGGGAAATGCACATCTAAAGCACACCAAGATTCTACTTCACCCCAGTCCAAATGTTACTGACAAGAAACAAATACCAACAAATACTGGCAAAAATGTAGGGGAGGGGGAGA
Source organism: Dipodomys merriami (assembly GCF_024711535.1). NCBI lineage: Eukaryota > Metazoa > Chordata > Mammalia > Rodentia > Heteromyidae > Dipodomys > Dipodomys merriami. The sequence continues at coordinate 9,712,581 of NW_027203270.1, forward strand.
TGAACTCTCTATTCACTGCTGATGGGGATGTAAATTAGTCCAGCCACTATGGAAATCAGTATGGAATCAAAACTAGAATGATATGGTTCAGCCATACCATCTCTGGGTATGTACCTGAAAGAAGTTAACTTGCTATAGAGATAACTCTATACCAGTCTTTATCATGGCACAGTAGCCAAAGTATGGAATCAGCCTAAATGATCCTCGTGGACGAATGGCTAAAGAAAATGTGATCTATATATGGAGTACTCTTCAGCCATTAAGAAGACTGGAATGATGTCATTTGCTGGAAAGTGGAAGGAACAACAGATCATCAAGTGAAATAGAATAAGCCAGTCACAAAGGCCAGTATCATGCATTCTCTCTCACTTGTGGAAGTCAGGGGAAAAGAAAGCACAACACACAAAGTGACAGGGGTAAAGTCAGAACTGTTAAAAGGCAGGAGGGGACTGGAAAGGGAGGAAGGAGCAGGATAAGAAGAGTAATCCAGAGGGTTAAAATGATCCTAGTACCTTGCATGCAAGTATGGAAATGTTATAAAGAAGCCCTGGGTCGATGTACTGTTTAGTACACAGAATTGACAAAAGAGGATGATTACTTCCCTCATTTTAAAACCCATAAGGAAGATAAATAACAAAGGCGAAGAATTATGCCCAAAGTCATGGCTGAGTTGCCATTCTGCCTCCAGACCCTCACAGCAAAGCTATCTTCTTTCCCTACAGAAAACTGATGAGAAAGGTTCAGCCTAGCTACTGTTTGCACTCAGCTTTTGACCAGCTTCTCCTTTTTCCCTCCGTCCTCTGAGCGTATGTCAGTGATGTAAGTGTGCAGACCTGTGTAATGAGTTTGTTCGCTCCATTGTTGACTCGGTCTTAAAGCCGAGTTCTGCTAAAAGTTTCTTGGTGCTTTCCTTTGTCCCCTTTGCTCTAGCTGGAAGAATTCCATTCTGCCTTTCAAGGCGTAACTCAAATGTCAGCTGCTCCACAAAGGTTTCCCGGTAATCTTTTAAGCAAGGGGAGACATCCTGTCTCCTTACAGTCATGACAAATACACCATCTTCAGTGAAAGTTATCTAACCCTGTATCTATTAAACACTCCACTTAGTACGACCATGAGAAACGAGAGGAAGGAAGGAAACAAAAGGGAACAGAGGAGGGAAAAATGGAAGGAAGGAAGGAAGGAAGGAAGGAAGGAAGGAAGGAAGGAAGAAAGGAAGGGAGGGAGGGAAGGAGGGAGGGAGGGAGGGAGGGAAATAAGTAGGCAGGCAGAACTTAAACCACAAATGAAATGCTTCAGAAATGATAAGGTTTATAGCAATGATGATGGTGAACATAAATGTCAACAGCCAACATTTACTGAGACACATGATCATCTTCGCTCTATTCTAGGTGCTTAATGTGTATCATCTCATTTAATTCTCACAATAACCCCGAGGTAAGTACTATTATCCCTCTAATTAAACAGATTAAATTTCTTTAAAAAAAAAAGTCGCACAGCTAATTAGAAGATTTTTAGTAGAAGATTTAGATAAATCTAAAAGATTTAGATGGGATCTTTTGGTAGAAGATCTGATTAGTGGAAGATTAGTAGAAAATAATTAGAAGTTTAAACCCCAGTAGTTTGGCTTCAGAGTCCTTTCTGTTCAGAGACAACAGGACAGAGATACAGGTCTGTTTGTATACTGACCCTAAGGCACAACTTTCCAAATATTAACTCTATGGCCCCAGGGGTCAGCGATGTTTTTATTTATTTATTTGTGTGTGTGTGTGTTTTGCTAAGTTTCCATGACCTCCTCTGAACAATGGGCTCTCCTCACCTGCTCGGTTGGGTTGTGTATAATATAAGACACTTGATATCACAGGTCTGCACATACTGAGTGCTGAACATGTACTCACTCTGAGACTCCTGCACAATGAACCCTACACATCTGCTACTCTTCCAACTCCCCATTCTGTTGTGGGAAGAGGGCTCTGCCTACGACACTTGCAGCATTCTGCTCATTTATTTGCCTAATAAATATTTACCCGCCAGCTTCCAGATCCCAGGCATGGCTGTGGGTGTGGAGGGCACAGTGGGAAATAAAATAGATAAGGGCTAGGATTCTTGCAGTACTTAGGGCCCTGAGAAAGGCAACGTTTGAGCTCAGCTTGAGGGTTCCTCTCAGGAAGATCTAAGGAAAGGGAGAACAGTAAAGATAAAGATCCTGAAGCAGGATAATTATGTGCTCCCTTCCCTACCCAACCCTCCCCCCCAAAAAAAGAGATAGCAGCCGGATGATGGTGGCTCACTCCTGTAATCCTGTCTACTTAAGAGACTGATATCTGAGGATTTGGGTTTGAAACCAGCCCAGGCAGGAAAATCCTTGAGCCTATTATCTCCAATTAGCCACCAGAAAACTGAACGTGGGGCTCTGTGGCTCAAAAAGGGAGATAGCTAGCTTTGAGCAAAAGAGCTCAAGGATAGCACCCAGGCCCTTAGTTCAAGCCCCATGATCCACCAAGAGAAAGAGTGGGGTGGGGGAAGGAGGGAGGGAGTGGGGAGAGAGAGAGAGAGCATGAGTCATAAGTAAGAGTGAGACAGAACAGGATCAGAGGGATTGACTGAAGGGACAGGTCGTGGAGGTGAGGGTCTTGGAACTCTTGGAGCAGATATAGATTTGATTCACAGGATGGACAAAAAAATGAGAGAAGTATCAAAAGGAACAACCTCAGAAGCATCTCGTCTACTTTAATTGAGCTTCATAGTCTGACCCCATCCAAATTGATTCTTCCACTGAAAACCCTTTCTACTTCATAAGAAATAATAAGACAACTGCAAATGAAACTGTGGTCTTACAGTATTGTCTGAATTATTTTCTGAGAGATAGGAAAATAAATTTCTCTACAGGAAAAAAAAAAAGAGTCACAGTTGCTTATGTGTTGGGAAGGTTCTAAAATAAGGATGTTCTTATTTTTTTCACAAGCTTTTGCTAGGGTCCATTGGCGATTCTGTACGCTTAAAAAAACACACTGCACAAAACAATATAAAATCCGCACGGTGTGTGTGTGGGGAGAAGGATGAAAGGGATGACAGTTGATCAAGATGTATTAGACTTACAAACTGACGTGTTGAATTCAAACCCTTTTGTACAACTATGTAGGAATAATAAAATAAAAACGTTATATAGAGAGGCCCACTACATGTTGCTCAAGCCAAAATGCTTGCTGAAATTCAGTAGAGCCAAGATGTAGGGGAGCGTTGGCATAAACTGTGGGTCTAACAGCCTGATGAGCTGGTGAGCACTTTGGATACATTAATAATGTCAATTGATGTAGACAATGAAACTTGATCGGGGTCACCCCTTCCACCACCCCGGCCCTCATCTATCCCAATCCTATACATCCTGTAAAGTTTCCTAGTTCCATTTTCACATGAGTGCTTCGGTATTATGGCTGCATTAAACCACCATTCTTCCATTTTCCCAACCCCTGTCCTTAAGCTCCAACCTCCTTTAGACAAAACATGTTTGAGTTTAGTGCCTGGTATTCATGATGTTAAACTGCCTGTTGATTGTTCAAAGGAGTCACACCATAGAAATCTACCTGTGCATATATCATACTTTCATTAGTTTAATTGTGTATATATAATTGTGTATATATACGTGTGTATATATACATATGTATATGCATGCATTTTCATATATGCTTATATTTTAGTTCCAAGTACTATATATGAAAGAAAACATGTACCCTTGTCTCTCTGTTTAGGCCCATCATTTATTTCCCTAGAAATAATACTATACTTCCGGATGGATGAAATTCTAAATATACGAATATATATATGTATATATATATATATTTCTTAATCCAGTTTTTGCTGTCATTTATTCACCTAAAAATAACACAATACTATTCTTCCTGATGGATAAATAAAATTCATACGTGGGTGACAAAAATGAAGATTTCACTTGGAAAGCACAGGAGAGTGATTTTCTTTTCTATTCTGCTTGGATCCAACCTTAGCTTTGGACAATTCTTAATATCTCATAAGTTCTTTCATTTTTTTCTGACAAACTAAACTGAAAGTATTATACTTTGGGGCTGGGAAGGTGGCTCAGTGGTAGAGCACTTGCCTTGCATGCCTGAGGCCCTGGATTTGATTCCTCAGCACCACATAAGCAAAAAGAAAAAAAGCTGGAAGTGGCACTGTGGCTCAAGTGGTAGAGCACTAGCCTTGAGCTGAAGAGTTGAGGGACAGCACCCAGGCCCAGAGTTCAGGCACCATGACCAGACCCCCCGCCCCCCAAAAAAGTATTATACTTTTATAGTTTTCACAAATCACTTTAAAGTTCCACAGAAATTACTTTTGGGGGGGGTGATTTAAAAGCAGATCATAGGACTTTTATTTCATGTCTCTGAGTATATAGATATGAATTTTGTGTGTGTGCGTGCTGGTAATGGGGCTTGAATTCAGGATCTTATATTGTCACTTGGCTTTTTTGCTCAAAGCTAGTGCTTTACCACTTGACCCAAATCTCTACTTCTGGCTTTTTGCTGGCTAATTGAAACATGAGTTTCACACAGACTTTTCTGCTTAGGCTGGCCTCAAACCATGATCTTCAGATCTCAGCTTCCTGAGTAACTAGAATTACAAATGTGAGCCACCAACACCCAGAAGTAGGGAAGTTTTATAGGGGAAACACAATTTGCTTTAGCAATAAACTCACCTAACAATGGTAATATTTCCAAGCGTCCATTTTTCTAGTGCTCTTTCTATAGCACAACTTTCTTGGGGGCCCAATGGCTCTCTCATGTGTTGTTAAAATTTCACCTGTACCTTGAAGCAACAGATTAAACAACACCCCCTTTTTTTCTCCAGAAAATATCTGCTAGCTATCATACTCTTGACAGCCACTTGTCATCATGGAAAATGTCATCAAATTTGGAATATTTGTCTTTTCAGAAAATCATAATAAGGAAAAAAAAGAACAACATGCAGTTCTACTTTATGTTTAGCACCTGCTCTGCCTTGGAATGACATGAAACTTTGCAGTACAAGAGATGTTATGATCACCTCCCTTGTCATTACAAAGCCTCCTAATGAGTGACTATATTTTTGAGCTCTTGTTTGTGGAAATTCAAGCGTGCCCATGACACTTGCAGTCTTTGTTTATCGCTGCCTTGATTTGTACTGCCATCTCTTGCCTACAAAGGACACAGTGAATTCATAGGTGCTTCTCTAAAGCTTGCCCCCTAATGCAGCCTCTGTATCAGAGGTCACGCTTACACTGTTCGTTGTTATTTTTTTATTCTTAACACATCATTGTTTACTGAAAAAGCAATTTATTATGGAGACAATAACTATTCATGCACCTCGTTTGAAGCACTTAAGACAAAGTAGCCCATTCTATACTGGGATTGAATTTGTATTAATGTTATTCTTGGGTACAGAGTAGACTGATTGAAATTAATACTCAGACTGAAAAAATTATAACTGAACCTGGATCTTAAGACAGATATATTTATAACAAGTTCAACTCATCTTGATTTCCTTTCATATGAGTAACAAGCTTCCTACCCCACACATTTTGTTGGAGTGTATTTTTTTTTCTGACTTTCTTTTATGATTTATTCGCTACCACATAGTATGTCAGCTATTTTTTTCTATAATAAAAAGAGGGCTTTCTCTAGCATTGGTGTTTCTCACCCCCATATTGCATTTCAATACAGGGTGAGAAATCTCCAAAGGAATATCCAGACACCTGTCATTGCTGTTACTGAAGAGTGAAAAGTACCACCTTGAGCAATGTGCCGTGGTAAACATCGCCTCCAGATTGTAGAATTTGTATTCATGCTCTGCCTGCTTAATTCCAAATGCCTTGCCATTCTGGATAGTTTTGTACACTCATTAATATTCCAACGTACAAATAACTGTTTCTTTGCAATGGGGGCAAAATTCCTGCTTAACACCTTGGTGGCTGGGATTACATTGAGTTCAGCCTGGAACTGTGTCTCCACGCACAGCTCGTGACTGAGGGTAGAAGGGAATGGCCACGTTCCTCACAGTCTTCTTCACACTTTCGAGTCCATTTCTCTGACTCTTCTACCATTGACTCTTCTACCTTACCATGTGGCCAGGATCTCATGCAGACAAATAGAACAGAAGTGGGGACATTGTTCAGGGGATGCCTGTGGGGAATGATGGGCAAAATGCATACAGAGTCCCGCAATCACCCTGGATCTCTCCGTGTAGATGATGCATGGAAACTCCCACGAGGAAATGATGGTTTTGCTGTGTTTTTTTTTTTTTTTTGCTGTTACTTTCATCAGGAAGTGAAAGAGCAGCCAACAGAATAAACAAATATTTACAAGTCCTATGTCTCATCAGAGATTAATATCAAATGTATTTAACTTCTTAAAATATGTATTTATTTATTTATTTATTTTGTACTGGTACTGGGGCTTGAATCCAGACCCTGCGTGCGCTGTTCTATAGCTGATGTCCTACCACTTGAGCCACAGCTCCATTTCCAGCCTTTTTCTGGTTAATTGGAGATAACTGTCTCATGGATGTTTCTACGTGGACTGGCAAACTACAGTTCGATCAAACTTCAATTCAAACTTCAATTTCTCCAAAGAAAATATGCAAAGGGGCCACAGCCTATAAAAACAGGACCTCAGATTACTATGGAAATGCAAATCAAGTTTGCACTTCCCATTGTTTTTTTTTAAAGTTATTTTAAGCCAGAAAATAACAAGTGTTGATGATATAGGGAAATTGGAACCCTTGTGTATTGCTAGCAGAACTGTGAGAAGTGCATCCCCTAAGGAATACAGTGTGATAGGTCCTTAGAAACTGAACATAGAATTGCCATGTGATTGGGCATGCCACATCTGGGTACATACCCTAAAGAAATGAAAGCAAAGATAAGAATGTATACAGCCAGTCCATAGCAGCAAATTCCCTGAACCTAGAAGAAGATGCAAGCAACCTAAGAGCCATGGATAGCTGAATGGAAAGACAGGAGGCACACACACACACACACACACACACACACACACACACACACACACACACACACACACACACACATCAAAGAAGGAAGGAAATTCTGACACACACTATATTAAGAATGAACCTTCAAGACTTGTTGCTAAATGTCATGAGTCAGTTACAAAATGACCCTGGTAGCTAAATTCAAGGAGACAGAAAGCAGAATGGCGTTTCTCAAATGCTGGGCAAAGAATAGGAATTTTTTTTTTTTATAAATGAAGAGAATAGCTGTTCAGTGGGGATACCCTGGATAAAGGCCATGCTCAGAGAAGAGCTGGCAAGCTTGAGGGATTTCAAGTAGCTCAATACCAGCAGGGTTGATTAATAAAACGCAACATTGGAAAGGGTGAGCTTATGAAGCAGGAAGAGATGAATTTACAGAGACGCCATCCAGGACCAGTCCACAAGAGGCCGGTGAGGCCGGTTAGGTAGTTGACTTGATTGAAGAGCAAGTGGAGAAGAAGAGAGGAAAGGAAAACCAAGGCTCTGAACTATCATCATATGCAGATACATGGAAAAGAAGGAGAACATTGTTCAGGGCTCATATCACAACTGTGTCCAACAAAACCCATCTTGCATTATTTTGTGTTTAGTTATTGCCTTCCTATGGCCTTTTGTACTTTGGTTTTGGCTCCCTGTCTACTTTTCGTTGAAACAGACTGACTATTCCAGAGTGAGCCACTAGGAAACACACTTGGTCCCTTCCTGAGGGTTTGCAGAGTTGAAAACAGGAATTAAGTGACCATTTATGAACCACCACCCATGGTCACAGCTGAACAGATAGAATCTGGGCAGTGCAGTATGAGGACTTCCTGGGGATGGATGACTTTCTATGATTTCTATATGGCTAGCTACAGGGCTGACACAGACACTGCTAATCTCTCTCCTGGGGAATATGAGGATGCAATTCCTCAAAAAAGAAACGGCCAAGAAGGCACAAATAATATCTCCCTCCTTGTGTACAAATGTGAACAAGGTTTGAGCGTGCTTTGGCACGCATTCCCCTTGTAGCCTTCACAATCATCTTGTAAGTCAGCAGAGCAAGTATTTTCTGCCTGCTTTGTAGATGAGAAACCCTCAGTGACTTTTCCTGGGTTACCGGAATTATCAGCAGCAGAGATGGAATTTCCATTCTAATTAAGCCCAGCGTGCTTCCTACCTAGGACTTTGTAAGGAATGTCTGATGTATTCCTCCATGTTAGGCCAGGACACAGTAGCAGGTCTGGATGGTTTTATTAAGTCTGTCTTTAATATATGGGAATTGAGGGTTCAACAAACTTTGGTAAGGCTGAGGAAAGAGGTCAGGGAGGCATTGCTGTGCATCAGAAAATGTAAAATGCTAGGGTGCACTTTACTGCCTGTAGCAAGTTGCTCACCTTACGTGCTGTCTACTAAGGACCACACCATGTCCACACTGGTGCTGCTGGATCATGCTGCCTTTTGCTCTTGCATTCAGTGCCCCTCCCTAACAGGATCCCACTCACTAGTCACCACTGCCAAAGGGAATCTAGGAAATGCAGTTTTCTGGGCTTCCAGCCCCGAGAAGTTTCACTTCTAGGAAAGTGGGCTGAGTATTGGAAAGACAGCATTCCAGTTATTAGCTAGGATGAACAGAACAGAAATCAAGTGTACCCTTAAAATCAAATATGGAGTTGGCTATTGGGTATCTCCCTTCATCTTGCTGTAGATTAGCTGCCTGGCTCTCATGGAGAACTTGTAAAGGAACCAGAATACATTCAGAGCCCTCCCAATGAGGCAACCAAGGAGAAAGTGCTGCAAGGGAATTCAGTCACAAGGAAACAGGGAAGCCACATTTTGAGAGGTCGAATTAGGAGTCCCTATTGGAGAGCCAGTGACTACAGGTAGACTTTTGTCACAAAGACCTGTGGCCCTTCTACACTTAACACTGACAGAAAACTGCGTCATGAGAGCAAGAGAGGAAAGAAAGAGCAGAGAAACAATACCAACAAATCGGATTAACTCCAACGGAGAGCTGATATGAGATGCCGTGGTGACTGTAGGAGAGACAGGAATCAGAAGACAGCAGACAGGGGACGTGGAGTAATGGCACCTAAGCTGGTCCAGGCCTAAATAGTGTCAGTGTCAGGGGCCAGGGTCATAGGAAACTCAAGAGTCTCCCTGAGTTCAAGGCACCGAACTAACAGGTCCAGTAACCTATCATCCAAGTCCCCAGCTTTGCTTCGAGAAACTTAGGCATGCCCAACACCTGGGGGTGGAACTTCCCGGCCTCTACCATGAAGACAAGATGGCTCCCATTACATCCAATACCCTTTTATCCACCACATGGCTAAGATGGTGCTGGTTAGATCCAGTATCCTTTCTTCAAAGGGAAGATTCATTCCATCATAAGGTAGCTCATCTTGTGAATAGAAGAGAGAAGGTAAGAGACTCAGGTCAGCTCCAGATGGAAGCTAAGGCGGGGGGCAGCTTCAGAAGACAGTCTGTGTATGACAAGAATGCACTCTGTGTATGCTGGAAGCACTCTCCACAAAACCCACATGGCATGGAATACATTCCCATGACAAGCCCTCACTCTTCACCACGTTTTCTCTAAGCAGAATCTTACAATTCTTCTTCCTCATCTTTCCTCCTCCTCCTCCTCCTCCTCCTCCTCCTCCTCCTCCTCCTCCTCCTCCTCCTCCTCCTCCTCCTCCTCCTCCCCCTCCTCCTCCTCCTCTTCCTCCTCCTCCTTCTCCTCCCCTTCTTCTTCTTCTTCTTCTTCTTCTTCTTCTTCTTCTTCTTCTTCTTCTTCTTCTTCTTCTTCTTCTTCTTCTTCTTCTTCTTCTTCTTCTTCTTCTTCTTCTTCTTCCTCTTCTTCTTCCTATTCTTATTCTTCCTATTCTTATTCTTTCTTCTCCTTGTTATTGACAACAACAATTTATAGCAATCTCTACATGATAATCCAGTGTAGAGATTCTCTGTATTTTGTAGGCAATGGGACTAAAGCCCACAGGAGTAAAATGGCTGATCCAAGTTCACTTTGTTCATAAGTAGGAGAGCGAATCCTGGAAAGTAGCTTCAGATTGGCTGCCATTAGTACACTGTTTTACATATGATTTGTCTGAAAGCACCCCCAGTAAGAACTCCCCAGTACCTGTCAGCAGCAGGCTGATGCTAACGTCTTTGAGTTGCAATTCTACCTTTAGACTCCCCCTTCCCAACGCCTTATCCCCATAGGATTTTCTTGGGACTCACTTTAAAACATACCGTGGTAGCATTTATTAGCTCTTTCTGTCCAGTTGCTGGTGGATTATTTATTTTTCAGATTGAACACCTCAACCTCTCTGAGCTTAAGTCCCCCACCTGCATTGTTGATGCAATTATATACCTAGTAGGAATTAGGAATTTGACTATGTAGAAGCCCCTAGCTTCTACTTGGTTGTGCCTGGTACACAGTACTTGTTGAGTAAACAGGTCCCTTCCCTTCCTTTCCCTTCCCTTCCCTTCCCTTTCCTTCCCTCCCTTCCCTTCCCATCCCTTCTCTCTCCTTACCTCTCTTTCTCTATCCTTACCTCTCCTTCCTTTCCATTTCCTTTTCAGTCCTCTCCTTTTCCTCCTCTTCCTTCCCTACCCCAATGCCTTCCCTGAGCTCCTACCTTTCTTTCCTGTAGTTTCAACACAAGATTCCACCATTATGCTGCTGCCCCCAACATCCCTCAACTCAGATAGCTCTGGAAATAATTAAGGCAGAATTGAAGATATTCAAACCACTGTGGTAGCCTCAAACTTCCATCATGGGAACCCGTGCTTCAAGTATTAATTTTATTCAGTGCCCTGTTGGAAAGTTCAGCTATTGGCCAGGGGTCTTGTGAAAGTCAAGGACACAGCTGTGAGAGATGGGCTGTTTCCAAGGCAACCAGAAATGCTTCCAACCTGAGACTTAGAAGGGCTGTGGGGCCTCCCTGACCTCCTTCTCTCCATTTCCAGTCTGCCGCATTCTTTTAGTTCAAGTTCTGCACCCAGAGAGTGTAAGGTTCATAGGTAACTGGTCCTATGTTAATTTTGACTATTACTGTCTGTGTGGCCCTGGAAAGGACACTTCAATTCTCTGGACCTCTTTTTTCTCGTCTGTAAAATGGGAGCTGCCTAAAACAATTACATAGGTTCTCTGAATACATTGTTAAATGAAGTCAACAGTTATGATGATGGAGTGTTTGCTGCAGCTCAGGCCTTCAGTAAGTTCTTTACATCCCCAAGCCTCATCAGGAAGCCAGCGTCGTTAGAACTGATTTACAGGCAAGGAGCTATTGCTCTGAAATGAGGTAGGGCATGTAACTAAGGGGGTGCCAAAATGAGAGTAAACCCCAACACTCTTGTTCTCCCCACTGAACCCCACCAACTCCCTCAAGTCCTTTGTTATTTCATATGTGCTTCCATCAAGCTTACACATGCGGCAGACATTCTTCCAGGCACATCACGAGTTTTAACCCATCGCTTCTCTAGAACAACTGTGATGTAGATCATGTAACACCATCTCCTCCCCTTTCTATCTCACAACTGAGACACAGGCAGCTAAAGGTCACAGGGTAAGAACAGAATTGGCTATGCCACATCCCCTTGTAGCTTGGAGACCTAAAGCTTACACATCAGAAGATGCTATCTACCCACAGGCCTGAAGACCAGCCTCCATCCTATCTGTGCTATGCTCTGTATTGGATATGAACTCCCCTCTGCCTGTCCCCCAATCCTTTCTCATATGGAAGGAGAAGAAGACTCCATCTCTCCAGCCCCTACCAGATGGGCTTGAGACTGGGAACTGGAGATTCCATGCATAGAGACTTGTCTTTCTGGAGCAAGTGTAGCTGCAGTCATGGTGACAGCTGCTGGTAACAAAGGCTGTGTGGGCCACAACCTGCTAATGCATTTTTTTCATATTGAGGAGCGCCTCTAATTAGATGTGCCGGTCAAAGGCCATGCTTTAAAGTGTGTGTTGTAGTGTACATTACTAATCTCTTCTGTAAACCCAGGTGGTACAGGCTGATAGAATGTTAGAGCTGGAAGAAGCCTAGAGGGTGGTGGGGGTTGGGGGATGAGAGACATTTTACACCCCTTGCTTAGGGAATCCTGACCGTGCCAGCATGGGAGATGAGCTCCCAGGGAGTGTCTTGCTCTAGGACTATTAATTCACTAGGATAAACTATGCGAAGCTTGGTTTCATGTTTTTATGTTTAATGATACTCTCCTTGGGCTCCTAAAAGATAAAGGCTCACGTGATTTTTTTTCAGACATGAAGATCTGTTTGTGCTAATCAGCCCTCCCACTGGTTTCCCTCAACCAAAGCTTTCAGGAAATGCAGGGAAATGAGGAGTGTTTATGCTCTTTATGGCATTGGAAACAAGACTTTACTTCTAATCTATGGGAGTCCACGGAATGAAGCTCAGGAGTTTCCATTTTCAAAGGTTTTTTGCAGAAGTAAGCCTGCTTTATTTGATCCCAGTGTTAATAACCTGTTGTTGTTTTTCTCCTGTAATTTTTTCCTCTTCAAAGCATATATAAAATTATACCTTCTTAATAGATTTAAAAAAAAAAAGAGAGATGACAAACATATGGGTAAAAGAGCCTGAAATAAGGAACTCACAGAATGTGAGTCTCACTACAAGCTGTCATCAGATGCTTTGTGGAAAATGTGGTGGAAAACATATCAAAAGCTTCAGATTATTGACATTATAAGTACAATTCCCATCTCTAGACGGGGCCACCATTTTATAGATAAGATCGACTGTCACAATATTACTTACTGTGGGAAAATGGGGGTGGGGGAGGGGAATCTTATGTGTTCCATGGAAGGAGAGCTAGACAAATCATGTTCCATTTATACAAGGGAAAGAAGTCTTTCCTAGTAATGATGGAGTTGGAATATAAACCCAGGCTGTCTGTCTCAAGAGTTCATGCTATGAAAAGCTCTCGGTAGCTTTCTTTGTGCTATTTTCAGACCTGTACAGACTTTATATTGCTAGAGTAGTCATCAGATGGAGATATTTTTCAAGATAAATAAGTCCATAATATGATGTCATCTGGCCCCTTTAATGCAGACATCCATTTCTGTATCATCTCTAGCTAGTAATCACCAGACCTTTCCCTGCACGGCTCTAAGGGAACTCCTGGACTGGATTGCACGAGATTGGCTTGGTCTAAGGCTGAAGGTGAGCTGGGTGTTGCATATATGAGATCCAACCCAGCCCATGACACAAGGATCTAGTTAAGGGATTTGGAATCAAAGTAGCTAAGAGTATCCGTGAGTGAGGAAGCTCTTCATTTCCCATTATTTTCTGTTTCAAGTATCTCACCATCAGTTGGTGAACTCTTAAGAAACCTATGTCTAATAGACCATGATGACGTCTACCTTCAAAGAACTCACCCTGAGAAGAAGAATAAACCTTTATTTGATTTTGAGCCAGGCACTGGTGGCTCACACTTGTAATCTGAGCTATGTAGGAGGCTGAGATCTGAGGATTGTGGTTCAAAACCAACTTATGCAGGAAAGTGAAACTCTTGTCTCCAATTAACCAGAAAAAAGCTAGAACTGGAGGTATGGCTCATGTGGTAGAGTGTCAGCCTTGAAAAATGCCCAGCAAGGGTACAAGATCCTTTGTTCAAGCTCTAGTATCAGCCCCCCCCCCGAATCATTTTTCAACTATAAAAGTGGCAGAAAATGTGGGTGAATGTGTACAGCATCCTCCATACTGCTGGTGGGAGTGTGTAATGAAATGCACCTTTAGGGGAAGCAATTTGGTAATATTTTTCAAAATCAAATGTATACAGCCTATGTCATCTAGCAACCTAGAATCCTGCCCAATCAATAGAAAAACAAGAATATGCATTACAGTCATTACAGCACTGGTTGTTATAAAAAAAAAAACAAATAATCTTGTAAGCAAAGTGTTCTTAGGTAGGTGCCATGCTAAATAAATTATAGAAACACCATAAGGAGAGATTCTCTAAAGACACTAAGTAATGTGACAGAGACTGCTAGAGCTGATGTAGGAAGATCTTGATGCTGTCTCATTAAGTGACAAAAACCTAAATATGCAACCGAATCTGAAGTCAAGATGTCTGCACATGCAGAGATGTATATGAGAATGCACACTTTTTCTCCCTCAAAGAAATCACAAAGAACTGCTCCCACACTGAAAAATGCATCCCCCTTTGAACAGAGGAACTGGAGGAGTTAGAAGAGAGAATTTCATTTTCATCTTGTGTCTATGTTGTTTGAATACTCTACCATGGATCACTATTATTTTTAAAATGACAAACAAGGGTTATCTAGGAAATGGCGGTCCATTTTTTTTTGTTTTTCCTCTATCTCTGTGCTAAAAGAATACACTCTCACACACACACATACACACAGTCTAGGAGCTGTCATCTTATTTTCTAAGAGCTGTTCCCTCAGGCCCTCTCTCCGCTTGGAGCCAAGCACAGGACTGCCACCTCCTGAGTCCCCACCCATGTTGCTAGCCCAGGTTGCCTCCCATTACCTTACTAACCATGAGTTGGTGAATGACCCAAATTAGAGCTGAAGCGATGATGGACTTAACTAGTGATCCAGGGTGATAGCAATGTGTTCTTTAGGATGTACAGAAGCTTTTTCTTTGCTCATGATGTCAGTTCCCAATGCACTCCTTTCTTCCATGCAGGATCCAGGCTGCATCTACCTGTGGGTCTGTTCTCTTGTGGTTTCAAGGTCATCCAGATAGGAAAGGAATTAGTGCTTTCTCAGAGCAATGGGACTTAAGTGGATGCTGCCTGTGCTCAAGCAATTTAGTTCCACTTCTCAGATTCCCTACGATATGCCACAAGGTGACCATGCTCTGGCTGGCCGCAGGCCCTTCAATTTGGGTTTGAGAATAAGGACACACGGAACAAACTGGACTCTGATTTGGCCAGATGAGCCAAAGCTTAGTCAACTGACAGATTGGTGTGCATGAAAACACATTCTTGTGCTGCCTAATGTATAAGGAGGTATTTTGGGAACCATATTGTTAGATGAGTTCATCATTATGCCAAAATCATCCAAGGGCACTTAAACCTGAATGATTTAGCCAATGCACATGTGGGCTATATGGTCCTATCTACTACCCTAGGGTACAGACTTGCACAGTACGTTACTATATTCAATATAGTGGATAACCCTGACACAATGATAAGTGTGTGTATGTGTGTGTGTGTGTGTGTGTGTGTGTGTGTGTGTGTGTGTGTGTAAATACATCTAAATATAGAGAAAGTGTAACAAGAATACAGTATAAGCTAGACACTGGATTGGCTCCTGTCTATAATCCTAGCTATGCAGAAGGCTGAAATCAGAGGATCATGGTTCAAAGCCAGCCCAGGCAGAAATGTATGAGGGAATTAATCTCCAATTAATTAGCCAAAAGCCAAGTTGGAGACATGGATCAAGTGGTAGGGTGCCAGCTATAGACAAGAAAATGAAGATACATTTTGAGGCTTGAGTTCAATCCCTCAAATAGGCAGAAAAGGAAGGATTTAAAAAAAAACAGTTTAACTATATAGGACATTAGTGAATGGAGCTTGCAGGCTTGCAAGTTTCTCTGGGTAAGTCAGCAAGTGGGTGGTGAATAAATGTAAACTCCTGGAATACTGTGAGCATACTACAGCTTCAAAAATATACTATACTTAGGATACACTAACTTTTTTAAAATTACTTTGTTTCTTTGTTTTTCTCCATCTCTGTCTCTCCCTTTGTCTATCTGTCTCTGTATCTCCCTTTGTCTGTCTCTCTCTGCATGCTGGTCCTGGAGCTTGAACTTAGGGCCTGGGTACTATCCCTGAACTTTTTTGCTTAAAGCTAGTGCTCTACCATTTGTGTCACAGCTCCACTTCAGGCTTTTTGGTGGTTAATTGGAGCTAAAAGTCTCATGGACTTTCTTGCCTGGGCTGTCTTTGAACCACAGCCCTCAGATCTCAACCTCCTGAGTAGCTAGGGGCACAGGCGTGAGTCACTGGCAGCATCCAGCTTATTTTTTTCTTTCTTCCATAACAAATCCACTTCATTATTGTTATTACTTTTTATTCTATAAACTTTTAAATTTTTACACAAATACATGATCCAGACACATAAACTATTTTCTAAAAGCTTTTTCCTATTTTTAAATTTATTATATATTTATATTTTTACTTTTTGGAATTGTGTTTTTATTAAAATTTGAGATGGAAACACACCAGTGAGCCTGGGCCTACACAGGGTCAGGGCCATCTGTATCCCTGCCCTCCACCGCTACATCCTGTTCTATCTTTCTAGGGGACAACAGCATCCTTGGAGCTCTGGTTTTCTATGGCAACCACAGCTCCCTCAGTATCCTTCCTGAGGGCCTGCCTGAGGCTCTTCTGGAGAAAGCAGAATCGTTTGCAAATACATGTCCCTGGTGTATTGCTGGGTTTATCTGCCTTTTTCATCATAGACTTGTTTATAAGCAGATGATGCACCTTGGACTTTCCTCTCCATGAAGGAAAACCTTTCAGCTTTGGGGCCATGTTTTTTGCAGGTCTGACGGAGTTTGTTGACGTCTACACACTGCTTCTAAAACTTTCACTGTGGATTCTCTTGATGATTCTTTCCTTTTGCAGTTTTCCTGTTTCTTTGCCCCCTTCTCAGCTATGTGTCTATCTTGTAATTATAATTTCTCAGCTGCATTATAATTTTATGAGACTGCTACCAGGCAGGTGGTCCGTCATTGACTGAAACATTGTTACATGATGCATAATTATAATTACTCCTAAAGACACTGAAGTCTTAAGGTTTCTGTTATCAGAAACAAAATAAACATATATATATATATGTGTGTGTGTGTGTGTGTGTGTGTGTGTATATATATATATATATATATATATATATATATATATATATATAGGCTCTATTAGCAGCCAGCTTCACTGAAAGCTTAAGACAAGTGGACAGACAAATGGAGAAGAGAAGGGTAGACAAATACAGTCATAATAGTCAGTGTATGTATGTGAAAATAGAACCAGGTAACTTAGGATGGAATGGTATGGGGTTGGAAGAGATGGGAGAGAATGTGGAAGGAGTGACATTAGTTAGGATGCATTGTATTCATACTTTGTGAAACTAATTAAGATTAATAATAATAATAATAATAATAATAATAATAAAGAATCCTAGCTTCAGAGGCACAAAAATCTGGGTCCTAAGGTTATTGAAAGCCATTTCACAGATGAGCAATTTGGATCCTGTAGAAAGAAGGGTTAAATGGATCAGCAGAAACTACCAGCAGGAAAAGTAGAGGACTGAACAGCTTTCTTTCCCCAACCCTATCTTGATCAGCTGAAGTCTGGAGACCCTTTTGTGGCTTCCTGCTTAGCTACTGCTCTGATTCCAGGCACTCATTTCCTTGTTAAATCAGATTCCTAGTTACTGATTTTCCAGTCACCATTTGTGTGATGCACTCTAGTTGACTTCTGTGTTTGTTGTTATGTTGAAAATTTTCAGGCCACGGGGGAAAGATGTTCGGGGCTTGAGCAAACTTGGGGAAAAATAAACCCAGCTACTTCACAATCTCGAGATGCCTGGGCAACTGTTTTCACGTGTCCCTGTCCATGGTCCTGCCCACACAGGTGCGTGAACCTCCATCTTCCAGGCTGCAGAGTCAGCAATCAAGTGGAGTTCTATGGGAGGAAGAGGAGCCCTGGGCAGCCAGGAGGACTTTGGTCCTCATAAATGCACTTTTACCTCTGCTCTCCTTCCTCAGCCTGTCTTTCCTTCCTTCCTTCTCCTTGCCATTCCTGCTGTCTGTTCTTTTTTATTTTTCTCATCTAGTCTCCCACCAATGAGATGGGTTTGTCTATGAGAATTAGTGGGTGGTAGGGCGTATGGGCAGTGCCTGCCTCATGGATTGTGTTCCAACAGGCAAAACCAACATGGAAATTAATAATCTATCATTTCAAGCTGTGATAGTCATTGAAAGGAAATTACGACATGGGAAGGAAATTCACGTGAAATCTAGTTTAATCTTGGAGTCTAGGAAGGTCTTTTGAGGCATGGTAGGGGGAATGATGTTATTTAATGCTTGAAGAATAAGTAGTGGGAGAAGAAACAAGGGAGGTCCAGGATGTAAAGTGTTCCCAGGCAGCAAAGACAAGGGTGTGAAGGAAGGTCCTTCGTCCATGCTTCTGGAGGCAAGCCAAAGTCGTGGAGATTCAGAGCTCAGGGGCTAGGGGAACACACAGAGGGGATTAGATGTGCAGTAATGTCAGAGCAGTGGGGATTTGTGATTCATCCCAAGTGCATTGAGAAGCCAGGAAGCTGCTGGAGGCCTCTTCAGCAGAGGATTGACACCATCCAGTTTTACCTTGTAAAAAGATAAATCTGGCATCCTTGAGTAAGAGACTAGAAGAGCCAAGAGGGAGAGGTTTAGAATGCTGGGGAGGCATTCTAACAGTATCGGAGGAGCTGGGACAGAGTCATGGCGTATCTTTTGGCAGGATGGACTTTGTGAAGGATCTGCCCAACATACCCTACCCCTGGCACCCTTGCTACCCAGTGATGTCCCAATTCTTAAAGCTGTATGTGAACCACCTACTGCTTGAGGTGGATTGCCAGGATGACTACATCAGATCCGTGGTCTTTGGAGTTAAAAGAGCCAAGATCCAGGCACACAGCAGAAAGACTCAGAAAGAACAGAAATTAGGTTGAACCTCGTGAGGGGTCAGAACAGAGGCAGAAGTAATAGACTGTGAAACAGGTAATGTGGTCATAGTTTGTAAAAACAGGTGAGGGGTATCCATAATCTGTTATGTACTCTTGTAACTCAGGCAGGCAAGAGGACCACAGAATTTCCTTCCCCTAAGTTTTAGGATCTTGGGGTTAAAAAGGTCTTTCCCAAGTGGGACTCAGGAAAGTAAGAAGGAACTCAAATTTCCCCAGCATAGTATCAGCCTGGTGCTGGACCTCAGAGAGCTCCAGACACTACCAGCCCTCAGAGCCAGGGATCTCCAGTCTACACTTCATGAACAATGGCTTACAGAAGTCAAGGGCCCTAGGCTGATTCTTTTATTATTATATCTTTAACTAGTTGTACAAAAATGTTCCCATTCTACAAAACAGTATATGGGTACGAGGTGTCTGACAACATTGTCACCCATCGCTCCTAACCCATCCCTTCTCTCACTTTTTTTTAAAAAAAATTGAGATTAGGTGATTACATTAATTTCAACATTTCACAGTATTGTGGAATAGTGATACTTAAAGTCACAAATACATTTTAACCTTCACAAGGCAAATTGTCATTATCATGGTCTATAAAGTTTGTGAATTCTATGAGCCTTAACAATACTAATTATTTCTTCCTCATCAGGTGATGATTACATTTCTTTCCTTTTGCTTAGTGTAGGCTGTTCCTTCTTTCCCTCTCATTCTTCCCTTCCCATCTCTGGGTTGCTTAGTTCTTTTTCTTCTATGTCCAGTGCAGTCGATGGGCCCCTTTGTTTATGTTGTTCCGTTTCCCACTTACTCTGTTCCTCCTTCTGGCTTCTTTCCGTTGCATGTATATATCTATGATATACATGGTCAAGAACATGGAGTCATTTAGCAATGCTATGACAAAGTGGGTGGCTGTCCTTTGTTTCTTGAGTCCTGTTTACTTTGTCATATCTTCTTGCATTTTGGCTTTAGCATCCACATATCAGGAGACCATGTGCTGTTTGTCTTTTTGTTCTTGGCTTACTTTGCTCAAAATAATCTGCTCTAGTTCCATCCATTTCCCTGTGAATGCCATTATTTTGTCCTTTCTAATGGCTGCATAATATTCCATTGTATATATATACCACAAATTTTGGATCCACTCATCAGTAGTGGGGCATCTGGGTTGTTTCCATATTTGGCTATTGTGAACAGTGCTGCAATAAACATGGAGGTGCATGCGTCTTTGTATACTGGTTCCTGTTGTTCAGGGTAGATGCCTAGGAGTGGTATGTCTGGGTCATTGGGGAGGTCTATATTTAGCTTTCTGAGGACCCTCCAGACTGCTTTCCAAAGTGGTTGTATTAGTGTACATTCCCACCACCAATACAGTAGTGTTCCTCTTTATCTGCATCCCCTCCAGCATTTGTCGTTGGTTGAATTTAGGATGCGGAGCATTCTGACTGGGGTAGGGTGGTATCTCAGTGTTGTTTTTATTTGCATTTCCTTTACAGCGAGGGATGATGGACATTTCCTCATGTGTTTCTTTGCCATTTTTGTCTCTTCTTCTGAGAAGTCTCTCTTTAGTTTCTTTGCCCATTTGAAGATTGGTTTGTTAGATTTGTGAGGGGTTATTTTCTGTATATAATGGATATTAGATATTTTGCTGGTAAATATTTTTCACAATTATTTGGTTTCTTTCTAGTTTGGTTACTATTTCTTCAGCTGTGCAGAAACTTTTTATTTTAAGGTTGTCCCATTTGTCCAGTCTCTCTCCAATTTGTTGTGACCCTGTTCCGGAAGTTCCTGCCTGTGTCTGTAAGTTCAAGTGTCTCTCCTACTTTGTCCTGCAGTAGTTTCAGAGATTCAGGTTTGATGCTAAGGTCTTTAATTCATTTTGAGTTGATGTTAGTGTGTGGTGACAAGCTAGGGTCCACTTTCAGTTTTCTGCATGTGGCCACCCAGTTCGCTAGGCTGATTTTAATCTGGTTAAGATACACAGACCAAGTGGACATTATCCAAAAAGAAATGTAGTCATTACCTGACTTATTTAATTGTATACCATCTTTGTAATAATATTAATCGTTAATTTTTATTAAAAAAAACCCAGAGACCTTGATTTGTCTTCTCTTATGGCTTGTAGTTTTCAGATGCCCAAGATGCATGACTCTCTCCCGACATTCTTGGAATGTGTTCAATCCCCAGAACCCAGGTCCCTCTCTCTGGAAGGAGCTCTATAGTAGGAGACTCGGCTCCAAATTTAGATCTAGTTCATGCTTAGGAGATGATGATCCTAGGGAGTGTCTGAGCATTTGGAACCTCACTCCTACACTCTGATAATGAGGTAGTAGTGTGAGCTTAGTCCTGCTGGGGGGGGCAGAAATCAAAAGAAATAAATCTATGGAGAAATGATTGCCATACTCATGGGGGCATGCTGATAAGTGGGATATAGCTCCACTAAGCCAAGCCCATTGAACTCTAGCAGCTTCCTCTCCTTGGACTAACACTATTTCCTACAACACTCACCTACTGGTTCTGCTTCTGCCTATTGGGTTGCGCTGGACAAGCTCCATGCATTTTGACCTAAGAGACTACAGCTAGAACTAATCAGATCAGAAGCATAGCCAGGATCTCCAGAGGCCTTTCATTTCCTACAATGCCTTTGTGACCTTACCTTCAAATTCCTCACCCCCTTCTCTTTCTCCTTGCTGGGGACTCCCTTCTCTTTCCTGCCCCTTGCCCCTGCTCATGGATGGCCTAAGAATGGAGAGTTCATTCAGGTCAACTCCTTTTTGGCCAGTTCCATTCAGATGCCTATAGTGAGTACCCCCAAAGTTCAGGATGTCTTTTCTCTGGATGAATGCCACTCATAGCTTGAGCTGACAGAGAGACAGAGACAAAAGGCAGGGGCCAGTGACAGAAAGATAGATGTCTCCAGCAGAGAGATGCAGGCATCTCCCTGGTTATCATCCCTACACAGAAAATGAGCAAGAAAAGGAGAACCATAGCCCACTTCCCCTGGGCAAAGAGCAAGATCTCATAAGAGTATCGCGAAGTCCCCTAGGAATGGCAGGGTTCAACTGCACAGGGCGCAGCGAGAGGATACTCAGCTGGAAATCAGTGTGGAGAGTGTGAGAAGGTGGAGCCTGAGGCTGTGGGAGTGGATGGAGGAGCCGGTGATCCCTCCTCACCCCCCACCTTTGGAGTTGATGCTTCTTCCTCATGTATTCATCCCACACATTCTTCCAGGATGCTCTTGGGTAGATAGTACCCAGAGAGTGTAATCAACCTATCCAACACATGTTGGGTCTTTGTTCTTACTTTGTTACTTGGCCCTTATTGGTCTGTTGCCTAACACATGGTCAGGCTGTTGTACCATGCCCTGGGGTCCTGTGATCCTAATTAGTGTTCCAGTAGTGTCTTTGTTTTCTATAAGGATGTTCAGTCACCCCTGAGATTAACTGGAACTGGGAACCCAGTGGGGGTTCAGTGCATGCTCCTGGAAACTTTTGCCAGAAGGTTCTCTTGCTCCCATGTAGCCCCTTTGCTGCACTGTGCTCTGTGGTAGGGACGGGACTGAGGTATAGACACCCAGAATGCACTGGGAGGCACTGTGAAGGCAGGACCTGGGCTGGATCATAGACCTTCCCACGTCTCTACAGTACATTCCTTCATCCCTTCAGTGGTGGCAGACCTTCCCTGGGTGTAGCATGTCCTGCCTCAACCTACACTCCAGAAGTCATCAGTATTATGGACTCAGTCATTTGCTCACTCAATCACTCATTCATTCATTCATTTATTCATTCATTCATTCATTTGTAAATATGTCCCAACTGCCTAGTAGGTCCCCTCTCTGGCATATTTGAGGATAATGGGGACTAAGACATTGCCCATGCTGCCAAGAACATCAGCATCTAATGAGGGAAACCTCACAGTTGGGGTGGCGGGGGCATCTTTAAGGACTTAGCTTTAAACTCGAGTGGGACAGCATGGATTTGCTTGTGTGCAGCTGGGCATATTTATCTCTGTTCGCAATACCTAGCCAGAGCCTCTTCGCTGTCTGCAAGGACCTCAAACAAAATGCCATGAAGTGACCTGTCCACTCCGTGACCCGCCGCCAGCCCAAGGCCCTGACACTCAGAGAGAAGGATGGCACCCGCTTGCCAGACGGGGGAACTGGATTCTAAAGAGCACTGAATAGAAGTGAAATAAATTGAAAACCCCTGCTCTCATTGTCCTCCCGGTGCATCTAGGGAGCCGACTTTTTATTCTCCCTTCCATTGGCCAAATCAGCTCCCACTTCCAATCTGGCCCCTGGGTCTACTGTCTGATGGCAAAATACGTCTGCCCTGGATCCGCTCATTGGTGGGAGCTGAGAAGACTAGTAACAGTGCCTGGCTGTTTTTCATAGTTTCCCCTAAGTGTTCCTTTCTACACATTAATGAATTAAAGTGGGGACCAGCACCAGGAAATCAATGGCAGTCTCACGACTATATACAATACCTTCCTGCCCCTGTGGTTGGTTGGCTTAGCCGGGAGTAAGGATCCTTGAACTCAGAGGATTGGGACAGGAATGGGGCATTCCGGGAAAGGGTGATTGCTTCAGACATAGGGGATGGGTGTAGATACACCTCCAGGCTTGCAGGGCAGCCATCTGAGCAGGGTGGGGTCCCTGTGCCCATCCACTAGACTTGTAGAGAGAAGGATCTAGAATATCCCTCAGTGACTGGTGTCACTGTTAGCTTGGACTGGGACACTGCTTTGTTATTAGATGCATATTAGTCAAGAGGGCTCCATGAAAAGCACTAAGAGCCAGGTGTTGGTGACTCATGCCCATAATCTTATCTACATAGGAGGCTGGGATCTGAGGATCGTGGTTCAAAGCCAGCCCAGGCAAGAAAGTCCATGAGACTCTTATTTCCTAACAAACTACTCAGAAAAAGCTGGAACTGGCAGAATGTCTGCCTAGCAAGTACCAAGTCCTGAGTTCAAATTCTAGTACATTCAAAAAATAATAAAAATGAAACCTGGAGAATGAATAATCCTATTGTTGAAAAAATAAAATAAAAACACCCAAGCTGTTTTCCAATACGTGGAAGACCAACTTAATAGCACAAAGCATGATAATTACTCAGCACTTCTATTCTCTAAAGTGGTCCCTAAAGTTTCTCTAATTAAGCTTGTTTTGCAGACTCTCCATCCATTTAGTTGCTGAATACCTTGAAAGCAATAAAAACTGTTATCTTTAAAAGTTCGTTATAATTTAGACTTACATAATTCAGGTCTTCACTCTTGCTCCCACCCCCTGGTTTTGCATACGACCCTGCTTATACCAAGCTGGTGCAAGGAGTGGCTCTTTTACAAGCATGCACCATCTTCAGCAAAGCCATGGCTTTCTCTTTGGGAGTTTCTTCATGGCCGAGACCCACTTCCACACATGAGGCTGCCACAAGGGCTCTTACCATGCCTGCAGATACTGAAGGGACTCATGGTCCAGTCCAGAGGGAGAGGATAAATGTGGATTCACTCTGCATAAGCTGCAGGATCAATTATGGGAACACGCAGCTAATCAGCCTCCAGCTGTCAGTGTCGGGTTTCTGCTGGAGATGCTGCGTCCACCTGGGTTGTCAGGATTTAGGGGTGTGTGTGTGTGTGTGTGTGTGTGTGTGTGTGTGTGTGTGTGTGTGTGTGTGTGTGTGTGTGTGTGTGTGTGTGTGTGTGTGTGTGTGTGTGTGTGTGTGTGTGTGTGTGTGTGTGTGTGTGTGTGTGTGTGTGTGTGTGTGTGTTAGGAGTAGAGAAAAGTCTCTGTCTCAGACACATGATATGAGGACTCTAGCCCAGGCTCTTTTTCTTCTAACTTGTTTTATGGCTTTGAAAAAGTAATTTCAGTGCACCTTTGGAATAAATATGATTTTTTTTTGGCAGTGGGGGAAAATAGATATTTTTCACACTGCAGTCTCCCCCTTCTGAAAAATCTGGCTCCAAAAGCCCGGGATTGGGCCTGACTCTTTTGCTGAAGGTCCTCATCCACCCTGAAGCCCTCTAGCCTGTCACTCTACCAGGCTGCTAGGTGCCCAGTGTTCTCACTATAAGACTCGCTTTGTCCTAACCACTTTCAGGGTTTAAAATGTCCACCTCATCTCTCTCCCTAATGACCTAAAGTCACTCTGTCCCTCAGGCAGATGCCCCAACTTTGGACCGGAGGATCCCTGAATTTAGCTATGATGTCATCTGTACTCCAACTCCCCTTTACCCCTCCCTCCTCCTTCCTCCTCCTCCTTCTCCTGCTTTTCACACTGCTGTTTCACAGGTTGACCTGAGTGCTCCATCCTGTTCAAGGAAGATAAAGCTCAGCCCAGTAGAAAAACAATGAGCAGCAAACGTGGCAATGTTAGCATGATGCCCAAGGAGTCGGGGGGGGGGGGGAGGGTAGGCGGAAGGGGAGGGTGACACCATCTAGGTTGAAGACAACCTACTGTTATCTGCCCTCAGACTCTAATCCTCTTCCCAGGCTTCTTCCACTTGTCCCTTTCTCCTTCATTCAGAACCTGTGAAGCTCCTGTGGGATGAAGTTACATAATGCAAATGAAGGTTTAGGGATAGAAAGCCTGTCTGGGTTTATCACTGAGTGCCCCATCTGGTTTGGGGTACTGCCCTCTTCTACATTCAGCACACAGGGCCAGGCTCCACTTGCTTATACCAAGCTGGTGCATCTGCTGGAGATGCAGACCATGACACTGTTCATTCCAATGGCTTCCTCTCCTTCCTGACTCCAGTGCTAGACTACATTTCCCCCAAAGCCGTTTAAGCCAGGTAGAATTATATACTTCTGACAGAGATGTCACTTCCAGATCTGGCCATAACAAAGCAACAAACAAACAAAAAAAGTCTCCCTTGTGCTTGTTTACTCTTCCTCAGTCTATCTGTAGATGTCTAGTCCAGGGCAATCTAGAAGCCATGTGATGTGGGCAGATTCTGTCTCGCAGAGCTTTCCTCCATCCCTGTTTCTTTCAGTAATGCTGATTGGATGTTATAAAGCATGGGGAATATCTTCTAGTGGTTTAGGTCATTGAGATTGTGTAGTCTATGTTTTTCAGCAGCTAACATTACTCTAATTAATATATAACTCATGGAGACAGGTCAGTCCTTTATCTCAGGGGAAGGATGGAAACTGTAGTTTTGGCCCCTTGTTGGATGTAACCCTAGCAATTAACCACAGCGCACATCTGTGTTTAGACAAACAAGTGGCTCCTTCCTCTCCTTGCCCATGAAATTTCTTCTCTCTTGTCCATTTCTCCTTACATCTGCTCTTCTGAGTGTTGGGCCTAGGTAGCCAAGTCCCCAGCAGATCATGGGAGCTGCAGATGATGCTTCAGAGAGCATCCCTCCCCATGGGCTACAGGCTATGGACTATTCTCTCTGTAGACTCACTGTAGTTAACCTTGCCTTTGTGTTAGGCTCATGTCACTTCCAAGCAGGGCTTAACCACACATATCACTGTCCAGGGGTCCCTATTAGGCCTATCAGCCCGAGGAAGGAGGAGTGGAAATGTCCACCAGCTCCACATGCAACCAACCCCCACCATCACCTCCACATCCCATCTCATCTGCCACTACCTTGCTGATTCCAGGTGCTCACTGCCCAGGTCTCCTGTGGATATAGATTGTCCTTGTTGCCATGACAACCAGACACAGTGACTGATGGCAGCAGCAACTTCATTCCTAGGCTGAGAACAGCAGGGCACTTGGAGACAGAGGGGACCTCTAGATGTGGGGAGGAAGACTGGCATGAGATGTTTGAAAGTTGTGCACATGCTCTGTGCCCTCAGTCTCCCTGACGACAAAGCTAAGAGATGCTGAGGAAGAGTGTAGGTGTTGGGAGGCTCTATAAGCCTCCTAGAAAGAATAGTAAAATGGGCCCTGGAAGAAAAAAACACTGAGGAAAAGGTGCAGGGTAGCTGGTCCAGCAAGGAAAGAGGTTGGACTACACTGAACAAGCACTGCTAAAATACAGTGGAGAGTTTAAAGGACCTGGTACTTAGGCAGAGGGACCAGAACTTGCAAAGGCCCAGAGATAGGAAAGCCCCAGGATAACACAGCCAGTGCACAAGGGCAGGTGGAAAGTGGTAGGAAATGAGATCTGAGAGGTGTATTGGTTTAGATACGGCTCACAGAGGTTCTTGGACCACCTTTTGCCAGAGAAGAAGAAAAGAGAGCAATGAAGTCATCTCTCAGAGAAGGGAGCCATGCTCTGGCTTGGCCAATGAATGAGATGTTTGTGGCCTCTGCAGAGACAGTACAGCAGCAAAGGAGAAGCAGGGAGATACAGGTACCTAAAGGAGGGATACTGAGCTAGGACCCAGTGGTAGCACTGAAAACATTCTAGACCCAGATCAAAGGAGAAGCCAACTAGGGAAGAAAGAGCAGAGCAGAGGGTTTGAGATGTTGGGCTTGAGCAGCTGAAGAAAGGAACAGAAAGTGGGGAAGGAGTAGAGATTCTGATCTATCTTTTCTGGGAGAATGGTGGAAGAAGAGAAGGAAACATTTGGGGAGGCTCCACCCAGAGCACGGCCGCGGTTTGCTTCTTGGGCTCTGTGCTTCCTCAGCACAAAATACCATCTCCCCTTTGCCTGCTCTGTCTATGATATGTTTGTAATCTTAATGACTTGTCCTCCGTGAACAGGGAAGATTGCAGGGTTCCCATTGTGCAGCTAAGAATGATGTGGGTGCCAGATTCAGTTTCTTAATGTGAACACCTTTCTGTAGGTGGATCTAGGCGATGGTTATTGTCCTATCAATTCTGACTTGCTGTGACTAAGATACACACACACACACACACACACACACACACATACACACACACACAGAGCAGACGGTACATGTGTGCACACCCAGGCATGGCTCTTTATGTAATTTAGCCAGTCCAAATGCTTTCACTTCAAACTCACCCCCTACATAGATAGTCTCCACCTCCTTGGTGCAGCACTGGGGAGAGATTCGACTAGGTAATTTTCAGTGTCACTCATTGACATTATGGTATGTATCCCAATTCTGACATTTCATCTTGCCTTACCTTGGGGCATGGAGATTTCTCATCGCTCAGAACTGGTTTGCATCCAATATTAACAATTTAGGGTTCTGTAGCAGGCTCTAAGCAGGCGAGAGGAAAATAAGATGCCAAAGTCCACACACCAGCTGGGAAGAAACAAAGGGAACGAATGACTAGTACCAAGTGGGAAATCATGTCTCCATTTGCTTCCTCTCCCCAAGTAGTTTTATTTGAGATCCTCTCTTGACACCTGCTCTGGCCTCTTCACACAATGTCCTTTCCCCAGAAACACACTCTGAAGAAACACCACCCATCTACTGCATTCAGAATCATTGGGGAGCTCTCGGGGAGCCAGCTGCTGAAGACACAGAGGATCAGAACATAGAACGCTGCAAAAGCTCCTTGTCAGCCACTGCCCCCTTCCCCCACCTTTCTGATGGCTGAGGGGAAATGGCCAGACCCTAAGTCAGAATCACAAATTCAGAAGTTGAGAGCAATGAACTAACGAGGTGAAGTAACCCCTGTGCTCAGTCTTGAAGAAAGAGCGTGAGGATGACCAGTGAAATATGTCTCGTTTCCCCCAACCAATCAGATTATTAATATGCATTCTGGATTAAAATCCTGAATGGCCTGTCACAGAGTTTGAAATTCCATTAGTAGTCATTTGTCTTTCTCCAAAGCATGTGAAGGCATCTATGGAAATGAAAGTGGTCCCAGTGGAAGGACATGGTTAGTCACCATGATTTCTTCTTTTCAAATATCTCAGCATGGATTTCTTAATAAGTTAGTTTTCTTTCTTTTTTTTTTAAAGCCACATCACAGGATCTTGAGGTAATGGAACATAGAATAGATATATTTGGAGAAAGGAAAAGCTATAGTGAAAGAGTATTTGGAAGGCATTTTGCACATATTGGATGTTAAGAAAAGAAAAAAAAAGGTAAAATCGAGGAAAGAAAAGCAGAGACTACAAACAGCTTCTAGATCCAGTAGAGGTGAGCCAGGAGACTAAGTTCTAAAATTGTTCATTCCTATTGCCTGTTGTAGGTCCTGGGGAATGGCCCTGATGGGGGGGGGGGTGTTTTCCCTTTGTCTCACCCACAAAGTAAGGGGTTGGAAAGTCTCTTCTGATTCTCATTTCACTGAGTGACAAGACCAAATTTACAATGGTTATAAGACACATCTATGGTTGTATTATTTATATTTATGTAGAACTTTCTGGTCTGCTAACCTTGTTCACCGGGAACAGGAAAAGGAGGGGAAGGTAGGGGTGGCGGTACTCAAAAGAAATGAAGAGGGAAAAGAATGTAGGGCTCTTTGCCAGTTGCTTCCTGAGGCCTAGCAAGGTCCTACTTGCCTGATGAAGCTACTTTAGGGTTTTACATTAGACACAGTGCTGAGTTCAGGTTTGTTTTCTCCACTGATTAGAGAAGGAAAGGGCAGGAAAATGTTTAAAGCAGACAAAGAAACAGCTAAGGAAACAGACTCTTCCTAGAAGAAGGGGCCTCAGAACCCATGTGCACATTCTCTCTCCTGGAGCCTACTATATATAAGATCCCCTATTCCACACCCTTGGGACTTATTCTCAATCTGATTGGTCAAGGGGTGGACAAATGCAGAAAGGAGTCTTGTGATTGGTTTCCCCATTTTCACATGTGTTTTGCTGAACCACCCCCCACTTGAAGGGAGCATACCTCTTGCTGAATCAGTTCTCTTCCCTGCTTATCTTGGAGCCTGTGGCTGCCACCATCTTCCCATCTAGGGAGGTCTAATTTCCCCTCACTGGATGCTGTTGATTTATCACATGCAAACTAGCAAGGTGGAACAGGTGCGAGGTGTGGAGATGTGTATGGATTCTAAACCCAGAAAATAAATTACTCTATTCAAGTCCTCACCCTCCTTTCCTGCCCTCCCTGTTGTTTCAAAGCTATTTTTGTTTTCTCTGTGCAGTTCGCAGAAACTAAAAGGAATTTGTGTATTCATTCCCCTCCCCTCTTTAATTCTCTGCCATCATTTTCCTGAACATTGAAATAAGGAAAGGGGGGGGGGAGAGAAAAACCCCAGACTGTCTCCTAACTGAATACAGATCCACGCTCTGCAAACAAGATAAATCATGTCACAAAGTCATTTTGTACCTCCATGATGATGATTAGAGGAGGAAAGAGAGAGCAGAGAGAAGGAGCAACACCTTCCCCTTCCTCTCCCCTGCAATGTAAAGGCCTTCCCCTTCTTCTCCCCCCCCCCAATGTAAACTACTCAGTATACCACAGACACATGGTTGGCTAGAGCAGGGAAGACAGATCAGAGCTCCAAGATTTGGTGTTTGGGTCTAAATTTAGAACTGATTTGTAGACAAGTTGGAGGGAGTTCAGAGAAAAAGACACCAACACAATTAGAGGAATGTAGCTTAATTGGCCCAGCTTGGCTAAGCAACTGCTAGGCAGGGGAGCATTACAGAGTCTGTAGCCAGAGGAAATAGGCAACCCTATCAGTGAGGGGGAGGCACTGTTTAGCCTGTATCAGAAGGGGATCCAGAAAGTAAATGAAAACTAGAGAAGGCAGGACACAGCTCAGGCCATGGCCTGATTTCTGCCCCCACCCCCACCCCCCCTCATTGTGGGGAGCGGCTGTGTTTCTGGCCATGTGTTAATCCTGTTCATGAGCTGTGAACTCTTCAAGTATTACCGATAACCAGCCACACATTCCTTATTTAATCTTTACAACCATCCTGGCAAGACAGATGCATTTATTTCATTTGTGCAGAGGAAGAAATAGAAGTTCAGGGATGCTGAGGAACTCGCCTGCCTGAGATCTCTCTGTAAATAATGTAAAGATTTAAAACTCGGATATGATTGGTTTCAATGCACAGGCTCGTTTCTCTGAGATACTTCGCCTCCTGGGAGCTGTGCTGAGAAAGGAGCAGAGGAAGAGAAGCATCTCTCGCTGAGACACTTCCCTCCACCTCCCCCCTGCCTCAGGTTCTTTTGTAGCCATAGGTCATTAGTGAGAAGGCAAAGGAAGCCAAACCCTCAAGGTATTCTTGATCACCAAGGCATCCCTGGGAAGCACCTCAAATTCCATCTTCAATCCTCCTGTCTCCTGATCTCCTCCTCCTTTTTCCCATCCGGCTGACCTCTTTGCACAAGCGATGTACCAGTTGTGGTTTAGTTGGAAGAGATTGGATGCAAGTCAGACAGACCTGGTTTTCCGTTTTACCTTTCTGAAGGAATTGTGTGGCCTTAGGCAAGCTACTTATTTTCTCCAGGCCCAAGCTTACTACCTACTTAAACAGAGATAATGAAATCTGCCTTACAAGATTGTGATCGAAGCAAATGGTATAGGGAGCCTAAATGTATTCTGTAAACTACAAAGTGCTGGATTCAAGGGAGTGCTATTCACCCCTACTCTGTAGGCCTTCTCTGAGTTCCTTTCTTTTCAGGCTCAGAGCTGATCCAGCCAATTCCCAAGGCCAGATGTGCCCTGATGTGAAATAGGGAGTAACTTAAAAGTTAGAGCAACTAGTGAACACCAAGGTTCAGACCCAACCCAATGTCTGAACAAGAGTCTGCAAAGATGGCCTACATCAGAGGTTGGTCCAATGACAGCACCCTCCCGACATCTCAGGTGGCCAACAGCAGCCTAGTATCCAGAAACACGTGGAAAGGTCATGTGAAGTACGTAGGAAGAGTGACCTATAATTCCATGTAGGATGTCTTGCATCTGAGGTAAAGCAGGACTTTCCTAATGGCCCAGAGGTCCAGAGGAGGAGAACTGGGTCTTGGCCTGATGAGAGTGGAGTGTAAGTAGGAAAACAAAACAACAGGTTCCTACTGGTACTGAGAAGAATCTTTCAAACTCTGCTCTTGGGGTCATCAGCAGGCCCCAGAACTGAGTTTTCTGAGGCAGTAGTAGTTAGGAGCACAAAAATATTGAAGACTAGATCATCTTCAGAGAAATGAAGGTTGTTAGCAGCCAGGGCTACCAACCAAGGAGAGGAGAGTGAAAGAGCTCAGAATACAAGAGTACTAGGCTGATTCTGCCCCATTGTAACCTTTCCAAAATGACTCCTGGTCGTGTGTGTGTGTGTGTGTGTGTGTGTGTGTGTGTGTGTGTGTGTGTGTGTGTGTGTGTGTGTGTGTGTGTGTGTGTGTGTATGTATCTATATCTATATCTATATATATGTGTATATACATATTTATGCATATACATGTGGATATACATATGCATATGCAAATCGTATACATATATTTTGCATATGTGCATACATGTATATACATGCATACATATGTATGTATATATGCACATGCAAGAGCAAAGCATTACTTAGCTTGGCTCTGGTATACCACTTCTGATGACCCAGTGCTTTTCCTCGCCATAGTAACTCAGTGAAGAGGGACCATGATTATCATAAACCATCTCACTAAGGCCCACATGGAAAAGTTGGTACAAAACTGAGCTTGTGGACTCTGAAGCCCCATGCCTGGCCAGTGCACCCTGTAGTCTTTCTACAGATTCTCAAGCAGATAGTCTCTGAAGATGCTTACAACATCGCTGAATCAATAATGGGTTGGACCTTGCAGATGACTTAGCCTGACATGCACATTTCACCAATCAGGTAAAATTGCATGGCCAGCAGTGAGCAGTGGGCAGGCATCAGCTCTAAAATGCAGTCGCTGCATGGTTCAAAATCACTGGAAAGTGGAAAAGTCATTCATCAGCCAGCTGTTCCACTGTCATTGCAGCTGTCTACACACACAAATTGCAGCATCTGTGGTGGGTGTTTGGAGATCATCCTAAACTTCCCTCTGTCCACTTCTCAAGACTTTTTACAAAGACATGCCATGCAACCTAAGCAACAATGCTTAGCTTTTGTGGATCAGATGCTTTTTGGAACCTTATAAAAGACCCAGCAAGTAAACGCAGACACCTGCTTTCAGTTTCAAAGGAAAGGGACTATAAACATTCATGAATCTCTAGGGGTCCATGATCCACAAATGTTACTATACCTTATGAAAAAAAACTCCTACTATGGCCATGAGGAAATCAAGAGTAGACTAAATTACATTCTGAAGCTTGTCTCTGGAGACAAAACAGTTAAGTAAAAGAATCAAAGCTCCTCATTGCCTTTTCTATCTATCTTCTCTTTTGACTCAGACAACAGAAGCTCTTTGGCATTTCATTTGACTGCCTCCTAAGAGGGTCTTCAGAATCTCTTCTATTTTTTTCTCAATCCTGTCTCCTTCCTCTGCTTTAGCGGGAGATCACACACCTCTAATTGAGTTAATCAGCACAGCCTCCACTAGAATGGAAGTTCAGAGAGGACAAGGCTCCTTGGTAGTTGACCATGCCCATCACAATGCCTGACATGTATGCAGAGATCAGGAAATGTTTATAGGATGACTCTTTGCTGTGAGTGAGGAAAGAGAAAACTTGTCCTTGATTTTGCATTTGTAGGTAGGTGCAGGAATTGTTTCTGGGAGGTCTATTCTCAGATGTTACAAAGACAGGAAGAAAGCAGGATGGAGGCAAAGGAGAAGCTCAGCAAAGCTACAGTCTATTTTCAGATTGATTGCAGGAATACAGATATACATAAATGACACTGCAGTCAGGTTCCACTTTGAGACAAAGGGATCAAGGCCTTTCTATCACTATATCCATCAAGGCCTAACATCTGAGACATCTCCTAGTGAAGCAGCTTCTATGGGGCGAGGGGCCAGCAGAGAACAATTTTCAGGACACAAGTGAAGTCATATGCTGTGGTAGCCTAAACTTTTAGCAACTGATGGCTGAGTGCACGGCTCAGAAAGGAGCTGATGGAGGCATAGACTCACATATTGGACCAATTAGTAGGGGCCTCCTGAAGCCTAGCATCAGAAAGGGACAGAAACCAATCTCTCTTGCTCAGCTAGATAGCCACTAAGATGGATGAGCCCTGCCTGTTGGGGATAGAAGAATGGCCTAGGGGTATCTCTTTGCCATGCTGGGCCTAGGGAGAAATCAGAGTAGGCCAGGGATGCTAGGGAAAGCTTATGTGTTATACCCTGTAGAATTTTATCAAATACAGTATCAGGTAGCTTCCCGTGTTTTCATTGACTACAGGTAGAAACCAGATAGGTTGTCAGTAGCTAAAAGACAGATTACTAACCAGAAACAAAAGATTTCTTTTACAATGCCTTTATCACACAGAAGTCCAGAAAGAAAAAGTGGATTTCCCTAGAATAGATGGGAGAACCATAGATAATCCAGACCTGAAATCCAGGTATTACTCCTTGTGGGCCTGTGCTAATTTCATTACAACACTGCCCTCTGCTCCACCCACGGTCAAGATTTCTACTCTCCAAAGTGATGTATGACCTCATACCTTTGAGATTAAGCTATAAGATCTAATTGTGCATGGCCTTTAGAAAGTATAGTCCATCTTAACAGAGGTATTCTGGGGAACAATGTGTGGGACTAAAATGTCTCCTGGGTACAAGGGGTTCCGAACACTCAACTGGGCTGCTGTGAGCATTGGTTCCACGAAATCCTTATCATGACACCAAACTCTATTCCTAAGGAAACTCTAAATCAAATGAGATTTGCTGGCTTGAAGTTATGTTATGTGCTTGAGGCTGGGGAGAAAGTGTTAAAAAGTAAAGGGTTAGACAAAAGATCCATTTGAAGTCTATAAATGAGAAATAAGTAATAATGTACCCATCTGGGTCTAGTTCTTTTTTTTGGAGGGGGGGGTCCGGTCATGGGGCCTGAACTCTGAGCCTGGGTGCTGTCCCTCAGCTCTTCAGCTCAAGGCTAGCGCTCTACCACTTGAGCCACAGCACCACTTCTGGCATGTTTTTTCTTATGTGGTGCTGAGGAATCGAACCCAGGGCCTCAGGCATGCAAGGCAAGTGCTTACTACTGAGCCACCTTCCCAGCCCCCCATCTGGGTCTAGTTCTATCAAGGAGAGAGAGAGAGAGAAAGAGAGAGAGAGAAATGGAGACACATCTGTCTTTAACAACTTTCTCAGATGTGAAGAAATGAGATGTGCTTAATTCATACATACTGGTAGACAATTCCCTTCTTTGTTCCCCTCTCTGTCTCAAAGGTATGATGTCATACATCGTCTGAAGGGCCCTTTCCATCTACCAATGGTTCCATCTGTCAGTGAGCATTTACTCTACTTCTATCCCAACACCACAGGAGGAAAACAATAGCTAGTATCTTTGGGGGTGGGGGGTTTCTTCCTAAGTGAGAAGAGAGTGACAGCTTTATCTCACTAAGTTCCTTCCTCCTTAGAACTCTGATTTGTAAGGATGCCATTCTCAAAGCTGGGGCAGCCACAGTGGCACACAGAGGAGTTAAGGAGTAACAGGACTTGACATTCTTGATTATGATGTGCCTGAGAACCTCTGCCTCTGGTGTTCAGTGAAAGAAACTACTCAATGCTTATATGCACTAAGCCATTGTTAGGTTTGTGCTTTACACCAAAGGTCAACAAGACATTTCTGTTACAGATTAGCTAGTAAATAGCTTCAGTTGTATGGACTGTGTAATTTCTATCCTAAATGCTGAACTCTGCCACTGAAGCATAAAACAGCTTTAGAAAATATATAAAATATAAACTTTACATACACAAATAGGCAGCAGTACAGTTTGGTCCACAAGCCATAGCTTTCTAACTCCTGGTTCAAGTCATTAATACATTTCATGTCACAGATATTTATTAGGAGCTTCCTATATGCTAGTCACAGCCTATGAGTTGAGATATTGCAGAAATTAAAACAGATCAGGTCTCTGTCTTCTGAAGCATATACAGGGCTCAGAGAGGCATGAAATACACAAGTGAATAAATAAAGAAGATAATCGCAGAGTGTGATGGATGCTAGGTGAAAGTAGAAAGATAGAACAGGGGGCTTTGACGCTAGGTAGAGTAATGGAGACAAAGTCAGTTTGATGGGTTGGTGAGAGAAGGCATTTCTGGCAAGATAACACCACGACTCACAGAATGAGCAGGACCATGATACATAAAGAAACAAGATGATGTGACAGCAAGCATCAGTTATGGGAAATGTAAAGACTCAAGGACAGGAATCCCTTTGGCCTATTCAGGGGTCCAAAGGAGAAGAATGA
The DNA here is from genome assembly GCF_024711535.1 of Dipodomys merriami. Taxonomy (NCBI): domain Eukaryota; kingdom Metazoa; phylum Chordata; class Mammalia; order Rodentia; family Heteromyidae; genus Dipodomys; species Dipodomys merriami. The sequence goes on from NW_027203270.1 coordinate 9,748,439, forward strand.
ACAAGGTAGAGAACAATAGTCATGAGCTACATCATGTGAGAAGTTAAATTGTACACCTGGGGTAATGCAGAGTTGTAGACAGAAGAGTGGGATACTAATAATGTACCTTCTAAAATCATCACTCTGCCTGTGGCATTGATTAGCGAGACCAGAGTCAAACTACTTTCAACAGTTCAAACATCTTATTAGAAGTATGTTAATTTAGCTAAATTAGGGTTCCCTTGGAAAAGACAGATTGGCTTTCCTGTGGAGATATTCATGAAGTCATAACAATATTGTCTTGTGACGTGGCTACCTGGCACCATGAACCAAAAGTAATGGTCTCTGTCTGCCCTTTGTCTCATATGCTTACTTTTCCTGAGTCTAGGTAGGGATGGTATGATGTAGAGAAAGCTGTGGGCCCTGCTATCTTATTTGGCTTTTTCAGTCAAGGCTGTTGCTCTACCGCTTGAGCCACACTTCCACTTCAGGCTTTTTGGCTAGTTAGTTGGAAGTAAGAGTCTCTCAAATTTTTTTTGTCTGGGATGGCTTCAAATGCTTCAAATTTCAGTCCTCAGATCTCAGCTTCCTGAGTTGCTAGGATTACAGGCAACAGCCACCAGTGCCTGGCTTTGTTAATAATTCTTCACACTGCAGCAAAAGGACATTAGTGGGGCCAGAGAGTCTGATTGAATTGTGTATTTATTCTTCATTTTGTTCTGCAGAGGACTTGAGGCAGCTTTTGAGAAATACATGTAACAAAATCAAAAGATATAAATTAAATATATCAAGACTAAGGGAAAGATAAAACAGATGAAAGATCAAGACCAGAGGGCAGAAGAGAAAACAAAAATGCTGGGAATTACAGCCTTACCTGGCTGCCATCAGACACACACACACACACACACACACACACACACACACACACACACACACACACACACACACACACACACACACACACACACACACACACACAAAGGATAGGAAATTTCATCTGTTCACTGATTACTCTTGTCTTATCTCTATACCCTCCAGCATTAGAGAGCTTCCTGCATCTAATCAACTCTGGGGTTTTCTGGGCAGGCACATGGTGACCATACACCCAGTGGAGGTGCTCACAGTGAGAATCTCACCTTCTCTACTTGCCTTTGTTGATCACAGAAAGTATTTGTTCCATCCTGGATGTGGAGGGGAAAAAAAAAAAAACAGTGCAGCTGGTATTCCCAATTTTCTACTCAATTGCTTTGTTCTGGTCTCAGTTTAGCTTAACGATTTCCCAATCACATTTGAATTCTTTCACATTAATAAAGTCAAAATGCTAATGAGGAAGGCAATGGAACCAAGACCTGAGACTTGAGATTTCATCCTAAAGGGACTGTGAAGGGCAGCTAAGTTCTTAGGGCCAGAGGTCTTCAGAGTGGGTCAGGCCAGAAAGAAACTAACAAGGGAACACAGCAATGAAAATGAGCTGGTGGTGACCAGCCTGGCTCTTGCTCTGATTTCAGGGCTAAATACCCATTAACCTCATCTGAGAGCTCTGTACGCTGCTCAGGTTCCAGGCCATTCGGGATAAGATCACATCCCTCTTCCCTTCTCCCCTGCAAAGCTGAGGTTGGCTACATGATCAGGCAGGGTTGTTAGGCTCTGGGAAATATAGAGGGAGACTGAGGCCCCCACAGGAAAGCAAGACCTCTCGATGGCCGCTGATGATCACAAAACTCTGTATCTTAGTGTGGAAGTATCTCATCTCTGCCCTCACTCAGTCAACTCCTCCACCCTGACCTTCCCTGTTCTCCCACATCCCAGCAACACTTCTGTGTTCTTCTTCCCGATCTTTGTTTTGGCCTTGATACAGAGTCTTCTGGAAACGTTGTGTGTTTAAGACTTGATCCCCAGCTAGTGGATCTAAGCATTAAGAGGTGATTGGGCCATCCAGGGATGTAGTCATCATTGGAAGGGGTTGGGAGGCAGGGCATGGTTGGAGGAAGTGGGACATTGAGGGCAGGCATTTGAAGGGTATCTTGTTCCCAACCTCCACTTCCCCTCCCTCCCTCCCTCCCTCCCTCCCTCCCTCCCTCTCTCTCTCTCTCTCTCTCTCTCTCTCTCTCTCTCTCTCTCTCTCTCTCTCTCTCTCTCTCTCTCTCTCTCTCTCTCTCTCTCTCCTGTCTACCACAAGATGAGCTCCCTTCCTCTTTCTCTTTCTGTGACTCTCTCCTCCTTCTTCCTCTCCCACTCTCTCCCTCCTACTTCCTGTCCACCATGAGATGAGCTGTTTTCCTCAGTCCATTTGCCCCACCATGATAGGCAGATTGCTTCAGAGGCACATGGCAATAAAGCCAATGGATCATGGGTTGAAACCTTGGAAATCATGAGCCAAAATAAATCTTTCCTCCTTTAAATTAGTCTCCTGGGTGTTTTGACCCAGCGACAGAACATCTGCAGGCTTTAGTGGCCCTCTTGGGTATTTTTGTCCAGGCAAGTCCTATCGCACCCCCTCCCTGCCTCAGTATCCTTAGACTCTCAGAATCCTTCTGCTGAAGGCTGTTTCTGTGGCAGCCCTGGCAGGAGAGGCCATTTCATGTGTGCAGGTGCAACTTCCTATCTCTCCACAACTCATTACTCCCACACCAAGAGCTGGCTTTTACACATGTCACTTTTTATTCTCTGGTGACCCATGGAGTTCCCAACACTTGATCTCAGGCAACACCTCTGGCTGATTGGTCTAGGTACTATGTCTGCCTCACCAGTGTCAAGCCACAGCTCGGATTCCTGAAATTAAGGAAGCAACTCCTACTAGTTTTCCCAGAGTAGTCTCGGTTTTAAAACTAAAACTGCTGGGTAAGTGGGACAGTTGGTTTACTACACAGGACAGCTGGACTTTGAACATAAAAACAATGCCTGGTCCCAGCTCTGATAGGTATTATCTTTAACTATGGGCAGCGCACATCTCCCTGTCTATAAACTTAGGAGTTCAATCCCATCCTTGTGTGCCTCTCAGGGCTATTCTAAGGGTCACACTAGATAATGGATTGTGAAAGTGTCTACGAACACTAAAGTCCCAGACAGATGTAAAAGGGGTTTTATTACTCAGTGTTTATGACCTGAAGGCCAGAGTATTAGCAATTTCAATTAATCAAATAAATGGAAAAATAAATTGGTTTTATAGAAACAGAATTCCCATACCTTGCCAAGGGTTCAGGGCTGGGGCACAGACACAAAAAATGAAAGAATGAAAGTGTTCCTGACTCTGGTTGGGCTTTTCCAACCCCACCTTTGGCTTCAGGTTCCCAGTGCTTGCCTGCCTCCTACCTACAGCCCCAACTCATGGTCTCATTTTTTCCCTTCTCAGGGAGGAATCCAATGCAGTTTATTCTTAATCTCCCATAAATAAAGCCAAATATGTTCACAGAGAATCATTTATATAAGGTCTCACAAGATGCTCAAGTGCTTAATGGTGAATCTGGGCATGTGCTGTGCTCTGGGCTTCCAAGTCTCCAGGCATCTTCTAATATAATCTAAGAAAGTCTTTCTCCTTCTATAGTTTCTGCTCTAAACATTGGTGCAAAAACAGCTTACCCTCTCTTGGAGGTTGAATTCTTAGAAACCATTAATCGGTGTGGATATGAGTTGGCTCCCTTCTTCTACCTTGGAAGGAAGGGTGTGGTTGGGACATTGAATAGACCAGGTTTGAAAGACAGATAGCACAGTACATCCTCTGGAGGAACAACACTAATGGATGGAGGAAGCCAACAGAGAAATATCCACACAGAAACAGTTTACATATCAGGCCTGCTAAGCCCACCATAAAAAATGGAGAGCCCTTCATGCCAACAAGGACTTAAGCAGGCAAAGTGAGAAATCATTAATAATTTGTGAGCAAGGTTGGCTGTGGACAATTTGTAATGCAGATCATCTGTCCCTGTATAATTAAGGGTGGACTGTATCCAGTTCTGGTTTATGAGTTTATGCAATGAGGCACTAAGAGTCCAATAAAGGCAAACAATGGGAACAATATAAGCCCAATAGCGTCCTCTTTCCCTGGCTCAGCTAATGAATGGGACTGTCAGAAGAGAAGCTTTGTCTAAGCCCGAGTCACTGGCGGACTGGACCTCTACATCAGCCTTTGTGAAAATCACTATTGTCCCCATCGGAGGCTGGGTGCACGCCAGCCAGCCCCTAGTCAGACTCTCCCATGGCTGGCCTTGGTAATATTATTTCCTGACGAATTCCAGTTTGAAAAGCCAGTAGTTATGAGAACTACTGGGGATTTGCCTTGATTCAAATAACAGAACCAGCTGCTTTTTAACATGATAAAAGTTTTTCAAAATTGGAGGATGTGCTTCAAGTTCACCTCTGTATTTTATAAAGGAGGGGAAAAAAATTGAGGCTTGGAATAAGGGGATGAGGCCTGGGGATCAGTCATACACATTGTTAGAGAGACAAAGATGAAAATCAGAGCCTTCTGAGTCGTCCTGTGAAATATCACTGTGCATCTGTTGGGTAATTGCTGAGAACAAACCGCTGTTCTAAGATCTTTGTGGCTCATTCCTGTATTCAATTCTTGTGACCCCCCCTTAGGAAGGAGTTATTATTAGCTCATTTTGCAGATGGGGAAAACCAATGCACACAGAGGTTAAATCACATACTCAAGGTCACACTTCTAGCAGACGAGGCTGAGATTAGACCTCAGAGTCTACATGTGTTCTTAAGTACACATTTCTGGGCCATTCTGCCTCCCAGCTATGTATCCTGGCACTTGGAGCTACTTGAAAAGGGTTGCTAATTTATAGACCGACTCTAGTTCTTTTCAACTTAAAAAGATTTAATTTATTAATTTATGTATATGTAACTATTTATGAAGCATCTACTACTAGTCCAGGTGGGCTTCTTGGAAAGAGAAGTTGAATGAGGAGGTAAATCTGAAGCTACTTGGATTGTTTGATTCTGACCATGTCTAGCTTTATATTATATTAAAAAATACTTGCAGTGGGACACTATAAATAAATGATGGGTGCTGTTTGCAAATCAGCTTTTATTTCCATGTGTTAACAGTTAATTGCTGGTGTGCTCTGCAGGCAGCCCCTCTCTGAATCTGCAGAGCCATTCATCAGCAGTGGCTCCAGCTCACTCTCACATGCATGTTTAAAGAGCCCCTCACCTCTTCGCCCTCCTTTCTGAAGGGAACCCTGCTATCTGACAGCCTCCCCTCTGTCCCTGAAGCCATTCAGTCTGGAGCAGCTTGATTCTCGGCTTTGTATCCAGCTTTCATGGAGACTAAAGCAAGACAGGCATGCATGGAGATCTCCACTAGGATGATGATCAATCCTAGAAAGCCTCTAGCTAATGTCCATCTTTGCAAAGGGTTTTCTGTTGTTGTTGTTTTTACAGATAATACTATCCAGCTGCCAAGGGTCACCAACAAATTGAGGCCAGATGTGCAGTTCTGCTGGGAGAGAAGGCAAGATGTGGGTGGCCTCTAAGCATTTCTTTGAAGGTGCTATCATTCAGGCTAGATGCTCATCACAAAACTCCTCTCTTCCTTTTTTGTTTTTTATTACCCCTAAGGGAGGTTGCTTACTGATAAAACATCTCCTTGCTGATAAAACATCTCCTTGATGCTGTTATTTGTACCCAAAGGCAGCAAGATGTTCTTTCTTTACATGGTAATCTGCATTTCCTGGTGGTTCCCAGGGCAGTCTAAGTGCTCTCTTGTGTGGAATTACGATGATATTCTATGGATCTCATTGAGCACTTTATGGGGGATTCTTTGTCTGCACCTTTCCTTAGGAGTTAGGCTTCTCCTTTGGTAGTGACAGAGTATGCTTCACCACTCAGCTCTGTTGAAAGAATGAGATCTTGTCCAGGTTCTGTGTCATCCTACTCATGTGTAGAAACTGACTGCCTGATCAACAGGGCTTGATGGTATAGCCAGCGAGTGACACAGCCAGGACTAAGATCCAACCTCCTGATGTCACAGTCTTTCTACTCTGCGGACATAGTCAACCAGACCTGAGTTTTGACTCTGTTTCCACTATTTACAGGCTGTCATGGGGGCAAATTAGACTTGGTTTCCTCATCTAGCAAAGTAGGGATTTGTCACAAACCTAGTAGATTTGCAGCAAATACAGGAAGAGAAAACACCCAGATGAGCACTTGAGACACAGTAGATAGACCGTTCATTCTTTCTCTCTTCAAAGCAAACTTCTGAGAGGGGGAGGAACCATTTTCATTTGGTTACTCTGGGATATTTTTGCAAAGAGCTACAACATGCAACCTGTATACCAATGGGTTGATAATCATGAAAAATAAAGCTTTTCTATAAATCATAGGCTGCCAGCCAAATGTAGCTTTACTCCTCGGAAGTCATTTTTTTGTTTGACACAGTCAGGGTAGAAGTGGAGGGTTTGCTGCTGGCCTCTAAGTGAGGAGAGGTTGTTACTGGACTGTTGTAAGGAATGGCCAGAGATGTTGCTAAAGATGTGCAATCAGACCAGACATTGGTGGACCATGGATCAAAGACAACCCAGGCAGGAAAGGTCTGTGAGAGATTTTTAGCTCCAAGTAACTATCAAAAAATAAGAACTGAAGCCATGGATTAACATGTAGAGCACCAGCCTTGAGCAAAAAAGCTGAGGAACAGTGCGTAGGCTTTTGATTTCAAGCCCCAGTATGGACCCACTCACACCACACAAAACAAAACCTACCAAAAAAAAAACCCTGAAATGATGCACCTCCTTCACCCAATTAGGCCTCAAATTACCAACAGTGATGCTCTTAAGAAATGCTATGATAAGTCAATGCAAAAAAAGGTCAATAGTTCAATGGGAAAATGAATAAAGGATAGGGAAAAGTGAGATAAAGAAGGAGAAGCAGAAATACTCTGTGAGCTTGACTTATACCCTGGCTTACTGGTCTCCATGAGAATGCAAACGAAAGCAAGAAAAGGTATCTAGCCAATGGACCAGAATTTAAAAGTCTGAGTACCATGTGCTGGTTGGGTGGAAAGCAATGGGGGTTTTCATGTTAACAGGCACAACCCATTTGGTGAGCAATTTGACACCATTTAGTTAAATCAAATGGAGCAGTTCTACCTTGGAGAAATCCTCCTCCAGATGCAGGAAGAGATATATGTGAGAAAATGAATAGTAGCACTCCAGCAGGAGAGATTTAGAAACAACCTGATAGCCTATAAGGAAGGGGAGTAGATGATTAAATGTTAAATGAATAAACAGGATGGGTCAACATAGATAGCTACTACCAGAACCTGGATGCCAAGGAAAGAAAAGGTTACAAATGGATCCTAAAGAGGTAAAGATTTAAAACAAGCATGAAGTAGAGGTGTGGCTCAAGTGGTAGAGCACCAGCCTTGAGTGAAAAACCAAAGCAAGATTGCAAGGCCCTTAGTTCAAGCCCCAGTAATGGCACTAAATAAATAAAATATGGATTGAAAAAGATCATTTTAGAAAAGACTTAAAACAGTCAAACAGAACTGTTAACAAACTTGATCTTTATTATCTCAAGTGCACAAGAAGTTAAAAAAAATCAGCGTGAAAACGCCTGTTTAAGAATACTGGTTATTTCACTGTATTTGATATTGGTATAATTTGTGGAGGGGAAGGGAAAAAACAAATCGTTTAAATAGGGATACAGGTGGACCCATTGCAACAATGAGATGTACAAGTCATTATGTCAAAAAACGAACTTTACAACTTTGGTGGGGTGGGGGGGAGGATCCAGTAGGGGAGGCGGGGGGGGGGGGGGGAGGTGGGGAGGGGGCTATGGGAAGGGATGGGAAGGGGAAAAAAAGGAGGAGGTAACAATGCTTGATAAGAAATGTACTCATTATCTTGCCCATGTAATTGTAACCCCTCTGTACGGTATTTTCACAATAAAAATAAAATAAAATAAAATAGTGGGAAAAAAAAGAATACTGGTTATTGGCCGGGCCCCCGGTGGCTCACTCCTGTAATCTTAGCTACTCAGAAGGTTGAGATCTGAGAATTGTGGTTCAAAGCCAGGCCATGTAGGAAAGTCTGTGAGACTCTTATCTCCAATAAACCACCAGAAAACCAGAAGTGGTGCTGTGGCTCAAGTGGTAGAGTGCTTGAGCTGAAGAGCTGAGGGACAAGGCCCAGGGTCAGAGTTCAATGCCCATGAGCGACAGAAAAAGAAAAGAAAAAAAAAGAATACTGGTTATCAAAGCTGGGTGCCAGTGGCTCACACACACTATTCAAGAGGCTGAGATTTTAGATAGTGGTTCAAAGCCAGCCTGGACAGGAACATCTGTGAGACTCCTGTCTCCAATCAAAGCCGAAAGTGGAGCAGTGGCTCAAGTAGTGGAGCACTAGTCTTGAGCAAAAGGAGCACAGGAATGGTACCCAGTCCTTGAGTTCAAGCCCAGGGTTGGGACACACACACACACACACACACACACACACACACACACAAAACAAGCAAAAAGAATACTGGTTATCTCTGAGGAAGGAAGGTTAAATGAAGACATATGTTTATGTGAGTCACGTGGGAGCTTTGGCTCTTTCTATGTTTTACTTCTTAAGGTGGGTGGTATTTATTTCAATATTCTTTGTAGATGGATGTTTGCATATGTCTAATGTAAATAATGTGAACTGACTCATAAAACAACAAGGTCTTCTAAATGGTCCACCATCTCCATGTTGCTGAGGTGGGAGCAGGGAATCTGAACAATTCTCTTCATATAAAAGAGTCCTCAGAGGAGAACCTGTGTGTGATCCAACTGACTCGGTCCCTGCACTGCACTGATTTATCCACGTAAGTGTATCATGCAGTCTGAATCTCACCTGTACCACTAGCCTGTGGTTAGTCTCTATGTGCTTTTAAAAAACTTCTGTTTCAGATTTTGAGAGTTGCAGACTCTCCTTCTCTCTGTAAGAACTAAGATTCTCAATGCTAGTCATTCCATGGCTAGTCCTTAGATCTGACAGGCAGGTGCTCATAATAGTCCTTCTGGGGACACAAAGGTGACAGGTAGAGTGAACCCATCATCAATGGGATGAGATCCAGGCCAAGTAGGTAACTGAAGGCAGGAGGACAGGAGACAATAATTTCCCCCCAAATGAAACCAATATGCTTCCAATGAGGCCGGAGGAGCCTGGAACAGGGGAAAGCCTGGAGCAGGTACAACGGACAACACCAGTTTCTTATCTACTAACCTTCTTCAGGTTGGCTCATGGGTACTGCTCCTTCACACTGGGGTCTTGGCCTTGGTTCCAACAAGCAGCAGGGGCCTGGTGTAAGGTCTGATCTGAGTTCAGCTCAGAGTCTTAGATCATCACTTGATCTGGAAGCAGGAGCATACAACCCTCTATTTAAGAACTCCCTTAAACGCAGCCGGTGGTGGGGATGTGGTAAGGGCACTAAGCTTACTCTTTTTCAAAGAACTTGTGAGTGTGGTAGATGTGGACAAGATTCCCTGGGACAATCAAGTTCTGCCACAGCAGCACCTGGAAGGATGGCAATGGTCATCACTGTTCATTTCCCTGGGCCCTGGCAGCAGTCCCAGGAAAGTATGCGCTGGACCCACAAAGACCTCTGGTGAATATGTGCTTGTCCAGAAAGCCAGAGGACCTGTCAGGTTGATTATGTAGGCTCCCTCCACAGTCTTCTGGGAAAGGAGCCAAGAGACACAAGTAGTTCTATCTACGTTCCTGGGTGAGGAACTCACATCAGACAAGGTTAGCGAGTGGCCCCAGCCAAATTCTTCCCAATGTCTGTGGACTTTTGGCCTATCCATCTTTGATGTCCAGTGTAAATTGAACACATTGCTCAGTGTGGTCAGCAGGCCTGGGTGGACTAGGGGCACTGGATTACTAGCTTCAAAGAAGGAAGAGGGCACAGTCCTCATGTCCTGACCAAGCATAGACCTGAAATCGCTCCTGCAGGGGAAAATATCACCTCCACGAGCGTTCCCATCTGAACAAAACTGATGGTGCATTGAAAAGTCGTTGGTGAACTCCTTGATGAGTGGCCAGTGATGGGGAGGGAGTTTTGCTCTGTTTCAATATCTACCCAAAATACATCTGCATGGCTAGAATGAATTTATTTGAAGGAACTTGATTGAAAAAGACAATACCCTCTTGTCTTTCCAGATGCTCAGTCTTTGCTCTGCCAAAGAATTTATCTACTTCGAAGGGCTAGAACCTTCTTCAGATTCTTAAGAGTCTCTCAGAAACACTCATCAAATAGGCATAAAGAGGTCTCCACAAACTTGATGTAGGAAAATGAATGAATTCTCTTCCTATAAAAGATATGTTGAGCATCTTTTATCAGGGGCAGAATGAAAGCGCTGGCTATATGTGAGCTTGAAGTTTGAGCGCGGTATTTAGGGAGATTTAATGTGTTCAAAGATATTACTGAGTACCAAGTGTGCCTCTAAGTACTGATGAGTTGTCAGTACACACACGAAAAAGGAGAGCCCTACTTGAAGCTCTTATTCCCATGGAAGACACACAATACATAAGTGAATAATACAAAACAGCCCTCAGGTAGATTTCAGATATGATTTCTGTAAAAAAAAAAATCCACAATTGGATGGTGTAGAGAAAGTAGCTGGGGTCCAGACACAAGCCCTGCCCTTGCAGAGTGTGTCTTACCTTTGGGACACCTTAGGTGAGGAGGAAGGATGCTCCCGAGGTCAGAGCACCGGCTATTCTACACAATCTCTAGAAGTCTGCACTTGAGTGTCCTCTGGAGCAGTACACTGCCCAAGACCGATCAGTCCAGTGTTTATAGTGGGGTTCAACAAGATGGATAAGATTGAAAATTGTGCCCTAATACCCTCATCTATCTCAGTCTTCATGACTTGGTTCAGTGAAGTAAAAGTGGTGGAAGGGATAATTGCTGGGCCCCAGAACCAAGGCCTTAAGAGATACTGCAGCCTCTGTGTTCACATTCCCCATGATCTGATACAGCTATATCTTGAAGAGGCCCAGCCTATCTCCTCAAGGAGGGGAAGTTCTGTGAAGAGAGATAGGCCAGGCCATCCTGACATTTCAGCTATATAAGCATTCCCTAGCTGAGGGCCCAGGCTCATTGGTAAAGCCACCTAGTGTAGCCCAACTCTGATGGCAGGTACCTGAAGGAACTTATGGAACTGAGAACTCTTTAGCCATACCCCTAAATAGGAGAAATAATGATTTTGCAATGACTATAGAGCAACAGGTAACTCAAACTCTCCTTTTCTATTTCTCTTTCTTTCTCACACACAGAAGAGGTATGATTGTCTGAGACTAATCAGTGTACAGAAAACCCATCATATGAGAGAGACAGGGGTACAGAGACAAAGACCAGGAGACAGAGACAGTGAGAGGATGTTCCTATCTAGTATTGGAGCTCAGAAGGGTGAGACAGCAAGACCACAGGCTTCTCACTGAGCTCACCCTATCCCCTTCTGAATGAACTTGAGGTCTGAGAATGGAGTCTTCAGGTCAGAGCCTTATATATACCCAGACCCAGGTCTGGAACCCTGAGTAGCAGGCTGAAGGAACCAGAGATATTCCTAACTTACTCACATATGGGTCCTGATAGGCTCAAGGTTAAGTGGTACAGAGCAAAAGGAAAGTCTCTAACAAGACTGAAGAAGACCAAGGTCTTAGGGGAGAAAGAACACATTTATAGAAAAATAAGCACAAGGACAGAAAGGTCAAGCAATCAAAGAGTAGGCCGGATGCTAAGAGCTTTAGGAGTTCAGAGAAAGGATAAATCATCCTGGCCGCAGACAGCTAAGGCAGGAGCAAAGTGGAAAGTCACACAAAGGTGTAAAGAATTAAGTGAATGAAGAGATGGGCAAGATGGTGGGGAAGGTACCAAAGGGAGAAGAGAGTGGGAAAAGAGAAAGAGAGAGTCAAGACTCAGCTTGTTAGGGAAAGGGAAATAGTCATTTGACTAAGGGAGGGCTCAAGTAGATTTCTTCAGGAAACAAAAAGACTAGATGTGAATGCTTAGACAATTTTTATGTTAGCTAATGGCAATTGAGAGCCACTTAGGGATTTTAAGCAAGGAAATGATATATGCTTTAAAACAGAGATATGGGTAAGTAAATGCATGCAATCATTAATGAGGGAGGATGGATGGATGGATGGATATGTAGCAATAAAGACATACAAATATGTATGAGTGGATGAATGAATGAATGAAAACATGAATGAATACAACATACATGCACAGATTGATAGATGGATGGATACATAGTCATGAAGACACATAGATAGGCACTTTAAAGGTCAAGATGTTAATGAATACATTAATAAACCCATGCATGGATAGATACATGGATGGATGAATGAGTGGATGATCACATGACAGAAGGAAAGCCTGAGCAAGTCCATTAAGTCTACTGATGAGCAGTTCTGACACTTAAAAACATCATTGCTGCTGCCCTCCATTGCCTTTCTCTACACAGACTCAGCTCATTAACTCAGGATTTCAATGAATGCTGGTAAAATGACTCAGAAGAATAATCCTATGTCATGAAAGTGGTAATCCTTTCAGTCAAACACATATATCCATAAGTTCCTGGAAGCAACTCACCTCCATCCATCTGTCCATCTATGCATTTTTGCTGTGTTCATTTGTGTTTTCATTCATTCATTTGCCCACTCATCCATATCTATATGTGTTTATCACTACATATCCATCCATCCATCTGTCCCTCCATCCATCCATCTACATGCCTCACAGGTCCCCCTCCCATCCAGAGTTTTCTAAAAAGGAGCTTCTCAGCCACCTGACCCTATTGTCACAGCATCAAGCACAATGTCAGTAGATAGTAGATGCTCAATTAGTCAAGAGGTTTCTTGAAGTTCCCTGGATAGGACAATCCAACAAACTATATACAACGAATAGCATCCCACCCCCATTCTTTTTGAAGGCCCTGTAAGAAAGAAAAAGTGAGTCAACTAGTCTATAACCTGACCTTCAAGGGAAGAGAACATCTATCAAACCCCAATCAAGTTTCAGAGAAATAAATTTTATGAAATGACCCTGCCATCTGCTTTCATGATATAAATCAAGCTCCCATTGGCTCCATCATGCCTACAGGCTGATGGCCACATTCCTTAACAAATATGCAGAATCTCCCCCTCAGAAGCTTCTCAAATAACCACTCATTTATTGATCTTTTAGTGGTGAAAAGGAAACACACAGGGATGTTGCAATGAATATGATACATTCCCTCCCCTCAAGGAGCATGTTATCTATTTGAGGAAGCAGATATTCACACATGTAGCATAGTGTACATTTTATGAATGCCGATAAGCATACTAAAAACTAGAAGGCGGACACACCCACGCAGCCTTGTGTAGTTACAGACAGGGAGGGGATTTGTGTTTACCTCTACCTTGGGCCCAAAGTGGGTGTCATTTCACATTCCATGTGCTTTGGGAGTCTTCAGTGGAAATTTTCCAGGCTAGTGAGAGGCACTAGGGCCCTTTCTTGGTATGTCTTAGTTTAGGCCTTTGGTTGCAACTTATAGAGGTTAAGTGAATAGGCAATTCAATATACAGAGACTAATGCTATGCCAACTAAGAGGTTGGCTGCACAAGTCCAATGAAAGGTGCTATAAAAATGCTTTGTGAGCTACAAAGTGCTGGGGAAAGGCAAGGACTTATTACAGAAGGTGTTTGGTAGCTGAGTGGTGGTGATTGATTGGCCAATTTGGCACAACCCTGTGGGATCAGTCTTCACAACAACTCCCTGAAGGAAGGCATGCTAATAGAATGCCCTCCAAAGCAAGTTCTTCATTTGAGGGCTCCCCAGGTACCAATTGAACTGTTTCTTGAACTGTGAAAGGATTGATGGGGGCAATGGGGATGGAGTTAGTCAGATTGACTTGTGACAACAGGGTGATGGTCACTCACAGCCTTTGAACAGTCATCAAAAATGAGAATGAAATGGCTTGGCGATAACCAAATGAACTAATCGAAGGACATGGTGAAAAATCAAAGCATGCATCAATCCTAGCCTAAGAATGTTCTGTTTGTACAGCTCTGGGCTACATAGATAGGGGGAGACAGAAGTAGGAGTGGGGGAAAACCTCAAGGATGCTTCTTTCAGGGAGTCTGAGATTTGTTACAGTCTGGAAACGTGATTGTTAAGTGCTATAGCCAAACCCAGTCTCCACCCCCTAAAGTCTCTCTTTCACCTGTTCCCATCTCAATCTATGGTGACTCTATTGCTTCTGACCCAAAATTAAATCCCACTTTTTCCATCCTGCCCTTCCCCTTCTTATGGCCAGTCTATACATAAGCTCATTGCTCTCCTTCCTCAGTGATCACCACCCTACATGGAGTGTTGTTTCCACCCTCCCAAAGCCAGTTTAACCTTTTTAAAATGCAAATAAAATCATAAAATCCTTGACTCTTGCATTGTCTCCATCCCCAGCCTCCCTCCATGCTTAGGACAAACCCAAATTCTCTGCAGTGGTCCACAAAGACAATCAGGCTCTGTGCAATCTTACCCAGCTCTGACCAACGTGTGGCCATCATTCTTACCTCCACCACTATATCCTATCTATACCTCCTTTCTCCCTTCATACACTTTTTTCCTCTCATCCAGGTGTTTGACTTTTCCGTTCCTTCTGCCAGGAACACTGTTCTTCCAAACCCCCACAAGTCATTCCTGTGAAGGAATGGCCCACCCATTCAGATCTGCGCTAAGAGACACTTTACCCTCCCAATGGCCTCAAAGAATTAGTCACCATTCCAGCACAGGCATGCGACTTTCTCCCTATTCTACCTCGCTTTGCTAATAATAGCATAGTGCACATAGTAGGCACTAAATGCACACATTTTTTTGGGGGGGGGTCCGGTCGTGGGGCCTGAACTCTAGGCCTGGGCGCTGTCCCTCAGCTCTTCAGCTCAAGGCTAGCGTTCTACCCCTTGAGCCACAGCGCCATTTCCAGCTTTTTTCTTTTTGCTTATGTGGTGCTGAGGAATCGAACCCAGGGCCTCATGCATGCAAGGCAAGCACTCTACCACTGAGCCACCTTCCAAGCCCATACATTTTTATAGTCAATGAATGTAAGAAAAAGAGACCAGGAAAGGAATAAACATATACAGGTTGAAAATCATGGAGCTACCCAGGGTTGAGGCAGGAACATGAACCTGATGTGTGTGCACCAGGTACAGAAAAAAAAGGGCATTGAAGGTGAAGGAATAGCATGAACCAAGGCACAAAGAGCGAGGCCCCTATAGGGAAGAATTCTTCACAGCACTGGCATGTACTATGCAAACCACAAGAGTCTGCATGTCAGGCTAGGAAGTCGGACTCCAGTGGCAAGGGGACAGCATCTGCAATCACCAGTGATTATTGCCAGGAGTGGTGAAGCGGAGCCTGGTGGCAGAGGTGACCGAGGCGAGGGCTCTGAGATCCCCAGAGGCTGCAGAGGGCTTGCAGAACTTCCTGTTATCTGCTCAGCTGTAATGTCGCATGTGACACAGCACGATGCCCCAGCCGCCCCATACTTTTTTTGTTTTATACTTGTCCCTCAGTTGGCAAGTAACTTTGTTCAGTGTCCTTCATTCAAATTCCTCAGAGGAGGGGGGAAAGGAAAATTGGGCTGACTCATTTTTTTTTTTAATCTGTCAAGATCGGTTGCATTTTGGTAGACATCTGGCCGCACAGATGTTTCTCTCTGAGGTCCTGTTCCTGCCTGTTTCAATCAGCTCAGGCCTGATCAGAAAGGAGTTCCCAGCATGGACTGTGTGCTCTTCCTTTAATGGAGAAGCAAAAATTCTTTCACACTCAAGGCTGTTGAACCCAGCTTATCTGTATGGCCACCACAAGAGTCCTAAAATTAAAAACAAAAGTCAGCTGTCTCCATGCTGGCAAGTGCTTGTCCTTGGCTAGGTAGAGCCCCCCACCCACCTTTTCCCCCATCTGTCCTCTCCTTCAAGTTCCTCTTTTCGTATAATCCTGCAAGCAGAGGGAGGGGTCAGGGAGGCTGAGAGAGGCACTGGGGACGTGAAGATTGAAGGAAGGGAGCTTGCATGTGTCTAGAGCATGATGCCAGCCAGTAAGGCTGCTTCCAGAGACAAGAGGAGAAAGCCCCATGCTAAGGGGATTATACAGGAAGGCATCCCAGGAAGTTCAGAGTTAAGATGACCCTCCCACCCCACCAGGGGTATGATAGTCAGTAAGCCCTATGCCAGGGCAGGCCCAGCCTCTCATCCTCTTCCCATTCAGGAAGCAGGAATTCAGTGTTGGATTCATCTTCAGGATGATCTCAAGCTGTCTACAGTAGTCTTGGGTGTCACATATAGATGGGCCAGCAGTTAGAGGAGGAAGAGGAGATCTGTCCCTAAGATGCTCTCAGAAGGAAGGATAGATTTTCTAGAAGCTTCCTCGCAATGACCAGAAATCTCCATCTCCCTTTTCAGAATGATGGCGTTTACCCTCAGATCAATCCAGGACGGGGGTGGAAGTTGGGGGGTGGGGTGGGGCAACCCCTTCTCAGATACCTGAGCCAACTCTGGGTTCTGTTGGTGAGAAAGATAAGTATGAACATGGAGGCTATCCAGGCCAACTTGAAGTATCTGCTGCGCCTTGAGGACCATTCCAGAAACAAAGATAACCAAGACACAAAGAAAGATGTGGAGACAGGTTGGAGATAGTACCAAGCCCAGGCCATGCATCCACATGGAGGAAGAAGTTTGCCCTCTCAAAGTCATTCTAGAATACATCAGATGAGTCCTTGCTCAGCTGTACATCCTCCCAGAACCTCAACTTGCCCACCTGTAAAATAGCAATTAGATTCTCTAATCGGACTCATTGCCTTGAAGCCTAAACCAGGCAATGGGGGTATCTAGAAGAGGTTCTCAGTAGTGTGATGGTTCATATGGAGATGTGAGTTACTATGAATAGAGACAGAGCGGTCCTGCAGGACCTTGGGAGTGAAGGGCAGGCCAAGGATACAAGCTTGACGGAGCTTATTGACGCCTAAAGGTGCAAAAGGCAGGCTCTGCCTTTCACACTGCTCCTCAGGGATGTGAATGCCCTCTGTAACTTCTGTGTATTCCTGTTTGCAGATATGCCCCAAGTAACAAGGATAATTAACTCAGGAGACCCAAGCAGAGTTTTCTACCTTATATGACTTCATAGTGACCCAGAGACTCAACTGGTGCGTCTGGCAAAGATTCTACTCTCTAGGATTTGAGGGCTTGATACCCTTAAATCAGCACTCCTGGAGATGGTTAGGGAAGGCCAGCTTCCATTCAAACCATAGCAAGCTACCCAGTGGATTAATGAAGCAAGACAGGACTCTGTGCAGAAACTTCTGCTGTTTTTCAATTTGGAGGCTTTCTTGAAGAAAAAAATTCAGTTAATTGAATTGTTGACATAGAGATGGAGATGCAGGCTTTAAAATGAGAGTAAAGGGCTGACAGGGACAAGCCAGTTGTCTCCCTGCCTCAGAGCTATTTACCTTTATTCTATTCTGCTCAGCTCAACAGGGCTGCGCAGTGAAGTCCACTCATTGTGGCCTCTTTAGAGAGATGGGAGCTGCTCCTCCACCCCCAGGTAAACTATGACCTCCTGCAGGCAGCTGGAGACCCCTGTCTATGACTGGACTCTAGCCATCTACTCTTTTAGAGGAAAGTACAGTGCGGGGTTTGTGCTCTGTATGTTCAGCTGCTAAGTGGGAGTGAGTTCTCCAAAGGGTCACAGTAGAAAGAAGCCTTGGGTTCTTGCTGGTTGAATCATCCAAAAAACCAAGACAGATGTTAAGGAATCTGGAGCCTGGGTTTGAGGCACTGCCCATCCCATTTACCACACATAATCTCTGATGTTGTACCACTTGGTACCAACCAATTAACACAGATCTCAACGTTACCAGTTGCTAGTGTTACCTGCTCAGCCCTGGGTTCTTTTTTTCAATCACAGAGGAGAAAATTAGTCTGCTCCTGTGAGGATTTACTAGGTCCCAGTCCCCAACAAAGTGAGACAAGACACAGGATAGGATGTCTGGGCAGTTTTGGTGGAAGCAAGAAAACTCATAATAGCCTGAGGTGTTCACTATAACCACCACAGGAAATCAGAGTTCAATCATCTGTGCACGGTGAGGTCACTGAAACATCCCAGGGCTGGAGAATGCTTGTCTGCAGGCCACGTAAAGCCTCTGATTCCAGTTGGTACAGGGACAGAATGGGACAGACACATAGGCTTCTTGCATGCTTTATTGATATATATTTGTTTTTTATTTACTTTTGTGTAAGTAAAATTTATTTACTTTTTTTTTTGTCGGTCGTGGGCCTGAACTCTGGGCCTGGGCGCTGTCCCTCAGCTCTTCAGCTCAAGGCTAGCGCTCGACCACTTGAGCCACAGAGCCACTTCCAGCTTTTTCACCTTATGTGGTGCTGAGGAATCAAACCCAGGGCCTCATGCATACTAAGCAAGCCCACCTAACCACCTTCCCAGCCCCTTTATTTACTTTTTGTGCAAGTAAAAACTGGGGTTTGAACTCATGGCCTGAGCACTGTCCCTTATCTTTTTCACTCAAGGCTGGTGCTCTACTACTTGAGTCTTTCCTCTACTTCTGGCTTTTTGGTGATTAATTGAAGTTAAGAGTATCATGGGCTTTCCTGCCTGGCCTGGCTTTGAACCATGATCTTCAGATTCTTAGCCTCCTGAGTAGCCAGGAGTACAGGCATGAGCCACCAATGCTCAGCTGGCTATTACATGTTTTTTATTTGCTGCTCGTTGCCATCTGTCTATATTGATCATTTTGTATGGCCTGAACTCAATGTTATAAATATCAAAATGACCCTCAGCAGAAAAAAGAAAAAACCAAAAGATTCTTCACCCGTGCACTATGGCTTTAGTAGGACTACACTAGCTTTGTATCAAAGATAGAAAATAGTGGTTGGGAAATCAGGCCTTTCTTCTTCTGTCTACTCTCAGAGCCTCAATTTCCTCATATTCGATATGGTAAGACTGAAGGTATCTACGGTCATTTCCAGTCTGGGCCTCCTGCCAGTTCTTTGAATGAGCAGTGGCTACGGATTTGGTTCCAGCTGGTGAGACCCGCCTGGACCCATGTAGCCCACAGAGGTATAAAGCAGGGGGAAGAGGGAAGGACCTTCAAGCTCAATGAGAAATTCTTCCTTCCCTGCAAATAGGGGCTGGATTGGGTCTGCTGAAGGGATGGGGAGAGACATAAAATGCATGTTACAGATGTATGAAATGTATGTGAGAATCAAAAGGAGCCAGGATGGGGTAGGACAACTCTAGATCGAATTCCCAGATCAGCTGCCCATTTGTCCTGTGAGTGATGGTCTCAGCTTCATCTACCAACAGATGAAAGTCATTTCTAGGGTCAGCAGGCCACGGGATAGTTGGATTAGACAAAAATATAAAGTACTTGGTCCTGGACAAATCCTAAGGAAAATGTCATTCCCTTCCCTTGTGCTAACCGAAGCGATACTATCTCCCAGGTTCACAGAAGGCCTGAGTTTCTGAGAAGCAGCGAAATCTTGTTATCTCAAGAGCAAACACTTTTGGGAGGAAGCCTTCTAGGTATGATGGGGCAGCTGGCTGGGAAATTGTAGTTCCATTTGGTCCCAGAATAATCTCCCTGCAACAGCAACTCCTGGGCCCTGCTGGCATGAGCCAATGCACCACTTGGGGGTTCCTGTGAAGCCGCTGGACCGGCCATAGAAGCGGAGCTAAGTGCAAAGCAGTTCAGAAAATAAACAAAGGGTAGCACTGGGACTCAGTTTCTCTTCTGCTCTCAGTGGAGAATCTAAATGCTATTAGAGGTACCTACCCAAGCACCTACCCAGACCCCTGCTCCTCCCGCTTTTGGGTCTGTGTGGAGTAGTTGGTACTACCTCACCCAGAAATTACCTCATGTGACAGTTCATTCACCTGGAGAACAGGTGTTAAAGGGGCCCATTTCAATGGACATCCCTCAAGTTCACAGATGCCAGCTCTGTCCAGGAAGTTCCTCTTTCACAGTGGTTTCAGGCAAAACCAGTTCTGGTACACAAGCACGTGGCTTGCCTCTCTGGTGGTGGCTCTTGAGAACAAAAGATTTCAGTTCATACAGGAAGGTGGCAATGGCCTCCAGCAGCCCTAGGCAGTGGTCTATCTGTCTGCCTCTTCCCAGGCTGCAAAAGACAGCTATGATTGTGGATGATAAAAGCAACTTGAGAGAACTCTCTGGGGCTCTTGTACTTGTTCCACCATTCAACAAGCAAGTATTCCTAAGCAAGGAGTAGATACTAGTACTGTAGCAGACACCAGAAAGTGTCAGATTAAACCATATGCAATCAAGGAGCTTTAGGTCTATGGGGAAAGATAACAAAGGCACAGAAATGAAGAAGAAGAAGGAGGAGGAGGAGGAGGAGGAGGAGGAGGAGGAGGAGGAGGAGGAGGAGGAGGAGGAGGAGGAGGAGGAGGAGGAGGAGGAGGAGGAGGAGGAGGAGGAGGAGGAGGAGGAGGAGGAGGAAGAAGAAGAAGAAGAAGAAGAAGAAGAAGAAGAAGAAGAAGAAGAAGAAGAAGAAGAAGAAGAAGAAGAAGAAGAAGAAGAAGAAGAAACTGTTATTAGAGCAGGTCAAGTTTGGGAGTATAGAGAAAGATGAGAAGGACATGTGGTCCAGGCTGGTTTGAAAGAGTTTCTCAAAGGAAGTAGAATTTTTTTTTAATGCAAAGTGTATTTATTTTAAAAAAAATACAAAACACACAACAAGTCTGTCTTTGTTGATGGCCTTTCCCTACTCTCTTTCATCAGAGTGGGCTGTCCCTTCCCTTCAAGCCCTAGCCAGCCATACAGAAGACCCCTTCAAAAGGAAGTGGAGCAAGGCAGTGTTGAATGCCTGTTTTGGAAGCCTCCTTCATGCCCACTCCCCACTCCCAGGAAGGATATTGCCTCAGTCATTCCAAGTCTTGCCTGCAGTTCTGGAGAAGACCTTCTAGAGGAAGAAACAGAATAGTCTGAAATACTGCCAGGGAGGGGGTGGTGGATAGAGGGGCTCTGGGCAGCACCCATGTGGACACATCTTCCTAGCTCTCCATTTCCACTCCCGGGTGCATATCCAGTGGCGCTGGGGTGCTGCCAGAGCCGTGGAGAGCATCCTAGCTTCCCTGTAGCTGGGGTTTTGACTGCCATTCCTGCTCCTGATGGGGTTGGGATGAGGGGACTCCAGTCCTGGTGGTGGGGGCCTCTACCTTTCTGCTCACACTATCTCCTAGGAAGTGGAATCTGGAAGGTGGCCCTGATTGTCCTGAGAGTAACAGTTACTCTGATTTTCCTAAGGGCAGAAAAACAACAACTCTCCCATTATTCTGAACTGATTACTACCTTAAGATCAAACTGGAGAGTTTTATAAAGGAGGCACAAACTTCCCAGAGGAGTCTCGCAAATGTGGATAGCTAAACCCAATCCAAGCCTTTAAGATCTCACCAGAAAGATGCTTGTGCACACAGCCCTGTCAATAACGGAACCAAGGCAGGCATCTATTTTTAAAATTATCTGTTCTTCTGGGAATAACCCCAAAAGGACATTGGTCATTGATTGCTAGGAAACCAGCAGTCCCTGCTGGGCTTTCTGCTCCCTGCCACATCCGAACGTGTTTTCTCCAGATTGCTGCCTGCTTTCAACTCAACACATGCAGCCAAACTCACACCAGCATGTGTTTGAGCTCACCTCCCCTGTACCTTCTAAATAACAGCACCAGTGTAGAAGAAAATGGACGAAATTCTACAAAATCGTAATGATCCAAATGAGGCAGAGAGTGGAGGAGTCCTGGGTTTCAGTGTTTTGTTTCTGTTTAGTCTTCCCAATCTCCAGTTGACCGCTCCAGAAAATGGTTTACCTTGCTGAGAAGGACCCTGGGCAAATGTAAGGTAGACAATCCTTGCCACAGGCAGAAATGGTCTTTATAAATGCTGCATAGTACGGAAAGGAAGTGAGCGAAGAAAGCGTCTTTAAGATTTATAGATTCCCCGGGGGGAGAGGGGGGGCTGGGGAGAAGGGGAAACAAAGGAGGAGGCAACAATGCTTGATAAGAAATGTACTCATTACCTTGTCCATGTAATTGTAACTCCTCTGTATGGTATTTTCACACACAAAAAAGTTATAGATTCTGTGCCAGACCCAACTTTTCTCTTTAACGGATGCTTGGAAGGCAAATTTGTCAGCCAAGCACACACAGGTGAGTATTATGTTTGTGCTCTCAAGATTCCAGGGTAGAGGCAGAATTGGCTTCGGCCATGATAGATATGCATAGATGCATAAATTCTAGTGTTAGAATTTGTGGTAAGGAAATGGAAGGATTCTTAACTACAGGGTGAGCCTAACTAGCATGCCCATTTCTGAAGCCCATTTCTGTGACCCTCTCTCTAGTTTATAGCCAATACTCCATGATCCAGAAAACCTAAGTCTGAAAATTCAGACTTCCCAGAGATATTCACCTACTGTACACAAAAGCAACCAGGACAGAATGGCAAGTATGACGCTGGACAGTCCTTACTGTGAGCTTTGGAATTAGACAAATCTGGGTCCGGATTGAAAGTCTGTGGGGTACTACTTTTGTGATTTCAGCCAGATATGTCAGCTTATTTAAGCCCCAGTGTCTTCATTTCAGAAGCCAGAATGATAGAACCTAACTTCTGGAGTTATTATGAAGGAACCACGTGCAAACTCATGGAAACCTCCAGGCATCATGGCCTCACCTGGATGACACTCAAGAAATGAGGATTTCTAACTTTTTCCAATTTCCTCATCACTCTCCTTGTTTCTTTCCCCAGAAGAATTTGCTAGGGCACAGGTAAAAATAGGTGCCGGAAGACTCCTGACCTCATCTGAGCTCTTCTTTCCAGAGTAGGATCCCAGGAATTTTTTTAAATTAACCTCCAAAAACATTTTCAATAACTTGACATCCTTTCCCTGGATATTACAAGATACTGCTTTTCTTTATTTAATCAACTCATGAGTCCTTTGGGGGACCCTACTTGTTGCCTACACAATAGTTCCCTTAGTCACTTCCTTGCTGGCCAGGAAGGGAGTTGGTCACCTAGGTGATTTCCCTCTCTCTGATTTGAGTAAGGCTTTGACAACACACAAATGGCATGCCTCCTATTGATCTGTTTTCTCTTGGGGTTTCTGTGACAAACTGGCCTAGATGTTATTTTTAGCAGATTGATGACTCCCTCTGCCTCTGTCCATCTGTCTGTCTGTAAGCAAAGGCAACCCAGATTCATGAAAACTTTCCTTGCCTGGCTCAGACAGGTCTATCCATCTTAAAATATTCATGCTGAGCAAATGGTCCAAGATCTTCGGTAATTGAAAAGAAAAAAGGCAGTTCAGTCCTATGATCTTCAATTGTCATATTTTTGTTTCTGGGCAAGAAGTCTTTGACTCATTTGTAGTCAGCATCCTGAGTTGGAATTTTCGTGAATAATTCACTATTCCCCATGCTATCTTATGCTATCCATCCCTTGCTCATGTTGTTTGAGCTATCAGAAATGTCACTTCTCGTTAATTCATTTACTCAAAAATATCTACTATGTACTTACTATAGGGAAGGTACCTTGCTGCATGTTAAGAATTCACTAATGGGTAAAAACAGATTTGGCCCTGTAAGTGTGTCTTAAAAGTAATGGAAACTCACTGAGTCACTGGAGGATCTGATTGTCTGGGTCTGATTAGATGGAAAAGGTCATTCTGGTTATGGAGGAGAGACTAGATTGAAGAAAGCAGATGTGACTGTGGATATTACTGCTTTTGACCATAATGTAGAAACTGGCACAAAAACTGTAAAACCAGACTGTCTGTCTGTCTGTCTATCTATCTATCTATCTATCTATCTATCTATCTATCTATCTATCTATCTATCTATCTATCTATCCATCTATCTATCTAAACTATTCTATGGCATGGCATGGGCAATGGCCAACATTAAACCATCAAAATAATGAAGCAAGGGCTTATATTCTTCCAGTCCTCCATCTAGGAGCAATGTTATAACTGCAATGTAAAGGTAGAGTCCAAAGGTAATGTGACATTCTCATTCATCTGAAGAAGAAGGCATCAGGTATTTGGGACTACTGATGGTTAGTGGAATCTGTAAAAAAAGGCCATCACAGACAAGACCCATGAAGTGGGGCTGTCCAGAAGCTGTGTACTAGGAAGTCTGGCTGCACGTACATATGGAAAGAGTAGCCACAACTCCAAGAGGAGCTGATATGAGGCTGGGAATGGAAATATCACAAGGAAATCAGTGTTCAGAGATACTATGTAAGGGCTAACCACCTTCTTTCCTCAATTTCAACACTTCTACCATCACTCAAGGAGAATTTATTTACTTCTTGTTATTCTAGTAACCCTCAGTTCAGACTCTTGGTACAGTTCTAACATTGTCTCTTTTGATAATTTACTTAACCTTCCTAAACCATGAGCTCACTGAAGGCAGTACCTGTGCTGTACTCATCTTCATAGCACATATTTGACTATGCACATATTTAGTTTGTGTTCGACTTCCTTTGTCTGAGGAAAAAAAACAGTTGAAAAGCAGAAATACATATTATTGCTCATGGCTTCAGGGCTTTCACTGAGTGGTCAGTTGGCTCCAGTAGCTTCTGGCCTGAGGTGAGGCAGAACATCATAGTGGGGAGGGTTTGATGGGGTAGAGCTGTTCACCTCATGGCAGCCAGGAAGTAGAAAAAAGAGAAACAGGAAGAGGTAGGGACAAAATAAGCTTTAACCCCTTCCCCCTAGTGACCAACTTCCTCCAACCAGGATCCACTTCCCATTACCTGCAACCACTGCTGTCAAGTTCTTAGTCCACTAACAGATTGACTCCATTGATGAAACTAGAACCCTCACCATCTAATCACCTCTCAGTGATTAGCATTTTCACCATGTTAGTCTTTGGTGGAACATTCCATAGCCAAACCATAGCAGGGTGTTAATAATGGATACTGAACAAATGAAGGGGCACATGAGTATATTAAAATAATCCTGTATATAATTTCATTGCCCAAGGATTGTGACTGGGTAACCATTTCTGAGATGTATGGCAGAGATTTTTAGAGCCAGACAGACCTGAAACCAAAGTGTTGGCTTTCTATTTGCTCCTGGCTATTGGATAAGTGACTTCACATTTGTAAAACAGAAAGGTGGGGAAAAAAATGACCACTCCATAGCAAATGAATTTATTCCTGGAAAGTGGTCATCCTAGTAACTGTCTCGCCAGAGTTCTCAGTAAATGTTAGCTGATGGGATGATGATGATGAATAGGGTAATGCTGCAGTGACAGCTGCCCAGCAGTGGTTTTTGCACAAAACAGCAGGCAGGGCTAATTGCAGGAAGGCTCTTCTCCATTCTTCCTCCACCAGTGGTGCTATGAGGACATGAGAACATCACTCACAGACCAAAACACGCTCTATTGCCTACCAGCATTGCTCAGCCATGCTTTGGAGAATAATTTAGAGGAATATGAGAATTAGAAATATGTTTAGAGGAAGAGCTTCTTTTTCCTTTAGATCATTAAAAAAAATTGGAAGAAAAATGGTCAGTGCTCACTGGCTTCCATGTAAATACTAATACAAACTCAGCAGAGGTTTTCCCCTGAAACTGATTATAAGCCAGCATCTTAGTGCTGTGCCCTACCTCTACTAAACTTGTCTGCTTACTGTGAATACAGAATTTCAGGTTGGTAGACTATATTCAATTGTGTTTCACATAAGTTGGAAATTTTGCCAGAATAGCCAGAAGAGGGCTCTGCTTCATTTTCTGCTCTAAAATGTATTTAAGCTTTACATAAACAATGACATGGCCACTGGTCCATGGGTATTAGAAGGCTATATGACAGGAAGTAAATTTAACATTACACTGGTCCTCAGATCTTCCCAGGGTCCTTCAGATTGCCACACCCTGACAGTAATGCCAAATGCTAGAAGATCCTCCTAAATGTTTCCTGACACTTGGCTCTTCCAGAAGCTTCTGCTATTAATACTGCTTATTATGAAATTCTCTCTCTCTCTCTCTCTCTCTCTCTCTCTCTCTCTCTCTCTCTCTCTCTCTCTCTCTCTCTCTCTCTCTCTCTCTCTCTCTCTCTCTCTCTCTCTCTCTCTCTCTCTCTCTCTCTCTGTGGTGGGGGGGAACCTTGAACTCTGGGCCTGGGCTCTGTCCCTGAGCTTTTCAGCTCAAGGAGAGTACTCTACCAACTTGAGTCACAGCACCACTTCTGGTTTTCTGGTAGTGAATTGGAGATAAGAATCTCACAGACTTTCATGCCTGGGCTGGTTTTAAATGGTGATCCTCAGAACTCAGCCTCCTGAGTAGCTGATATTACAGGTGTGAGCCACTGGTGCCCGGTGAAAACTTCTCTTTAATAGTGTCCCCACTTCTCATGATTCTGTTTGAAGTTCAAGGTGAGTAGATAGTCTGAGAGCTGTAATACCACAGCCCCTTAGCCTGTGGCTATGACCTTGGTACTCTGTTGTTAAGTTTGTCTACCTCCTTATAAAAAGTCTGGGAAATCTAGGGTCCCACATGACTGATTATCTCACTGCAGAACTGGGCAACTGTCATCCTTCAGATACTTAACTGGTGTTTTTTGGTGTTGTGTTTTTTCCCAAGGAGATGTCTTGGTTCTGTCACCAACAGCTTCTAGCCAGTCTCATAACATGCCTGAATAATAAGATCCTTAAAAACAGCCTCACTATCCTCCCTGTCCCTCAGATATTTGGGTAAACCTGACCAAACCCCCAAATAAAAGTCTTTGGGAGACATTATTTGTCCCATGATCCCTGTGGAATCTTGAGCTGACACCCTCCTGGATTTGCATTCTCTGTTCCGTTGTTCATGGCTGAAGTCTAATTTCTGTTCCATGCTAATCTAAGCATAGCTCATTCCCCTCAGAGGTTAACACCAGTGCCATTGGGACCAAGGATGTTATGGGGTTTAGAAAGATGCTAAAAGTTTGAGCTATAACATTTTTTACATCTTGGCTCCCCCACCCCATTACTTTCCCATCACCTCTCATTTCTCCTCTTATTCTCTCTCCATCTAGAATAATAAGAAAAGTTTCACCTTCCCTCTCTGAGAATATTTTCCTTAATATACATTGTCCTGGGCAGTGTAATTTCCATCTCCTAAATCTCTCTTGAGAGCAGGACTATTTGTTTAGAATATAACATGAAAATAGGACCATTTATTATGGTACCTTCCAAACAAATAGCCCTGTTCTTAAGAGGAATTTTGGTGTCAGCTGTCAACATAATGATGTATATTTCTATTATTTTATCAGGATTTGGACTGCTGTCTCCAAAATGTAGAACAGGTACCTTCTAGGCCCATTTATCTAAGTAAGAGCAAACTTAAAACGTAAGCAGGGTAAGCTCCAGGTATAATGAAAGGAACTGTCAGTCAGATATTGAAGCACGGGTCTATTACCCCAAGGTTGCAACTTCCTGCAATATTGGAGCTCACATGAAACACAATGCAGATGTGAAGAGGGTCTATATGCATTTGAGGCATAGATATCAGAGCCAGACAGATCTGAATCTGATCTTTGAATCTGCCTCCTATTGCTCATTGGAGAAATGGAGATAATAATAGATTATCTTCTAGTCATTGACAATATAGATAATCTCCTCTCTGACCCTGGCACTCCCAGACACCTGGGTGGCTCCTTCCCTTGTATTCATAATCTAGTATGATGTTAGTGCATTTCAGACATTTGTCAGTCTCAAGAGTCTCCAGTGAAAGTCTCTTTTAGTAAGGCAGGGTGTGAAGCATTCATTACTTGGCTTTACCTTCCCTGAGCTCATTTCTGGCCAGCCTGAGGCAGAGGCTAAGGCTGGGGTCAGCTTGGGGCTCCTCCCTCTGCAGCAGCCAGGTTGGCTATTCCTCCATTTTCATTGTCATCAGCTCCTTCTACGTAAAGCACAGGAGACAGACGATCACACAGAAGCCACCCTTGCTATGGACATTTAGAGGAGTTTGGTCATACACAAATCCAGTTGGCAGTCTTTGAATAGGCAACCACCATCCATTTTTTTTTGTCTTTGCATGTGTGTTTTCCTCTTCTGCCAAGCCTTTACTTTCCCTTAAATCTGTCTTATCTGTAAGACAAAAGTAGTTTATTTATTTAATAATACCTAGGCTCCTATAGTCACACCCTTCAAATGATCCCACCAAATGCTTATACACATTGCACGATGCTCACACATGTGCGCACACACATACACATACACACACATGAATCCTCCTAATCTCTAATCTCATTACTATTTTCCCCCTTTTAAACTTCAAATTCACTTAGGTTTGGAAACTTCATATATATATATATATAATATATAATATATAATATATATTAATTCCAACCCAGCTAAATAGCACTGCCTCTTCCTAAAGCTACTTTCTAATCCCACTTGCAGGGAACTCTCCATGGTGGTTGAAAACCTAGCTTGCACTTTAGGAAGAGTGTCCTTAGGCATTCCCTCATTGTGTCTTCACGGCCAATGTAAGTCATTCTCCTCTTACAGCCTGCCACATAGCCACCCAATGTATCCACTACTGGGCAATTCCAGTGCTCCCAGATGCTCAAATAGCACCTGGTGAAAGAACTCAATTGTAGCGAGGAGAGAGAGAAAAGAGAGAGGGGGGACAGAGAGAGAGAGAGAGAGAGAGAGAGAGAGAGAGAGAGAGAGAGAGAGAGAGAGAGAGACTCAGGTGGATCCTCCTTGATTTCTTCCAAATCAGTAAGAGCTCTTTCATGAGTTCTTCTACTCTTCAGAGTGCTTCACATGCCACTCATTGAGGCTTCACAAGTACACGTGAGAGAGGAGAGTATTTTATCTCTCTTAGACTAAGTTTCTCCACCCACCATAATAGGCATGGTGTTTTGAGCACTAATATCTCCGACTTGACAACGTTGTGAGAATGAACGGAAATTTACACACAGAGGTGAGCATGTGGAAAGAACTTGGGAAAGGTGAGCCTGTATCCAAGGAGCCTCCCCCGCCCCCACCCCAAGAAAGCTTTATCAAGTCTGAGGAGGATGAGAGCCATCAATCAGAGTTTCCTGCCTCTTTCTGCAAGCCTCATACGGTAGGGGTAGGGTTCGGCCTCTCCTTTCAATGTGATGTCTGTTGCCTTGGAGCTTCTGAAGGCTCTGAGACAGGAAGATGTTCATTGACACAATGATAATCGTTATGGGAACCAATGGAACTGTTTTATGAGCTTTGTAATAATAATCAGTGAAATTGTATTATGTATGACTTATCTTAGAGCCCCAAATAAGCTGTATTTAATTACCACCTGCTCATTCATCAGCTCAGTGCCATCTCAGCTCACCCCTTAGCAATAGCTATACTGCACCCAGAGAAGACCCTTACTCTTAGGGTCATCTGCAGTACTTCCCTGGCAGGGCTCCATTCCCCCCTGGCTCCTGTTACTCTGGGGTAAGGGACAAGGATGCCAAACTCTAAGACTCTATTTGTCTTAAACAGTCACAAGTCTCCAAGCAAGACACTTGAATGGCCCTGATGCTCAGAGACTTCCTCGTTCTCAAGACTGAGCAGAGCCCCAAGGCTGTGGAGGTAGAAGGGGGCCACTGCATACACTGCTCCCACCATTGCTGGGGCAGTATGAGGGATTCCCCAACACTGCCTAGAACTGTCTCTGCAGTCACCAGCCAACACCCCTGGAGTACTACGACCACCCATCTAGCTTCCTGCTTGGCTAAGAACTCATATGTAACTTGGGGCACATGAACAGCTATAAAATTTGTGCCTGAAAAAAAAACTGAACAAATCAATTACAGGTGGATGTTTGGCTGAAATACTATTGGAGAGATGGATAAGAGGAAAGGGAAGTAGAGGGGCTAAATGAACGAGCACTTTGGACACATTGCATCATTCCTACTTGGTACAGTATTCTGAGTCAAGCGCCGTCCTTCCTCTTACTCCAAGGGAAGCTGAAGGTCAGGTGAGCAATGTGAGCCAGGACTGGGACAAAGTCATATAATATCAAGCCCAGGTGGTTCCCCTTACATTCTGCTACTTGTCATTTCGTGGTTACAGGAAAGAAAAACCAGTGCAGTACTCTGGGTTCCTGAGGGGAGATGGTATTAGACCCTTCCCCCCACCCCCATCTCAGTCTCATCCAGTTGGCCCAGCTCTGTCTGGCTAGGAGGCAGATCTTACCAATTCTCTATAATAATAAGCTCTGGAAATTGGGTTACAAGGAAAACCATCTCTCATTTCCTCTGGTAAGTGGAAAGCTATTCAACAGAGGCCCTTTCTCTTTCAGGGCCCCTCCAGATTTGTTAACTCTCTGAAAACACTGCTTATAAAATAGCACTTGAAATCAGGCAGTAGCAGCTACCAGGAAGCAGTGGGGGTGGGGATTTTTTTTGTTTAATGTGGTCCATGCTGCGGACCCATCCTGGCTGTCTATAGAACCTTGTGCTCAGGCCCTCAATTATCCGGTCTCTCAATCTTCTTCCATCGGCTGCAGCTCATCTGATTTCTCAGACAGGCCCCAAGCTCCTTGGTGATAACCTTTATTTTCTGGGCACAGCTGGGTAGCAGCAGAATGTGGCTGGTGGTGGGAGGGAGATGGAGAGGAGGCGAACAATGGTTGTCTTCTTTGAACTCATGAAGGCTGGCCGTGAGTCTGTTCCAAGCTCCAGCTAGGGAGGCATCCACCGGGCCCTAACCCTCGGATGGGCGTGGGTCCTCGGCATCTCCTGCCCGGTCTGCCCTCGCTTGGAGACCCGCTCACCTCCCGGAGAGTCAGGGAGAGACCTGTTAGGTCTGCTTTATGGCCCTAGTGTCAGACCTTCCCAAGGGACAATGGGATGGAGTGACATCGTGCACTTAGTTTGTAGCCCCACTGATGAGCTTCCCACCGCCCTACTGGTTGTCTTCTTTGTAGCTGAGGTTGGAGCCCTGGGGGGTTTTGTACTCTGTAAAACAGGAAAACCACTTGCACCAAAAGGTACTAATGGCTCTGACATCTCAGACCAAGAGCCTGAATAGCCCCTAGACCAAGTTCTGAAGGAGACACACTGAATATTTTTTTGGTGGGGAGTCTAGGAGACCAGAAAGAGAAGGTCTATAATCTAATTGCTCTCCAGGAAAAGAACAATTTTTTTTCAGATAGATTCCCATCCATGTTGTACACATATGTTTAGGAATTGGTCCTAGGGTTTGGAGAAGAGAGTCTTAGCAGTCAATTCACTGGCCAATGATTGAACCTTTGGTTTTTAGGTGTGAATTAAAGAAAGAAGCAGTTTTCAGGGTTGGAGCATTTCTGCCCATGAAGATACACCTTCCCTAAGTTCCCATGGTGCTGTGGCTCTTCTAACAGCATCATGACCTCTACCTGCAGGCTCTGCCAGCCTTACTTTCCCGTAGCTACCACCAGAAACTTTCTGGAACGCAAGCCTGTAGTGATGCTCTCCTCCTGCTCATCCATATTCCTTAGATAACATTTTACAGAGATAGACCAGCCTACACATGCATAGAGAAAGTCGTGAAGAGATAGCTGACCGAATACCCACAGCCGTTTTCTGTTTATTTGTTTGTTTTGTGTTGTTCTTTTTTTTTGGAAGCAGTGGTCTTCCATACGATGGTTGTCTTTGTGTTTTCTTGGTATTGAAATTCTCTGCCCCGAGCTTAAGATAAATGCAGCTATTGTTTCTCTAGCCAGGCTTGAAAATATCTAGGAAAAAATAATTCAATCCATTGGACAGAATGAAGCCCAAATTCCCTAGCCTTGTATTAAATCCAAGCAAGCTTTAATCTATGTCTATTTTTCTTGTCTCACTGTAATTCAAAAGTTAGCATATGAAACACAGACCTTCACTCAGGCCATCTCCCCTCCTCTCCACCAATGCTATCCATTCATTTCTCTTTTACCTTTGACTTATCTTCAACATCCACCAACATCCACTGCAAATGTACCTCCTCCAGAAACTCTCAACCTTACCCAGCAGTTTTGGTTCTTCCACTCTGGATTCACAGCTGCTTGCTAATATTTTCCCCTACACTCAACCCCACCAAATGATGAGACTGAGATGAGAGATGATTCAATTGCTTCCTTCTCTAAACAAAGAAACCGGCAGGTAATTAAATCCAGGCCTCTGGCTTTGGACACTCTACCAAAACACAACAGAGCATTGAAGCAGTGGCTGCCTATCTCAAAATGTAAGCAATAGCTATCCCAATGTATCCCAGTGATGCCCCTAAATATCACTGAGACATCCACCATGATCAGTGTCACAAGTATTGTCTCTGCTTCCCATGGCATCTGGATCCAGTTACCTGCATTCCAGTAAATCCTCAGAAGACAATGCAGGGCAGACCATAGCAATGACTAGGGTTGCAAACGTGGAAAGCAAGGAGTACCATACGTATTACCTGAGGACAATATTTCCCAATTCTTTCAGAATCTGAACTTCTCAATAAACTATTTCTGTACAAAGCAGGTGAAGCCATACTTGATTATGAGCTGGAACTCTGGCCCGGAGCGACTATGTGGAACTCTGCTGGGCTGTAATAGATGCCCTGGAGGATCTGATTTATTTAAGCCTTCACCTCTGTGTCTGAAATTTGAATTTTGACTCTGCTTTGGATTAGGAGTTGCATCAAGATTTTTTTTTAAGCTGAAAACAGCACGAGAAAAATCTGGCCAAATGTTTGTGTGAAGTTGGTCCAATCTCTGCATCAGGATCCCCAGGGTCCCTTAGTTTAGCTGCTCCATGAAGGGGAGATAACCAGATAGGGCAAATGTGACCAAATGTAATGGAGAAAAGAGGGAGGAAATCATGTTGGACAAGGATGGCCACTTCCTTTGGGAAGATGTAGAACCTGCTCTCTCATTGGTTGCATTTCACAGACATTCCTGGAGGAAGTAAGGATAGAACAGTGGGTTCAAGGAAGGTGCTATCATAGTGCCCAAAGCTTTTCCTAAAACTCTTGGCAGGTCTTCCCACCCTGGTCCAGGCTAGTTTGCAAGGCGAAGAGAGGATTGTGGTCCCACTAGAACCCTGTGAAGCAGAAAACAAGGGATTAAGGGAGGAGATGAGTTTTGAGATGATCCCTTATCATAAGCTAGAAGAGGGGATGTGGAATGGAAGTCCTGCTGATGCTTGGAGACTCAGGAAGTACAGATCTGGATGGACCCCAGCCCACAAACATTTCCTGAAAGACAACCATACGTGAGGTTTTACTGAGCACCAGGACGGGGTAGAGGAGGACCCCAAAACTGTTATGGTAGCTTCTGGGCCTCTCTTAGGTTTCTGTGAGATCACAGAGCTGGAAAGACCCACTAAGATCTTTTTCCCCAGTGGCTGGCGTTCCCATAGCAAGGAGATAGCCACACTTCCAGATTTCATAGAGCTAGGGAAACACACATAAAACATGTGAACAAATAAGTACCTCAGAGAATTCCATCATGTTACATCTGTGAATCAAATAAAAGTATTGTGATATGATAAAGAGCAAGGGTTGCTACACTAGATTAGGTGGCTAGAGAAGGCTCCAAAGAAGGCACTCAAGCTGAGATGTGAATGATAGATAGGAAGACGCTCTGTCTGAAGCTTGAAAGAGGTTCTGAGTTGGAGAAAATGACATGTGTAAAAGGATTGTGGTAGCTAGAAAACTCAATGTATTTAAGATACAGCAAGAAGGTCAGAGTGGTGGGAATGGAATGGGCAAAGTAAAAAGCCCTTCTTCAAAGGGCAAATTTCTGAAATTTCCTAGTAAGTGTTTTTTGAGCAGTTACACACAGAAGAGATAGAACACGTTGAGAGACACCTCCCAAATATTATAGACACCCTGTCCATTGCTCTCTCCCACCACATGGCACGCCCCATGTTCAACGACTCCTTGTTCTTTTCCCTCCAACTTCAGCACCCTTTTTCTAGAACTGCAGAATGAAGTGGTGGGACCTTGCTTCTAATTAAACATGGAGCCGAACAGTGAGAGATGTGCTAGTGCACGGAACGCTGTCTCCCAAGTACATCGTTAGCCCTTAAACGGGAATGAAACGTGATAATTAGGTACCAATTAATGTGCATTTCAACAAACTATATTTTAATTATTCTGTCATAGGTTGTCTGCCTGTGAAATATTCCATGTTAATTAAATCCTTTTATTAATCTGACGAAAGCATCTCTTTTCCTTGATGTGCTGGAGAAAAAGGGAACGACGGCAGACTTATAGCTTGTGTAATTTGAGTTAATGGCATGGATTCCGCTTGGCGCTTTCAGATGCCTATTGAACTAGTGATCTCTTAATGCTGCTGAGATGCTTTTTATATATAATTATTGCACAATTGCTCTGTGATGTCTGAGACACGGTGTTCTGACGGCTTTCTGACAGGACGTTCTTCAGGAACTTTGCTGGGAAATCTTGACCTGCATCTGGTGCCTAGATGTGAGTTCTGAAGCATCCAATGGCACAAATGTTTGCCCTAACATCTGCCATCCATACTCCACAGCTTGTGCTACCCTCTTCCTCACACTTCTCTCCTAGGGCTTTGATTGCCAGCACAGAGCACCTACTCTGTGCTAAGAATGAGGACTAAGGAGCCTGGTACAGGGTGGGTAAGGCCCTGATTGAGCATTCTGTGTCCTACGGAAAGGAAGCATTTGTACTCAGTCAGGAGGACCATGGGCAGAAGCTGTCCAGGGTGTTAACCAACAGAACTTAATGAAGACAAAGAGGATGAGCTTCCCTATCCATGGAGAGACCAGATCTCTCATTACCAAGGGTTTGGGAGCTTGAGGCTGCTGCAGGAGGAGTAACTCACTGAAATTAATGGCAGGAAGCAGGAGGGTGTGGAGGAGACAAGGTGTGATTGCTTACCTGGGGAGGGTATAGAACAGCTGGAAGTGAACCTCATGCAGGCTAGCTGCTTCCCTGAGATATGTATATTATATGGGAGAAGAGAAAGAAATTTGTCAAGCTGGGTCTTTGCCATAAAACATGAACCGGTGTTCTGGGAGGAAGTGAGCTCAACAGCATTGCTGTCTTATTGAGGACTTGGATAATCACATAGTGGTTTTCCCAGGATTATCTTGTTCTCTAGAAAAGGTTCTACCAGATATCTGGAGTCTCCTATTGGTTCAGCACCTTCAAATCACAGAGGTTATATACCAAGTGACAGAGCCAAACTTGACTCAGTATTGCCCACTGCCACTGCTGGGGCTGTTTTAATCACAGTCAGCTATCTCCAAAATGGTAGCAAGAGCTAACTGTACAATTGAATTTCATTCCTGAAATAGGCCTGGGAACCTTCCTTTTATCCATTTCACAGGAAAAGTCAGACAATCAAAAGCATAGAAGGTGCTGAGAAAATATGAAGAAAGGAATTGGATCAGTGAGCAAAGAATATTTCATAGAACCAGGTGTTGGTAGCTCAGACCTGTAATCCTAGCTACTCATGAGGCTGAGGTCTAAGGATCCCAGTTCAAAACCAGCCCAGGCAGAAAAGTCTGTGATACTCTTATCTCCAGTTAATTAGCAAAAAGCCAGAAGTGGAGATGTGGCTCAAGTAGTAAAGCACTAACTTGAGCAAAAAAAGTCACTCAAGAGCTTGAATCCCTGAGTTCAAGCCCCAATACTGGCAAAAAATAAGGGGAAAGAAAATTCCATTAAGGTTTATGACAATTAAGAACAATAGGGTGAATATATTTGTGTATCTCTGTGTGTGTATATGTATTATGGATTATAATATATTCATATGCTTGTACATGTGTGTTTTAGGTATATAAGTATATGCATGAATATATACTGAGCCTTTATAAGCTATTTAGAAAGAAGAGAAAAATGTCACCCATAAATGCACGATGGTAACGTGGCCAGAATGGGCATTAGGTTTCACTTGTATGGATAGTCTTCCATAAAACTTAGGAAGATAAGGATTTCTAGAAAAAAAATGTAAGATCCAAGAATGGAAAATTCCCAAGGGGCAAGTCCAGGTCTTTGGAGAAGATCAAATAATTGGATGTACCTGGAGTGGGACATGGTGAACAGTAATGCCATAATGATAAATAGGACCCAGAAGATAGAAGAAATTGAACACCAGGCTAAGGAGTTTGTACTTTATCTTTCAAATAATAGGGATCTGAGAAATAGTTTTGAGAAGAAGAATGACATGTTCAGATTTGTGTAGCAGAAAGATTACTCTGGGGGTAACGAATAGGACAAACTGAAGGAGATGAAATTTCTAGAAGATACGCAGATAAGCGAGGAGATTATTTGTGTGTGTGTGTGTGTGTGTGTGTGTGTGTGTGTGTGTGTGTGAGAGAGAGAGAGAGAGAGAGAGAGAGAGAGAGAGAGAGAGAGAGAGATGGAGAAAAGGAGGCAGAGAGAAAGATATACAGAGAAAGAGGAGAGATAGAGAGTGACAGAGTGACAGAAAGACAAAAGAGACAGAGTGAAAGAATTAGGCCTTCTTTGTTGTTGTTGTGTTATCTTTTTTTCTTGTTTGTTCATTTATCTGTGTTTGGGAAGGGCACAGAAATGGAGGGACAAGGGTGAACAAAGGCAGCAGTAGTACTCACTAGATACTATGTAGAAAATAAACTGTACAACTTGTGAGTGGGGATGAGAGGGAAAAACTGAGAGAGAGAGAGAGAGAGAGAGAGAGAGAGAGAGAGAGAGAGAGAGAGAGAGAGAGAGAGAGAGAGAGAGAGAGAGAGCAAGAGAAGGGGTGATATTGTCCAAAAAGAAATGTGCTGGATTATGTAGTTGTAACCCTTATGTAGTTGTAACCCTTCTGTACATTACCTTTATAATAACAAAAAATATAACAACCCAAAAAGAGATATGGGTAAGAGAGGAAGAACTCTTGCAATTGGAGGTGCTTATGGAGAAAGGGGGATGCTAAACAGAAAACTGATGTTTCTATTGTCTGTGTCAGTGAAATGAATGGTGGAAGGTCTTTTAAAAAACAGCATACTAGAAGCCCATGTTTGGGGTTAAAACGTGCCACTTTTTATTAATTATAAGATGCAGATTTTTTTTCTGTCCAATTGCAATGTTACTAGCTAGCGTCAGGCTGTCTCCCACAAATGAAGATGTCTTTCTGTCACAGTCAGGCAGCAAGTTAAGAGAAAGTCATCACAAGCAGAAGTGTGGATGGACTGGTATGGTGGTATGCCATTCATGCCAAGAAAACCTCAGTTGACATAGCATTTTCCTGATATGTAGAAGCAACAGCTACTGAATGGGCACCTGACAACACAACAAATGTCTTTGTAAAGTCATAGAGGCTGGTTGTAGCTCATTCATTCCACTAAGTAGGGATGCCACCGGGGGCCTCCAACATACATTTGCTATTTGAACAGAAATTTCCTAACTTTGGGGGTCATATAATCCAACTGATGAGGAGGTTGGTGTCAAATGCAAGCGGAGTTGGATAAGAAATCCTTCAGCTTTGTTTCTTGCTTGAAGGATGATCCTAGAGACAGTCACAAAACACACGTTTTTGGCAGTATTGGGGTTTGAATTCCAGGCCTCATCCTTGCTGAGCTAGTATTCTACAACTTGAGCCACACCCTACCTCTGGCTCAGTTTCTTTGCTAGTTAGGGTCTCATTTACTGTCTGAGCATGTGATTGGGCTGTGATTCACCCTTTTTAGGGTTTCTCTGGTTGCTGTGATCACAAGCATACAACACCACATTCAGCTTCCCTCCATGAAGATGCAGTCTCTTCAAAGCGTATTTTTTCCCCAAAGGGTAGCTTGAAACAGCTCAGATTCCCAAGTATCTAGGATTACAGGCATGAGCCACTGACACCCAAACCAGAGCACACTTTTAAAAACACTGCAGCTATCGGTGGCTGAACACAGGGAGATTTCATAGGTAAAATACCTGTTCATGGATGAATCCAAAACAAGAAGATAGACAGGGATCCTATAGAGGGAGAGAGACTAGGTGTAACCTCACCATTTCTTCACTTTTCAGTTTCCATTTTATGTATGTCAACAACGATACATAGGCTATTTTAGTTTGTATAAAAATTTTTTTCTTCTGAGTGATAAGAAAGCATTATGTCATTGTTTGTCAGGGTTTTTTTCTTGCTTAATGGCATGCAAAACCATATTGCATCTTAAAATGAATGGCATCTTAGAGCCAATGAAATGTGGCATTTGTTCATTATTCTCAACCTCCCAGCTCAGAGAGACTTAGAATGAAAAAGGTGCTGACCCTCAACAGTTTTAAACATAGCTGAAAAACATCTTCCAGGCAATGCTGATGAGAAGCCACAAGGATACAGGACGCTTGGAAAATGGGTTTTAAGTGGGTTCTTACCCGGTTAAACGGACACTTAACCCAAAACTCTGGAATTGCCACTCCTGAAGATTGATCCAATCCAAATAAAGGGAAATCTGTCTGATGTAAAGACTTGTACATAATATGTTTACCATCGCCACTTCTAATAGCCACACTCTGGAAATAATACAAGTGTTCATCAGCTGTGAGAGGTGAATGGAGTGTGGTATATTCCCACAATGGGCTCCTGCTCAGCTACAAGAGAGGCACAGACTAATGACACGGGTGACAGCAGCAATGAACTGCAAAGGCATTCTGATAAATGAAAGAAGTCACACACAAAAGATGACAAACGACATGATTGCATTTAGATGGCACTTGGAAGAAGCAAAACCATAGGCTCAGGAAACAAATCGGTGGCTCCCAAGGTTGGGTTTGGGATTGAGAGAAGCAGGCTGGCCACCAACGACTATGAGAGAATGTCTAGGATCACAGAACGTTTCTCTACATTGATGACACAGTACATTCCTCAAAACCATGTTCCACTGTCCTCTTAAGAAGTGTACATTTTATTGTATAGAAATTATAGCTGATATTTGTTCTGTGTGTGCCAGTCTTGAACTCAGGGCCTGGGCATCGTTCCTAAACTTTATTGCCAAAGACTAGCACTCTACCACCTGAGCCACAGGCAGCTTTTTTTTTGGTGGCTAAGTGAAAATAAGAATCTCATGAACTTTTCTAACTGGGCTGGCTTTGAACCGTGATCCACAGATCTCAGCCTCCTGCATAGCTAAGATTACAGACCGTGATCACCTGTAGCTGGCTACTTTATTGTTATTTTTTTTTTAATTTTTTTTATTGTAGAGATACTATACAGAGGGTTACAGTTACATGAGTGAGGTAATGAGTACACTTCCACTTCCTCTTGAACATTGTTACCCCCTCCATTGTTTTCCCCCTACCATCCCCTCCCTCCCTCCCTTCCCCAAGGTTCTTTTTTTTTTTTTTTTTTTTTTTTGATCGTGATTAAGTGATTACTTAATTTCCGGAAATTCACAGTATTGTGGAATAATGATGCTCATTTAAAGTCACAAGTTCATTCTAACTTTCCTGGAGCAAATTGTCTATCACAGTCTGTAATATATAACGGTGCTCATATGTTATATACCATATATGTGATCAGCAGCATGGGGATATTTAGTAGTGGTTCAACCAGATGAGTGGGAGTTCTTTGTTTCTTAAGTCCTGTTAGTTTTGTCATATCACCTAACATTTTGGATTCATCATCCACTTATCAGGGAGACCATGTACTGTTTGTCTCTTCGTTCTTGGCTTACCTCGCTCAACATGATTCCTTCTAGCTCCATCCATTTCCCTGCAAATGCCATTATTTTGTCATTTCTAATGGCTGCATAATATTCCATTGTGTATAGATACCACAATTTTTGGATCCATTCATCTGTGGTGGGGCATCTAGGTTGTTTCCATATCCTAGCTATTGCGAACAGTGCTGCAATAAACATGGAGGTACACGTGTCCTTGTATATTGGTTCCTGTTGTTCAGGGTAGATGCCTAGAAGTGGTATGACTGGGTCGTAAGGGAGGTCAATCTTTAGCTTTCTAAGGACCCTCCAGACTGCTTTCCAAAGTGGTTGTATGAGTGTACATTCCCACCAGCAGTGTAATAGCGTTCCTCGTTCTCCACATCCCCTCCAGCATTTGTCGTTGGCTGATTTGTGGATGTGGGACATTCTGACAGGGGTAAGGTGGTATCTCAGGGTTGTCTTTATTTGCATTTCCTTCACCACCAGGGATGATGAACATTTCCTCATGTGTTTCTTTGCCATTTTTATTTCTTCATTTGAGAAGTCCCTCTTTAGTTCCCTTGCCCATTTAGTAATTGGTGTGTTGGGTTTGGGAGGGATTAGTTTCTTGAGTTCCCTGTATATACAGGATGTTAACCCCTTGTCTGATATATTGCTGGTAAATATTTTTTCCCAATTAGTTGGTTGTCTTTCTAGCTTGGTTGCGATAGCTTTATCTGTGCAGAAGCTTTTTATTTTAAGGTAGTCCCATTTGTCGAGTCTCTCTCCAATTTGTTGTGACCCTGGGACTCTGTTCAGGAAGTTCCTTCCTGTGCCTATTAGTTCAAGTGTCTCTCCTACTCTGTCCTGCAGTAGTTTCAGAGATTCAGGTTTAATGTTAAGGTCTTTAATCCATTTTGAGTTGATGTTGGTGCATGGTGATAGGCTGGGGTCCACTTTTAGTTTTCTGCATGTGGCTGCCCAGTTTTCCCAGCACCAACGGTTGAAGAGGCTGTGTTTCTTCCATTGTATGTCTTTGGCTCCTTTGTCGAATATCAGCTGGCTGTAGGCCTGTGGATTTATTTCTGGATCTTCTATTCTGTTCCATTGGTCTTTGGGTCTGTTTTTGTGCCAGTACCATGCTGTCTTTGTTATTATAGCTCTGTAGTAGAGTTTGAAGTTCGGCATGGATAGCCCTCCCATATTGTCTTTATCCCCTAGAATTGTTTTGGCTATTCTAGGTCTTTTGTTGTTCCATATGAATTTTTGGACTGTTTTCTGTATTTCAGTGATGTACGTCATTGGGATTTTAATAGGAATTGCGTTGAATTTGTATATTAGTTTTGGAAGTATTACCATCTTTACTATATTAAGTCGGCCTATCCAGGAGCATGGGAGGTCTTTCCATTTCCTAGTGTCTTCTGCAATTTCTTTCTTTAACTTTTTATAGTTCTCATTAAATAGTTCTTTTACATCTTTGGTTAGGTTAATTCCTAAATATTTTATTTTTCGGGAGGTTATTGTGAATGGGGTTGCTCCCTTTATTTCCCTCTCTTCCTGTACATTATCAGTGTATAGGAAGGCAACTGATTTTTGTGGGTTTATTTTGTATCCTGCTATTTTGCCAAAGTGATTTATGATTTCTAAGAGTTTGGGGATGGAGTTTTTGGGATCGTGGAGGTATAGTATCATGTCGTCTGCAAAAAGGGATAGTTTAACTTCTTCTTTTCCTATGAGGATCCCTTTAATGTCTTTTTCTTGCCTTATTGCCCTGGCTAAGGGTTCTAGGACTATATTGAAGAGGAGTGGAGACAGTGGGCATCCTTGCCTTGTTCCTGATTTTAGGAGAATTGGTTGTAGCTTTTCCCCATTAAGTATAATATTGGCTATTGGTCTGTCATAAATGGCTTTTATTGTTTTTAGAAATGTTCCTTCTATTCCTATTTTCTCCAGAGCTTTTAGCATGAATGAATGTTGAATTTTGTCAAAGGCCTTTTCTGCATCTGTAGCGATAATCATGTGATTCTTGACCTTGGCTCTGTTGATATGTTGGATTACATTTATTGACTTACGTATGTTAAACCATCCCTGTGTCTCTGGGATGAAGCCTACCTGGTCATAGTGAATTATTTTTTTTATGTGTTTCTGGATTCTGTTAGCTAGAATCTTGTTAAGGATCTTTGCATCTGTGTTCATCAAGGAGATTGGCCTGTAATTCTCCTTTTTGGTTGGGTCTTTGCCTGGTTTGGGGATGAGTGTGATATTGGCTTCGTAGAATGAGTTTGGGATAGCTCCTTCCTTCTCTGTTTCTCTGAAGAGCTTGAGGAGTATGGGTATTAGTTCTTGTTTAAAGGTCTTATAGAATTCTGCTGTGAATCCATCTGGTCCTGGGCTTTTTTTTGTTGGAAGACTTTTGATAGCTTCCTGTATCTCATTATAGGATATTGGCTTATTTAATTGGTTAACTTCTTCTTTGCTCAGTTTGGGCAACTTGTATTTCTCTAAAAATGCATCCATTTCTGCCCGATTTTCTTCCTTTAGAGAGTATAGCTTTTGAAAGTAGTCTGTTAGAATTGTTTGGATATCTTGGGTACGTGTGGTGATGTTTCCCGTGGCATCCCTAATCTTATTAATATGGGTTTCCTCTCTTCTTTTTTTAATTAATCTAGCCAATGGGCCATCAATTTTGTTTATTTTTTCAAAGAACCAGCTTTTTGTTTGGTTTATTTTGGTTATGGTTTTCTGATTTTCTAATTGGTTAATCTCTGCTTTTAATTTGGTTATCTGGCTTCTTCTAGTAGCTTTAGGTTCCATTTTTTCCTGTTTTTCTAGCTGTTTTAATTGCAACATGAGATTATTTACTTGGTCTGTCTCCATTCTCTTGATGTGGGCACTGAGGGTAATAAATTTGCCCCTCAGGACTGCTTTTGCTGTGTCCCACAAGTTTCTTTGTGAGGTGTTTTCATTTTCATTGAGTTGTAGGAAATGCTTTATTTCTTCTCTGATCTCTTCTGTTATCCAGGCATTGTTAAGGAGTGTGCTGTTCAATTTCCATGTATTGGAGAAATTTCTGCTGTATGCTTTGTTATTGAGAGCTAGCTTGATTCCACTGTGGTCAGATAGGATACAGGGGATTATGTCGATCCCTTTGTATTTGCTTAAGTTCCTTGCATGAACTATGATATGGTCTATTTTGGAGAAAGTTCCATGAGCTGCTGAGAAGAATGTGTACTGTGTTGTTTTAGGGTGAAATACTCGGTAGATGTCAGTTAATTCCGCTTGCAGTATGGCCTCTCTTAATTCGGTAGCTTCTTTGCCAATCCTCTGGTTGGTAGACCTGTCCTTTGGTGAGAGTGGTGTGTTAAAGTCTCCTAGTATTATCGTATTGGGATCTATTTTATTCTGTAAGTTTGAGAGCATTTGTTTGACATATCTGGGTGCACCAATATTTGGGGCATATAAGTTGATGATGGTTATATCCTCCTCTTGGATTGTTCCCTTTATTAATATGTAGTGTCCGTCCTTGTCTTTCTGTACTGATTTTAATGAAAAGTTTATTTTGTCAGATATCAGGATAGCTACACCTGCTTTCTTACTGGGGGCGTTTGATTGGTAGATCCTTTTCCACCCCTTCACTCTGAGTTTGTTTGTATGTTTGGCTGAGAGGTGGGTCTCCTGAAGGCAACAGATGGATGGGTCTTGTTTTCTTATCCAGTCCTCAGTTCGTTTTCTTTTAATTGGCGAATTCAGCCCATTTATATTAAGAGAAAGTATAGAGAGATGCATTGTTGTCCCTGCCATTCCGTTTTCCTAAGTTTTTCTTTTTTCCTTTCCTCCTGTGCTTGCTCAGTTAGACTTTGAGTAATGCCTGTTTGGGGCAGGCCCCAGTTCCTGGCTGCTTTCTTCAGGTTGTGTCCCCCCTCTTAGAA
Organism: Dipodomys merriami; assembly: GCF_024711535.1. Taxonomy (NCBI): domain Eukaryota; kingdom Metazoa; phylum Chordata; class Mammalia; order Rodentia; family Heteromyidae; genus Dipodomys; species Dipodomys merriami. Next base: position 9,791,928 of record NW_027203270.1, read on the forward strand.
TTCTTTGTAATGCTGGCTTAATGTTTATGAATTCATTTAGTTTTTCTTTGCTATTAAAAGTTTTCAGTTCTCCATCAAATGTGAATGCTAGCTTTGCCGGGTAGATCAGTCTGGGTTGGCAGTTATTGGCTCTCAGGGCTCGTATGGTGCTTTCCCAGGCTTTTCTTGCATTCATTGTTTGTGTGGAGAGATCTGCAGTAATTCTTATTTTTTTCCCATTGTAGTATAGCTCCTTCTTCATTTTTGCTGCATGCAGGATTGTTTCCTTATTATTCAGATCTATCATTTTTACTATAATGTGTCTAGAAGTGTTTCTCCTGGGGTCTTGCTTGTTGGGTGTTCGATAAGCTTTTGTGATGTAGTTAAGATGGTCGTTTTTGAGGTGGGGAAAATTTTCATTGATTATCTTGTTAAATAGGTGTTGCATTCCCTTGCTCTGGAATTCCTCACCTTCGTCCACTCCAATTATGCGAAGGTTAAATTTTTTAGCATTATCTGCTTGCTCTTGAATATCCCTTTGGTTTAATTTGAGTAATTTTTCCATATCTGTCACTTTTTGGTCCAGTTGGTGTATTCTGTCTTCTGTATCTGACACTCGACCTTCCATTTCATTCACTCTGTTGACAGTGGCTTCTATTGTGGTTTGCATGGAGGAAATGGATCCCTTTATGGATTCAATGTTGGTTCTCAGAGTACTGATCTCACCTCTCAATGAGGTATGCATTACCTCTAATTTGGCGTTTATCTCACTTCTTATTGAGGTTTGTGCAGCTTCTATTTTTGCATGCATCTCTTGTTTGATACCCTGTATCTCTTTGGATAGTTCATCCTTGTGCTCTTTCAATTTCTGATAAATTTCTCGCTTTATTTCTTGAGTCATTGCCTCCAGCAACCCTTGGAAGTAGCCTTTGTCTTCCATTCCTGCTTTGCTCCCACTGGGGCTCTCCCCTGTGTGGCTGCTGGCTTTTGGGGTGAGCTTGCTGTCCTGGGTGGTAGTAAACCTTGTGATTTTTCTCTGTGATTTTCGCATGGAGGTTCAGGAGACTGCTCTTCAATTTTGTTTTGGTGTGTCTGTCTTTGCTTGGTTGCTGATTCTGTATTGGTAGAGAGAGTCTGTGCCTGATCTGGGTTCTGTTGGGAGCCTATTTCCAGCTGCTATTCTGACTTACTTAGGATTCTCAGCTCTCTGCTGTAGATTGCTGACAGTTCCCGCCTTTGGAAGGGTTGAGCAGCCTAGACTGCTTGTGTTTGCTCCTACGGGTGCTCTTGTGAAGAACAGATGCTCTGGATGCACTCTCCCAAATGCTGGAGTCTGCTATGGGCTCCTGATGTGTTTTTGTTTATTTGTTTTGGGCTGGTTGTGGGCTTGAACTCTAGGTTTGGGTGCTGTCCCTCAGCTTTTTCAGCTCAAGGCTGGCACCCTACCGTTTGAGCCACAGCACCACTTCTGACCCTTTTTGCTTTTGTGATGCTGAGGAATCAGATGCAGGGCCTCATACATCCAAGACTATCACTCTATTGCTGAGCCGCCTTAACAGTCTGAGCTCCTGCTTACTGTCAGGTGCTGGCAGCCTGTGTTGCCCAATTCCCAGTCTAGGGTATATGGGTGGAGTTTTGGTGGGGTTTGGGCTTCTCTTGTCCTGGGCCTCCAGGTCTTTTGTTGTCACAGGCGTGCTTCCCGGGGGAGTGTTGTTTCCTGGTTTTCTCCCCTCTGTTGAGGCGTATGCTCAGCTTTTTACTTCAATTGGGAGGAGTTGGTTGTGTTGTTCAGGCGCCGGATCCCCGGGCTTGGTTCCGGCCCCAGCCTGGAGCGCGCTTGTTAGGCCTGTGCTGATGTGTATACCCCCTAGGTTATACAGCCTGGGGGACACAGTTCAAATTTCTTCTATTGTTGGTAGTCTTGACCCAGGGGCGCTGTTCCTGGCTTGGGCATTTAAGCTCCCTTCCAGGGGTGCTCTTGCTCTAGCCTGGCCAGCTGAGTGTGCTCCACGGGCTGGTGGAGCTCTCAAACAGTTCCCAGTTTTAGTGGGTCCTGTGGTCCGGGTGCTGGGGTAGGGAGTCTAGGTCAGGGTCTGGGGATTCCCTCCAGCTCTGGTCTCCCTTGAGGGATACACTTCCCCTGTGGGGTACTCACCCTGGAGCTGGTTGTTTCTGTGTGGTGTAGGTCGTCAGTTGTTGTTGCAATCCGGGCTGGGTTGGGCGGTGGTGGCTCTGTGTGATTCTTTTCTGTCTCTGCCTCTGTCGAAGCTGTTGGGTCAAGAGTGTCCACGCTCAGGCAGCTTCTTCTCGGTACCTCTGGGGCCCAAGTGACCCCGCCGGGTTGTTGCGATCGTGATCGGGTGGGCGGGTGGTCTGCAGACAGGACCCTTTGTCGTGCCTAGCCGCTTTGGCGGGATGGAACCTCTCTGCTCGGGTGGAGAGTGCTGGATCGTTGCGATCGCGATCAGGCGGGCCGGGTGGTCTGCCGCAGGTCCTTATCTGCTCGGGTGGAGAGTGAGGGGTGGGGGTGGGATCCTCGTGGAGACTCCAGGCTGGTAGGTTTCTCTGTTCCTGGCGATTTGCTGTTCTGCAAACCAGTACCTGATGTTCTGAAAGTGGCCCCCTGTGTCTCTGCTGTGTCTCTGGGGCTCCCCCAGCCCCCGCCGGGCCGGCTGGCCGGCGGCTTGGCGCGCTGCCGCGCGGCCAGTAAAGGTTGGGGGAGGGGTCTTCGCTTTTCTCTGTTTTGAAATTCTTTTCCTCTTTCTTTTTTGTTATTCTCCGCCTCTGGTTTTTCTCTGAGTGTTCGTCTTTTTGTTGTTGTCGGTCTCTTGGGGAGATTAAGCGTTGGAACTCGAACTCTCTTTTTGGTTGGAGAGAGCTGTGGCGTTTCCCTACTGCCCCGTCGCCATCTTGGTCCCCCCTTCCTATTGTTATTTTTTAAATGTGACTGAAAGATTGAAACAGACTTCATGCTTAGCAATTTGCCTTACTAGCACTGTGCCCTGGGTTACTCTTTTAACCTTTCTCAGTTGTCCCTGGGTTCCAAGGACAGGAGAGAGCAAAGCCCACTGAATGCAGCTTTATAGGGAGAACTAGATGAGGTATATATATATATATATATATAAAACACTCAGAGAACTGGACAAGAACTAAATGCTCAGTTGTGGAGGCAGCTCACATGCTACTGGGGACTACAGGCAGTTTCATTACTGAGGAATTAATCAGTGGTTGGCGTGACAGAATCGTACAGGCCAATCAATTGCTTGTGGCTGAAACCATCAGTCTGGTCAAAACAATGTTGGAACAGAGGCTCCAGGGAGATGTAGCCCCAGTCATTTACAGTCTGTGCGCTGAGACGTCACTTTGCTGTTCTCCTGATCCATCTCATTCTAAGAAACTCTCTGGAAAGGGAGAGGGTACTGGGTGAATGTTATTTTGAGTACGATCCCCAGAGATGCCTGGGAGACTGAGCAGTCTCTGGCACCCAGATGGAGGATTGATTAGAAGTGACTTTTTGCTTTCTACCCATATCTGAATCTAGACACACACAGCAAAATGAATCAAGTACTTAAGTACCTAACAGTGAATGTGCTAAGGCATTTTGCAGGCCTTGGTCTCAGTTTTAGTCTTCATACACACTCTAGGGAGGTAGAAATATTGATAATTCATACAAGTGATGAGAAAACAGTCTCAGAAGGCTAACGGGACCTGCCCAAGGTCACAGCAAGGAAGGGGCAGACACTGGATTCAAAGTCTTCAAATCTTGATCCAATGGGTCTGAATCATACACTAGATCAAAGGAAGGATCTGAGAACCCAGGTCAGTGACTGAGGATAAAAAAGCCTTGGGGGGCGCTGGGAAAGGGGCTCAGTGGTAGAGCACTTGCCTTGCATGCCTGAGGCCCTGGGTTCAATTCCTCAGCACCACCTAAGCAAAAAGAAAAAAAGCCAGAAGTGGTGCTGTGGCTCAAGTGGTAGAGCGCTAGCCTTGAGCTGAAGAGCTGAGGGACAGCGCCCAGGCCCGGAGTTCAGGCCCCATGACCAGACCCCCCCCCACAAAAAAAGCCTTGGGATTTGTAGCTGGAGATGGGGTACCTGTGGGTACAATGTGCTTCAGAAATGGGCACTTGGGAAAATCCCTGCTCTTGCATTAGAGGCCCTGGAAACAGGCAAATGCTTCTGAACCCTGGAGGTTTAGGGCCCAGGTTGTGTCAGGTTTGCAACCCAGCTTCTTCTTTTCTTTTTTTTTAAGGCTTCATCATGATATTTATTTTTTAATACATTTTTATTGTAAAAGTACTGTACAGAAGGGTTGCAGTTACATGAGTAAGGTAATGAGTACATTTCCTATCAAGCATTGTTTCCTCCTCCTTTGTTTTTCCCCTACCAACCCTTCCTTTCTACCTCCCCAATTACTTCTACCCCCCTCCCATCCCTCCCACCCCCAACCCCCGTGCCAAAGTTCAACATAGTGTCTTGTACATATCATTGTTACAATGGGTCAACCTGTATCCCTATTTAGGCATTTTGTTTTTTCCCTTCCCCTCCCCAAATTAGAAAAGTGTATATACAAGATGCAGGGCACCGACATCAAATACATTGAAAATGGGGCAACTCAGCTTCTTCAGTGTTCCTATATGGGAAGAAGTCCAGGACCATCCTAAAGGCTGTTCATGCCTCTTCATGATAGTTCTCAGGGAGCCAGAAAGACCTCCAGTCCTGAGGTAGAGGAAGTCTTGCTCCCTCCCTTACTGCAGATGGCAGTGAGCTTTGTAGTCACAGCCTAAGTTTCCATTGAGCCTCTTTCTTCCTGGCTTTGGGCACCTATTTCTTCCCCCGTTTACAAAAGCAGTGGTAGATCTCTGTGTTCCTTGGTTCCTTTCTTCTTGGGTGCTATGATGTAGTGATCTGAACTTCTTTTCTCATATCACCTGATTGCCAACCACTCAATCACTCTGAGTGGTGGCATGTCCTGGCTTCCTGATCTTTACCTCTTTGCCATCCCCCCACCCCCACCCCAGAATTCCAAAGACTGGAGCCAAGGCTACAAAATCCTGTTCTGTTGGAGGAAACCTGTAGAAGCTCAATCTAAAAGAGAGAGAAGAGAGACGCAGGCAAATCTTAAATTCTCAACGTAGATCATTAAGGTTTGAAAAGCTCTAACTATGTTGGGGTGAGGGTAAATCTCATTTCAGTTTAAGCTTGTCAACTTCAAGAAGATGGCACAAACCAATTCTAGTACTTCTCTCTACATTAGACACAACTAATTTATTATTATTTTTCTCTATGAAAGATAACAAAATACCCCATCAAACCTGTTTCGCAAACCACATATTATAAGATACAGGAGTGACTGGAAGAACATAGTGAAGGATTCTGGGTTAGAAAGAATGAAATAAACATTTCAGAGTCACAGCATAACAAAATGATGCCTTTGCAATCTTGTGTATGAAAGGGATTGTGTATATGGCAACAATGAACTAAATGTATTCGATTAATGAACACTTATCAAGCATGTCCTGTGTTCTAATCCTTTTTTAAAATTTTATTTTATTGTAAAGATACTGTACAGAGAGGTTACAGTCATATGAGTAATGAGTACATTTCTTGTTGAACATTGCTATCCCCTCTTTTGTTTTTTTCCCTACTATCCCTTCCCTCCTTCATTGACTCTACTCCTCCCACCCCCACAAAGTTGTAAAGTTCATTCCCAATAGTGTCTTGTGAGTATCACTGTTACAATGGGTCATCCTGTGAACTTGTTTCAGAATTTTGTTATTCCCCTTCCCCTCCTCAAATTAGATAAATGTATATACAAGATTCAGGATACCAAAATCAAATACAGTGACAACAGGGGTTATACCATAGGGAGAACATACAAAGGAAACAAAAAATCATATGGTACATGAAAAGCAGTAACAACCAAGAAAACCTCTTGTGTGCATATCCTGTGGTTCATTTTGCTTAGCATCATCTTATATGGTTATATGTATAAAGCTTTTGAGCTGTGCTGTTGATACTTATACTGACGATCTCATCCCTGATGAGGGGATGATAAGACTTAGTCCCTGACCTCACAGAACCATGACCAGGTGGAAAATGCCACATCCATGCACCCCAAAAAGGGCTCCTGAGAAATTCCATGAGAGCCAGAGAACTGAGTAACTTCAGTCACTTGAAGGCAACTTGAGTTCTTCCTTGCCCTTTTAATAAATTGCCAACCATCACCATGATTTATGAGAAGGCTCTGATAGACCAATTAGCTTCAAGTTCCCCCCCCACCCCCAGCCATTCTCCCTTGAACCTCTATGCCCCCTGCAAGTCTTTGAACAGTGATGTGATGAGTTGAATTGTGCTCTCTGACAAGATATTGGGGATCCTAACCCTTGCTACTTGACAGTTTGACCCCTTTGGAAATAAAATCTCAAATGATCCCATTAAGATGAGGTCACTAGGGCTTGTCTTCACCTCTATAGTCCTTATGACAAAGAGGAGAAGACAGACACAGAGACAGACAGGTGCCTGATGAGGGAAGATGGCATAGAAACACAGGAGAATGCCCTCTCCACAACCAGGAATGTTCGATGCTCTCAGAAACTAAGAACACCCTGGAACAGACTTTCCCTCAGAGACATGGACACAACCCACCAGCCAACTTTGACTTTGGGCTTCCAGCCTTCACAACCATACAATCTTCAGTTGAAGTCTCCCAACCTGCAACACCTTGCAAGGCAGCTCCAGGAGACTAACTTTTAAGTTCTAAGGCCTTTCTTCTAACCCTAGGCCCTGACACTGTAATCTGGTCACATCTACATTTGGACAATTATTCATAAGCCTGGATGTCACCTTCTCAAGAGAAATTCTTTGTCATTCATCCCCATGCTTCAACACGGGTCTTAGGTTGTACAGGAATACAATTCCTGTCTCCTGGACTGGTCCCTAAGCTCCTGCAGGAGAGTCTGCATGCCTGGCACAGTCAACACTGAGTAGACACCTGCTTTAGTGAAGGTCACTGGACTCAATTATAAATGTGCTTTGCAACTTATGAAGCCTTGGTAATCTGGGGCTGTGTTTCTATCACTACTATATATCTTGTATGTGCAGTGACGTGCCTCTGTGGCAGTTCTCTGCATATATTCTTGGCAAATAGAAAAAAAATGCATTTAGGCTGGAAGATCTTAGCATTGAGAGGTGTCTGAACTGTGTTTTCAGCCTCCCCGCTCTCCACTTTGCGATCCAACTGGAGAGACTGAAGGGGGCTGGACAGGAGTCAGCTATCATCATTGAAAACACTGGGTCCATTCTAGGGTAAGAGAATCAGGAGCTGATGTTAGGAGCAGCCTTGCGTGGCTCCAGGGAAAGTCCAGAAGGCCTCTCCATCTGGCTGTCCATTTAGGAACTTGACCTCTTTTGCAAGCAGTGAACATACAGGGCCTATTAACATGCAAAGCACCTGCTGAGTGTCTGAGAAGGAAACTGCTAATCAGAAATTAACCTCTGTGATGACATCACAGGCTGCATTTCCAGGTGGTGCCAGGAGGGTGCCTGACAGTGGCCAAATGGTCACCTCCTCACAGACTCTAGAATAAGGCCACAGCAGGACTCACAAGAAAGTGGCGATGGCCATTTCTTTGCTCTGTGTCTCAGTCTCTTCATCTGCAAATGGGGACAAGTATTGCCTTCTGTGTCTGATACGCTGAGGAGATGAGTGAGAAGAGGGAGCTGGATGGGCCTCAGAAGCCAAAAGTAAGATAGGGCCATTCATTTTCCTACCACATATTCATGACTAGAGATGAGCTGCACAATGCTTGACATGAAGTTCTTATTCCTCCAAGTATCTCCACTAATGCACACTCCCAAAGGCAGCAGGGATGTGCTTGGTGGGAAAATTCAACCATAGGATTGAATTCCACTCTCCATGGAGCAACTCTGATGGGGATGTGTCAAGATTCGTGGAAAAGCTGCTGTGGCTCCTCTCCACATGTGAGCTGAGACAGGGCAGGACTGTGAGTCAGAAGAACTCTTATCCTGGCTTCGCATGACCATCATGAGCTACCACATCTCTCTCAGTCTTTTTTTTTCCTCCTCCGTTCTGTAAGTCACAGCAAACAAAAAGGCCACCAATTGGAAGAGTCCATTTCTTCCCTGAAGTAACAGGATCCCATTTTGGACACCATGGTGGAGGAAGACAGTCCTTTGTTCTTTCTGTGGGTCACATCTGTATGGAGATTTTAATACCTTCTGACATCTCATTAGTCATCCCAGCTCTGCCTGTTGGGCCATGCAATGAGATCATCACCATTTTTTTTAAATTACTTAGCCCCATTTGGATTTAACACTCTACAGTTCCCAATTCTGAGGTTCCAGTAAACAATACAGACAAAAAAAAAGGAGTGATCACTGACAGAGATCAAGGTGGTGAAGGGCATGGAAATTAGTAGCTACTCTACGTTGATTGAATATTTGCTGCATGCACTGTGCTGAAGGCTTTCATGTGTCTATTCTTTTAATTCTCATGCCAGCCATGGGAAGATATCATTAATCCTTATCCCCAGAAGGGAGGAAAGTAAGGCCCACAGAAAGTTAGGTACCTTCTTCAAAGTCATTTATCTGGAAAGTAATAGGTAGAGATTGTGTCTGTGTGTCTGTCTGTCTTTGTCTCTTTGTCTCTGTCTCTTTGTCTCTCTGTCTCTGTCTGTCTGTCTCTCTCTCTCTCTCTCTCCCTCCCTCCCTCCCTCCCTCCCTCTCTCTCTCTCTCTCTCTCTCTCTCTCTCTCTCTCTCTCTCTCTCTCTCTCTCTCTCTCTCTCTCTCTCTCTCTCATGCCCTAACACAGGGATGTTAATCAGATTTGGTTCCCATTGCTCTTCCTGAACCTTCTCACTCTGGTCCTCTGTTGCCAGATGTTCACCTGACACCTACGTTCACTCTTCTTTCAGGTGCCCTTTAGAACTTTCTTCCTCCTGCATTCTTCCCTTGGTTCTCCACATTGGATCTGCTCCTTGAGCCTAGTCAGCCCACTGACTGTCCAACTATCCTGCCAAATCCTACCTTCTGGCACCTCAGCCCATAGTGTGACCTGCTGATTCAACTCCCTTGAGTCTTGTCACAGTGAAGGTGATAGTAGGACATTATCTGCAGAAGCACTCCACACACCAAGCCTGGAACACACCAATGCCCATTTTCTTGCTGCATTCTGAACACACTGTGAAGGTTGCTGAGGATGTTGTAAGAAGAGGCACACTGGCATGCAGTCCGACCCCTGACCAATTTACCTCATTTTACAAATGATCTGTTTGGCAATCATTGCACACTGGTGCTGCCTTGTGGGCAGAGGGTTCTCATCAGCAGGAAGTTTGAGGCTGTTCATTTTCTAAGACTTCTCCCACTTGTCTTGATTCTGCATTCTCAAGGTTGTCCAGGGTCCCGGGCAATCAGAAATGATTTGTGTCAAAAGAGAGCATTACAAGAATCATTTGTCATTTCTGGTTCATGTTGGAATTTGAAGAATGATGCTGGGGAGTAAGCTGAAGAAATGATATGGGGTGTTATTATGATGAGAGCCAAAACCATTATGCTAACCTTCTAGCGAGTCATGCCCTGGGTTCAATTTTGACTGTGTGCAACAAGGGCAGAAATTTCATACCTCCCGAGTGGGATGGATGGGAGACATATTAATAATGAAGACACTTTATGTTTGAATAATGATCTTTTCTCTGAAATAATAACACCAGAACAACATAACATAGCCTTTAGAGAAGCATTGGCTTAACCCCTAACTATACAAAGAAGTCCTGAGGTGCAGAGAGGTTCTGTGACCTGCTCAGGACCACCACACCAACTATTCTAGGGATGAGAAACAGCCTTCATCATGCAAAAGCTGGTTGGGAATATTGACTCAGGAATTCAGTATCCTGGGTTTGAGGCCCAGCTCATTCCCCATCTGTCTGTGTGATTTCAGCAAGACATTCCAGTTTTGTGTACCTCGTCTCTCTCCTCCTCCCTTGAAGAAGGATGCCTCTAATATTTTGTGATTCTATGCAATTCATAAGAAAGGATTTTCTCCATATTTTGCAAAGGAGAAGGCTGACATTCATAACACACGAACACTTTAGGAGGGCAATATAGGGATTTAAACTTAGGACTTTGCCCTTGCTAGGCAGACATTTTACTATTTGTGCTATGTTGCCAGCCTTTTTGCTCTAAGTATTGTTGAGATAAGGTCTTGATTTTTTCCCCCCTGGCCAGCCTGGACCTCAATCTTCCTATTTATATTTTCCATAATAGTTATAATAACAGGCCTGCATAACCATGCCCAGCCATTGGTTGAGATGAGATCTCATGAACTTTTGGGGACCATGATCTTCACAATGGCACATGTGAAGGGCACAGGGAGGGAAGGGCATTCTAAACACGGAGAATGGCAAGAAGATAAAGGCAAGAAGAAAAGAGCCATGTACTGACAGGAAGTCTTGTGTGCTTGCCTGTTGCTATGTAGGATGCAGGGGGAAGAACAGAGAAGGAGCATACTGAAAGACAGCTTAGAAGAGACACTTGTGGTTTTCAAAAAGGAGTTATTTAGTCTCTTATGAGGACAATCTATGGACATATCTTTGTCCTTACTGGCAGGAATGCTGCTAAAAATCTGACAATGCATAGAACGGCCCTAGACAATGAAGAATTGACTACACCAAAGCATCAATTAGCACTAAGGTTGAAAATTCCTTCAACAAGCATAGAAGATCTCTGATGGTGTCATGGAGGCTGCATTGTGGTTGATGGGAGGAGAGATTGGAGGCAGGAGATTCTGAAAGACCAGAAAAAAAGGTGATGAATATTTCAGCTGACAGAGTTAAGGGAATGTTGATGCTGTGGAAGTGATGGATGGAAGAATATGGCTTCCTCATCAATTGCACCACCACCACCAAGCTTCGAGTTGGTTTTTAAAGTGTCTTCTTTCTTCTCTTTCCCATTCACTTACTCAGTTGTTCTAAGAGCAAGAGATGATAGGCAATTTAGGAGTGCACATAATCTCCAAGAGCCTCCCCTGGCCCATGCCGAGTGGGCTCACTTTTCAAGAGGCTCCATTTCAGAAGGAAGAGAAGGTCTGGAGCCAGCAATGTGATCTGATCGTCTTTTGTAATTATTAGTTAAAAGATTTCCTAGCATAACGTTTTCCAGTAGAAGATTGCAGGTTCTGTAAGCACCAAGTGTGTGGCTCCAATCCTTTGCTGTGATTCTCAGAGTACAGCACAGTACTTGACACAGAGTAGATGCTGGAAACAATGTGCTGGGGTGAGTGAAAGCCTTTTCCTTGGCTTCATGGCTTAGGCTGGTGGGATATCATACACTTGATGGGAGAACGCTGGAGCTGTCTCTTCTCTGAGACCCAGAGAGCAATCTGGACCCGACTTCCAGAGAATGAGAACAAAGGATTTCTGCAAGATCATATTCTTTTTGAAAGGCAGAGAGAACTAGGACCCCCATATCCCAACTCCCCATTGTTCTTTCTGCTAGTGCCTTGTGTCTACTGTAGGTGTTGGACTAGCACAGTTAAAGACAAGATGATTCCCTGGGCTGAAGGACAATCTAGGTGTCAGCTTTAGCTCCCATTAGTATCCCCAGCAATGGGAACAGACCCACGATCCCACAAGCAAGAAAGGCGATGAGGAGAAACAGTAGACAGAGGGCCAATCAAAAAGGACCTGAGTACTGTGATGTCCCACCCACTTCTGTATGTACCTCTCTTAGAGATCCCTTTCACAGCTTCCCTCTGTGTGGCCCATGCGGCCACCTGAAAAACTGAGGGCTAGTGAGGAAAGGGAAGTCAAGGAACTACCTCCCCACATTATATACCTCCTCATTAGAAACTTACCAGCACCCCATGTTATTAGACAAAGAAGCTTGGAGATGAGGGGAGCAGAAATGGAAGGAAAGAAAAACCTCCCTAAATAGCAGTGATATGAACTTTTGGGCACCATGGCCAAGTGTACGCAAGTGCTCAGAAGAAGTCTACTCACTGTTTTTTGGTGCAAGGTATAACATAGAGGAGTCACTTTGAGAATGCACAAACCCCTTTATCTCAGAGACCCAGGGCAGCCATCTGGCCCTGAGAATGCCAAGAGCCTCTGCAAGGTCAAATGCCCCATTGAGAGGCAAAGAGAAGACCAGGACCCATTTGTCTTTACTCCTTGATGTTCTTTCTGCCAGGGGTTTGATCTTGTCTAGATGATAGATCAGCATTGATAAAGGCAGCTCAGATTTAGGGTGCCTTCCATCCACTGTCCCTTGCCTAGCTATCTAGAACCCTAGGACTATCTGAAACAAAGCATCCTCCTTCTCACTGGTATGTGGGTCTTCCAGAATCTTCGATCACCCATGTCCAAGGCTATTTTGCAATATCTGCATCAAAGGAAGCCAGACTACAAATTCTTTCTACTGACTGAGACCAGATGCCAAAACCCACAGTTCAAATCCAGTCGAATTCTTACTGCGTGTTGTTTTTCAGCTAAGTTATTTAACTTCTTTAGGCCTCTATTGATAGATTAAAATGGCAAGACAGAACTCAGAAAGTTCTCATCCAATTAAATTAAACCGAACGGAATAATGTATAGAGGGAAAAAACCATTTTATGCGCTTAACACAGTATGGAGAGTCAGAAAAAGCTTCTGCTGATTGAATGAGTGCACTAATCAATGTGAACACCTGACCTTTAGAAACACCATGAGAGACCCTCTCCAATCCCTGGCTTCCTGCTTGGTTGTTCTTCATGGCCTGGAGAGGCTGGCTTGCCTCTGGCTCCCTAGAGAGGACCATGAGTATTTTTATCAATATATTCATTCTGGCTCCCTCTCTCTCTCTCTCTCTCTCTCTCTCTCTCTCTCTCTCTCTCTCTCTCTCTCTCTCTCTCTCTCTCTCTCTCTCTCTCTCTCTCTTTCTCTGGCTCTCTCTCTCTGGTTCTCTGGCTCTCTTTCTCATTCTCTCCAACTCTCACTCTCTTTGTCTCCTGGCTATGGTGGCAGCAGAGTCTTTCTGAGAAGCATACTTACAGCTTGCCCAAGAGGCCTGTGTGTCCATCTGAGTGCCCTGCCTTGAGCAAAGGTGACCTCTCTACTCATCTATGCTCATGCCAACTAGACAGCCTCATTCAAAGGGCTGGACTTGTCTGTGGGCAGCTCCATAGTGACCCACAAATGAAGAGGGTGTCACAGCCATCTGCTAAGTCTCCTTCCTCCTCACCCATCCCAGTGGCTGGCAGCAACAGCTGCCAGCTCCCTGATGCTCCTTGTCCCTCCAGCCAGTGCATGCTGGGAACAAAGGACATCCAAAATTAATCTCAGAGCTGGTTTTATTTTTTTCTAAATACTTATAGTCAAATGAGGTGTATGAAGCATTTAGTTTTGTCTGTAGAAATCATCCAATCACAGAATATTCACTGACATAATGAGTTGCTTTCCATACATGAACACTTGCAAGGAGCTCTTCCTCCTTCTTCAGGTGATAAATTCTTCCCAAAGGGCCAATGCTCTATGTCTAGGGTCCCAGAAGCCTGGGTGCATGACCTTATAGTTCCTCTCTGTTCACAAATTGCAGAGCCCCGACATTCACAGTGAACCAGATTTCCCCGGTCTGTAGTCTTGGGCCCAGGGAAGTGAGCTGGACAGGGACCCAGAAGGTACAGGTTACACAATTAAGTAGACAGACATGAAAACGGGTTGATTCACTCTGAGGTCTGGAAGGGCAGCTGAGAGCCAAGGAACACAAGGGCCACTTCACAGGAAGGGAAATCTGAGTCTTAGAAAAATTCACTTCAATCCTCTCTCTACGTATGTGGGGAACTGGTTACAGGATCCTCTGCAAAGGCCCAGATCTAAGGATGCCTAAGTCCCTGGCAGAAAGTGGCATAGCATGTGCCTAGAACAGCTTCTTACATACTTGATCTCTTGATTACTTTCCATGTCTAACACAACATAAGTGATTCTGCAGTCTTCAAGGAATAAGAACAAGGAAAAAGCCTGTCCATTGAGAACTTTCTGAGCTTTGTCTCCTCATGTGTATTCATCACATAGTGGGTACCTGTGGGTTACAGACAACCGACTGTACATGGTCTTGATGCTGCAGTCAGGATAGAATCCTGGACCACCTGCTGTCTACCCTAATGCTTCCCAAATGCTTGACGTCTATGCAAACAGGTGGGAAACTTGCCAATGTACTTCAGTCATTCAGGGAGAGACTCTGAGCTTCTGCATTTCTGACTATCTTCCAGTTGCTGGGTGGAGAAAAAAATAGATTCTATCCAACCTTGGGGATCACAGGTTCTCAGCTCCATAAGCCCCACACAACCACCTAGGGAGATCTTTAAATGCTTCCTCATTTGATAACCACCCCATTTGAACTTCTAACTATCACTTAGCACTCAGGACCAAACCAAGGGCCTTGTGCATACTAGGCAATACACACCCACCAAGTCATGATGTGTGTGTGTGTGTGTGTGTGTGTGTGTGTGTGTGTGTGTGTGTGTGTGTGCGCGCGCACGCGCGCGCGTGCCAGCATTGGTATTTGAGCTCAGAGCCTGGGTCCTGTCCTTTATGTATTTTGTTTTGTTGCTCAAAGTTGGTGCTCTACCATATGAGCCACACCTCCACTTCCAGCTTTTCGGTAGTTAGTTAAGTGTCTGACGGACTTTCCTGTCCATACTGGCTACAAACCTCAATCCTCAGAGCTCAGCCTCCTGGGTAACTAGGATTACAGGTGTGAATCACCAGTGCCTGGCCAACTCTCTATCTTTAAAAAGTCATCTACAGACAGAACATAGGCATGGTCATTTCCATTGTCTTCTTTAAACTGAATGTCAGAAGTTGAGCCCAATTCTAAAACATCCCCAAAACTCAGCCAGCTGGATATAGCCTTGATGTCTTTGAGCTGAGGCTCTTGATGATTCCTCCCTCTTGGTGGTCTGCCTTTGCTGAGTTTCCCTGCCTTTCCACTCTGCCTTTCCCCACTGCAACGTTTTAATCCCATTGATTGGGTGCCTGTGCTGTCTTCCTGTCTTCCCCAGCCCCTGAGCAGCAGGCAGACAACACTTCCCCAGGGTTATTGATTCCCAGGGAACTCAAAAGGTGACGATTTCTCTCTTAATTAAGACTTTTGTGACAAGCCACAAGTATTGGACCAATTAATCAGCTCCCAGAAGACAGGGTAGGAAGCCGGAGGGAGGACACACGAAATGGTTTCTAATAGTCAAAGGGGCTGCAGTGTGTGGCTAGATGTGGCCTAGACAGAGCAACGCAGCCCGACTTGTCTATCTCTTCCTTTTTTATTTGTCTTCTTTGAGTTGACTACATGGTAACACCTTCTAAACACTCTCTACCTAAGCATTATTCTCCATGTAGCTCACCCTCCCCCCCCCCTCACCATTATCTGTCATCAGAGACAAGACACAAAGGTAATAGGAGTCTCCAATTCATGCTTTTTTCTTCCTTTTGTTCTCTGGGGAAATTATGTCGAACATCTTTTTTTTTTTTAATTGACTTATTTATAAACGTAGAAAATGAATTGCTAAAAGGTTTGTGTTGGAGCTACTCCGATGCTATTGCTGACACTCTGGCTGGAGGGCCGATTCTGGGGGCCCAGTGGGGTGTTAATTAAATGGACTGGCCTTCCTTTCCCTTTGGGAAGGCCAGCTGGTTTGTCCCCATCCACCCACTCAGCTTTGTCCTGATTTAAAATAGAAAGTACAAGGAGCTACATTAGTTGCTTCCTGCCTCCTCTGTCCTACAAGATCATGGAAGGGCCTGAGACACACAAGACACACACACACACACACACACACACACATACACACACACACACACACACACACACACACTGCCAGTTTGAATCACCTCTGCCACCACCTAGTTATTTTCACCAACTTGAGCACTCTGCTCTGCTGCTCTGCCCTGGCTTTCAGGCCAGGACTCATTGGATTTCTACTTTGTCATCTACAGAGCTGGCTTTTGGTAAGATTGGCTCTGGCTTCTTCTAAAGCTTAAAAGCTTTAGAAGTTGTGCAGCCCTTGGAAAAGTTCAGGTCCTTGATTCTGGCCATCCAAAAAATCACACGAGAAACTCTCCTTGGATCTGTCCTTGACATTGTTCACTCCTCTGCTAGAGAATGAGACCCCTTAGCTAGGTCTTTATTACAGGCTCATGCCTGTAATCCTAGCGCTCAGGGTCTGAGGATCATGGTTCAAAGCCAACCTGGGCTTAGGAAAATCCATGAGATTCTTATCTCTGATAAACTACTCTGAAATAGCTGGAAGGGATACTGTCGCTCAAATGGTAGCTTTGAGCAAAAGAAGCTCAGGAACGTACCCAGGCCCTGAGTTCAAGCCCTAGGACCAGCAAAAAATAAAAAATAAAATAAAAGAGAGAGCCTTGTTTCCTCCCTGCCCTGGTCACTCCATACAGCTAGATCCTAGAGGTTGTACAGAGGTGTGGGCCTGCCCTCTTGTACAGGAGGTGGGTGTAATCCCTGGTCAGCAAGACCCTGAGCCAGCCTGGCATCAGCCCTGAAACACAAGTGTCAATTGTCTAGATGACACTCAGAGACAGTGGGTCTCCATTATGCATAAGCTCCACACATTAGAGTCCAGCATGAGAAACCTGTCCATGTTTTGATTGGGGAGCAGATGTGTGTCTACACATCTGTCCTGGACACACACTCTGACCTTTCGAGGAGACTGTCCTGGGACTGTTGCCAGTGGGCAAGCTGGATTTTTATGGGGAGAAGAAGGGCAGCCTATGTTAATCTCGACTTCCTACCTCAGGGTACACTGGGTCAGACCCCTGTCCACTGCTCCCATCAGACCCTCACACAGCAGGAGTAAGAGTTCTCTGTCTTGAGGATACTCCAATTCCTGCCTTCACTGCACAGCTACCCTGTGTTGGCACAGAATCAATATGGAATATAGGAGAGACAGTGGAACAAAAGCCCCACAGGAAAAGTGAATAGCTGGGTGTGATAGACCCAGAGCAATAGGATGAGTAGGAGCAAGACTCAGAGCCCAACTTAACAGAGTCATAGAAGCTGAGCTGAAATAATTTCTCATTCCACCAATGAGAAAACAGAAGGCCACACAAGTAAATGACTTGCTCAAAATCAAATAACCAGAAGGGGACAGTTCCACTTTGAAATTCTACCAAGGTCTGAACTACTGCCAAACGGGTGCTTCTAAAAGACACTTCATTGCCAGGCACCGGTGGCTCTCACTTGTAATCCTAGCTGCTCAGGAGGCTGAGAACTGGGGATTGCGGTGCAAAAAGCCAGCCTGGGCAGGAATGTCTGTGAACCACCAGAAAACCACAAGTGTCACTGTGGCTCAAAGTGGTAGAATGCTAGCCTTAAGTATAAAAGCTCAGGGAGAGTACCCAGACCCCAAGCTCAAACCCCACGATTGACGACAATAATAACAACAAAAAAGATAACTTGAGATCTCCCTTTGGTGGGCCCCCCTCTATTGGGGTAGGGGTGGGGGGGGGGTAGGAGGAGCAGGTGGGCCTTCACTGTTAGGTCATGCCTTAACAATGAGACCAGCTTTCTGAGAGGAAGCCTGTGGCTCTGTGAATTCCCCTTCAGGAGAGGAGAAGATCCACTTACCCCTAATCCAGGACTTGGATTGGGTGCCACAGAAACCTACATGGTCATCTTAGGGGCCCAGAGTAGAGGCCTCAGCAGAAGGCAGCTAGCAGGAAGATAATAACAGGCAAGTGGCTCATGTCACCATGTTGCCCATTGTTGACTCTGTTTAAAAGGACCTTGTCCATGGTCAGCCTAGGATCCAGCCTAGCCAGCCAGCCTCACTCTTTCCTGATTCCTGTCCCAGCAAAGGGTCCCAGAGCCCTGCCATAATCCCACTGCCAGTGATGGAAGGAAGCACTCCCTGCATACATAGGCTAAATGATGGGAGCAGGTGCTTCCAGCCTATCCAGTGAGGAGCAAGGATGAGACTCCAGTTCTGTGAAGCTGAGTAATGAACTGCTAAAGGGAGATTACGGGACTTGGCATAGGAAAGCTGGGACCCAGCACCCCCGCCTCACACCTCCCAGCAATGCCATTCATAGGCAATGCGTATGATTTCCCGAGTGATGCCCTTCTTCCCAGTGCTCTAATCTCCCTCTATTATAGCAAGAGTGAACTAGAAGATTCTGGAAAACTCCCCTCAACCCCAGCCCTGCCCATTTCTGCTACTCTTTAGCATATTCTCTTGGGAATCCTGCTTTGCTGTGTAATTCCATGCCTGTCCCCTGGGAGAAGCTGATTGATTGGACTTGTGGCTTTTCTTCCCCCGCCCCCCCCCCCCCCACTCCAGAATGCTGGAGGTGAAGAAAGATGGATAGGGACTTCTTTTTCTAAGCCCTAACAGAACTGGGCAACCCTAGCCATGCAGTAGCCATGGCTCCTGCTCCCCATGCAGGAACACATTCATTGTTAACAAGCATAGCTTTGAGGGGCAGGACTAGGTATCCAGAATCTACCTCATGTGACCCACTGCCCCACACAATGTGCAAGAATTCTTTCAACTCCAAACAATTTCCATTTTTAAGAGGTGTGGGGCTATGCACCGGTGGCTCACTCCTGTAATCCTAGCTACTCAGGGTGGCTAAGATCTGAGGATAGGAGGTTCAAAGCCAGCCCAGGCATAAAGGTCCCCATGTTATTCTTATCTCCAATTAACCACTCAAAACCTAGAAGTGGCACTGTGGCTCAAGGTGGCAAAGCACTAGCCTTGAGCAAGAGTTCAGGGACAGCACCCCAGCCCTAAATTCATGCCCCACCACTGACAGAAAGGAAAACAAAAAGAGTTGTGGGGACCTTGCTTGCCAGGTGGTCTGGCCTTTATTCTCAGCTTTCTACCAGGGAGATAGTGTTTTCTGACACAGCCCAGACCCATGTCCCCAGACTCAGGCTGCAGCTGAACCACACCACTGTGTTGAAATTATTGAATCCCAACTCCCTCGTTTATACCATGCCTGCCTTCCTGGCGACACCTGGCCCCCAGTAAACACTGGAAGTTCCAGCTGTCTCTATGAAATTAGAATTATTCGGGCTGCCAGGATCCGCATGTCAATATCAGTGTCTTATCTTCCACACTCTCTTATTTCAAGGAGAAGTTTCTGCTCCTCAAAAAGAGCTTGTCAACATTCCAATATTCACAACCCAAAGGGGTGTGTGTGTGTGTGTGTGTGTGTGTGTGTGTGTGTGTGTGTGTGTGTGTGTGTGTGTGTGTGTGTGTCTATATGCATATATGTGTGTATGTCTGCATGCCATCGGCTGCCCTCTAGTGGCTTCTTGCAAAACTGTTGCTCCTGACAGGTGGGCTGGCTCCATCCTGAACACTGGACCCAGTAGGAGCATGCTAATAAACACACCTGCCCAGGTAGTCACTGACAGATGTCACTCCTTGAGAAAATACTAGAGCATATGCATCTACTCCTTAGAGAGTGTTCACTGAGACTGTTCTCCTGGTTGGACTAGCAGCTATATGAGGGTAATTTCAGCTCCTTCCCTCCCTCCTAGTCTTGCTGTCTCATGATTTTAACCAGCTCTTTATGCTTAGTCAGGGGGTAGTGAAGGTTCAGCCCATAGGCCATATAAGGCCCATGAAATTATTTGGTAGATAACAGGCCAGACATATGCTTATCATATGCTTCTGGATGATAATCCAGGGCTGACTGCCTCTACTAATAATTTTTGTATGGCCTGTGAATGATGCTATCAACATTTAAATGTCCTTTGGCAAAGAGAGAGAGAGAGAGAAAGAGAGAGAGAGAGAGAGAGAGAGAGAGAGAGAGAGAGAGAGAGAGAGAGGGGGAGGGAGAGGGAGGGAGGGAGGGAGAGGGAGGGAGGGAGAGAAAGGTTGCCCACTCTTATATGGACCAGCAGTATTGATAAATATAGCATAATTACCCTGAAGCTACAATATATTTGTGAGTAACCATCCCTTGAAATCTACCAGCCCAAGACAAAAATGCAACCATCCAGCTTTCCCTCTACAAAGACGCCCTCTGCAGCCCGGCTTCTAATCAGCCCTGAAGTGGTGAGGACCTAACAGTAATTAACCCAGGAATGTTTACACTACTTGTTTCTCAGATTCCTGGGCCGTGCTGAACGGTAATGAAAATTGTTTTCTCTCTGAAGCATAAAACCATTCTGCAATCACCCGGTGTGTTCCCAGATGTGCTGATTAGTTGTGGCCCAGAATGTCAGAATGACCAAGACCCAGGCTTTGCTCTTAGACAGTTGGAGAGTTTCTTGCTCTCTCTGGATCACCATGACCTGTGTCAGTGGCCTGAAGTGGACGAAGCTTGACAGATGGTCTGGGCATGAAGATCTGGTCTGGCCAGATGGCCCCCAGTAGCCCAGCTGGACTCTTAGATTCTGGTCTTCCCTCCTTAAAGAAATAGTTGAACCAAGGCCTTTCCAGAATAGAGAGCCTACTCATAGAAACAGTCAGCTCATCAAGTGTCCACATGCAAAATGAAACACCCCCACAAGAAGGCCCTAACTGTGCCCAAATGGGTACACCACAGGGGGCAAAAATAAGGAGGAAAGAGAAGACTAAACAAGCATCCTCCAACGTTTTCCTTCACTTTCCCTAGTGCCAGTCTGCAGCTATGCATACCATAGAGGGGCCCGGAGCAAAGCCCTGGGGCTTCCCTGTATCCACTGTGCGCCCTTATGCAAGTTACTTCACCTCTCTGAGCTTTGGCTTCCTTCTCTGTAAAATGGAATGATGATTTAAAAGTTTACCTTACAGGGCCACTGTGGGGATTACGTTAATTAATGTGGGCAAAGCATTTCAGAACAGCATTAACAGAACATAGTAAGTATTCCGTGCAGGCTAGCAGCTATAACGTTGCCTATTTTATGTTGTAATGAGGCAGTAATATTGTTATTCACATCGTTTGTTATAAGATTTAATTTAGAAAATGAAGATACCACGGCTTTTAAGAAATCTGATAAGTAATGTATTAATCCAAACAACTCTATAGATGGGGAAAGTGAGGCTCTCCTCTTCCCCCTCCCCCTTGGGGAAGGAATAACTTGGAGAAGTCACACCATAGCTGAAGGTACAAAGTAATCAAGGCAGATGAGTCTGACCTCAGTGCTCAGGGTCGGGCTCCCTGTCTGACACACCCCACCACCTCTCCTAGAGAGATCAGCTGGAGTTGGCCTCAAGTTGTGTTTAGAGAGAGGTGTAGAGGCTGGGCCTCCACCAGCTTGACCTGGGTACCCCTTCCTCCATCTCTCCTTCAATTCCATCGACATTATACATCATCATCCTAAAAAAGTAAGTTCATAAACCAAGCCACTGAAGGCTCACACCTGTAATCCCAGCAGTTCCGGAGGCTGAGAGCTGAGGATAGCAATTCAAAGCCAGTCCAGGCAGACAAATCTGAGAGACTCCTATCTCTAATTGGCAAAATGACAGAAGTGAAGCTGTGGTTTAAGTGGTAGAGTTCCAGTCTTGAGACAAAAAAACTAAGCAAGAGTGCAAGGCCCTGAGTTCAAGCCCGGGTACCTGAACAAACAAACAAACAAACATTCTGGAAGTGATTGAAACTTCTGATTTACTCTCTATTATCTTCCAAGTTCCACAGGGACCTCAAGTGATATTAAGGACTCAGGACTAGGAAGGGGGCATCAATCATACTCTTCTCCAAAAAATAAAAAGCACCAAGCCAGAATAAAACCCACTCCTTGCAATGTGTTCCTGCAGGTGAGAAAGGTTGGCACATGTTGGTAGTTCAAAAGCATGTTGACTAGAGACTGGGCCAGAACCAGAGGCCCTGCCTGGACCCCCAGGCCAGCCTTTCACCTCCAACCTCCAGCCTTTGGCCTGAAATGACCCCCACAAACTCTTCCCCACTGCACAGGGTAGGTCTCTGGGACCCACAGAGAAGGCCATGTTTTGTGTTTAAAAAGTTGGAGGCCTCTGGTTGGTCTGTCTGCCCTTGCTGATGTGTTTGATCACCTTAGAAGCAGATGCTGCTACTCCAGTCAAGCCTTCAAACTCCACAGCCCCTGCTGGCATCTTTGCTGCAACCTCAGGAGAAAACCAGGCGAATGGTACATCCTGCTGAGCAGCTCCAGCTCCCCACCCACTGAAACCACAGAGTAATAGATGTTTATTGTTTCAAGCTGCTAAGATGCAGGGCTGATTTATTATGCAGCAGTGGTAACTAATACCCACGCCGAGGGCGGGAGGAGCAGTCAAGTCCAGGAGCACAGGGAGACTGTCTAGAAGGAAGGAGGGGCTCCATTAGGAGGCTAAGAAAGAAGAGATACAGTGTCCTTAGATCTCTGTGTCCTCCACAAGCTCTAATGGAGAGCCAGGGTTGTGTCGGAGCACCCAAAGATGAAAGACTGGATCCAGCCCTAGAGCAACACATTGTTTAGTGAGAGACAGATTAGGAAACAAGAAATCAAACCTAGAGTAATAAGAAATCATCCAACACCTAGTGCAAGCAAGGGGAAAGCACAATGGCTCTGGATCTATTTATGTGCGCTCAAAGGGGATGAAAATAAAGCCATATTTCTGGCATGGGAGCCCAACTCTTTCTCAGTCACTGTCAACAGCTGCTATATTGCTGGACTTATTTGGAGCTGCCCATTCAGTGTCCCGGTGTCCAGGGTCTACTCTAGACCATTGAAATCAGCATCTCTGAGGAAAGGCCTGGATGTCAGCATTTAGGTCTTTCAAAGAGATTGAAATGTTGGCCGTCAGGTTGAGCACCATTGCTTGAATGGAGGAAACAACAGCAATCCACACCTACATGTACACACACACACACACACACACACACACACACACACACACACCTGTGTTGTTAATAACTTGGGCCATTTCCAAGTGAGTGATGTAAACTCCAGTGCCAGGTGCATGAAGAGGAGAGACACTGTTGGGAAATGGGGAGGTCTCAGATGCGTCTTCCTGCACAGCTCTGGCTCCTCCCAGAGGAACTGTGCTAGATGCTCTGAAGAGGGCAGAGGGCAGGACCAAATCAGCAAGACAGGTCTCAGGAGTGCAGGCTGGGCTGGTTTAAACCTCAGGATTGGTCCTGGGAGCCATGGTCAGAACAAGGCCTATAGCCCCAATGAAGGAAGGTAGAAGAAGCTGAGAGTCAGGAGAGGCCTGAAGTTAGAAAGAGGTCATGGAAAGTGAAGGGTGGTTGCTGGTCCATTATACTAAGTGAAGTAAGCCAGACCCAAAGATAAATAGACTATATGGTTTCCCTCATTTATAATAATTAGAATGTGCCTATAAAGCTAACCCAATGGAGAATAAAATACAAATAATTACACCAGGATATGATTAATTAGACAGCAATCTAAACATTCACACTGTGAGAACAAAGGAGAATATTCTTAAGAGAGGATTGCAAGGCTCAATAGCTATGTGCATGTGATCCTACAAAATGATGTTTATCAAAAGGAACTCCAAGAAGGGGCTGGGAAGGTGGCTCAGTGGTAGAGTTCTTGCCTTGCATGCATGAGGCCCTGGGTTCAATTCCTCAGCACCACATAAGCAGAAAAAGCCAGAAGCGGTGTTGTAGCTCAAGTGGTAGAACGCTAGCCTTGAGCTGAAGAGCTGAGGGACAGCGCCCAGGCCCAGAGGTCAGGCCCCTTGACTGACCAAAAAAAAAAGAACTCCAAGAAATGAAAGTAAGAAAGTTTTTTTTTTCTGTACTGTTTATGGTTCTTTTTAAAACCTTTTTTTCTTCTTTCCTTTTTTCTTTTGTTTATTCCCTTCTGTCTCTGATTTTGATTTGTATACACTTTGTCTTGTATACAAGTTTATCTGATTTGGGGAGGGGGAGGGGAAACAGAAATGGTGGGACAAAGGGTAAACCAATTCAGCAGTGAAATCTCCTAGATACTATGTTGAAAATGAGCTATTCAACTTGGGGTAGGGGAGAGAAGCCAGGAGGAAAAAACTGGGAAAGAATGAGAGAGGGGGTGACACAGTTCAAAAGGAAATATACTCATTACCTAACATAAGTGACTGCAACCCTTCTGTTTATCACTTTCACAACAGAATTTTAAAATCTAAAAAAAAAGAAGAAAAAGAAAGTAAAGAGTAGGAGGTAGGACAAAAAAGCCCTTGGGTGCTACATACTAAAACACTATACTGTTTCTTCAAGTATTCCCATGAAAACCTGAGCATTTTTCGCTCCACTTTGTGGATGAGAAAATAGGGTTAAAAATGAAATATAAATCAGGCACCAGTGGCTCATGCCTGTCATCCTAGCTACTTAGGAGCCTGAGATTTGAGGACTATGGTTAAAAACCAACCCTGGCAGAAAAGTCCAAGAGCTTCTTAACTCCAATTAAACATTAAAAATCTGGAAGTAGGGGTGTGGTTCAAGGGGTAGAGCATCGGCCTTGAACAAAAAGGCCAAGTGAGAGGAAAAGATCCTGAGTTTGAGACCCAATCTCCAGCATACACACACATGAACATGCACACGCATGTGCACGCACGCGCGAGCACACACACACACACACACACACACACACACACACACACACACACGAGGTTCTGGAGTTCTCACTAGGCTTTGAGCTTCCACAGCTGCTCCAGGATCTCCTACTGGTGTCTCAGAACAACCTGCCACCTGAAACTTCTACAGAAGGACTGAAACCAGCCAAGGCTGGTTGAGAGAAAATTAGCTGGAGTGACGGTGCACGTGTACTTCTGATAAGAATCTGGAGGGATTGGGAACAAGAGATGCCCTCTTTTCTCACTCTGTCTCCACACACAATACTGTGGGAAGAGCTACAGAGCAACTTCTCATCTCTGTTTGCCTCCTGCCTTGTCTCCTTCCATAGCTTGTTGCCTTCCATCAAGTGCCAGCTAGGCAGCCATGATTCCTTGACACACTCATTCCTTCATTCACTTTCATTTTATACTGAATAGTCACTGACATTATGATGTGCTGGTCACATATCCATGCCCGTAGTAAAAGCAATGAGCATGATGGCACATGTGTATAGTCCAAGATACACAGGAGGTGATGGTAGGAGGATCGAGGTCCAGACTGCCATGGGGGAAAATCCCAAGACCTCTTCCTGAAAAGCAAAAAACAAAAGAACTGGGATGTTACTCCAGCTGAACTAGTGTGAGGCTCTGAATTCAAACTTCGGTACCATTAAAATAGAAGAAGAAAATTGGAAAGAAGGAAGGAAGGAAAAGTGAATGGACAAAGGATGAAAGCACAGGAGGCAGACAGGAAGGAAGGAAGGAAGGAAGGAAGGAAGGAAGGAAGGAAGGAAGGAAGGAAGGAAGGAAGGAAGGGAGGGAGGAAGGGAGGGAGGGAGGGAAGGAAGGAGGGAGGGAGGGAGGGAGGGAGGAAGGAAGGAGTATGACTTCCAAGGCTGTAGTGCTAGAGGTTGACCCAGAGGTCACAAAGGAAGAAAGAAAGAAGTCTAGGAGAAAAGACAGCACATGCTCCTTCCAGGGAGGGAAAACATGGATTCTTCAACCAGCAAACAAGCCAGTGGTTCAGCAAGCCACTGGAACTACAGATGAGGGAAGAAGAGGAGCATCCTCCTCCCTCTCCACCAGGGTAAGCATGATAGCTTTCCCAAGACCTATTTTGGCTTTAGAAGTCCAGTTCCCAGAAGTACAGTCATAAAACTCATTAAATGATCTATTGTAATACTATGAGATCCTGGTCAAAACAAAAAAGGTTCATGATTCTTGGGCATTAGATAAATGCCCCCCTTCCAGAAAGATCAATAATGGCAGGATAGACATCCAAGGGGATCGGGGAAGGGCTCCCGGATTCTCAGGCTGTCTTGTCAACTTCCTGTCCAAACTCAGTGCTTCCTCCGTAAGGTCCCCTGCTCCTCTATGGCCCCTAATTACTCCCATACTCTATCACACTTCTCAAATGAGGATTGAGATATGGGTGGTGGGAGATGGAAGAAGACAGGACAGGTGGAGATCATGCCCTTCCATGGCTTTAATTCCAGTTTTCCTAGTGCAGGGAAATTCTCCCTTGGAACTCAGTTCTCTCCTCTGGAAATTCTGACTGAGGAGTTATGGAACATTCTTCCCTGAGGTGTGCCAAGAGGAGCAAGGAGCTGGAGAAAGTAGAGCTTGTCTCTAGTGGAAATTTGATATCCATCACGGGGCCTCTGGATCTCACGTGTGAAGCATCCACTGTGTGTGCAGTTCAGTACCATCTACTCCTGTTTGCTGTCCCCAGTACCAGCAGTCAATGCTGGTTCCCTCCCTTCTTCTGTGATGATCACTAATGTGTCCCCCGAGAACCGGGCAGACTTATTCTAGCCCCATCTCTTCTGGAATGAAAGGAATGAGGACCTTCACCTAGGTATCCTGAGTAGGACAGGACTCCAGCACAGTTGAGAGCGAGTCAGCTGGGAAGATGGCTCCTTTGGGCTTGGCAAACATAATGGAGGGGACCTATTGGGGAAAGCATCATTCTGGGTCATAGCCTGGAAAGCAGGCAGGACCCTAATCCTAAATCATCTGGGAGTCCTGTTCTCCTTCCTCCTTCCACTTCCTGCTGACCCAAACCAGTGACGAAGGTCAGACCAAAATGCTTGCTTTCACTGGTACCAGACGGAAATGGGCTTTAACTGCTACTATCTCCTCCTCCAACTAACTTCAATACTTTGCCTCCAGGCAGCAATACTGATACAGACCTCATTGATGAAATTGTGAGAGAGGGAGGAAATAAAAAACCCTAAAAGTCTTAGCTACCTTGGAACTAAGACATACTTTCTTAAATATGTTTTGTTTGATGAAGAAATAATTAAAAAGAAAAACAGAAATGGTATGCTATCCAGAAAATAATGGTTTGGCTAATTGGTTGATTATATAGATATAGATATAGATAGGTAGATATAGATAGATAGATAGACAGACAGACAGACATATAGATAACTGAGTGCATGCCTGGAGGCAGAGCTGTTTCCTAGCTCCAGGCTCCAGGTTAATTTCACAGTATTACAAACTTAAAAATAAAGAGAAGAGTGGAATTTTCCCTTAACCTCACAAGAACAATACCTACTATTTAGCTAAACTCTTCATTTTGCACAGGAGGCAGCAACACAGCAATGTAAACAAGCACGTGTTCCCTTCTCACTCAATAGTAAGGCTGGAGGAGAAGCCAAACCCAGCTCCTCCCCAGCCTCAATACCCACCATTCCTTAGCCACTCCACAAGCTCCTAGAGTAAGGACTCTATTCAGCCTGCAGATACTCAGAACTGAGATATTCCATTGCTATGCATAGCTGACAATCCTAATTCTGGTCCCCAGGAGCAGGTCCCCTAGGCAGCTTCACCTTAAATCTTCTCTCCGTGGGAGCCTGACTCACCAGCCTGGCAAGGTACTTTTCTTCCCTGATGGATGATAAACACGTTTACAGCAGGCACTCAGCCCGCCAGCCAGTTCTGATTTGTCTGCTAATTGGAGCCAGGGCAGGGTTGGCATGATGCCGTCTTCCAGTCACTTAGCAAGCAGGGTGGGAGGGGAAGGGCATAGAACTTGGACTCCTAGGAACCAGGTGCAGGGTCTACAGCTTAGAAGCCCCATTGACCTTGAAGAAAAAAAGTCATTCATTCCAAGTCTCCAAGCCTTGATTTACTCATCTGCCAAGTGGGAATCACGAGACCTGTTTCAAACATTTTGCCAACATCTTCAGTCAGAATAAGAAAGACAATCTAAGGCAGGTAAAATCAGATGCCTTGACTTGGAATCAGTTTGATTCCTTCCTTATTTTCCTTCCTTCCTTCCTTCCTTCCTCTTTCTTTCTTTTTTTTTTTGGGGGGGGGTCCGGTCTGGGCCTGGGCGCTGTCCCTCAGCTCTTCAGCTCAAGGCTAGCGCTCTACCACTTGAGCCACAGCGCCACTTCCGGCTTTTGCTTTTCTGCTTATGTGGTGCTGAGGAATCGAACCCAGGGCCTCAAGCATGCAAGACAAGCGCTCTACCACTGAGCCACCTTCCCAGCCCCTTCCTTCCTCTTTCTTTCTTTCTTTCTTCCTTCCTTCCTTCCTTTCTTTCTTCTTTCTTCTTTCTTTCTTTCACTCTCTCTCTCTTTCTTCCTTTCTTCCTTTCTGTATTTTTTTTGGTACTAGGTTTTCAACTCAGGGCCTGGTTGTTGCACTTTAGCTCTTTTATCAAGGCTGGCACTCTACCACTTGAGCCACAGCTCTACTTTAGTCTTTTTTTGTTTGCTGGTTAATTGGAGATGAGAATCTCACAGACTTTTCTGCTTGGGTTGCCTGACTTCCAACCTCGATCCTCAGATCTTGGCCTCCTGAGTAGTGAGTAGCTAACATCACAGGTGTGAATCTAGGCTTAAAATCTTTAGAGGTCCTCATCATACACAAGCAAAAAACCCAAAGTCAATTGCAGGCAAGCTGTCTTCACCACCCTCATTCAGTGTGACCTGACTGCCCTCTTTCTCCATAGGAATAGCTGGCAGTGACTTAACACTTACTCTCTGCTGGGTATCGGTCTCAGTACTGGTTACTTATTAACTCATGGATTTCTCTCTATAAGCTTTCCTCCTTGACCACGTAAAAGCAAGTTCAGGAATTTTAAAGAATTGGCCTAAACCATCACAAGTGCAGAGAGTTGAGAACTGAAACAACTCTGATACAGGTTGTGGTTCCAACTTTCCACCTGGCTTCTCAGGTATTCTTCTCAAACTGGGCACTGCTTTTGTTGTCTTCTTCCCTTTGCATCCCTGCCTGTCTCTCCTGCTTGAGAGGCAGTTGCTAGGTAATCTCCGGATAGAGGTCCAATATCTGGCTATCCCCAGGCTCCACCCAGACACTATTCCCTCCCCCCTTCTCCCTCCCTCCCTTCATCTGTCCCTGCCTGCCTCCTCCTTCTGTTAATACCCCCCCACACTCTCCTCTCCCTCTTCTGTAGTCTCTGTCAGCCACTGGAGACAACCCCTGTCACATCTTACCCTCGTTCTCCAGCATTAGGACAAGCAGGAAGCTGTCTGTGTGAGTTCACTGTCTGATCTGTGATTACAGTCAGACTCTCTTATCCTGGAAGCTCCCTGCAAGGAGTAGGGTCTTCTTTTCTTCATCCTGCGATCCCTGGCCCTCATTTACACATGTGTCAATGCCCTGCAGATGTGGGTCAGAGGGGATGCAAGATGGGAAAGAAAGGGAGGAAGGGAAAGCAAGAAAGAAGAGGCAGGACTGAGGGGAGAAGAGAGGAAAGAAGCAAAAAGGAAGGAAGGAAGAACCAGCTTGGAAGTGTATCTACTTACATGGTGTGAGAGGGCCAGCCAACTACGATCTTCTAATTTGAGGTCATATCTGTACTATGGCTTTCTTTTGTATAATCTCAGAAATAAAAATCATTTTCAAGTTTTTTTTAAAGGATTACCAAAAGAAAAAAAGAAGAAAGAAGAGGGAACTAAAGGATAAACGACAGAGACTTTCTCAAAGCCTAAAAAGCCTCAAAGCCTTTTGTGTTGCGACTGGCTGGCCTTCTATAGAAAAAGTTTGCTGATCTTGGCACAGGAGGATGCTGGGTCCAAAGAGAAGGAAGTTTAAGACTAGGGAGGAGAGCACCAAGTGTCAGCCTTGGAAACTTAAACCAATCAGATGAGATTAGTCATTTCCCCTGGATGCTAAGCACCAGAGTGACGATTTATCGGTGTGCTGAAGATAAATAAGGCTAGGCTGGGGCTGCCCCGCTCCAGTAAAGATTTATGGGACCCTCTCCAGAAAGAAGGCATACATTGAAAAAAACAGCTAATGGAAGAGAAATGGAAATCCCGCCCGCCTGTCTCGAGCCATATTGGGAAGACTACGTGCCAGAAGAATGCAGTGAGTTTTAGGAATGGGACTCCAGCCTATAGAGAAAGCAGTCATGAGTTCCAGGCTCCTGGACTCTCAGGGCCAATGAGCACCACAGGTCCAGTCCTGAGCAGTCTGTTCATGAAGCTCCCATCTCCAACTTTGTTCTAACATCTTTTTGATGGCAACTGAGCTTTCCTCAGGAGAGACAATGCTCTTGTTGGCTGGTGTGCAGAGCATGCATGTCCCCAGCTCAGTCACCATAACCAAACGGCTGCATGCCATGTAGAGCGTGGAGTGCTCTTGAAATTTTTCACATTATCTCAGAGATGGACACCAATATCCCCATTTCATAAATGAGGAAATGGAAGGTCCCAGAGCTCAGTGAACTCATCCAAAGATACTTGTCAATTCGGTGGTAGAAACCATAAACCCCGCTATTATTTCTTCCAAAGTCCAGTGTGTTTCATGACTACACTATAGATCTTGTGCATGCACATAGACACACAAACAAGTTGGGAATTCATATTTAGTTATTAATGTCTGGGGTAGGCTCAAGAATCAGTCAGTCTCCTCTCCCCTTTGTCTTTCCTGCTGTATCTTTCTTTCTCTGTTTATCTCTTTTTCTCTGTCTGCCTGTTTCTCTCTGTGTGTGTCTCTCACAGAGTGTACACACATGACTTATCTTTGCATTCCTTTCTTCTTTTTTTTTTTTTTTTTTTTTGTCGGTCGTGGGGCTTGAACTCTGGGCCTGGGCACTGTCCCTCAGCTCTTCAGCTCAAGGCGAGCGCTCTACCACTTGAGCTACAGCGCCACTTCCGGTTTTCTGGTGGTTTATTGGAGATAGGAGTCTCACGGTCTCTCCTGCCTGGGCTGGCTTTGAACCGCGATCCTCAGATCTCAGCCTCCTGAGTAGCTAGGATTACAGGCGTGAGCCACCAGCGCCTGGCTTCCTTTCTTCTTTCTTTCTCTTCCCTTCCTTCCTTCCTTCCTTCCTTCCTTCCTTCCTTCCTTCCTTCCTTCCTTCCTTCCTTCCTTCCTTCTTTCTGTTGGTTGTGGGCCTTGAATTCAGGGCCTTTTTCAAGCTCAAGGCTAGTGCTCAACCACTTTGAGCCACAACACCACTTCCAATTTTCTGGTGATTAACTGAGTCTCATGGACATTCTTGCCCAGAGTTGGCTTTGAACCATGATCCTCAGATCTCAGCCTCCTGAGTAGCTAGGATTACAGGCGTGAGCGCCTGGCCACATGACTTATTTCTGTGTCCAGCCTCAGCTCTACCCTAAAGACTTAGACTTAGAGATGCTTCATGACTAGAAACCTGATATTCATTTCCATTTTCAACAACCCATAGGTCACATATTATTTCAGAGAAGAATGGAGAACAATCCCTTTTCCACCAAGGTAAGGGGGTAGACAAACGAATTTAAAATACAAGAGGATCACTTAGCAGTTGGCAACTCCTGGGACAGGGTGCAGCATTTAAACTGGAGGAAAAACCAAAGACATAGCAAGCAGATGAACGGCAAGGGGAGGTGTGGACTGACTCAGCATTGGTGGTTTGTCCTGAGTGAGCAGAGTGAGTTAAGAGTCTAAGCTGACCCTTTCCTAGTCCTTAACAACATTCTCCTCCTCCCAAGAGTCGCCTCTGTTCCCTTGGTCTTCGATTGTGCTCTGGCCTTTCCCCTCCAGTGTCCTGTCTCTCTGAGACTACTGGTTTTAGGCTCTACCCACCACACTGAGCTGCCTTGCATACATTCACCAAACCCAAACTTGCCAGCTGCTAGCAAATATCCTCTCCTGACAGGCCCATGCAGCCCTACCTCCTCAACCCCACCCCCCCCATCTCATTCTCTTTACTTTCCCCAGGGAGTTGCACCAAGCCATCACCCATCCCAGCTCTGACACAGCCAACTCCACCCCCTGCCGCCCTCTCCCACACACACGCCCGGCATCCTCACACAAAGCTGGAAAAGGCTAATGCGGTAGAGGCGAAGATTCTTGACAGGGAGGAACAATGGACCTGAACCAACAAGATGAAATTTCGCAGAGATAAATGTCAAGTTCTACACATCAAGCCCCAGAATCAATCACTAGGACAGGTTGGGGAGTGCTGATTTGCAGTCATGATAAGGAAACATCTAGGAGGGAGTGGCCGAATGTCGAGCTATCACCATCTCCAGCACCAGGAGACCAGGGGACAGAGACAGCAGCTGCTTACAAGGACTGACACAGTTCAAGGCGAAATCCATAGGAGAGTGTTCAACTAAAGAAAGGCAGATGGTTAGTCAGGACCATTTAAACCCCTCTCTGGTCCTCTCCCCTCCCTTCCCCTCCCTTCCCCTCCCCTCCTCTCCTCACAGGGCACTGCCCTTCATTTCTGTCCAGGAGAATAGATAGAGGTGATCGGTATGGAGAAGTAATGCTGAAAACTTGCCGGGAGAAGAATACAGAGATGGTGCTTAGAACTTAGAGCTCAGGCAACGTGAGCACCTCTGGTGGTTATTTTCCCCTTCCTCTGGTCACCTGGCTACTAGGGAAATTATCTACGGTTGAAGGGCTGGCTCCTGCTTAGAAATCTCCATTGCATTTTTTGTAACAACCAATTCTCCTTTTCCTGATGGAATTGGCATCGTGCGGGACGGGGAAGACTGGGGGCAGACAGCTGAAATATCAGGCATCTGAAATATCAACTTTTTCTGTCAAGTTCTCTCAGTCCAGAGGTCAGTGTACTGGCTTTGCTGTGAATTCTTTCATCTCTCTTCAATCGCAGGGACAGGGTGAGGAGTGCTGATTTGTAGTCCTCCTGGAATGTGGTCTGGAGAACATCTTTCAGGCTGAACCCCACACTTCACAGATGAACAAACTGTGGCCCAGAAAAGAACTGTGAAGTTGCATATGGCAGTGCACACTTATAATCCCAGCTGCCCAGGAGGTCAGGATAGGAATACTGTGATCCATATGTCTACCTGGAAACAAAGTGAAAGCAAAAGATTGGTAGGGTTGTCGGGAGTAGCTCAAATGGTAGATTTCTTCCTAGATTCGCTGAGTTTAATCTCCAGTAACCATAAGGGGATAAAAGAAAAGGAAAGAGAAGAGGGGAGAGGACTATGTCTTTATATTTTCTTTTGGTCAGTCATGGGTCTTGAACTCAGGGTCTGGCCACTGTCTCTGAGCTCTTTCACTCAAGGATAGTGCTCTACCACTTTGAGCCACAGTGCCACTTCTGGTTTTCTGGTGGTTAATTGGAGATAAGAGTCTCATAAAGTTTCCTGCCTGGATCTGCTTTGAACCATGATCCTTATATCTTAGCCTCCTAAGTAGCTAGGATTACAGGCGTGAGCCACCGATGCACCACAGTCATGTATTATTAAGGTTACAAAGCTTGGCATCAGAGCCAAGATTAGAGCCCTTTCCAAAAATTTCTTCTGATTTCATTCTTCCTAACCCAACCACTTAGGACCTCCAAGAGATGGTGAATTATTCAGACAAGGTAATAGGGAAGGAGAAACAGGAAGAGGAGGAAAAAGGGGAGTGGAAGGAGGAAGGTGAAGCAGAAGAGAAGAAGGAAGAGAGGAAAAAGCAGGAAGAGGAAGGGGAAGAAGAGAGAAGAAAGAAAAAGAAAGGAGAAGGGAGGAGGAAGAGGAAGGGGAGGCAGAGGAGAGAGGAGGAAGAGGAGGAAGAGGGGGAGGAAAGGGCAGCGGTGGAGTTCAGTAATCAACACAGGAGATGGAGAGAAGCCGGTCCTTTGGGCTCTGTTTGTCATCAACAGGTTTACCTGTCTTGCATAAGTTAAGTAAGCCAACAGTTTGGCCACTTTTCATCAGGAGCCCTACCCCTAGGCTGGCTACAGTAAATCTTGATCCACCCACTCCCAGCTGCCTGAAGAATGACACTGGACTGGCCAGGGATCAGAATTAGCTGACCCTACAAGTAGGCTGAGGCCCTGTGCTTTGATTCTCAGCAACAGCAGGCTCAGGAAGTTTTGCCTCCCATGGCCCCACTTATTTGAAGGTACTCAGATTTAAAGTCAGGGTCTTGAACTTGCCAGGCTGGCACTCTACCACTTGAGACACACCTCAGCCCTTTTCGCTTTAGTTATTGTTCTAATAAAGTCTTACGTTGTTTTCCAGGCCAGCCTAGATTGCGATCTTCTATTTGCACTTACTTCTCTTGTAGCTGGGATGACAAATGCATACCACCACACCCAGACTTTTATTGGTTGAGATGGGGTCTCCCTACCACACACAGCTTTCTGAACATAATATTGAAGGTACAAACCCCAGCAATTTTATCATGATCCTCACAATCAATCACTGTGTTCTTGTTCCCAGCCTCCTGCACACACAGCACCCCATAGGACATAGACATCAACCATTTCCATTCCCTGTGAGCTTTCCCATAAGGAACTGAGGCTTAGAAAGTCTTCCTGCCATGCTGAGCCCTAGCTAGGCCTACCTAACTCTCAGGTTTTGTTTTTTTGTTGTTGTTGTTTTTTATTTCCTTTTCTCTTTTCTTTCTTTCTTTCTTTCTTTCTTTCTTTCTTTCTTTCTTTCTTTCTTTTCTTTCTTTCTTTCTTTCTTCCTTTCTTTCTTCTTCAGGAAAACTATATTTCACCAATGTGCCTTCCTTGGGTGATAAAGTTAAGTATATAACAGCACTTCAATTTCCCATTTTCACAATGCTGATAGGAGGGACTTACTTTAGATCTACAAAAATGATAAGGGAAAGTGATGCATAGATCTCAGGCCACATGCAGCCTGAAAGGCAAAGAAATAATTAAGTCCAGTTCATTCTTTTTTTTTTTTTAAAGTGAGCACTGGGACTCTGGGGAAAAAAGAATTGATTTCATTTCATAGGAATGTAGAGTTGTTTAGTGGTGGCATGGTCAGGATTAGAACTTGCATTCCTTGGTGCTCAGGAATGTGTTGGCTACATGCTGCCATTCTACAAACACCAAAGGACCTGG
Organism: Dipodomys merriami; assembly: GCF_024711535.1. Classification (NCBI taxonomy): domain Eukaryota; kingdom Metazoa; phylum Chordata; class Mammalia; order Rodentia; family Heteromyidae; genus Dipodomys; species Dipodomys merriami. Next base: position 9,826,712 of record NW_027203270.1, read on the forward strand.
TTAAAAAAAAATCCCTGGTGACCTCTATATAGAGTTTGGAAACCATCTTTGCTCCAAGCTGATCTGGGCTATCAGGTTGCTAAGCCAGATGGGCAAGAACCACAGATGTCCCTGCAGACATTGACACCCAATGGCTTTACAGCTACCTAGATGTTCAGGGAGCCTGAGAGGGCTGCATTTCCTGGGCCACTAGAGCTCAGGCTGAGGAGATCACCTCCTTGATGTACTCCTTGGGGACAGGCAAGCCCAAAGTTTGACCCTTAAATTGCAGGATGCGAGAAACTGATCTTTAGGATAACCTTTTTTGCAAGGAAGGTGGCATGTGGAGAACACCAGGTAAAACAATGCAATAGGATCCTTTATTGCAGGATTTCGCAGAGCTTTTACTTGCTAATCTACTTGCTCTCCAAGCAAGTAAAAAGTAAACAAGATGTTTCCACTACAAATTCCCCAAATGATCAATGCTTGTTTTATTTAGCACCTCCTTGGACACTAACAAGTTTTGTTTTTGTTTTGTGGATTGTGAGGCTGAACTCAAGGTTTGGGAGCTGTACCTGAGCTGTTCCTGAACTCTTCAGCAAAAGGCTAGTGCTCTACCACCTCGAGCCACAGCTCCACTTCCAGGAGGTGGTTAGCTGGAGATAGGAGTCTCACAGACTTTCCTGCCTGGGATGGCTTTGAACCACGATCCTCGGATCTCAATCCCCCGAGTAGCTAAGATTACAGGCGTGAGCCGCCAGCACCCAGCTTACAAGTTTAAACCATGCTATTTACTTGCTGTGTAGCTTCGGGCAAGTCTGTTTCCTTCTCTGAATGTCAGTTTCTTTATGCTTAGTATATCTTTTCTGATACACTGGCATCCTGGCTCTTGAACAGCTGAAATGCGATCAATGGACAACAGCATGGAGCTATCAAGGCTGCAGCACACTGAGATGTGACCGATGATTCTATGAGTGTCTGAGATACTTTCTAGATGTTGGAAATTGTTTTCATTTAACCCACATCACATGCTTATTAACAGCTACTGAGGGCCCAGAGAATCACAGGGCTTGCAGCTCTGTGCCAGGCAAGGCCTTCACTGGGAATGCAAACCCCAGGAGGCTTTACTGGGGATTCAGTGACCACCAGTGGTCCATGCTGGTCAGGCAGCTACTTGGAGATGCTGAGACACTGAAGGCCCCTTTCCCCCTAAGGAAAAGGATTTCACAGCAACACGGAGCTGGGCAGTGGTGCTTCTGGATTTAAAATGTAAATCTCTGCTACAGTTATGGCTGAACAGTATAGTGCTTGCCTAGCAAGCCTAAGGCCCTGAGTTCAAAACTCAGTGTCACACCCGGCACCCATAGTTCTTGCCTGCAATCAATCCTAGCTATTTAGGAGGCTGAGATCCAGAGTACCACTGTCCAAGGCTCAGCCTGAGCAGGAACTCTACTAAACTCCATCTCCAGTTCACCAGCAAAAAGTTAAGTTGGGGTGTGGCTGAAATGGTAGAGTCCATCTTTTTTGTTGTTGTTGTTGTTATCATGAAGCTTGAAATCTGGGTCTGGGCACTGTCCCTGAGCTCTTCAGCTCAAGGTGAGCACTCTACCACTTGAGCCACAACACCACTTCCGGTTTTCTGTGGTTTATTGGAGATAAGCATCTCACAGACTTTCCTGCTCGAGCTGGCTTTGAACCTACATCCTCAGATCTCAGCCTCCTGAGTCACTAGGATTAGAGGTGTGAGCTACTGATGCCTGGCTAGAGTCCATCTTTTACCCCCAAGAAGTATAATGTTTCTCAAATCATATTCTAAGGAGTACTCGTTCTACAATATTCTGGGATAAAGGTGTTTTTACCATGCAGAATATCTCAGAGATGTTATCCGCCTATCCTCCTGTAAGTTTTCTATCTTCACAAGATGGTTAGCGGCTCTTAGAAATCCTACACTAGTACTTAACCTGAACGTATCCAGATTATTGGATGAGGAGAGTATTTTTTTCTGAACCCTTTCTAACAGGCCATAGCATCATTGTCTTTTGCAATGAAAACCACAACATGTTAGGCCCATCCTTAACCCTTAAGGGGCCTTCCACGTAGGTTTCCTGTCTCATAGTTGGATGGGGTCATCATGGGACCAATAAGATGCTGTGGTGCTGTGATGGGGACCAATCAAAACCTTCCCTGGGAGCTTTTGAACTTGTGGATTCTTTTTCCTTCCTACTTATTTTAGGTTTTTTTGGGTTTTTTGGTCAGGTGATGTGCAAAGAGGTTTCAGTTACATAAGTTAGGTAATGAGTATATTTCTTATCAATGTTGTTACCCCTTCCCTCAATTTTGTTGTGAGTTCTTGATTGGGACTCTTAAGGACATGAGCTCAGAGCAGTAGGGGCTTCCTGAGCTTATAGTGTTGGGTTGGCATGACATCACTGTGTTTTCATGCTGAAGTTCACAGGAACATACATTCCTCTCTCCAAAAGAGGGATGAGAGAGAAGAAAAAAACGTTCCATCAAGAGTGTGTTTCTAGTTACAATTCCTGAGGTTTGCTGGACAGCCATAATACTTGTTTCTCTCTCTCTCTCTCTCTCTCTCTCTCTCTCTCTCTCTCTCTCTCTCTCTCTCTCTCTCTCTCTCTCTCTCTCTCTCTCTCTCTCTCTCTCTCTCTCTCTCTCTCTCTCTCTCATTCTTTACTCCCCTCTCTTTCTCTTTTATGTGGCTTTCAAGGGTATTTATTTTTCTTAAGATTAAACAATATAAGGCAAAAAAGAAAACGTTCTGAAGCTGGATCCAACTCAAAGTGAGTTTGTCAGTTGATGTCAGTGAAGAGCCTAGAAGGTGAGACACTCTGGGCGTAGCTGACAGGGTGTGTAGCCTCCCTGAGGGGGCGGAACCTTCCCCCTCCATTTCTCACCAATGCTTTCCTGTGAGTGGCCTTTAGTCCCAGGAAGGCTCTTCCTCATGATGACAAAAATGGAGGTGGCAGCTCCAACGTCGGGTGCCATCTGTCAGGAAGCAGCCAGGTGAGACATTGTAAGGGGACATCTGAAACACTGTGAAACTTCAAGATAGTTGGACCCATGTAGATCTTCTTCCCAACCCTAAAACCAGGGGTTGCCAGAAGAATGGCAGTTTAAGACGTATTATTGTCTCATTCTCTGGAGTCCAGAAGTCCAAGATCAAGGTACCCCTAGTTCCTTCTGGGGTCTGTGAGGAAAAAACAACAACCTGTTCCATACTTCTTTCCTAGGCTTGTAAATGTGTGCCCCCTGCCCATCTCCTCCTCCACATCCACGTGATATTCACCCTCTGCCTGTGAGTCTGTCCCTCTGTGTCTGTTCCATGCGACCTTTCTCCTGTTCTGAACTCTTTTGGCATGTGGTTTGTTGGAGACATCACCATATGCGCCAAGTGAGTTAAGAGTCTCAGGTCCACAACCAGCTTTGCAGAGCAGGGATCTCAGATCACAGGAGCTCAGAGAGGACCTCACACTGATCCAAGAGCTTCAATCTTTGTGGCTCACTGTCCTCATCTGGACCATGGGGGAAAAGAGGGTGATTCTCAGTCCCTTCAAACATCTGAAGTGTTTAATGGACTGAGACACTGTACATACCATTCTGATCTTGCTCTGTGCGGCCCTCTGCTCAGCAAGGACTGTTTGTGGAATCCTCATCCCCTAAGGAACTTCCTTTGGGGTTAATTCCCATTGCCTCACCCCCTTAGTTCTAGAATTTCTTACTAGAGTTCTTTACTTCAGAGACTGTGGGAGGCTCTCTTGGAGAAGAAGGATGCTTTTATCTGACCCTCTAGGAACCTAATCTGTCTGAAACTTTTCCCCCTTTTACCTGTGAGATATCGTTGAAGATCCTTCTCTTGGGGCTGTTGTAAAGAAAGTAGGGTTTGCGAGGTGGGTTTTTAGGCCAAGCAAAAAATGACTTTCTTCCCTCCTCCCTCTCTGGAGAGTAGACAGGCTCCTCCAAAGCCATGCAAAGAGCATTTCAGATAAGAGCCAGGCCTCTCTGGGAGCGCTCTACTACTTCAGGCCACTAATGAATCACAGGGAAGTCTGTGTTCACTGATTGTTTACCAGGCCTGTCCTTACAGGTCCTTCAAACATCCCCTCAGGGCCTTTCCTCTGACCTCCTATTCTGGTAAAAATGAGAAAAACAAGTTGCATCAAGAAAATTGCCTGCTATTTTTGTGTTCCAAGGTGACCCTGACATGGAAAAAGATAAAGGGGGCAGCTGGTAGGGGAATAAAAGCCCTTTGGGACTTATTCACCGTGTGCCCATCTGCAGGTCTGCGGGGTAAGGGGGTAAAGGCTTTCTTGGATACCTGACCAAGAACCAGAGTAAGAAAAGATTTTAAGAAAGGCCAAGGAAGCAGTTCATTCATTAACTCACTTCATTCACTCCTCCCTTCCTTCATGTGTATTAATTGCCAGCCTGAGTGCTGGGCTCTGGGGTACAGAATGAGAAACTGGCCGACTCCTGTACCTGAGAAGCTTAGATTCCCAAGAGAAAGATTGTGTACAAATCCACAAAAACTCCATCCCCATCTGCACCCGTCCCTACCTGCACCCCTCCCTCAATCTATGTGCCTGAAGCTGTTTGGAAGGTGAGTCTGAGTTTTGAGAGGATGGTAGAAATTCCTGCTTGTGGAGTCCCTGGCATGTAGCATCAGATATGGACTCAGTGTTGATACTTCCCAGGCAATGGGTAAGAAGTAACTAGAGAGGGAGCTCTGCCTGAGACACGCATGTGCAGGGTACCACGGAGTTGTAGAGAGGGGCAGGTAGCCCACACTTGAAGGGTAGGGAAACCCTCCTGCAGAAATCCACTCTGCACATTTTCTTGCCATCTTCTTGCCTTCACTCCACTTCCAGTCATCTCGTCCAAGACCTCTTCCTTCCTTTCCTACACTGGGTCTGCAGGCTTAATCTCTCCACTTCTTTCTCACCCTGTGGTAGAATCTCCACAGTGAGTGATGCCAGCAATATCCTCGCAAAGGCAGCCAGGAAGAACCCCTCACATGCCCGGAGTTCCATGAGACTTCACCCTCATGTTCATAGGAGGGACTAGGTTGTTCACACACCCGGCACTAGTCTGCTTCTGTGGCTCCTTGGTCTCTGTTTTCCTCATTCTCCGTTCTCAATCACTGGCTTTCAACTCCTTCAATATTTCTGTATTATTCTTGACACCTGAAGAGGCTCCTTACTAAATCCTTCCAGTCCAGCTAACCCATCACGAGACCTCTGCTCTGTGTCACTTTGGCAGGGTGACCTTGCTCCAAAGCATCCACAGGCTATGACTAGCTACCTGGTGTGTTTTCTTGGGTGAGTCTGCCACCACCCCCACCACAGTTTCTAGGAACAGATCCAGGAGCTCTGTGTTAGTTGCACTGTTAGCTCTGAGAGGGCAGGAAACCTAATCTGTCATTTTTAGCCACAGGGCCCAGCAGAGCCTGGCACTAGCAAATGCTCTATGCATACTTACTGAAGGCGTTGAAGAGGACTTGATTGCTGTGGCTTCCCCTCTTAAGCTTCTAAAGGAACCAGGGACACAAGATCAATGCAAATGCCGAGAGAGGTATAATTCTGCCTGGGGTGAGGGGTATTGATTTGTTTGAATGACAGAGAAAAATAAACTTAGAGAAAAGCATGGTAGTCTTGGGATATTTCCCCACTCCTGTTTTCCCAGAATATTAATGATGAGAGTTGGCCATGGATATTGAATATGTTTTCTTTGTCTAGATTCAAAACCAGCACGTGCAAGATGAGGCTGCAGGATGGGGTTTTCTACCTTGTGTGCCCATCAAAATCCTTGGTAAATGTTCAGATATTTGGATCTATCTACAACAGGCCAGGTACCAAGTGAAAAAAAAAAACTAAAGGAAGTGCTCATTCTCATATTTAGGCTTTGCTTGACTCAGGCAACCCAGAGACCTAGTTCTTCCTTTAATTTTACATCCTGAACACAGTGTATACAGAGACCATAGCTCCACTTCAGGGACCTGTAATTCAGTCTTTCTTATCATCTCAAACTCCCTGATTCATAGTAAAGCTAACTGGAAAACCAAGTTGGGAAACTCCTGAGAGGTTGACAGGGGAGAAAAAGCCCTAAGCACAATAGGTCAAGGCTATCCCTTACCAGGCAGGGAGATTCCTACCAGTAACCAGGTAGTCCCTGTATGCAGGACCTCATTCCTCTTCTGTCTCTACATCTAAGCTGCAAAGCCAATGCAACTTAACATACTTGTTTGCATTAAAAAAATGCCTGGATGGATGCAAAACACTGGACAGAGGGCAGAATGCTACACTGGCATTTCATAGGTCATAGGAGAGCCCTTGTCTCCTGCAGCTTTAAGCACTGCCAGCCCCATTGTTTCTACCTCCACATGATCTAGCTATTGCAGCTCAGTGGTCTCCCCAGCGCCACCATAGTATACATGCCAGCTGTCAGCTAATTCTCAGCCCTGAGGTTTTATACCATGTTGTCTACTGTATTTCCTATGACTCTAAACCTTAGTAAAAGACCAGGGCACCTTATTTGTAATCTTGATATCTAAGTGAGGAAGGTTCTCATCATTATCCTTTTACAGGAGAAGAAGAGAAGGCTCAAAAGAAAGTGACTCCCACAAGGCTCACCCAGCCTTCTTCCCGACACGGTGTTCCCCATCTCCACAGCAAAATCCCAGCCCTAATAAAGGAGGTGACTATTAAAGCTCCTTAGCAGAAGTTATTGAATCTCCAGGAAACAAAGGAAAATTAAATAGGAGAAAAGATAAGACCAGGCCTTCCTCCTGATCCCAAACAGGGCAAGTGCTCAAAGCCTGGCATTGGCATTTCTCAGATCTCTGAGGTCACTATCCAATACAGGCTGGGGAAGACAGCAGGAATGAGGGGAACGCTAGATGATAAATTGGAAAGCTAGTACCTGGTCCCAGTGATTCATTTCTTAGCCTGGCCAAGAGATTCAGACAAACTCTTCCCTTGGGAGTCTCAGTTTTCCAAACTACAAGAGAAAATGGAAACAGGTAGGTTGTAAAAATCTCCCACCTGTGAGAACAGAGTGGATTCTAGTACTTCCTACCTTTGGGTTGATGCTGTTAATGCAAATCAGACGATCATCCCAATCCTGGAGCAGTCACAGGTCCTCTTTGAGTTTGATGGGCTCTGAATGCAAGTGGCCTAGAAGTGTTCCTCTTCCCAAGACTTCCCAGGGTAGAAGGTGAGGACAATGCCCAACATGGGTGAGCATGGCATGCTCCCAGCAAGGCCATGCTGACCAACTCTGGGCTCTCATCAAGAGCTAAAGCTAATGGGAGGAGTTTACCAGAGCATGGTTTCTAGTCAGACTCCGTGAAAGGACCATAAAAGAGGTACGAAAATGAAAGAAGAAGGGAGCTGGTAGGCGAAAGCCAGATTGCACAGGGCCAGGGGAAAAAAATAAAAGATGAAAGGGAAGTTAGAGGAGAAAGGAAAAGCTATGGAGGCAATAGTGAAAAACTACCAGCAACTGTGTTATTAGTTATGCAAGATGGAGAAAGCAATAGAGGAAATTGTATGAGGGTATCCTGAATATTTCTCTATTACTTCTTTTTTTTTTTTTGGTCGGTCGTGAGGCTTGAACTCTGGGCTTGGGCGCTGTCCCTGCGCTCTTCAGCTCAAGGTAAGCCCTCTACTGCTTGAGCCACAGCACCACTTCCGGTTTTCTAGTAGTGTATTGGAGATAAGAGTCTCACAGACTTTCCTACCCGGGCTGACGTTGAACCATGATCCTCAGATCTCAGCCTCCTGAGTAGCTAGGATTAGAGGCGTGAGCCACCGGCTCCCAGCTCTATTACTTCTTACAAGAGCATTATTTCAAATTAAAATGTTCAGATTCAAAGTTATCAGGAAGTCATGTTTTTAGATACAGGACAAGAAGAAATTAACAGAGTACTCTCTGTTACCCTTTTAGAAAGCACAGCTTCGTGAAAATTAGGAGCCAAGATTAAGCCATCAACCCAGCCTTTTGGTGTGGCTGGGTGAAGCAAGAATCCCAAGCTAGAAGAAATCAGAATTACCTTTTATTTGCTAGGCTCTGTGACTACAAACATTTCCCCAAATGCTCAACTGTGCATTTATGTCTCTGAAGTGTTTGTTTCAAGAAGGCAGAAGCTACTAAATTAGCAACTTATTTTGTATTTCTATAACTGCTCATTTGGAAAACTGGGTCAACGATAGCTCTGACATTTAAATAAAACAAGAAGAAGAAGAAGAAGAAAAAAGCCTAAGGTTCCAGCTAGATTTCAGCTGCCTGTGACTAGAAACCACTGCTGCTCAGAAAGAAGGGCTAAGAGGAAGACCCCTGACCCTAACCCACACAGGCTACCTGTTAGGAAGTCAAGAGCATCCAGCATTTATATGGAAAACTCTGTCCCACTCTACATACCAACCACCCTCTCCTGAAAGAGCTCGAGATTGTGAGCAAGGGCTGGGCCAGTTAACTGCCACAACTATGGACAGGTCACAGGTCCTGCAAAAGTGCCAACATACAATAGCCCCATGACCACCTCACCAGTACCGCTGTTACCAGCAAGCCCAAGTGAATCGTAGGCTCACACTCTGCAAACCCTTCCCAAGAAAAGAAGGATGGTGCTAGGTGCCAGTGGTTCATGCCTGTAATCCTAGCTACTCAGAGGGCTGAGGCTATGCAATCTGAGGATTGCATTTCAAAGCCAGCTCAGGCAGAAAAGACCCCGTGAGACTCTTATCTCTAACTCAAAAACCAGAAGTGGTGCTGTGGCTCAAGTGGTAGAGCAAAAGCCTTGAGCACAAAGAAGCTCGAGGAGAGTGTCCAGCCCCTGAGTTCAAACCACACAATCAGAAGAGAGAGAGAGAGAGAGAGAGAGAGAGAGAGAGAGAGAGAGAGAGAGAGATGGAAACTTGGTGCTGGTGCTGTGCCCTTTCCTCTGTTTCATAGCATTCATTACTCTTATTTTACAGACAAAGATAATGAGGCTAAACGCCCTGTTGAGGATACCGCAGAGAGTATGTAGCTGTGTCAGTTGTCCTACTATGTCTGGTGCTCAGTTTCCTCATCTGTCAGTGGGGAGTGCTAGCTACCACTTTCCTCACAGCACTATTGAGAAGAGGGACTGAGTTCAGGATACAAGCACTTAGGATCCTCTACCTAGTGGATACTTCATATCTGTGGTCAGGCCATTGCCTTGGAATGTGCAGCAAGGTCCTCTCTGGATAAGACACCTGTGACTAACCACAAGTGCAAAGTGATTAAAGGAATTGGAAATATTTGGACTGCCAAGAGTAGATAACAAGGAAGCAGGATCTTAATCCTTAAGTATTCAAAACCCGCTACAAGAATACAGATCAGACTTGCTCAGCTCTTTCCTGGAAGGCAAAATGAGAGCCAGCAGGAGATTTTAAAAGATATGAGAGGTAAGTTCCTCAGGGAAGTATTTCTAATGAACAAATGTCCTGCACATGGCTTTGTGCACTCCTGGTCTGACCATGTGGAGCAGGCTAAGATGCTTACAAAGAGCAAAGTGTCAGACAGAGACCCTCTGGCTTTTAGCTTTCAGCCAGGCTTCCCACAGAGAAACTGTCCATCAGTCACTAGGAGACAGGAGAACTCATGGCCAGCAGCTCCAAGACACTGGGGCTTGGTCTCCCAGAATAACTGGGCTTCTTCCAGGGGTTCAAATTACTATGCCAGTGAAAGTAATTGCCTATGTTTCTAATGCCACAATTAAAGAAACTCACTGGCAAGCCGTGTTCAGCAAAAAAATCCATTTTTAGAGTTTTTTCTTTTTTTTATTAGCAGCTCGCCCATAGAAATAGTCTATGCATGCAGTAAATCACAAGCCAATATGTGGAAAGTTTCTGAGGAACCAGGGGATATAGAAAACATGGAAATGAATTGCAAGCAGGGACAGTGCTCAGGCGCCTCAGGCAGAGATTCGTAAATCCTCTTGACAAGCGGCTCGTGGGCCTGGGTGCCCAGCATTGAGTAAGACCCGAAGGGAGGAATCCTGTGATGGATTGTTCCTTTCTCCATTATCTGTGTGCATTAGCCAGCCTGCACTCTTGTTTTTTCACTGAGAGGTTCATTCTGTATGCTTGATGCCCAGGAAGGTGAGGAATTGCAAATAAGGAGACCCTGGGGAACAAAAGGAAGTAGAACCATTACATAGGGTGGTGTTGGCAGAGGAGGACTGGAAGAATGGGAGTGGAGTCTGAGTCAAGGTTAGGGAAGGAGAAGGAATTGTAAGAGTCAGAAGGTGGTCAAAGCCAGAGGTAAAAATAACTTCCAGGGATCTGAGCAAGAACCATCCTCACAACAGAATTTCCAAGAGGTTCTGAAGCTAGGGGGAACTCTCTGTTGGCTGAGAGGTAAGAAAGTCAATTCCTAAAACAAGACCAAGGAAGTTCCACAATGAAGACAGGATTTTGACCCTCCCTGCCCAATGTGCCAGATGATGTATTTGATTTAAAACTCCATGTCGGGATTTTTTTTCCTGAGGAAACAATGCATCAGAAGCACAAGACTTTCTTTACAGATGATTCAAGTGAGAAAATATGTCTGACCATACTGGAATAGCTAGACAGACCGACAGACAGACAGACAGATAGATAGAGATCATCAATGGAATATTCTATTGCAATTAATTATTACACCCAGCAAGTCATATCCAACTGGATGTGTTGAGAGGCTGAGCTCACGAAGATGCTGTCCAACTGCAGAGATTATACATTATTCCTGATGTCTTGGCTCCAGGCAAAAATCATGAAATTCTATTAGAAAAAAAATAAAGCAGAAAAGATCTAGGTGTGTGGTTTACAAGGAGAGTACCTACCCAGCAAGCACAAGGCTTTGAGTTCAAACTCCATAACCACCAAATGACCATCCAACAATATGGGGACATTTTTACAAGGCTCTTCATCAAGCACTGGCAAATTGTTTCTGTAAAAGCCCAGATAATAAGTACATTTTATTCTGTAGGCCATATACATTCTGTTGTAAGTACCCAACCCTGCTACACAGTGTGAAAGTAGCCACAAATGGTGTATAAATGAACAGGAGCAAATGTTCCAATAATGGCAGGCTGGATTTGGTTGCTCTAAATGACAAAATCAACACATAAAACTGTATATTTGTTGTGACTGTAGTAACATAAAACATGAATGTGAATGGTTGAGAAGGAAATGTACACAAGGAGTAATGAATAATGGAGATACAATAGTAAAATACCATCAACTTTTACCATTTCAACAGAAAGTCAGAGCTTTTTTATGTTTTAAATCTGAAAGCTCAGGACTAATACAGATCCTCTGAAAATGGATTGTGAAGAGACTGAAATTCCATATAGTCCTTAGCATCTAAGTGTATGCTTGGTGAGTTAGTAAGCACTCAGAAAGACTGACCTTCAGGTACTTTGTCAGACTTGACAAAAACTTGACCTGAGAGCCCACTTTTGTCAGCAGGTGGGACAAATTTGGGCTCAACTGGAGTGTGGACTTAATGATTGTTCCTTCTGAGCAGAGGAGATAACTAGGTGGGCATCTGGGCATAGGGTGGTAGGAAACCACAGCAACTCCAGTGCCCAGGATTCCCTTTGAGGCAGGGGTAGTAGAGCTGGGGTCATGGGCTTGAGCAGAGACATTCAAGGAGCTAACAATGTGAGAAGTTCAGAATAGAGAAGGTTAGTTCTGTTCTGGCTTGGGCTAGATAGACTTGAGCTTGACTTCCAGCCTTTGCTGACCTATTATGTATCTTTGGACACATCTTTTCAATTATTTGAGCATCTGTTTTTTCTGCTTGTATAATGAGAATAATAATAATAATAATATGTTCCCCATAGAGTTGTTGCAAGGATTAAATGTGTGATTATGTGTGCAAAGCATTCAGCACAAGTCTGGATCAGAGTAATGTTGGCTCTTAGGGGAGAGAGAGAGACAGAGAAGAGACAGAGGCAGAGACAGAGACAGAGACAGAATGAGACACAGAAAGAGAGTTGTGAAACCAAGATGCCCTTGTCCAAGGGCCAGACAGGGTTACCCAAGATGACTTCTTGTTATATCCTCTGTCTAGACCATCAGGAATAATGTAAAATATCTTCTCTGAGGCTGGAAGGGTAGAGACTTCCTACACAGATGGTTGAGGGCATAATAATCAAAGGGAACATCTCATGCCTTGACCAGGCATGCAGGTCAGACCTGGTGAAGGACTTACCCTGGCCAATCCAAGGTGAAAAACTTTAGAGAACTAGACATCAGATCTGAGAAGTGACTGCATCAGAGAGGCCAGCTCTACATCAATGTCATAGACTCAAAAGGACATAGCATAACTCCAAGATTGAGAAACAAGAAGATTGGAGAGTCCAGGCCATTCACTCTAAGGAAGAATGGCTGCCCAGACTCCTTCCTGTGGGCATATAGGCACACAGACCCAGGTGATGTAGGAGATAGAGTGAGTTTTAGGGATATTTTAATGGGGTTATGCAAGAGCCCTTTATAGATGAACTTTTTATTATATACACTGAAAAAGTTACAAGGGTAAATTTTATACTAGGTATATTTTACCACAAGGGGGAAATAAAAAATAAAACCTACCTGTATATATCTACCAACAGAACACAAGCACCAAAATAAACACATTTTAAGGTTTGCAAATAAAATGCATTAAGAGTAAACACATTTCTGAACTTAAAAGAATATTCTTTTATTGAATTGGATAGAGGCGACCCAGAGTGAATACCAATAATAAAAGATATGCACATTGTGTTTTGTGAAATCAATTTTGTGATGTTAGTCCACTAGCTGAAAAAAATGACCTTCCTAAGGCTTAAAAAGCCACGAGGAGATCCATAATCAGACCAATTTCTCAGGAATGGGGCTGGGAAGGGAGGGAGGTATGATGTTTCAGGGAGAGGCAAACAGGGGCTGGTTAGTGACCAAGTTTCTTTTACTGCCTCTCTTACTTTGTAAGTAATGCCTAGCTTTCCAACTCATAGCTAAGCTCCATAGGGGAATAAATACATTTAATTTTAAATTTAAATTCTATGGAACTGCAGTTATTAGTTCCATTTTGCAAATCAAAAAGCTACAGCTTAAAGAAGTGACATTACCTATGCCCAGGCAGCAGGGCTTATAAGTGGAAGAGCTAGGATTGCAATCAGACTCTCTGATTCCAAAGCAAATGTGATCTCGGACAGAATTCAGAACTCTGAGCCCTGGATTTGTCAGCATTGACTCTCCAGCTTCAGCTTTTCTGGTCACCTTACTGGGTGTGTTGGAAGAGGTTGTTTGCTGGATGGATGGCTAGCAATACTCAAGGCCTCTGAACTTAACCTCGCCAACAAGAAAGCTACTTCAGGTTCTGGTATGTGGCTTATAAAAATGCGTTTTGAGTCCAGAAGTCAGGTTATGAGTACAATGCATCTTGGTCAATGTTACCCCTTCCATTGTTTTCCCCCATTTCCCACCATCCCATCCCTACCTTCAAATTATGGTACAATTTTTATTATCTTTAAGTATTTTACAAAGAAGTGGGCATTTAACAATGTAGTTTATGATGAAAATGTATCAATGTTACCCCTTTCGACATTTTCATCCACCCCTCATCTCCCTCCCCTTCCCTCATGCTTCTTAATTTTGTAGGATTTACATTGGATTCTTTTTTAAAATACGTTTTTTTTAATTGTGAAAATATTGTTCAGAAGAGTTACAGTTATATGAGCAAGGTAATGAATACATTTCTTATCAAGCATTGTTGCCTCCTCCTTTGTTTTTCCCCTACCATCCTTTCCCTCCCACCTCTACAACTACATCACCCCCCACATCCCCACCCTCCCCACCCCCACCTAAATTGTTAAGTTTGTTTTTCAACATAGTGTCTTGTACATCTCACTGTTACAATGGGTCAATCTGTATTCCTATTTACATTGGATTCTTATCTGTATTCTTCCCTTGACCTCACTCCTACTGCTTTCTAGTACCCACTTCCCAGTGTTTCATTTAGCTGAAATCTGATCTTGGCTTTCTAAGGAACTATTTGAGCTCTCTCCCTTAAGTTTGCCATATTTCAGTTGATATATTGTATATACTTGCTACCACCCAATGTCCTTACTAATCACTTTGTAAGCTAAGCACAATTTTTACGTAGTGAACATTGAATCAAATGGCTGTATTTGCACCCTTTTGAACAACTACTTAATAAAAATAAATACAATTATTTTCAAAAAGTAAATCTAAAAACAAGTACTCTTGATGACCTCAGGTAAAAAATGAATTCTGTTTTGCCTGAAATACTTGTCAGGAAGTTGGTTTTGGAAAGAATCACATACAAAATCATGTCAGATAAATTTTTGCAAAAGCCATATAGGGGGAAAAAAAGGTCATCTAGGAAGAAGGAAAAATAACCCCTTTCATTACCAAGGGATGGTCTTAAAAGCTGGTCTGTCCACAGCCATCTCTCTTCACCACTCCTCTACCTAGAACTGGGCTAAGACTAGACTTCCCACCCCCACCCCAACACCTGCTCCCGGCTGGCCTTCATCCTCAGGCTTCATCTTCAGCAGACTTCCTCATGGCCCCAGAGCAGTGTCAAAGCCTGACTCTATACCAGCTGTCTCCAGCAGTGAGGAGGGAAAATCAATAACAGTCCTCTCTCTACTCCCTGGCCACTGCTCAGGCCATAGAAGTCATCAATGCCCAAGGCCACTGGGTAGCCAAGAAGCTCTAGGGCTGCTTGTATCTCTTCAAGTCTCCATAATATATGAGAACACTCTCCCAAAGCAAGTCTCTAGTGAGATGTAAACTGTGACTGGACAGTGGGGACAGGTGTGTTCCCTCGGTCCCTTCAGATGAATTACCAATGGAGATGGATTAAGCCTTTTGGTCAGAATGTGGGAGAATATTGACCATAGGAATCAGAGCCACTTAAAAAATATATATAAAATAAAAAGAAATTATCCATTCCTTTGTTCAGTCGGCTATACGGTGCTGAGACCATGTGCTGAGTAGAGACAGCTGGACTTCACAAACTCCAAAATCAGACTGCTCAGACTCCAAACGGAATCTCCCACCATGCTGTATGGCCTCACACAAATTACTTAACTTCTCTGTATCTCAGGAGGCATCTATGTTGAAATGGGGATCATGCAAACAAACCTCCACCTAAGAGTCACTATGGGTAACGGCTTATCAGATGCCAGCTATTACCTGAATGACATCTAAGGCTTTCTAGATAAGGATAAGGGGTAGCGATCATGAGAGAGTGGCTTGGGGGAAGTGGTCATGTGATCAGTTTGAGTCAGTGGGAGCTACAGCCAGTCGGGAAAGGAGAGAGATGGTTGACACAGGCAGTAGTGAGCCGTTGGCCTAGCAGCAAGCCAGGGCAAGGAGTGAGCAAATAAGAGGCAGGCAGGGGAAGGCTCACCTAAATGCAGTGCCAGCCGTGGAGCCTGACTTTGGAAGGCAGTCTGGTCACCTCAGCTATTTATTAGCAGCCGTGACTTAAAATGAGCGCATTCTCTCAGAGCCAATCCTTCTATATTGTCAGGCTCTGGGTCAGGCATTTGAAGTTGGGTGTTTTATTAAAAGCTCAAAATACCACCATGCCCGTGATTCTCAATCCATATCCCAGAGAACAACAAATAACTTAAAATGATGAAGGCCTTTGAATTGTAGCAAAGATAGGAGAACTGGGGAGACTAGGCCTACTTTAGTGAGCTCTAGGAAGTGGACAGGGGTTCCAGATGTCCACTAGCTCTAAAGAAAGAGGAAATGACCTAAAGGAAGGGCAGACATAAAACATCTTGTAAGATATTAGCTTGATGTCATTGGAGTTTAAGTGTTTAAAGAATACTGATGAGTACAAAGCATACTAATTGCACCGATTGCTAAAAGAATACAAGGCAAGTTACAAACCTGTACCTTGTAACCTGTCGCACAGTGTCCACGTTAGTGGCCCAAAGGAACCTCCTGGAGTGTGGTTTTTGGAGAGGGTGGCCTTCCTACGTGCCTTGAATTTGAGCGATTCCATCAGTTTCTCTTTTTGGTTATGGATAAAATCTGACCTGCTCTATTTGTTTCCCATTGTCACACACGTAATGACTTACAACAATACAAGCCAATTCTTGCTCCAGTGGTCAATGAGGCAACACATTGATCTAAAGTCAAGATGTTCTCTCTAGAACTCAAGATGGTTCCCTCCAGAACTCTAATGGGAGAGTACAAGGTCTTGCCTTTGTCAGCTCCTCCTGCTTGGCCACATCCCTAGACTCCTGGCCTCACATCACTCCAGTGTCTACTCTCTTCCTTTATCATCACACTTCCTTTTCTCTGGTCTTCTGCCTGCCTCTTGTAAGGACCCCAGTGATTACATCATGTCTGCCTGGATAATCAAGGCTCATTTCTCCATTGTAAGAGCTTTCACTTACTTGCAAGGCACAGGTGGTGGAGATTAGGATGTGGACATCTTGGGGACTATTATTCAGTCTACCACACCTGCTTATATCTCATGTCAATCTCTAAATGTATAGATCATCAGATGTAGCAAAAGTCACCACCAAGCCATAGCTCCTCAAGCTTAAAACCAATGGACAAATCATCTAGTTTCCCTCGTGATTTCAGAACCACAAAATCCTATAATCCCAGTTCTGGTGCAGATGAAGTGACAGAGACTCATAGACATTTGGTAACTTGTATGCATTCATCCCCATCCACAATGGGAAGAAACTGCATCTTACCTGCCTGTGCAGCATTCCCATGGGTCAGGACAAAGCTGTTCTGCCTCCTTCCCTTCTTTGCAAATAACAGTACTCTGACCTTGCTGAGGACAGAGCCCATTCTTATACAGCATCTCCAGGTGATGGTCCTGCAATGCCTATGGAAAGCAGCCCAGATGTGTGGCTGTATCAGGGGAACCATCAGGACAAGACTTGCACAAAACTACAATCAAAGGGGCAAAGGAAAATGGATTAAAAGCAGATGGTGGGCTTGATGGCACCCACTCTGAGGTTTACAGAATGCCAGGGCTGGCGATGCTAGTTTTATTAATCAAGGATGGAAGGAAGAGAGTGGGATTGGAGGCAGCAGGAGGCAAGGCAGATCTGTGTATCATGGGGATGTAGTAGGCCACACTCAGCAGTAGTTTTTCTTCCCTGTCAGGTCTTCCTATAGCTAAAGACTCCCCGCTTGCTTCTTCCTTTTGCCATCTCTCCACGGTCTCCCTCCTCATTTATCTCTGTCCTTCCCTAGTCACTTATTTTTAGTCATGTTGGCAGATGATCCACTGTTCTCTGGGGAAATGGAGTCAAGGAAAGGAAAACATTTCATCCTGAGAAACAAGAAGAGTTTTGTGGTGGTGTGTTCCACCATCTGTTCCCTCACAGTTCTCGTTAGGTACATCCTGAGCAGGTGTGTCCGAGGGGAAACTGGCAAGCAGCCTTCTCAAGGTGGTAGCTCAGAGGATCCTGGGACCAACCAGTTCTGTTGGAAATTGTATCCCATGTTTCATGCGATCAAGTACTATTCCTGAGGTTGGGTACTGACTGCTTCGTGAGGCTAGGGGTGATGAATGCATGTGGAAACAGGATAAAGACCGAGGGGCACAGTTGTTTAGGATTGGGAGGACCTGGCTTCGAGGTCTAGCTAGTTACTGACTGTATGACTTAGGGTAAGTTACTGAAATTCCAAATCTCTGTCTCCTTGTCAATAAAAACTAACAATGGAGTGTCTCACCATCCCGGGCTATTGAAAGCATCAGATTTTTTTTAAAGAATGTGAATGTAACATACATGCTATAAAAATAGTTTATAAGCAATTGAAATGTGGGTGTAAGGTTGGAAATGCAATCAGACCAGGCATATTAGGTGCAGACAACAGATCTGAAATACTTAGGGTTAAGTTAGGATGTGGTACAGAAACCAAGTGATTTGTCCGGAGCAAAATGCTCAAAGGGTCAAATAGATAGAGAAAACCGCATGGCAAAGGTGTGGCTGTGAGAGAATGTAACATACCCTTTAGAAGCTAGAGGGCATCAAGCCTAAGATGAGAACTCTGAGTTCATCCTAGACAAGGCAAGCAGGCTGAGTATCAAGTAGCTACCTGGAAAGAATTTGGATGTCATCTAGAGACCAACAGAGCCACTGCAGAGGGCTAAAGATGAGTGACATGACCCAGTGAGAATCTGAGAGATCGGAATTGCTGGAGGACAGGGCTGATTGAAGGAGGGACCAGGGAAGGGGTGTTGAAGAGACCAGAGCAGTAGAAAACTGAAACGCAGCAAGGTCAGAGAAGTCAAGACGATTGTTTTCAAAAAAAAAGGAGAAGCCAGAGGGTCAACTGCTGCTAAAATAAGAGGTACTCTGAGGTATGTAAAATGTACATTGTGCTTAGCAAATGAGATCACCAGGGAAAAGCAATTTCCTTAGAAGGTAATGCCAAGTAGCAGAGGATGGATGCGTGAAAGGGATTCCACTTGGTGGGATGGTGATGGGACTAAGACCACTTCTCCAAGAGAATTCTGGGTAGAGAGAGAAGACACAGAGCTGTAGCCTCGAGGAAGTTGCAAGAGGTCAAGAGGTTTTGATTCTGGATTTGTTTTGTGTTTTGCTTTCAATGGTGAAAAAACCCTTGAGCAAGTTCAAGGGCTAGAGCAATGAATCAATAGAGAGGCAGAAGTTGAAGGCAGAGAAGAAAGAAATCATTCGACAAATATTTTTCAAACACCTGTTATATGCTCAGGTCCTGTTTTAGGCACTGGGGACACAGCAAAGTACAAGGATAATCAATGGAGTAACCTCCTCCCAGAGAAAGCTGTTAGGATTCAGAGCACAAGTCAACGAAGAACAGGAAGGGAAAGACATACACACATAATTTGTAGGTACAGGGCCTGCAGTTCCTGTCTGATCATCTGTTTTCAGTGAAGAGTAGGAAATGAGGTCATCCATTGAGACTCAGGTGGGAGGAGGACAGGAAGAGGGCATTTGGAGGAGAGTTATGGAGAGCTGAAGTAACAGCTAGGAAGAATAAGCACACACAAGAAAAGATAGGGCCAGGACAGCCCCAAACAGGCAGCTACTGAATGATTAGTAGGCATCAGAAAAGAACACAGCTGCTATATTTGTCCTGAGCCACCTGGGGAGTGAGAGAGGTTGGAAAGGGCTCTGTTCATGAAAGACTGGAGTTGTACAAAACAGATATCGTGGTAAGTAAAGACTGGGGCTGAAGGGACGGAATAGTGAAGTGAATGTCAAAAGGTAACCAGCTCGGATCTGGTAGCTGAGGAGTGTAATCCTAGCTACTTAGGAGGCTGAGATCTGAGAATGGTGGTTTGCAGATAGCCTTGGCGGGCAGGAGAGTCTTTGACATTACCTCTAACTAACCAACAAAAATCTGTCCTGGAGGGGTGGCCCAAGTGATACAGTGCCAGCCATGTGGGTAAAAGCTACAAGGCCCTGAGTTCATGTCCCAATGCCACCCCCTCCAAAAAACAAATAGAGCACACACACAAATACACACACACACACACACACACACACACACACACACACACACACACACACACACACACACGAAACAAACCATGGGTTACTGCCAGGTACGGTGGCTTACACCTATAATCCTGGTTATTCAGTAGTCAGAGACCAGGAAATTATAATCAGAGGCTAGCTACCACAGGCAAAAACAAGATCTCATCTCAACAAATAAGCCACAATCCCAAATGCAAAAGAGGTAGAGATAGGAGAATCTAGGTGTCTGGCTGGCTCTGGGCCAAAAAAAAAAAAATTCAGATTCCTATCTGAAAAATAACCTAAAGCAAAAGGGCTGACAGTATATATCAACTGGTAGAGTTTTCCATGTGGGAGCCTGAATCCAAACCCCAGTACCACCCACAAAGAAAAGAAAAGGAAAAAAAATCCAAAGGACAGTTGAAAGGTCAAGAACTAAAGGTTTGAAAGAAAGAAAAAAACCACTTGTGTCCCTATCTTGGGGCTCATTTCACTTAACATCATCTTATCTGGTCATATGTACATAGCTTTTGACCTTTTCTGCTTGTCCTAGACATATATGTGTGTGTGTGTGTGTGTGTGTGTGTGTGTGTGTGTGTGTGTGTGTGTGTGTGTGTGTGTGTGTGTATGTATATATATATATATATATATATATATATATATATATGTGTGTGATTTTTTTTGTTTCTTTGGTATGTTCCTCCCCCATGGTATAACCCCTGTTTTTATTGTATTTGATTCTGATGCCCTGCATCTTGTATATACATTTTTCTAATTTGGGGAGGGAAAGGGAAAAAACAAAATGCTTAAATAGGGACACAGATTGACCCATTGTAACAATGAGATGTACAAGACAGTATGATGAAAATGAACTTCAGGCGCAGGGGAGAGGGGGACTGGGGAGGTGGGGAAGGAAGAGATGGTAGGGGAAAAACAAAAGAGTGGTAAAAATGCTTGATAGGAAATGTACTCATTACCTTACTCGTGTAACTGTAACCCCTATCTACAGTATCTTTACAATAAATGTATATATAAAAGAATTAAAGGTCTGGAGAGGAGCAGGAACAAACTTGGAAAGAGAACCAAAGATGGGTGTGAGGAGTGAGGGAAATACATCACAATGGAGGAGAAAGGAGTGTGGGCATTTGATACTATAAATGGAATCTTTCTTGGTTGTAGCCAAGACCAAAGAATGGGCTTGGGAGTGGAGACTCCAGTAGGGTTGAGGGAAGGCTGTGGAGCTGCAGGTTCATTCTAGTCCTTCAGGAGGATGGCTGGTTGGGAGATGGAAGGTCAGGCTGCATCAGATATACTCATCATCTGACAAACCTGTAAGGTAAATTAAATACATAATTGGGTACCTAGAAAGAGAACACCACGCAGTACTAAGGCAGGAAGAGAAGTTTATCATTTTACCAAACTGCTGTCTCCTGCACCATGCATGGTGGAGACCACATGACTGAAAGGAGCAGGCTGAAGTCCTGCCTGGGTTTAAGTAGGGAAGGGATGGGGAGAAGGTGTGGCCAGGTGAGGGAAGGTATGGCCACACCGGATGTGGATGTGACCTCAGGGCCTGGGACCCTCTCCTGTCAGATGGGAGGCATGATTGGGAGGGGTGGGGGACAGCCCAGGATGTGACCTTGGAGGAGGGGGAGGTGACTGCCCAGGTGTGCCAGTTACCTAGGTGACACAGGTATTGTCAGAGACTTAGCCAAGAGGAGAGAGGAGTCTGCTCTCAGACCTTACAACCAAGAGGCATTTTTCTAGGAAGGAAGGAAGTGGTTATTCATCATTTCCTCTTCCCCTTTGCTTTTAGGAGAAACCCAACTGCCTGCCTAGACTTCAAAGGTGTGAACTGTTCACCTCCAGTCCCCACTAACTTTCTGGCCTCTCTGGTACTATAGATGCTCCACTGCTTTTTCATAGACCTTTTCCACTTCCTGGTTTGTAGAGACTCCTTTCTCCAACCTCCCTCTATAGTCTCCACCTACTCTGTTTGCTGTGTGTTCCCTTCTCCTCCTTTAGGTCTCTCCACTTTAATTATTACCTCTTTCTTCACAGAAGACTAAGCCCAGCCCTATCCAACTCAATTCCTTAAGAACAGCACTCTGTTTGCTTTGTTTTGTTTTAATGCTTATCACCCACTAGACAGAAATTCCACAAGACAGGGGGCATGACACTGCTGTTTCGTTTTTACCCTCGTCTCCTGCAGATGTCTGGCACAAAGTGGCACCCAGTAAATACTAGTTGAATGAGTTTAAAAATAAGATAGAAAGAAGCTATGTGCCCTGAGATCGAGACTTGTTTCAGGACTTAAGGAACTCATGGCTCTCTTTGGAGCACTGAGATTTCTGGGGTATGAAAGTAAAGCATTCCCAGTGAAAAGTAAGGACATGAGGAGAGATCATGCCTGTTACTTAACATAAAAACAGAGGGACCATCTGGCCATCTGGCCAGGAGGCTGAGGAGATGGAGATGTTTGCCATTTAACTTAATGTCCTGCTGTGTATGTTGTAAAGATAGGAAAGGAGCTCTCCCCTACCCACCCTTGACCAAGTAAGAGGCTGAGCTTGGGGAGTGGAGCAGGGAGACTTGTTAGGATCAATGCTCAGGAGAGAAGACCCTGACTTCTTAGGACGAGCTGGTCACAGTCAGATGGACTACTATCCAAGGGAGAGCTATTCCATCCAGCTTGGCCAGCAAGGCCCAGCAAGGGCTATGCCTAGGGCTCAACTCTGTTGCTTTTGTAAACATGACAGGTGATTGGCTCCTAGGAAGCCAGCCCTTCACTCCCACCCAGAAGACCCCAGTGTAGAGAAAAATCCTCCATCTATCACTCCTTTCAATATCTCCAACTCCAAGATCTCCAATCTCTAAGCGACTGAGTGGCTGAACACTTTTAAGTTGAAGCTAAATGTCTTCTTAACTAACAATGTCTTCCTAACTAACTGAGCCCAAACAAGTCCTGGCAACACATTCCAGAGATAGGAACCCCACAGAGACAGAAGGCCACATTCAAAAAACTCTCCAAAACATACCACTTAGTCTTTTCTCTCTCCTCTTTGAAAATTTATTTTTTCCCATGACAAACTTAGAAACAGCTCAAAATATGGTTTGAAAATCTGGTAGGTCACTGTGAATAGGAGCTCATCCATTAACTTCCTAACAGTATTACTTCCATTTTTTGTCTAAAGAAAGCCATGTCTCAGTAATGTTCAAAAATAACTTTGAGGGTTGGGTGCTGGTAGCCCATGCCTGTAATCCTAGCTACTCAAGGAGAATTTATTCCAATGGATCATGGTTTAAAGTCAGTCAGGGTAGAAAAGTCCTCAAGACTCTTATCTCCAAAAATAACCAGTAAAAAGCCAGTACAGTGCCAGCTGAACAGTTCAAACCCCAGTACTGGGGGGGAGGGAGGGGGAAGACTTTATCTTCTTTGTTATTTTTATTTTTCGCCGAAGAAGTTAGAGACTAATAGAGGAACATAAGAGTCTAATCTTGATCACCTCCACACACATCCTCATTCCCATCACCAATCCAGCCTGTTGATTATATGAGGTTAAGCAAAGCAAGTCTTCTCGTGGGACCTCAGTTTCCCTATCAAAATTCAAAGTGGTAAGGCTATAGAGAGCCTCAGAGATCCTGATAGCTCTCAAATGTTGAGGTTCTATAGAAATACTCAAGAATCAGCTTGGCTTAGGAACAGGTGATCCTGACAGGCCAATCTCATCTTTTCCCCTAAAGAACTGACAGGAATTGTGGATAAGTGATTCAATCCTCAGACCACCCTAGGGGCCATCCAGTTGGTCTCAATCATATGTCCATCCATGAGCAAAAGCAGAAAGGGTTGGCCGTAGCATCTTCATCCTTGGCAGAGAATAATAATCCAAGTACAATGCCATGCCAATGCAGGAAATGAAGGGAAAAAATTAAAATTGGGTCACCAAGTACCCTTAAGCTTCACAAGGCTCTGGATCCACTTGGGGACATGACAACAGAGATCAAGGAACTCTCAGCTGCCATTCAGCCCAAATCTTCTTTGTAACTTTTTTGCAATCCCAGAATGAGGAAAAGCATCTCACATGTCCAAGGACCTCAGCCTAAACTTGTGTCTTCCCATCTCCTTTGAATGCAGCTCCTTGCCATAGCCACTGTCTACAGAAGGAAGGTTATCTTGCCTGGCAAGATGGCATCCCGGGGTCTCAGCTCTGACTTTTTAACAAGTCACTTTGGCATTAGATATCCAGTGAAAGCTTTGGAGCAGCATCTCAAGGAAAAGATTCAAGATGCTGAAGCAAAAAGCTGTGTAGTTTGTCCTCTGCCTGGTTCCTCGGGCTCATGATGGGCCATCTTCCAACTACACTAATTCCACTATTGGCCTGGAAGATACCCATAGTTGCCTTTCACCTCCATCCTTTTCAGGGTCAGTGATGCCATCTAGGCTTTGGGTTTATTGTTCTCTGCTAAATTAGAGAATTCAGAACAAGCAGGTTTATTTGAAAGCAAAAGGAACAGTGAAAGAAATTAGCCAAAGGAACAGCAAAACAGATTCTCTGTACAAGGAGGGGTCCTGGAGCCAGGTGACCATAGTCCCTTTCCAGGCCCTTTCTTTCCCTCCCCCTCCCCTCTCTCATATAGATAGATAGATAGATAGATAGATAGATAGATAGATAGATAGATAGATAGATAGATACATACATACATACATACATACATACATACATACATACATACATACATATAGATACATATAGATACATATACATAGTCCCTTAACTCCTACCCCTTAGAGACATACTCCTGGTCCAATTGTTTAAAAGGTAGACATCTGTTGTGGGGATTCTTGTGATTGGTTCTCCCATCTCCACATGCATTTTGCCAAGTCGTCCCCTATCCCCATGTTAGACATCCTGGCCACCATCTTTTACCTAACCAGGGAAGTTGAACTTGCCCTCACCATGGTGTTGCTTATCTGGGCACTCAGTGTCTAGAATACAGCAAGGTCATGGGGAAGATCGGATGAATGAAGGAATGATGCGCATGAGTGAAAGCAGGCTCCCTCACCCTCTTAAGCCAACATTTGTTTAAAGTGTAGGTTATAGAAGGTAAAGCCTGGATAGAATGTAAGGGACATTTTTAGCGGCGCTGGCTTCCTTTCAAACGTGCAAACATGGGACCCAACAAGGGGAACATATCTGTACCCGTCCTACAGCCAGGCAGGGGAAGATCCACTGCTAGAGTCTCTTCTGATTTAGGGCTATTTCCACCACACCAGGCAGCTTCCCAAGTCTTTGCAATGCCCTGAAAAGTGAAAGCTAGACATTAAAAAAAAAAAAACAAAGTTCTAATAGGAACTCTCAGATGCAAGTGGGAGGAATGTGAATGTACACATCAGTTGGGAGAGAAATCTGGCACGATTGTTACTTACATAGATACCACATGACCCAGCCATTCTAATTCAGAGTTCCTGTCATGTTTCTCATTCCACAGGGGAGGTGTTCTGGGAGATGTGTCACTAAGCAATTTAGTCATTGTGTGAACACCAGGAAGACTGTTTATACAGACCTGGGTGTTATAGTCCACTACACCACTAGGCTGTGTTGTAGGCTGTGGGTCCTCAGCTACAAATCTCTTTAGCACGTTACTATACTGAATGCTGTAGGCAATGGCAATATATCCATAAGAATCTGTGTATCAAAATATGTCCAAACAAACCTATGAAAGGCTCAGAATAAATACGTTATAAAAGATGAAAACAATGGAACCCAGGTGCTAATGGCTTTATCTGTAATCCTAGCTACTCAGGAGTCTGGGATCTGAGGATTGCAATTTGAAGCCAACCTGGGTAGTAAATTCCATAAGACTCTTAGCTCCAATTAACCATTAAAAAAAAAAAAAGCTGGAAGTGGAAGATGTGGATCAAGTAGCAGATCGCTGGGCCTTGAGTGAAAGAGCCAAGTGAGAGAGCAAGGCCTTGAGTTCAAGCCCTAGTAGCTGCACAGAAATGAAAGAGAAGGAAGGAAGGAGGGAGGGAGGGAGGGAGGGAGGAAGGAAGGAAGGAAGGAAGGAAGGAGGAAGGGAGGGAAGGAGGGGGGAGGGAGGGAGGGACGGAGGGAGGGAGGGAGAGAGGAGGGAAGGAGAGACAGAGAATGGAGAAAAAATGTGGTCGCATACGTTCACCTATATAAGACACTTATCACGAGTGGATCTTGCTCTGCATGAGTGAGTGAACAGTAAGTGAGCAAGCAAGTAGAGAGAACAACATTGAGAATTTGAAGGCCACAGACACCACTGGGCATTGCTGTGGGCTTCATGAACAGTGTACACTTAGGCTAAAGTAAACGTACTTGAATTATTTCTTTCTTCAATTATAAATGAACTCAGCTTGCTGTAATCTCCAAACTTCATAAACTTTTATTTTTACAAGACTTTTGACTCTTTGGTAAATACACATTGTACAAAACTATTTTTAATATCCTTTATTCTCTAAAGTTTTTTTCCCCATTTTTATTTGTTTTTTATTTCTACACTTTTAAAACTTGTTTCTTAGAAACTAAGACACCACCGGGCACCAGTGGCTCACATCTATAATCCTAGCTACTCAGGAGGCTGAGATCTGAGGATTGCATTTTGAAGCCAGCCCTGGCAGGAAAATTCCATGAGACATTTATCTCCTAATTAACCACCAAAAAGCTGGAAGTAGAGCTGTGGCTCAAGTAGTAGAGTGCTAGCTGTAAGGAAAAAATAAAAACTCAGAGACAGTGCCCCACACCAGCACATACATACAAGCACACACAGCCCTACACATATTAGCCTGGGCCTGTGCAGGCGGAGAACCAAAAGGACTGATCCCCACCCCCCTCCTGCCCCCCGCATTCACCCCCAGTCCTTCTTCAAGGCCTTCCTAGACAATAAGTGACATGGAGTCCTAGTCTGCCATGACAATACCTTCTCCTGGAATTTCTGAAGGACTAGCCTGAGGCTGTCTTATAGTCCATTTTTTTCCTCCATAACTAGAAAGAATGCAATCTAAAAATAGCAATAAAAATATAGCATCTTAAATACATGTCATAATACATAGTAAAAACATACTAGTTTCTTTTCATAAAGTATTATATGGTATACACAATGGCACAGGCTACACTTTTTTATACTCAGTGGTTCAATAGGCTTGTTTTTGCCAACATCACCATAAACATATGGGGAATGATGGTGTTATCTGGTTACAATGGCTACAATGTCACTAGGCATAGGAATTTGTCAACTCGACTGTACTCTTATGGAGTTACTGCCATATATATGGCTCAGCATCATTATGCAGTGCATATATGCACATATGTATGTTTATACACTTATGTGTATGTGTAGATAGATAGATAAATAGATACAGCGGTGTTTTATGAGTTCAAGTATGTTAATAATAACAGCAGATGGAAAAGTTTAAATGACCATCAATAGGAAAAATGAGATAAATGCATACAACGAAATAAGATTTAGCGATTATAAGGCAGACACAGTGGAGCATGCCTATAGTCTCAGATACTCTGGAGTCTGAGGAAGAAGGATTGCTTGAGTTCGGGGATTTAAGACCAGCTGGGATGCATACTGAGGTCACTTCTCAAAATAAAACAAACAAAAAAGATTTAACAACTAAAATATATGAAGTACATAAGTTTCCATAAATGTAGTTCAGGTGCATAATATTGGTAAATGTGGTGAAAGTATTGGTGGTGATGGCAACACTGATGGGTTCTGATATCCCCAGAACTGTCAGTAGGAACAATTTATGGTATAGCTGAGATTTTCTGGTCAGGTACTTATCACAATGACTCCTATAGAAGCAACACAATGGGTTGGTTCCATATCTTAGCTATGGTAAATAATGTTGCAATAAACATAGTTGTGCTGGTAGCTTTAGTATGGTCTTGTTTGTGATCATTCATGTAAATGCCCAAAAGTGGGATTGCTGGATCATAAAGGAGCTGTATGTGGAGTCTTTTGAGGAACCTCCATACTACTTTCCAAAGTGGTTGAACAAGTTTACATTCCCACCAACAATGCAGTAGTTACCGTTGCTAAGATATGGAACCAACCCAGATTCCCCTCAGTAGATGAATGGATCAAGAAAATGTGGTTTATATATACAATGGAATTCTATGCCTCCATCATTTGTTAGGAAATGAAAAGACTTGGAAAAAATTATATTAAGTGAAGTAAGCCAGGCCCAAAGAAACATAGGTCCCATGGTTTCCCTTATTTTCAATAACTAGTATATGTCTAAAACAAGCAGAAAAGGTCAGATAAGATGATGTTAGGCAAAATGAACCCCAAGATAAGGACACAAGTGGTTTTTTTCTTTCTTGCTATTGTTTCTAACGTATATATCAGGTGATTTTTGTGTTGCTTTGTATGTCCCTCCCCTTGGTATAACCCCTGTTTTCACTGTATTTGATGTTGGCATCATTTGGAGAGGGGAAGGGAAAAAACAAATTGTTTAAATAGGGATACAGGTGGACCCATTGCAACAATGAGATATACAAGATGCTATGTCGAAAAAAGAACTTTACAGCTTTGGTGGGGTGGGTGGTGGGGAGAATGTAATCATGGAGATGGGAGGGCAGGGATGGTAGGGGAAAAACAAAGGAAGAGGCAACAATGCTTGATAAGAAAGGTACTCATTACCTTGCTCATGTAATTGTAACCCCTCTGTATGGTATTTTCACAATAAAAAACTTTTTTTTTTTTTAAAAAGAAGCAACACAGTGGTCAGGACCACATACTTAAGCATGTGGGGCAGAAAATTAAAAATCAGAGATACTTCAGGGTTAAGAGATGTCTACAGATGGATTCCCACTTTTCTTTCTTTAGCTAATGGATATTCAAGTAACCACTTCCAGGGATTTCTTCCTTTCTTCTCATTGAGGAGTAGTGTCTAATGCCAGCCTGGACTAGCATTTAATGAACATATTAATGATAGTAGGCACAGGAAATGGATCAAAACTATAAAAGAACAGGCAGTGTTAATGGACAGCTTCAGGTCATGTCATGGATAACCTCATGGTCAGATGGCATATGCTCTTCCAGAAAAGGCAGGAGGAGGAAGGAGAAAAGGCTGGCAAGAGCAGAAGCCTCCTTTCCTTTTTTTTTTTTTTCTGTTAGGTTGTCTTTCTCTCCAACAACACAGGAATATAAGCAGTCACATTATTAAACTGGGAAGGTACGAAGCCGTGAGCAGCCTTGGTAGTTACTATAAACTTTCATACTTATAAAATCTCAATGAAAACCACTTGTTCTTAAGTCAAGACTGGGTAAGTCATCAATATTTGACCTCTGTCCTTCTAGGGAAGCAAAAAAACTCTCTGAGACTACATCTAGCCAACAAATCCAAAATAGCAGAACACCCACGCAAGCTATAAAAGGAATATCTATAATATCATGGTAATTATGTACATTTTAAAAGCAGAGATATCTAGCAAAAGAGTGGGAATAGAGAGGAAAGAACACTCATTAACTTCAAAATAGTGTTATAAGGACACAAAGTACAACAGATGTTCCACTTGTATCTGAGATAATACTTTCTTTCTTTAAAAAGAGATCTAAAACAAGTTTGATTTTAAAAAACTCTCAACATGTATTGAATATAGGTGTTGGGTGTGTGGGTGTCTGACTTTTATTCCCTATACCTTTTTGTCTGTTGAGGTTTTTTAGGTTTTTTTTTTTGGTTTGTTTTTAACTTGCAATGTAGCCCACACTGGCTGGTAACTTCCTATGTAATCCAGGCTGGCCTTAAACTTCTTGTCTTGCCTTAGTATCTCAACTATGTACCTCAATACCTAGCTCAATCCCTTTATTAATGTTTGAGTAAGTCATTATGTTTTTCTTTTCTTTTTTCTTTCATTTTTCCTCTTTTTTTGGCCAGTATTGGGGCTGGAACTCAGGGCCTAGATATTGTCCCTCAGCTTTTTTGCTAAAGGCTGGTGCTCTACTACTTGAACCATGCTTCTACTTCTGGCTTTGTGCTGATTTGCTAGAAATAAGAGCCTCACAAACTTTCCTGCTTGGACTACCTTTGAACCACAGTCCTCAGATCTCAGCTTCTTGAGTAGCTAGGATTATAGGCATGAGCCAACACTGCCTGGCAAAGTCATTACTTTTTAAGATCCGCTGAGAGTTAGCTAGGAAAAGAAGAATAGAAAGAGTATCTCAAACTGGAGGGAATGTGGGAGACCCAGAAGAAGAGGATCGTGTTGCTGAGTTCCTGGATATAGCCTCTTTCTTTCTCCTTTGGCCCTTCCTTTTTTCTTTGGCCCATTGTTTCATAATAAGTTGTTTGTTAAAGAAATCTTCCTTGAATCATCTTAGTCCATTGGAACCCTGGTTGACACACATAACTGTCTTCGGTTAGCCTCTGAACTAGCTCAGGGATGAGGCAAAAGGCTGGTGAATAATTGTATGTTGGGTATCTGCTAGGGTTTGGCCTGTGTGGGATGATCAAAGCATTAACAATGAGTGGATATAAAACTAATTTTAAAGAATGATTGCATGGCACTATATTGGAAATGAACTTTACAACTTTGGGCGGGGGGAGGAGTGGGAGAGGTGGGGAGGAAAGGGATAGTAGGAGAAAAAAGGAGGAGGTAACAATGCTTGACAAGAAATGTACTCATTACTGTACTCATGTAACTATAACCCCACTGTCTTTCCAATAAAATAAAATAAAAAAGGAAAAAGATTACATGAGTGAGGAGTCCACCTGGGTATATAAATGGAGGTATATACAGGTGTTCTTTATTGGAGTGTGTGTTGTACACACACACACACACACACACACACACACACACACACACACACACACACACACACACACACACACACATCAGTACTGGGGCTTGAATTTGGGGCCTGGGCGCTGTCACTTAGCTCAAAGCTGTTGCTCTACCACTTGAGCCACACGCACCCCTCTAGCTTTTTACTGGTTAATTGAAGATTAAAGTCTCTCAGACTTTCCTTCCTGACTGGCTACAAATTATGAACCTCAGGTCTCAGCCTCCTGAGTAGCATGAGCCACTGGGATTGGGCAAGGTATTAAACTCTTTGCCAGTAAACTGTTAAACTCTTTGCCACAAAGCAAAAGGTAGTTCCAGGAGAAAGTCCCAAGAAAGGAAAACTACAGGGAAAAAAGACTGGTATTTGAGAAATACTGTAAATTCAGCAGGATCAGAGTTATCTCCTGCTAGCATAAACCAGACATCCAACAATCCGGTGTTCATTCCACCCCCTGCATGCCATGGGCAGACCTGAGCTATTTCCTAATTCAGCTGTGAGCTCTACATTAATGTCTTGGATCCTAGGTAGTATTTATCTCTGCCTCCTGCACCCTCTGGGTCTCTCCACTCCAGAGGTTGGCATTTCTGGGCTCAAATGGTTACCTTAGCTGGACTGTCCTTGTGCTGGGTTACTGCAGTCTGATCTCCACTCATTCTGCATCCTTCATTTCCATCGTAAATGTCACCGGTGTGATTACAATGATGGGCTGATGGGATGTTTATCCATCCGGTGCATTTCAAACCAATTAGGTGGATTTAGCACTTGGATGAAGGCTCCTGACACCAGCATTCTGGCCTGACAAAGAGCCAAACAGATGGATATTATGCCACAAGTCCCCCATGCCAGTTCAGGCCCCAGGCCCTCCCTGCTGGAATCAGCTTCTTCCTGTTCAAGACATTTAGCCTCTTCTCCTCTATGGCCTGATCAAAACCAGCAGGAGCCAGAGTCTATAAGCAGCAAGATGGTACTTACTGACTATTGCCCATGGCCAGACTGCACTCAGGTGGACTCATTTCTTCTTTGCAGAGACCCTGCAGGGAAGCACTTAGCACTCCCATTTTACAATGGAGAGAACTGAGCTGAGAAAAGTATAACTAGGCCAGGACAACATAGCTTGGGAGCTAGGATTAGGTCTCAGAATTCCTGGACTCCAAATTTACGGCCAACCCCTGCCATCCTACCTCACCAAATCCAGGTCTTTTCAGGTACCCAAAATGGTCGTAGTGTTGTTTTACCTCCTTCCTGCTCTTGGCACACCTATTTCATGCTTCCTTGTCTCTCTTCTTTAAGCGAGCATCACCAGCTCAAAGAATTTGAGCAGTCATTCCATTACACCAGCTCTCCCCAGGGCAACCTGCAAAGAGTCCATGGTTTCTGTTGGTCCTTTAGGCTAAGTCACCACATCATGGAAGAATCCAATTCAAGTCAAAAGAAGATGGGTTTGGTAGCTCAAACAGACCCAGTGTCTGTTTCCAGTCCTTCTGTTTATTGGCCATGTAAACTTCCAAAGTTCATTTCTAGGTTGTGTGTATTTTCTTTTATAAAATTGTGTTGTGTTGTATTATGTAGTCTGTATGTGTGTGTGTGTGTGTGTGTGTGTGTGTGTGTGTGTGTGTTCAGGTTGGTACTGGAGCTTGAACCACCAAGGTCCAGCAATAAAACACGCTTTCTAAGTTGATTTAAGTATTAAAACAGTCCCTTACTTCAAGTGTCTGGTACATGATGGATGTCCAACAAATAGTAGCTATGAAAACTGATTTAGGTTCTTAGGTTCAAAATGCTCCCCTGTAGGCCCCCTGAGCAAATTACATAACCTCTCTAAGCCTCAGTATCATCTTCTCTACTAAATGAGGAAATTCCAGTATATCATTGGCTTGTGTAGAGGACGTCATTAAATGATCTAGTGCATGTAAGCTGTTTAATACAGTAATTGGTGTGTAGAAAGTATTCAATAGACATCTGTGGTTAGTATAATTAGTAATATCACAATCTTCATTGTGGTTGTCCAAGAGACAGGATGTATTTGCATTGTAATTACTATGTAGTTCTGGTGTTACATTCAGATATTCTTATTCTCTCAGTTCTGACTGTTCCTTTGGGGAAAGTTTTCCATAAGCTTCCTTGTTTCCATAGGCAAAAACAATGGTTCCCCTCCTATACTCCCTGCTGATTGCCCTTGAACCTCAGTAACATCACAATGTAATATCTGTCTCCTCTACCAGTAACCTGTGTGCAGTTGCACATACAGGTGATCAAACTTAATTTATCTCTTCATTTGCAACATCTCATCCAGTGCTTTTCTAAGCACAAAAGACTTGATTTTAAGAAAAGAGAAAATTCTAAAGAGAAAAGAACGTGTAATTTCATTGAAATGTGCCCGCACATTGCTTCTGAAAGGCAATCTCGTGAGGTTAAGGCCAAACGAGAGAGACCAGACAAGACCCACTGAATTCCAAGATTCACAATGCCAGGCCTATTGTGCTGAGCTGCCAAACACAAGTATCCTCTATCCACAGCTAACTCTTTCAGATGACCAAACCTCAGGGTGAGTCAGCCAACTCAGCGGTCCCATCCAGGACATTTCTTCTGACACAAAAGGGGCTTTGAAAGGTTCTCCCATACCAACAATTACAAATGGATCCAATGAATGGTATTTTTTTTCCCGTCAGAAATGAAGCTGATCAAAAACATTTAAATGACACATTTGACCCAAAGTGATTGTCCAAATCTTTCCAGAGTGAATACTGGCAAGAAGGCAAGCAGAACATTCTCAGGCTTGATGTTCTCTGAGCTAACCAGTCCCACGTAGCCGTGCACTCTCTTAGCTGAGATTCAGGTGGATTGGCTAAGAGCTGGGATTAAGGGAATGAAAATGTTAAAAAAAAAAAACATTTCATAACAAAGGGGCAATGTCATTCTTTCTGATGGAGGCATAGAATTTCATTGTGTGTATATACCACAAAGGTCCCATGGTTTCCCTTATTTGCCATAACTAGTGTATGTCTGAGTCAAGCAGAAAAGGTCAGATAAGTTGATGTTAGGGGAATTAACCCCAAGATAAGTATTCAAATATTTTTTTCTTTCATGCAATTGTTTCTATAAGATGATTTCTATGTTGCTTTGTATGTCCCTCCCCCACAGTATAACCCCTGTTTTCACTGTACTTGATGTTGGTATAATTTGTGAAGGGGAAGGGCAAAAACAAATCGTTTAATTAGGGATACAGGTGGACCCATTGCAACAATGAGATGTACAAGTCGTTATGTGGAAAAATGAACTTTACAACTTTGGTGGGGGGGGAGGATTGGATGGGGGGAAGTGGGGGAAGTATGGGAAGGGAGGGGAAGGGGAAACAAAGAGGAGGCAACAATGCTTGATAAGAAATGTACTCGTTATCTTGCCCATGTAATTGTAACTCCTCTGTACGGTATTCTCACACACACACAAAAAAAACCCCAGAATATTTTCCTAAAGATTTCAGAGCAGAACGAGGACAGGATATCAAACTCAAGAGAGGTAATATTACAGAGGGCAAAACAAGAACATAACTACAAGGCAGGTACCTACAAGTGAGGAACTAGAGTTAGGTAGAAGCAAGTACAGGATGGGCTCAAATGGTACTCAGCCCCTCTCCGGGGGAATCCATGATTTACCTGAACGGGTAGGCAATTTCAAAATGATTGGAGACACACACACACACACACACACACACACACACACACAAACAACTTCAAGTTTCAGCATGGAAAATCATGCATTTTTACTTTTTCAGAAGTATTGTCTAACTAAAAATGTCTCCTAACTCTGAGCCCAATTATCTCAGAAAAAACTAAAGGCCAGGGATGGGGGTGGGCAATAACCTGGCTACCTGAAGCGTGACCCTAACTAACTGCTTTGAACCCAAAGCATGACTCTGAGCTCCTGAAGGCGCTGCTTCAGAAAACAGCTGGCACCAGACGTTTTGCCATCACAAACCTGAGGAGCTCTGGATGACCCCCGTAGCTATTTCCTCCCCAGGCCAGAGGGAGAAGCACTTCCTGGTGACAGCACAAGACCTATGACTGGTGCAAATACAGTCCTTCATTTGCATGAGGAGACTGCTATGATTGGTTCAGACACTTTGTCACAATCCTTTCTGTCTAATAAGTAGGCCACTTGACACATTTGGTGAGCAATCAGAAGACATCTTATGCTGTCCTCTGGTGTTAGAACAGCAGGTTCCAAGAAAGACTTCTCTCAAGTGATCCGCCTTTGTAGACTTTTGATTCTCACCATGCGTAGACTGACTGAGCTGGTTACTGGAAGAAGGAAGAGAAGATTGGTGATGGTGGCAGCTAAGCCGTACGGTCTCTGGGGTAGCAGAAATCACTGAAGGAATGGCATAGGGCTTTGGTAGCTGATGTGAGGACAGCTAGATGGACAGTGCTGTGCCAGCAAGAGCAGCGACAGCATTGAGCGTATCAGCAGCTACCCACAGCAGCAGGAACAGAGTTTGCCTCTGATCCATCAGAACCATGGCAGTGGAGGCTGGATGGTTGAAGTTATCTGGGGGTGAAAGGTGACAGCAGTGGCTGATGGAGACAAGAGTGAATGCAAAACACCAGCCAATGGCAGCCAGCTGTGGGGAGAGTCAAGCTGATACCAGCCAAGAGCAGGTGAACCTAGTATCAGTGGATGGGGACTGGTGGCAGAGAGACTCTCCCTGCGAAGGGTCCCACCTGTAGCAGAAAACAACGGCAGCACTTTGACCTTCAGGCACAAGCTCTAAGGCCTGCAATTCTATGTGGGCCCTGAATAATGGAAGGAGTTTCTTCTCACCTATCCAGGACTTCCATCTATTGGAGCCAGTTAGTTTGTGACACTAGGGCTCCTGAGATGGCAGGTCTAGAGGTGATCTGATCCCAGAAACTCATCTGAATGTTGCCTTGGTGCTTCAGAAATGCCCAACTTCAGTTTAGAAACATCCATTTTAAAACTTTACCCATTGGTTTAAGATCTAAACTCACAGTTTATGTTTTCCTGGCTGGATTCTGCTATTATTCTCAATTATAATGATTGTACATGGTCCAATTCAGACACCAGCTGCTCCATGAGTTCCTTTCTGACCTCCTGAGTGCAAATGAATCATTCTGGGCTCTGAGTTCCTGCCATAGCTCTGTAGGTATTCCCCTTTCCCGATCTTACTCCATTCTGACTTGTGTTTTGCATTAGAACTGCTTATGCATTTGTCTCCCTGACTGGATGTTGGCTGCCCACTCTGGCCCCAAAGGGCCAAGCTTTTAGTCATCTTAGTCTTCCAACCAAACATAGCAAGATGCCTAGCCAATTACAGGTATACAATATCCCAGGGCTGCTATACTATAAAGAATGAGAAATACAAATTCTTCACTCTCCAACCTTAAGCTGACAAGCAGGAGCTAATTGTTTATTTCTTTGAGGGTTTGAATTTCTGGTATACCTTCATGTATGGAACCACATGAGATCCTCAGCTAATGCAGAAAGGGCATATGGGTGACATGTCACTCAGTGGAATCATGAGCTTCAGCAAGTTCAAGGACACGACTGAGAATCTAAAGTCCATAGCTGTGACCCTATGCCAGTCTGTCTCCAGACAATGCTCCTTATACATTCACATTCTTTTATGGTCTCCAGAAGAGCATCGGGGGTGACTGAATGGTCATTCTTTCTGCTGTAGTTCTTGTCTCTCCCCTTAGTGCCACTCTGGAGGTCACTGGGAGCTTTAAAGGAGGGACTTGCCAGAATTCCATAACCATCTGTTTCTAGGAGCTAATGTGCTGGGGAGTCTCAGGACCTTAGAACTTGCTTCATAGATTAGATCTGTACTCCTGCCAGCTTGCCTCAATCCCTCATGGTCCTTGTCCTTCGTTTGGTTTGGCTCCCTGCCCATCTGGCCTAAGCCTACACACAGCCTTGTCTCCTATGAGCCTAAGGCCTGCCCCTGCTCAGTTCCTAGCTGGAGACTGGTTTTAAGCTATCTGCAGCACCTATCTCTACCAAGCCTTGCCCACTTCTCCAGGCCCTCCTAGACTAAACACAAAGAGTCACCCAGCCAAATTTTCATACACACTTGGGCCCTGTGATAGACTGTTGGACACCGTCACTCTCCAGGGTTCTCAACCATTCTGGCTTCCTTTCCCTATTCACTATCTTCTTATTCCAGCCCAGCATTCTCCATCCTTCCATCTGTAAAGCCCAAGTTCCTAGCAGCTACTTGCTCCTACTGTTAGCCACTCACCAAAAGAAAGTAAAGAGCCACTCACTGCCCTACCTCAGGATTTGCAACCTAGAAATAGTAAATTTGAAGCCAGGTATGGTAGCTCATGGTATGTAATCCCAGCACTTGGGAGGCTGACTCAGGTTGATTGTAAATTCTCGTCCAGACTAAGCAACATAGTTGAGACACTGTCTTCAAAAGCCAACCAACCAACTCACAATCACAGATCTGAAAACTTGAGACTGCACTCTGACTTCTGTGTGATCTTGAAACAACTTCTTGAGAAAACAACTTTGCTTTTAATCTGTTTAAATGAGAAGTGTATATACACATGTACATATATATGTATCTATATATTTCTTTTTTGGGGGGGGGGTCCGGTTGTGGGGCCTGAACTCTGGGCCTGGGAGCTGTCCCTCAGCTCTTCAGCTCAAGGCTAGCACTCTACCACTTGAGCCACAGCGCCACTTCCAGCTTTTTTCTTATGTGGTGCTGAGGAATCGAACCCAGGGCCTCGAGCATGCAAGGCAAGTGCTCTACCACTGTGCTACCTTCCCAGCCCTGTATCTATATATTTCTAATTCATTTTGTAAAGTTATGTTGAGGATTAAAATATAATATATAGAAAAGTTACACTGTAATTATAAACATCCTGAAAGCATTATTGTGGAATTACTGTATTTCATGAGTGCTCTGAAACAGAGAGAAAGATAATGATTCTATTTTAGAAATACGTTATATGGTTAATATGTTTTAAAATCAAACACACAAAACAAGATGTCTTTGTGCTTAAAGGAGCTCATGTTGGCATCACCTGGAGCATTAATCCCTTTAGAATCTTCATTCTTGGATAAATTTGCAGTAACTATGTGTTGTCTTGTGCAACGCAAAGGGAGAACGTAAGTTGGTCTCCTCACTTTCCACCCCCACCTCCCTCTTCCACTGTGAGTTGATTGCTGATCAGTTCATTCATTTATCCAACAATATTCTAAAAACTCAGTCTTTGTCCTACCTGGAAATAGAGAGGCAGGCAGGGAGTGAGACCCAGAGAATGAGTCTCTATCCCAACAAACATCTCTGCAACAAACCTGAGAAAGATTCTTAGGATACATCCAGAAGACTACAGAAGGAGAATCTCAGACCTGGAACACAACCACATATCTGACCCCATCTCTTCAACTTTCAGAGCACTGAGCCTTTCCAAAGCCTTTCCTTTTCTCAAAGACAGTTCAGGTTTTACTTTCAGGAAAGTAAATCTCCTGTTACCTATTCTTTCTCTTACCCCTTTGACAGCCCTCTCTGAATTTACTTCTATGAGTAACATTATCTTAAGCATCTCTAGTTAGTGTACTGAATCTACGCCCTCCTGAAATCTTCCATCCCAGAATCCCAATGCCCTGATGTTCAACATTTCTTCCAGAAGCCTGACTATATTCTCTCTAGCTTTAGGCTAGCTTTAGGTTCTCAGATTGTCCTTTACAGTCTTTAAGACTTGACTCTAACATCAGCCAAGAAGAACATGCTAGTGTAAAACCTTCCTATCTAACCCACAGAAGTTGGATCTAAAGAGGAGGAGGGGGAACACAAGTCAGGAGTCCCTCTGTGTGGCCTGCATTCATCTCTTACCCTCTCTGGGTCCCAAGATCAGTCATATTTCAAGGGGAAAACAGGCTTTTCCGATGATGGAATTTACCAGCTTATTTTCCAAGTGCACTCTGAAGGGTTTCCCCACTCACACATCTCACTCCCTTTCTTGAAGTGAATTTCAGAATGTGCTTTTTCAGCCAAGGAACAATTTTCCTGTTGAACAATTAGGAAAATTCAGCAGTTGGGAGAAAAGCCCTAGAAACTAGCCTTGATATATTATTGCTTTAATAGTCCCCTGTGCTCCTAATAAAAACAAAAACCAGGGGAGGTTGAGCAGTGCCATGAAATATGGCCCACTTGTTTTCCTAACAGCCGGCTTCCCTACTTATCCAGGATCTGTCAGCTCCTGGTGCAAGCTGCATAAAGAACAAGGCAATTTCCTGTCTTTTATCCTTGTGTCTCATGCCCCAGACATGATTTTAATGGAATTCCATTGTATTTTTGCATTCAAATGGACTTAGAGGCAAACAAAACATTTAAAGGGAGAAATTTTTTTTCTTAAGCAGAAAATAAAAAAGGAAAAAAAAACTGTCGAGTTAGTACTTGTGAACTGTGAAAAGTCCTGAGTCAGGGAATCTAATGATTCAGAGGTCATCTAGAGGTTTTTTTTATCCAAATGCTTGAGAAATGAAGATAGTATGAGGCTTCAGAGTCAAGGTCTAAGGAATGGGCCAAGTAAGGGAATTTATTTCCAAGCACTTACCTGCTAATGTTACAAAAACATTTTAAAATGGAAAAGAAAAGAAGACAGGAGGAGAAGAAGGAGGGCAGGAAAGAGAAAGGGAGGAAGGGGAGAATGGAGGGAGGGAGATAATAAGGAAGGAGAGCTGAAGGGAGAAAGGGAAAGAAGAAAGGGTGGAAGAAAAGAAGGAAGGAAGGAAGGAAGGAAGGAAGGAAGGAAGGAAGGAAGGAAGGAAGGCAAGGCATAAATGGAACTATATTTTAAAGTCTAGAATCAAGGGTGAGGATCCATATGTCAGTAATAAGCACCTGTCCCCCAATTTGGTTCAAGCACTATATCATCTACCTCCCTTCTTACCACCCTAAGGGAATAAAGGCTACTGAGGAGTTTCCTAGGTTCTGTCTGCAAACAGAGAGTACCTCACAGAAAATACCAGAAGCCAATGAGCAAGCATAGGCAAAAGACCTGTCACAATCCAAATTATGCAGCCAGGAAGGCTGGGTCTCCCTGCATGGAAAGCAAGTTTCAGAGCCAAGACTACAAAAACAGACATTGACAGGTGACAGGGCAGTGGACTGCACATGCTTTCGTGTGACCTGGGAAGGTGAGGAATGGAATGTCAGATGCATCTAGAATCTCAAATCTGGATTGTTTGTTCTGTAGTGTTCAGATGTCTCTCGGAAGGGTCTGTAACGAGTGTTGTCAACAGTGATTTCAGATGATTCATTCATCTCCATGATTCTTCCCAAACTCTTCCTCTGTGTCAGTCTTTGTGAAGATATATAACCCATGTTGAACACACACACACACACACACACACACACACACACACACACACACACACACACACACACACACACACATTCGATCACCACATTCAAGTGTCACAGAGTTCCACACCAGGGCTGAAGATGTATACAAGAGAGATAAATGGAATGACAGCTCCCAACCTACCCCAGACCTGATTTTTAGGACAAAAAAAACCACATCAGAACAGAGCTCTGAGCCACTATTCTTGGTCCATAGATCATTTCCAATGGATCCTGTAGTTGTCTCTCTTTAAGTCTTTAAGGTCCAGGTCAGAGTCCATGCAGTAGGGAATGCTACGGTGATGTTAACCTGACCTGCCCCATCACACTTGCATAGATTCAGAGGGAGAGGCAGCTGATTGCCTTCCAGGCAGCTGACAGACAACATGGGAGAAATATTGGAAAGGAGTCAAGACAGCTCTTTGTCCTTGGCATTCTTCCTTCATGAAGATTCAGTCTGAAAAGTAATCTTTGGATCTGGTTTTGATCATGTGCCTTGGAAAAGGATGACAATGCAGCAGGAGCAGCAGAAGGAAGAGAAAAGATGTTGATACATTGAGGCAGGTGTATAGTTCCAACTATAGAGCACAGCAGCATCTCCCTCTGAGAGGGACACTGCAGATCAGAGCAGGTTGATAGATGCTGGAATGATGAGCTAGTTTCATTTGAATTGGAGAAATGAGAGCCACGGCATAGATTGAGCCCAATGATCTGTTCTAGGGATATGAAATAACCATAGATGTAATTAAGAGGAGCCCAGCATCTAGGGTTTTAACTCAAAAGGACTGAGTGGGCTACAACCTTGAGAGACGCCTATGGAAAACTCAGACATAAGAACAGGAATGTATCTTTGAATTGGAGATGTGAACATGATGCATTGCTCAAGAATAATGGTAAGCCTGAAGCAGACAGAATGGCAGGAAGTATGTGAGGAAACAGAAGACCTTGATATGGGTTCTGAAGAAAGGTAAGGCTCCGTCACTTCTCCTATCACTTAGAAGTCCACCTTGAAGTATCTAGCCAAGTCAGAGACCCAGTAGAAGCTCCTTCTATCTTATGACTATGATAGCCTTTGAGTGTTGCCACACGATCAGAGCCAAATCACCTTTACCTTCTCCACATTCCAGTGTAAGGAGAGAAAGGGGGGGAGGAGTAAGGAAGGGCAAGTGCAAAATGAGACATCTTTGTTAGGTGTCATAATCAGACTGCCATTCATACCTTACTCTAACTCAAATTTAGTCCCATGGCTATACTCATGGTGACAAAGGATGGGAAATGAGTCTTTCACCATTGTGCCCAGCTAAAATCTAGTAGTAGGGGTTGTTTGTTGTTGTTGTTAATGTGGTTGTTCTGAAACCTGGACTTGAGCTCACTATCTGACCCTTGCTTTTGCTCAATGACTGGTGCTCTACTACCTGAACCATGCCTCCAACCTGACTAGTAGGGTATTTTTTTTATTGTCAAGGTGATGTACACAAGTCAGGTAATGAGTACATTTCTTTTTTAACAGTGTCACCCCCATCCCTCATTTTAGCCCTGTTTTTTCCTCCCTCTCCCTTCCTCCCTTCCTCCCTAAGTTGTATAAATCATTTCCAACATAGTGTCTAGTGAGTATCACTGCTGAATTAGTTCACCCTTTGTCCCACTGTTTCCTAATAGGGTTTTAATGGGAAGCCATCAACAGCGCCTGCCACCATGATTCTCAGCAGTTAATCTCAGTTGTCACCTTTGGTAGAAAGCCCTTTCTGAGTTCCCATAGCCTGGCTTCTCTTCTGCCCTCCTATGTCATCTATGATGAACTCTGTCAGAAGGCTCACTTGAACTACTGACATCTTCTGTTTATTTATATCTCTTCTATGAAAGTGGGAGCTTCAAGAAGAGAATATATGTATTTCTCATCCTTGTATCCACAATACCTTATATAGTTGCAAATGTGGGCACTCACTAGAGCTTTGTTAGATTAGTGGCTAGGTGGCTGGATTGATACATTATTTGGTGGAAGAGTGAGTGGAACCAGGACATTGAGTGGTAATGTGAGAATGCTGAAGGTGTACCTTGTTTGGGCTGTAAAAATGACCCTCTAATGTATAGCCACATGTATGTGTTTATTCAAATGGCTAAGCCAAGGACTGGTGGATGTGGAATGTATGGGCAGGCAGCCGGCATATGGTCTTCTCGTGTGCTAAACACCAGTGTCTACGGGAAGGATGGTACACATGGAAATACTAGGTGCCAATCACCTCTTTGAGTTTTGAGGAGATATGCATTGTGTCCACAGCTTCCCAACCTATGCTCTTTTGTGTTACCTTCTTTATGCACCATTCATACCATGCAGAGCCAAGTCCTCTCTCCTCTGTCACATCAAGCAAGGCAGGAGCAAGAAAAGCTTGCGGCCGGAAGTAGCACTCTAGGGAATATGAAAAACCTAGGAAGATTGAACATGAAAACCTGAGTGCTCCCTGACTGGGGAGTTGGGGGTGCAGGGCAGGGAGAGGAAGGGGTTATTCCTATAGTTTAAGCTGTGCCTGAAGGATAGAATTAGATAGAGAAGAGTGATAGGAAACTTTCCATGACTCTCTACTCTCTCTCTCTCTCTCTCTCTAGGATCTGGCCAAGACCAGTGCCATTATAGGCTGAATGAGGCTTTAAAACTTGTAATCCCTAATCTAACCACTGAGCCCTTCTTTGCACTGTGGACCTTACTTCTGGGAGTATCCTGGCAAAGTAGGTGCTGAAAGGCAGGTGGAAATAGCTGGTTACAATGCCATAATATAGTGATTTGGAGATGTATGTTACAGACATCAGAGTGTCAGACTTGAAGGAGGAGGTAAGATGATTTAAGAATGCAACAGACTATTATCATTTGGGTGAGAGAGATGGAATGGAGAAAAGCTGAGAAAACTGTGGGCAATGAAATTGTCTGGGTAGTTGATAGTTCCCAGTGGGAAGAATCATAGTTTCTGGAAATTGTAGAGTCACAGAAGAATAGAGTTATGGGAGATATGAAAAATCTAATGTCAGATTAAACCTGTCACCAACTGATTCTGTGACCTTGCAAGAATCAGTTAACCTCTGGGCGGGTGCCTCGGTTTCCTCGCCTTCAAAATGAAATGAAGGAAAGCACATATCTGCTGCTGGGCCCTAGGAGGGCTTAGAAGTCATCGTATGCAAATCAGTGCCCAGTAGATCCCCTTCATAAACAGTAGCTCTTAACAGAATCTATTATTTGGGTAGATACTTGGTGGATGAGATCACATAAAGTAGTTTTGGCTACTGGTTTCCCCATCTCTGTGGTAGATGAAATGATCTCTTCTAAAACTTTGAAGTTGCGAGGAAAGCTTGCCCAGAATGCTTGGCTTCCATGACTGAGCAATGCAGAAGTGGCTGTGACTACACAATGTCATTTCTTCCAGAGAGGCACCTTGTCATCATCAAGTCAAGGCTGACTCTCTCCATTCTGGCCTCTCTCCCATGTCAGCAGCATCCTCAGGATACCAACATCTCCTCACCAGGATCGCAAAAGAACTTCACCATTTCCAACCTCGTGGCCCCTAGAGGAAGGAAGAGGGTTTCCCTTCACTAGCTCCTGCATGCAAGAATGGGGTCCACTGCCCCCATCCATGCATGCCATGTGCCCACATGGTTCCCTGCCTAGGGACAGGACGTGCTGATTGACTCAAGCCAACCCAAACCTACCTGTAGAGCTCAGACTGGGGGCCAATGTCCAAGGGTACTCCTAGAAGGATGTGGTCCCTCCAGAGCAAATCTGTCTGGGGGTGGGGAGCAAAATCAGTATGCAATTAGTTGAATTCTAGACCATAAAAATCAATCAAAGCTTTAGATAGAGTGGAGTTGATTTAAACCATGTTACTATCCCCCAGAATTTGGGGTCTTGAAGAGTTTGACCAGAAACCAAGGACTGAATGAACTTGGTGATAGTCTACAGAAAAGGAAATAAAGTTCACCAGAAACAGAGTCACTTCCAGCAGTCTTCCCTCAAATTAGTCTCAAATTAGGCTGGAAAGGGACACCACCTAAAGGGACCCACTTGCCCCTGAAGCTAGCACAGTCACAGCCTCATCCCATCAGACACAGCCAGCCCTCTGATGCTCTTCCCCCTGCACTGAGAAAGGGACACTGGCTGGTACAGAACAGCTTATTATATAGAAATATGGATCCAGCCCCGCTCGCTTCCTGCACGGAGGAGATTGCTAGAGCCAATCTCCTTTTATCTCTCTCTGCCTCGATGCTTTTAGTTTCTAGCCCCTTGTCTGGCGAGGAACCTCTCATTATGCAGAGCTACATGCATTTTTTTCCCTTCGGAAGATAAAGCTAAGACAAAGAAAGGAAACATATTTAGCTCTAATGATGTGCGCAGCTTCGTTTTCCTGTTTGAATCTATTGCTGTTTAATGAGCTAAATATCCATCGGATGGATTAGAAACACTGATCCTGCATGCGTCTCCCAGGAGGCGGCTTCTCAGCGGGAAGATGTGCCTCGACACAGCCCATGGGAGCCGCACAGGTTGCCTGACAAACACCAGACACTGAGCAAAAGCAGAGACTAGCTGGGATGGGGACAGGTAGAAGGTGATGAGTCACTTGCTGCTGACCCCACGGCCAGCCAAGCAGGCAACAGACTTAGAATGGCAAAAATCATATGGTAATCAGAATGCTGGAGTACTGGCTAGGGCCCTTGGGTCATTAAGAAAAGAAAAAATCCCACACCAACAGAAAGCTAAAGAAAGCAATGTGGTCACTAGAACGGACAGGTTGTTTTCGTCGCCCAATCAGAAGAGACTGCTTGCCTAATCTCTATTGTCAACATGGAAGCTGTTCAAAGACCAGGCTGTTGGTAGTCCTGAGAATATTATCAGCACAGAGAAGGTTCAGTTGGATTCAGTGGCAGCACAGATTAGTACTCCTAAATTTAGCAAGGGGTGCATGCTTCTCTGTGTGTGCATGTGTGCATGCCAGTACCAAGGAACTAAGGCTTGAACTCAGATCCTGGGCACTGTCC
The DNA here is from genome assembly GCF_024711535.1 of Dipodomys merriami. NCBI lineage: Eukaryota > Metazoa > Chordata > Mammalia > Rodentia > Heteromyidae > Dipodomys > Dipodomys merriami. Next base: position 9,871,429 of record NW_027203270.1, read on the forward strand.
CTTAGCTTTTTTGATCAAGGCTGGTGATCTACAGCTTGAGCCACGGCCCTAGTTCTGCCTTTTTGTTGGTTAAGAATCTCATGGATTTTCCTGCTTGGACTAGCTTTAAACAGCAATCCTTGGATTTGAGCTTCTTGAATAGCTAGGATTACCAGCATGGGCCACTGATGCCCAACTTAGCAGTTCTTTATTTTATTTGACGAGGGGAACAAAAAGTGTTTTATTTTTCTTAAACTTCTTCACCAAAGGAAATCCTTAGGCTTGAAGCATTTTTTATGTAGCAGAGATCATAGAAATGCTATGCAATTCTTTCATCAACAGCTTTTAAAGTCCAGATAGGAAAGATACATGGCCAATCAATAATTGAACCACGAACAATGTTAACCCATTGACAAAAGGCTTGTTGGGTGCCTGACAATGTTCTAAGTGTTCTGTTTACACTAAGCTATTAAAGATTTCCCACAATCTCATTGTACACAGAGGGAAACTGAGGCTCCCAAGAAATAACTAGCATGACTAAAGTCATACAGCAAAAGAACCAAAAGGCTGAGATTCAGACCCAGGGAACAGACTTGCACAGCCTGTCATAGTTTGTTTTTTCAATAAAGCCAATTCTCCTGGCTCCCCATTCCAACATAAAAACAAGCTCCAAAACTCAAAGTGAAAAATACTTCTATATCAATCTTGGAATGTTACTTAACCTAACAAAATAAAAGGAATATGGAACCTTCCAGCCTTTGTACTCTATCAAGGCTTAGCATAAAGATCCCCAGTCTACTTCAACCTCTCTTGACTCTGAAGTGCTCACCAAGATGCCTGAGCTTCAACAACTCCACCCAGGTTCATATTCCTAAGCCACACCCAGAAATTTGAGACCTCTGTATTTTCCAGGCAGATCCCTCCATCCCTTACTATTGATCTCCTACTCATCCTTTAAAACCTAGCCTCAAAGATGCCTGTGTCATGAAGACTTCAGCTACCACCTAGGTCAAAATCAGGATGTCCCTTTTCTTCACCTGTCGGGAAAATTTTATGCGATTCTTTCCTCCATTGCAATTGGAAATGGAAGAGGTATGCACTGTCTTAGCTAGGTGCCAGGTCTTCAACATCAAGCTTGAGTTTACGATCCAAATTTGGCCAGATAGGATAGCTGATGCCTGTAGCCCTGGCACTTGGGAGGCTGAGGCAGGAGGATCACAAGTTCAAGACCAGCTTGAGCTACGTAGCAAGATACTGAATATAAATACACAACAAGAGATCTAAATCTGCTGCCCAGAGTGTGTGGCACTGTGCAAATTATTTAACTCTCCTTTTCTTCATTGACAGAAGAACCAGAGTACAGACCCCCAACCAGGTCCTGTAAGAATTAATTATGGTGATATATGTGAAGGCCTTAGCTAGTATCCGTGTTTTAGTGAGCTCTTTGTATATCTTAGCTGCTAGTGTTAGGGTGTGGTCACTGCTGGCATTACCATCACTACCATCCTCCTCCCCCTCCTCTTCCTCCTCATCTTCACCATTGTCACCATCATCATCACTGGCATATTAGTAACTGCACCTTTATTGGTATAAAACTCTGGGAGGTTTCATTCATTTTCATGCCTGACCTTTAGGAAGTGTGTAATAAATGGATACCCAACAGTTGTTCAATTGGCAATTTGTTATTTGAGCTCTGGTGACACACTGTTTTGAAATCATTGGCCTAGTAGCTTGCTACCCAACTAGGTTTGAGCTCCTTCACTAAGTTCTTGAAGTTGATAGGATCTTTAAGGTAGCTCCTTACCCTATTAGGGAAAAAAAAAAAACATGAGGGGGGTGCAGATGTAGCTCAGGTGGTATAGTGCCAGCCAGTGAGAGAAAGCAAATGTCAGATGCTGAGTTTAAGTCCTGGTCTCAGAGAAAAAACTGATAAGGTTAAGCCAGCAGGGCACTGATGGCTCACACCTGTGATCCTACATACCCAGGAGGTAAAGATTGGGGAGAATCACAATTTAAGGCCAGCCCAAGCAACAACTTTGTGAGACTTCCATCTCAATCAATAAGCCACGCGTGGAAGTACACACCTGTCATCCCACCTGCGTGGGATGGATTGCAATTCCAGGCCAAACTAGACAAAGTTCATAAGCTCCCCATATCAAGAGAAGCCACTGGCTGTGGTGACACAAGTCTGTCATCCCAGCTACGGCCAGAAGCATAAAGCAGAGAATCACAATCTGGGCTGGCCAGGGCAAAGTGAAAAAAATAATGAGAACTTGTGGAGGGGAGGGGAAATAACAAAATGCTGAAACAAGGACACAGGATGACCCATTGCAACAAGGATACTCACAAGACACTGAACTTTACAACTTGGTGGGGGAGGAGTATGGGACATAGGGGAGGGAAGGGATAGTGGGAGAAAAACAAAGGAGAGTGTAAAGTGCTCAACAAGAAATGTACTCTTTACCTTACTCATGTAACTGTAACCCCTCTGTACAGCATCTTTACAAGAAAATAAAATTTAAAAATATTAATGAGAACAGACAGAGGCAGTGATGTGTGTAATCCTAGGTACTCAAGAGACAGAGATTGAGAGGATGGAAGTTGAAGGCTAGCCTGAGCAAAAAGTTTGGGAGACACCAACCAGCCAATTAAAAGTAGGGGGTTGGAAGGATGTGTGTCCATCATCATCATACTTGTACAGGGAGGGTAAATAGAAAGACTGTGGTCCAAACTTCTTGAAGCAAATGTGAGAGACCCTATTGAAAGGTTAGTGACAGCAAAAGGGGTTAGGAACATGGCTCGAATGATGGACCATCCACCTAGCAAGTACTATGAATTCAAACCCCAGTACCAAAAAGGTTGATTTTACAAAGGAAATAAAAGGAACATTTATCAAATACTTTAAAACAGCCAACATGTATTGAGCACTTACTTTACATGCTGTTGTGTAATAATTCTTACAAATAATTAATTAGCTAGACATTCATTCCCCCCCCAAATTATGATCAAGAAGAATGAAGCTTAAAGAGATGAATGTGCTTGGTCCGGATCATAGTCATGGTGTAGGGAGCCCCGAATTGGAATCCTCTCTCTCCTGACACCAATAGAAAGTATCCAGCTCTGGGCTAAACAGTTTTGACACTCTGTCACATTCAGCAGTCTTGACTGTCATTGTACCATTTTACAGATGAGGTAACTCAGGATTGCCTACATCACAGAGTCCATCAATGCCTTGAAAGGGTGGGTGTCTGACTCTATATGAAGTCTTCTTCTTTTCATGATTTCCCAGTGCCTGGAGCTAGAACCCTGGGGTCCCAGGTGTTGCTCAGTCTGGCTTTATCCATCACCACAAACAACCCCCATGCCCCTTTATTCTAGCAACCCTCGCCTGGTTCACACAGTTAAGACAAAGGAATTGCTCCAAATAGACACATCTCCACATGTTGACAACCGAGCAGAGAAAAGAAATGCCATCAGAAAGATGTATAGGTAGTCACTATCCTGTAGTTGGTGCAGCCTTGAATTACCATGGAAGGTTTTGCTCCAAGGATTGTCATTATGAGCAGATTTTGCTGTCTGGAAGAGCTGGGGGGGGGGGGGCGTGGAGAGCGGTGCAGATAGTGCATGATGGGAAATAGTAGCATCTTGGGGACTGGAGAAGGGGAGGGAAGGGGAGGCAAAGGGGTCTTCAGGAATGTTATGTTTTATACACTCTGGGAAGACAGTAAAGGGGGAGGAAACAAAAACACTAATGAAGCCAAAGACCCTGGGGTGGGAAACACCGCCAACTTCAGCAGAGCTCAGAAAAAAAAAAATCAGTCTGCAAAATGAAAGAGACAGAGAAGAACACCAAAAATAACCTTGAAGGTAATGGATGAGGCAGAGGAGAAAAATCAATTCAAGGAAAACATATTAAACACAGAACAACGAAATGAGAACCGGGCGGGGGGGGGGGGGGGTTGGGAGAGTTGAGGTGGGGAGAGCCACGGACTGGGAACCTGGAGGGCTGAGTTTCTTGTCCAGTTTAGCCTGTAACAAGCTCTGTGACTTGGGAGAGGCACCTCACTTCCCTGAGCTACCACTGGCTCCTCTTAATAAATGACATGGTTGGACAACATGACCTGCAAGGCCCCCTCCAATTCTGACAGTTAGTGATAAAGAACCATACCAAAGTATAGCTTCATAGAGACAGCCCTGTTCAACCAGAGGTAGGTGAGGACATTAGTCAGTCCCTCAGCAATTTCTGAAGATCCAGGCAATTTTGACAGGTGAATGAGAACTCATTGGCTTGGATTTTTACTGTTCTTCAGCCTTTTGGGGGTTCTGAAATTGATGACAAATGAAACCCAGGCATAAGTTAGCAACAAGCAGAGGTGTGGATAACACATTTGAAAGAAAGTACAGTGCTAGACCTATAAGACACCTGTATACCGACGCCTGTATGCTAACACCAACACCAAAAAACAGCCCCTCCCCAAGAAAGACTCATGACCTGTGTATCTTATTGTGATTGTATGTATGTGTCCCTCCAAAACTCATATGCTAGAATCCAATACTCAATTTGAGAGTATTAAAAATGTGAAGTCTTTTGGAAAGTGGTAAATCTTAAGGGCTCTACATCTAGGAATAAGATTAATGCTCTTGTGAAAGAGGTCAAAGGGAACACAGCTAGACCCTCACAGTTTAAGGTATTTTGATATCGCACCAGGAATGGACTGAGACAATTACTATATTCAGATGTGGCTTATGATTTTAAACAGAAACCGAGTAGTGCCTATCTCAGCCAAAACTGATGATCCAGAACTTATGAACAAAGCAACCAAGAAAACACAGGTGGGAATTTGAAGGTGTTGAATACTTACAATGTGTTTGATGTTTCTTACATGCATCTCAAGTAGCAGCATGTCCCACTAAGTATATCTGAGGGTAAAGGGATTTAAATTTATCCCTGTTTCTTAGCTGAGGCCTGATGCTGTTATTGTCTGGCCACTTTTGGTCCTGTGGTGGAACTCTGCTCACTGTGTTTCTGGCCACAACAAGAACCAGCATGGTAGACAAATAAACATGAGCTATGCCACACCATAACCATTTAAGACAACTGGATGGGTATATTGGCGGTTTAAAGAAGTTGGGGATAACTAAAAAGAAAATCTCCCCAAGAAGGGGAAAATATTACCATTTACTTATAACAGTCAGCAACTGAAAACCACCCAAATCCCTATCAAGTGGTAACTGAACAAACTACTTATTCCAAAATAAAACAAAAACAAAAACAAAAAACAGAAATGAGCTATTGGTACGTGTGACAATATAATGGGCTTACACATAATTACCCTAAGTTGAAAGAAGCCAGACCCGAAAAGTACATGCTGCAAGATGGCATTTCTGTAAAATTCTAGAAAAAGTAAACAACAGAAAGTGATGAATTACAAAGGAGTAAAAGAGCAAAGAAAACTTTCAGAGATGATGGATATGATCTTGATTGTGGTGATGGTATCATAAGTCAAAACACATTAAATTGCACTTTAAATACATGCAGTTTATTGTAAATCAATTTTACTTCAATAAGGCTGTTTTTAAAAGATGTGCATATCCTGTGGTTGTCTCACCGATTAAAAGGAAAAGTAAAAAAAAAAAAATAGAAACATTTATGGAAGTGGAAGGTGACCTCAGAGGTCCCCACTTCACCCTCTTTTCCTGAGACCATCTCCTGCCTGACCCCCCACTTCTTTGAACAAAGCTCCCCCATCCACAAACGGTTTCTGGCCCTGGACACCAATATTCCTTCTTTAGAGGCAAGACTACTTCCCAAAGCATGCAAAATTGGAGAAAAGTTAAGACCATAGATTCATAAGGTGAAAGCAAACTTTTTCATCTACTGAAAGCTCCTTTGCAAAAAAAAAAAGAAAAAACATGGATGAGGAGGAAGAAGAGGAAGAGGAGGAGAATCTCCACAATCAGGTTCTCCACATTCAAAGACACACAGCCATTGCTTTACTCAAGGGTATCATCCAAGACCCCTTCTCCTCCCACAAGCAGACACATGATCTGAGAATTGAAGGCGAGGGAAAGAAGACTGTGATCCCCAGAAGAGAAGGGAAGCAAAGCTCAGAAGTATAAGTTAGCAGTCTTAAAGGAAGGCATATTAATAACATCCATTCAGAAGGAATCACTGTGCTTGTGCAGAAAGGTATGAAAGCCCTGTCATTTCAGGAGTTTTTACCTTTCTTGTGCTAATTACTTCCATGTTGAGCTCCCTGATATCTATTTGGAAAAGAGTCATTAACAAAGACTATGATTTTAGAAAAAGAAAAGACAACATTAAAGTGTATCATACAACACATGTACACACATGTACATACATACACATGTGCATACATACACACATATACACACGCACATCCAACAAGAAAAACATCAGTCTTTTATGTCAAAAGTATATAAATCCCATCTCCATCACCACTGGCATGGGGGTCCCATCCAGAACAGAGATGACTCCTGACATTATTCTACTGAGTACTGGAACACTCACTTTGTTCCCTTTCTGTCTTCACACTGAGCCATGGGCCCAAGAAACACATGGCCCTCTGATGATGACCAATCAGCTCCTCTCAAAACCGGGCAAGAAGTTGTGACAATCAAACTTCCCCTTCCCTTGGCTTCTGAGCAGGAAGAGGGACCACCTCTCCGTATAAGCTTCCCAGCAGAGAACTGATGGGAAATAGAGCAAGATTGTCCTATCTAAGCTCCGCAAGAGCCCTTTGAGGTAGCTATTAATGCATCCTATTTTGTAGTTGAGATAACAGGCTCAGATTGCCCCAGAATTTACCACTAGAGACAAAGCAAAAGCTGATGTCCAGATCCACACGACAGACAACTAAGATCAGATTCGTCCCCTTGGTACTAGCTACCTTTAAGCAAGTAGACGAGGCAGATGAATACTAATAGATAAATTCACACCTTAGAGAAGAGTCGGTGTCACAATGGGCAATATAATAACAGGTGACCAGGCCAAAGAACTGAAATTTTGGGGGACCAAGGGACCAGCATGATCCCTGCTGTCAGGTCCCATTAACAAGTGTTTTTATTGGTAGAGTGCAGAGGAGGGGGTTACAGGGAAGTGTAGAAAACAGGGTATCCATATCTTTGAAGTTACAAACACCAATGTGTGACATAATCTTGTATACAAGTGATAAAATAACTTCCTTATCTTAAGAAGTGGAGGCAAGCAGTAAACATTCCGACAATTTGCATAAAGGCTTTGTCTGTCCCCAGCCTGAGCCTCCTCTGTTATGCCAGGTATGTTTGATCTCTCCAGGACAACCCCCAGCATTCCTAGAGTTTTTCTGAAAGATTGGCACTCCAATCTCTCAGCCCTTTCAGACCTCACAGATCCACTGGAGAGATCCTTGCAAGTCAGGGCTTTTAGACTGGAATCTACTCCCCAGGGGTGATGAATTAATTCATCTATGTGTTCATTCACCAGACGTTGTAGGTAGCTGTGTGGCTACCATGTAACTAAATGGAGTGGGTTCTGAATAGACACCACTTACATCCTCACCTTCATGAAATCCTTAGGAGGATTAAGGAGGCAAAGAATCTACCCACCAATTCTCCTGTGCATTTAATTATAGAAAATACTGGAGTGTCCAGGCTCACACTTATAATCCCAGCTACTCAGGATGCTGAGATATGAGGATTATGATTCAAAGTCAGCTTGGGCAGGAAAGTACATGAGATTCTTATTTTCAATGAACCACACCCACAAAAAAAGACAGAAGCCGAGCTGTGGCTCAAGTGGTAGAATGCTAGCCCTGAGCACAAAACCCAGGCCTAGAGTTTAAGTCCCAGGACCGGTGCATGTGCACGCGCACACACACACACACACACACACACACACACACACACACACACACACACACACACACACACACACACTAAGATTGAAACACGTGGAGTACTTAGAGGTATAGAAAAGAACACCTAACTTTGTTTTAGTGGAATGAAAGAGGTCAGGAACAAAAACTAATTAGCAATTAAGTAAGGGCTTCAAGAAAGAAGCTAATAGAAGTGGTTGAGTTTATTTAAAGTTATAACTGTAGCTATTCTGCATAAAAATAGATTAATGAGAAAAGGGGCAGATTAGAAGTCAATTGCAACAGTTGAAGAGAGAAACAGGGTTGAGGGAGATGGAAGGGTCTAGTAAAGCTTCCAGGTGTCAGCTGGGTATGCTGGTACATACTTGTTTTCCCAGTGACTGAGTTGGTAGAGGCAAGAGAATCATGATGTCAGGCAAATTTATCAACATAGTATTTTAAAACAATACCACAAACAAAAATACAAACAAGGGAGCTAGAGCATGGTTCAAGTCGCAGAGCTCTTTGCTACAAAGGGAAAAGGCCCTGGGTTCAATCCACAGTACCACAAAACCAAAACCAAGCATAAAACCCAGACGTCCAGTAAGATGATCAGTAATACCAAGGACTGTCCTGCAATGGGAAACTTGGGAGGGGAACAGATCTCGGGGAGCAGCGGGCAGAAAAGATCAAACTTGCCAAATGATAAGACAGAAAGTTAGCTAGGGGATCTTAGGGAGGGAAGGGTATCCAAGAGTTCTTTATGTGACACTGGAAACTTTTGTGCAAGTTTATCAGCTTTTCAAAATGGAAAAAAAATATGCAGTTCAGATATGAAACTATTTTTTAAAAAATTCCTTTGCTAAAACAGCTAAGAGAAAATGTCAGGGCACTGTGGGATATGTGGGTCAAAGCACTGAAGAGAAGCCACTGTGAAAGTCAACAGCATACCTGTACATCTACCTACAGATGTACGGAGTCTGAAAACCTGGGAGATGACACAGGGAGAGAGAATAAAAAAGCAACATTATGCTAGTAATTACTTCCCAGTCCAGATATGCTCCCCCTACGACCCATTGCCCCAGAGGTAACATAACAATGAAATAGCAGCTTTCTGTGTACCTATCATAATTCCCAAACTTTAGAATTATAATAAAATACATGTCATGTGAAGGTGACTGTCAATTTTAATTTTACAATTCTATTGTACCACCATCACCATCATGATTACCATCCATCTCCAGAATGCTTTCACCAATCTGTGCACCTCTATTAGAAACAGAGAAAAATTTCCCAGAATCCTGCTGAACAAGACTTTGTCTCATATATCCATTGGTCACAATCAGATCACATGACCACAGAGGAGTAGAAATGAGACTAGGTAGATTAGCCGAGTGTAACACTGGAGATGTATAGGAGTAGGGATATTCAAATCAAACCTTTTCAGCTGGGTGAATGGCATGCATAGAATTCTCTTTGCATAGTGATTAAGTGTCAGCTTACAGTCAAGTTATGAGTTGCATGATTGAAGAGCCAGAGGGAGTAAAAGGCACAGATAAATTTCCATGTCATGCCTTCCCACTGTCTCAAAGTCAGTGGGCAATGCAGATGATCAGAAAAGGGGAATGGAATTCGTTTCACATCTGCAGTTGTACGGAGCATCTTCTGCTTTAGGACAGGTCCCCTCCATTTGATTCCTTCATCTCTGCTTCTAGGCCCTGGCCCAGGTACCAGGTAGATATTAGATACATAATCAATCTGGTGGGAAGTTGAAGAACCCCTAACTATAAGATAACACAGAAGACATTAAAGCCGGTGATAGATCTCTTTTCCTGACCAAGTTCTTCAAGGCTTGGATCCCAGTCTGTTTCCCTCAGGTGGAGCTAGGTTGGCCAAGTTCCCCTCATATATACCCTGTTAGCCTCTGATCCCCTGACCAGGAAATTAGAATCTTTCCAAGGCATTTTACCACTGAGAACAAGAATTCATTCTCTCTGGTAGAAACAGGGGGCATAGGAACTCACCAGCCACCGGTAGCCCAGCACATAGAGCCTCGCTGAACAAAACATGCCACTGGCTGTGAAAAATCAAAATAAATGAGACATCAAAAGAAGCAGGAGGCAGAAGTCCAGAAGACAATGCCTGTTTCCTGCAGGATAGCATAACTTCCAATTTTAACATCCTTAGCGGGTACCTAAGTCTTCTGATTCTACAAGATATCCATCAGTCCTTCAGTAACTAACCTCCTTCCCCCACCCACCCCCTACAACTTGTTTATTTTCCTCTCTTCAAGCTAATCAAAATATTTCTGGTAGTTTTCACTGAAAGGAAACTAGCCCAACACATCCAGTGTTCCAGTCCTGCCTTTGAAAGGCCCTGTTCTCATGCCGATGCCTTTTCTGGCTCTCTTTTCCCTTACCTCCCTTACCAGCCCCCTCTGATCTCCATGGCCTCCCTTCTTCCTGACACATCTAATTATGCCATCTGACTACTCACTCCTGCCTCCAGCCATTTAATTCCAGTCTCCTGACTTCTCCATTTCCAATAGTACTTCGACAAATAGTTACACCACTAAGTACGCCCTTTTTGACAGGCCCCCTTGACTTCTTTTCTCATTTAATGGTGTCTTTAGGTCAGCCCTATGGGACATATCTGCCACCAGGGCTAGACACTGGCTCTGTTTTTCTTCAGATGCATTTAGCCTTACCCTTTCTGGGCTCATCATGTTCTCAGAGGTCCCTCCTCCCTGTCACTCAGTGTGGGCAATTATAAGCAATCATCAGCCCCCGGATCCTGGGCACACAGCACCTACAGTTACCAGGGCAGCAAAAAGGCAATAGAGATCACAGTTTATTCTGTATGTAACAAAACCCCAGACAATGAGGTCAGGGAGCATATGTGGCATCTGTCCTCTGGACCTTGAGCCCCCGACCTCCCCATCTCAGAATCGTGCTGAAATGTCACAGATTCCTTCAGCACTATGGTGAGAATCCAGACAATCAATTCTAATCTCTGTAGGCCAGAGATTTTTCTCTCAGATCTTGATCAACAGCCTGAGGATTCACATGTCCTTGAGATGGAAATTTGCCACAGAGGTCATTGAACCTTAGTGTTATTGATACACTAGCTCCCACATTTCAGTTTCATATCCACTGCTGAATTTCCCCTTACTGTTGTAATGGGGGTTTATGAGGCTGACACTCTTGATGAAAAATGAAGTCATTCATAAGACCAAAGCTCAAATATGGTCTTTTGCACCATTTTTGCTCTTAGAAAGCTGTCTGGATAGCCTGTCTACTTATTCAGGGAGTACTCTTTGATGGACCTCTCCCCTCCATCCTTCCTTTCTGCTCTGCGATAGAAATGGATTCCTCTTCCCCCTTCCATCCAAGGAACAGTGCCTAAGAAAATTGCCTTAGAACATAGCACTGTAGAAGACAGCCCTGGTCCCACAGAATAGATGCAAACACATGATAGAAGTTCAAAATGAGTCTTCAAATGAATGGCATATGCATCACACCATATGTTTGCCAATGTGTTTTCACATGCAGTTCTGCCAGTAAAGCATTGGACAACCTCAAGTTGTGCAGTGATGATCCACTGATGACCTAAAGAGGAGATCATCCGATTGCCATTTTTATAGCAGATCTGTGCCTAGTGAGGGCAATAACTTGCCTTGGATGTCACTGCTGGGTTGTTGAAGAGCCCCTCATCTTGTAATTTCACATGTTATGCTTTATCCAATCAGTAAAAAGTCAATTCAAATTGAGATTACAACTATTGGAAACACTTCAGAGTTTTAATCTAAAGAGGTTAGAAAACATTGGGGTTTTTTTTTGGTAAAGGACCAGCTAGCAAAAAATATTTTAGACCTTGTAGATCATGTAGCCTCTACCAGAACTACTCTGTTCACAAATCCTGAAAGCAGCCAGGTAAGATCATACAAATATGACTGTGGCTGAGCACCAGTAAAATTGCATGAACTAAAACAAGTGATGAACTGGATGTGGTCTGGGTACTGTACATTTCCAACCACAAATTTACATAACATGAGGACCAATTCTGTAGGTGGAAGTTACAGCAAACCTACAGGTCAGCTGAATGAGCTGTGGTCTCTGCTCCTGAGAGCTTTCTCTGTAGAATCCCGGCTTCTACAAATATATTTCCTGCAAATATATCCACCAACTCAGAGAAAAAAAGGGCAATATATGTTCCCAAAAATTTAACCCGGACTTCATCTGAAGAATTGTCGCTCTGTGCAGCTGTGAGCAGCAACAAAATGCAGAATAACCTTTCAGGGCATTCCCAAAAGCTGTGGCGACTATGCCCCATTCATCGGGCGGTGAAGCACAGCAACCATGCTCTCTCACATCGTGACTTATATATAGCAAGGAGGTCACATGCAGATGGCAGTGTACAGAAAGGGCCACATGCAGGTGGCTGCTGTACATGACAAATGGCAATTTCCAATAAAACAAAAAGCATCCCCAAAAGCATCCTATTTACTATAACACCTTTCATACCTCCCGAGCTTCCTATTTACTAAAACACCTTTTACACCTTTCAAATCTTCTATTTACTAAAACACCTTTATACCTTTCGAGTTCCCTATTTACCAAGTCTAAGGCCAAACTACCTTCTGGGTTTCCGGGCTTTTCCTGAGTTCTGTTACATTTCAGTAACCTGATGCTTAAATTGTTTGTTATTTCATTCTTTATTTTGGGTCTTTACTTCCGGAATTTCCCTTTAATGCTTTGCTCTAGTTTTAACAATTAATAATTTTGTTCTGTCTCTGTTTTATACTCTCTAGCTGAGGTAGATATGCAGGTTACAGAATTGCTGCCATTTTGCCTTCCCGGTGGCAGGCCAGGGCATTTTTGTTTCTACCTCAACCTGTCCTAAGTCTACACAACCCTAACACTTGCCCATTCTTCAGAGAACCAAAAACCCAAACCAGAAGACAGTCTAGGAAGACATATTCATGAAACCTTGCCTGTTAGGCTGGTGGCATAAAGAGACATAAGGTAGGCCTGAAAGATTATTCTGCATTTTGTTGCTGCTCACAGCTGCACAGAGCGACAATTTTTCAGATGAAGTCCTGGTTAAATTTTTGGGAACATGCATTCCCAAAACTGACTCAAAAAGTAATGGAGAAATCTGAAAAGGCCTCTGCCTAACATGTAAAGAAATTGAACCAATAAGTTTTAAAATCTTAACCCCAAATATACACAGACCTCAGGCCCAGATGGTTTTGCTGATGGATTCTGTCATGTTTTTATGAAAGAGGGAATAGATGCCAATGTATGTGTTGAGACTAGCCATGCTCTGAAATTAAAGATGAAGACATTGCAAGAAAGAAAACCTGCTGACTATGCCTTGTAAACTTAACAGCAACATTTATTTAAATGTTAGCAAACAGAGCTCGTCACTATTAAAAAAAATTATATACCACGACCAAGTAAGACTCTAAGGAATGCAAGACTAATTCATGTCTTGTACCATATTAAATAGACTAAAGATCAAAACCACATCATCACCATAGACAAAGAAAAAAGTATAAAAGCAACCATCATTCATGATAATTTCTGGGGGGGGGGGTCTGGTCATGGTGCCTCAACTCTGGGCCTGGGCGCTGTCCTTCAGCTCTTCAGCTCAAGGCTAGTGCTCTACCACTTGAGCCACAGCACCACTTCTGGCTTTTATTTTTCTGCTTATGTGGTATGGAGGAATTGAACCCAGGGCCTCATGCATGCAAGGCAAGCGCTCTACCACTGAGCCATCTTCCCAGCCCTGACAATTAAAAAAAAAAATAAACAGTATAGTAGAAAACTTCTACAGTTAGATAAAAGAATTCCATGAAAACCTACAGTTTATATAATACCGAAGGATTAAAACTGAAATTGTTTTCTATGACACCTCTTACTACTTCCATTCAACATTATATTGTAACCAGTATATGAGGTATTTGTAATCAGTATGTGAAGTAAACAGTAAACAAGATAATACACTAAGTACAGTAAGGCAGGAAAAGGAAATTAATGTTCCATAGATAGGGAAGGAAGAAGTGAAGTGTCTTCATTATCAAACAACAAGATCTTGCTTGTTGAAAATCCTGTGCAACTTACAAAACTAAAATAGAGCAAAGTTAGCAAAGGTGCAAGGTACAGAATCAATACATATGTCTATATGCATGGAACATCCACAAATAAAATTGCAAGACTGACTCCATTCACAATGGCATCAAAGCGTAGAATTACTTAAGAATAAATTTAACAAAAGAAGTGTGTAAATGGAAGATATAAAACACAACTAAGTGAAATTTAAAAAAAACCTCTAAATAAATGTAAACTAGGTTCATATTCAAAGATTGGAGAATTCAATATTCTTCCTGAATGGATTCTTATTTTTTGGTCAGTCATGGGGCTTGAACTCTGGGCCTGAGCACTGTCCCTCAGATCTTCAGCTCAAAGCAAGCGCTCTACCACTTGAGCTACAGTATCACTTCTGGTTTTCTGGTTGTTTATTGGAGATAAGAGTTTCACGGATTTTCCTGCCTGGTCTGGCTTTGAACCTCAATCCTCAGATCTCAGCCTCCTGAGTAGCTAAGATTATAGGCGTGAGCCACTGGAGCCCAGCCTGAATGGATTCTTAGATTCAACTCAAACCCAGTGAAAAATATCACCAGGCTTTTCTTTTGCAATTGGCAAGTGAATTAGTGTTCTCAACTGCCCAATTAGCTAGGACTATAGGCATAAGCCACTGGTACTGGCCTCAAACAACTTTTTTTTTTTAAATTTGGTCATGAGGCTTGAACATGGGAACCTGGGCACTGTCTCTGAGCTCTTTTCACTCAAGGCTAGTGTTCTGTCACTTTGAGCCACAGCTCCACTTCTGGTTTTCTGTTAGTTAATTAGAGAGAAGAGTTTCACAGACTTTCCTGCCTGGGCTGCCTTTATACCATGATCTTCAGATCTCTGCCTCCTGAATAGCTAGGATTACCGATGTGAACCACCAGTACTCAACAGCACAATATACTTTTCAAGTGGGTAAAATATTTTAGAAGACTACAAAAAAATAACCCTACACAAAGGGCAATTAATGCTTGAAAAATACTCCCCATCGTTAGTCCTTAGGGAGATTCAGCTTAAAACCACAAGGAGATATCACTATATAGCCACAAAAATGATTTTAATCAGAAAGACTGACAGCATTTGGTATTGGGGAGAATGTAGAGAAAACAGAGTGCTCACTCATTGCTGTTAGGAGTATAGTATAGCAACCACTTTAGAAATCAGTTTGGCATTGCTTCAGAAGATTAGACAGAGTTGTCATGTGATCCAGCAATTCCTAAGTATCCATCCAAGAGAAATGAAAACATATGTCCATACAAAGTCTTGTATGCAAATGTTTGTATCAGCATTATTCATAATAGACAAAAATTGGGAGCAATTCAATTTTCCATCAACTGTCTACTGGATAAGTGAATTGTGGTATATACATACAATGAAATACTATCCAGTAATAAAAAAAAACCACCAATAAGCTACTGGTACATGCTACAACATGAAAGGATGTCAAAACATTATATGAACTGACATAAGCCAGAACCAAATATTATATGTTGTATAATTCCATTCATATGCCATTGATAGAAAAGGCAAGTTTCTAGAGCTAGAAAGGAGATCAGCCTTTGGCTCAAGCTGGGCATGGAAATGTGGGTTGACTGCAAATGGGCAGAAAGAGAACTTTTGAGGCCGTGGAAATGTTCTAAAGCTGGATTCTGATGATGGTTGCACAGCACAAAAATTGTTGAATAGTACATGTATAAAGGATGGGTTTTATGCCATGTAAATTATACCTCAAAATATCTGTCTATAACTAAAAACTCTAAATCCTACCCAAGTACAGTTATCCTGCTCTTGATCTGCCTCTTCTAACTGAGAGTTGTCTCATTTGCCTTTGTGGAGTTTTACCTTTGACTCCCATCCGTGCTACTTTCTCTAGAGTTCATTACCCTCTGCCTTGCCACCCAGGCAGGGGAGGAAGCTTCCTTCACTGCTCTGAAGCAGGTCCAGAGATTTCCCAAGCCCTTTTGGATGCTGTTCATTATTCTGCAGAATCCCCTCTTGACTAGATTTGCAAATGTAAAAAAAAAAAAAAAAAAAAAAAAAAAAAAAAAAGATTCCAATTACCCATGATGGTCCTCTGGCTCTGGGCTTCTGTTTTTTCTTATCTCTTCTCTTCCAGGTATTGACATGATCTAAAACCCACTCATACACATCACTGGTGGGTATGGGTTATACTTACTCCAGACAGCTTGTGCAGTTGAGGAAGCAAGGAGTAGAGGAGGATCATGCATATTAAACCTTATGAAAACTTGACATGAGTCATTACATACTCTTTATTGGTTTTTTGTTTTTGTTCTTGTTTTTGTCTGTCTTGGGGCTTGAACTCTGGGCCTGGGAGCTGTCCCTCAGCTCTTCAGCTCAAGGCTAGCACTCTACAACTTGAGCCATAGCGCCACTTCCGGCTTTTTTTCTTTTTGCTTATGTGGTGCTGAGGAATCGAACCCAGGGCCTCAGGCATGCAAAGCAAGCAATCTACCACTGAGCCACCTTCCCAGCCCCTGCTGGGGGAATTTTTGTAGACTTATGTTTTTTCAATTCCATACCCATCTTCTTTCTTCCTCCCATCCTTCTCTCTTCCTCTGGCCCAGAAAAGGAATATTTCTCTATTTTTACTTGTAAACTCAGTTTATCTGTTTCTTTTTTTTTACTTGTACAGTCCAGTTTATCTTTGAGGCTTTATAACCTTTGGTTCCATGTGGCTTAACTTGACAATGACTCAGATAATATGGTATCAGCCAGGTATGTAAAATGAGAGTCACTCACACACAAACAGATGCTAGATGACCTAAGAAGGAAAGACATTTGTTGATAAAGATTGGGTAACTCAAAGAACCACCAAGCAAATACTACGTTCGTTTTCAGATAATAAGCAGCCACACAGATTCCTCGGTAGAGTTTTCACCATAGATGAGTTAATACCCTTCTCTTACCTCTACCACACATGGGAAACTGAAGTTTACATGATCAATCCTGCTGCCGTCTACCAAGACTGCAGAAATAATAGCTACCATATCTGTGTCTTTACAATGTCTGGAGTTTGTGTTTCTGACTGATTGAGCCCAGATCACATGCCTGCTCTCTTGCCACTGAGAAGCCTGAGGGAGGAAAATCTGTAACTGGCCTTAACTTTTATAGTGTAGGATAGTTTGTTGTTTTCAAAATTCTTAGCACAAAGGAAACATAGGAGGGGAACTCGATTGTTAAGAAGCCTCAAATAACATAAACTGCTTGTATGGTTAATTTGAATCATTATACATGGCCTCTACTGCATGCCTGAGAGGAAGGATCGCAAGAAGGATTTTATTTTGGCAAGAAGAATGTGGAGAAGCAAAGGTGCTCACCTTGTGGTGACTAGAAAGGAGAGAGAGGGAGAAGAAGACAGAGAGAGAGGAGAAAGGAAGAGAAAGGAAAAAGAGAGTGAGAGAGAGAGAGACAGAGAGAGACAGAGCCTATGGAGTCAGCTTTCTTCTTTTCCCCCTTTATTCCATCTGTCACTCAGCCTATGGGATAGTACCTCCAAAACACAAGATGGATCGGTCTCCCTTAATCATCTGTGCAAAAACTTCCATAGATATACCCAGAGCTATACTTTAAAAAAAAATTTTTTTTTACTGTCAAGGTGATATACAGAGGGATTAGTTACATAAGTAAAGTAGTGATTACATTTCTTGTCTAACTTGTTACCTCCTCCCTCATTTTCTCCCTCTTTTTCTCCTCCCCAATACCTTCCCCCCCAATTGTTATAAAGGTGATGTACAGATGGATTAGTTACATGAGTCAGGTAAATAGTATATTTCTTTTTTTGATCATGTCACCCCTTCCCTTGCGCTCTCTCCCAGTTTTTCCCTCCCATCTCCACCCCCCAAGTGGTATGGTTCATTTTCAACATGGTGTTTAGGGAGTACCACTGCTGAGTTTGTTCACCCTTTGTCCCACCATTTCTTTGATTCACCCCCTACCTTCCCAAAGACTGATAGATGAACAAACAGGACAAAAAGAAAAGAAAAGAGCAACAAAGAAAAAGAAAACATCTTGTTTCCATTTCCTGGAGTTTATTTTGATAAATTTTGTTTTATGTGATCAGGTGCACATAGGTATTATGCTTTTGTGTTCCTCTTCGAAGAATATCCTTCATTGGTCTCACTGTGTATGAAAGTCTAGAGTCCTGATATTATTTTTTCTAATGACTGTGTAAAATTCTATTATGTATAGATACCACATTTTTGGGGTCCATTCATCTATATAGGCCACCTGGGCTGTTTCCATATCTTGGCTATTGTGAATAGTGCAGCCATGAACACAGATGTGTAAGTGTCTTTATAGTGTTCTCACTTGTAATGTTGTGGGTAGATGCCCAGGAGCAGTATGTTGGGTCATAGGGAAGATCTATATTTAGTTTAGTTAGTTTGGTTGGTTGGTTGGTTTTTGGTCAGTCACAGGACTTGAACTCAGGGCCTGGGCAATGTCCCTGAGCTCTTTTTGTCAAAGCTAGTGTTCTATCACTTTGAGCCAAAGTTCCACTTCTGGTTTTCTGTCGATTAATTGGAATGAGTCTCACAGACTTTTCTGTCCCAGCTGGCATCTGGCTTTGAAGTGCAATCCTCAGATCTCAGCCTCCTGAGTAGCTTGGATTATAGACATGAGCCACATGCCCCTGGGCTATGTTTAGATTTTGAGGAGCCTCCAAACTGCTGTCCAGAGTGATTATCCGAGTTCACATTTTCACCATCAGTGCAATAGGATTCCTTTTTCCTCACATCCCAGCCAACGTTTGTTGTTTTTTGAATTCACGATGTCGGCCAATCTAACTGGGGTGAGATGGAATCCCAAATTTGTTTAGACTTGCATTTCCTTTATGGCCAGAGATGATGAGCATATTCTCACATTTTTTTTGCCATTCTTACAGAGCTGTACTTTTTGAATGCCTTAATTGCTCTCAATCCAATAGAGTCAACAGTCAAGATTAACTATCACACCTAGGTTGCTCAATGTGCTCCACTGAAGGATTCACAAGTTCTAGACTCACTGGTGTTCTTAGCACAGACTCTTGTCTTTGGGACTTGCACCTGTAGAGTATGAAATGATTGATAGTCCCTGATGCTTTACTTTATTATGCACATCATGACCCTCCCTGAGTCTTCTGTGTGCGTCTACACCTTATTTGCTTATGAGCTGGCAAATCACCAAACAGCCCACATTCCTTCCACCTCAGGAAGCAATTACCACTCTGTAAACAGATGCTTACCTTATCCTGCAAGCTGCTATTTAAAGAAACTTGAAGCAGAGCCCTTCTCTAAAAAGGAATAATCTTTGTACGATGGAAATATGACAATTACCCTGAAACTGCAATTTGGGTATTGTGAAATTTGAATTTTCCTAAAATATGCAGCCACCATGACAAATACACATTTCGTTATGACATTTTGTGGGGTCTCTGTGTGACCCCAGAAGGCTTCTGGTTTGAATAAAGTAGCAATGTCAAAGGCAAGTAGTCCTCTTTCCTCTGGGCCAAGTCATACTTTATTGCTCAGCTCATTCTTGGCTGCCTAAAGAAAAGCTTATAGTTTACCCTCATGACCCATCTATTCACTGAATAATCTCTCCAAATGTCTCCATGATGGAAGAAACATTAAGCTGTGTTATATCTGAAGCATTATTCCTCTGAGGAGGAATATATATTCTCTCTGGCATATATGTGTGGTGTACATTAAAAATAAATCCTTTTTGTTAAAAAAAAATGTAGGGCAAAGGATAGGAGGATTGCAGTTCAAAACCTTCCTGGGCAAAAAGTCAGTTAGACCGCATCTCAAAGAACAAGATAGGCATGATGATCGCTCTCTGGAATCCCACATACTCAGAAAGCCTAGGTAGTAGCAGCCTGACCCTGGATATAAAAAGAATGAGAGGAGGGAAGGGGGCCAAGATGGTGACAGAACAGTAAGGAAACACCACAGCTCTCTACAACCAAATAGAAAGTTCGAATTCCAATGCTCAGTTTCCCAAGAGACCAATGACAATGAAAAGGTGAACACCCAGAGAAAAACAGGAGGTTAAAACAAAAAGGAAAGAGAAGGAAAAAAAATTTCAGAACAGAATAGTGCAAAGACCCTTCCTTCCACCCCTTACTGGCCGCACAACTCTGCACCAAACTGTGGCCTGGCCCAGCCTGGGGCTGCTGGAGACCCCAAAACCACAGTGGGTCATCTGCAGAACACCAACGCAGAAGACTCCAAGGAGCTGGTGCTGGGCCCTGGTGATTGTAAACAGAGAAACCTCAGAGCTCAGAATCTGCACAAAGACTCTTCCCCGACCCCTCGCCAGTGGAGCAGCCCCGCACAATCTCATTAAAGCCACCTGGCCCCACAGCCGCAGGGGGAACCCCAGAACTACAGGGGTCACTCCGCAGAACGCCAGTGCAGAAGACTCCCAAGGTGCCGATGCTGACCCAGAGAGTGCAAATACAGACAAAAACCTCAGAGCTCAGAACCTGCATGAAGACCCCTCCCCGACCCCTAGCCAGCAAAGTGGCTCCGTGCCATCCTGCCAAAGCCGCCTGGCCCCCCAGGACCACAGGAGTCCATAGGAGGTCAGCGCAAAAAATGCTGCCGACCCGGGCAGCATAAACAGAGACAGAGATGGTGTGAAACACAGACTCAGAGCCACCACCACCATCTGGCCCAGCCCACAATCATCTCAAAGGAACACAGAGCGCAGTGGCAAGAAGCGACCTACAGTGCCCAGGAACAGCTATCTGCTGCAGCACCGCTGGACAGCTCCCAACCAGTGTCAGGATAAGTGAGTACCCCACAGGGGACAGCCTTACCCCCAAGGAGACCAGTGCTGGTGGTAACCCCCAGAGCTTGACCTGGACCCCTCCCCCTACTACCTGGACTACAGGTCCCACGAACACTGGCAGCGTGCAAGCGCCCCACCAGCCCGTGGAGCACACCCAGCCCACCCGGCTTGACCAAGAGAGCCCCTGGGAGGGAACGTGAATGCTCAAGCCTGGAACAGTGCCTGCAGGCCACAGCAGCCAGTGGTGGAAGAAATCTAAACTGGGTACCCTGGTTGGGAAACCCAGCAACACAGATCCCCCCTGAGCCCAACCAGTGTGTCTGAGACCCGGGACTGGGAGCCCGGACCAGACCTGGGGACTCGGTGCCTGCCCTGCATAACCCACCTGTCCAGATTGAAGTCAGAAGCTGAGCGCATGCCTCGGCAGAGTGGGGAAAGCCGGTAACTGCACCCCCCTGGAACGGTGTCTGTGTGTCCAGGGCAGGAGAACCAGAAGCCCAAATCCCACCAGAGCCTGACCTGTGTATCCCGGGCTGGGGATTGGACAGTTCAGGCCACCAGCACCTGATTATAGTCAAGAACTCAGCAGACTCCAGCAACTGGGAGAATACACTCAGCCCACCCAGTCTTGCCAAGAGCACCCCTAGGAGAGCACACCAGCAGTTTAGGCTGCTTAGTCCTTGGTGAAGACGGGAATCGCCTGTGATCTCCAGCAGACAGCTGAGAGTCCTACATGGGTCAGACTAGCAACTGGAGGCTGGCCTTTCTCCCAACAGAACCAAAGCCAGGTAAAGACTCTCAGTCAACCCAGGGCCAAGAGCAAGCTTCATCAACTGATCCAGGAACCAACCCAGACATAAGCAAAGACAGACACCTATTAAGCAAAATAGTCAGAGTTTGGGATTGGTCTCCAATAATCAGTGAAACCCCATGTGAAAATCCCACTGAAAATTTACAAGATTCATCAATAGCCAAGATAGCAAGCCACCCCCAGTCCAGCAGCCACCCAGGGAAGAGCCCCAGAAAGCAAAACAGGAATGGAAGACAAGCACTACATCCAAGAGATGTTAGAGGCAATAACTCAAGAATTAAAGTGAGAAATCAGACATTTAAAAAACAAAGAAGTGAATTATCAAAAGAGATACAGGATTTCAAACAGGAGATACATTCAAAAATAGATGCTGTACACACTTCGCTAGGAAATGAGATTAATACTCAGAGAACCAACAAGAAGTCATAAATGGTTCAATTTCCTCCATGCAAACCACAATGAAAACCATAGTTAACAGAGTGAATGAAATGGAAATTAGAAATCAGATACAGAAGACAAAATTCAGCAACTGGGGGGAAAAAGTCACAGATATAGAAAAAACACTTAAACTATGCCAAAGGGAAGTCCAAGAACAAGAAGTGCCAAGAAAGTTAGCCTTCATATATTGGGGTGGATGAAGGTGAGGAATACCAGAATAAAGAAATGCGACACCTATTCAATATGATTATTACGAAAATTTCCCAAATCTTAAAAGAAAAAATATTGCCTACATAACAGAAGCATACGAAACACCTAACAAGCAGGATCCCAAGAGGAACACTTCTGGGCACATTATAGGAAAGATAATAGATCTGAATAATAAAGAAACAATCTTGCAACAAAAACAAAGAAGGAGTTATAATGGGAAAAAATGAGAATCACTGCAGATCTCTCCACACAGACACTGAAATCAAGGAAAGCCTGGGAAAGTACAGTCTGAGCCCTGAGAACCAACAACTGCCATCCCACACTGGTATGCCCAGTGAAGTTAGCATTCACGGTCGATGAAGAAACTAAAATTTTTAATAGTAAAGAAAAACTAAATTAATTCATAAACAATAAGCCAGCACTTCAAAGAACAGTAAGAGGGGGAACACAACCTGAAGAAAACAATCAAGATCAGGGATCCACATCAGACAGATATCACTAGAAGTTCAACTTAGTAAGCACAGGAGGAAAGGAAAGAAGAAAAACTTAAGAAAGCATGAAAATGACAGGAAACACACACCTCTCTATAATAACCATAAATGTTAGCGGGCTCAATTCACCAATCCAAAGAAAAAGAACTACAGATCTGGTTCAGAAAATGAGACCCACACATTTGTTGCCTTCAAGAGACCAATCTCACAGCCAAAGATGAAAACAAACTCTAAGTGCGAGATGGAGGAAGATCTACCATGCAAATGCTTCCAGCAAGAAGGCTGAAGTTGCCATCCTGATATCTGACAAAATAAACTTTTCATTAGAATCAAAACAAAAAGATAAAGAAGGATACTACATATTAATGCAAGGAACAATACAAGAAGATAATACCATTATCAACTTATACACCCCAAACACTGTTGCATCCAAATATGTTAAGCAAATACTCTCAGGCTTAAAGAATAAAATAGATCCAAATACAATAAAAGTAGGAGACTTTAATACTCCACTGTCAACAAAGGACAGGTCTACCAACTAGAAATGAGAGGGATAGAGGGAACAGCTGACACTAAGCAAAAGGAAAGAAATGTACATATCACGGAATGTGGAAGAAATAACTGTATTGTCAAAGTTCATAGAATTCACAAACTTTATAGACCATGATAATGACAATTTGCCTCATGAAGGTTAGAATGTGCTTGTGACTTTAACTAAGTATCACTATCTCACAATAGTATGAAATTTGTGAAATTTAGGTAATCATTTAATCACAATATTTTTTTTGAAAAGCACGAGACCCTGCCTGAAAAAGTAACTAAAGCAAAAAAGGCTGGAGACGTGGCGCAAGGAGTAAAGTAGCTTATTCAGCAAACACAGAGCTCTGATTTCAAGACTTCAGTACTGCCACAAAATTCTTTTGAAGAAACACTGCATAAAAAATATACTTGAAGGTTAAAATGTGTTTGTGACTTTAAGTATCACTATTCCACAATACTGTGAAATATGTGAAATGTATGTAATCACCTAATCTCAATTAAAGAAACAAATATCTGCTTAAATATTATTGAAGATAAAACTTTCTTATCACCACTAAACCCCATACTTTGCAACAAACCCTAAAAGTTCCTTTCTACCTGCCCTGCCCTTGAGTTCAGGAGCAGAACATTGGCAGCCTTGGTAAATGTGCTATTTAGTAAGACTCACCTGATCTGTAGTGTCTTTATCATGATAGTTTCTCCTGTGTTGCATCTCCAGGAGCCCTGATTATCTTCCAGTGGAATATGTGCGAGGAAGCTCATTGATACGTTTGGGTTTAAATTGGCAGAGATAAATGCACTCTCTCTCTCTCTCTCTCTCTCTCTCTCTCTCTCTCTCTCTCTCTCTCTCTCTCTCTCTCTCTCTCTCTCTCTCTCTCTCTTACACACACACACACACACACACACACACACACACACACAAACATGGTCCTGATGTTGCAAATTGTGATGCAAATTCAGAACTGTTTCATTTATGTATTCTCTATTACTTCAATCTGTGTCTTCTTCCTTGCAACTGGGTTTTTGAGGGCTTAGGAGAGAATGAGATTAGACTATCCCATGACTGTTTCCTTTGTCTCCTATTCTTCACTAAACCTTCTCAAAAAAACAGCATAAATGCTATTACCACAAACATCATCACTGAAATCATGAGAAGACTGCATTTCTTCAGTGATCCCCTGGATTTCTGTAACAACCCTCTCTCTACTCTCAGATCGCATGCCCACTGCATACAAGATGGCACCCTCACCCTCCCAAGGTCCTAGTATGTTTTTAAGGCTATGTGTTTAAACTATATGTTTAAGGCTTAGCCTTCTTAACACCAGTGTCTCCTTGGTGCTGTTGTTCACAGGAACCTTCTTCATTCCCAAGTATTCGTTTTGACAGTATTTCTTGAGTTCTTGCATAATGATAAGGGGTTACTTACCTATGTCCTTTGTACACAGAAGCCATTCTTCTAGATATTTTCAGGATGCATTTTTTCCTTAAGTAAAATAAAATAAAAATATTACTTAATTTTAAGAAGTCTGATGATTACCTAATTTTCCTTCCCCTTGTCAGCTCTCTTCAAATACAGTAATTTGACTATGATGAAGTTTGGGATTGGTCATTCAGAGTAGGTTTTTGAGGTACATTGTGTGTTTGTATCCTTTCAATATACTGATTTGGATTTTATTATTGTTATTTCAGAAAGTCTTGAATTTCAATCCCTTGGATTCATTGTGTTACCTAGCTTTGATTTTTTTCTTTTTCTTTTTTTTATTGTGAAAATACTGTACAGAGGGGTTACAATTATATGGGCAAAATAATGAGTACATTTCTTATCAAGCATTGTAGCCTCCTCCTTTGTTTCTCCTTCCCATCCCTTCCCATCCTCCCCTCGCCCTAGCTTTGATTTTTTTCAAGGACCACTTTCATCATATACTGGATATTATATACCTCTGTTCAATATTTTTGTTTCCTCCCAAACAACTTTTGTCCCTCTCTTTAAAAAAGTTTCCTTTTTTAACCTTCTCTTGTTGTTCAAGCACTCTCTACTGTTTATTATTACGTTCTTTCTAGTTTATTCTTCATTTCTGAAATAACTTCTTTTTAATGCTCTTCTGTAATTGCTCATCTAATCTCTGAGTCGTTTTTAAATTATCATTTGTGTTACTGTTGTTGGATTGCTTTTTCATGTCTCTTAGCTCATTTTGAGATAGTAAGTTACAGTTTTGATCTACTTGCTTCTCTTCTCTCTTTACACACATACACACACACACAGGGAGAAAGAGAGAGAGAGAGAGAGAGAGAGAGAGAGAGAGAGAGAGAGAGAGAGAGAGAGAGAGAGAGATCCGGCAGGGCTTCTGGTTTTAGCCATTGATCCTGTGTGTGTTTTAGGCTTATTGCTGAGTGTGTGGGTTTGAATCTATAGTTACTCTGGTTGATAACATCCAAAAGCCATACTAATTTAATCTTTTCTCTATATACGAACTGTTATTTGTTTTTATTTGAACTGCCAACTCTGCTCCATTAAAATACAGATCACTGGCTTATCTTGAGAAATTCCAGATGGCTAGCAGTGCTGAGCTCACATTTCTACATGGCAACCACTGGTTAGGGCTGAAGTCTCAGCATCCCCCAGGTATGGACCACAGGCTTTCTAGGCTATCACTGCCCCAGCCCCTTCATCATTCACACCACTTGACATCCATACCATCCCTGCCCAACATCTACATGAAAGTGTCTATGGCACTTATGACTTTCCTTCTAGGGTCACTGACATGAAGTAAGATCTATCCAGTATCCCCTACATACTCACCAGAGTTCCATGTGCTCTTTGCCTATTCATTTCTCCCATTTGAATCCAAGATGCCCAATTTTTACTGCCTCTGCCAGACCATATTTTCCTCCTAGATTTTTGCTAGTTTCCTCCATTTGGTTCCCATTCCTACATCATTCTTGAAATGATTTAGGCAGTATGTGGCCATAAGGGAAGGCTCTGGGGCCCATTAGAAACATTGAAAACATGGAGGCAAGTTTATTTCTTAATTTTTAATTGTCTTTGAGTATTTATACAAAAGAGTTTCAACACAACATAGCGGTTTATGTGTACAATGCATCTTGATCAAGTTTTAATCCTACCAAAGCAAGAGACCAGAAGCTTAGAGCAGACAGGAGCCGGTTTAAGTGGCTCAGGCAGCTGAGGAAAGAGCAAATCAAGACCCTTGTTCAGACAAAGGATCTGGAACAATCATGAGATTGTATTTTTACAGGTATTTTTACAGTCTTGTAAAGAAAGGGTAGAATCTGGATGTCGTGTAAGATTGAGTCAAGGATATATTTTGCAGATAGGGAGTTTTGCTCGCAGAATTCCTTTTGTGGGCAGCCTGCTGCTCAACTTAAGACGATCTCTACTCAACACCTACTTCTAAGTATTATTCCCAGGAAAATATTTAGACACACAGAAGAGTTGTTTACACTGCCTTGAAAAGCCTCTTGTTCTTCCATCTATACATTTCTACTGTTTCTTTTGTGTTGATAGCAATCCACCTTTGTCCAGGCAACAAAACTCCTGAGATCTCACCTCCTCCAAGATCCAAGGCTGACAGAAGTACCTCTCATCTGTGCTGTCACAGGGCTCTGAGCAAAGGAGGCATCACTTTCTCTCTTTCTTTGTTCATTGTTCTTCTCTCTCCATGAAGTGAAAAGCCCCTGGAGAACAAGAACGGGGTCTCATCAGTCTGTATCTCTCATACCTAGTATATTACAGATGCTCAAACCATGACTCTAACAGCATCTATAAACATATATACCATACCGATGAACATTGGTACCAGTGCCCAGACACAAGAGGGTCCACTGGAAACCAGTAGCCCTCCCCTGATATGCAGTGTTGAGAGCCTGGATGAATGATGGAATCTGAGCATCCTGTCAATATCTTTCATCTTCTAGGATGCCTTTTCTAATCATTGTAATTGTTTTATTGCAAGTTCCATCAGGGTGACAACATAAGGGAGTAGAAAGAGGCAGCCGGGCGTCCTGAGTTATTGTTCGGGGATGGGAACAGTGTCCATTACTCACGAACACTCGAGGACAGACAAAGGTTTTCACAATTAGTTGTCATCAATGCTCATAAATTTCAAAGAGAACATTTCAGAAGCAGGAATGTAGTCTAGACAGAAAACACAATGGAGAAGGGAGGGACATCCAACAGTGGAGAGAGGATGGGACCTAGCATTTCCACATTCCCAAGATGTAGGACCATAGGGAGGCCTAAGCATCAATGTTATGGTCTGTAGAATGGATTCATCTGCCTGGGTCTGGATTTCTCTTCTTGCCTCAGCTAAGGCTAATGAATTACCTTCTACAGCCACATCCTTAAGTAAGTGTAAGACTCCCACAGCTAGAGGCTATGGAGTTAGGACAACCTAGTAGTCAGTCCACTGTGGCCCACAGTTCTGATCCACACCATTGGTCTTTACTACTTTTCCATACATGGAATCTACAACTTTACCAGAGCTTTAGGTCATCTTATACCTAACTCCTATGTTGTTGACTAACCAATTACTCTAGTTTATTTGTTACCATTTCTGGATGCACATGAGTTTTAAGTATGCCACTGTCTAGACTTGAGACCAAATCAGTAAGAATTTCTAGGGATGGGGCTTGACTGTCAATATTTTTAGGATCCAACAAAACATTTGGTTTTTCAATTTTATACAGCAAATTGCTCCAAAGCCTCATCACTTCAAACAAAAAGTGTGCTTCTGGATCTATGTAGACCTGGCAGTGACATAGCTATGTGGTTTTGGCTCTAGGTAGATCCTGAGATTTCAGATAAGATTTCAGGGAGGGTCTGGAAGGTGTTTTTCAAGAGCCACATGGACCTCTCACAGCAAAGCAAGTGATCCGAGAGAAAGAAGGAAGTCACAGTGATGTTAGTGACCTGATCATGAAATCACACCTTATCCTTTTCATGACATCCCCTGAGTTATGCTAGATAGACTTGTTCAGTTCAGGAGAGAGGCTATATTCAGGAAATGTTTAGGGACTATCCTTGATATTGGCCACCATACCAGATGTCTGTAAAGTGCAGCCAGGGTGGAGAATGACCACTTCTAGAAGGTCCCTTTGGGTCTAAGACCTTGAACCTCCTTCCTTGGGACATTCCCCCTTTTTTTGGCGGGGGGGGGGGGTCCGGTCATGGGGCGTGAACTCTGGGCCTGGGCGCTGTCCCTCAGCTCTTCAGCTCAAGGCTAGCGCTCTACCACTTGAGCCACAGCGCCACTTCCGGCTTTTTTCTTTTTCCTTAGGTGGTGCTGAGGAATCGAACCCAGGGCCTCAGGCATGCAAGGCAAGCGCTCTACCACTGAGCCACCTTCCCAGCCCACATTCCCCTTTTAATAGACCGAAAGCGGTACAATGTTGAGCAGTTTAAGCACTATTGGTAGAGGTGGGAGTAGAAAGATGAGGAAAACTTTCAGGTACCTCCTAAATGTATGCTACCCATCACCACTTAAAAGCTCTTCCTTACCCTTCTCCGTTTTGATTCTGAAGCACTAGTGTTTATTCTCTATACAACAGCTGGAATGGCTTAGGTCTTTTTTTTAAAAACCATAATGATTAATTTTGTATAAGAAGCCTTTGTTCTGCTAGAAGATTATCCCATGGGATAGATTCTGTTACATGAAAATACTTGTTCAAATCTTTTGTTTTTTTTTTCCTTCTACATACAAAGGTTGTAGGGTTGTATGGGTCTAGTCATTTTGGGGTTTTTTTTGTTTATTTGTTTTACCATTTTTATGTCTTATTTCCATCATGTGAATCTAGTCTTCACATCACTGTTCAAAAGTGAACAATTGTCTTTCCATCATCTCACGTTAAACTCTTAAATCCTCCTTTAAACTGGCTCAGCATGAATGTCTCCTCTCTCTGTTTCTACTACCTACCCCAGCTCGGCACCTAACAGAGTACATAGGTAGGTGCTTACAAAGTATTTGCTCTATTAATGCTTGCAAATAGAAAACAAAGGCTCAGAAATATTTAGAGATGTGCCCAAGGCCATGCCATGCTACATGCTTGGGCTGGACTCCAGTGGCTCATGCCTGTAATTCTAGCTACTCAGGAGACCGTCATCTGAATAGTGGGCTTCCGTGCCAGCCAGGAAAGTCTGCAAGATTCTCATTTCCAATTAGCAAAAAGCTAGAAATGGAACTGTGGTAGAACACCAGTCTTGCACAAAAGAACTGAGAGGCAGTGCCCAACCCCTGAGTTCTAGCCCTAGTTCTGGCACAACACTTGGGAAAATAAAGACACTTTCCTGGGCCCTGAGGGCAAATAGTTGTCACATTCTGTGACTAATATTCATCTTGTTCCCTTGCATCCCATCATGTGGAGAATCATTTGTAGCACCTGCTCTAAGTCTGACTCCAGTGAACAACCAACTTTTATGGCAGTCAAGGGCTTGCTCCATTACTAGAAGAAGCTGCTAGCTTGGCTCTGTGTCATGGTGAGGAAGGCTCTTCTCAAGTAACCTTGAATTGTTCCACTTCAGACCTTTACGTAATGAGCACCTGTGTCTCTCAAAAGGGTCCTCTGAGTTTCATCTGGCCTTTGTGAATACTGACTGCTAGGCAGCTTGCCCACAGGGTGAGGTACGCTGGCTGTAATTATTTAATGATACTCCAAACCATTTGTTTGTTCTGTGACCTGTGCTCCTGCCGCTCTCCAGGGATGTCAGGAAGAAGCAAAAGACAGCTCAGTGACAGCCACAACAAGCCTCCACTGCCCTCGGGCACTAAGCCAGGTGCTCTCCTCAGCTGGGGGTGACAGGATGAGGGAGGTTGGGGGACAAATGAAGAGCAGAATGGAAATCAGAGCCCTTATCCTTGACTAATGGGTATCTCTGTGCTAATGAAGTTCCAGTCATCCATCCTTAATGAATGGTTTAAATGGTGAAAGCCATTTACTCTCAAAGAGCCTCAGTTTCCACATTTATAATACTGAGTTCTGTAATAATTTTCTCCTAGGTGAGTTGCAAATAAAAACTTCAGTGGAATTATGCATGTACATTATCTAACAACACAAGCTCCATAAGTGTCAATGTCTTCTCCACATTCCTCATTTAGTTAGAGAAAACTCAAATGCGATAGATTTAGGAGTATTTGTCCAAAGATAAACAAGGAGGAAAGACTGGGCTTTGGCAGCTTATGCTTCCAATCCCAGCTACTTAGGAGGCTGAGATCTAAGGATTGAGGTTCAAAGCTAGTTCTGGCAGATAAATCTGAGAGACTCATCTCCAATTAACTACAAAATACTGAAAGTGGAAGTGTGGCTCAAATGGTAGAGCACCACCCTGGAGCAAAATTACTGAACAAGAACTTGAAGCCTTTAGTTCAAGTCCAAGTACTGGCATATGCACACAAAAGAAAGAAAGAGAGAAAGAGAGAGAGAGAAAGAAAGAGAAAGAAAGAAAGAAAGAAAGAAAGAAAGAAAGAAAGAAAGAAAGAAAGACAGACAGAAAGAAAGAAAGAAAGAAAGAAAGAAAGAAAGAAAGAAAGAAAGAAAGAAAGAAAAAAGAAAGAAAGAAAGAAAGAAAGAAAGAAAGAAAGAAAGAAAGAAAGAAAGAAAGAAAGACAGAAAGACAGAAAGAAAGAAAGAAAGAAAGAAAGAAAGAAAGAAAGAAAGAAAGAAAGAAAGAAAGAAAGAAAGAAAGAAAGGAAAGAAAGCAGGAAGGAAGGAAGGAAGGAAGGAAGGAAGGAGGAAGGAAGGAAGGAAAAGAGAAGAGAAGAAAGAAAAGGAGTAGGAAATAATAAGAGCTGGTTTGAGAACTTTTTCTGGTCACCTACTAGCATTCACCATGCCCCTTTCTTCTTCCCTGAGTTTTTAAAGGAAATATGAATTGCAGCCAGAGAATCGGTTCCAAATGAATGCCTGAATTTCCTATGGGCAAATCAGGCCTGAGACTTCTTCCCTTCACCGGTTACACTTTTGCTGTCAATTCTTCCGGTGGTTTTCAAGGCCCCTAAAACTGTTCCCCCAGGCTCCCCACCACACTCCTGCCCTTCATATTTATCATCCCCTCCTTTCTCTCCTTCCTGCCTTCCCAGACAGTGGTGCAGACAAAAAGACCATTTATAACAGTCGTTCTGACAGCTGGACATTATTTAATTACAAGGGCTGGCAGCCACATAGTGTGCTGGAGGCTATTTAAAGTTCTAGATGGCAAGAGGAGAAATTAGGAAACTTACAACTCTTGGAGGGCAGCAGTGAGGAAAGCCAGGATGGGCAGGCCCAGGATGGACTCTCAGGTCACCTATGCCAAAGTGGTCTTTCTGAGTCCTGACCCAGAGGTTTATAGTCTCTGAGGAAGAAGGCAGAAATGTGAAAAGCCTCTGAAGGCATCTCAAGGTGAGGTGCAGAGCACTCAGTAGAACTGCTGGCATAAATCAGGAACCATGTTTTACAAACCAAGGGACTCAAAGAAACATAGATCCCATGGTTTCCCTTATTTGTAATATCTAGTATATGTATGAGTCAAGCAGAAATGGTCAGATAAGTTGATGTTAAGCAAAATGAACCCCAAGTTAATGACTTAAATGTTTTTTCTTTCTTGCTATAGTGTCTAACAGATTTATAAGGTGATTTTTTTGTTGCTTTGTATGTCCCTCCCCCACGGTATAAACCCTGTTTTCACTGTATTTGATGCTGGTATAATTTGTGGAGAGGAAGGGAAAAAACAAATTGTTTAAATAGGGATACAGGTGGACCCATTGCACCAATGAGATGTACAAGATGTTATGTTGTAAACAAACTTTACAACTTTCGCTGGGGGGTTGGGGAGGATAGGAAGGGATGGTAAGGGGAAACAAAGGAGGAGGCTACAATGCTTGATAAGAAATGTACTCATTATGTTGCCCATGTAATTGTAACCCCTCTGTACAGTATTTTCACAATTAAAAACAAAAACAAAACAAGGGACTGAGGCACAGAAAGCCGAAAAGACTTGTCTAATCCTGAGGAAGTCATTTAAGCATGCTGAGCCTTGTTGTCATCTCTCTGAGTGAGACACACTTCCTATTTCTCCACACATCAGCCACACAATGGCAGTGTCTCCTTAGGGGTGTGAACCACCACATGTTTTTCTGTGTATACCAGGAATATGATCATGGGTGGCAATGTTTGGTCATCTGGTCAACCCCAGGAGAGCCATTAACTTTCCATTTAGCTGTGGCAGTTATGATTTGCTGGTTTGGGGGTATTTCCAGCCAGTTGAGAAGGATAGGTACTCCTCCACAGAGGGGCCTATGCTAGGCAAGTCAAGTGAGCCTCAGAGCGTTATGTCTCAGAGAACCAGAGGCAAAAGCTAAGTATGAATACAGTTACGCCAAGTATCATAATAATAGC
The DNA here is from genome assembly GCF_024711535.1 of Dipodomys merriami. Taxonomy (NCBI): domain Eukaryota; kingdom Metazoa; phylum Chordata; class Mammalia; order Rodentia; family Heteromyidae; genus Dipodomys; species Dipodomys merriami. The sequence continues at coordinate 9,904,064 of NW_027203270.1, forward strand.
TTTATGAGTTGAAGGCTGTTTTCACCATTGTGGTTATTCCTATTACCATGTCAACATTATGACATTTCTATGAGATGTAGTTTATTTACAAGGGAGGACACAGAAGATTAGGAAAGTGAACTACACCCTATACTTCCCTAACCATTAGTAGGACCACGGCTCAAAGTTGACTTTATATCGTTGTGTTTCTACCACAGCAGTGCCTCTCAATCCAGATTGCCCATTAGAATGCCCCCAAGGAATGTTTAAAACACACGGAGGCCTCCATCTTACTGCAGACCAATTTTAAGATCTCTGGAAGGTAGGATAGTCCTAGTATCAACTTCCTTTCAATGTGTCTAATGCTGAGTGACTCTGGTGGGACAGATTTGTGCTTGTACCACCTTGTCTGGTGTTTGACATCTGTAAAGTGACCCACTCCCATTCCTCTACTGCTGCTGCTGCCAGAGGGGTCTCAGATGACCATGACAGGCAAAGTGTGGGTGGCCAGGGCCAGAGCCATGTACCACTTCAATTGTTGCTCCAAGGACTCACTGTGGTTTTCTTGGTGACCCTGCTGGAATATTCTCTTGCAGGAAGGCTTAGTTCCTGTCAGTGGCCCTAGAGATCACTCTGAAGCAGATTGACTTGGGCTAGATTGCTCATTTCAGCAACCCCAAATGGCAGGTGGACATTTCCTTGCAAGTTGAGTATGGAATGGAGTTTAGCATGCAGAAGTTGGTTAGGACAGACCCTGGGAATCAGCGTCTGGGAAAGTTGGCAGACTAAGTCCATGCAGAAAGAGATTTGGGCTGTGCCACAGCATCAACTCCAGTAGTACTTGCTTGGGAGCCAAGGAAAGACCCTCCTTTCTAGGGGGTTGGATATTGATTCTATCAGAGCATAGAACCAAGCCACTTTGGTAGGGACTTTTTGTTTACCTTCCTCTACAATATCATTGACACCTTCACATCCTCCAGAATATTACCTTGGGGATTAATCTTCATACCCTGCTGGTATGCTTTCTCTTCCTTTTCCAGGTGGGGTTCTGGATGCCACAGGAGCAACTCCCCTGCCCTTCCAGCCTCCCTGGCCTTACCAGTATTTGGAAGCTTGTCACCAAGTCATACTGTCTCAACCTCAGGATCCAAGGAAGGAGTTTCTTTCCCTTGAGTTTATAGTGAAACCCAGGAGAGCAAAACCAGAACTTTCAATGAAATGATATGTTGCCATTATCCTGGGATGCATAATATAGATGTGGCTGTTCAAGGGGAAGGTGGGATGGGTGTGATTCTTCTATCTAAAGGCAAGTCAAGGGGGAAAATGCCATGTAGGAAAAGTTTAAGAAAGATGCTGAATGGCCAGGTGCTGGTGGCTTATGCCTATAATCCTCGCTACTCAGAGGCTGAAATCTGAGGATCAAAGTTCAAAGCCAGCCTGGGAAGAAAAGTCTGTGATACTCTTATCTCTAATTAACCATCAGAAAAACAAAACAAAACAAAAAGCAGTAAGGAGACCTGTGGCTTAAGTGGTACAGCTCCAGCATTGAGCAAAAAGGCTAAGAGGTAGCACTCAGGCCCTGAATTCAATCCCAATAATTGGCACAGGCACACACACACACACATGTTGAACTTCAGGAGGATTTTGAGGAATGAGTACAAGTTTTCCTAATGGATACAGCGGGAAAAATCATTCCAGGCTGAGTTAGAGGCAAAGGCTGGTTATCCAAACCTGTTAGCAAACAATATACACTGCTGAAGTATTGCTCAGGCAATGAAGTGGTAGGGATAGAGGACCCAGGAGAGGAGGCTAGAATGGTAGGCCAGGGAAAAAATGGAGGTCTCTGTAATTATGCAAAGGAACTTGGACCTTGCCTTGAAGACAATGGCTCCCCACTGAAGAGCTCTCAGCGTGAGTTGTCACATTTTTTAAATGTATGACATAATAAAAAGGATTCTCTGTCCTCTTCTTCCCTAATCCATCTTCTCTTCTCTGGCCTTGCCATAAACTCACAAAAACAAATGTCTCTTTTGCCCAGTGCTGCTCTGATTTCTCTGTCTACCCCCAGTTGGATATGAATAAATAAATAAATTCACCTTGCTATGGCAAATCTCTCTGGACTCTATACACTGCTAGTTGTTGTGCTTTTTCCTTAGGCCAACAAATTCATAGCCATGGAGACTGTCACACTGAAAGGAGGCTAGGAAATTCTCTCCTAGGACCCCCTTGCTCCGAGGAAGGCCATGATGTTTTCAGAGGGAAAATGAACCGTCTAAGTACACACAGGTTCAATGAGATGGATAGAATTGGCCCAGTCGCTTTACCACATGTCAGGTCAGTTTATTATATCCCTGTTATTCCTGTTCTGGGAAGCAAAGTCAGTCTTGAACAAAACAGTGCCATTGAAAATTTCCTACGCTCCCAAAATCTTTTAACTATATCCCTTCTTCCCTGCAGGATTCTTTCATATACCCTACCCTAGTACACAAAACCTTCCTATCTACTGAGACCTCTCTGAAGAAAACCTCTGCTTTGTGTGCACACACACATGCAGGTCCTAGTGCTTGAACTCAGGGCCTGGGAGCTGTCCCTGAGCTTTATTGTTCAAGGCTAGTGCTTGACCACTTGAGCCACAGCTCCAGGACTTCCCTTCCTCAGGCTGACTTTCAACTGTGATCCTAGAATCTTAGGCTTCTGAGTAGCTAGGATTACAGGCGTGAGCCACCAGCACCTAGTAGGTAAAAACTTCTGTTTTGTTTTTTAAAATCATGGCCTTTCATCCCATCAAAACAAATTGCCCTCTGCTCTATTCCTGCTATTAGTGATTTCCAGGAAAAAGTAGAAATCACACTAAACTGAGACCTAAAAGGCAATGTTCAAACTCTGCTACTTTCTCCGACTGTGGGCAAAAACCTTAATTCCTTCATGTGTAGTTGATACTCATTCAATGTCCCTTTCAATCCAGATACACTGGAGTTCTACTTCACCCAGTGGCTAGCAAAAGTTCTTTTCAAGCTTGTAAACACCAACTGCACATATCTCCTCCCAACTCTCATTTGGTGTTTGTAGCTTCAATTCAGTCATGGTGGGAATAATTTTATCAGGAAAATGGACAAATGCTACCAGTCAAAATGGTTTTTTTTTTGGGGGGGTGGGAAATCATCCCTTTTACTTCTCTGTCAAAAACAAGTGCATACATTCTCACAATGATTACTGAAAACACATGATACTTTAGCCAAAGGAAAAGATTTCTGATAGGTCAGTAGGTAGAGATAGAGGCTTATTTAGGGTAACATAACATGGCCCTCCATTTCCTACCCCATGTCTTTGGTCCCTTGTAGTTCTGTCCCATAGAAATTCTATACCCTTTTCATCCATCTTCTGGTACTAAAATTTTACTCCCAGTGTTTGACAAAGAACACACCTGTTTCTGTCTCTACAGAGACAGTTGTTCCCCTAACAGCATGAGCCATGTCTTTCCCACTACAACAGAATCTTGCCAACAATGGCTGTTTAACAGACAGCTAGTCAAGGGATACATTGCACTTAACAACAGTGTACAACAAGATTGTTTTAGTTACTATTTTTGTTGGAAATCCAAACTTATGATGGTGAATTCACATGGCAAAAAAATGATACATAAAGAAAAGTGAAACTTCCCATTCTGCATTTCTTATTCTTTTATTACCACTCCTAATCCAAGACAAACTGCATTACCAGTGTTGTGTGCATCCTCCCAGAAATAGTCCAAACATATACAAGGCGCTAACTCTACAAAAAGAACAATTTGGATTTTGCTCAAATGGGAAGGAAGTACACTGTTGTGTACTCATTTTTCTTAATTGATCTCAGAGATAGTTCCATCAACACAACTAGGCCAACCTCATTCTTTTTCAAGGCTGTGTAATAGTTCATCAGATAGATGGATCATATTTTATGTAACCTATGGTTGATGGAAATTTCAGTGGCTTCCTGTGCTGGAATTTGCCAAGAGTGCAGCAATTAGTGTACTGGTACATATATCTTTTTCCACATAGACAAGTACATTCGTGAGAAAGCACACCTGAAGAAAGACATCACTGGAGCAAGCAATAGATATTTCTCAAATTTTGATAGATAGCACTGCATTTTCCTACCACGTACACAGACCTGAATGGTGTTTTCTCTCCAGAAATTTGTATCTGCTGCTTCGATCTTACTTGTTCTTTGCTTCCACCCTTTTCTGGCCTTAGAGGTCCCAATCATAATTTTTAATAGTTATCCTACCAGGCGCTCGGAAAGGAAGACTGGCTTTGTGCTGGTCTTGAGGCAATGAGGCTGGACCAATCACTCATTTCCCTGGTGAACAAGCTCCTCAGCCTCAGTGGGCGTTCCTCTTGGCCCGATCACTTTTAGCACACCCAGTTCAATCTCCTCCAGCTGCTTCCCTCTCATCACTGCCTATAGATCTGCGAGATTGTGGGGAGACCCAGCACACACACCACACATCACAGCCGCCCTCACCAGGGCAGGGAGGAGAAACACTCATTAGCACAAGCACTATTTCCCCTTCTAGGTCTGATAGCTCTGCTTTTTTTTTTAAGCAGAGAATACACCTTCATTTCCTAAGATGATATATTTTTGTTTAGTCCTATATGTCACCCTTGAAGCAGAATAGAGAAACTGAGAACTAGAGTGAGGTTTTGTTCAAGTAGGATAAAACCAGAAACCCTGCTATTCCTGACTCTTACCCTCCTGATACCTATTCTGCATGCATCAGCCATTCTTGACTCTTACCTTCCTGATATCTGTTCTGAATGGTGGGGCTTCAAACTGGGGAGAAATATCTAAAGAAGATTGGCAAGTTAGGAAAGGGATATTCTTTCCATAGTTAGGCAAGTCCACAATACCCTTAACATAGTCACACTGGAGCATACCATCACCTACACATACACACATAAGTAAATGGAGTAGAACCTCCTGCCTCTAATTCTGAGATGGTTCAGGCAGCAGAGCAGGGCTGTCCTGGCTGCATACACAGGATAGGTAGAACCTGGAGCATAGCTGATCCTTCCCTGAAGACTCTATTCCAGCCTGCCTTCTTCACTTGACAGGACCAGTCTGCAAAGAGAACTTCACCCAGGGATGGCCAAACTCAGTGGACTCACCCAATGAATGAGTGCCCTGGATTATGTAACAACTGTTTTCTCCAAGGGGAGGGCAGTCAGGAGGGAAATAAGCATAGGAATGGAGGTGGTGGAGGTATGGGTCTGCTAGAGCAGATCTCCTTTCTCAATAGACATCAGGATGAAGGACTTTGAAGCCTGGGCCCTGATTGCACGAACTGACATTTCTTTGTACCCTCGTGCCTAAAGCCACAGAACCCTCTGAGTATTTCCTCTGGAGGAAACTCAAGTCTCATAAAGGTCCCCATGATTTTCTTTATAGACGAAAAACAGCATGAACAGAAGGAATGGACATCAAGAGTAATGCTGATGCAGTGAGTAGAAGGTAGAGAGACAAATAACAATTCAACCCAAGAAATGCTTTTAACACATAGCTTGTTTGGAGTGATCTGCCTAGCGAAGTGATGATTTCTTGAACATTTAATTAAGAACAAAAAATTGGGCAGGATTTCAAGGATTCAAGATTTAGTCTTTGTGGATACTAACATTTCACAGTCTCAGTTGGGCTCTGGTGGTTCACACCTGTAATCCTAGCTACTCAGGAGGTTGAGATCTGAGAATCGAGGTTCAAAGCCAGCCTGGGAAGGAAGGTCTGTGAGATTCTTATCTCTAATTAACCAGAAAAAGAAAGTTGGAAGGGGAGCTGTGGCTCAAGTGGTAGAGCACTAGCCTTGAACAAAACAGCTCAGGGTCAGCACCTAGGTCCTGAGTTCAAGTCCTAGAATCTCTCTCTCTCTCTCCCTCTCTCTCTCCCTCCCTCCCTCCCTCCCTCCCTTCCTCTCTCTCTCTCTCTCTTTCTCTCTCTCTCTCTCATAGTCTCTGGGATGAAAGATTCTATAAGACATCCCCTCCTGAATGAGGAAATTGACAGATCTTATCCAACACCAAACTCCTGAGCCCTACTGCAGAGTGCATGTGTTCCAGGCCCATCTGTATCGTGACCCTAGTACAGAGCTCCTCTTCACCCAGGAACAGCCATTCTCTAAGCAAAGGACTGGAATCCTTTCAGTCTTCCCTCCCTGTCTTACCTACCTTCCTTCCTTCCTTCTTTCCTTTCTTCCTTCCTTCTTTCCTTCCTTCTTTCTTCCTTCCTTTCTTCCTTTCTTCCTTTTCTTCCTTTCTTTCTTTCTTTTTTCCTTTCTTCCTTCCTTCCTTCCTTCCTTCCTTCCTTCCTTCCTTCCTTCCTTCCTTCCTTTCCTCCCTTCCCTTCCCTTTCCATCCCTTTCCTTGCCTTGCCTTTCTTTGCCTTCCTTTCAGTCTTTCCTTCCCTCAACCTGTGTTGAAGCATTAAGCTGTCAAGCTCACAAGCTTACTCAATGTCCATCAGAGGTGGGAGGCAGCTGTGGTATCAGTTAGATCCCAAATAAGTATGTCATTGCCATCCCCCAGAAGAGGAGGAGAAAGTATCTTGCAGAGATGAACAGGCTGTGGAGCTTCCTATTGGCAGTGTCAACTGTGCACAGGAAAAGAACGTGTCACTCACTGGGATCATCCATCTTGAAGCCAGAGCCACTCCCAACCCAGGTCTCCCACCGTCAGGATTTGACAAATGGTAAAATAAACTCAGCATGTACAGACGAATGAGGGAGCCCCCAGCTATTAAAAAGCCATTGCTATGTCACGGCAACTTCACAGTGTTCCATCCTCAGCTGTCTGTGTGGGCAAAGACAATGAGGGACACCTGCAGTCAACAGCTTGGCCTGGGGCTTGCTTAGTTCCCAAACTGCCCAGCATGTTGCGGGTACCTCCAAATATCCCAGGATACTCAATCTTAAAAAATAATCAAGCGGTAAAGAGGAAAACTCAGAAGAGAAGATAGGGGAGACTAGTGATATTAGGAGCGAATTATTTTCTGGCAATAGCCTGGAGTACCAAGAGCAAAAAAGAATAAGTGAGAGATCAGATTGTTCTGAGTAATGGTCCAAGCTTGGTCAATTTATTCAGTGAGGGGAGGACAATGAGAAAATTAATGAATTACACTTCTGTGAAGACTCTTACTCCGTGTAGTTTATCTTTGGCTTTCTTGCCAGCCTCCTGAAATGGGTGGGTGAATTACCTCCACAGCAACAATATCTCAAAACATGTGCCTGACCCATATCACACAGAGCTGGGCTCAGCAGATACCCCTGTACCAACAGCAAATGCAAGGCAGTGGCCTCCAGTCAACAGATAAGCAATCACCCTAGAGGTACCACCTGACAGAATGATATGGACCACAGCTTCCAGTTCCCATCACTGGCCAGAACTGGATGCACACCATTATGGCAATGATATTCCTTATCTAATGCATCTCACCACCCAGGGCCAGACAGGCTTCGGTTAAAACCGGAGGAAGAAGCATGGGAGAGAATCTCAAATACCACACATAGGCTTTCAATCAATTTCCAGAAAGATGTTCAACCTCAGGGTCACCAGGACAAAATGAGATCTGAATCCTTTCTCTCACCTACTGCCCTCCCTTTGCTCCCTCTGCTCTAATATTCCTTAACCACCCCTTCCTCTATCTTTAAAGAATCCAATGCCCATTAATGGAAGTACTGAAAAGCTGTCCTATTGTCTAGTCCAAGTTCATTCCCTATTAGCTGAGCCCCACAGAAGGGCAATGACCTGCCCAAAGCCATGGAGTCAATCGGTGCCATGAAGGGGAGAGCTAAGGTTCAATCCAGACACCCGGTGAGCAGTCTGACGGCCTCCCACTAGCTATGGGAAGTTGCCTAGGGAAACACATCAGGGTACCACAGGCAAATGGTGGGTCCCGCTGACAGGCAAGAATGAGACGAAGCTGCATTTTCTGATTAGAAGTAAGGATGGAGAGAGAAAAGGGAGTCCCAGACAGAGGGGGTCAGAGGAGAGGAGGAGACTCTTTGGGCTTTGTTTGATCTGCATATCCAGGGAACATTAAAAGATGTCATTTTTGAGGAGTAAAGTGGGGCCTAATGTGATTTCAGTGACAGAATCAAATTAAAATTTAAAAGAGAAACGTGTTCGGCATGTTCAGTGAAAATGGATCTCGTTAAGGACCTGCTTTCTCTCCAAGAGTCCTGAGAAGACCCTGGTGGACCTGCCTGCAGAGTAACTATGGTTTCAGTGGACACCTGGGCCATACATATAACAAAGAAAGACAAAAGGAACTCACTGTGGCACCCATCCCCCTGGTGAGTACCAGACTAGCCCAGACTAATGAGAAGAGGACAGAAGGAATCATCCCAGCCAGCTGGCCAAGAGTCTGTCCAGATCCATCCTCTAAGAACTCAATGGCTCCACCCTTCTTTTCTTCTGACCTGGTCCTCCAGAGCTCTACCCTCCAGATCCTCAATGCTATTGCATGGTTTAGCCTCTTGGATCTGCTCCTCTACCTTGGATAAGGCCTCCTAAGCATCTCCCTTTCTTTACTCCTCTTGTCTCTTACTTATTCATGTCTCTTTGTATCCATACATGTCTCTTTAGAGCCTATATTCCCTATCTAAAGTCTTAAGATGGATATTGGGAAAATCAAGCAGGGGGGTAAGACAGGGGAGGTACAGAAGGTATTGCAGGAACTATATATTACTTAAATGTTACAGCTTTCTCTACAAATTTCATACTTCATAAGGAAGAATTCTAATTGAAGAAGTATATCAAGAGAAGAGTGCCCTGCAAAGGTGTTTAGGACTATAAAACTATTTAGTGGCAGGTCCAAGAATAGAATGAAGTTCTACAGGAGCTACATTTAAGGAATCACTCTGGGGGCCCGTTATGAGATTATAATTGGCACCTCAGAGTTCAGGCTTTCCTAAATGATGTTCCTTAAACAACAGCCTATACCTCATCTTAGCACTGACATAAAGCTAAGTATGAGAAAATGGACTGGTGTCTGACTCTGTAGAGTTTACATTGTCAGGAGTCTCATTTGTCTATTTAGGCAAATTCACAAACAAGCAAGGTTTGTGCCCAAAGGAACAAACAGTTCAGGGTGCTCAGAAATGTGGAGTGATAGGGTGGAGAAGGCTAATGAGCTAAAGGTTAGAAAGGGATGATCAGGGTTGAGGGCAGAAGGAGTAATGTGGAACTCTGAAGCAGAAGTGAGTGGACTTGTAGAACCTGATGTTGGGTAAGCAAGGCCTTGGTTACCAAAAAAAAAAGCACAAGAGCTCAGCCCCGAGGTAGCCAGAGCAGTCCTGCTGAGAAGTGGTGCAGAAATAGAGTGGGAAAATGAGTGAGTAGTATGGAGGCATGTGGCTAAGAGATCAAATGGGCCATAGTCCTGTTGCAATCAGGATGGAGTTGGGGGCATTTAAGAAAGCTTGTTGATTGATGGACGGCTACTTAATGGTGCTAATGGCTTTAATCAACGGAAAACATCTCAATAAAAACAAATGATTAGTCTTTATAATAGAAGTGTCAATGAACCCTTAATGAATGAGTTTGCTCATTCTTCTTCCCGAGGCATTTAGTCTTGGATGAGAACATTTAGGAACTTAACCCAGAGTCCAGGCTTCTCCTGCCTGGGAAGCTGAATTATACTGAGTGCCTTGATAACCCCTTCTAGAGGTACTAACTATTCCTTCTATGACCCCATCTCCATAGAACCCTGTCCATTCTCCTTAGCCTTAGTACCTTAGTCCAAGTACATTGAAGGTACAGGAATCAAAGACTCGTACTGGGAGCTAATAAGAAGGCATCTAGACCATAGCACCTTACTGAGCCTCTGCTGGGAACAGGCAGGTAGCGGATCATTGCACATTCTTCCTTACCGCAGTTACACCAAGTTGTCTCTAAGCTCCCTAGTACCACTACTCCCCCATAGCTCCTGTTCCTGGCCCACTCTAGCCACATCCGCCCCTTCTTCATCTTTAAGCTCCTACTCCCTTCTGTCTACCCTTGGGCCTGTCAGAAGATTTCAACTTCTCTCCTCCTTCCCATTATCCATCTCATATCTTCACCCAGAAGCGGAAATGATGAGCCAGGCTGCCTTCCTCTTGACCTCTGTGTTTCCACCCATCCCCAGAGATCGAGTTCTTCTCCAGCCCCCAGGACAGCAGGAAAAGCAGAAAACCTTTGTTTCTACTTGTAGATATTACATAGCATTAACCTGAGTAAATTAAGAGTGTCTTCCTTATTGTCTGACCTTAGGCAAATGTATTGATCTCTCTGGGCCAGCCTCTCTGTGAAGGAAAACTAATGTGGTCCTCAAGGACCACGGGAGGGGTAAGGGCAGGAAACCATGTAGATTGGCTTCTAGTACAATGTCTCACTCAATGGTGGCCCCTCAGGAAATGTCCCTCTACTCTGCAGTTACCATGAGCGATTTGGGGTCAGTCAGGGTCATGGACTGTGGCATCCTTCTGAGCAACAACAGCATCCCAAGAAGCCCTGCTGGTCGCTCAGATGCAATGAAGCCTGACATCCCATGTGGAGCAGAGCAATACAATGAATTCCCACTCCTTCCTTTTTCAGTTTGGGAGAAAGCAATAGACAACCAAGGAGGGCTGGAAAATGGCCCACCCAGGCTTGGGCTGAATGAACGAAGCAAACATAACAGACAAAAGGGTCCAGTGTTCAAAGGCAGCTTAGAATTTTTAGTTTTTTAAAACTTGAGTCATAGCCCTCTGGTTTGATCAGACCCTAAGCCAGCCTCTTTGGAGAGCTGTTTATAGATGGAGATCTTCGGTACACCCTCCACTCTAGAGCTAGTGAAGGATATTCGCTTTCATCTCATCCTCAGAGTGGTGTTACAGAAGTTGCTGGGCGTCATCCCATTTCACAGATTAGGACATTGAGGGTTAAGAGTCTGGCCTGAAGACTCACTCAGACCCTTGCTCAGAATCACCTGATGGCTCTATCATAAAGCTGATAGTGCTTGGAGTAGCCCCCTAGACCTAAAAGAAAAGCATAGCACCTTCTTCTCCCTTCCCTACCAGCATCTCTACCTCCAAAATCATCTTGGCAGGCAGGCTCATTTGTCCAGTGAGGGAGTCTATTTGAAAATTCCCTTCCAATTACCATTTTAATTAACATCAGATTGACACGACAGACCAGCTCTGAACAATCTGGCCTGAGTTAGTTATTCTGATATTCGTTTGGGTATTCACAATTTAGAAAAACTTTTTTAAATATATTTTTTAAACCACCTCCAAGTTTTTCTAATCATTCAAGGACAAATAGTAACAACCTTATACTCCAAATCTGAAACAACAGGGTAGAAAATCGCTGTTCAAATGAACATTCTAAGTAGGTCTGAAAGACCCAGGCCACAATGGCCGCTTTGGAGATACATCCTGGATCCACTCCATTTTTTAGCATCAACTTGACTGTGATCATTCATGCATTGTTATTCATTTGCTCATTTCCACAAATTTTTTCATGTATTTTGATTATTACTCTTCCTTTTCTTGTGGGACTGGGAATATACAACTCAAGGCCCCACACTTACTAGACAGGCACTCCACCCGTGAAATAGACCTGCAGCCTAGGCTAGCCTGGGCTATGATCCTACTACTTTTGCTTCCCCGGGTGATAAAAAAAAAAAACATATGCCACTACACTCAACCATTGATTGAGTTGGAGTCTCATAAACTTCTTTTTGATCCCCCTGGGCTGGCCTCAAACTGTAATGTGCCATCTCTGCCTCCCAAGTAGCTAGGGTTACATTCTTGAGCCACCACACCCAGACACTTCCACTTTTTTTATTTTTTACTTTTTGCTGATCCTGGGTCTTGAACTCAGGACCTAGGAGCTGCCCCTGAGCTTCTTTTGCTCAAGGCTATGGTTCTACCACTTGAGCCACAGAGCAACTTCCAGTTTTCTTCTATTTATGTGGTGCTGAGGAATCAAACCCATGCATGCAAGGCAAGCACTCTACCACTGAGCCACCTTCCCAGCCCAGCCACTTCCATTATTCACTTTTCTGTTCTTTTATTCATTCTCTCTCACACACAAACCTACCCGTTCACCCACCAGTATTCTGTGAATACCTTCGGTATGTCAGACACAGCTCCAAACATCTTGTCTATTGACATTATCTGAGCAATCTCCTTCACTCCTAGACAACACTGGCTGGACACAAAGGAAACCTGCCTTACAGAGTTTATAAAAACATCCTCAGCCCAGGAAAAGCTACAAAGAGAAAGATGATGCATTCAGTAATACAGACAAAGGTGGAGGAAAGGACCTGGACCAATCTGGGGGTCCAAAATTGGCAAAAAGGGAGGAGATAAATGGGCAGAAAAATGGACACTAACATCCCACAATATGGCTGAGCCCTGAGACTACAGCCTGGTCATATGGGACCATACTAAGAGGCCAGAAGGAGTTAGGGGCATGGGATGTAGAAGGACCATCTTATGTGGAAACCATGAATCCCAGATGAGTTTGCTTCTCAAAAACAGTAGTTCTCAAACACTGACCTGTAGAAGAAGTATGTCTTTTAGCTGACTTGGACCATTCTGTTTTTCTCAAATCAGAGAGGAAAATGATTAACAAGATTAGAGTTCTTTCAATATTTTCCTTCTCTCATGTAAAATTTTAAACCGAGTGCTCCTATTCATGTAGACTGAGTCTGGCATAACATGGTGTCGATCCAACATAAAAACATATGCTTTTCACCTGGACGCAGGCACCTGCATCCACGCTGTGGTTTCTGGAGCTGGGTCCTCCGTCACTTTGACCCATGCTGCTTAGAAGGGCAAACTAGTAAGGAAATGACCAATGCATCCTGGCTTAGGTAGGCCCTTATTTAGATACTAACCTTCCTCAGGAGAGACCAGCAACAGGGCTCATCCATGTGAGGGCTACCACATATCATCTTTAAAGTGGACCTCTAAACTGACCACTTGCCACTATCTGTCCACCTTTCATCGCTCAACAGAACACATTCCACTCTGCTGAGGGCTGTTAGAGAGAACTGCCCAGGACTAGTTTAGACTAGTACCAGCTGAGCTAAACTACATCAATTAGCAAGACTTGGATGAGTGGAAGGAAGAGAGGCAGATGGTCTGAATCAAGCCAAGCAAGGCTAGAACAGAGCATAGTTGGCTACAGACCACTTCAGCCAGGATAGTATCTTGGAGGACCATTTCTGCATGACACCTGGCTCAAATACATCCTAAGACTTTTCTCTGAGGCTCCATTGCATATATCTCTCCCCCACATAAGCCAAATTATCCATCTCCCTCTGTTATCATCTCCCTAAGATATCACCCTTTATTAGAGCTTCAGAGAATATTGCTACCTGATGTAAACTTTTTCCTAGCCAGGCTTCCATCTGATCTGGATGAGTTAATTAGTGGAGAGGGAGTGCAATGATCATGGCTGGGAAATAGCCAAGGCTATCTGTGAGCACCTATCAGTCGCTCCCGTTCTGGCCATAGTCCTAATTTTAGTGATAAGATTAGGGTCAGGGCTAGCCTTGGTGTTTCCTCAACAAATTAAGTTGAATCCCTAGGCTTTCCCAAAGAAGGAAGGTTTCTGCACAGAACACTTGGGTCTTTGAAGGCTGCTCCGGTTTCTGTCCTGAGACCTCCAGAAAGATGCCCCTCACATGGCTGAAGGACTATGAATTGAATATCAAAGTTTGTGGCCTCTGGAAATTCAGGGCCAGATCATTCCCCTCACCATCTTTTCTATCAGTCCTCTGAGCATCTCCCCTCTGCCCTCTCCTCTCCCATGCTGTTTGTTCCCCTCTTGGGTAACTTTTCTATTCTGTCTTTCCCCCTGGGACATCTAAGAAGGACTAGGAAGGTAGAGCAGAAAGGCAAAGAGGGCTGGAGTGGAGATATGAAACAGTAATAGAGAGGGCAAAGATGGTCAAAGTACATTACGTGCATGTATATGAAAATATCATGATGAAACATCTTAGTACAGTTTCATAAGCCCTAACACCATTCTGCCATCAAGACTGATGCGGTGTTTGGTGGTTTCTTCATGCTTCCTTCAACCCTGCCAATGATTTCTTTGTCCATTGCTCCTTTCTTCTCAAGGTGTGGAGGTTAAAGGCAATGTTGTTCTGGTAGACAAAGGGGAGAGAAAGGAGGATAAATATTGTTGATTAATAATTAATAAGGATCAGATGACCTGAAAAAATTGAATGGCTTTAGTTTGAATATGGTCTGTCCCCACCAAAACTCATTTTGAGGCAAAGCAGTAGTATTGGGAGATTGGGCCTAGCAGTAGTATTCAGGTCATGGGGTAAAAGCCTCATAACTGATGAATGCCTTTATCACATGGAAGGTCAGATTAGTTAGCACAAGATAGGTGATCACAAATTACACTGTCCCTAACACCTGTGTTTTACATCTGCATGCACCCATTTGATCATTTATTGTTCCAGAGGTCGTCTCTGACAACGAGCCCTTGATCTATTCAGCCACCAGAAGAATGAATCAAAATAAAACTTCCTTCTTTTACAAAGTTCCCAGTCCTAGCTATTCCCATATAGTAACAGAAAGCAGCCTAAAATAGGAGGCAGTTCTACCATGCTCTTAACATGTTGCTTACACATACAAATTAATGTGCAGCCCACATTTTAAAGATGATAATATAGCTAAGTGTTGATGTCATAGCCAAGCCACCATAGTGGCTTCATTTGGTTACATGATGCCAAAGTAGCCTCTTCTCCTCATTACCCATCTCTTGTGTTGCGAAATGAAAATCATAACAAAAAACAAAAGCCACAAATGGAACAGAGATAAGTCATTGAATTAAATGATGTTTTTTCATTTTCTTAAACATACTTTAGTTGATCTGATTTATGTGCATAGGCCCAGCCATCACCTCCTGCATGTTAAACTCTGCCCAGGATCTGAGAGGGGGGAGGAGGGGAGAACTCATGGGAATACACCCCCCCCCAAAGATTCAGGGCATGCATGTCCCTGGTCATATTAAAGATAGGAAAGGGCTGGGTGGCCTTAACTGCCTTCCCAACATGAGCAGGAAGGATTTAGAAATGATGTCATCCTGCTGACATTCAGATGCCATTAAATATCTTCTTTCAGACTTAATTGCCACCTAGCATCTTCCTTGTCCTGGCTGGCCTATGATCCAAGACCTAAACTGTCCTAGCTACAGATTACAGGTTGCTACCTTGCCAATTCTCAAAATTCCTTGGACTTGCTTGGTTTGTAGGTGCTGGCATTTTTGCATTAAATTCATTTAGAGTAAATCATTTATCCAATCTAATTTCCTCTGTCTATAAAGGCTTGTGGTTCAAATTGTTTCTCTAATCAGACTGTTTCATTATCAACATTATTGGATTAACTTGATTAATATTCGTAGGATCTGATAGAACTGTTCCTTTGGTCCCCAGTTGCTGGAAGAAAACATAAAGTTGAGAATTTCAGAAGGATCAGGACTATGCCTGCCCAGAAGGAAGAATCATGGGAGTATCAGCAGGCTGACTCCAGGGATGGAAAAAAAATATAACTCTTGAAGGGAGTCTTAAATGATCAAGATCCATTGGCCAACTGTATCAAAGATATTTCACGGTTAATAACAATTGTCATTATTTGAATGCCTGCTGGCTCTAACAGCTTTGAGAGCTTTATATAAAATAACAGTTATTAGAACAGCCTTGGAATCCAAGTGCTTGGGTTCAAATCTTAGCTTAGTCACTTATTATTGAGTGACCTTGAATACTGAGCTACTGACCTTTCTCTGAGCTGATTTCCTCATGGAACTCTTCATCCAGTGCCCAGCACACATCAAGTGTTCACTCAAGGTCAGCTATTGCTATTATTACCTCTTGCTCCCACTGGCTAGAGTCTGTGTTGTGATCTCTATTATACAAGTGAGAAAACTAAGACTCAGAGAAATTAATGCACTGGGTTACAGGGATCAGAAATGGTAGAACTGGGAAGGTAGCATATCTGGATCCCAGGTCTTTCAGATTCAAAACCCAGCATTTCTTTCTACAGTGCTTTACTTCTTTCTCTTTTCAGTTTGAGAGTTCATAAGAACCAAAGCATTAGTCCTTATCACCTTCCTCATTTTCAACATCTCCTGCAAACACAGTTATGTGAGCAGTTCTTTAATCTTCCAGAATTCTCTGGGTTTCCATTATACTAGCAGCCTTTAGGGGGTAAGAACATACCTTCTTCATAACTGGATTAAGAAAATAAGTTAACCAATGCTTGGGTAGCCTTTACTATATGCTTCCCATTACTGTATGTGGTTTTATAAATATTAACCTGCTTAATTCTCACAAAATCTTGCTGAGGGGGCTGCTAGTATTATTCCCACCTTCTAGGTAAAGAAATTGAAACATGGAATGTTTAAGAAAACATGTCCAAGGGCACATAGGAAGGAAGAGAGAGCCAGAATGCAACATATGCCTTATGCTATATGTTTGCTAGACTAAAAGAAAGAGCAATCAGGACCTTTGGGGAAAAAAATTCAGTCTGGTACAGATAAAACTTGGACCAGACTACCATGATTTATAATTTATGCCCCATCCACACTGAGAAAAGGAATGTTCACAAATTGTCTTTAAAGAGCTAAAAGTATGCACCAGACACAGAAGCCTGATGATCCCATTTCAAGTCCGTGGGCCAAGGCACAAGCTAACACCATGTCTGGAATACTCTTTCACCTAGAAAATTTCTCATTGCCCAACAAACTTCACCTCCTTGAATCAGTGATTCTTGTGGAGTACGACTTATGGAAGTAACCAAATAATAACAGAGGAGTCAAAATGCCACTGAATGAAGGTTCATATAACTGCCTTTCCTCAGGAAGGAGGGCACACCTTGCCATCCAGGGTCACGTGGAAAGCATCCGCTTTGTTCAAGCAGCACAAGTTGCTAGGGGACAGCACGGCCCACGTCTTTACTGCTTTCTACCAGCAAGGCAGTGTTGGGCAGGGAAATGGCTTTGAATTTTACCTCCTGTGAATGATCTCTGTGGCCTCTCAGCTGTAAGACGGTAGTCTCCAGCTGTCTGGTACTTGGCCATGGGCAATCAGGGCAGAGGACTTCTGCCTCCTCCAGAGTAAGAGGCAAACAAAGGAAGTATTAACGCATTATCATTTTTTATATAAAAACTATCCTTGAGACCTCTACGATCTGTAAACGTTAGCTAATCCTAGGACAACAGTCTTTTCTCAATCAGGCCACAAAACCCAGAATACCAAGAGTACAGAAAATAAGAAAATATAATTAATACACTACTTTAAACATGGGTTGTCTCATTTTTCTACTTCTACTGTCTTCTTTGTTTATCCCATATCATCAAGAACAGGATCCTGCCATGGAATTCCATTTGTAATCACTCCAGGGATGCCTCTGTAGAAGCAGAGATCAAGCATCATCCATCATTCTAACCCCAGTAGTACTGGGTTGGATGTGAACAAGAGATAGATACAAAACTTACTAGAGAACAGGAAACTAGAACTAGACCTAGAGAGTTATGTCAGAAACAAATTTATACTTGTTGGCTTATTCTACTCTAACTCAGAGTGTCCTGACAATCTAGACAAAGTAAAAGAAGAATGAAAAGAAAGAGAAGGAAGAGAACGAAGAGGAAGAGAAGAAAAACAGTGAAGAACTAGAGGAGGAGGAAAGGAAAACCCAGCACCAGAATGGACTCAGTACTTGCCCTTGCCTATCAAATAAGCCAATTAAAATTTTAATATAAATTCTATGAAACATTTCCTCCCATTAATTCTTCTTTGTTTTGGTCAGTCCTGGAGCTTGAACTCTGGGCCTGGGCTCTGTCCCTGAGCTCTTCAGCTCAAGATGAGTGTTCTACCACTTGAGCCACAGAGCCACTTCTGGTTTTATGGTGGTTCAATGGAGATAAGTGTCTCATGGACATTCTTGCCCAGGCTGTCTTTGAACTGCAATCCTCAGATCTCAGTCTCTTGAGTAGCTAGGATTACAGGCATGAGCACTCAGCTTCCTCCATTAATTCTTAAGAGAAAGAGTGACAATACAATAAGCAATATAATGGCCAGAAATTCTATATCATCTTTATGGGGTCTATTCATTCATTGAGCTTTGATGGAACTGAAAGAATGTTGTATCTGCTATAAAAGCTTTTCCTTGAGCATCTAGACTAACCAAGTGCCAACATCTCACTCTCTGAGAGTCTAATAAGACTTCCACAGCCCAGAGGGGTGTGTAGTAACATGACACATATGTTATCCTTCTTAAGTGTCACTCAACCTACAATATATTTGACAGGAGCTAATGAGTTGTCAGGTTGAAATTGAGCTCTTAAACAAAGGCCTGATTGGCAATTGCACCATCTGCTACTAATGTTGTTCCCATGGCTGGAGGCAGATGGCCTTTGAGAAGCTAAACCCAAACTAATGGTGAAGGCTTAAGACTTGCCAGGTACCTTTGCTCTTGTCCCAAAAGTCTTGTCACAATCTTCATTCTTAGACTTATTTTTTTAGAAAAAGAAAGTTTTATTTTTGACACTTTATTGCGATGTAATGTGCATACCACAAAATTCATGTGGCTTAAATGTACAACTCAATAATTTTAGTAAACTTGCAAAGTTGTATGAGCATGCCCCAAATCCAGTATTAGAACCTTCCCATCACCCAAAAGGAAGACCTCTGGCCATATTTTTGCAGCCGCTCCTTATTCTAGTACCCACAAAGTTCCCTTTGTCTTTTACTCTATCCTTTAAACCTTTTCTCTCCCAAGCTTGGCAATTCAGGCTGCTGGGGTCTCTAAAACAAGAATGTCTCTCTTTTTATAGAAGTAAATTGAAATGAATGAAATTTGTTTTCACTTAGCAAGTGGCTTGATGAAGCTGGCTTTGCATCAAGCTAGAAATACCTAAATCTAATAATAACACATGCGTCGTCTCTCTGTAAGTCATAGCTATTCACTGACAAGGGAAGCCATCTTTCTCAAGGCCTTAAGGAATCCTTCTCCGGACTTGGAGAAGACACCTCCTTAGCTCTAGGATGCAGTTTCTTCATTTGTGCACTGTTCACCCTGATCACTACCAAGGTTTCCACTGGCTTCAGGTTTATAAGATTCCATAAGGGAAGCGAAAAGGAGATGATGAATGATGATGACAGTTGTTTGCTTGCTCCCCACTAATTCTTTCTTGTTCAAAGGTCAACAAATCCCACGCCTTCCTGAGAAATCACTTTCACTTATTCAATGCAGAAAGCAGATGGCCTTTGAGAGGCTAAACTCAAACTAATATAGAGGCTCAAGAGTCACCATGTACCTCTCTGCTCCTGTCTTGATGAGGCTTTTCACTAAAAAGCAAACTTACTTTTAAACACATTCTGATTTCCTGGTTAATTTGTTTTTCTATGCAAGGGAGATAGGCAGTCTAAAGTTTAAAGTAGCATGTGGCAGTTATGCATAAGTGAATTTCTCTGAATTCAAAATAAGCACAAGCCAATTAGATAACTGATGGGCAGGGGGTGGGGTGGGATAGGATCTTCCTAAATACCAACTGAAAAACAATTCTGACTGGAGGAAATGGAGACAGGAAGCTGTGTGTCTACCTTCTTCCTATTCCAGAGCTTCACATTCTCTCTAATGAACTGATGTATTATGAGATAGGAATGTTCTACTAAGAATGCTGCTAACCAAAGAACTTCTCACTACTGCATGGTACTTGGCAAGGGAGTCTACAGCCAAGACTTGGCTGGCTACTCTTACTTAAAACAAGTAGAGGGAACAGAGCCTGGGAGAATAGAAACCTTAATAGACACTTGGACCACACAATTTTATATTCAAAAAAGAAGACCCAGGGATAAGGTAAAACCACAGGACAGAAGAAAATGCAGATGCTAAAATACAAGTCTGTGCGTGGAGCCCATCAAATATTGTGTGCCCTAAACAGCCCCCTCCTCCAATCTCCAGGCCTACCAACAGCTTTCCCAAAGTGAGCATGGGACCTTCCAGTCAAATAGAGACCCAAGGGAATCTTGTATAGATCTTCCAAGAACATGCCTGGACAGCAGTTTTCTCACCTTGTGAGATAATATACCCCTGGAGGAAATTGGAGTTAGAGGAAAGTCAATTCTCTGAAAATCTTCTAGGTCATTTGTGTGATTTAAAGATATGTGAAACTCCCAGAAGGTCATGCCATGGGAGAGGGACCTCCCACAGTTTCATTTCCTGTTCATGCATTGTGAGCTTCATTTTTCTCCCTTCTCACCTCCCTTCTATCTCTTTCCTGGGCCTGCCAAGTCCTGTTTATTAAAAGTGTTGTGTCCAATTTACCCAGCTTTTAATTAAGCTGTCAAGTTGAAACGGGATTGTCTCCTGGGAAGCGAACAAAGACTTTATGGTCATTTAATTTTTGCTTAGGATTTTAAATCCTACTTCTGGCATGTTTAAAATTATTAATGAGATCCAGGAATTCTTGCCCATTTGTGCCCATTACAAGACATAAATCATTAAGCTCAATTAGGGGCAAGGGAAACTTGTAGAGCAAGAGCTGGAGGTTGCTTTGAATAGTATCTATCCAACCCAGCCAAGAGATGTGACCATCAGCGGCTGGATCTGTAAGAGAAGAAGGACAGAAGGGGAGGCAGCAAATGGCAGATTAAGGAGGAGAGTTTGGAGACAAAGGGAGAAAATAAAGAGAATTACATTAAATTGGCAAGCGATCAGGAATTGAGGTTAGCTGGAACAGGAAGAAGGGGAGAAAGGAATGAGGGAGTGGGATTATGGATAATGGAAGGCATTAGTACTGATTAACAATAATTCTGATGATCTTCTTCCAAACTCAGGGGAAAATGTAGCCCAGTCAAGTTAGTAATGGCCATGTGACTTCTTTTAGCCAATGAAATAAGAGAAGTGTTTTGTGTCTCTTCTGGATAGAGCTGCCTCAAAGAAGTCACATGACTTTCTCTGCTGGTAGTGATAGGTGGTAATGTCACTCATACAGTTAACTCTCTGCCAACATGTGACCCTGATTAGGATAATCAGAACTCTCACTGACTTTATTGACAGGTAGCAGGAATGAGAAATGAAACCATGTTGTTTAAAACAACTGCGATTTTGGAAGTGTGTGTTACTGTGTCATAACTTGAAATATAGGTAAGGTTGAAAACAGAGATGTGGACTTGTAGGGGATGGGAGTGAGGATAGATGGGAGGCAAGATGTGAACACCTCAGCTCCTGACAATGGTTTTCTACAATAGGTTTGTGGAATGGAATCAAATAGAAAGGAAGGTGCTCTTTTTTTTTTTTTTTTTTTAATTGTATTTTATTTTATTTGAGAACATACTGTACAGAGGGGCTACAATTACATGGGCAGGATAATGCATACATTTCTTACCAAGCATTGCAGCCTCCTCCTTTGTTTACCCTTCACTTCCCTTCCCTGCCTCCCCCCTCCCCCCACCCAATTTTACCCCCCTCCCCCCACCCAATTATACCCCCCTCTCCCCCCCACACCGAAATTGTAAAGCTGGTTTTGACATGACATTTTGTACTTCTCATTGTTGCAACAGGTCCACCTAGGAAGGTGCTCTTTTAAGTCTTGATTAATTTCTACTTTCAGGTCCAGGGAAGCACTAGGTCCTTCTCAGATCTCAGAATAAAGACTCTCAGCTCACAGAATAAAGAGATTTTAGTATCCCGTATCACTCCATTATTTTATTAGAGGAATAGAGTGGGAGAGGTTATCAATACTTGCGAACTACATAAACCCACTTTTTCTACTGTCCCTTTTGCTTACCTTGTTTTGCTTGATCTTCCCAAGACTGGTCTATAAACTGCCTACATGCTGTAAAATGTGGAGTCTGGCAGACCCATGGGTACTCCTACCTCCTAATAATGAGATCTTTGAAAAATTTGCATAGGCAAAGCAAAGAACATTATGGCCCTCAGAGAACATCCACCATCCCAGCTTCACATCCCTTCCTCATATGCTAATCCAGAAACCTCTTTTCAAGCTAGCTTTGCAGTGCAGGGACAAATAGGGACACGGTTATTCAGTGGTTTGCAGTCTCAAGTAAGAGAGACTTTTCATGGGCAAGGGGGAAATTAATAAATGAGCAGGTCAGAGTAAACTCACTGGTGGGTCATGACTGCTATTGTGGTCTACTGCTTTAATTCCTTTTCAGACAAATTTCCTGTAGGGTAGCTATCACCCCAGGCTTACCTACAAAAGGATCATTTTTTTCTATTCTCTAAAGAGAGGAGACATCAGGTGCTGGATGAGATAGAGTAGTGGGCACACTGAACCCCAATTACAGTTTGACTCTGCCTACCACTTGTACACAAAGCCCCAACCCACTCTTGAGCAGGGATTTGTGGACAGGCCATTCTACCCCATCACAAATGTCAGAAGTCTGAAAAAGAGGACATTTGTCATGAGATATGAGGAGAGGGGTAATAACAAAAATGTAACCACATATTCTCCAAGGACTTAGGAGTCCTGCACAAGAGACCTTACCACTGATGCTTCATTTGCAGGTTAAGATATCTTAAGTCTACCACTCCCAGATTCTCAAGACAGTAGAATCTAGACAGCCTGGCAGGGTGCCTGGTGTCCCAGAGGAGATCAGTAAACAGATATTTGCTAGCAAAGTAAGATTTGACTTACTTTGTTCTGGTTCTGGCTTCAATGGCTGGGCAATCTTGGATATGTCACTGCATCACTTTGAACTTTTCTGATGGCAGTGAAGTTGGCCCTTGCTACTTCTGAAAAGATGTTATGAGAACCAAAGTAAAAAAAAAAGATGTGAAAAATTCTCTGCCAACTTTGAAATTCAGTAGATGTGAAAGAGCCATCGGTCTTCATTACCACCATTACCTATGATTATCACCATGCACTACTACCAACATCACGATCATCACCACCACCATCACTAACATTACTCCATCATTCCATCATCATGAGCATTATCATCTCTACTGCATCATCACTGTAACTACTATTACCACCACCAACGGGGGTGCCATCTTGGTCCTTATAGGTTCTGGAAGTCACGAGTCTGAAACTGTAAATTCCTTCCTGTTCTTACTCAGGGTGTCATCCAAAACTTGAGTTGGGTTAATCTGTGCTGAGTCTTTCATTTATTCATTCAATATGCATTCAGTGAGCATCTACTATACCCACAACCCTGTTCTAGGTGCCAGAGATGGTATCATTGGATAAATAAAGATTGATCCCAACCTCTGTGGAGCTGGCAAAGGAAGAAAAACAATGAATAATGAATAGCTAAGTAAATCACATGGCATATTAGCAAGTGAATGAATCAAGGAAACACAGAAACATGGATGAAGATCACAACACCCTTCCCTGCCAAGGTGGCATCTCACTATGATTCTTCTATGCCCTGCAGTGTGCCCACCATCATAATAAACTTTCCACCCCGTGATTTCCTCTTTCCTGAGATTTTCATTGAGAAAGTCACCATTTGGCAAATACAAATCACTGTGAGTTTTTAAAAAGAACTGATTGAACAGATTTAGAAGGGAAAGAAAACAAGAGACAGTGAATTGTGCACAATAAAACTGGCATCTGAGCCAATAGAAAGAGCAAAATTTAAGTTCTGTGCCACTGGAAGGAGAAAGGGCCTAGTGAAGCTTCTCCTCCCAAACCTTGAACAGGATTCCAAGTATTCAGGCTGCTCTGACCTGGCGCTGATGAGAAGACAGAAAGATGCTCCATCCCCTTTTTCCAGAATCCCAAGAGCTTCTCCTTCCCAAAGCTTCTGTCCCATCCCATACCACAGGGCTAGCTCTGTCCCAGGGAGAAAGGGAAGGCTTTGTGGTCCTTAGCCTCTCACTCCTCCATAGCTATATCATTGCTCCTCCCCCCCCCCCATGCTTAGATTGCCCCGTATTTCCACTCATTGTTCCCATTATAGCTTTCAGTTTATAAACATCTACCACAGGCCAGGTTCCACACTAGCCAAGGGGACTGCAAAGTCAACTGACCCCTACCATGTCCCAAGACAAACAAGATCTCCACAAATGGCCAAGATAAAAATGACAGTAGTGATGCGGAGTGCTAGGTGAGCTCTGTGGGTAGAGAAACTCTATTCCAGGACAACTTGGCAGCCAATACAGTCCCTAAATCCATCCTTCCCAATACGAGAAGCCCTACTGAATACCCCAATGTTAATATCCACTGCCTTCCTCCTTCACTTTACAAAATAATTGTGCATTTTCTCAGTTGGTGGGCCTCTCATGAGGCTGAGCAGTCTAGAAAGGAAAGATGCTTGCTTCATAGCCCTTGTATTCTTAGCTGACAGCATATTGATAACTCAGAATATGTTATTAGTTCCTGTGTTATTGACATTTGTACTGGATATTGGAAGATGAGTCAGTCCAACAGTGGAGTGGAAGCAACAATAAGCTCACTCATGCTCATCAGGATGAGAACTACAAATTAGCTAGACATGAACTTATAAAAAGGACAGACTTTCAGACGTTTGAAAAGACAGAGCAGTAGGCTAAGTGAATTTTCTAATACCTACTCCAGCCACTAGGTTTTTTCTGATATATTGTCAGCGGTGTGTGAAAGATTGTTAGAATGGTGATCTGTGTCCCACAATGAAAAATGATTCCAGTTCTCTACCTTAGCTCCAAATATGTGATGTAAGGCCAGTCCTAGGCATAGACATGTCTATACATTATTTTAGAGCAATTTCTATAGTGAAAGCAATGAAGTATAGGCTAGAGGTTGTGGGCTCTAAGTCTAGAGACTTGGATTCAGATTCAACATCATTTTTAAACTATGAGTCCTTAGCAATCTCTTGCATTTCCAAGACATGAAAAACACAGAAAATGGTAATAATACTTAGCTCTGGGGGTTCTGTAAGGACTAGGTGGAACAATATGCACAGGCATGCCTAGTGTATAATTGATGCTCGTGAAATGTGAAATTTTGATCCTTGGGTCTGTTCTATTGTATTTATTCCAGTTCCAGAGCCTTGTAGTTGTTAAAATGGCTGATTTTCTAGTCAGCAGAGGTTCATCTGCTTCTGAATGCTTCCGTGAGGCCTTATACTATGTGTCTCCGGCTTTTCCCAACTCCACAAGGCAGTGACTTACTATTCAGCTTCATCCAGGGCTCTTCCTTTCTCTGGGTCTGTTTGTGTGTAACACAAGAGAATTTTATCACATGATATTTATATTCATTTCAAGCTAAAGTTTTAAATTTCTTTGGTTATAAGAGAATTTCATTAAGTAGGGAAAATCTGATGTTCTCCAGTTGATTAAAGATTTCCAAATAGCTGGGCACCAGTGTCCCATGTCTATAATCCTAGCTACTCAGAAGGCTGAGATCTAAAGATCAAGGTTCAAAGCAAGCCTGGGCAGGAAAGTCCATGAGACTTTTATCTCCTACACACACAAAAGACAGAAGTAGAACTGTGGCTCAAAGTGATGGCACACTAGCCTTGAGCAAGAAAGCTCTGGTATAGTACCCAGGCCCTTAGTTTAAGTCCGAGGACCAGCACACACACATAAAACTCCCAAACATAAATCTAAAGATATTCTAACACCTCTATCAATTCCATTTATAACTCCTTTGGCCTTTTCTATAAACATCTACCGTAAGTCAGGCCTTGCATAATTATTTGCTTATGTATTCATCATCACCCATTAATGTTACTACTTTATCAATTTTAAAAATGCAGCGTGGGGAGTTCAGTATGGTCAATTCCATAGCTACTAAGTGCCAGAGCCATTGTTCCTTGCAACAAATCACCAATTCTTCAATGCCTTTGGGCTCACACTCCTCTTTCAGAACTGGACAGAATCCATCTAGTTTCTTCATCACAAGTTAAAATCAGAGGCACAACTCTTAACAGATACACCAAAAGGCAACTAACAATTCTGACCATTAAGGACCTATGTAGGTATCTATGTATAATAAATCCTCGACGTATTTTGATTGAATGAGTCAGTGGGTAAATGGGGGATGGGTGGGTGGATAGATGATAGACAAGATCGTTATGAAAGTAGGAATTCTGTCTTTTCCCCTCTTGATTCAAAAAAAAATTATAAACTACCTCTATACCAGCATCCAAGAAAAGCACTTTAGACATTTATTCAAGCCCGCAGGAATGTCTCATAAGACTGGTTCTAAGGTGAGGCAAGTATGGACCTAGGGTATGAAACTGAAGGAGGCACCTGCTGTCAATAAATGCTGCCTCCTTCATTCCTAGCATCCCTGACACTCACCTTGGTCCCGTCTCAGGGATCATTTCCTTTCCACTTTGATCTGCTCCTCAGGCCACTACTCTTGATGTTATTCTCACCTCCGGCCACTGTCTTTTCCTGGTGTTTTGAATTCCTGGGTGCAAAGTAGAATCACTTGAGAGGCTTTTTACAAGTACTCACACGTACTTCCAGCAGCTTTGCTGATGCTCACGCATTAGAATTTGTAGGAATCACCCCCCACTCTAGTTTGCAGCCAAGGCTGAGAGCTGCTGCTCTGCCCCTGTTGATAAGTGACCCAGTTTCAAGCTGTCTCCAGCAGCCTCATTTTCCCCTGTGCTCTCCTGGTAACAGATGCTGTGGAGCAGGCTTCCCTCTGCTCCTAAACTCCCCTCAGGATGATTTGTGAAATATCTCTTTCCATTTTTACTAACAGCTCCTTCACCCTGGGATAAAGGTAAGTCCATAGAGGCCAGACTGCAGAATAAAAATATAAAACATATCTTTTGCATTTATTAAGAATTTCCCATCTTTCAGAGGTATGCTAAATTCTTTACAGATATTTCACTTATTATGCCATTAACCCTATCAAGTAGGTCCCATATTTACTTCCATCTTTTGGAAACAAGCAAAGAGAAGTATAAACGAGTAAATGTTCCAGTCCAAATTGATAGCTAAGAAATAGAAGAGTTGGTTTTCAAAACCAAGAGCATGACTTTTCTCTGCTACAATTCCTTGGTCCCTGTCATGAAGGCATCCTTTCAGCAAGTCTGGTTGTATTTCCTCATATGGACCATTGGTGACTCCTTTCTCTTGGAGCAGAGTGACAGGAAGACAACATATGGACCTACAGTGTTTCTGGCTCCAGCTGAATCTTAGACCAGCACTCTGTAGTCCACCAACTGGAATTTTCTTTATCACAAATATGCTCTTGTTTAAAACTCTCCTTAGACTTCTGCCATCGGTATTTTTATTCCCATTGTGCTGAGACTGAGAAGTTCTATAATGTTTTGCTCAAGGCATGCAACCAATCAGTTGTTGAAATTCGAAGCCATATTTCTCAGAGAGTAAAGTTCAAGATGTTTCCTCTCCAGTGGGTGTGAAATTTTGCTATGGGTCAGGTGGTCAGAGGAAGAAGTGATAATTAAGCTGGAATGGGAAGGCAAGGTGAAGGTCAGACATGTGGAGGCAAGAATTCAGGGCATCCCAAGCAGGAGGAATAGCATGAATGATTGCATGAGGCTCGGTGGAACATTGAAGACATGGTAGATTGCATGCTTTCATTAGGACGCATCATTTATAAAGTGCCACAGTGGCTATGGGCAAGAGGGGAGAACATTAAAGCATCTTGAGAAGATTATTGAAAGCCAAGCTCAGGAGTTTGGGTTTTATTACATAGGCATCAGGGAGTCATAGCACAGGTAAGCAATGTGTACAAAGCAAAGTTACTAGCGTAGAAATCATCAAGATGGTCTGGATGGGGCAGAGAGGAGCTATCCCACAGATGAATTTGTAGATAATTGTGAGGACTAACTGAGTGATGGGGGAGTGGCTGGAAAAACACAAAGTGAGGAAGACATACGAGAAATGTAACAAAGAAAAGACTTCTGGGTTTGTCTTCTGATTAGCTGCAAGGGTAAAAGGAAGGAGATATACCCCAAATGACTCATTATGAATCCCCTGCCAGGACAGGAGACCCAAAGGTGATCATTCATGGTCCCTACTTCTCTAAAATGCACTGCACAGAAGAGAATGCCCACAGGTACACAAGTCATAGCCGGCTGGTAGCTATGGGAGAAGCATTCCCCGGCGCAACTTCATCATTAGGGTGCCTTTATCCTTGTAAGAAAGATGTAAAAAATGTGGCCAATTTCAAGCTCACTGCAGCCTACCTATGTGATACCAAGGAGGAAGTAATGACTCCATTGTAGAGTGTCAGGAGGAGGTCAGAGGAGGCAATGCACTGGCTATCCTGATGATTCTGAGTAAGGTCTTTCCAGGGAGAAAGAACAATGCATACAAAGACATAGAGATGTTCCATGACATGGTATGTTTTAAACTCCAAGATTTTGACACCAAATATACTGGAAAAGAGCCAACCATAAATAAGTTAGCCAAGAAAGAGAGAGAGAGAGAGAGTCAGACAGACAGAGATAGAGAGACAGAGACAGAGAGAGGTTAGGAAAATGATGAGCACAACTGTTAAAAGCTCATATAACGCAGGGAATCAGTGGCCCATGCCTGTAATCCTAGCTAATAAGGAGGATGAGATCTGAGGATCATGATTCAAAGCCAGCCCAGGCAGGAATGTCTGTGAGACTCATATCCCTAATTAACCATCAGAAAACTGGAAGTGGCACTGTGGCTCAAGGCACTAGCCTTGAGCAAAACAAAACACCTCAGGGACAGTGCCCAGACCCTGACTTCAAGCCCATGGATGGATGGATGAAAGAAAGAAAGAAAGAAAGAAAGAAAGAAAGAAAGAAAGAAAGAAAGAAAGAAAGAAAGAAAGAAAGAAAGAAAGGAAGGAAGGAAGGAAGGAAGGAAGGCAGGCAGGAAGGCAGGAAGGAAGGAAGGAAGAAAGAAAGAAAGAAAGAAAGAAAGAAAGAAAGAAAGAAAGAAAGAAAGAAAGAAAGAAAGAAAGAAAGAAAGAAAGAAAGGAAGGAAGAAAGAAAGGAAGAAAGAAAGAAAGAGAAAAGGAAATAAAGAAACAAACAAACAAAGAGAAAGAAAGGAAGGAAAGAGAAAGAAAGAAAGGAAGGAAGGAAAGAAAAGAAAAGAAAGAAAGAAAGGAAGGAAGGAAGAATAAAGGAAAGAAGAAAAGAAAGAAGAAAGAAGAAAGAAAAAAGCACCTCATATTTGGAATTAAATATTAAGTTTGGATCACTTGGTGGTTATAGTACATTAGACAAGCCACCTCACTTATCTGACCTAGTCTAGTCATCTATAAGATGTGATTGTCCCCAGGACAATGCTCATGGGAACATTAAATAAGGACACACACACACACACACACACACACACACACACACACACACACACACAGAGATCTATCTATCTATCTATCTATCTATCTATCTATCTATCTATCTCACTTAGCATAGGCTCTAGCACAAAACTTAGTAAAAGATAGCTGGGGTGTTCTTGTTGACATTGGTATGTCAATGAGAATATCTATCAGGCAGTTAGAGGGGATGAGGGGGTGGAGCTCAAGATCAAGATGGCTGGTAATTACCAAAGACCTGAGACCAGGTAAGTATACCAAGGGCAGGCTGTAAGAATACAGTCTGTATAAATTAGGAGGAGGAGGAGCAGAAGGAGGAGGAGGTGGGAGGGAGAGGAGGAGGAGGATTGGTTGCAAGGGCAGGTGGAGGGTGATAATAAATGACCACTGAGAGAGAAAATAATGGACTAGGCCTACCTAGTGTCATAAAGCCAAAGGAATGAGAATTCCAGAAGGTAATTCAATGCCACATAATCAGCCACAAAGTTTCTAGGTGACCTTTAAGAGAATAATTTCTATGAAATGATCGGTATTGATCATGTGGATCAATGATCGGTGGAAAGAGTAGATGGATGAAGTCAACTTGGGAAAGCCAGGTGACCCAGATTCTTGACCTCACTCTACAAAATAACCCCATCCTTACCGGAAAGTCACAACCCCCTTCGATGATTTGTTTTCCCCTCATGTAGAAATGAAGATGTGAGATAGCATTTCTAAATTGCTATCCAATGCTCTGAGGCTGAGTCTCAAAGATACAGTTAGTGCCTTGTGGGGAGAGGATAAGGGAAGTCTCGCTGGAGCTGTTACAGAGATAATGTCTTCTCTTCCCTCTTCATCAAGCGAAGGGACATGTGAGAACACGATGAGATGGAAAGTCTCTAGGATAGACCCCTCCTGTATTCATTCACTTACGTAACTGTGTCCCTTGAGCGTGGATTGGCCCCTAGTTACCTGCTTGCTTCTAATTTATGAACTTGCTTCTAATGAATAAAATATGGCCAAAGTGACAAATGTCACTTCCAAGATCACAAGCAGATTCAGCATTTCTGTGTTACAGACAGACTGTGTGGCTTTTATCCTGTGTGATGCCCTAGAAGCTGGGAGATGACAGATGCTTGGCGCATCTGAGTTTCTTTTTTTTTAATTTAGTTTATTTTCAGCTTTATAATTATTTGTGATGTTCTTTCTTATTTAATTTTATTGGTCCCTATTAATTCAACAAAATGATAGTCTCGTTGCAACTTTTCGTACATGTTTATAATGTACTTTGATCCTAGTTATTCTCCCATTACTCTTTTACCTCTCCTTCCCCTCTCCTTGACTCCCTATACTACAACTGTCATTCCCATGTTGTTTATTCCCTAGATTTCACATATGAAGGAAGACCTACAGTCCTTATCTTTCTGAGTCTGGTTAATTTTGCTTAACAATGTGAATTCCACTTCCAACCAATGTTCCTGCAAAAAATATGATTTCATTCTTTAAGCAAAATAATATGTGCATATATGGAATGATATGTGCATATATTGCATATATGGAAGTATTATTATGTAGACATATGTATATATAATACATATGCATAGATGTATATAATATAACATATCATATATAATATACTATATTATATAATAAGTATATGATATTATAGTTACATATAATATAAAATATAAATATATAATATACATTATATACTATTTTATATCACATGTGTATATATCAAAGTATTATATATAGAAGTATCTATTATATGTTATATATGGAAATGTATATATGGAAGGATTATGAGATATAATAACATATTATATATAAGTATTTTCTATATATCACATATCTTTTATCCAATCATCCATTAATGAGCACTTAGGATGATTGTGTAACTTGACTTCTGTGAGCAAACATGGGTATTAAATTATACCTGATGTATACCTTTGCATACTTCAAGGAATATATATCTGTATCATGAAGTTGTTCTGTATTTTGTTTGTTGAGGAACCTCCACATTGATTTTTATAATGCACTGATTTACAGCCAATACTTGTTAACCCTTTAGTTGTCTACATTCCATTCCCACCACTAGCATTTTTCATAACATCCTTGCCAATTGCTTGACTCATAAGCTACCAGATTTTGGAGATACTTGTTACACAGCATTGTATGACAACAAACAACCTAGATACAAACAATAACCAAGCTGTGTATTTGAAAGAAATGGAGTTACTAGTTGAAACAAAGTGATGAAAGGGAAGTTTACATGTGGCCCCAGGCTTTTGCTGGGAGCTATTATGACATGATCTTCTCCCTTGATCATCCTTCTGCAGACAGTTTTAACTAATGGATAAGTGTCTTAGTCATGGAAAAGCAATGAATTTCCAAGCCAGACTTACTCATAACAACTAGCATCACAATGTTTTCATCTTGTCTTTGCTCTGCTGATATATAAGCTAAAACCTTGACCTACAGTTTTGCACATATGATGGACTTGTCTTTAAGCCTGGAAGTACTGGTGTGACTTCTCTTGGATTTTGATTAGTCACTCTCTCCGTATGTATTTTCTTCTTCCAGTGCTCGTATCAAGATTCCACAGCCTCTTTTGTAGGTACAGGCAGATCTCTATTTCCCTTCTAAAATGTTCACAGAAAGCCAGGTGTCAGTGGCTCACGCCTGTAATCCTAGCTACTCAGGAGGCTGAGATCTGAGGATCATGGTTCAAAGCCAGCCCGGGCAGGAAAAGTTTGTGAGACTCTTATCTCCAATAAACCACCAGAAAACTGGAAGTGGCGCTGTGACTCAAGTGGTAAAGGGCTCACCTTGAGCTGAAGAGCTGAGGGACAGTGCCCAGGCCCAGAGTTCAAGCCCCACAACCGACAAATAAATAAATAAATAAATAAATAAATAAATAAATAAATAAATAAATAAATAAATAAATAAAAATATATTTTTTAAATGCTCACAGAAGCCATGAATTGAATGGATGAATGACAAGCTGGAAGAAGTCTGGATTGCCAAGTTACCACATGAAGAAAAGTCAATCTACCCTGAACTTTGTGGGGGCAAGAAACAAACATTTTCCATGTTAAGTCAATGAAATGTGAGCCAAAAGGGGCAACTGACTGGGAAAAGAGTTGAGATTCTCTCCTGCTAGTGCTTGGCTCTATTACAGAAGGAGTAGGTGAAAGACAAAGTCTTAATTGTTTGAGAAATGCTATGGTTGGTTTGAGCCTTAGTTTCTTCATCTGTAAAACAGGGGCAGAGATGGGCAGAGAATATTTGTTTCTTAGCTTCATTGTGATATTTCAGTAACGGAATGCATGTGAAGGTTAGCATAGCATTTATCACATGCTAAGCGCCCAGACATCTTCTAAGCATGCAATGGCAGAGGCCTTGATAGAAGTAAATGAACCCCAAGATAGGAACACAAGTGGTTTTTTCTTTCTTGTTATTGTTTCTAGCATATTTATAAGGTAGCATGTGATTTTTTTTGTTGTTGCTTTGTATGTCCCTCTCCCACGGTATAACCCCTATTTTCACTATATTTGATGTTGGTATACTTTGGGGAGAGGAAGGGAAAAACAAATTGTTTAAATAGGGATACAGGTGGACCCATTGCAACAATGAGATGTACAAGATGCTATGTTGAAAAACGAACTTTACAATTTAAGTGGGGGGCGGAAAGTGTAGTTGAGGAGATGGGAAAGAAGGGACGGTAGGGGGAAAACAAAGGAGAAGACAACAATGCTTGATAAGAAATGTACTCATTACCTTGCTCATGTAACTGTAACCCCTATGTACAGTATTTTCACCATAAGAAAATCTTATTTTAAAAAAAGAAGTAACTCCCTTTGTTGGAGGAACTAAAATAGGAATGAGGCAAAAAAATCGGAGAGCTGTACCAAAAAATAAAACTAGGTGAGACCAGAGAGATCAGTAGAGTTAGCCCTTGGTAAGGACCCAATAGATCATGTTAGGAATGCTTATGAGCCAGCTCTTAGGATAAAAGACAAAGAGCTGGAATGTGATGGAATGGAATAGATCATGGTTGCTCCTGGCTGAAGGATGGTATATAGTTTTTGAGTCTAGGTGCTGTGGCTTGAATGAAGGTAGAGTCAGAGACTATAGAGCAAAGTGAATAGATGCAAGCTATCAAATTATTAACAAATTTGGTGATTAGTTATATAACAGTAAAAATAGAAAGACAATCAGATGAAGAATAACTCCCAGGTTCTCAACTGAATGTACAGAGATTGTACTCACAAGAATAAGGAACACGTGAAAAGCACTGGATAGGGTCATAAGAGGGATAGGGTACAAGAGGTGATAAAGCAGCTGTAAACATATCAACTAGAAGGTGAATATGAAGCAAACTGCCACAGGGAGAAGCTAAATTGGAACTTGGAGACACTGGTGCATCTCTAGAGGCCAGGGTGGAGAAACAAGTTCCTGGCATCTGTTTAGAGCTGGCTGTGGGTATTGTATGCATTTAAGAGGAAAGCATATGAAGAGAAAACAGAAAGGGGAAAATGTTTATTTCAGTTTCTCGAACAACCTCTTTGTGCTTAGTTTTCTAGATACTGGGAATATGGGAGTGATTAAGACAATGCCTTTGACCTGTTAGGTAATAAATCATTGTAGGATATATGGTGACTAGTTAAGGTGGAGACAAGGCATCGTATCTCTGCAATGAGTAAGGCAAGTGTGGTCTGTTAATTTTGGTCGTTACTATTCTGGGAGCCCCTCACTCACAGTACAACCAGGTGTCTCCATCGAAGCTTTGCTCTTTGTGGCATGACCTGGGGACCCTCATGATCTTTACACTCATTTTCTGCAGACACAAATCCTACGCGTTCTGCTGCATTTGGATCTATTTCAGTATTGGAAACTCCTTTCCCAGCTTCCCCAGGCAACTCTCCCTGCCACCAAAAGTTTTGCAGAGTTGTAAAACTTTTGATTCCAGCAGGCCTCATTGGAAAAGTGAAACTAATGAACTCACTGCATTACACAGCTGTCACCATTAGTAATGAAATCCTTTTATTACAAGGGATTAGTTTTTAAAGATGTTATTAAACAGATCAAAATGAGCAATTGCAATGAAAGTTGTTAAAATGCAAGGCATATGAGAGTAGAGCTTTCACTGAAATTGGAGGAATTTGAACACTGCGATTGAAACAATTTTGTGTGAGAAGAAAGGGTTATGTGACTGAAGATGTGGGGTGCAGATATGGTGGGATTTACTTGATAGGAAGCAGGTATGATGCAAATAACAGCTAACTCCAGAGGGAGGAGCACAGAGTTTGAGAAGGAAGAGTTCAGCTAGGCCTGGGTGGCTTGGGCCTGTAATCCTGGCTACTTAAGAGGCTAAGATCTGAGGATCATGGTTAGAAGGCAGCCCAAGCAAGAAAGTCCTGGAGACTCATCTCCAATGAACCACCAAAAATCCAGAGTTGGAGTTGTGGCTCAAGTAGTAGAGTGGCAGCCTTGAGTGAAAAAAAGCTAAAAATCAGTACCTGGTCATGAGCTCAAGATCCAGTATCAGCACACACAGAGAAAAATACTTTTTAAAAGGGAGCGTTCATACCCCAGGAAAGACACAGCTGTAACAATGGCATAGATAGATAGATAGACAGACAGACAGACAGACAGACAGACAGACAGACAGACAGACAGACAGACAGACAGACAGACAGATAGATAGATAGATATAGACAGACAGACAGACAGACAGACAGACAAACAGACAGACAGACAGACAGACAGACAGACAGACAGACAGACAGACAGACAGACAGACAGACAGATAGACAGACAGACAGATAGATAGATAGATAGATAGATAGATAGATAGATAGATAGATAGATAGATAGATAGATAGATAGATAGATAGATAGATAGATAGATAGATAGATAGATAGATATACTCTAGGGATTTGGATTGGCATGGACATGCCAAGAGGACTATATCTATTTGCACAGCAAACTAAGTAATCTTATAGAAAGGAACTTGCCCTGAATTACAGAGCTGACTGAGACCTATCCTTCTAGCAAGACAGATTCAGCATGGTGCACACCTCAAATAATATATTCCTGTCCATTCTCCTTCTCTTCCCCAGGGCTGGTGGATCCTGGGGAGACTCAATTATGAAAGTAACACAAAAAAAGCATAATTTGGAAATTTAGCCTCTTGAGTATAGATGGTACCTGGAAGTTGATACCTGCCTCCAACATCCTAATCCTTCCCCTACCACTGCTGACAAATAGTTCAAATAAAAACAAACTCCCAGAACCACAGGAAGCCTAATTCCCCCTGGTGAATAGCACTGACTTATTAGAATGTTCTTTCTTATATAGAACAGAGATATGTCTGGCCAACACTTCTACCAATTAATATTAATCCTGTCCATTAGCCTTACAAAAATCACTCTTCAACATCCAAAAAAAAAATGCTTAGGTATTTGGAAAGGGTAGTATTGTACCTTCCTGAGCAACTTCTTTGTTCTTCAGGGTGACATGGACCACATTAAGACAAAGCCCATTTGAAGGAAAGAATTCAGACATGAGAATCAGATTCGACATGCTGAAAGATCAGAAGCAAGACCAGTGGGCCCACTGATTTCTCCTTCTAGAACCTCTGTTTTTCAATAATGCATCCTTGGCCTCCATTCCTAATGACCATACTCCTAATGACTCTGGCTCATGCCTGTCATGTTCCAGCCTTGGTCCCACACAGTCCCATGTACTTCTGCTCATTCATGCCATACTATCCAATCTCTGTGAAACTGGATCTCTGGACCCCACAATTGATCTTGTTAAATGAGATGGCTCCTTGTGTCAGCTTAGTGTGGTCATGGCGGGCCCCAACCTTGTCATCTGACATTACCACTATTCCTGCCACTGTCTTGTCACCTGCAAAACCTTATGAGCCAAAGCTCATTGTATTTGTCTGAGTCATCAACAGAAATATCAAATTTGTCAAGACAAGAGCAGAAAGCTCCAGGATGGGGCCCTGGTGCTGGCTAAACCAACAGTGTCTCTGGATGTCTAGACAGTGAGACACGGAAGAATCAATCCTGTTGTGTCAAACTCACAAAAGGGCAAAGTATGAGTCAAAAGCTCAATATTGGCTACTACTATCAGGATGTGTATCTAACGTGAAGCTTGTAATTTCTATCACTTCATGATGGTGTTTTCTGCCTACCTGTTTCTTGGCATTAGCAAGGTGAGTAGGTACTGGATATACCCTTCTCCAGCTAAAAAGCAATGAATCTGCTTCCAAATAGGTCCATAAAGACAAGTTTAGGTGTCATGGTTGTCCTACTTTTATGTGGACATCCTAGATAGAGGTAATCACAGAACAGCTCAACCACCCTACTGGTCATAGTCAAAGGAAACCAAAAGACACATAATTGAGTAATACAACCCATGTAATAAGTGTTTTGATACAAGTGTGCACAAATTGTGTGAGAAATACTAAATCTATTGGAGGGACTTTTATTTTTTTTTGCAAAAGAAATGATATTCGATATATGTCTTATAGGAACAGAGATTTGTTAGGTGAAGGAAGGGAAACAGGGAACTGCAAGCTCCTAAACATGAGCCACAGAGAGACATGGGAAGTATGGGAAAGAGGAAGAAATTTGGAAGCGCAGGGCAAGTAGGAAATTGAGCTAAAAATAATTTACTCTTATTCAATTCAACTTCAAATATCCTTTTATATTTAGTATTGTATTGTTGTTTTTTTGTTTTTATTTTTTTTTTTTTTGTTGGTTGTGGGTCTTGAACTCTGGGACAGCACCCAGGCCCCTGAGCTCCTCAGCTCAAGGCTAGCGCTCTACCACTTGAGTCACAGCACCACTTCTGGTTTTCTGGTGGTTAACTGGAATTAAGAGTCTCACAGACATTCCTGCCCAGGCTGGCTTTGAATCGTGATCTTCAGATCTCAGTATCCTAAGTGGCTAGGATTATAGGTGTGAGCTGCCGGTGTCCAACAGTATTGTGTTTTTTTTTTTACTGCAGTGGACAAACAGATGAAAATTATATAATTCCTGTCTTGGAGAGTTTATGAATTGAGTAGATTTGCACAAGGTACTTAGCCTTCTGAGCCTCAATTTCCTCCTCTGTAAAGCAAAGTATTCATATGGAACATATGCAGAACAAACCCATAATGGGACCTTTCTCAGTCCTACAGTATAGCAAAATACTATAGGCTGAATCATTTATAAACAATGGTAATGTATTACTTATAGTTCTAGAGGCTGGTGAGCTCAAGATCAAGGTGGTAGAAGATTTGGTATCTGGTAATGGTTTCCTCTCTGCTTCAAAGATGAGATTCTCTTGCTATGCCTTACCTGACAAGATATTCAGACCCTTCATTCAATGGAGAGATTCACATTCTAACCATATTCTAAAGGCCCTGGAGGACCATCCTTATTGGAATTAGGTTTTAATATGAATTTTGAAGGGAAACCAACATTCAGGTCACAGCACAGCTCTCCTATTTTCCTTGCTTTCACATGGTATAAGGTTGAACTTCCATGAATACATCTTTTGTGTACATAGCCATAGAAATGCTTGCTGTACCAGGGGAGTGGGGGAGAGAGGGCACTTGAGACCCACAGACACAGCTTTTACCAGTTTTCTGATAGAGAGGTCTCCAACCCAAGCCAATTCCAGATTCCTCTGAGAAGTTCCAATATAGTCCAAAATTTTTATCATGGTTGACTGTTCAATTTGTGTCTCTGCATCCCATCTGGGGGTCAGAGCTCCCAATGTCTCTTATAGATGGAAGCAGACTACAAAGGGTGCTAATGCAGGAATTAGGACCAATCCACTTTATTTATGTTGAGTCCTGAGAGAAAGTCAAATGTAGAGACAGAGCCCAGTTCCTGGCAGGGCAGGTGAGATTCCCATCAATGGGAGCCATCCAAGAATTCAGCACTAGGAGATCCAACAAAGGGTTAACATAAGGACCCACAGCAAACTGAAGACCATCGATCATCTGATCTCTGGCAATTAAAGTATATATCATAAACCACTTCTTGCCTTCGTATGCATCAGAAACAATTCCGCATAGTTAACATACCTCATCTCCACTCTCTCTCCCATCACCCCTAGTAACTGGGCAAAGTTCCTTTTTCCACAAAGGAGCCATGATGTAGATTTTACAGAATTTGTGAATGGCCATTCAGCTAGTATACAGATAGATTGGGATATTAAGGGCTTGACTTTGTCATGACTTATGCTTTAATATCCTTTTGGTCATATGACCATAGGTCATGAGGGGAGCATTAGCATCCCCTGAGACACAATCATGACCAAGGAACTGCTCTTCAGAACTGCTGGACTAATACTGCTCACTGCCCCCCACTAGGTCTTAACCTTGTGTGTTGAGAAAATAAGTATGGAATGAATCCTGGGTTCATTCATGCTCTTACAATGAGATCCAGATAAAGAGTAGGACTTGGGGCCAGGCACTGGTGGTTCCTACCTGTAATCCTAGCTACTCAGGAGGCTGAGATCTGAGGATCATGGTTCAAAGCCAGCCTAGGCAGGAAAATCCATGAGATTCGTAACTCCAGTCAATCCCAGAATAAGCCAGAAACACTGCGGCTCAAGTGGTAGGGTGCTAGTCTTGAATAAAAAGGATGTCAGGGACAGCACCTAAGCCCAGAGTTTGAGCTCCAGGTCTGGAAGTATGACTTGATCAGAGTATAGCATCTAAATTGGCTGAATCATTTGTGCTCAAGAATGGTTACTGGGGTGAAAGCCTGGAGGAGGCAGAGATTGAAAGACCCCAAAAAGTCTTCATGAAAAGCAGACATTGGAGCTAAGCCTGTAAGAAAGATGTTGTGGCATCAGGAGCCTAGGGGCCAGGAAGAGAAAAAAAGTGCACAAGATACAGAAAGTGAGAATTAGATTGAGAGATTTCAGGTTTGCCTGTTTGCCTGGAGGGTAAAGGCAAAGTGCGCAAGGTGAATTTGGCTGGATTGAAGCCTTTGTGAAATTGGGCATCAAAGGTGAGTAAAGGAGCCACTGAGAGTTTTGTTTACAAGACACAAGGAGTCATTATAAATATGTTGAAAGAAACAAACTTAGTTTCTTTAAAAAAAAAAAAAGTATTCTCAACTGTAGACCTATAGCTTGCTTTTCTTGCTTTGACACATAGCTTGCTTTTCTTGAATTCGAATCTTGCTTTTCTTCTTAAAGTTCATAAGGCCTGGATGAATCACTTGTTCTTCTTAATCCTTAACTTCTTCATCTACAAAACAAGGATACTCAAATCTCTCCTCAAGGCTAATTGTGAGAACTGCAAAATAACTTGTGTAAACTATGAAAGACAGTTCCCCGGGCTATGGTCAATGCCCAGTAATTGTTATACAGAATTACAATGACCAGGATGAACAGGAGGAGGGGAGAAAGGAAAAGCAGGAAATGAAGGAGGAGATAGTAAAAGCATTCTTGGTATGAAGGAAATGTACTGTAATGTGTAATGATAAAAACCAGGGTCTCTGAAACTGTGCAAACTTCAGCAACAATTTAATTTCTCTGTTTTCCCAATTCCCTTGCTTTTAATATGAGGGCAGCAATAGTGGCTACTTCAAGGATTACATGAGTTATTATTTGTAGAACACCCAAAGAGAATATCCAGTGCAGCGTAAGCTCTCAATCAACCGTAATTCTTTTTATTGTATACCTGCTGAATAGCAGTTGGCAATGGGCAGCATACAATTTATTGAAGAACATGTGTTTCAAAGGGCATCTAGCCTTTTACTCATCTTTCATTTGGCTGCATCTTTAAAATATTGTTTACTATTACTGATACTACATTTTATATTTACTTGTTAACTGGATTCCACACTAAAATACAGATCGGTGAGGGAAAAGGCTTTTCAAGTTTTCTTCATTCCTGTATTATGGTGCTTATCACTGTAATAGGCATATATGAAGGGAATTTTCCTTAGCAATTTCACTCTGATATACAAAGTTTTCACTGTATTTATTCTCTCTAGAATTTGCTGAACTTCTTGTTTCTGTAAAGGTGTATCTGACTTTCTTAAGTTTGATGTATCTTCCTTCAAATACATTTTCTTTGCCTTTTCCTCTCTCATCTCTTTCTAGGATTCCAATTATACTTACTGTAGCCTTTTTGGCATTGTTCTACAGGTCACTAAGGAGTTGTTCTTTCCTTCTCTGCTAATCTTTTTTTTCTGTTTGTTAGATGGGAAAAATTTCTATTAATCTACTTTCAATTTCCTTTCTATCATTTCCAAATTGCTGCTGAGTTCACTCAGTGGAAGTTTTCAGATATTGCTTTTTTCAGTTCTAGAATCTCCATTTTGGAAACTACTCTGCTTTATGTTGTTGTTTTCTGGTAATTTGTTGTTGCTGATTGTTTGCCCCTTTTTTATTCATTGCAAGGATATTTTATGGCCTTGAGCACAGTCAAAATAGCTGCTTTGAAGTTTTTGTCTCCTGATTGCAACATGTAAGTCCTCTCAAGTTCAGTTTCTATTGATTACCTTTGCTCTTAGTTTACATTTTCTCATTTCTCCTAATACTGTGTAGCATTTTGGGCATTGTTGTTGAGTATAGAGATTCTAGATTCTGTTATGGTCCTTTAAGTAGTACTGATTCCTTTTTTAAAAAAATTCAGAAGGCAGTTAACTTGGAGGAACTCAAATCACTAACTGTACATTCAGTTTTTTTTTCCCCTCTGTTGGAGTCTTTCCTGCACATGTATAGCTCAGGGGGGACACAAAGAATTGGGCAATTCTTTGGTTGTTTGGGTTTTCTTTGTTTTGTGAGGCAGAGTAGAATGATACCTGCTTTTCTTAAATGATGTGACAAACTTAAGACTCATCTTTTATAATTTTCTCCCTAAGATCCCTCTCCTTCCATTTTCCAGGTGTGCTGCTCATCCTGAATCCTTTATCCTGGTTCTTCAAGACAGAAAAATGTTTCCTAGTAACATTTTAATTACCTAAATAATAAAAATGGAAAACTCAATCAGTTCCATTCTTTTATTGTACATACAGATTCCTCTTTAGTTTCTGCCTGTTTGGGGTTGCTCCCTAGTGCCTTCAAGTGAAGTTTTTTTTCCTTACCATTTTCTGCACAGTCAATAGATGTTATCTATGAGTGTGTTGGTCCAAGAAGACCCACTAATCTATCACCAAAAGCAGAATATCAGTTTATGTCTCCCTCTATGATTGACTTCTTGCCTGTCTAGCCAGAAAGGCCTTGTCCCTGCCCCTTGGCTGAATACTATCACTCCTTAAAAAGGGCTTTCCATTGTTTTTAGAAGCTTGTTTCAATCACTCTATAAATCATTTGGCATATGTGTTCACTTCCACTTTTTCATTTGAGTCACACACATCTCTAGCAAGTGGGCAAAACTGGCAGAGGCCCAGAGTTAATAGCAGGTCCTACAACTGAGATCCTCAA
Source organism: Dipodomys merriami (assembly GCF_024711535.1). NCBI lineage: Eukaryota > Metazoa > Chordata > Mammalia > Rodentia > Heteromyidae > Dipodomys > Dipodomys merriami. Next base: position 9,945,725 of record NW_027203270.1, read on the forward strand.
TCCCAAACATTGCTCTAGGAATGAAACCCAATCTTTCCGATGCCATCAAATTTTCTCTGATGTTTGGGTCATGCCATTGAGCACATACTCTGCAGTTTCTCCCACTGAAAAAAATGTTTTAAAAGGAAATTTTAAATATGTCTTTTGATTTGACATCTTTTTCTGGCCATTGTTTCGTTTCTATCTTTACGGCAAAAATTTCTACTGCTTATTACAAACTTTTTCTTCTTCTCATGACTCTTTTGAATTAATTCTCTACCTTACCCCCCGCCCCATTTTATGAAAACAATTGTAGCCCAGGAGAGCAATGGAGAAAATGTTCAAGTCTCAGCATTCATTTGGTTAAAAGCATTTCACATAGTAGGTTGCTTCTTCTTCTTCGAAACATCTTTTTCGCCTCTCCCTCAACACCCTGGTCATCACTCCGTGTCCAAAAACACTGGAGTATCTGAAGGTACAACCATCATCTTTGTACTCTTTTAGGCATCTCACTTAGGCTATAAATGTCACCCATGTGCTAACCCAGGTCCACTCTCTGTGCTTCTTGCTCTTCTTTGAGTTTAAGCTCTACCCAAAAATCTTCTCCTCTACCAGAAGATTATTCTCTACATAGTTCATCTGGCTTCTAACGCATCTCTGCTCAGTGTCATCTTACCAGTGGGTCTTACCTGGCCAAACTGGACAAGATAAAGTGCAAACACTTCCACCACAACACTCTGCCTCCTCATCTGACTCTATTTCTCAACATGCCATTTATCATCATCTGACTTATCATATATTTGCTCACTTATTTCTTTATTTGCCCACCCTTAGAGGGGCATAAAACCCCACAGGGACTCTTTTGGTTACTGTTTCCTACTTATATTCTCCTTGGTGACTACAATATGGTGGGCACTCAGAAAATACCAGTGGGGTAAATGCTGAGTAAATTTATTTGGCAGCTTTTTTTTGAGGAAACAACTTAAAAGAGGAAAGAGTTATTTTAGCTCCTGGTTTTAGAGGTCATAGTCCATGTTTGGCTAACTGTATTGTCTGGGGGCCCAAAGTGAGACAGAACATCATGGTGATAAGGAAGTGGTAAAGCAAAGATGCCCACCTTGTGGCAGCCAGGAAGTACAGAGAAGTAGAGTGAGACCGGCATTAAGATTCATACCTGTAATCCCAGCAACTTAGGAGGTGAATAACTGAGGATTTCAGTTCAAAGCAAACCTGGACAGAAAAGTCTGTGAGATTAACCAACAAAAAGCCAAAAACGAAGATGTGGCTCAAATGGTAAAGTGTCAGCCTTGAGAAAAAAAAAAGCCAAGGACATGAGTTAAAACCCAATGCTGGCACAAAAATACAAAAAAGAAGAATAAGGAATTGGGAACGAGATATGTCTTTCACAGATAAAACTGCTTCCAACCAAACTACATTGCTTAGCTTCTGCCACCTCTCTATAACGCCATCAAGTTAGGAATTCACCAGTGGATTAAGTCACTGACTACACAAGAGCCCTGAGGATCCAGTCACCTCTCAATGATTGGAACTACAGCTGAACTCCATCTTTTAATACTTTTGAACCATTCCCAGAGATATCCATATACAAACCATAGCTATCAATATATATTTACTTAATGATTTGGACCCAGAATGATCTGAACACCATTTTAAATGTATAGATTCAGAAAGAAAGAAACAAAGAAACAAAGAAACAAAGAAAAAAAGAAAGAAAGAAAGGAAGGAAGGAAGGAAGAAAGAAAGAAAGAAAGAAAGAAAGAAAGAAAGAAAGAAAGAAAGAAAGAAAGAAAGAAAGAAAGAAAAGCAAATCAGATCTATGGGCCCTAGATTATCATCAGGCAGAATTTAAACCTCTTCTTGTTAGTGAAAGATAAACTTGGGATTACACAGGGACTGAATAGGAACATTAGGACTTAATCCTGTTCCCTGGATGCCTGTTTGGGGGCCATGAAATCTCACATATTTTCTTTATCCAGTCTTATGCTGAGGAATATCCCTGTCCTCACCTGTGACATGCTATTTCCTTTGCATGTCTGGCCATCTACCACCTGTGTGATGCATCTCATTTTTAATCCTGTATTTGCTAGGAACACTGTCCCAGATTACCTTCTTGCCTGGACCAGAGCTCCTTGGATCTGTGTTTTCAACTTCAGTCACTCCTTCTTCCCCAATCTTTAGTCCCTACTGCTACCCTACCCCTACCAAGGGGCTCCACTAATGGAGATGGTCCCCAGGTCCTAATCCAAACAAGACAAGGTCAGAGAAAACTACATGAGAGAGGAAACCTCTCTTGCAATGGGCAGGGGGGCCCTGTTGTGTCTCTGCCTAATGCCAGCTGCCTGTCATTCCTCAATACCTTCATGCCTTGGACTGCCACCCCTGCATCCACTCCCATACCCAGTTCAGCCCTGCTATGCTTCCCTACAAGATGGATCTTCCAAATGAGATGTATTTGAGCTGACTTGGTCCCTGAATCATCCCACCTGGTTTGGTTCCAGAGAGGCAGAAGAGACAATCTCAAGTACTGAATTCTCCCCAAGAGTGCTGTCCGGACTCCCTTTCCCCTGGAGCTGGCCTTTGCCTGGGGACTCTGGTCACAGTGATATGGTCTCCTCTCCTTTCCCCCATCACTTCTACCTGCTGTCTTCTCCAAAGTATCCCCTACCCCTGCCGGCCCACACCCCGCACCCCACGCAAATAAACACACACAATCGCTTTAACTTTCTCTTTTCAATTTCCAAATCATTTCAAAGGCTCTGGAAGCAATCTTCCCAAAGCGCTAAAGCACAATCTCTGAGGATTAGAGTCCCAGCAGAGCTCATTCCCAAGAGCAAGCACACGCTGCTTCGAAATTTGCTTTTCTCTATCATTTGTTTTCACCTTCTTCCCCCTCAATAACAAATCCTAAAGTGTGTTTATTGCTTCCAAGAACCCTTTATAGTTATTACATCATTCAGGTTCCTTCACTGGCCTGGAGAAACACATAAGTATACCCATTTTACAGGTGAAGAAAACAAAGTTCAGAGAAAATAAACACAACTGCATCATGTGGATGAGTAGATAGAAGTCCAGATCTGAAAAAGTGAGTCTTGGGGAGGAAGGACAGGCTTTAACAAGATTGCTACAGAGGCTCAAAAAAAAATAGGACAACTAATGTTTGGTTATACTATTTAGCGGTTTGCTGGACTGAATGTGTATGTGTTATGATTCTTCATAACAATGCTATAACAATGCTTGATGTAAATGGGAGTGCACATGCATGCTCACACGTGCGTGTGTGCGTGCACACACACACACACACACACACACACACACACACACAGCTGGGGTGCATGGAATCCCTCACACACCATACCACCCTCCAACCTGTTTCTAGGGTCTTTGAGTCACATTGACTTGCCTTGGATTTTGTTTTGCTTTGTTTTGTGCCAGGATTGAGGCTCAGACTCAGGGCCTCCCACTCTTCCTTGGCTTTTCCACTTAAGACCGCTGCTTTACCACTTGAGCCACATCTGTACTTTAGGCTTTTATGCTGCTTAGTTGCAGATAAGAATCTCAAATTTGTCTGCCTAGGCTGGCTTCAAGCTCTGATCCTCAGATCTCAGCATGCCCGAGTAGCTAGGGTTACAGGTGTGAGCTACCAGTACCTGTCCTCCATTCTGACTTTAAAGGAGCTAGGCCTCTTTTCTCCAGCTCCCAGAGGGTGCATGAATGCAATCCTTAACAATGACCATACACTTGCGCCCATGCCTCCCCTTTCTGCTAATTCTCTGTAGTCAGAATGTGCATGTTCTAAGCTAATCTGCAAGAAAACAGAATGGCCTGCTTGCCAACCAGTTTATTTTTGCAGGGCTGCTAAGTGATCTAAATGGGAATCTTTTTTCTTTGAGCAGAAAAGGCAGGCCTGGAGAGTCTTCTGCTCACTTCGGTCCAGGTAGCTTGTCTAGACTGGATCTGCTTGCATTGTGGCTCGCTCTTTGGTCCCCAGAAGGTTGGAGGGCCTGAGCTTTTCAGTCAGTCATCCCCAATGCAGATGTCCTGGGGGATGCTGCCTTGTCTCTCTTATGTCATCCACAAATTCTGGAAATACTCTTCTCATCATTATTGTCAGTGGCATCATTTCTGCCCCACATCTCCCTAGGATTTAAGTCTTAGAAACCATCCAGTCTTCCCTGAAAAACGCTGTAGAAATTTGATTAATTCAATTAGAATATGGCTCATGGGGTGGAAAGTCAGAAAAGATGAGGATAATCAATGCCTTTCATGGCATCAGGGCACCCCATATGTTTTGTGCTAAGAATACATCCCCAAGATAGATCATAGAAGAGGCATAAATCATTAGCAACAGCACTACCAATCATAGCCATGCTTTAACTGAAAGAACACTGGCTTTAGCGTCAGGCAAATCTGAGCCAGAATGCCAGTTCTGTCTTTTTCAAGTCATGTGACCTTAGGTGAGTAATCTCATCCCTGTTTCCTCATCTGTCACACGAGGTAAATGATTCCTGTGTGGCAGCATTGAGATGATACAAGTGAATAACCAGCATCCAGCATATTTGCTGAGTTTTCTTTCACATGTGTTACTGTGTATTCTGTCATTCAAACCCACAGCAGTCTTGGGAGGACTGCCAGCAAAGCAGGATGGAGTTACTCCCATTCCCAAGAAAGAAAAGGAATCCTCATGGAGGTAGAGTAGAGTGACTTGTCTGGGATGACACAAAGCAAGCAGGAGAAGAGCAAGGACTTGGCATTGTCTAATTGCTGCTTCTGGGTTCTTTCCAATTAGGTGACTCAAGCTCATAAATCACTTTCCCAAAACATCTTGATCATTGGTGAAGTGGAACCACGCAGCTTTTAACTCTCACTGGTCCTCCATCTATCAGACCTGCTGATCCTCCTGGAGACCATCTCTGTGTTCTAGAACCTTTGGTTATCATACTTAGTGCCTTCTTTGCTTGCTGGGATCCTTTTACACTTGCTTCTATTGTTTTATTCAGCATCTGAGATGACCTCTGGGCTCCCAACGTAATGATGGCAGAGTGATGGTGAAAGCCATATCATTTTTTATTATCTCCCACTGATCAAGGAAGTTAAAAAAGTCCACCAGCCTTGTTATGGCTTGTGTGTATACCCCCCCCCAAGGACTTGTGTGTTAAAAGAATTGGTGGTAAATGGGAAGTGGTAGAAACTTTAAGAGGTCAAGTTCTGTGAGAGTCCTTTATTATGTGAGAGTGGAGTATGCCTTTAAAGGTATTAGGATGGTTCTTCTATGACCCTCTAGTAGTTCTCATAAGAAATTGGTTATGAATGAAGCAAGCCTAGTCACTTTTACTCCATCTATCTATCTATCTATCTATCTATCTATCTATCTATCTATTTATCTATCTACCTACCTACCTACCTACCTATCTTTTGTTTGCTTGCTCACTCTCTCACTCTCTCCTGATTCAAAATGTGATCACTTTTGTTACACACATTCCTGTTATGATATAATGCCATCCACTGACCTTATCAGAGGCTGAGCTGAAGAACCATTTAACCTTGAGTGTTGAATCTCCAAACCAAACTCATAATTTTCTTTATGTTAGCTTGTCTCATGTATATCATTATTGTGATGAAAACCAACTGATAAGGGTTCAAGAAAATGGAACATAGATCTTACCTCTTGATAAATGATATATTATACTGTAAGAAAAATGCATATAGAATACATTCTTCTGGGGCCATCTTGAAAAATTCATTCTACCACCTTGTCTAAGTCCCCTTCTCTATAATTCCCTCTCATGCTGCAGTGGTCAATCAGAGTGGATAATAAAAGCATGAGCACTGGGCCTCTCCTTCAAAGGAAGGGGCTAGAGAAGAAAATATCCAAGTTGGGACAAGAAAGATAATTCTCAAATCCCTTTGTTTATTTACCTTATTTTTTGTCAGTCATGGGGCTTGAATTTAAGACCTGGGTACAGTCCCTGAGCTCTTTCACTCAAGGCTAGCACTCTACTACTTTGAGCCACAACACCACATCAGGTTTTCTGGTGGTTAATTGAAGAGCCTCACAGACTTTCCTGCCCAGGCTGGCTTTGAACTGATATTCTCAAATCTCAGCCTTCTGAGTTGCTAGGATTATGAGCCACTGATGCCCAGCTCATATCCCTTTATAAAGAGAAATGAAGTAGGCTCCAGACTACAGTGGATAAGAGCTCTGCACCCTTCTATCTTAACTGTGTTGTGTGTTGTGGTGGTTGTTAGTCCTGGGGCACTCTCATCTTTGTCTACATCCTTTCGTTTTTACTAATTCTTTCTGAAAACCAAGACCATAGCAGTGATACTGAGAAAAAATAAATAAAAGGAGGTGATTTTGATTTTACTGATGGCTGAATCAGCCAGGAAAGGGCGTGGTACTTCCAACAGAGGGGTAAAAGGGAGCAGAAGGCAGAGTAAAACGCACACAGGAGGCTAAGGCAGAGCAGTAAAGGGGCAGCCGTCCCTCCCATTGTGAACCTCCGTGGAGAGCCTGCCTCGGCTCAGCCCCCAGGGCATTCTGTGTTTTGCTTCAGTGAGATTCTTTTACAGATTCTTTGGTGCTGAGGGATCAAAGTGGGAGCACCTCTTGGGAGAGGTGAAATGCCAGAGGGGTAGTGCCACTGGTACTTCAGCGATTCTCTCCCTCACTCTAAAACACGTCTCAAGGGAACTCACAACACTTAGTGCTTTGTGTATTACATATGGCTCTCTCTGTGCCTCTTCTGTACCCGGCCATCTCTGAGCCTCTGCTCTCTCCCTGCACAACATATCTGCTGAAGACTGTGCTTCTAATAGAGTCCTCAGAACAAAATGCCACCCAAATCGCCAGCATGAAGGAGCATATATTCACAGGGGCCTGATGAGTTCTAGTCTTTTCTACAGCAACTAGCACATGGGATACGTCAAGTTTGCCAAACTTTATAAGTGTGAGGCATGCCCAGGTATGTCCAAAGAAGTCGCTTTCCAGCAAACAGCATGCACATTGCAAATGTTGATTATTTATTAATGGGGTACAGAAGGTTTTATCAAGGATGTCAAGCCGAATTGTCTATTGCTGATTGAAACATTATAGTTAAATATTGCAAGTTATATTCCTTTTTTCTTGGCACTATGTGCTGGTACTGGGGCTTGAGCTCAGGGTTTGGACAATTAGCCTTTTTTTTTTTTAACTCAAGGCTAGCATTCTACCATTTGAACCATGCCTCTACTTCTGGCTTTGGGGTAGTTCATTGGGTATATGAATCTCAGACATTTCTGCCCAGGCTGGCAGGAATCAAACTGTGGTGCCTGTTTTATATTCCATTTTTAAGTTGCCACTTATTTATTCCTTCACAATATTCCTTGACCATTGCTCAGGACCTACACCCTAAGATAAAGAGGGAAGAGTCCCTGACCTCAGTGAATTCATGTTCCTTGTAGGAAAGCAATCAAACCAAGAAACATTTCCATGGATCTTATAAGAGAGAACACTAGGGAATATGGAAGCCTACAAAAGGATTTCTGGTCTAGATCTGAGGGAGGTGGTATCAGAAGGCATCCTGGAGGAGGTGACAATTTAGTTATTTCTGTCTCTTTTTTGCCATTTAACAAAGCAATTTATAAAGATGATATATCTTGATCAATGTCACCCTTTCAACATTCTCACTCTCCCTCTCCTACCCACCCTCCCCTCACTCTTCTTAATTTTGTAGTTATATACATTGGATTCTTGACTGTATTCTTCCTCTCTCCTCATCTCCTCTTCATATCTGACCAGGAGAATATAAAAGCAGCACAGTTGAGGTACCAAGGCACAGGAAAGCACGATGCTTCTGAGAGACTGACAGCTTCCTAAAATAGAGAGACAGCAGGAAGGAAAGGAGCACAGGCCAAGGAGATTAGACTGGAAATAAAAATAGAATGAAGAATTTTGAATTTTGTACCCAAAAGTTCGATCGTTCTTCAGAACTGTATTATCATGAAAGTAACTTAAATCATATATGAAGTCCTTGAATTAACCATCACTGAGATCACCCCTAGAATCGATGATAAGGATGTGTGACACAAGAGCATCAGTTAAAAACAAGGTTCTTTGCTGGCCTTTCATGCCCCCAAGTCAACATGAGAGAGGATCATGGAGATAGAAATAGACCAGCCTCTGCTTTGAGGTTCAGCTTTGCCAACCTGATCCCTGATCCTGACCTCAAGTGCATCGCCCCCCAACCTCCACCACCTTGTTCAAAACTGTCTTGGCTCTCCAACCTGAACTTCACCAGTGGTATTTACCCTCTTCTTCCTGCTTAGTTGGACAGTCCCTAGTGGGAAAACAATCAAATAAAAATCATTTAAACTGGGCATAGTGATGCATGCCTGTAATCCTAGCTACTTAGAAGGGGAAGGCAGAAAGATCACAGGTTTGAGGCTAGCCCAGGCAAAATTAGCAAGACCTCAACTCTAAAACAATCTACAAACAAAAGGACTGGAATAAGGGGCATGAATCAAGTAATAGAGTGCTTGCCTAGCATGTATGAAACCTTTGGTTCAATCCCCAATACAAAAGGCAAAATAAATCACTTCTGTGGGTGATATTCAGTGCACAGTTGGTTGATGTTTAGGCTCCTTCCTGTAGAGTGCTACCATGCCCACATTCTCAGTATATAACTGCAATTAACATTAAGTGAGGGCTGGGAAGGTGGCTCAGTGGTAGAGTGCTTGCCTTGCAAGCATGAGGCCCTGGGTTCGATTCCTCAGCACCACATAAGCAAAAAGAAAAAACCGGAAGTGGTGCTGTGGCTCAAGTGGTAGAGCGCTAGGCTTGAGCTGAAGAGCTGAGGGACAGCGCCCAGGCCCAGAGTTCAGGCACCACAATCCGACCTAAAAAAAAAACAAAAAACATTGAGTGTTAAAAGGCTTTTTAGAGATCATCAAGCCTAAACCTGTCATTATAAATGGCCAGAAAAGAGAACTAATTTTTCTAGGAATAAAAGGGGGAAGACTCCACAAGAGACTCTATGAGGGTCTTCTGGCTCTCACATTAGGGAACATCTTCTATGTAGCTTGTTGATAAAAAGGAGTCAACAGCCTGGCAAATACACTGGATTACAGACATGCATGACTTGCACTTGGAATTCTTTTTAGATAGCTCCCAGAGCTCTGTAATGAGCTACTCTTTTTCTAATAAGCATTCAATATTCAATATTCATTCATTCAACAAACATCACCTGAGTATCTTCTACATGTCAGACTTTACAGGAGTCACTGTCTTAGTTTATTCTATGTTGCTATAATAGAATGCTTGAGCCTGAGTATTTATACTGAAAGGACATAATGGAAAGTAAAAGGGCAAGGGTATATATGTGGAAGGGGCCAGACATGAGAACCAAGAGCATGCCTTATAGCAACCCACTCTCATGATAACTAACTCACTCCCAGAAGAACTGCATTAACCCCTCTTAATGATCCAATTATCGCTTAAAAGTCCAGTCACCCCCTCAGAGCTGTTACGTCAGGGGCCAGATTTCAACGTGAGTTTCCTAGGGTACAAACTCTATTTGAATTTTGTAGAAGCCAAAGTAAAGCCATATCCAATCCCTACCTGAGGAACAAACACAATTCTGCAGCATGGAAGGAGCTCCAAAAGAAATAAGTATCCATCTCTCTCTTGCTCTTTTCTAGCTCTTTCTCAGCTCTTTCCTTCTCTTCTCTTTCCCAGCTCTCTTCTCTTTCCTAGCTTGCTCTTTCCCCCTCTTTCCCAGATGCTCTCTTTTCTAGCCCAGGCCCAGATGCCCTCTTGCTACTCTCTCTCTCTGCTTTCTCTCTGCTCTTTCTCTGATCTTTTCTAGCTCTTTCTCAGCTCTTTCCTTCTCCTCTCTTTCCCAGCTCCCTTCTCTTTTCTGGCTCTCTCTCTGCTCTTTTCTAGCTCTTCTCTAGCTCTTCTCTTTTCTAGCTTCTTTCTCTCATTTCTAGCTCCCTCTTCTTAGCTCAGGCCTTTCCCCACTGCGTGGAGGACCAAGATGGCCTGATGCCAGCCTGGACGATGAATAAACCTACCCCTTACCTGGGGAAAAAAAAGAAATAAGTATCCATTTCTGAGAGAATACAGAGGAAAGACCTTACTTCAAGTGTTGAAAAAGTACCCATGCTGCACTTTGAAAAATGAGGGAGAGCTAGGAAACGTGGGGTGTAGACAAAGGCAGAAGATCCTTTCACATGAAATTGGGAACATTCAAGAATGTTTTAGAAACACAATAGTCACAGATGTCCATGGACGCAGAAGAATGAGGATAAAGGATGTTGGCATGATGCAGTACTAGGAAGGTTTTCTATCCATGCTAATGAAGGTAAGTGGCTGGGAATGAGCAAGAAGAGGATGGTGGATGACCAGGTCAGAGGGTGGGCTTCATGAAGATAAACAGAGATAACTTTTCCAGAGAATTAGGCTGAAGGCAGGAAAACTGTCAAAGAGAAAGACAGGACTACTCAGACACTGTCACAAAAGGTTCTTCCTGGCTAAGCCATCGATCAGCCCCTGAAAAGTGTCATTACCTCTGTAAAAGACCAAGAAAACTCAGGGGAATGATAGGATTTCATTTAGAAGTCCCAATTTGATCCATTTTTTTTGAGTCATCAAAAGTTATGTCATCTCTATAAACAACACAGGGAAGTACAGTTCAGAGTCCAAGCTTTCATGTATCACAATAAATAAAAACCACACCTGAGATCCAAAGAAAAGAATGACCTGGCCAAAGCCAATCAGTTATGTAAGTTACCTGGAAATAGCCATTCTGCTTTGACCAGAAAAGCCAAATCATGTGGAAATGGAAAAAAAAAAAAAAACACAACAAAAGAACACATGGATTTGGAGTTCAAGTACTGGCCTTTCCCTTATTTGGAGTGTTATTTTAAATAAGTCACTGACCCTCTATGAGCCTCAGTTTCCCCACATTTCAAACACAAGCATAGGGTCAGAAATGCCTCAGTAATTTCTCCCAGCTCTGGCATGTAATGTGTCTATCATCAGGTAAGAAAGGAGGACGGAAAACCAAAGCAGCTTCCCAGATTCTCTGTGGCCATTTGCTAAGAGAGCTGACAGCAGGTGGTGCCCAAGTCCAGGTGGCTTATCCCAGGAGAGGACGAGAGGAGGAAAGCAGTGACATTAACATCCCCCCCCCCAGCACGCCCAGAAGTTGGATGGCCCAGATGGGAAGCCAACAAGCAAACCCTCTGAGGTCTATGAAGCCATAGATCACCTTGGCTAGCCAGCCGCCCCTGTTCCTGGTTGCCGTGGCAACTTGTCTCTGGATTTTCCTCATTTCCCAACACTCAGTCCCCACTGTAGGGCCCAGCTGACCTACTAGTGGAATCCATGGAATGGAGACATGGCCCCAGTGGCTCAGTGAGCAGGAATAGGATTTTAGGTGCAGATGTGTCCAGCTGCTAGTCTCCTGATGAATACTCCCTGAAGTAAAGCCTGGATAGGAACAGGTAGCTGAGAGGAGTAACTTAACCTTGTAAGTTACTTTGGTTTAACAAATACCTCAGTTCCTCTCCAACATTGATCTGCAGCAACCAATTGGCTATCTGTGCTGTAATGAACCTGCTGTGTGACCTCGGACAGATCATCTAGCCTCCCTGGACCATAGTTACTTTAAATGTAGAATGGAGACATAGCCATTCTGTCTCAAGAACCTGGATGACAGCTCCTCTACCTCCCCTACTTCCCAGGATTGGCATGTGAGTCAATTGAGACATTTGGAAATGTTTCCCCCAGGAAATGACAAGTTTTTTTTTAATGTATTCTTTTTTTATGTAGAGTTTCATGAGTGATCTCATCTCCCCCTATTATTATTGATGCATTTAAAAATTGATTTTCTGCTTCCTTTATAGTAAAAAAAAAGGTGCTTTAGAGGCCAATATATTAGGCAACTGCTGATTTTTAGTTAAGTGGAGACAGAAACTAAATGTCTCTGAAATTACTATCCAAGTCATCAGGAGAATAGGATTTTTCTTACCAGTCTTCAGTTTACACACAGATACAGCATTAAAACATCTATTGGTGTTAGGTGGGCAAATTCCAAAATTGGTCAAACTAGTTCCTCCTCTGCCTCCTCCTCCTTTCTTTGCTTTTTTATTTATTCAGTGGAAGCCTGAGCAGAGCTACTCTAGTGATTACTATGCAAATGAATTGAAAGAGCACCTGTTCTGTCAGGCGCCATGCTAAATGCAGTGGCAACAGCAAGGCAAGCAAGATTCCCTCCTCCCTCTACCACCACCACCCTCCCTGCCATACACACACATAGGGACATGAGACCCAACAGAGGGACGGTACGCATCTAATTTTGGACTCTGGGCATTTCCCTCTAGGCTACACTGCCCCACAGCATTGCCTCAAGCTTCTCTGGTTACCCTGCCTGGTCTTCCTGACTTCAGACTGGCAGCACCCAGTTGCCCTTTCAATACCTGCCATGTCTTCTTCTCTGAGTTGGTGCAGTTGACACAGTCCTCCGCCTTTCTTTCTCCCCACCCTCACAACTTCTTACCCACAGGCCCTGGACCACTTCCTACAAACACCTTTCCTTGCCTTATCTCAGTGAGTTCTCAGTTGTCTCAGCTTTCTCTACCAGACCCTTGGGTTTGTCCTTTAAGCTATTTCTCTCTCCACCTACCTCACCGCCTCCCTCATTTGTCCTGTCTGCCCAATTTCCATAATGTCATGCTTCATCATGCTAAAAATACAGCCTGTCACCAGTTCTTGTAGACCTTCTCTTTGTCCTCCATCCAAGGCCAAAATCTCCTTATTGACATGTTCCTCCCAGCATTTTTCTGTATTTTATTGGTAACTAGTAAACAGAAGATCCAAAAAAAATCCCCTCTAATCCCAAAAGACTGGGGAATAAGGGTCTCTTGTGAGACATCGACTCCAGTTAGAGATTTCAAAGCACTAGGAACCTGTAGAGTAGTCTTCATACCCAAGGCAGGTTCATTCCTCTTTTGGAGGGAAAGCAGCACAAACATGGTATCTGTAGTAGTGGTGAACTGAGCTAGTTAAAAGCAAAGGAATTCCTCCTTTTCCCCAACCTTGGGAGATGAGTTCCGGTTAGTTTTCCATCTGGCTACAAGTGATAAATAAACTTATGCTCAAGAGAAACAAACAACTATAGATCTTCTATCTGGCATTTCCTCTTATTTCAACCACACAAAACGGGACCCAACCAGCTGCAAGCCAGTGTGAGAACAAAATCAAGACCGTATTATAAAATGTCTCAGGCTAAAAGGCTCCGATTAATAAAACTTGGAAAAGAGTCCTACAACCAGGCTACTGCCTTGTGCCTTGAAAAAAAGAAATTGCATTACTGGAAAATAAGCAATAAAAGAGTTTAAGATCTTTCATTCAGAAGTGGGAGATGAGCCACAGGAGGAGGCCAGGGCATCACTGTGGGAGGGGATGAGTTCATTCAGGGAGACAGGTGAACACGTATGTATGTTGTCCTTCATTCCACAGGTCAGCACCGGCTCTCCCAAGTGAGGCCAGGCCAGTTTCCCCATCCTCCCTATGGCATTCCTTGCAAACAGTCCTTCAAACTCTACCTTCCTGATTGCTGCCATTTCTACAAGGTGGTAGTTCTAGTCTTTATTCATCCATTTATTTTAAATTGACTCACTTTTTCTTTTTTCTTTTTTGACTCACTTTTTCAATAAAAAAAATACCAACCTGAGTTTTGTCCATGAAATCACAGCTTGGAAGTGCTGGCTGTATTTTCTTTAGTATGTATTAAAGGAAGTGTATAATGATAGGTCCATGCTTGTCTGAGTTCACAGTATGTAAACTGACTTGTCTAACAGAAACCTCTAAATGAGTGACACAAACAAGGTAGAAAGTTTATTTTTTTTAAGCAACTATAGAGGTAGAAAGGGTATAGCCCAGTGGGAGGCCATTTGCTTAGCACATAGGAAGTCCTGGGTTTGATCCCTAGCACTCAAAGAAAGTCTAGAAACCCAAAGCCTGGCATTAACCTTGCTTAAGGATTAAGAGAGACTCAGACCTATACTGTCCAGTCTCATGAGCCCATTCTGTGTAGCATCTCTTAAAGTCATCTCAGAGCCCAGAAGGGCCACTGGAGTATCTGCTATATCATACCATATTTTTAGAGACAGTGGGAAGGAAAGGGAAGACAAAGATGAAACGTATTTAACTTAATTCATCTGTTTGTTTTTTTAAAAAACTTTTCTACAGATTCCCTGAGTGATTTGTCTTTAAGCTACAACATTGTCAGATGACTTGACACTTGTCTGGATGAGAAACAAGTTCTATGTAGTTCTTGAACCCTGACTATCTCTTCTTGGTTTCCACTGCTTGTCTGAACTTGCTCTAATTCAAGCATTTAACTACCTTTACTCTGTGCCCTAGCTCAAGTAGGTGGTGATGTGGCAGTGGCTGATACACTGCTGTGTTTTCATCTGACCCTCAAAGACGGAACTCTGCTGCGGATACTCATCTCATTGGCTTGGACAAACCTTCTTGAGATAGCAAGAGTCAGTGCCCCCTAGAAATACCTTCCAGCTTACCTATATTCTACACCTGATTGGAGCCCTCAGAAACATATTTCTGTTCCAATTCTACTGATGTTAGCTACTCTTTCTACCTTCCAGGTAACCCCTTAGCATCTACTCAACCTCTCTACCTGGCTCACCTTGTTTGCACTGGAGCATCATGCTTTCCAGATGACCAGACCCATGTTGTTCAAATATATTTGGAGCAATGTCACTCCTTTCATCTTTCTCCTCCATCTCTCTCAATCCTACCTTTTGCATTGTACTCATAAGCTCACACATTGAGTTGAAAGATAATACAACTTCTGAAAGATAGTAGGAAAATTATATTAAACTATATATCTGGATCACCTCTCTCCCAAATGAGTTCCAGACCTTCTTCCTCTGTTTCTGGGAAGTGTTGCTCTCAGAGACTTTTTTTCTTGGCTCACTCTATTGGCTTATCATCTATGTTGAAAAGGAAGTGCAAAAAGTTCTCTGATTCTCTGTCTGCCATTGCTTTGAGTTCAGTCTTATACTCTCTGCCTTATGCAATGAAGGATCTTTTATTGGTATACTTGTCTCAGAGGATGAGCCCTTTCTGTTAATGCCTTCTACCCAAATCCCTGTGCAATACCATGTAATGTTGTTATAGCAAAATTAGGGATTAGTTAATGTCTAGTCTTTTATTTAATAATGAGTTCCACTGTTACGGAGAAAGCATAATTACCAAGCTTATGTATTATTCACCCATCATGTTCTCTTTTGTAACCCAGTGGCCAGCACTTTGAAAGCATTCAACAAATGTTTACTAAAACAGTGAACAGATGAATGAAGGGACAGTCATATTTCTTCTCTCCTGTGCATGTCAGAAGGAACTTTAAGGCTACCCAGGCTATGATGAAATCAGCGCTCATCGCCATTCATCAGGCCACACCTGTTGCTGTGTAGCTGTAGGATCTAACCAGGGGTCAGCACATTTGTTCTATAAAGGACCAGCAGGTAAATGTTTTAGACTGTGCAGGCCATATGGTCTCTGTCACAGCTATTCCACTCTGCCACAGGAATGCAGAAGCAGCCAGAAACAATCCACAGACAAATATGCATGTGGCCATGTTCCAACAAACTTCTCACATATCAGAAAATACAATTCACCTTTTTGCCTTTGCTAAGCATTTTAATATGTCAAATCCATCTTCAGCTCATAGACTGTATACAATCAGATGGCAGGCTACATATGGCTATAGGCCATGGGGTATGAACTTCAGATCTAAAATATATATAGCTGTCAAACTTTAGTGAGCATAATGACTGCCTGTGATACTTGCTCATATACAGATTGCTGGAATCTTTTTTGGTAGAGATGAGTGAAGGCGTGGGGATTTGCATTTTTAGAAAGCAAGTGATTCTGAACCAAGTAACTTCTACTTTAAGGAGTTGCACAGACTAAGGTTCAGCTGCCCTCACAATAGACGCCAGCAGATGAATGGAATAGAAGTTCATGACATTAAGTAGTAGGTAGTTGTTAAGCTCTAAGATCAAGGGTGATCTCTTCCACATGCATATGCAGGGCCCCAGGTTCTCCTAAGTTTACAAGTCACCCTGGAAGTAACGTTTTACGTCCAGGTGGGAAATGAAGTAACAGGGGTAATGTGGGGGGAGAGCATGTAAACCCATTTTGGAAGAAAGAAATGGAGAACAGCTAGAGAAAAGGTAATGTTCAGGAAGAGAGTAAGAACATGGACGTGGCTACGTAGCTGGCGGTCCCCACTGCTCTGAGCTAAAGGCAGTAATTTCCAAAGGCTTCTATCTGTAATGTAACACTGGTGAATTGTAGCCAGGGAAAATAGAAGACTTAGGTTTGTGTCTCAGTTCTACGATCTCAAAGCCCTGGAAACTTGCTTAAACTTTAGCCTTTTTTCTCTTTTTCAGTGCTGAACATTGACAACCCAGAGTCTCACACATGCAATACAAATGTTCTACCACTTAAACCCTACTCCCAGCCTGGACTCTCAGCTTCCTAATCTAAAAGACAAGATGGACAACAACTGTCCCCATTCCTCACTAAGCTATGCAGCTCAGCTGTACACTCTGTGCATTCCCATAGAGAAATGAGGAAGTCAACTCTGATCAAAGGAAATGGGCAGGAGGCTTTCCTGAGAAGCTGGGGGTGCCCCAGTTCATTCAGGGGAGTAGTTCTCAAAGGGAAGGGCTCAGGTTAGCAGCAACAGCATCATCAGGGAACATGTGCACTTTTGTCAACTACTGTGTTTGCCTGTTGCTACCCTGAGCTGTTTTCTATTGGAAGATAAATAAAAGCAGGCTTCTCTCCCCACCCTTCATAGGGCTGACCACCCTGAAGGTGATCAGTGACAATCTTCAAGCATCAGCAGTGTGTCACACACACACACACACACACACACACACACACACACACACACACACACACACACACACATACACACTGCAGCTTCTTCTTGAATCCCTGGGCTACACTGAGTCCTCTGATTGCAGTGTTGAAGAATAATCGCTCATTTTCCAAAGACCTAATTACATAATGAGGCCTTCATGCTCATCGAGCCTGTGGAGCTTCTTCCAAATTGTGCAGCCAGGTGTTGGCCCTGAGTGCAACCAGTTGGAGGTCTCATTTGAATACTGTTAAGGCAAAGAGGTTAACACATTCACTGGCCAAAAGTACAGTCTGCAGAGGTGGCCTTGGCCTTTCTGGCTTCTCTTCCTGCCCCAACTGCACAGTATGCAGCAGATCCTAATTACTGTGCAGACCAGCCAGAGAGCCTAAAATTGCAGATTGCATCCACATCCTTGTGGATGCCCCGGTGCTTCTGGTCCTGATGTCTACCCAGCATGGCTGCCTTTCGTCCTCTGCTATCCAGAATCTGGAAGTGGTTCAGGAATGGGAAAGACCTGGGCCAAAGGTCTCTTGTGCTGACTGACTGGGCAAGCTTCTTTGGGCCACTGAAATTTTCTGAACCTCATCTTAAAAAGGCAGAATGGTTACTATTGTAATTACCATTGGACTACTCTGAAGCCTCAGTAGAAGAGGAATTATTCAAGTGCCTGGCACAGTATTCCCACAACCAAGCCAGGGCTCATCAGAGCCAAACCCATCTCTCCCCTTTATCCCCACCACCTTCACTCCTAAAGAGAAGATTCTCCCTGCTGTAACATTCTGTTTATTTGTCAGAAATATTTTTCATGCTGATCCTCACTCATGGTAGATGTCTACTCATCTGTCAGGTCTCTTCTCAGGAAGACTCCCTTAACTGCTCTTCTCAGTCCTAGGTCTAGGTTCATTTCTTGTTCTCTGAGATCCCTTGGTCCCTTGGTATGTCCTAACTTAGCACTGATTGCCCCATCTCATCTTCCCTTATACTCACTCCCTCCCTTGCCACAAACAGGAAACTTGTCAGTCTTGCTCATAGACCCCTTGTGAGCAATTAAGAGGTTTGCAGTAAATATTAGTTGAGCGAATTTGTGAATGAATAGCAGTAGTTTTGCAGTAAACTTTGAATGAATGACTGCATCTATCCAGGCTGTCATTGAGATAAATTTAGTCCAATTCACTAAACATTTGCAAAACTGCTACCATGTATCCAAAGTTGTTATGAGAGGAAAAAAACAAGATAGATAAAATACAGTTCCTACTTTATAATTTATACTTTATATTCTAGAAGCTATGCATTAAAGAAGTGCAATGTTCATCCTGAGAAGAATAAAGTCAGGTCTTGTTGGGCAGTGGTGGCTCACGCTTCTAATCCTAGGTACTCAGGAGGCTGATATCTGAGGATCCCAGCTAGCTGGGGCAGGAAAGTCCATGAGATTCTCATCTCCAATTAACCACCAGAAAACTGGAAGTGGAGTTGTGCCTCAAAGTGGTAGACTTTTAGCCTTGAGTAAAAGAGTTCAGAGACAGCGCCAAGACCCTGAGTTCAAACCCTATGACCAACCAAAGAAAAAAAATATTGTCCAAGACTTTAAAGCTATACCTTCCACCCAACAATAACAACCTCATAGGATATTTCTCAGGGTCACATATAATGGAGATCTAACCACTACTTTACTGGGTTTGGCTCAAAACTGCTTTTCCAATTCTACTTCTCAAATGTCCATATATTCACTTCTGTGGTTTTTTGGAACTCCACTGGGAGCTCTGCACACATTCACACATGCATACTTCTGGACACATACACAACCTCCTACTGCTACCAAGATGAAAAAGAGGCAACCTTTTGCCCAGAGGCTGCTCTCAGGCTGCTATGAGCAACAGATAGATGTCAACATCCATTCAGCAGATGTATGCTGAGTACCAGTTCACTGCTGGGCATGGTGCTGGGTGCATGTGTTTGGGGAGGGAGGCAGAGAAGACAGCAAGAGTGAATAAAGAACCCTAGCCTCTGCCTCCAAATAATCATTCCAGGAAGTTGACAAAACAGGGTCAATGCAGAATGTAGAATCAAGGGAGACGGTAAAGCAATGGAAGCAAGAGGAAAAGGCAGGTTTGATTCACATCAGTAGCAGGAATCATGGCCTCCAGGCCCATGAGAAAGCCAGAAAGAATGCTCCCAGCAGAAAAGTAGTCTGGGCCCGGTAGCTAGAGAAGGAACATTCAGAAGAACCAACCTCACCATGGTGAAGAGCAGGCAGGTTGCCATGGGTCTGGGCAAGGGTCTGGGACTTTATTGCAAAAGCAATGAGAGTTCACAGACATTGTAAGCGGAGGAAGATGGCTTGATCTGATTTGCATAGTTAAACTTAAGACTGGTTACACTAGAAGCATGAAGATGGATCCATGAACAACTGTCGATGTGGTACAGGCAAAAGGGAGGCAGTCAGAGTGAAAGTGGAGATGGAGAGGATCATGGAATGAGCGAATTTAAAGAGGCTCATGAGTCCTCATTAAGAGAAAGCTTAGAGACCAATGATCTACATGATAAATCCAATCTCAGTGGGATTTGTGTACCTGGTCAGAGTGGCCCTGAAAAGCAAGTATTCCCCGGTAGACTATTGACCAAAAGCACTCTGTGACAAAGCCCAGAGCTAAGAACTCCACAGAAAGGATCCAAGGGCCCATGGAACTCTGTGTTAGTCAGACTTTTTCATTGCCATGACAAAAATCTAAGGGAAGTAGGATTTATTTTGCTCAGAGGGTTGTTTCAGAGGATTCTATCATGGATGGAAGGCACAGCACAGCTGAACAACTCACACTATGGTAGCCAGGAAGCAGGGAAGGGACAAAGTATATCTTTACAAGGTATGGCTCCCCAGAAAGCCTACTTCTTCCAGCTAGGAGGAAAGTTCAGCCCCCACCTTCTAAGGTGAGGTTCCCTCTTCTAAAGTTTCCAGCACCTCTGAAAACAGTGCCACCAACTGGAGGTTAAGACTTTAACACATGAGCTATGAAGGACAAGAACAAGGAGTCACTCCTGGCACCAGAATAGGAAAAGATTATATTTGCTGTGTCTTAATGAATAAAATATAAACTGTAGACATAGGATGGGGTAGAAGTTGGAGAGCAGAAATCCAGTGATGATGGTCATGGTCAGGACACAATATGAAAGGCAAATAGTTCTGCTGACTGAAGTAAAGAGTTGTAAGGAAAGAGCTAACAGGTTGATGGCTCTGTTAGGGAAAGAATTTTAAGTTCCAAATTAAGGAGACTGAATGCATTCGCCTACAGTATAATTGTTGAACCCAAGTTTTGTGCAAATCTTGACTGTGGTCTGGGAACACATCAGGAGCCCAGAATCTAAAGCAGAGGCAGAGAGAAGTGCAAATACCTTCAGCAACCCTAGAGTGAGAGACAGGAGCAAGACAGGTTGTAGCTCCCAGGCAGAGGTATTGTGAAGACTGAGTTTGATCTCCAATGAGGAGGAAAACATCCTAGGGAAATCAAGAGAATGGAAGGTAGAGGAAGGGGATGGGAGGGGAGGGGACAGGAATGGGAGGAAAGGAATAGAAAGGAAAGGAAAGGAAAGGAAAGGAAAGGAAAGGAAAGGAAAGGAAAGGAAAGGAAAGGAAAGGAAAGGAATGGAAAGGAAAGGAAAAGAAAGGAATGGAAAGGAATGGAAAGGAAAGGAAAGGAAAGGAAAGGAAAGGAAAGGAAAGGAAAAGAAAGGAATGGAAAGGAAAGGAAAAGAAAGGAAGGAAAGGAAAGGAAAGGAAAGGAAAGGAAAGGAAAGGAAAGGAAAGGAAAGGAAAGGAAAGGAAAGGAAAGGAAAGGAAAGGAAAGGAAAGGAAAGGAAAGGAAAGGAAAGGAAAGGAAAGGGAAGGGAAGGGAAGGGAAGGGAAGGGAAGGGAAGGGAAGGGAAGGGGAGTAGAGGGTAGGGAAAGCAAAGAGCAAAAGTAAGAGGCAAGACAAAAACTGAGACAACTAGGAAAGAAAATGCAAAGGGACAGAGGGTGTGAAGCGCTGGTGAATGAAGTGCTTTCTAGCATGGAGGCACACCTGAGTACTGAGCAGACTTGGGGAAGTGCTAGCGCCAGAGAAAGAGTAGTAGGAGCCAATCATACAGAGTTTCCTCCAATCTTGGGAAGTTTTCTCAAGAAATGGTTGAAAAGGTGGTTTGCAGAAGTGGAAAAAGAAACTGAGGTACAAAGTTTGCTGAGTATAGTGATGCTCTTTTGTGATCCCAGCATTTGAGAAGCTGAGGCAGGGAACTCATGAGTTTGGGGCTTGCCTGGGCTACCTAACAAGACTGTCGCACAAAAATGAAGGGGTTAGGGGTATGACTCAGTGACCGAATGCTTGGCTAGCATCTCCCAGCCCCTGGGTTCTATCACCAGCATAAACACACACACACACACACACACACACACACACACACACACACACACACACACACACACACACACACACACACACACACACACACAGAGGCAGAGGCAAGTCTCAGTTGCAGGGTTTTGAGCCAAGGAGTAGATAAGCTAAAGACTAGCAGGGCCAGAAGGGCTTAATGAGATCATTTTCTCTTAACCATCCCATTTTATAGAACAGGAAGAGTCCAACTGGACATTTCCAGGATTTCTCACCCTGCTTTCCTCAGGAGAAGAGAAGCAAGAGACCAAAATGCACAGCCAGCAGCCAACTGTTTGGAGAGGTAGTATGCTCCGTATGCCCCATTTGATCTTGAGGTCCCTGCTGGGTATGCAGGTGGAGATGAAGCTGGAGATTCAGACAGACAAAGCTGGAAATATCAGCTACAGCTAGATGGGGGAATCCATGCTTCAGGGGGTGGCAGTTAGAGCCCATGCAGTGGAGAAACCAACCCAGAGAGAGAAGAGAGATGGTGAGAGCACTGAACAAAAACCCCAGGGGGGTGGGGGAGAGGCACATGCAGGAGGTGGAGGAGACATCAGGAAGGCAGAGAATTGCTGGTATGGTAGAAGGAAGAAAATATAAAGCACCCAAGTGTCATCAAGCATGCTCCTCATCACGCAGCCTTCCTGGCTGGTTAATGGTGAATCCAGACCCAGGTGGTTTGACCTTTGTCACCATCCTCCCCAGCATCCATGTCACCCTGGTGTGTCTCTTCAATGCCTGAGGATCAGGATTCCAGCCCTCCTGGGACTTCAATTTCCCCTGGAAGTGTTATCTGAGAAATAATGCTGCGTTATGAAAGCATTTTACTGAGCTCCACAGCCCCACATTTCATACACAGGGGAACAGTGTAGAGATGTGGGGAGGATGTGTGAGGATAAAAGGTAGGGACTCTTTTGAGAAAGTCTCCCATGGAGAAAACTGTGTAATGGGCTCCATCCCTGAGGGGGACATTGTTTCTGTTTAGAACAAATCTGATAAGCGAAAGATGGGAAACCATTAGACCCACGGGGAAACATTTCAGTCTGGGAGCTAATGTTTTCAGAATGGTGTAATGTGGCAGCCTAGGGAAAGATGGGCATCTGGCGTGAGGCCAGCTTGGTTATCATTGTCCATCCATTTGCAGTGGAACAGATCATGGCACTTAGACCTAGAGTCCTAATCACTCTCCAAAGAGTCAGTGGGCCCTTGAGTGGGAGGTGAAAGTCAGGCAGAAAAGGACCAGTGTTTACTGAGCAATTAGAGTTAGCTCTGTGGCGAAGGATCTAGTGTCATCTTCACTTTGAGTGACTTTCATGGCCTAAACTTGAAGACCTCAAGTCCCATGGTTATTATATGGTACCAGGATTTGAATCCAGGGATTCCTGACATCAAAAGCCATCCTATCTTCTACCCTGTAAGAAATGTAGCAAGTCCTTGTACCAGGAACAACAAGGAGAGTAAGAATTAGCTACTCCCCTCCGATGTAAGAGAGGTCAGAAATGGGAGATGAAGGGAAACAGGGAAACACTGTGGGGGTCTCCAACATCAGATAGAAAAGCGATATTTCCCAGGGGTCCTGTAAGGGAGAAAATGATTAAGCTGTTCTGAAGACTGTCTATACCCATATTATGACAAAATTTCCTATGGATGGGCTTTTTCTTCTAGAGAGAGAAAGAAACTATAATGTAGGTCCATACTTTGTTTTTCGGTGACTGGCAGGAGGTTAAGAGTTGCTGAGGTCCTCAGACACAGAAAGAAGTTAATCACTAGTAAGTATCTCTCAGTGGTGATCTTTGCTCTTTGCTGGCTCATTAGGAAGGCAGACCTGTGCCAGTCTCGCACAAGCTTTATGCTGGGCTAAAAGGCAAGCGTCCACAACACTGATACACAATGGTATATAATAGCAAATTAAATTACTATCTTGGACACAGTGTCTCTGCCATGAAGTTGACAACAGGAATGGGCTGAGTCCAAGCAGACTCAACACAGTTTCTAAAGAGACATGGAGAAATGGGCAAGATTCGGGCAGGTTTTCAGCCTCATCTCTCTTAGAACACCGGTATTCTAGGGCAGATGGAAAGTCTTCACCACTGAAACTGAACCAGCCAAGTTCCAGTTCCCAGAACACATTAGCTTAATGGAGAGAATTTCCCCTATCTCAAGGAGTATGTTTTTTTCTTCATAAATTGTTCTTAAACCTTGGGTCTCTCCTACCACTCCTCTGTTAGCAAGTACTGACAGACAGGGAAGAAAACATGTGGAAATAAATGTTCATAGAAAACCAGGAAGGTGTTTGCTTCAAATGTTTTATGTGTGATTATTCTCTTTTTGAGCTGCAGCAAGCCATGTATGTAATGCAGCCATATTTCCTGCTAGAAAAATAATGACTGGTATGAATGATAGAAATAAATATGTCAATATCTCATAGGCATTTCACAAGGAAAATGGAAACTTCCAGGCACTCTGCCACCTAAACCATTTTGAAAGCCAGTGGGATAGATGGAGTGAGAGGCGATGCAGGATGCAGAAAGAGTTACTTTCTTGTAGAAGTGGGAATGAAAGATCATCCAGGTGCCTAGACAACTTCTATCATCATCACTACTATTATTATTGATTATCATTATCATCTTCTTCTTCTGGTTGTACAAAAGGCTCTAATCTAATATGTCCACTTATATGTGCAATGCATCTTGTGTGTATGTGGGGTGTGTGTGGGGTGTGTGTGTGTGTGTGTGTGTGTGTGTGTGTGTGGTGTGCCAGTCCTAGGCCTTGAAGTCAGGGCCTGAGTACTCTCCCTGAGCTTTGTTGCTCAAAGCTAGCATTCTACTACTTTAGCTACAGCCCCACTTCTGGCTTTTTGGTGATTAATTGGAGATAAGGGTCTCATAAGCTTTCCTGCCTAGGCTGGCTTTGAACTATGATCCTCAGATCTCAGTCTCTTGAGTACATAGGATTACTGGTGTGAACCACCAGCCAATTACTGATGTCCACCCCCGGCATCCAGCCATACAATGAGTCTTGATCAGGATCACCCCTTCCATCTTTTTCGTCTTCCTCCCATCTCCACTCATCTTCTCAAGTTATCTGGTTCCAGCTTCATTATTATAACTGTTATTATATATTCTATATATGTATTATATTATTATAACTTCAGTATTATAACTATGTTCCTGGGGGGGGGAATGTGCCAGTTCCAGGGCTTAAATGCAGGACCTCATATTCTCATTCCACTTTTTTGCACATGGCTGGTACTCTACCACTCAAGTCATATCTTCAGTCCTGGAAATCTTATAAGATCTATGTTGAGTATTGATCTTAATAACTGGAATAGAGCCAGGTCCGTGGCCCACAGTGGCTGCTTGACTGTACATTGTGCCTCTACTCTCACTTGGCCTGGCCTCTTCTCCATCCAAAGTCACCAGCCTTTTGGTGGTATCCCACCCATGCCCATGTTTTGTTTGGTTTGCTATTGTTTTGCAGCCATTTTTAAAGGATTGCAGTATTTTTTAAATGGGATGATTTTACATTAATGTCCAGATTTTGGATTTTTCTTCTAAAATCAGAAGAGAATAGTGAGCCTTCCTTTTCAAATGACAGCAGAGATAGTCACTAAGAACTTATTGATGCAACTTTTCCTGGTGGCAGACCATGGACTGTCCAGTCCTTACTACTTCAAGTATGGTCTGAGGATCCACAGCAAGATTGCCACTTGGGAACTCATTGGAGACGCAGCATCTCAGGCTCCACTCCAGAGTGGATCACAATCTGGAGATCAGCAGGACTCCCAGGGGATTTCCTTGCATATGAGAGATTGACAAGCAGTGAGCAGGTTCCCAGGGTTCCAATCCAGCCTGTGTCTCTTAAATAAGGAACATCTCCTGCCAGTCTATTTCACTTGTACACAAAGTGCTACCTTAACCCTGCACCCTTTGACCACCACTGTCATCTCAAGAGAGTCCAGCTGGAACTCATCTTCTCCCAAAAGACAGACCATTGGCCCCATCCTAGCCAAACCCAAATCCAAACCCCTTGGCCATCCACGCTCACAGAGCCTCAAGCAGCCCGTCCGTCAGTGCTGGGTACGTGTCCTCACATCTCTCCTCATTTTCTCATTTCCTCAACTTCCTGTTGTGTACTCTGGAGCACATGATCAATGGGCAGCAAGCACCCCAAGGCCCACAGCCTGTCCTGGATATGCCCTGCATCTTCTTGCCCTAACAGAAGGCCTGTTCAGAGAATGGGGACCTGAGCAGAGCTGCTGTTTCTCTCCTTCACCAACAATTCTGGGCTACAGTCAGGTAGCTGTTCTCTTCCTTGTTCCCCTTTGCTGTCTCCTACCTGTATATCTTTATAAGTGCGTGCACAAGCTCACACTCACTCACACACACACACACACACACACACACACACACACACACACACACACACACACTCCTTGGAGGTGAGCATCATCAGCGATACCATCTCTCTGCTCCATCCTGAGTCAGACCTCTGTTTACCCATCATCACTGTCATCACTGGTGACTTCAAACTCCACATGGATGGTCTCTCTAGTGTCTTGCCTACTCCGTGTCTTAAACTCATTTTCTCCAATACTCCATTTCTTACCCGCCACTGTAGCGACCTGGGTCCATAGTTACCATTGCCAACGACAGCGCCATCTTTGAACCCTCGCGACTGGAAGTGTTCACTCTGAGAGCTATTTCTTCACCCTGGCAAGAACACCCACACTCCTATGGGAATGGTTCTAGTCCTTCTGTGACTTCATTAAGGCTTTTACACTGAAGACCCCAGCACATCCTCTCCCTTCCTTCCTCCCTCCCTCCCTCCCTTTCCCCAGTACTCTCTCATGCTCTCCCTTTGATGGCATGCTCTGTCATTACAATCACTCTCAATCACACACCTTTAATTCATTGGCCACCCCTGCCTCTTCTTGGCTCCTAGTGCAAGCCGTGAGTACAATTAGATCTGCTCTAAGTTGCCAGGAAAAAATAAACTCACAAATTCATAGAGATCACTTTAAATCTATGGCCAGAAATCTCAAATTGGCACTCAATGTTGCCTGGCAATCCTATCACACTCCTTAGCAAGTTCACTTTGCCTATTCTTCAAAATGACTGTTTCACACCTTCTAACTGTGTACTCAGACTCCTACATTCTTCCCTCAAAATACTCACACACTCATACACAACAGCCCATCCTTGCAGCATACTCAAATGCAATTACACAGACTATGGCTTCCATACCGAGGAGCTGCTTGCTGGAACCCATCTTTTCATCCCTTTCTCTTGTGGCTGAAGGTGAAGTAGCCTACCTCTTTCAGAAGCCACTTCTCATACACCGTAAATCCCGTTCACTTTTTACATTGTTATTATCTTTAAGTAATTGTACAAAGGGGTTTCCATTCAACATGTCAGTTTGAAAATACAAAGCATCTTAATCCATGTCACCTCTTCCATCATTCTCCCCCAACCATTCATCTTTCCCGTCTCAAGATCTTCCTTCTGAAATTCCACTCCCACACACCCTTTCTCTAGCATCATTTGCCTTGGCTTACCAACTTGTTCCCAAACCTATCTTACACCTTACTCTTCAGACATGGTCCACTCCTAGCAGAAAATTCTTTTTAAAAAAAGTTATCTATGTCTGCCTGTGTTTCTACCCCACAGCATCTTCTCAACCCAGTCTAGTCACACATGTGATCCCACTACTTCAGGGACCCCATCCAGGCTCCCTGCCAAGGCCTCTGGTGGCTCTATCCAACCGTCACTTCTCCAATGTCACACTGCTGACTTCCCAGCAGAAGTTGAGTCTATTGTGTACCCTTCTTTCCTGGAATAATCTCTTCCCTGGGCTTTGGTAACTGCTCACTCTCAGGGTTCACGCTCTCTTCTTTGGCCCTTCTCTCTAAGTCTTCACAACGTCTTCCTCCTTCCCTGATACGTTAAATATTCCAGTGCCTGGGGGCTGTGCCTGGGCCTCTTTCTCTTCTTTATCTGCCTTCCTCACCCTTGGTAATCTATATGCAAATGACCCCCAAATCTATATATCCAGCTTTAATCACTTCTCAGAACTTAAGCTGCAAATATCCAATGGCTGGCTTCACATCTCTGCATGGGTTTCTAACAGGTTTCTCAAATTTGGCATGGCTAGTGCAAAAGTCTAATCCCCAAATATTCCTACCCCTACCACCATCTATGTCATCCTCATACATGTATTATTAGGCATGTACATAAACACACTGAGAAGAACCCCTAATTATTTACACTCCCCCAACTCAGTCCCAGCTCAGAAAATATCACCCCATTCACCTGGCACAAGCCAAATACATATCTTGGAGTTTTCTTTGTTTGGAGTTTTTTGTTTGACCTCTCTGAATGTCCCTATTTTTTTAATTATCTTTTAGTAATTGTGCAAAGGAGTTGCCAGTTAACAAAGCAGTTTATGAATACAAAGAATCTTGATGGAGTTGTCCTTTGATCTTCTGACAAGCTCTACCTCCCCCCTCCCCATTGTTTCTACTACCAAAATACATGGGCAAATGTGTGCAGATGGCTCTATCCTGTTGTCAACAACTTACTTGAAGCTTCCATCAGTTCTCATCATACCACTGGAATAACCACAAGATTGGTCTCTGGTTTTTATTCTTGAACTTTTCTATTCCTGGTCTCCAGCAATGAGCCAGAGAGATTTTTTTAAAGATATCCATCTAATCATGTCATACCCCTGTTTAACACCCTTGTTACTTTGAGAACCAAAATAATCATCATCATCCTCATCCTCATAACTTTGCCCAGGGATATGAACAGTCACCATGATTTGATCTTCTCCTTCCTCTGCAACATTACTTGGGTGACTTTCTCCCTTGTCCACTAATGCATGGTGTCCATCTCTCTTCCAACTTTTAAGCAATTCTCCCTTCTGTCTGGGATACCCTCTCCCCTCATCTGACCTTCTAATGAAAAGCAGCCTAGCTAACAAGATAACAACTACTTCATCCTGCTCTAAATCTCTGTTCTATATTTTCCATTGATATCTTTCTTTTCCACTTGTTTATTGACCAACACTCTTCATATAATAATATATGTGCAAGTGGGGACTTTACCTTCACCAATGGAGTAGTAATGCCTAGAGGAGCACCTGATAATGAAAATGAACTCAATAAAAGTTTGTTGAAGGCATGCGTGAAAGAATGTTACCAAGAAAGAAAGAAAAAACACACTAATCTCCAACATGACCACCATGGCCCACTCTGGAGAGCCAGGTTCTTTTTAAAAAGTGGAACAACTTTGCTGCATTTGAAAATACCAATGGATACTTCCTAATTACAAATGAGACTTATCTGTACAAGGCAGCCTCTAGCAAGAACCACAGGTAGTCAGGAGTTCCATGGCTTATTAATTGGGAAGTTCTTTTTTCAACTGTCCTCAAAGCTTGCTTTTGAAATATTCTTCTGGCTTGCTAGTACAAGCTGCCATCTTCAGCCAAAAGAAACAAGGTTTTGCTACATGCAGTGGCATAAACTCCCTCACCTAACAGTTCATACTTGCTCCTTGAACAAGTGCACTTATATGAGAATACGTGTGTAAATTGCAGAGCTGAGAGAGGGTCCCTGCCCTCGATGTCCCATGTATTCACTGGACACAAACACATACACTCCTGAAGTAGTTAACTACAACTTTGCAAACCCCAGCAAACACATAAACCTGTACCAGTGTATCTCTTATATACACACACCTCTCCCCTTCACACCCCTAGAACCAGAGTCAGCGTTTCTGAGGGAGTTTCTTCCCTTGTGCTAGCTTCTTTGCAAGGAAAAGGTTCTCATCCATCCATCCCCTGTGAGAGTATTGCTGAGACTCTAAAGATGTCAGGCCATCTTCTGGTGATGTCACCTGCCCCTGCCACTTCATGGAGGGGTGAATTGATCGTTGATTGTGCACAGTACATTTTCTTTTGCTAAGAAACATTAAGCTTGAATCAAAATACATGAGGACTATGTAATTATTCTTGGTGTTACTTCCCTTTGGTTCTATTTTCCTTGCTCTTGAGATGATGAGGATTTGGTGGGGAGAGAGAAAGACATGGAAAGCATTCATCTCAAGAGAGTATCAGTCTGAAGAAAGTCTTGACCCAGCACCCTGGCAAGCGGCATCAGCAGCAGGATAAGCCTGAAGCTTCCCTCTTACCTCCTCTGAACCCATTCATTTGTCTCAATGACCACTAAGCATCTCTTTCTCTGAAATTGTCCAACTGTGTATCCACAATCCAACCTAAAATAGTGTCATCAATGAAACAGGTGTTGCCTGACATTGCTTGGTCGATTCCTAACCTTTCTGATGGGCACCACCTTTCTTCTAAGTGAAAGGAGGATGGCTAGACTATAGGGGGGTAAGCAGACCCTGTTTATACCTGTAAACATGAGTACAGTAGTTAGCCACAGTGGCTCTATATCAGAGAGTTATTGCCATGATGACACTGCTTGATAAACCACCCCCAAATTTACTGGCTGAGTACTAATCAAATATACTCACTCTTAAGTCTATGGATAGGCTGTCCAAGGCAAATGGCTCCACACTGTGAACTGAGTTTGGGTCTGTTCCAATGTTTTCCACTCTCTTTGATTCAGAATACTGGATAAGGCATGTTTCTTTTATCATTGAAATGAGAGAATAACAAGAAAGCAAGCTCCACCATGTAAGCTCATGTCATGTTCCCTAAAGTCTACCACCATCCCAGGTAGGAAATATGGCTACTCCCAATATTGATGACCCGAAGAAGGATGCTCTGTCCCCAAGAAGGAAAGGTGAGGAGTAAGTATTTGCTAACTAGTCATCCCAACCAAGGTTCAACAAGCCCTTGCCATAAAGACCCATATCATAGATAGTTTATGCTCTGTAGATCCCAAGGTCTCTCTCATAACTATTCAACTCAGGCATTATAATTCCTTCCTTCCTTCCTTTCTTCCTTCCCTTCCCTTCCCTTCCCTTCCTTCCCTTTCCTTCTCTCCTTCCCTTCCTTCCTTCCCTCCCTCCCTCCCTCCTTCTCTCTCTCTCTCTCTCTCTCTCTCTCTCTCTCTCTCTCTCTCTCTCTCTCTCTCTCTCTCTCTCTCTCTCTCTCTCTCTCTCTCTCTCTCTCTCTCTCTCTCTCTTTCTTTCTTTCTGTCATGGGGCTTGAACTCTGGGCATGGGCACTATCCCTCAATGTTTCAGCTCAAAGCAAGCGCTCTACCACTTGAGCCAAGAAGCCATTTCCGGTTTTCTGAATGGTTTATTATAGATAAGAGTCTCACAGAATTTCCTGCCCAGGCTGGCCTTGAACCAGAATCCTCGGATCTCAGCCTCCTGAGTAGCTAGGATTACAGGTGTGAGCTACCGACGCCTGGCAGGCATTATAATCTCAAAACCACTTGAGACAAGAGGTAACAGAATTAAAATGGGCATGGCTATGGGCCAATAAAACTTCACTTGCCAAATCAAGCTAGGTTGACTACCACAAACTGCTTTCACAGTCAAAAGTGATCTGGTTTAATCGACGGACCACATCATCACCCTACCAAGAGTTGCTCCATGGTTGATACTGGCCAATTCTCTTCAAAATTATCTAGAATGAGGAAGCTGGGTGCTTGTTAAACATGCAGATCCTAGGTGATCCAGGCCTGATCTATCAAATCAGAGTATTAGGAATGAGCCTTGGGAACCTAGGGGTTTAACAAGTTCCCCTACCACAATTCCAATGCAAACTTAACATTTTTCTTTTCTCTTCTTTTCTTTTCTTTCCTCTTTTTTTTTTTTTTTTTTTGAGATTCTGGGGCTGGAACTCAAGACCTTGCACTTGTGCGGCAAGTGTTCTACCACTGAGCCATATCCCAGCCCATCACCCTAGCATTTGGTTACTGCTGGATTGGGTGACTTTAAAGATCATTTGAAACTCAAAAGTTTGAGAAAATCCATGCTCTTTGGGGAGGGTTCTTTAGGACAAGGATCTCCTTGTGTCCTGGGTTTTTATAAGCCTTGCCAGTTTCTCTATACACACCTGACTCCCCAAGGATGAGATTTGAATGAGGGATGTGCAGAACCCAGGACCTACCTAAGTCTTAGCTTCACACAAGTGCAGGTTTTAGCTGAGAGTGAGCTCTTCTTCACATGATGCTTTCTGGGCACTGAGGCTTGGCCGGTGATCCCACTCACCTTTGAATCTCAGGGAAAAAAACATTCTTCCTGACATCATCTCCAAAAAGCAACAATAAACAGACAACAAGAATAGCAACAAGAGGCCAGTCCAAGTTTTAGAATTTGTCTAAGCCAATGTGATCCAAACTTAAGGCTCAGGGCAAAACAGAGATGGGAGATACTAAAAAGAGTCATTCAACACGTATTCATCCAGCATCCAACAACATTTACGGTAGATTCCTGGTGGGGATTTCATTGTTTATTTGCTTGATATTTGTTTTTGTTATGTGGTTAAGCCAAGATCTTGTCATGTAGCCCAGTCTGCCCTCAAACTCTTCATTCTGCTGGCCAAGTGCTGCGATGATCGGTGTTCAATATCAGACCTAGCTTTATAGTGGATTCTTAATTAAGAACTTTCTGACCAAGTGTGGTTGTGTAAGCCTGTAATCCCAACACAGGAGAGGGTAACATAGAAGGATTTTTACTTGAGGCTAGCCTAGGCTACATAGCAAGAACCTTCCTGAACAAAACAAAATGACCAAATGAAACTTTCTGGTTCTTCTTGGTAAAGTGATGTATAAGGCAAGAATAATTATCCTACAACTCTAGCAGGATAAGAGACTAGCCCTTGACAATGGTTCTTCCTTCTCTGGCCAGCTTCCAAGCACAGCCCACTTGTCTCCAGGGTCTGAAGGTGTTTCTCTAGCGATTGGTAGCCTATGGTAGCCGCCTGGACCTCCATAAAACACTGCATTCACAGAGCAAAGGTGACCTGTTTCTTTCTTGCTCTCTGAGTTTTAATGCTGGTGACATTTCCATATTTGTGGCATTTGGTTATGTATTAGGCATTTAAGATGCATTTATAATATTAACCTTTTTAGAGGGGCCACTCTTAAAGCAGTCATCCTTGCCTGCTTAAAATGCAACTCTGAGTGCTACCTGCAATTCCAGAAGTTAGAGTTAATGAATCAAAGCTATGAAAAATGCAGAGATGTGTGGGAGGTGGCAACGTGGGAGGGAGGATTTTGTAACAAATGACCTCCAGCAAAATATCAGATACCCATCCGAGTGTCACCACTGCCAAGTTCAGCTCTATCTCTTCTCACTGGAACTAAAAAGATATCAGAGGTACAAATCCTACCTTCCTGGGAGATTGAAAGCTGAAGGGCCATCATGGTCTTTGTTATATACAAGGTCAGAAAGAAAAATCAGTCCAAAAAGACAGCTTTACCTCTTGCCTGGAATGAGAGGAGACAAAGCTCCTAATTTTCTGAAGGTCAGATACTCGTAGGCCTTTTCTATGCACTTCTCTTTATGTAACCTGTATTTTTGCAGAGATGCAAACATAGATTGTTAATATATACATTGCGCCCCCTTGAGTAACTTTTCCAGTGGCATAGCAAAAGTCAAATCCAGCTATAGTACATCCTGTCTTGCGAATAAAGTTTTATTGGAACACAGCCATGCCCATCCATTTGCATATCGCCAAGGGCTGTTTCTGTTCTAAGACAACAGAAGTGAGTAGACCAGATGGACCACAGAATCAGAAATGCTTACAGAAAAAGTGTGGCATCCCCCAAACCTGTAAGATTTAAACTTCAGTCTACAGAAAATGAAATATAAGATCTTGCAAGGACTGGCCTGGCCTGTGAGGCTCTGTTCTAGGAGTTCCCCATATTCACCAACTCCTAGTGCTCTGACCTAGAGTTTCTTAACCTTTTTACTTTTTTAAATCAAGTATAAATTTATGATGTAAAATTTCCCAGTTTGACCATTGCTAAGTAAGTTCACATGCACACACACACACACACACACACACACACACACACACACTGTTATGGAATCAATTTTTAGAATTTTCACTCATCCCAAACACAATCTGCACTCAGTAAACAAGAGCTTCCCCCCATGGACTCATCTGCTTCTACAAAACTGACCACTGTACATCCATCATAAATGGAATCGCCTACCATTCTCTTTTTTGTGACTAGCTCCTTTCCCTCTGTATAATGTCTTTAAGGTCCATCCATGCTATAGCTTTTTTAGATACATTCTTCTTCCTACCTGTCCAAGACATTTTAATATCACAGATACACTACCCCTACCCACATACCACTGAAATTTTTAACAATCTTTTCCCCCTACTCCCTCATCTAAGAACCCAGAAATGTTTGCCTCTGGAGCAACTATCCGTTCCCCTTGAGGATTCCTACAGGCTCCAGCAATACCCATCTGTGGCCACACCCCAATGCAGGTACTCTGCTCCTTCTTATGACTATGATTTGCATCCGTGATCTGTCTGGAATTGCTCTCTCTTCTTTTCTTCGAAGTCCTAGCTGGATATCAAGCCTCCCCAGATTCTTCTACTTAAGCCCCCCTCCCTCCTTGTCAGCTGGACTCTCACTTCTACCACACCTTCACAAGATGCTGCCTTCTCCTGTTGCAAAACCTATTCTCCATGAGATCCCTAAGGGAGTCCAGTCACTTTGCCCTTCCAAAATGTCTGCAAAGAAACATCTCTATGCTCTATTCCTCACACAGGAGCAGCAGATGACTAATAAATTCTGGGCTCATTTCACAAGAAAGCGAAAGGGGTGGCCAACTCCTTGGACCAGCTGAGAAAACAAAGACTAGAGAAGAACAGTAGAATCCTGCCCACCGGTCACAGGACTTGGGAGAAGCACACAAAACCAGGATAGTAGAGTCAGGCCACCAACTTAAGTCTGGATTATGTCATTACTGTTGCACACTTTTGGAAACTAACACTGCCCTGAGCCTCAGTTTCCCCACTTACAAGATGTAGAATCACAGTGAGGATCCATGAACCCACCTGTAGAAACTGGCCTGGGGCAGGGTACAATAACTGGATGCCATTGTTTATTAATAAGTGATAGGTTGGGATTTGACCTCCAGTCTGTGAGATGTAGGGTCTGAGCACCTTTTGGTGCTGTCTGTACTTACCTCACTGGAGTAACAATGGGATCCCAAATACTGGAAACTGAGTCATGCCCTACTGATGGACTGAGACCACTTGTTTCCCATGGCCCTCCAGGAGGGGAGAGGAATCCTCAAGATCACATAGCCAGAGAAGAATTTAAGCTGTTAATTCTCTGGAGAGATTTCCATCCAGCCTTCATGAATCACCCTTCTCTGCTCTAGAAATATTTCTGTCTCCAGAAGCAAGGCTATTTGTGTAGATTCAGCGGCTTCACGCCCCCTCTGTGCTATGAGCCCATTGACAAATCTGACTGCCCAGTTCCTTCCTGGATCAGTCAACAGAAGCCCCATTACCTTCTGTTCAGTCTGCCAGGTCCCACTATCACTAAGTGAGCCTGGTTTGGGAGAATCAGATATGAAAGAGAGAGACAGAGAGAGACAGAGAGAGAGAGAGACAGACAGAGAGACAGAGAGACAGAGAGACAGAGAGACAGAGAGACAGAGAGACAGAGAGACAGAGACAGACAGAGACAGAGACAGAGAGACAGACAGAGAGAGACAGACAGAGAGGCAGACAGACAGACAGAGATCTGACAGATGCTGAGAAACACTGATCACTCGTCAGAAAGAAGTGTCCATGGACAACTCATCTTTCTGGGCTTCTCTATCCTCATCTTTTGGATGGACTCATGATCATCCACTGCACCACTACCAGGAGGACCAAGCACCTGGATTGCCAGGGAGCCCCGTGAAGCCTGTTATACAGGAAGTGCTCATCCATTTCAGTCCTCTCCTCGGCTCCTCATCCCTGGAAAACAGGCACTTACCTCAGTTGCAAATTTGAAAGACGGTCAAAATTTTCAGTTGCTAATATAAGTAATATTTTCATGTAATACTTTTCAAAGATAAGTCAAACATACTGAGCATCACTGCCTCACACCTGTGATCCTTGCTACTCAGGAGGCTGAGATCTGAGGATCATAGTTTGAAGCCAGCCTGGGCTAAAAAACAAAAGTCCATAAGACTCATATCTAATTAACCCCTCAAGAGGCGGAAATGGAGATATGGCTCAAGTGGTATAGCATTTGTTTTGAACAAAAAAGCTAAGGCCTTGACTTCAAGCCCTGATACCTGCATTTTAAAAAAAGTCAACTGTTTGATTATTTAATTTTCAAAACAAAACAAAACAAAAAACCAGTGATGATCAAAAGATCCACATTTTAAATACATACAATGTCAGTGTTAAGAGACATGTTCTTTTGGTCAGGTTGCAAGATGGTTTGGGCACTGCCCCTTGGTTTTGCTCACATGAAAACTTCACGAAATTGGTGACTTGCCTACAGACATTGTGGTTATAAACCCCTTGTTTTTCTTTTTAAGTTCTGAAATCATTCAGAGAGCCCCAGTGACCCCACAAGGACCATTCAGTAGTTCTGAGACGCTGACTCAGCTCTGAGACAATCATGGTGGCTTCTGACCACCAAAGACCAGTGGTGCCCTCGGGTGTGGGTAATGAAGTAATGAGAGCGAAGCAAGAGGGAGGGGGAGAGGAGAAGAAGACGCAGGCATGAAAAGGAACTCCACAATCACAGTGCACTAACACCAGAACCGCTCAGGGCAATCTTCAGAGCAGAAGTTTACTGGTAAAGGCCTTGTCTTACCCGGGACCTACCCATGAAGCTCCCATGGAGCAGAGAGCCCTTTGTTTGTCACTGTTTTGTCCTCCTTTCCTGAGCTCAGCCCAGTTTCTACCTTTGGTTTTCTAGGCAGCCTCCCCCTTTCCCCTTGCCTTCTCTTACACTTCCTGCCTGCTAATTCTCAGGCTCCTCCAGCCTAGGTTCCACGTCCTGTGCTTAGATCTTGCTTCTTGCCTTCCAGCTCCATTATGGCTCGAGTATCTTCTCACATAGCTGTGACCAATCATCCTCCACTATCACTATTACAGTCTACCCACACACAATCCGTGCTGACCCCCGTTCCCCTCCCAACAGATCCAAGGACTCCTAGCACTTCCAGGCCTCTATAGTTCAGGCTGCGACCTCTATCCTTCTCCTCTTTCCTTCCTGGCAATTCTAATCATTGCTGAAGGATGACATCATTCAAAAGTCGCCCTTATTCAAAGGAGACAACACTGTGACACCCCTTCCTTCTGTGAACCTGTTATTCTGTATAACATTGGTCTGGTTGTAAGCAGGTAGGGAGTTAAGTGTAGGGAGTAGTTTTCGTGGCCCCTTGTCCCGAGACATAGATGCTTGTGAGTGTTAGGTCAATGGTCCTGACCATGGGCATCCTCACGCTGAAGCACACACAATGGTAGCATCTCAGCTGTGATAATCTCCTGGACCTGGACCTGCTTCTGCTGCCCCCTCTGGCCACTCTGGGTGTAGCCACTGGGAAATACCTCTTCGGCTGTCAGCAAGTTCAGGTTCCCCTGTAGGTCAGCCATGCTCACAGACTTGCTGACTACCTTTGAATGTCTTTTTTTTTTTGGCTAAGACTGGGACTTGAACTTGGTACCTGACACTTTTTTTCATTGGCTAGCACTCTACCAACTGAATCATGCCCCCAACCCCCAAATATCTCTAGTGATTGAACACGTAACATGATTTAATGTGTAATGTATGACAATGAAAACCACTCTGTATGAGAATATAAATATCTACAAATCTGCTTCGTGGTATAGCTTTCCTATTATTGTGTATTCCATTTTGGCCTTACTAGCGTTTGAACTCAGATGCTTGCACTTGTATACAGATGCTTTAACCCCCTTACCCATGACTCCAGCCAACTTGAATGTCTAAAGGTTCAGTCTGAAATGCCTAGATGGTGAGCTCATTAGACAGATTCAAAATCTGTCACCCACACTAAATCTTTTACATCACCAGTGTCCCTTAGATGCATAAGCTATCATGTCTTCAATCCAAGAGGAGACAGTGTTTTTCCACTATGTTAGATTGAATAGAAGCATGTATAAATTACCCAGCCCATAGAAGCCCTCCAGCAATTCTGGTATTCGTAGCAGTACCTTTGCTTCCATTTAGTTAGAATGAGGCATGTCCATCAACATGTCCTGAGTTTCTTTGTACCTTTCAGTGGAACGCATCTCTTTTCTGGGGACTTTCGGTGTATGACAATTGTCATTGTGCCTGGGTGCTAGTGGTGCTCTTAGTACAACTACTAGTACTTCAATTTTCCCATCCCTGAGTCTTCACAGTTTAATGTAAAAAGGGAAAATAGATCTATCTGCTTTGAATCCCATCACCATGGCTTACAGACTTTGTGAATTAGTAAATAACTGGCAGGCTCGTCAGCCCCAAATCTTCAAAGCAACGAGTCAATCCAGACTTATTGTTATTATCTCTTAATAGTTTACACTGTATTATTCTGTAATTACTCTGTGAATCATGCTGACATCTCGCGTGTTTGCAGCTCGCCTGAGTTATTCCTCCATCTTCCGCTGGAAGCACCATCGGTCTTGTACTTGCCTGCAGGAAGACGACCCCCATCACCTGCCAAATACACAGGACTCTTTGTCAGTCCTTGTCAGGAGAGGATGACACATGAGCCACCCCGGACTTGGGCTGGACTGCTCATTTTGGAATGAGAAATAGTTGCTTGCATTCTAAGTAACTCCTACCAATTATACTGCCCAATTCTCCCTCTTCTTATGAAGGCAAACATCCTCTCTTTCTGTTCTGTATGAAAACTCTCCCTGGTTACATTTCCTCTCAACTTTGGGATTACCCATTAGTAATAGGTATTTATTTGTGACAGGCTATATGGCTGTTTCAGAAGGAAGCAGGGAGAAGAAAAGCAGTGTCATACAATGGAAAATAAGTATATGAGCTTTGGAGCAAGATAGAGCCAAATTTGATACCCACAGATGCCCTTCACCCCTGTAGTGCCTCTCTTCAGCTTTCTGAGCTTCAGTTTCACCAGCTATGAAATGGGCACATTATCCCTCTCATAGGGGACGGATGATGCTCCTTTCTCAGAGTTTATTTCCAAATAACAAAATTTCTAAATACTCCCCTCCCCCTGCCCCAGCTTTTAGAATCAATGGGTTCTGGACATCCTCACTATTTCCAACTCTGAGCCCTGAGACAAGGATTCTGATTTCCAAGGAGATTTGGAAATCGTTGTGCTTCTCAAACACTTAATTTTAGACTTAGAGCAACTGAGCAGCCTTTCCTTGTCCAGCTCTTGCCTAGGGTTGTTGAATGCGTCTATTTTTGCAGCTCCAGGCTGAAGAAAGAGTTTGTTGTGCCAACACCACTAAAGAAGAGTCTTCCTCACAAACCAGCTTTTTGTTTAAGGAGCAGCTCCAATCCGGGGTGCTAGGGAAAGGCATTGCAAAGAGTCAGAAATGAAGCATCAGTGTGCAAAATGCAAATGTACTCAGCAGGAAAGGAGCCTTCCTACCCACAATCCTCCTTGCTTCTCTCCCTCTCCCCCAAGAGCCCATAGGCATTGCCAACAGATTCTCCAACAACATCCAACCACTAAAACTTCTGTAATTGCTTTTTAAAGGATATTTCTGTCTTTCACGTTCTTTATTTGTTATAATAAAGACTGTTTTATTACAAAAGGAATATGTACTCACTGGGTTCTACAAAGAGAAGCAAGGGAACAAAAGAGAGAAAAATTGCCCATCCACACACCAACTATGGGGCTTTAAACTTCTTGGTGTGTTTTCTTCCTGTCACTTTGCTACATAGTTTCCACATAGTTATCAGTCTGCCTAAACACTTTGGATTCTCATTCTATCCCCTGTCTATGTTAACATCAACAGACCCCTGGATGATAATGCTGATGTTATTTTAAATAGTTGCATGGTTTCTCATTCTTCAGAGTGAGCCCTGTCCCCATAATGGCTTTAAGAACTTGGATTGTAACCATGTCTGGGTTGTAACCAATTATTGCACAGTATAAATAAGAACTAGATAAGCATCTTTAGATAGGACCCTATCTCTGCATTTGTGATTGTTTTATTAGAAAATGACTTGGTCAAAAGAAATGCATCCAGATTTTCAAATTGCTTCTTCAAGACCTTGCACTTCTCAAAAACAAACAAATAAATAAATGAATAAATAAGGGGCGGGAAGAAGAATGACAAGGCTTGTATCACATGGCAAAAGTGAGAATTCTGAATATTCTAGCCCTTTCTTCATGTTTGATTTTTATTTTATTGGGGTTTTTGTTTGTTTGTTTTTAGGGCAGGTAGGAGGTAGGGAGAGAAACCTGTCTCCTGACCCACGTGTACACCACACAAAGGAGACCTTACCATAGTATGGTTGGAAGGTGATTGCTTTCAAGGTAACTTGGTTTCCAGCACTTTCTCCCTGGGCTCAGGCAAAGGAAATTCAGTCCTCCAGTCCCCAGTGCACCTCCTGCCCAAGAGGCAAGTTCCTAGGGACACCCAGGGCTGCTCTGTCTGCTGGGGGAGGGGAACTGCGAGGGGAGATGCACAGCTAGAGTTTGGATCATTAGATTTCTTCCACAACCATTACTCTCCGCGCCCTCAGCCAGTGCGGCCCTCGTACACAACTCCGGGCGTGCAAGCCCTTTCTTAACATTTGAGAGACAAGAGAATGATCATTGTAGATTGACCAGATGACATATAAATAATATGGAAGATTGGTCATAAGATAGAAAGGCTACAAAAATTCAGTGAGGGAAAGGATCTCTTGGGCACACTGCTATTATTTCTGTATGAATCTAAGACCTTGGGAGAAGAAATGGCCAGGGAAAATGATCTAAAGAGAAACTGTCCAATACAGTAACTGCTGGCCACATGTGGTCCCCAAATGATTTGAAATGGTCAGACTGAGATGTGCAGTAAGGATAAAAGACACTCCAGATTTCCAAGGTTTAACACCAAAATCAATAAATAAAATCTGAAGTGTCTCCATTACATTTATGTTTATTACACACAGAAATAATGTTTGATCTATATTGAGGTAGACAAAATGAATCTTGAAATTTAATTTCACTTGCTTCCTTCCACTCTTGAAAACAGCACAGTTAGTCAAAAATGTAAACTTTCATAGGTCTTCTATTATATTTCTTTTGGACACAGGTGTAGTAGCTCTAACATTTGCCTCCCTAACACCAAGAAGGGATTAAGGGGACAAAGGGACCTCAAAAACTTCAAGGACTAGCAAGGCACTGGTGGCTCACACCTGTAATCCTAGCTACTCAGGAGGCTGAGATCCGAGAATCTCAGTTTGAAGCCATTCCAGGCAAGATAGTCCATGATACTCTTATCTCCAATTAACCACCATTAAACCAGAACTGGAACTGTGGCTCAAAGTGGAAGAGCATTAGCTTTGAGCAAAAGGGCTCAGGGACAGTGCCCAGGCCCCAAGTTCAAGTCCCACAACTGACAAAAAGCAAAAACAAAAAAAACTCCCAGGATGTATAGAATGTAGGTGCCACATAGTCTGTCCTATGCATGCTGGCAAAAGCTCTCCTGCTCACACAGCAGTAGTATTAACTCTCACCCTACATCAGAATCACAGGTTAGGATTTGAAATCAGCACTGCCCTGTACTCTGTCCCTCAGGAACCTTGGTTCAGTTCGCTCTGGAAAAGGCATTACATCCTACTTTTCAGAAACTCTCCAGGCAATCTTAACATGAAGTCACAGTTAAGGACCACTGTCTAAAGGCGGTTGTGCAGTTCGGGTCCTGCATCTCTTAACTGTTGGCAGGATGACTGTGGCAGTTCACTACGCTTTCCAAGTCTCTGCTTTCTCATCTATAGAATAACAAGCACAATAGGCTGGTATAAGAACCAAAAGGTATTATCCGCATGAAAGCATCTAGCACATTGTCTGGTACAGGGCAATGCATAATAACTACTACTTCTCTTTGTGTTACCTAGTTATGAAATATTGCAGCATGGCATAACAAAGGGCTCTCTTTGACTAATGAGCCGATATAACTCTTGCAAGAAGGCAGAATCCCCCACCACCAAAAAAAATAAGGTGGTTAAATAAAAAATGTGCCTTTTACATGTGTGTCTTTCAATTCAGTGCCTTTGGTGGTTCAGAAATTAATTGTTCAAAAGAAGCTAAGGCAGCATCTGGCTGAGTAAGTGTAAACTAGCCATGATTTCAAAAGCACACAATAGTTCTGATTTTTTAAAAGCAAAAGCAAACAGATTTAAAAAGTACCAGCCTCAATCTGCTGTGCAGCCCTGAATGAATATTTTAACTTCTCTGAGCCTTAGTTTCCCTATCTGGACACTTTCATCATGTTGTACAAAGATTCACATGGGATTACTTACCCAATAAAGCAAGCACAAGACCTGGAACTCAAGACAAATTCATGTGGATATCTTTCCCCAGTATGCCCAGGTTTCTGACCCTTAACCTGAGTCAGCCATGGATGTCCCCCTAGGTCACAGAATCCTTAGTGATAACGTGAAGGTTTGTTGATCTCACAGGCCTTTTCCAGGTCTATCTTATGAGTCTCTTTATGAAAGAGAATGCATTTATCCATTGACAGAAAGACAGAGAGAGAGAGAGAAAGACAGAGACAGAGAGACAGAGAGTCAGAGAGACAGAGAAGTGGTGATACAGAGAGAGAAAGAGAAGAATGGAAGCAGCAACAGCACACATGCAGGAAAGGATGGCTGCAGAGGTGGACAGAGGGGCCTAAGAAGACAATAAGCCATAGAGGTCAGTATGCTAGCTTAGGGGCTGTGTAGTTGGTACAGTACCAGGACTATATAAGGGACACTTTCCTGCCTGTAGCATGATGCAAATACAGCGTATCCCTGGGATATAAGAAGGATGCAATATGATGTGTGCCCATGAGTAGGGCTGGCTTGGAAATGCAGTCTCTGTTCTGAAGTCCTAGGTACCTGTTGGGGATGTTGGTTTCCAAGTCCTGCCCTCAGCCCTGCCAGAGGCCAGATGTCCATGAACTTGTGAAGGCAGCATGAGATGAGGGAAACTAGGAGACCAAGGACCTCCATCCCCAGGACCTAGGGGAGACTTGGAAAATCTAACTGCTTCAGTCCCTCAAGATGGACAGAACTGATTTCATCAGAGAGTGAGCATGGATGACAGCCAGGTGAGGCCCTACATATCAGGTGGCTCCATTTACTACTCTTGTATAGATTCAAACATGTTTGTGTACATGGGTCTACACACACACACACACACAGCACACATACACACAGAGGAGACAAGGACAGTAACTGATCTCAGGACATAAAGCCATGATGAAAACTTAGCCCTTTTGCCACTGTCAGGTTAGATTCTGAGAAACACATCTACTTTTTATTTAGGGCAGGAGGATAGCCCTTCTCCTTTCCCAAGATGTGTCCTCCTCAATGCTGACAGCTCTCTCTCCCTGGAAGGGGGGGACAGGTGCTATTATCTGCATGCGTCTGGTGCTGGACAGTGTCATGCCTCATCACTTCTGATCCCCACTGATCTGCCAGGGCAGGGTGACCATGCCCATTGTGAAGACAAGAAAAGCTGGGTGGAAGCACTTAAGTGGCTTGTCCAAGGTGGAAGGATAGCTGTTAAGAACACAACCAAGGCTTGGACATACGTTCTCAAGTTCCAGGTTTACAGGTTCAAGACAAACACTCCTAGGAGAAGTCACATCTTAGATTTGAATTAGCAACCATATAGGGACTAGAACACCTTGACTCTGTGATAAGACTTTTGACTTGGCCAAGTGACTTCTAAAATTTGAGCCTTAATGTTCTCATTTGTGAAATAGGGGGGTTTGGGGCGGGGGGTTGCCTAGATGATTCCGGAGATTCCTACCAGATGTAGCTTGTTTGTGGTTGTGAGTCTGAATCTTGGACCTGTTAGCTTAGGCCTTATTCCCTGAAGACTTTTCTTCCAATTAACCCAACAGCCTTGCAGGGAATGAACTTCTCAGCCAAGGAGGAATTAAAAGTCTAATACCATGCTAATAGCTACCATTTTACAGGTGCTACTATCTTCTGTGTATCTGTGTACCCCACATCTTAAAATATTCTGCAAAGTAAGACCTTCGTGCCTCTGTTTCACAGATGAGGAGGCTGAGACTTAAGAGAGTGAGAGTGGTCTCATCATCACTCCACACAGGTTTAAAGCTCTAGGGAGCAAATTGATAGCTGTTCCATCAGTTCATCAGTTCATCCAAACCTTGTCACCTAAACATCCTACTTTGTTTCCTTAGAATTTCGGACCTGTGCTTGGAATTTCATTCTTTTATTTCTCTTTACAAGTATTCTTTTATAAACAATCAAGAAGATAAACAAATAAGATTACGAAGTTGATTTCACCCCCAGAGAGTCTTCGCATGTATATCCCAGCAATGTTTTTCAAAACAAAAGACACTGGTGGAGCAAAAGTATTCCATATAGCAGGGTTAATGAATTATACCTGCAAGTAGGTTTTATAGATAAAGTTTTATTGGCACCCAGCCACACATTCATTAGTATATGGCTACTCTTGTACCCTGCTGCACAGAACCAGCTAAAGCAGAGCCTGCTTTTAAAAAAAAATTTATTGTTGTTATTTATTAAGGTGTTGTACAACAGGGCTGCCATTTCATAAGTCAGATAATGAGTACATTTCATTTTTGGGGTCCAGTGTCATCCTTTCCTTTGCTTTTCCCTAATCTCTCCCTCCCATCCCTGCCCACAAGTTGCATAAGTCATTTTCTACATAGTGTATACTGAATAGCATGATTGCATCGTTCACCCTTGCTCCTTCCCTTTCTGCATCTTCCCTTCCCTCCCCTAAAAGAAAAAGAAACCCAAAGCAAAAACAAACAACAAGAACCACATGGTTATCTCAACAGATGCAGAAAAAGCATTTGACAAGATCCAACAACACCCCTTTATGATGAAGGCTCTGGAAAAATTAGGAATCCATGGAACATTCCTTGATAAAATAAAGGCTGTATATGCCAAACCTACAGCCAGCATTATACTTAATGGTGAAAAACTAAAACCATTTCCTCTAAACTCAGGAACGAGACAAGGATGTCCACTCTCTCCACTTCTCCTCAATTTAGTATTAGAATGCCTAGCTACAGAAATAAGACAAGATGCAAATATAAAAGGGATCCAAACAGGGAAAGATGAAG
Source organism: Dipodomys merriami (assembly GCF_024711535.1). Taxonomy (NCBI): domain Eukaryota; kingdom Metazoa; phylum Chordata; class Mammalia; order Rodentia; family Heteromyidae; genus Dipodomys; species Dipodomys merriami. The sequence continues at coordinate 9,990,285 of NW_027203270.1, forward strand.
TAAAACTTTCCCTCTTTGCAGATGAAATGATCTTGTATTTAAAGAATCCCATGGACTCCACTCCCAAATTACTCAAGCTGATTCAAAACTTTGGCAAAGTAGCAGGGTATAAAATTAACCCTCAAAAATCAATGGCTTTCTGTATGCCAACAATGAAAAGAGCGAGGTTGAAATCAGGAAAGCAACTCCATTTGTAATAGTCCCACAAAAAATAAAATACCTAGGAATTAACTTAACCAAAGAAGTGAAGGACCTCTATGATGAAAACTTTAAAAACCTGAAAAAGGAAATCAAAACAGAACTTAGAAAATGGAAAAACTTTCCATGCTCCTGGATTGGAAGGATTAACATCATGAAAATGGCAATACTTACCAAGGCTATCTACAAATTCAATGCGATACTTATCAATATTCCAACCTCATTCTTCAAGGAAATAGAAGAGGCAATCCAAAAGTTTACATGGAACAACAAAAGACCCGAATACCAAAAACAATCTTCAACAGAAAGAACAGTGCTGGAGAAATATCAATACCAAATTTTAAACTCTACTACAAAGCCATAGTAATCAAAACAGGTTGGTACTGGCACAAGAAGAGACCTCAGGACCAATGGAATAGAATTGAAAACCCAGAAATGAACCCACAGACCTATAGCCTCCTAATCTTCGATAAGGGAACTAAAAAAATAGAATGGAAGAAAGACAGCCTCTTCAGTAAATGGTGCTGGAAAAATTGGTTAATCACTTGTAGGAAAATAAAGCTACATCCTTATATATCACCCTGCACCAGAATCAACTCCAAATGGATCAAAGACCTTGGAGTCAAAGTAGACACCCTGAAAACATTACAGGATGGAACAGGAGAAACCCTAGGTCTCCTTGGCAAAGGCCGAAATTTTCTTAATAGAGACCCAGAAACACAACAAATCAAAGAAAGGTTGGACAAATGGGATTGCATGAAATTGCAGAGCTTCTGCATGGCAAAAGGACATAGCTAACAAGATCAATAGAAAGCCCACGGATTGGGAGAAGATCTTCACTAGCCATACAACTGACAAGGGTCTCATATCTAAAATATACCTGGAACTCAAAAAATTAAATCCTCCATCAACAAATCTTCAAAGAAACAACTGTCCAGGAAATAAGTGGGCTAAAGACTTACAGAGAAACTGAAGAGGAAAGAAGAATGGCCAATAGACACATGCAGAAATGCTCAACCTCTGTAGCCATAAAAGAAATGCAAATCAAAACAACACTGAGTTACCATCTCACCCCAGTTAGAATGGCTATAATCAAGAACTCTAATAACAACAGATGCTGGAGGGGATGTGGACAGAAGAGTACCCTACTGCATTGTTGGTGGGAGTGTAAACTTGTTCAACCACTTTGGAAAGCAGTATGGAGGTTCCTCAAAAGACTCCACATAGAGCTCCCCTATGACCCAGCAATCCCACTTTTGGGCATTTACATGAATGATCACAAACAAGACCATACTAAAGCTACCAGCACAACTATGTTTATTGCAGCATTATTTACCATAGCTAAGATATAGAATCAACCCAGATGCCCCTCAGTAGATGAATGGATCAAGAAAATGTATATATACACAATGGAAATCTATGCCTCCATTGGAAAGAATAACATTGCCCCATTTGTTAGGAAATAGAAAGACTTGGAAAAAATTATATTAAGTAAAGTAAGCCATGCTCAAAGAAACATAGGTCCCATGGTTTCCCTTATTTGCAATATCTAGTGTATGTCTGAGACAAGCAGAAAAGGTCAGATAAGATGATATTAGGCAAAATGAACCCCAAGATAAGGACACAAGTGGTTTTTCTTTCTTGCTCTTGTTTCTAACATATTTATAAGGTGATTTTTTTGTTGCTTATTTCTTTCTTGCTATTGTTTCTAACATATTTATAAGGTGATATTTTGTTGCTTCATATGTCCCTCCCCCACGGTATAACCCCTGTTTTCACTGTATTTGATGTTGGTATAATTTGGGGAGGGGAGGGGAAAAAACAAATTGTTTAAATAGGGATACAGGTGGACCCATTGCAACAATGAGATATACAAGACGCTATGTCAAAAAAAAAACTTAACAACTTTGGGGCAGGTGTGGGGGGAAAGGGGGTAGGGGTGGGGGGAGTGTAGTCATGGAGATGGGAGGGCAGGGATGGTAGGGGAAAAACAAAGGAGGGGGCAACAATGCTTGATAAGAAATGTCCTCATTACCTTGCTCATGTAATTGTAACCCCTCTGTATGGTATTTTCACAATAAAAAATGTATGAAAAACAAACAAACAACAAAAAACATGTTTCCATTTTCTGGAGTTCATTGTAATAAACTGTATTTTAAATGTTCAGAGAAATTACACCTTTGTGTTCCTCCTTTCAGGGTATACTTCTTGGAACTTCTTTCTTTTTGTTGGTTATGGGGCTTGAACTCAGGGCCTGGGCACTGTCTCTGAGCCTCTTTGTGCTCAAGGCTAGCACTCTACAACTTGAGCCATAACATCACTTCTGGTTCTTGAGTGGTTAATTGGAATCTCATGGACATTCCTGTCCGGGCTGCCTTTGAACTGTGATCCTCAGATCTCAGCCCCCTGAGTAGCTAGAACTACAGGCATGAGTTATGGGCACCTGGCTGGAACTTTATTCTTAAACAAGGAAAACATTTGGCCTATCAGCCAGGGGTTACCCAGATTTCCCAGCATGGTACCCTGCCCAGCTCCAGGAGAGAGGGAAACAGAGCAAGAAGAAAAGATGTTTGAAAATACACAGGCTCATGTAATCTCTATACTTAGCAGGGTATCCCCTGGAGACTAATTTAATTTGTAAATATATGTATATCTAGCCATTGGTTAGTATCACAGGGCTTGCAGAATTTCTATTTTAAAAGTTTTATAAACAACAACTGTTCTGAAGAAAAGACAAAGCAGAGAAAAGAATTTTCTTTTTTATTTCTTTGGTCTCATTTTTCTGGTGATTTATGGAAAGGGGAAGATAAGACGGAATGTGAGGGGCCGGGAAGGTGGCTCAGTGGTAGAGTGCTTGCCTTGCATGCATGAGACCCTGGGTTTGATTCTTCAGTACCACATAAGCAGAAAAAGCCAGAAGTGGCGCTGTGGCTCAAGTGGTAGAGCGGTAGCCTTGAGCTGAAGATCTGAGGGACAGCGCCCAGGCCCAGAGTTCAAGCCCCACCACCAACAAAGAAAAAGAAAAAGACAGAATGTGAAGGACAGTAGCTGAGAAGGAATCCAATACAGCTGCAATTGAAAGCGTGGGAGAAGGAGAAAGTTAGGGTCTCATGTGACTCTATCATGGAAACTTGATCATCAGAAGCAGGGATATCACAGATGGTGAGGGAATGGGTAGCAAGAACCACAGTATACTGGTTATCCCAGAAGAGAGGAAGAAGGGAATGTAGGAGAGAGGAACATAGGGAAACATGAGGACTATCCAGCTCCTTAATAATTAGAATGTGCTGATAGATTTACAAGAAAACCCAATGGATAGTAAAAGACAAATAATTACTTCTGGACATGATTAAACAGCAGTTTAAACAGTCACACCGTGAGAACAAAGGAGGATATTCTTAGGAAAGGAGCATAAGGACTCTATAGCTGTGTGCATATGATCATATAAAAAGATGCTTATCAAAACGAACTTCAAGAAATGGAAACAAGAGGCTTTTTATTGTACTGTTTACAGTTTCCCCCCCCCTTCTTGATTTTTCTTTCCCACTTTGTCGCTGTTTAACCTTTGTCTTGTTTATAAGTTTATCTGACTTGAGGAAGGGAAAGGGAAGCACAGAAATGGTGGGACAATGGGTGAACCAATTCAGCAGTGATCTTCACTAGACACTATGTTAGTAATGAGCTATACAATTGGGGGGAGAGAGAAGTCAGGAGATTAAAAACTGGGAGAGCATAAGGGAGGCAGTGTCACTGTTCAAAAGGAAATGTACTTATTACCTGACTTATGTAACTGTAACCCCTCTGTACATCACCTTCACAATAAAATTCTAAAAAGCTAAACAATAAATAAATAAATAATTAAAAAATATCCTGATGGTTCCATCCAGCATCATGATCTTCAAGAAGTCCAGTTACTTCTACCAACCCACCACCTCCCTAACAGCACCATGGCCAGCACTTCTCTAGTTCCTATTTGTGGTGGTACCCAGGCTTCCCATCTTCTTGGCAATTTGTGCCCAGAACAACCAAGTGCATGTTTGCAACAGAATGAGCTCCATTGCATGGGAATTTTCTTCAACTTTTGGTTCATCTCTTTCCTCTGTGCTCTGCATTAGCTTCCTGAGGCTGCTGTGACCATAAATTATCACAGGCTAGGTGGCTTAAAACCAACGAAATGGATTTCCACACAGACAGGAAGCAAGAAACTTGGAAGCCAAGGTATCAACAAAACCATACATCTCCTGCTTCTGGTGGGTTCTTTCCATCCCTGGTGCTCCTTGACTCCCAGCTACAGTATGGGTTGCTATGGACTCCATTGTCATATGCTTTTTTCTCTGTATATTCATGTGTCACCAAATCCCCTTACAAGGCACTAGTCATTAGAGCTACCCAGTGAGGGTCCTGAATGCCTTTTCTGTGGATAAGAGGGGACAATATTGTGTGTAAATCCTACCTTGTAGTACTGGTGGAATGTGGCCTTCTTTAGAAACAAGATCTTTGAAGATGCATTCAAGTTAAGATGAATTCATAGAGACTCTAGTAACTAGGGATGTCCTGAGTTCAAACTCTAGGATCCCCACCACCAAAATTTAAAAATAGCCAGTCCTTAAGCCTTAGGAATCTATTGAGAATCAATAGAAGTAGAGATATCTAGTCTAGAGAAAGGTCCCTGAGTGCGATCTTGAAGAAATGAAAAGATCATTAAATGAGGAGAGAGATGTTGAAAGGGAGAGAGGGAACACATTGTTCGACTTGTTTCATTTGGGCTGCAGGTGACATGTAGGGACATGATGGGTTTGACTTGTTTTGGTTAGAGGGAAAGTCCTTGCAGATTAACCCTGGGAGGTTAGAAAGAGGATGAAAGAGATTACAAGAGATGGTCAAAAGATGCCTGACTTGCTGATCAGGAGGTCTAGGCTTCGTTGTGTGGATCATCAGAAAACTTAGAGATCTATGTTTGAAGTGGAGCAAGCTCATGAAAATCAGTTAAATTTAAAGTTAAAGCTCACCCTGGTAGATCAGGAGGAAGGAGAGCAAGCTGTAGTGGGGCAGCACTGGAGATAAGGAAATGTGGGAGAATTGTTCTGACTCAGTGATTGACCATAGCCATATGGGGACAGACAGAGAAGCTGCTCAAAATCCTTGTGGGACACTCATAGACATAGCAGGAACTCTCTGAGGGAAAAAGAGTTGGTCAGCTGTTCTCTCTTGCTTCCCCAGCATTGGGAACTGCTTCTTTTCCTCAAGGGAGAAGAGATGCTTGGAGGTAGAAGTGCTGACTCAGCAACAGCTTCCTTGCTAATGAGAACCAAGGGCTGGCTCTGTGTTGAACACTGTGCTCAGTGGTTCAAAAACCTGCTGCTCACTGAAAGCTCATTACAAGCGGCAGAGATTATTTTCTCCACTTTACAGGTTAGAAAGTTGAGACTTCAAGAGGTTAGGTAAATTGTCCTTATTTTTCTGAGGACCGTCAAGCAAGCTGACCCTGATGTTGAGCGGGAAAGAATGGAGGATAGAGAAGCATGAACAGAGTCATACAACCTAGCATGCCAACTCTTTACAACTGTAGAGCTCAGATAGAGATCAAGTCAATGGTCTCAATAGCCTTGCCCATAGAATAAGTACAATGGTGACTATTCTGGTTTATTTCATAAAACTCTAACTGGCAAAAATTAAAATGAGATAGTAAATTGAAAACTGTTTTATGGGTTGGGACACAATGAAGAAAAACAAAGCAGATGCCATGTCTCTGGAATGGACATACAGTATGTCACTGACAAGATTTAGCCAACTTGCTCATGACCATAGCTGAGTCTCTACATACCGGCTTTATCTTGTTTTGCCTATCTCAGCCATGAATAACCTGAGATGATATTAACCCCTCTCCAGTAGCCCAAGCCATTTCATTGTCCAAGAAAAATGTAAATAATAGGTGGTGAGGAGAGTATCTTCGAGAGGACAAATCTGATCAACATAATAGATGGAGGTGTGAAAGCCCATAGGGAAGCTTCTTTGAACAAGCAACATACATCTAGAGAATGAATAACAGGGATGTAAAATGGGGCACTAGCAGGAGAAGGGAGGGCAAAGAGAGAGGGTGAAAGATGGTGAATATGGTTGGCATACTTTATAAACCTGTATGACAATAGAAGGGTCAACCTGTGGAAATGGTTTTAAGAAGCGTGAGGAGGGAGCATAATGGTGAGGTTGACTCTGATCAGGCTACAGTGTAAGAAAATAGAACAAATAGAACAAATTTGAACCTTTCTGTACATCTAATAGATGCAAATTTCTAAAACCTCCCAATAGTCACCCATTACTTTTCTAATCTATTTCTCAATTCTTCTCTGCATCCCACAAGGCCCTGTGTGATATATCTGGATGCTGACAAGCTTGCCAGCAGGCTGTTGGGCTCTTCTCCATTCTTCTGGGACTTCTTCAGCCACCCTGACTTTCCCTTAGTTTTTCTAGGTACCATTGTCCTTTCTGCTTCAGACCTCTGTGCAGTTCTTCCTCGACCCCATCTTTCTAGAATGTTCTTTATTTACTAACTCCTGTCCCGCCTTCATGTACCAGCTTCAAATTGCCCCTTCTACCTAGCCCTTACTCACCATTCCAAACTAGTTCAGAGCACCTGGTGACATGCTCTCAGACTTCTTAATTCTCTGTCTCCCAAACACCTATCACAATCACACCATACCACAATATACACATACATTAAGAATCAATGGAAGTAAAGACATCTAGTCTAGAGAAAGGTCCCTAAGTGGGACCTTGAAGAAATGAAAAGATAAGTAAAAGAGGAGAGAGATGAGAAAAGGAAGGTAGGGAATACACACACACACACACACACACACACACACACACACACACACACACACACACACACACACACACACCTACTATTATGATTTAGAGAAGCATGGATTAGTTCTGCCTGTTCTGTACTTTGTGGGGGAAAGGCAGAGTCTATAGTGATTTCTTTGCATCTAGCTTCTTTTGTTCAAGGTGAGTCTTCTGAGATCCATCCACACTGCTGTCTTCCCCCACCCCAGTATGGTCATTCATTCTTGCCCTGTACAGAACCTGCTCTTCCTTTGACAATCCCACTGGCAGTTTCTAGCCTATTGTTGCTGGATATATATTGTAAATAATCTTGTATGAGTCTCTATGTGAACAAATGCCCCCATATCTGTTGGGAGGAGGAGGGTTAGCTCATAGGGTAGCCATATGGTTAACTTTAGTGAATATCACCAGTTTTCCCAAAACAGTTACACTAATTTGCACTCCCACCCACAGCATGTGTGAGTTCAGCTCTGACTTGTTTGTGAATTTGTTTTTTAGCTCTTGGTGGGTCTTTTCGGGAGATATGAGAGGTGTTCACAAATTCTCTAGCCCTTTGTTCTCATGAATCATTAAGCCATCGCCCAAATTAGAGTAAATGTTCATTTATAGATAGACATAGGCTTGACTTCTGAAAGTATGTTGTAAACATGTCAGGTTACTAACTCTTGTCCATCCTTCATGATAAGAAGCCTTCTCTAACCCTCACCTGAGCTGGACATGGTAACTCCCCTCTTTCCCTCATCATGCTTTACTCTTGAGGCTTTCTCTCTCCTTCTCACCTTCTCCATCAGTCTATCAGACTGTGCTATTCTTCAAGGAAGTATACTGAATCTTAGAAATCTCTGCCTTCAGTACCTAACACAGTACACAGAGCTCAAGGTAGGCTTTCTGAAAATTGATGATGAATGGATTGATGGAGGAATGTTTCTACTGGGTGTTAAGTTCATGAAAGACAAAGACTTCTGATTCTTTTTTTCTCTGACTCTTTTCACCCTATTGAGTTCACTGGGCCCATAGCAGGCACTTAACAGCGGCTTGCTGAAACGAATTATAGTGAATCACAAATGGATTCCTGCTGGTGCTTAAGGGAAGACCCTTGCAGCAAAATACCATTGCAGAGTAGCCAGATAAAACTTTCATCCTGTCTGGATTTTGATAATATTTGCATCTTACTTCCTGCTCGTGTTTTTCACAGTCAGTTGGGAAGCAAAGTAGGGTGATTCAGATATACTTCTCACTCACCCACAGAGCTATCTTTGCCCCATTTTCAGCCTGCCACAAGCTCTGATCGCTCGAGATCTAAAGTTCAGAGCTAAGGTAGAGGGGATAGAAATGAAGAGAAACCCACCTCCCAAACCCTTGAGAGCAGATTCACAAGAGACCGCAAACTCTAACCACTGTTAGCTACTTCTGACCAGATCCTCTTCTGCATGGATTATTCTCTGAAGTCAACATGATGGGTTCATGGTGATCCTTTCTGGACACAGGATAAGCAACAGAGAAGCCATGATATTTTGGATAGATTGAGACCTAGTGCTGGCACCACCATCCCTGCGGTGTCTAACTTCCAATGCTATTATGTGTCTGTCCTGCAGATAACTTGGAGAATGGTACACTTTTAATGCTGTAGTTAAACTGGCATTACACCTCTCATTGAAGGGGCTACAAGCTCAGCAAAAAAGATGTGCAATGAAAGTTCAATGTACATTTTTCCTCGTGTAAGAAGAACTCATCTCTACAACAAAAAGTTATAGCATATTTATAACCTATTTTTCCTAAAGACTGAAAAAAATATCTTATTCTGATCTTTACCTCCAGTGAAAAGCAAAACAGTTTCTTTTAGGAAGAAATAATAAGTAATAACAACAACAACAACAAGATGAAGAAGATAAAGAAGAAAAAGACAAAGGAGGAGGAGGGGGAGAGGGGGAGGAAGAGAGGGGTCCTAGGAGCATAGTAGTATAGTTTGTTTCCACCAAAGGTCATGCTGAGATTTGATCGCTACATTAGTCAGATTTCCATTTCTGTAACAAATACCATAAATAATCAGCTTATAAAGAGGGGAAGTTTGTCTTAGATACCAGTTTTAGAGGTTTCAGCCCATGGTCAATTGGCTCTGTTGCCTTTGGGAAAGTAGTGAGGTAGCACATTGCATCAAAGCCATGTGGAGCAGGAAGCCCATTCTCCTCATGGATGAGAGGGGAAAAGAGGAAGAGAGGCTGGAGTTCTAACATCTCCTTTGAGGAGCTCCTCCAATGACTAGAAGACCTCCTTCTAGGCTCCACCTCTTAAAGGATCCACCATCTCCAAATAGTGTTACGGCCTGAAGACCAAGCCTTCAATACATGGGCCTTTCGACACTTATTGACACCATAACAGTACCCAGTGTAGCTATGTTGAGAGGTTCTGGGGCCTTTAAAGAGGTGACTGTATCTATGAGATGAATGAGAACCTTTCTCGCCGCTGCAAAGTTCTCACCTTCACAAGTCTCACAAACTGAATTAGTTACCATGAGAGTCGTATGTGGTAAAGCAAGTTGGTCTTCTTCATCTTTCTCTTGTTCCCTTTCTTGCACATGTGCTCACTCAGCACACTCCTCCCACCTGCCTTCTGCTTTCTGCCTGAGTTCAGCAGGAGATTCCCACCAGAAGCCGAACAGATTTGGCTGCAGGATCTTGAACCTCCAGAACCGTGAGCCAAAACAAACCTATTTTCTTTATAAATTTCCCATCGTTGGGTATTTTGTTATAATAGTAAAAAACACACTGAGAGATACATTAATCTTGTGTGTGTATGTGTATTATGCAAAGGGATCCTATAGGAATATATATTTTAATGCAGTTAAATGATAAATATTTTAAACTCTGGCACAGGAGCAATAAGTAAAGTTTTGTATTTTTTTTAACAAAGGCTTAGTTACAGTCTTAGTTCTGAAACCAAAATACTATGCAACCATGCCTGATTAAGTTGATCCCCTTTTCAAAGGGCCTGAGGTTTCACATTGGCAAAAAAAGAAAAAAAAGAGTTTGAGAATATTAAAGGTCCCTTCCATTTCTGAGATGGGCTGAAAATGTTCAAGACTAAATTTGTTGTAGCCTTGTACCAGAAACTTGCCATGCATCTATTAACTGTGAAATATTACACTTAGGTCTAGAGAAATAATTCACATGAAGTCATTCAATTACTATCTGCCTTTTGTCTAGTGTAATCTAGGTGCTGAGATGCAGAAGGCAGACAAGCACAAACTTGTCTATGACTTTCACTAAGCAAGCAGGTACAGGAGGCCACATGCCAGTGATTCACATCTGTAATCCTTGCTACTCAGGGGGCTAAAATCTGAGGATTGCAGTTCAGGGCTAGCCTGGGCTAGAAAGTCTATGAGACTCTTAGACTCTTAGACTTTCCAGTTAAACACCAAAAAGCTGAAAGTAGAGCTGTGGCTCAAGGATTAGAGCATCAGCTTTGAGGAAAAAAGGAAAAGCCTAAAGGACAGAACCTAAGTCTTGAGTTCAAGCCCTCGTATAAGCATGAAAAAAAAAGAAAGAAAAAGAGAAAGCAGGTACAGGAGTACAATAAGTACAGAAGCCATGAATTTGGGGCAATTCCCTGAGAATGCTGACAGCCTTGAGCTGTCATGAAGAGGAAAGATGCATTGCCAGGAGCAGAAAGAAGAGCAGATGGGTGTTTGTAGCTCCAACGGAAAACAGAAAGTCACGACTTAAGGGTTTCACATATGAAAGTCAATTTCTTAGGGAATCCAGTGAACTCTAACTGGAAATGAATCGATAAGGTGATGCTTGCAGCCAACAATAACAGTGAGCAAACTCTCAAATGGTGTCCCGCTGTCAGTTCCATACTGACCCAGCTGTGTCTCAGTCTTCACCTCCAGCAGGTACCCTTGTTACATCAATTCCCCCAGTTAGTCCATCTGCAAAATCAAAGGGCAGACTCTACGTCTGTGAGAGTTCTCACAATTTAAAAAAAAATGAGGACCTTAAAAGCTTGAAAGACTTTAGACGGCTCTATACCTACCAACCGCAATGAGAAAACCTCAATACTAAAACAGCCACAGAACTTCTCCTCTGGAATTAGAAGAAGAAGAAAAAAAACAGAACTCAAAGTTTATGTGAGAATCTCACGGGGAACTCAGCTTAGGAAATGTCTGCTTGGAAGATGCTCAACTTCTCATTTTTTATCAAAACATTTTCACAAGTACAGGGTTGGGATGTGTGGTATGACTCAGCTGAGATCACCTCTGTCTCTATTAATTCCTGTGCTCTCTGAACTGCCTATTAACGCCCCAGAAACTCCTCCCACGTCACAAGTAAATTGTTTGACTTAGAGATGCCTAGCTGTTTTGATTGTATTCTTCCCCAGAAGATTTCTCCCAAATCCTATAGTTGGCAGAAACACAGAGGAAACATCAGCGCCTCATCGTCCATTCTACCTATCCAGTAGTGTGGTTGGGATCAGCTCATTCCTCATAGCCCAATAGATCCTGGGAAGTTGTTTATCTCCATCCCATGTGGGGATACTGTAGTCCTTTGAAGCAAGAAAAGCCACTCCACCGGTGCTAAGCAGACCCTACTCCTTCCCCCCAAGCCCTCCCCCTTCCCCCACCCTGCTCTGGATGCATGTGATTTTTAATACCCAGTCATTTCTAACCTTCTCCTAGGCTTTCTCCACACTTCTGATAGCCTCAGACTTAAGAACGTTCTTTAGAGAATTATATTGACTTTCCTTCATGAAGGTGAGATCCCATCAGAAAATGGACATCATTTTTTTCCCACCCAAGCTTCAAACACAAGTCTTTCTGTGTCCCTTTTTCCTGCCCAGTGTATCAATTCCTTACTCTCCTCTCCCTGTGTCTCTCTAGGGTGCCATCTGTTGTCCTTTCCCCCCTCCTCCCCCCCTCTGAGAGGTGATTCACTTTCTTGAGGATGGCCAAAGAGACTTACATTTGAGTCAAGAAAGGCAATAAAACCAAGTTGCAATATCAACCAGGCATCCTGCTCTATTTATTTACCCCATTAATTAAAACAATGAGGTGTTGGGGGCGGAAGGAAACCGTTGCTCAAGAGGAAAGTGCTGAGATAACTTCTCTCCTAGGAAACTGACTGAACCTAGAGTGAGACAGGCAAGCAGGAGAGAGACCCATTTCCTGTCATCAATTCCCAGGAGCAGGAGAAAGCTGAGTGCAGAATGGAAACTTACATTGGTACCCAGTCCTCCCCACAGCTGGTAGGAGGTGACATGACCCTCCATGGTAAGGCAGACTAAATTGTAGATGGCATCCTAACCTCCCATACAAGTATGGTCTTAGAGCTCTTCCTGAGAGTGGACTTTGTTAGAGAAGGGAGGAGACAGGAGGAGGCCTTGGAAACCCACACGGCATATCTAAAAATGAGAAGGAAGGGGAACAGAGTGAACCCCAGAAGGAGGGGAGGAAAGCATTAAGGGAAGCCGAATTCCAAATTCACCTAACCACACTGCTGCTGGGAGATGCCAGCCGCCATCCCAATAATGCTTTGTCTCCACGCTGAACATGAGAGTCGATAAAATACAACCGTGGGGCCCTTTCTCTAGATGGTAAGTTTGCTGGTGCTGAAGGTTTCATTCTGGAAGAATTTAGCTCTCTTCCCTTTGCCTCACCCACAATTTCATAGATGGAGACACCCCTTACACAAATGCCGAAACCAAAAGCCCACCTTCAATACCACGTTCCCCATGAACTCCGTTCTGATCTCTCTAGCCAGAGGATTCTCTTACTTTCAGGGCATGTGGTAACTTCCTTGACCTTTCTCTATGATATTCTTGTCTTACAGCTGTTGGTGAATGTGCTTCATCTCCTTCTACACTGTAATTCCTTGTAAGGAAGAGCCCACACCATAGTGATCTCTGCTCCCTCACAGTCCCCAGCACAGCACTTGCCCAAAGGAGAGTCCTCCAAAAATATCTATAGTGTAATTCTTCTAAGGCAGAACTTGCAGGGTAGAAAGGAATTGTACCGGTGGTAAGGGGATTGTTATTGAGTAATCTGTAGGCAAAGTTCTGATAATACAAAACAATACACGTAACTCCATGCTTTTGCAGCTCAAAGAAACATACAGTTGACCTCTGTATGCAAGGGTCCGTATTCATAGTCAACTAACCAACTGCAGATGAAAAATATTAGGGGAAAAAGTTGCCTCTGTACTAAACAAGTATAGACTTCCCTCTTGCCATTATTCTCCAAACAATACAGTACAATAACTCCTTACCTAGCATTGTATTGCAGTAGGTAGTATAAACAATCTAGAGATGATTTAAAGTCCATGGGAGAACAATGCTCATGGATGGGTAGAAAGACCATTGGGGAAATGGCTATACTACCAAAAGCAATGTACATATTTAATGTAGCATCTATCAAAATTCTAATTTTATTCTTCAAAGAAGTTGAAAAAATATCATTCCTAAAATTCATATGGAAAGGGCTGGGAACATGGCTCAGTGGTAGAGCACTTGCCTTGCATGCATGAGGCCCTGGGTTCGATTCCTCAGCACCACATAAGCAAAAAGAAAAAAGCTGGAAGTGGCGCTGTGGCTCAAGTAGTAGAGCGCTAGCCTTGAGCTGAAGAGCTGAGGGACAGCACCCAGGCCCAGAGTTCAGGCCCCATAACACCCAAAAAAAAATTCATATGGAAGCACCAAAAGACCCCAAATAGCCAAAGCAAACCTGAACACAAAGATCAACACTGGAGATATCACAATACCTGACTTCAAATTATACCACAGAAGCATTGTAACAAAAATGGCATGGTATGGGCACAGAAACAAACCCCAAGACCAATAGAATAGAATAGAACAACTAGAAATAAGCTCACATGGCTGTAGCATCTGGGATTTGATAAAGGTGCAAAAAAACAAAAACAAAAAAAAACACCCAAAGTTGGAGACGAAAGTCTCTTTAGCAAACACTGTTGGAAATCTGGATATTTACATATAGAAGTTGAAACTACACTGCTTTTGCTTACCTTGAACAAAAAAATATCAATTCAAAATTCATGAGAGATCTTAATGTAAGACCTGAATATTTAAAAGTTCTACAAGAAAAGATGTAAGGAAGCCAACCACTTTCTGAATGGGACTCAGGAAACAAGACTAAGAATTGACAAGCAGATTGCATCAAATTAAAAAGCTTCTGCTCATCAAAAGAAATAAATGCTCAAAAGAAGAGACAGCCTACAGTGAGAGAAAAATCTTTGTCAACTAGTCATTGAACAAAGGTTTAATACCCATAATATATAATGTTCAAAATATTAAACACCAAAAATATAAATACATAAATAATTCCATCAATAAGCAGGCAAATCATTTGAATGAATATTTCTCAATTGAATTACAAATAACCAAGACATGTGTAACTTCCTTAGTAATCAAGAAAATGCAAATCAAAATGACATTTAGATCCCACCTCATGCCAGTCAAAACAGCGGTCATCAAGAAAACAAGCAACATGTTGGTGAGAATGTAGGTAAAAAGGAATCCTTATACATGTTTGGAGAGAACATAAATTAGTGTAGCCACAACAGAAGTCAGTATGGACATTCCTCAAAAAAAATAGAACTACCATATTATCCTGTTATACTCAGTCCTGGGAATATATCCAAAGGATACAATAAAGAAATCTGTACTCATCACAACAGCCAAACTATGGAATTAGCCTTGGTGCTCATCAACCAGCAAAAAGATAGAGAAAATGTGGTATATATACACTGGTATGGAGTATCATTCTGTCAAAAAGAAGAAATAAATCATGTCATTATCAGGAAATGGGAGAAACTAGTGATGATCCTGTTAAACAATATATCACACGAAGACAAATATTACAGGTTCTCTCTCATATACAGAATCCAAACCTACTTTGTTTAAAAGGTGTGATTGTAAAATAGGGAAAATTGGGCAGAAACCAGAAGGAGAAGGGAAGGGAAAAAGGAGACAGTAATGAGATGAATATCATAAAGCATATTGTATGCATGTATGAACATAGAATAATAAGACCTGTTAAAAACTGTACAAAGGAAATGAGATGGGTGGGCAAGGAAGAATAACAGAGGGGTGAACAGGATTAAAGTATGTTAAATATCTGTACAGAAATATCACAGCCTCTTTTGACAATGTGTGCTAACAATAAACCGACTAATTAATTAATTAATAATTAATTAAAATGTATGGGAGAAATCTGATGTTGCATGTCAATACTCCACTTTTCTTTGGAAGGTGTCTGTAGATCTTGGCATCTGCAGGGATCCCAGAACCAATCTGTATGGAGGAGCATCGGTATAAGGATAATGACAAGTGGAATCAGTGAAAAAACAACCAAGGGACACCCAGGTTGCTCACAGAACCAGGGGCAGAGCAGGTTCACAGAGTCCTTCAGTTGCCTTGGCTACAGGACAAACTATTTCACAGCATACCCAATCCATCAGCCCAACCTGAGGACTACGGCACTGGAAGGGAAACATACAGATCTCCTGTGCCAGATGCGGGAGAATGCGGGAGAAGAAACTCCAGGCAACTTCCAAACTTCTTCAGCACTTGATTAATCACTTTAATTAGCCAGCCTGTATCCATTAAGGCAAGTGGCATGGATGGTAATAACACAATAGCATCCAAGCTTAAGCCTCAACCACTGCAGCTCTGTCTACTGGACCCAGGTCTCTGAAGCTGGTGCTGGGGCCAAAGAAGAGAAATGGGTAGGGTATGATCAAAGGCAGGCAGGCTCTGATTAGTGGCTAGCATCCTACCTTGTCAGCACTAGCACCCAGGGGGAATTAAGTGCCTACAAAATGAATACACACCTGGAAAACCTCCAAAGTGGATTTTATTCTTGCCCAAATGTTGCCCAGTATTTTAATTAACCTGGGCTTATTGTTCTAATTACTCGAGTCTTATACTGTGAATTACTGTTCAGGAGTGGTGATGCTCAGTAAACACAATTACCATGTATAATATTCTCAGCAAAGGTTTGCCCTTAAATTTTTATTTAAAACAATAATAATGAGTCACATAAATCTTTAATTTCATGTTCAGTGGGGCAAACAGACTGAGGAAGATAGAAGAAAAAGCTTTCTTGCAACAAGAAGGACTGGTCTTATTAGGTACCTGTCATTTAATACTTTATTGTGCCTTCTTTGCTTTGAGAGATATCCAGTTAGTTTTTTTTTTAAAGCTATGAATGTAAAAGGATGCCATGATATATGACTGAGAGAAAAATGAGGCTTCACAGAATGTAGGTGACAGTAACATTTTTTATTCATAATTATTTAAAAGGAATGGTGTAAGTGTTTATGTGTGTTTGAGTTATGCTCAAAATACATGAAAGGATCAAGCATGAGTTGTTCTCACTGATTAGTTACTGTTCGTGAATAACATTGGAGGCAAATGGGCAGAGTGGGGGAGGCCACCAATGGTTCTTTATTTCTAGTTTGTATATTTCAATATGGATGTTTAAATTTCATTGCCAAATATTAATTATATAGTGTAAGCATTTTTGAAACTAGACAGCCACTATTCTTTTTCTTGGTGTGTGTGTTGGGGGGGGGGGTATTTCTTTTTTTTTTCTTTTTTCTCAGTCCTTGGGCTTGAACTCTGGGCTTGGGCACTGTCCCTCAGGTCTTCAGCTCAAGGCGAGTGCTCTACCACTTGAGCCACAGCACCACTTCTGGTTTTGTGGTGATTAATTGGAGATAAGAGTTTCATGGACTTTTCTGCCCAGGCTAGCTTTGAACTGTAATCCTCAGATCTCAGACAGCTGAGTAACGAGGATTATAGGGGTGAGCCACAGGTACCCAGCTCTTTTTTACAAATATATTTTCATTATCTTTAAGTGGTTATACAAAGGAGTTATCATTCTGCAAAACATCTTATGAATGCAATGCATCTTGATCAAGGTCATACCTTTCAACCATTCTCCCCTATCCATCCCAATCCCACGCCTTCTTTTAATCTTCTTAATTTTGAAGATAATGCATGGAGTTTTGTGACTGCATTGTCCCTCACTTCCCTCTCTTCATTTGTCTTCCTTCCTTTAACCCTACCCCCTGTTTCAAGTACTAGTTTCCTGGTGTTTATTCTGTTGGACTGTGAGTTAGCCTTTCTAAGGAATTAAACCATTTGAGTTGTCCCCTGAATCTACCATATTTTGGTTAATACATTTGTGTACACTTTCATACCTCCCAAGTGTTTGCTTATATGTTTATAAATTAATTCTAGCTTTCACATATGAGAGAAGACATGTATTCTTTGTCTTTCTGAGCCTGGCTTCACTTTATATAATTTTCCAGGTCCTTCCATTTCTTTTTTTAAATAAATTTTTTATTGTGAAAATACTGTACAGAGGGGTTACAGTTACATGAACAAGGTACTGAGTACATTTCTTATCATGCATTGTTGCCTCCTCCTTTGTTTTTCCCCTCCCATCCCTTCCCTCCCACCTCCTCAACTACACTCCCCCCACTTCCCCACCTGAATTGTAAAGTTTGTTTTTCAACATAGCGTCTTGTACATCTCATTGTTACAATGGGTCCACCTGTATCTCTATTTAAACATTATGGCGGCATCAAATACAGTGAAAACAGGGGTTATACTGTGGGGGAGGAACATGCAAAGCAACAAAAAAATCACATGGTACCTTATAAATACGTTAGAAACAATAGCAAGAAAGAAAAAAAACCACATTTGTGTCCATATCATGGGGTTCATTTCGATGAACTTCATCTTATCTTGTCATATATACATAGCTTTTGACCTTTTCTACTTGTTCTAGACATAATCTAGCTACTGCAAATAAGGGAAACCATGAGATCTATGTTTCTTTGGGCATGGCTTACTTCACTTAATATAAATTTTTCCAAGTCTTTCCATTTCCTAACAAATGGGGCAATGTTATTCTTTCCAATGGAGGCATAGAATTCCATTGTGTATATATACCACATTTTCTTGATCCATTCATCTACTGAGAGGCATCTGGGTTGGTTCCATATCTTATCTATAGTAAATAATACTGCAATAAACAGTCATAGGGGAGCTCTATGTGGAGTCTTTTGAGGAACCTCCATACTGCTTTCCAAAGTGGTTGAACAAGTTTACACTTCCACCAACAATGCAGTAGTGTTCCCTTTTGCTTCCATTTCTTTACAAATGATGCAATATCATTCTTTCTGATGTATTAACAAAATTTCATTGCGTATATACACAACATTTTCTTGATCCATTCATCCACCGATGGGCATCTGGACTGATTCCATACCTTAGCTATGTTGAATAGTGCTGCAAAGAACATAGTTGTGTGGATAGCTTTACCATATCCTAGTTTGTAATCTTTTAGATAAATGCCCAAGTGTGGAATTTCTGGATCATACTGTAGTTCTGTATTTAGTATTTTCGATGAACCTTCCATACTGCTTTCCAGAGTGCTTAAATAAGTTTACATTCCTACCATAAGTATACTAGGGTTCCTTTTCACCTACCTCCAAGCCAGCATCTGTTATAGTTTGTATTCTTCATGATCACTATTCTGACTGGGGTGAGATGGAATCTCATTGTTGTTTCGGTTTACATTTCTTTAAGGCTGTAGTTGTAGCAACTACTACTTTTAAACAAAGGGCACTGCAGCTCAAAGAACCTTGTCTAGGGAGCCATACTTTCAGGGTAGCTACAGCCTGTAAGATGGTGGTCTCAGACATCCTCTTCTATCCTCAGAAGGACATTTCTGGACCTTTATGTCTGCCTCCCCAGATATTGTTCTTGTAATCTGCTTCTGTAACTTGCCATATCTTCTGTATCTTGCAATATCTTCTACCTGCACTTTTACCTTAGGACCAACCTGTCTCCCTACCATGGTTCTTGTCCCCTTCCCCATTTCTGTATTTTATCTTGGTGTTTACCTTGACTTGCCCAAGTTGCACTTTCCCTAACCTGTGCCCAAAAGTCTAAACCTCTACCTATTCATAATCTAAACCTGCCTAGGCTTTCAATCCAGTTTAGTTTTTAATAATACATATTCTTATTTTATGTGAACCACCAATTATTTATTTCTAGGTCCCACTAAGTAAACATTAAACTTTCTAGTGCAGAAGAGAAAGTGAATGAATCAGACGCTGAGAAATAGGATTTCCATTGGAATATCTTCCAAAGTGAGTCTCGTGATGATCTTTATTTGCTTTATTTTTACCTTGTCCCCCAATAATAGCACTTAGCCCACCTACAATGTAATTCCACAGAGTTTCATTTATCGAGATGCACTTATAATGGAAACATATTAAAATGTTGAGCTGAATCCCAGGCCCTACACTTAAATTGAAAGATAGGTGATATTGAGTTCAGAGTTTACATTGATTCATTCACTCTTGCTATACTAGTTCATTTATTAGCAGGTGTCTATTTCCCCATTCTGGGCAGGGAGGTTGGTGCTGTGGATACAAATAGACAGGGTCTCTGAGTCCCTGCTTTCAAAACTTCCAAATGAAGCAGGAAAGCACTGCAGAGTGTAGAGTTTCGGAAGAGGTCAAAACAGAAGTGTGTTGAAGGCACACAAAGGTCCCAACCAGCTCTAAGTGAGGTACAAAAGGAGAGAGGCTAATTGATAGGGCAATCATTCTGGCTTCAAAGAGTCTAGCAAGACAAAAACACATATATGTTACAAGGGAATGTAAAAGAGTCACCCAGGGTATCCAGGGAGGGAAGACAAGATCTGGGTATCCAGGGGTACTGTACCACAAACATACAGGTACTTTTGAGTGATTTAGAAGAGTAAGTGAGTTTGTGTGTCAAGCTGATCGGGAAGGTGAAGAAAAGGTTGCTCCAGGTTGAGGGAGAGAAGCCTGTGCAAAGCCATCATGCATGCAAGGAATGAGTCAATGGATTAAGAGGCCTAGAACTCAGAGTATGAGCAGGGCAGCAGTGGCTGAAGACAATAGAAGATCTTTGGATGCCAAGTGAAGGATTACTACTTGGTTTTATGGAAAGCTGAGAGATACTAGAGATAGTTAAGCAGAGAACAGAGATATTCAGGTCCACATTCCAGAACTATTTCTTTGGAGCCCTTGGAGGATCCAAGGATATGAAACTAAACAAGAATGTCTGAGAGGAAATTCAGCCATTGACCTAAAAACTCCCAGAAAAAAAACCCATATGAATTTACACTCCAATAAAAGGAAAAAGGAATATAATTAATCCATTTTATTATATCTAGTGTGTCCCAGGTTTCAAGCTGAATGGTCTATGCCCCTCTGAATACTCAGTGCACACAACAATACCCTAAGAGAGGGAAGGATGTTTATTTATGAGCTCTGTTTTGCAGAGGAGGAAAGAGGCTCAGTGTGAGTTGATTCAAAAATTCTCGCAGTTAGAAAGTCATTCCACCAGACTTGAAGCCCAGGTCATCTGGTGTCAAAGCCAGAACTCCTCCTCCACAACTGTTAATCCCTTCACCCCCTCGCTTTGAGCCTTCTTCATCAAAGGTCAATATGGCAAAGGCCAATGGAACTTTGGCAGCTGTTAGAGAGTGGTTATGGAAGACATCCTTTCTTTCTGTGTCCTATGAATCGAGTAGTAGGTACAATGTCACAAATGCCTTAGTGGTTAGGGATGACTTCCTTTGAAGATACAATGCAAAATAAGCAGCAGGACTGTGTATGCTCTTTCTCCTTCTTGCCTTGTTTACCAGGAAACTCCTAAATTCAGTCCTTAAACCCAGTAACTATATTAACTCAGATAAATGGCAACATACGTTTCCCCAACTTTTTCCATGCTTTTTAAAAAAGTTTCCTATCTTACTGTTTCTTATTTTACCCATATATTTGTTTAAAAATAACTCCAAACTCTCTGGCATATAAATGGAGGGTATTTAAGAATGATAACACAAAATGTGCTTCCTACTTACCTGGTTCTCCTCTCCATCATTGTTCTAAACCAATCTCCAAATAATTGCTCTGGTGGGCAAGAAGCAGTTTCTCCCTCCCGGGTTCTATTTAAGATATGCTGTTAAGGTAGCATCGTTGTTCTACCTTTTCTGTGTGAGTTCCAGGGACTGGTTTAATCAGGGATTTTGTATCCTTTAGATACAGTGTTCTGCCATGAACGACATCCCCTTTCATTGTTCTAACAGGCAAGTTAGCTTCTGCTGCCCCCATCATACAGATGAGAAAACCAGAGCCTAGAGCGCTTCAATGACATCCCCAGGGTCACACAGAGAGAAGAGCAGGGAAATAAAATTGGGGTTGATGTTTTTCTGATTCCAAAGCTTGTATGCTTTTCCCTCTGCTGAAGAAAGTCCATTTTCCCTCGTCCTTTTGTGATCAGGCAAGTTTGCTTGCCTCACACACTCTCTATCTCCCTACCCTGTCGGCTCTCCAATTAATTTTTTTTTCAAAGGGAAAAAGAAGAAGAAAGACCTGTTCCTAGCTGTATTGACAGGACTAAACATTCTGACTGGCTATTTTTCTGACCTAAAGCAAGTGCTTTCAAAGCATAAAAATAGAATCTTTCTTTTTCCATTTATCTTTGTTCTTAAGAACCACAGAGTAAAGAATGTGCTGAACCCCCTGACTTGTCTATCTTTGCAAAAAATAAAAAAATTAAACCTTTTACACTGTGCTCTTCTGCTTTCTTATGAGTCCTGGTAATGAAAGCTCAATGTGCAAATGTTAGCATGAAATTCACGTTATATAATCGACCCCCACCTGCCAACTCTTCAGAAGGACAGACTTCAGGCAGACTTAGTACCACAAATCCTTCTGGATAGTGATGGGAAACTTTACCTCTTTTTTGCCCACCAAGGGGCAGAATTTTATGTTCTCGCATTTGGAATACACAGCTCCGAATCCCCATGTTCCTAAAAATGTACAAGAAGGAGTTGTACCCTTCGGAAGTCCCAGCAGGCTTCCATAAAATGGGATTTGGATTTAGCATATCCCGTGTGTGCTCTCGGATGGAATAGAAGGAAGGAGAGAGGAAAATGCCACTATTGTGTTGAGAATGGTGCTGAGAGGTTCCTGTGCCAGCTCCCTTAATCTTCCCAGCAGCCTTTCAACATGGTTCCAGTGAGCAAACTTAGGGTGTGAGTGGTAGCTTGCTTGTTGCGAGGACTTGACAAATAGCACAAGCAAGTCCTTATCTCTCATTGCCACCCACACCTAACCACAGATAAAGCAAAACCTTGAAATCCACAAAGAATTGCACATTCTCTCTACAGAGAGAGGTGCTACCCGTGACAGCTGTCACTGTCTGCTGCTTTCCTGAACTTTTCCATTTCTGCATACCCAAATACCACCAGCAAGGGACTGCACCACAACCACCTATGCCTTTATCACTTCTCCTTCACTTAGCTACTGTGGGCCAGGTGTGGACGTCTCTCTCTCTCCCTCCCCCAGATCCAGCCAGGAAACAAATGGAATGCTTCTAACAGCATATGTAACGGGTGGATGAGTACTACAAGACAGCAGTTATGAGCACAGACAGCCAATCGGCTAGGAAGAAGAGAAGGGATGTCTTAAATGCCACAAAGCATCCTGTCTTCCTGCCCCCCCCACTTCCAGGTATCTGTGTGTCATGGAAACTACAAAGGGTTTTTAACTTTATATTTTATGAAGAAAACACGGAGAGTTGTAGAAAATGAGGATAACCAGACTCCTGTGATGTAAAAGATGCACATTCATTGGACATAATTATATATACTAAAGCATACAGTGATAGGAAAGTGATATATACAGGTGATAGGAAAGTGATAACACTAAGGAATAAAAATAATTCCTAGCCATTGTGATTAAGGGAACATTTTTGAGCACTAGCAGGATTCCTCCATGAGTGTGCTGAGCTGTCCTTACCACATGCTACTCCTGCTGAGAGATTCGCTTTCTGCTTTAGCTCTTCATCTAACAATGATATAAAATCCTGGGTTTGGGTTTCATACCCATTCTTCACCAATTCTTTCTCAACAATCCTTATGGACATATTTACTTCTTTCCAAAATTCTGAATATGAGCTGCCCTGGCTACTTGCTGCTCCCTTCATTTGCAAGATGATGTAGCAATGCTGCTGTACTTGATCTTGCTTGATCTTAAGGATTCTTTCTGCTTGGGTCCTCTTCCATGTATGGCATGTTGGCACTATAGGTAGGTTCCATGATGTTTCTGTATTGTACACTGGGAAAAGCCACAGCATATTATATTGCATAACATACTTTAACATGCATAACGTACTTTATTGGACTTAGTAATTTGGAACCCATGATGAAATGGAATTCTTCTATGAGGACAAACCTGGACATCATGACATCTCTTGTGTCATGAGGTTAAAAGTCTCAATCACAGTTGATGATATTGCTATTAATTTATTTATTTGTCAGTCATGGGGCCTGAACTCTGAGCCTGGGCGCTGTCCCTCAGCCCTTCTGCTCAAGGCTAATGCTCTACCATTTGAGCCACAGCACCACTTCCAACTTTTTCTGCTTATGTGATGCTGAGGAATCGAACCCAGGGTCTCAGGCATGCAAAGCAAGCACTCTACCACTGAGCCACCTTCCTAGCCTGATATTGCTATTTAAAAATGGCTGCCATGTAATGCATGTTGATTATACACCAGGCACTTGTTTAATGGATTACGTTTACCATTCTCATTTGATTTGATGTTCACAAAAACCTATAATGTCAGTACTATTAGGTCCACATTAAAGATAAGGAGATGGAACAGGAGAGATTGTAGGGATCACTGGAGGTCACATTTGTAATAAGTTACCAAGTTGGCATTCAAAGCTGAGTCCATATTTGCTTGACAGTTATCCCAAAGACCACTGTGGAGTTTGAACTTTATTCTAAAGGCCAAGGGAGCCCTGAAGGATCTGAAAATGACCAGTGATGCTTTTCAGTTTGGCAGCGGCATGGGGCACGGGTGAGTGGAGGTGAAAGAGGCCATGGCAGTGTTCCAGATGATGCCAATCCTGACACAATTGGTGAATAAGGGGACAGAAACAGGAAGGGGATGCATTTGAGAAATGTAAAGAATTGGAATCAGGGAGTTGGGGACAGTCAGAGAAGCAAGTCCAGAACAACACCTAGGATTCTGAGGTTAGTGGGCTGATGAGCAATGGAGCCATTTGACAAAATGAGAGATTTCAGAGGAGAGTTGGTGGCGGGGTGGGGGTGGGGGCTGCGGTAAGCATTATCTCAACGCTGGTCATGCTGAGTTCAGGTACCCTGAGAAACATTCAGTGCATGCAGCTGCATGGACAAGCCTCAAACTCGGAAATGAGATGGGTTACAACTTGAAGGGTTAGGAATCATTCCTTCCAACATAAGAGTAGAAATCAAGGAGGCAGACGATTCTCCACACAATGTGTATAGAATAAGGCTGAAGATGCGGCCAATGACAGGAAAGCACCTCCTCTCTAAGTTCAAATGCAAACCTCCCACTTTCCTCCTGGGCTCTGGGCTACCTGCCACCCTACTCCTACTGCCTCTTCAGAAGCCAACAGAGTTAACAATGCCAAGCATAGAGGAGAAGACATTCTCTTTCTGTTTCCCAAATTCCTAGGTGCTCTGCTACAATCAGAGCAACAGGTACTGGAGGAATCTGCAGCTTTCTGCCTGTGACATAATTATAGGCTCAGAAGAGATTGGGCAGACCTTCATCTCCCAACTTTATTGGCACTGCTATCACTTAAACAGACACACACGCGCGCGCGCGCGCGCGCACACACACACACATACACACACATCACTACACATAGGTACACATATATACATACATACACACAAGGAGAAGGAAATAAGTACATTATCTACTAGGAAGAGCACAATCTTTAGAGTCTCACAGTCCTGAGGTCAAGTCCCAGATTTAATATAGGACCTCAAGCAAATTGTTTTAGCTCTCCAGGTGTCAGTTTCTGTACCCACCTATGAAACCATATACTCAGACCTAGAGACCTAATAGGTATATGATTGAAAAGACCAGATGAGGTTGAAAACAGCCAGAATGGTTCCTTACACCCAGCAGATACCCAGCCAAGGCACCCTCCACTTTCTTCTTTACTCTGGCATGGAGCCAGAGCTGATCAGAGTCTGACCTTTCTGTCAGTCCTCTACAAACGGTTTGAACCCAGAGGAGATGCCAGTCCATCGGTGCATTCTACGTCAGCCTCTGTAAGTGGAAGTGGTGAAATCCAGCTCCATGATTCTCCCCAAGAAAGCCCATGCCCTTGGATCAGATGAGGAATGCTTAGATAAAGCTTTCTTTCTTTTATATATAAAGGGATAAGAGAAGTGTTCCTCCCAGGCCCCAAGCAAGCTTTGTGTACAACAAACATCATTGAAATCAGCAGGTGTATGTTCCAAGAGAAACCTCTGTCTCTGGCTCTATTTGAGTAATCTTTCCCATCTAGAAAAACATAAAAAGAGAGAAGAGCAGAGGATGCAAGGGAAGGATCAAACCCAGCCACAGCCAGTAGGCAGCTTCTTCAGAGGCAAATTTTACATAGGTTCTGAGCCTGAGGATCAAAGTCCAGGCCAGTCTCTCAGATCAGCCCTGTAGTCCCTAACCTCTGTCCTTATTGATGCACATTCACCACCTGAATTAAGAAGACAGTGCTGGCACTCAGCTGCTCCAGTGTGAGGTTACTCATTAGCTCAGATACATACAAATCTTAGAGAAGCACACATCTCAGAGGTCATCTACTCCAACTAGTCATCTTAAAGATAAGATGCTATGGGAAGAGGTGAAGAGGACCCTAAAGTTAATAATTGAGTTTTAATCATAAACTCAAATGTTTTGATGCCAAGGCTAAATGAGTACCATCTGTGTGTGTGTGTGTGTGTGTGTGTGTGTGTGTGTGTGTGTGTGTGTGTGTGTGTTTGCTGGTCCTGGGGAATGAACTCAGAGCCTGAGTCCTATCCCTGAACTTTTTTTTCAAGGCTAGTGTTCTACCACTTGAATCACAGCTCTACTCTCGGCTTTTTTGCTTGGTTGAGTGAAGAGAAGAGTCTCACAAACTTTCCTGCCCAGACTAGCTTTGAACCACAATCCTCAGATCTTAGTCTCCTGAGTAGCTAGGATTACAGGGATGAGCCACCAGTGCCCAGATTTTTTTCTAAATATCCTCTTATCCCCTCATCCCAAGCACAAATGGCATTTATTTTCATCTCCACAGATGAAAATAGATGTCCAAATAATTCAGGGATGTCACTAGGTCCTCAAAACATGCGGACTTGGACATTTTGGACAAACATTCAATATCAATTACAAAGTACTGATATTAGAACAAAATACTATACACTAATGGCATAAAATAAGTATTCTATTACTCAATTTTAAAACTGCTTTGATAAAAGCATCATCTTGCTTGACTCCATGAGTCAGGGAGGAAAAGTGGTAGCAGTCTAGGTACACAGTAACCTCCAAACTCAGAGAATCTTTAACATTTACCATGTACCAAGTTCTGTGCTCATTTCTGAGGTTAATGTAAAAATGAACTAGCTTCTATGTTGGGGTCTTATGAAATGCTTTCAGTCCATACAATAGGTTCTAAGCAATGGACATGGTGGTCTGCTTCAGTTTTGGTGGACAATGTAGCCATCCTTTGGTGTAAGAACCAGGGGAAGAAAGGAAACATTTTTGGGAACCAAACATGAAGAGGAACTGGCAATGGCAAAGACAAAGAGGAGAAGGGGGAATTAATTCAGTTCCAGACACAGGAAGTTCGACAGGGATTGTGCTGGCTCAGACTCACTTCCATTAGGATTTCCCCTCTGCTGGACACACCAGTTCACAACACCTCTGTCCAACTATTTATGCTCTACTTTCCAAACATAGACTGAAAAGAATCTTCCTTTTTATTTTTCTTTTTTTTTTAACCATCATTTTCCTGGGTTTTATAGAGACAAAAGAGAAACATGTCTGCAGACTATCTACCACATCTAGTCAGGAGTTTCAAAAGTTAACATCTGAGCCACCAGTAAAGGGAGGGTAAAAAGGAGGAAAGAGAAAGGGAGGAAGAGTAGGAGGAAGAGAAAGAATGGAAGGAGGTGGAGGAGGAAGGGGAGAAGGAAGCAGTTGAAGATAAAAGAACTGAGAAAAGATCTAAGATGTAGTAGCAGAATCAAGAGATTGAGGGTGGATGAAAGAACAAAGTTGGTCAGTTGCCACTTTGTTATCTGTGTGTTGCAATGTGGTAAGAATTTATCAGCCCAAAATCAAAGGGACCTTTTTAACATATATAGATTGTGGCTCCTTCGATGCCAGACTTCTGTCTGGTCCAGCTCAGACCTGGCCTGATTGGCAGAGGAGATGGATAGTTACCACCAAATGGTTAACTAGTTCAGTGATGCTATCTATTTGGTCTCTTTTTTTCCTCCACTAAAAAATGTACTGTACCTACATTATGGAGTGATTCATGATGTTGTAGGTATGTAGGTGGTACTGCTTTTACTAGAAATAAACCAATGCAAATTTTTTTTAAGTCATATAGGTTAAATCCATTTACTGGAGTGAAATTGTTCCTTTTTTTTTATTGTGAGAATACCATACAGAGGAGTTACAATTACATGGGCAAGATAACGAGTACATTTCTTATCAAGCATTGTTGCCTCCTCCTTGTTTCCCTTCGTGTTTTTCATCCTCCTGCTTTCCTTTCTTTTCTCATTTATCACTTGTTTATTCAGCCAACAACAGTACTAAGTTACTGCATATGTACAGTATGACAGTCACCAGGCCAGGCTACTACTCAAGTATGCTTTCTAGTTAGGCTGGCTGCTGACAATTACAGAAGTAGTGTTTAAACAAGATAACTCAGGAGGTTAAATATCAGAAAGGAAAGAAACTCTGAGATGAGAAAGTTCCGATGAGATGAACTTCTGGGAAGGTCTGCTTTTCCTTGAAGAGAGGAGAGGAGGAGGTGATGGCTGAAAGGAATCTAGCATGTTGGTTAAGATTTGAGTAAGAACACATCCATTTAGTGATTTCCTAAATAATCAGCTGAAGGCCGATGAGTCAATTTCTTTAATTAGCTTAGTTCTCTATCCCAGGAAAGGAATCTCTCTTATTCAAATGAAAAGTTGTTTGTTTCAATGAGATTCTTTGTTTTCTGGGCTTTTTTTTTTTTTTAGCATTTTAAGGGATGTGTATGTCAGCCTTGTTTACCTGGCTGACTTTCACTTTATCACCTTGGCACCAGATGGATTACTACCATTTCTTCATTAAAGAGAAGAACTTCCTTCCCTGAGTCTTTGCACACGTATCTCCCTTCCTTTCCTCGCCTACCTTCAATGCTGTGCCCAGGTCCTCATCCATTCAAGCAGAGTAGACTTCCTTTGTCTGATCCTTTTTCTCACCTTGTCCAATCCACTCTACCTATTGAGAATTTATTTTATTTCCCCCAGCTGACTTTCCTATAGATGAAATGAAAAAAATAAAATAAAATCCCTTCATGGCATAATAAAGTGTGTATGCCTATAAACACACACATAGGCACACGCACACCCATGCACACCTCACATAAATGACTTTTGGGCCTCTCTGTGCTCACTCACCATCTGCAGTCAATTTTCACATCTTGGTTTCTCTTTGCAAGCCTGAGCTACCTGACACTGACCAATGGAACCCTTAAAATAGTCTTCATGTGATCAATATTTTCAAGTATTGAAACTTTCTCTACTGGAAAGTCATTTCTTCCTTTCTGGCATGGATAGTATATTTCTGTGGGAAGAAGGAATGTTAGACAAAGTCTCAGTGCTGAATGGTTGATCTTGAAAAAAAAATCCTTGAGTCTCTATCTCTATCTCTCTCTGGGCCTCAATTTCCTTATTTATAAATTGGGCCAAGAAGATTGGAACAGTGCTTTCTAAGAAGCTACAGTTTACCCCTCTAGTTAAACCCACTCAGGAATGTCCTCAAAGCTGGGCACTGGCAGCTCATACCTATAACCCTAGCTATTCAGAAGGCTGCAGTCTAGAGGATTCCCATTAAAATTCAGCCAGGGCAGCAAAGTTCTGTGAGACATCATCTCTAAACGCCCAACAAAAAGAATCATTGGAAATGCGGCTCTCATGGTAGAGAAACAGCTGAGCAAGCAAGGTGAGCAAGCATGAGGCCCCAAGTCGAAGCCCTGGCACCACAATAAGAGCAGGTTTATTCCTCAACTACCCATCCCAAGGTAACTTTGCATTCCTTGACAAGGTGGTCACAACCTGGAATAGTGAATTTGAGGAACTGTATTCAGTATTCTAAATATTCAGAAACCATGTCTGTATTAGAAACATATGATGCATAAATGACTCTTCCTTTGGGACATCTGATTTCAGAAGGCATTGATAACAACTAAAATGCATGCAATGGTTACCTCCTCTATCTGGCAAATGAAAGTGCTAACTAGCATCCTACAGGAGCTTCACATGTAGAATTTGAATATTGCACCAAAGACGACCAGTCCAAAAGGAGGTTCACACTTGGGTCCCTCAGCCTTGAGACTAAACTCACCAATAACCAACTTCAAATTCACCAATGTCTCCAAATCCACTCTTCACATTTGACCCCTACAAGAGCCAAATAAGGGAAACACATAGTCAACTAATATTAGGATGTTGTTGCGATGTGCCAGGCACTGTTCAAGGTATCTAGAATGCCCCGTGAACAAACTTGTAGTCT
Organism: Dipodomys merriami; assembly: GCF_024711535.1. Classification (NCBI taxonomy): domain Eukaryota; kingdom Metazoa; phylum Chordata; class Mammalia; order Rodentia; family Heteromyidae; genus Dipodomys; species Dipodomys merriami. The sequence goes on from NW_027203270.1 coordinate 10,020,003, forward strand.
CTTCCTTCACAGAGCTGACATCCTAGCAGAGACAAAATCTATTGTGACAAACTGAGAGTAAAAGGAATATCTTAAAAGGAGAATCTCACAACCATTGCCCAATTATGGGATAAGCTGCACTGGCAAAACTTTGATAGTAATAGCAACCACCATTTATTATTCAACAAATACGTACAGAACGCTTTCTGTATGTCAAGCTCTATGCTTATAGCTTTACATATGCTATTTTATTTAATCTTCATGCTAACCCTGCAAGGCAGGTATTATTATCTCCATTTTTCAAATGAGGAAATTAAGACTCTAAGAGTTTCAGTAATTTGCTCAAGTTCCCCTGCCTGGCAAGCAATGGAGGTAGGAGTAATTTATCCTGCTGGCAGAAACAAGGGGAAACTGTTGAGCTACGTCACAAAAACTGAATAGAAGTTCATCCAGAAAAGAAAGAAAGATGATCACGTCTGGACCTCAAGTTCAATGTCGTAATGGTACAAAATTTGATATGGATTTATGCTAGAAAACAAAAAAGGTTAGAGAGCTGGGGAAAAGATTATGGGGTGGAAAGTTGCATGAGAGGCTGGTAGGATAGATGGGGGCAAGATGAGAAGACTATCAGCTAGACAGTCTTAGAACTTCCTGGATTTCTTTTATTTTTTTTTTCAAATAGAAAATAGATGATGTAGGGCAGGACATGGTGACTCAGAATGCCCCCCAGCTGGACTAGGATAGAAGGTTCCTAGTTCAAGGCTGACTTGGGATAAGTTCGAGACCCTGTATGTGGAAAGACTGGGGGCTTAAGTGGTAGAGCAAGCATGAGGACTTGAGTAAACCCCCATACAATTCTTTTAATATAAAGATGCTGCATACACTATGCAGGGTAATCAAGCAGTCCTGCTGTCCCAAGCTGTGAGAAACTGTATCTATACTCCCTTCATCCCATGGCAGACCAGTTGTAAAGCTCTCAATAAGCAATGAGGAGCCATCAAAGCTTTTGAAGTGGAATAATTACATGATCAAAAGGGTGAAAAATGCATGGGAAAAGAAGATGGCCTAGGTAAGACCAGAAGAACTATGCAGTGCTGACTACCAAGAAATGGTGTCAAGTGAGCACAAATCACAGGCACAGGCTGGACAAGGATTTGGGAAATGGTGTTGGTAGCCATTGGCAAAGGGTGAAATGTGCTATAGGTCAGGGCTTCTCTGAGGATCACTCCAAAGTTTCTAGATTAAAAGGATACTTAGAATTTATGACCACCTGGCCTCTTCCCTTGGGTAAAATTTTAGTTCTGAATTCAGAAGACTTCATTGTCAACCTTTTACAAAGTAAAGTAGGCATTTCACATTTCCCTTTATTGATGAGTGGGTACAAAAATGGGAAAAGGGAAACACAGACCAAAAGAGCCCACAAAACACCATACAAAGAAAGCAGGAATGTCAGCAGCTAATCAACACTCGGTGTGCATTGAGATTTTCTGAGTTCCAGACATGCTCTGTAAGTCAGAATTCTCCCATCACTTACTACACCAGACTTCCACAGCCAAAGGAACAAAACCCTAAAATGTTTCTGATGGCGACAGGAATGGCAGAACTGTTTTCTCAAATAGAATTCTGTTTCTCTTTTATTATTTCCTCCTGGAGGGAAAAAGTACGGTAAAACTTGGTCTGTCATTGTTTTTTTCCTTGTTGTTAAGAAACAGAAAAGAGAAACATTTAAATACCTTGAAACTTTCTATTCTAGAATCACTACCCGCCCACAGTATAACCCCATCATGAAGCTGCCAGGGAACCAATTCAGAACATGAAGCCATATATTGAATAATTCTTCAACCGTCAAAATTATGACTATGGAGAAACTTTGGTTCACAGTGATGGCTGAAACAATAAAGCAAGAAGAAAGAAATCATTGTGATTCAGATCCTGTGTCACAAAAGAAAAGTCTTCTCCTGAATAATGTTGCCAAGAGTAAGAGATTCATCGTGCCACAACTTTTTTCTTGTTTGCCAGTGTTTGCTTCGTGGCTTTTGTTTTTCTTTGGGTTTTAATTCTTTTTGTTTGTTGTTGGGTTTTGAGACTTACAATCTTGCTGCTTCAACCTCCTGAGTGCTGGGGATTATAGGTGTGTTCCACTACACTCAGTTCTTTTTCTTTTTCCTTTTTAAAAATTCATTCTTAATGCTGAAACTCCTTCTGAACTCCTCTGTATGTGAACTTCAATGTAATCTTAATGGCTCAGGCTCATCACGGTGAGTCCCAGCTATTGTTTTAAGCTAAAAGACTCACCACTGTTTGAAATGTGTTGAATTTGCCCCAGCATGAGATGACATCCACTTTTAGATCTGTTATCTGTTTTTTTTCTGCAGTTCTTTTTCCTTCTCCTTTGTCTGGTCTCCACTATACACTCAGGCTATCAGTGCTCTTAAATCTCAAAGCCTTTTTCTTTCCTTCATATATACTATTTCTATTCAATGAAGTCATGAAACACAAATAATCGAGTGCTTTGTCAGCCCTGCACATCAGACAAGAGGAAGTAACTCCAAGAAAAGAAAAGAGAGTCACTCATGCTTAATCCACGTGCTGGGGAGAGTGCATCAGAAAATGCAAAGGGTTTAGGGAGGATTGGACATCAGCAAAACTTGACTTTGACCTTACATAAATTGCTTAATGTTTCACGAGCTCATAATCCTGCGACATACACATAGAAATAGTAACTTTGTTAGGATTACCACTGGGATCATAGGAGGTGATGCACGTGCCTGCCATATGGTCATCCTCTGTTCTTTAAACCTAACACTATTACTGTGGATTTTGTGACATTCCACAATGGCTGCTGGTTTTTTTTTCTGGCTTCCCCACAATGCCTCTAAAACAGAACAAACATTGTGAGTGCTGAGATCTCCCCCTCTCCCCCCCCCCTGCAAAAAAAAACCCCAAATAGCTAAAGATGGAAGTATACTAGAATTTGGAGGAAATAAATGCCCAGCCCTTCGTGTTGGCTGAGATCCATCAGAGTCAAGGACACAAGGTCAAGTCATCAGTGAAGATATCATGGACTTCTCATTGGAGTTTGTGGTTAAAACAGATTGAGACTAATAGGGGTCCAGGTGGAGGGTGAAAGGTCAAAGAGTGCCATGGACCACAATGACTATCAATGGCAAACTTGTTTGAGTTTGTTTGCCTGGAATCTAAATGACATTCCCAAAGGAATCTTCTCCTCGTTGTTCCTAACTCCTGATCACAGAAGTACTTTTCAAACAGTGTGATAAGGGTAGGTATGCTCTTTGTTCCTGGGTCTTTTTTACATAATAATTTTTATATTAAGTGCAAAGCATTGACATACTTGTCATGTTCTTTTATAAGTATGGCATATTTTTTCAGTGACATAAACATCAATATTATCTGCCCCGTCACTCTCCCCTATCGTTGAACATGTACTTTGGTATTTTCTATTATGAAAACCCCACTGTAAACATCTTCTTCTTTTTTTAATTTTTTGCACTGGGATTATTTCCTCAGGGAAACTTCTAGGGTATAGAATTGCCAGCTCACTGGGTTTGAGCTGCTTCATGGCTCTTATGACTCACCAAAATTGTGGGCTTGCCTTTATAACTTCAAGCATTTTCAGAAAACTGTTTCACATCTAATGTTCTGTGTTAGTGCTGTAGGCTGCTGAGAAATAGTGAATGAGTAAAGCTGAGTACCACTGGGATGGGGACATATTGATTAGAAAGGAGAAAGCAAGAAAGGAAAGAAGGAAGGAAGGAAGGAAGGAAGGAAGGAAGGAAGGAAGGAAGGAAGGAAGGAAGGGGGAGGGAGAGAGAGGGAAGGAAGAAAGGAAGAGAAAAACGAACTAAAGAGAATAAGTTGAAATTCCCGGCTTGTAAAGCTGATTTCTTACCTTGTGAACACATGGTGACTCAGTGTTTAATGTCATCTGGATGTTGAGGGGAAGTATGCTGTGTAACCTTCTCTAATTTCCTAGCACTTATAGCCTTGTGGATTTCCCTAAACCTCTTTCTAGACAATAGGCTTGCTTAGTTTGAGCTCTGCTCTGACAGTCCCACAGCTGGGAAGAATGTAGCTTACACTCCCATAGTAGATCCTGAGAACCCAGCTTCTGGCTCCAACTATTTCTGCCTTCACTTCCTACATGCGTGCACGCGCGCACGCGCGCACACACACACACACACACACACACACACACACACACTCCACCAAAGAGTTTTTGTAGATGTTAGGTCTGCCCAGAAGAATGGCCCCTTCCCTTCTCCCTCTTTGAGAAAGACAGCACATAGCCTTACCAGAAATCACCTGCCTGAAAACAGTCATCACCTGACTGTCAAGCACCTGACTATGAGTCCGCAAAGGACCCCAGACATTGAAGTCACTTCCTCATCTGCTGAGGTCACTTCCTGAACTGCCCCGGTCACACCTCTTTGGGACAGTGAGGTTTCCCAGGCTCTGAGATCACTTCTGCATCCACCCTGGTAACACCTCCAGCCTCTCCTTATAGAATCCCACTCAACCACACGTCCCTCCCTCTCCTCCTTTTTCTTCTCTTCTTTCTCCTCTGGCCTCCTTCTCATGCGGGCCAGCAGTTTGTTCTCTTCCCCTCCCCACAATAAACTCTTTTCTGCCTGAACCATGTGGCGGTCTCCTTTCAGCAAACCTTACATCTGGTATCTGTGAGCTTTACATTAGTTACGCTGCCTCCCACTTTGTTTATTCTCCTTGTAAACTCCCAGGGTTCTGCCTTTCTAGAGCTTACCCATATGTTAGAATCAGATATGGGTTGGAATGGTGCCTGGACTGCCTGTGTGGCACTCTGTGGGGCCCTAGGTGACTAGCTTCCCCTCTGTGGGCCTCATTTCCTTCACCTGGAAAATAAGGCTTCACGCCATGCCTTATGCTGGTAAGTACTCAATGAACGCTTCTGTCATATGATGATGGACAACACCATCTAGTCTGTGCTTAAGAACAAAATGGAAAAGATAATGCTTCTATGTCTTCGTCTGCAAAACAGAGGTCATGTTACCCACCTGAGGACAGTTTTGAGGCACCATTAAGTACAGCACCCCATAGCAGGTTGGTACCTGGTTGATACTCCTTGCTATTTTCCTTCCCTCTGCTTCCCTGCAGCTCCCTTCCCTTCCCTCCCCTTCCCTTCTCTCCTTTCTCCTTCTCTGTGGATAACCACACAGCTCCACACCACCACAGAAGAATGTACTAAATCTCTCCCCCTCTGCCCTTCCTGTGGGTGGACAGGGAAGATAAACTAAAAGAAGAGTACCCTGAGGCATTGGCTTGACTAGGCCTTTTAGAAGGGAAGGAGAGTAAACAAACCGTTAGTAGTTGAGATGCAGGGAAAGTTGGAGCCAAGAGTGAAAGTAGCCTGAATGGCGCTTTTGGCAAATCAACTTGGCCTTAAATCTGAGCCTCCACAGAGGATCTGTCTGTGGAACAGATTTGGGACTCATGAGTTAGTGCTCCCCAAAGCTGACGTGAGAGCCAGGATAAGATTGAAAAGAGGACAGTCACAGAATGGTGACTAATTGTGCCAGGGGTGTTATATTTCATTAAATCCCACTTTTAACTGCAGGGCTTTTCATCATGAGAGTGGGTGGTGGCTGCTGGAGATGGCTATTGTGCTTAACTATTTTAATCAGAGTTTTGTTATAGGTATAAGAGAGCAAATTGAGTAGAAAAGTATGCAAGGCTCCATTTCTCTGCTAACTTTATGGCCATGGCCGAAGTTACAATTAAGATGCAGGTATTTAAGTCGAAACACAGAATAAAGCAAGGCTAAGGAGATGTTGGGGGCAAGAGATAGATCCATAGAGTAAGCCTGAGCTGTGAAACTAGAAAGTCACAAGGGAGCAAGACATCATCGAGAACTCAAAAAAGAAGCTAGGTGCCGGTGGCTCACACCTGTCATCCTAGCTACTCAGGAGGCTGAGATCTGAGGATCACGGTTCAAAGCCACGAAACTCTTATCTCCAATTAACCACCAGAAAACCAAAAGGGGGTAGAGCACTAGTCTTGAGCTGAAGAGCTCAGGGACAGCGCCCAGGCCCAGAGTTCCAGCCTCACAACCAACAGAAAAAAAAAACTCAAAAAAGCACACACACACACACACACACACACACACACACACACACACACACATCTGAAGGAAGGTTTGAATTTTGTGAATGTGGATGATCTTGTTAAAGATGGTTTGAGCAAGAAGCCATGGTGGTATCACCTCTGCCTGGCTCTGATTCTGGTTCAAAGTGGGACCACTGTGGGTGGAAGTCATGTGATTTTCCATGAGGCAGAGTGAGAAAATGGCCATGAAGGCAGACAGATAAAGTGTATGGCCATCACTTTCAGATTCCTCTCCTATGGACCCTCTCAACACACCCATGTCTGCTAGAACATTAGCCAATATTTATTAAAAATTACTCATTAGTAGTTCATTAATATTTAATAGCATTTAATACACCTAATGATATTTATTATTCTTAACCATCTCCCCCACTAGAGTAAAATCTAAGGCAGGAGCCACATCTAAGCAGATGTTTTACTCCCAGTGGCCAAGGATGATGCCTGACACCCTTCAGGATTCTGTAAACATCCAACACAGTTATTACTCTCTGCTAATTACAACCAGCTTAATTAAGATCTTGTACTCTAGAGCCAAATGCTCAGATTTGTATCCCAGTCTCTAACTGGATACTTATCCATTCTCTGCCTCAGTTTCTTTATGTATAAAAGAGTGCCAATGGTTGTACATGTCTGATAAGTATCCGTTAGTTCATTGTGCCCCATACACAGTATAGAATACATAGTGGTCAATGTCACCTGTCCCAAACGTTCATCATCAGCATTATTGACATTGTTGCCATCAACACCAGCACCGTCAGCTCAACTTCCCACCAAACCCTATCTTAGTTTCTTCTCCCAACTGCAGCTGCACATTCATTAAGATCATATTTGGTCCTGATACCTTCTGGTTCTCTCCATGGTAATGTTTTATACACTGTGTATTGGTTCCAGCAACTTCTGAATGCTAAACTAGCTTTCTCTGTCAAACAATGTATGCTTGAAATGTATCCCTATATCAGCTATAGCTTTAAGCTCAGGCTCTTAAATTATGCGCATGTGTGTGTGCATAGGTGTGTGTTGATTAGGCAAATTAAAAATACGACCAGAAAATTAAATTCTATGCAAACACATCATATAATGCATTACAGAGGCAAACAAATACCTTTGCCTGTCTTGTTGTTAGAGATTATCCACCTGAGAGCTTTATTTTTCCATTAACATATCTAGCAAAGAGTTAAGGAAAATCTGATAATAAAATGGCAATCTCTGTGTGCCACCTTGCCACAGAACCTACTGTCCTTTTTGGATGGGAGAGCAGGATAATGTGAAATGAGAAGTTGAGGAAAATAACAGAAGCTGGAATGAGGTGCCAGAGGAAGGCAACCATAAAATCACTGAAAATACAGAGAGAGGGAGAGAGGAGAAAAAAATAAGATGAGATGAACATCAAATATCATTATGTTAGTCAATCGTATTCATTGAATGGAGCCTTTAATGTACACAAAGGGGGAGCATTAAGACTACATACACATATGTATATTCATAAAGCATCTCTAAAATATCTCACAGGAAATTGATCATATCAGTTGCCTTCAGGAAGGAAAAATGTATGTGGCTGGGATGGAGAAGGGGAAGCTTTAACTGGAAGTCCTTTGTCTTTATGAGCCATATGGATATATAAACAACATTTTTTTCTGCCCTAGGCATGGAACCAAAAGTATACAGTAGGCAAGTGTTCAACCACTGAGCTACATCCTCATCTCATCAAAATGGATTTTTTTATTGTGAAAATACTGTACAGAGGGTTTACAATTACATGGGCAAGATAATGGGTACAATTCTTATCAAGCAGCCTCCTCCTTTGTTTCCCCTTCCCATCCCTTCCCATCCTCCCCCTGCCCCCCCCCCACAATCCTCCTCCTCTGCCCCACCAAAGTTGTAAAGTTCATTTTCAACGTAACAAAATGGATTTTAAAAACAATCATCTGTGGCTTGCACCTGAAATCCTAGCTACTTGAGAGGCTGAGATCTGAAGATCACAGTTCAAAGGTAGCCTGGGCAGAAAAGTCTGTAAGATTCTTACCTTCAATTAAGCATCAAAAAGAAAAAGGCAGGAATGGAGCAGTAGCTAAATTGGTAGAGTGTGAGCCTTGAACAAAAAAGCTTAAGGACAATGCCCAGGACTTGAGTTGAAGCCCCAGAACCAGCAATCTTCCTCCTCTTCCTTCTCCTCCTCCTCCTCCTTCCTCTCTTCCTGCTCCCCTCTTCCTCCCCTTCTTCCCCTTCCTCCCCCTCCTTCTTCTGATCATCATTATTATCATCTTATAGGGTAAGCAGAGATTGAGGTGAAAGTTAGGACCTGAATTCTGGTTCTGCACTTACCTGTATCAATCTGTGATTTTAGCAAGTCACTTCTCTCTCTGGGCCCTGACCTTTTCCCTTGAAATAAAGGCATTATGTTAGGTTTTGTATTCCACTCCCGCTTCTCAGGATTCTCCCTTCAGTAGGAACTACAACGCTACAACCAATCAACTTGCAGCCCCTGATAGTGTGAATCCACTACAGACCAGCCCCTCCCTTGCAGACCTGGTCTTTCCAGTTTGTGATCCTTCTTCTGGTGGTCATGGGACCTCGCTTGACCTCTTCAGTTTGGGACGTTTGGAGGATAAAAGAGAGGTCTCCAAAAATTTGAACTTAATGAAAATGAGAGTGAGAAAAAGGGGGGAAATATGGTCAGTGTAAGGAAGAGCCCAGAATAAGAGAGAACCAGGAGAGGCTGAGTATGAGCAAGGTCACCATGGAGCAGAGCAGGGTTGTAGAGAGATGGTGAAGCACAATGGAAGGAATGACATGGCAGCCACTGCAGTAACCTGCCCAATGGGGAAGAGTGGGAAGAATACACAAAACAAACGTGCAATGAGGAGGACCACAGGGGAGAAGTCCTGCTCAGTGTCTTTCCATCAACACGAAACCTCCATTGTGATATTTGCTCAGGCCACATGCAACGTAAGTTAAAAAGATATCAGAGAAGGCTGTGAGGTTTCCGGATGAGGTCGGGAAGGAGAGGAAGGAAGGAAAGAAGAGAAGGGGGAAAGAATTAAAAGGATAGGACAGGCAGGCACAGGACATCATAGGCAGTGGAGAAATGAAGGGAAATAAAAGAGAAAAGAGATTTGAGTTCACCCATCCCAGGAGTAAAACTCACAAATAGGAACTGGGGACATTCAACCTGTGGAACACAAAAACGAGCTTGGGGACTTTGCTAGGCAGGGAGTCTACTAGACACCTTTCAGCACTGAAGGGCTCTAGTTCTACAAAGTATCTGAAGGATTCTTGTCCACAAGAATGATGGAATTTACTTTTTGTGGTTTCCAAGGATAGATTAGGAGGCATGGGAGAAACACACAAGGTTTGAACTTGAGGAAAGGAAGAAGCTTTAAGCAAGTGAAGATGGAATATTAAAAAACCAACCCCAAGTTCCAAAGGTGGGGGGGGGAAGGTCGAAGACTGGGGACTCATCCAGGTGGGGTAATAACATTATCAGCTAACCAATGGAAGACCCAGCCCATTGTATACATAGCAGTATACATAGTATACACAGCAGTATACATAGCAGTATAGTATACAAAGTATACATAGCAGGGAAAGAGACTGGGCCCACATGACAAGTCCCTAAGAGGCTGAGGGAAGGGCTGTCCCACTGAACCCAATCTGCCAGAGGCCTCACAGAGCACAAAATCCAGTAACAGCCAGAAACCACACTCACTGGTGCCTCGTGCCTACTCAATACGTATGTGCACACCCAGAGAACATACATCCTTTCTTGGACACTCTTGAGCATCCACAAGTTTTCACATTCATTCAAGACTTACCCAAAATGTCCATCCACACATACACAGTTTGCATCCTACCCATGCGTGTGACAGACACACTCCCACGGCTGGCCTCTTCTTGCTCAAATGCTCGCGCACACACCCATGTCACCGGCCGTCCTCTTACACTTGTCTGCACCCTCGTGCATGTAAACACAAATACTCAGAATCTCTCGGACAAATACGGTACAAACCCGGCCCATCTGTGCAAGTGCACCCACCCCCCCCCTCCACCGTCCCCCCGCCGCCCCTCTACCCCCACTCCAGGCCAACTCCAACTAGAAGAGACTTCCCGCTAGCTAGCTCGGTCGGTGTGCAGCGGCCACAGTGGCCAGGAATTAAAATGCAGCGAGGAGGAGCCGGGGCGGGCGCGTCAGCACCGCGTCTCCAAGAGCGCACAGCGCTGGCCGCCGCCGCCGCCGCCCCGCCCGCCCCGAGCCGCGGGGCCAAGCGAGCGCAGGAGCAGGTGCTCAGAGACCAGCCGCGACTGCCTCCTCGCGCGGCCCCTGCCCAAGTTCGCCCGGGGCCCGAGGAGGGCCGGGCAGCCGAGAGAAGAGCGCATCCAGTACCGTGCCACTGCCACCGCCTCCAGCTGACTTTGGAGAGAAGGGCGCACCGAGCCGCAAGTCATCACCCCGGGGGAGGTGTTGCCCCGGCCTCGCAAGTGTCCAGCTCCCGGTGGCGCCCGGGGCAAGGGAGAGAAGCAACGAGGGACAACGAAATCGGGCTTTTCTGGAGACTTAAAGCACCCCGGAGAGCCAAGCCGAGGGGGAGAAGACACAGTTTCTCTGACCAGAAGCCTTGCAGGGGTCGGCAGCGAGCAGCTTCCTGCAGGACGCCTTGAGAAGCCGCCCCCCACCCTCCCAAGCCCAGGCGGCGGCGGGCGCTGCGCACGACTCGGGCGCAGGACTTGGAGAGAAGCCTTTGGCGCGTTTGGGCCGAGCGCAGCCCGGGGAAGAGCAGTGAGAAGGAAAGGTTCTGGAGGGGAAAGGAAAAGGGGGAGCAACCGCCGGGGCGACCACTCACCCCAGTACACACCCACCCACCCCACCCGCCAAGTCAGGCGCCGCCGCGCGCCTCTGGGGGCGCTCGTTCCTTGGCGCCTTCCGTGCTGTGTCCCAGCACCGCCGGGCTCCGGGCTGCTGGGGGCCTTGGGGGAATGTCCGAATTAGGCATGGTGGCCGGGTGGTTCCTGTCCCAGGACCAGCGTAAAAGCTGGGGCTAGGTGGGACCGGGGGGACTCATCGCGGGGTCCCCCGAGGTCCAGGACGAGGGGAGGCAGGCGCAGCGCCCAGGGACTGGAAAGGCGGCTCTCAGTCGGGGTCCATCCAGAGGTGGTGCCCGGCGTCGGGCATCGTCCGGGAAGACTAAGAGGGCCCAGGCGAGGCAGGGGGGCGGCGGGCCGAGGAGGCGCTCAGTCCCGGGCGGGCGCCCGCGGAGGCGGCGGCGGCGGCGGCGGCGCCGGGCGGGCATGCCGCGCCACCGGAGCTCCTTTCGGGCGCACGCTTCCCTGCCGAGGGCTGCGCGCGACTGCTGCTGCTGCTGCTTCCACTGCTGCTGCTGCGGACTCCCATGGCGGCTCCGCCCGGCCGGGTCCGCCGCCGCCGCTGCCGCCAGCCCCGGGCTGAATGAATGAGCCGGAGCGGCGGAGCTGGGCTGCCCGCGGCCGCGCTCACCGGCCCGGGACGCTTCCGCATGGCCCGCGAGCAGCCCGAGCCCGCGGCGGTGGCGGTGGCCGGGCAGCCCGGGGGTGGCCGGGGTGGCGAGAGGGCGCTGCAAGGGTCAGGGGGCGCCCGCAGGGGGCGGCCGTCCCTGAGCCGCGCTAAACTGCACGGGCTGCGGCACATGTGTGCCGGGCGCACGGCGGCGGGGGGCTCCTTCCAGCGGCGGGCGCTGTGGGTGCTGGCCTTCTGTACGTCCCTCGGCTTGCTGTTGTCCTGGTCCTCGAACCGCCTGCTCTACTGGCTCAGCTTCCCGTCACACACGCGGGTGCACCGGGAGTGGAGCCGCCAGCTGCCCTTCCCCGCCGTCACCGTGTGCAACAACAACCCGCTGCGCTTCCCGCGCCTCTCCAAGGGGGACCTCTACTATGCCGGCCACTGGCTGGGGCTGCTGCTGCCCAACCGCACGGCGCGCCCGCTGGTCAGCGAGCTGCTGCGGGGCGACGAGCCGCGTCGCCAGTGGTTCCGCAAGCTGGCCGACTTCCGCCTCTTCCTGCCGCCGCGCCACTTCGAGGGCATCAGCGCTGCCTTCATGGACCGCCTGGGCCACCAGCTCGAGGACATGCTGCTCTCCTGCAAGTACCGCGGCGAGCTCTGCGGCCCGCACAACTTCTCCTCCGTGAGTTGCCCTCCGCGCTCGAACTTGCCCTCCACGCACACGCACAACCCCAAGTTCCCAGAGTGCCGAGGCCCACACTTCCACCCACCCCCTTCATGGCTGGACACCAGGCCTGTGGCTGGCGGTGTCTCTGAGTCACCATTCCGTCATGACAAAGTGGATCCACTCTCTTGCCTACCTCCCGCCCCCCACCCTCCAGTCTTCTCTCTGGGTTGTGCGAACTTGGCTCCTAATTGGAAAGAAAAGAAAGAAAAAATTTAACAAGACCCATCTCGGTGTCGTCCCAGCCCTCTCTGTCCTTGTGTCTCCCACAAACTTCTTACTTTACTCCTTTGTGTCCCCATCTATGTTTTCCCTCTTCCCTGGCCTCACCCCCCAGATCCACAGAACCCCCCCCAAGCTACATGCTGCGAGCCTGGGATGTAGGCATTTCTCAGGTGTGGACCTGTTGTCATGGGAGAGTTGGGGGGTGCATGAGGGAACCTAAAGAAAGTGCTCCAAAACGCAGTGGGAGCGTGTGTGCAGAGTTCCTAAGCTGCTTATGGCTTCAGAGTTCTGAAACAGACTCTAGGAGGAAGCTTCCAGAACACTAATCAACAGTGAAGCTTTGCTGGAGGGTGAGGTGGGGGGGGGGGGCAAAGACAGAGATAGTTTGCTGGGGACAGAGAAGGGAGCAGCAGCTCTCCTGCTTATTTATATAAGCTCTGGGAAGTGTTCCTCCGTTGGGTCCTTCCATCAGGTGTGAATGTGAGACTTCCATTCTGGGAAAGGGTCCTGCTTGTCCTGTAGCTACATGCCAGGGATGTGGGTGCAAACAGCCAGGGCCAGAAGAAGCTGTGCTCAAGGTTTGTAAGCCATTTGCTGTACTGATTTTCCCCACACTGTGGTCTGACTAACACAGCTGTAGGACAGAAGGTATCTGCCTGGCGCCTTCTGTCTTGGAGGAATTCTGGTGCCAGGCCTCACCATGGCACCAGCCTGTCCAGCCATTTGTGTATAAATGTCCCTTACGTAGGCACTGGCTTTTCTACCAGCCCAGGGAAGGTTGTATTGCATGTTCATTGGTAGAATTCTGATGCTGATTTCACCATACCTGATGGTTTCCATCTCTGACAAGCTTTTTGGGGGAGATGGCTACCAGACGCAACCATTTCAACAGGTGTTGGCATGCTGCTGGTTCAGCTAGGCCTCTGATTGGCTGAATGGATTGTTTCTTGTCTAGGTTGCTGTCCCTGGCTCCAGTCTGACCCTGCTGACTTTGTTTGAAGTCTGTGTAGAGTAACCCCTAAATTATCCATTTCTGAAACATCCCTTGTTTTCTGGGCTTCTCGGATGGCCTTTAAAGATGATCTCTACCTGGTGGCATCATGGCTTAGCAAGCAGGAAATGCTGTTAACGTATGCTCCTAAGTGATTTCTTCAAGAACTTCAAATACAATTCTGGAGTTCCACAAAGGCAAAGGAATGAGGATAGCCACACCTTGTCTGTTGTGCTTTGAATCCTAACTAGCAGCTTCTAGAGTTTGCATGAAGTTCAAGATTACATCCAAGTATCAGCTCCAAGTTGTATAACATAGCCTACCTAATGCGATTCTAACACTGGACAATTGCTTTACCAAGTGTGTGGAATTACATTCTAATAACCAATATTCACTTTTCATATTACTACCTCCTGAGTTAGCAATGAGTTTTGTTCTCACTTTTAAAATAAGAAAAGCCAGGCTCTAAAGTTGTCAGTTCAGATCCTGACTTTGCATACCACCAAATGCTTTGCACAGAACTTTTGTTCTCTGACCCTGGGCCTCTCTTCTCTCAAGGGACTCTTGTTTCACACTCCTACCATCACCACCAGATCTTACCCCTTCTAGGAGCTGGGAGAGAAAGTGTAGAGCCATTCATGTGGTCCAGGTAATCAGAACCTTGGCCACATATCATCAGGGCCTCGCCCAACCCCCTACATGCTGAGGACATAGTACCATTGGGTGTCATCTGACTTCAACCTCCGCAGTGGGTGTGGCCCTGAGTTTTGTGAGTCAATCATTAAAGAGTACCTATGTCTGAAGGTTACCAACCCCCAAAGGTTGGTATGCCTCGAGTCAAAGTGACGCCTGGTGGCTTCTAGTCTTGAAGCATCGAGCACTGTAGGTTTTGCCAAGTGTCCTTCTAGTTGCAGATGCCAGAAGCAATTTCACGGGGTCTAGGTCATACAGGACAGGCCCATCACCAATATTTCCCTTTCACCATCTGGCTGGATCTTAACCTTTGCCATCCTTGATGGTGTGGCCCTCTAGTGCCGTGGCTGAGAACATGAACTCTCAGGTGGTACTGGCCACGCAGAGCTTGTATCTACCACTTACTGTGTCCTCTGGCAAGAACTGCCTCTTTCTGTTCTTTAGTGTCCTGATCCATCTAATGGAGGTAACAATTCTATGGATAAAGATGATACAGATATAGATAATTCTCTCTTTTTGAGGTTTCCTCTGCCTGGGAGCCCTTCCTGATCACTCCTTACTCCAGGGCCCTATTCCCACCCTGCACCACCAAATAAATACCTGGTACCTTCCCCTTTCTTACCTTCTACTCCCCTGCTCCCATGTGGTTCTCCTGTGTGCATATGCCATCATACCTGTTGAGCTGTGCTTGCCTCTCCTTTCAGACAGAGATAAAAATCTTGTCTGATTTCTCCACTATCTCCAACAACCCAGCACAGAGCTTGACACACAGTAGGTACTCATGAAAGTCCTGGAGAATGTATACATCCACCAGGTACCCCCATTCTTTTCTGTTTGTTCTGGGTTTTCCACACCAGAATTATTGGCTTGATTCCGCTGGGGAACACCAAGAAAATGCATTTCCAATTTCCAGCAAAAAAAAAAAAAAAGCAAAACACAAATGACACAAAAACAGGCAGTTTGTGGGCCTTTGAGGGACAGGATTGGGCTAAGGGAAGCAGGATGCCAAGTACTCCCAGACACCCATGATTCCCAAGTCCTATAGACAGAACAGCAGCTGAGGGTTAGGACTGCTTTTGGGAACACCTTTGGGAGATGTCTGGCACTAAATTCCACAGGGGAGAGACATGCATTGATGAGGGTGTCCATTGGGTCCTATTCGCGAATCCCATTCCAGACATGTTCATTAGCAGCAGCTTTGTGTTTATTGCAGCCAAGTAAGGGTTAATCACTCAGCAGTCAGACAAAGCCGCTCCACTTCTGAATGCCTGTGTTGTTCCCTGGCATCAGCTGTGTGGACCTCAGGCTCTGCACTGGGAAGTACTTGGGCAGGAGACAGCATGATGAGGCTGAGCTCCCTAAGTACTAGGTCCTCAAAAAGAGAAACTGAGGTGTGGCGGACAGGGCCCTAAGAAGCCACTCTCTAAGAGATGACATGCATCGGGGAAAGAGTCAAGCAGGCAGGAGTCATTGCGTTCTGAGCCTCTAGTAATCATTTTTGCTTCTAAGAACTGGAATGAAGGTAGCAAGATAACTCATGTGTGTGCAGTAACTATCACCTGCCTGGAAGGTAGTGGGGGCTCAGTATTCAAGACCCATTGTCATAATTTGGAGAAAAGGCTTG
Organism: Dipodomys merriami; assembly: GCF_024711535.1. Lineage (NCBI taxonomy): Eukaryota > Metazoa > Chordata > Mammalia > Rodentia > Heteromyidae > Dipodomys > Dipodomys merriami. Next base: position 10,035,868 of record NW_027203270.1, read on the forward strand.
GCACAGTGTCTTGGTACCTGGTGGTAGGAGATATTGATTATTGTGTGTGTGTGTGTGTGTGTGTGTGTGTGTGTGTGTGTGTGTGTGTGTGTGTGATTAATTGGAGATAAGAGTCTCTAGGACTTTCCTGCCTGGACTGGCTTCAAACCACCATCCTCAGATCTCGGCCTCCTGCATAGGTAGGATTACAGGCCTGAGACACCTGTGCCCAAAGATATTAATTATTATCAATGTGATTGTCATCTTGGACCATGACTAGCCTGAGTAGGAATATGCTCATCTCCTATGGAATCAAACAATATCTACTAAGTGTCAGCTATATGCCAAGCTCTGTATAAGTTTCTGGAATATGAACTTAAATGAGGCTTGATGTGTGTCATCCTGGAGTTTAAAGGATCATTAAGGAAAGAGCTGTGTGAATAGAAGCCAGGGATCTGTGTGGACTCTGTGGAGTACCCAGATCAGATGGAGGACCTCTGATGGCTTCCTGGAGAAAGGAATTAACAACTGTGCTGAAGCTCGGAGGATAGGTAGAAGTTCCAATGTGGAGAGGAGACCGAGGGTATAGTATGCAAATGAAGGAATACAGAAGCATGAAGCACAGGAGATTGATGGGGTGCCTAGAACAGGGGCCTGGGACTAGTCCAAGGTACCTGGAAAATAGGTAATCGAAGAGTCATGATGCTCAACAGGATGCATGTTATCTGGGAGCCCAACTTATTTCCTTGTTGGCTGTTAGACTGTAGAAGGAGACTAGTTCTATTCTGACCGCCACCCCCATGTGCCTCTCCCTTTCCTAACTCCATTTGGAGATACCTCTGCCTTATCTACCCTATTATCTACCCCTATTTGCAGGAGTTAACCTTGAGTTCAGACTTGGATTATTCAAATGTATGAAATCCAAAGAAATGTCATTTGATTTTTGTTATATACTGTCCTACCAAGCAAGCTAGCTGCCAGGAACCATCACTAGAAAACAAGAACTTATTACAGTAACACACTGTTTAAAACCAGCAAATCCTGTTGAACTGATGCTAGTCTAGTCACTTTGAGGATGGATAGCTATAAGGACTAAAGAAAAATACTTTTGCCTTCAGAGAAAGGGGAATAAATGGAATAATAAATGGAATAAATGTAAAGTGCTTAGACCACTTTCTGGCACCGAGTAAGCACTCAATAAATGTGGCTGTTTCCATTTTTATTATGTACAGTGAACATTTTGAGTGAAGGACAAAGGCAAGTAGTTGGGTAGCTGCAATGTGCCTGACTTTGGCTGGACCTCATCCTCACAGTAACCCTGAATGGTTGTGGGATAATCCATATTTTACAAATGGAGAAACTATGGTCTGAGAGTATCAGTAATCTGCCTAAAGTCACAGAACCAGCAGGTTGCAGGACGTTATCATGACTGCAAGGGCACTTGTTCCTTCTGCAGCAGATGAAGAAGGAACTGTGTTGGGAAGAGGCCAGGGGTATCCTGGGAAGTCCAGTTCAGCTTCAACTTTACCCAGGCCAGCTGTGTGACTATGGCCTCACAGTCCTCCTATGCAATAATAGAGCATGAGCCAAATGACCAATGGGACTTAGCAGCGAAGATTTCTATTCGAGTAGGCAGTCAGGGGAAAAGGGGGGCTTAAATACTGCAGATGGCTCAAGCTTCTCAACCAACCATTCTCTTTCTTTGCAGAGCTGAAATGGTGATTAAGGAGGAAATGTACAAGTTATTGAAGTGCTAGAGACAGGACGGTGATTAAATAGACATTTATACAAGGAACATGAAAAGACCTCTACCAGTTATTTGACTTCAGGGAAATTAGTTTAGGGAATCAAATGTAAACTCTGCTCAGGTCTGCAGATATCCAAATTGGCCAGCATCAGGCTGATTGTGATAGTAGCTCTTTGGGGGGGGTCACTGTGGCTGGTCATGAGAGCATCGATCAGATGTCTGCCCAGTTGAGAAAGGCTAGAATGATAACTAAGCCATTTGCTGTGTATATCTCACATTCTGTTCTTCCACGTGATTTGCTTGGATCAGCTACCCACAGGTTCAGTCAACCAAGTCATTAAGTGCCTACTGTGTGCTCATCAGTGGCCCACAAAGATGGCCATAAATCCAATCTGCTTCTGGCAAATAGGCCCACAAAGACCTGTATTCTTTGCCAAGGAAGCTGGATCTAAAAGAAGCTGCCCAACCTACAAAGGAGTGAACTGAGATTTATACTGTGCACCTGGTCCATAAATAGTCGTATTTATCTTTATCAGACTGGATGATTATGGCACCCATTTTATAGACAGGGAAATGGAAGTACAGAGTCACACAGCTAGAAGACAGTTGAAACTTGTTTCAACTAAAGATCCACCCAGCTCCCAAAACCATGTCCTATGGCTCTGATCTGCCCACACCCAGAGATTCTGATGAGAACAGCTTACCCATAGAAGGTATCACTCATCTTCTCCCAAGTCTGTGAAGTTGTAACTTGAAGTCTCTTCTGCTATCCCCTTGTGTAAACATTGGAATCATTCTGAATTCCAAGGCCTAAAAACCTAAGATGTAAAAGTGGATCTAAAGGACCCAGGATCAATAACCCAAGATGTAACAGTGGATCTAAAGGACCCAGGATCAATAACGAGCCAGCATTCTTCCACTCGGATGCCACACATAGCAGGTCTATGGGAGGAAATATGCTCAAGAGTTGTGAGAACTGATCAGAACTAAGTTACTGTTTTCATTCCTTCAAGGACACAGATAACTTGTAGACATGGATGAGCAAATGTTGCCAAACTGAGATCCAGCTCAGGCCCTCCCTAGCAAATAGATGACTCACTCATAATTGGAACATGAATTGTTGGTAAAACAAAAGAGGCTGAAAACGTACTCAGGAAGTTTGTTCTCCTGAGCATGTCAAATATCTCCCTTGACACTATTGTTTATACTATTAATTGGCTTTCCAAATTGTTTCCTCTAATTCCACACACATTTATGGAGCTCCTACTTTCTGCACTTTTGCATTTATTATTTTATTGCAGCCTGACAGTGGACCAGAAAAGACAGTGTCCTGCTCTCCTTGCTATCAGTGAGGAAACTGAGACCCAGCTGGGTCAATACCTGGTCCAAGATCATGAAGAGAAGTACTGATGATTGAATTCCAGAGGCAAATTCTTCACCCTGCATCATAGATGTCTCCTCAAGAAAAGCTTCATGCATTTTTTGGTCAAACAAACCTGGATTTCCAGTCTCAATTTGTGATCCCTGGGGAAATCATAATACACATCCCTAGCTCATCCTATTCCTGTAGCCATGGAAGACATGTATTGCACTCTATTGGAATTCAGAGAAGGAGTTGCCCAGGGTCACTCAACAGTCTAGAAAAGTGTCCAAAATTTAAATCCAGTTTGCCTACACCTTCTCTTTTGGTTTCAGTTTATCTAGCTCTTCTATTCCTGGAGGGGATTTTGCCTACCCTACAAGATTTTCCTGAGGTCCAGGGAGAAGGGAGGCAGTCAATGATGGGCTTATGCCTTGAAGAAGAGAATGAGCACTTGGAAATAGCTCCTGAGAATTGATATTGAAGTGCCTCCCTGAATCTCTGTTCCCCACCCTCTGCCCCAAGATCTACCTCCCCTCCTCAGCCAGGGTCTCTCGGCCTGGAATGAGTTAGAATAGCCAGGAATTCCTTAGAGGCCCTCCAAGGGATGTACTTCCCAGACACCTTAGCATCCACAGACACCTGAATCTGCAGGTAGGGGCAAGGCCTCATAGATGTTTCTAACAAGCTGTGGTTGAAGCAGGTGCTACTGATCCATGGACCACCTTTGACAGACAAAGCTGTGCAAAGTTCATGAAAGCCAAGCGGGATTCCCCCCCACCCCCCATGCAATACTCTCAGTTCTGGCTGACTTCTTTTGAGTCTACAAGACTGCCAATGAGACATCCCAGGGTAAAGCTAAAATGTGGTACCTGGGGAGGGGCACTAGCTCCCCTAGGGAATCCAACCTGATTACAGCAATAAAAGTATTTTTGCTTCTAGGCAGCTTCTGTCTTGCCAAAACAGGGTCCATAGAGGGTCCCAGAGTGTCAGTCAAAACAAAACTCAAAGGCCTTATGGTAGGCTAAATGATTGCCCTCCTCCTCTCACACTCCTCCCCCCCCAACTCCTGAAGATGTCCAAGTCCTGATCTCTAGAGCCTATGAATGGATTACGACTGCAGATGTGATTGAACTGGGGATTTTGAGATGAGGAAATCATCCTGGATTATCTAGGAGGGCCCACAGCAATCATGGATCTTTATAAGATTTTTTTTCAAAAAGAAAAATAGGAGGCGGGAGAGTCAGAGAGACTGGAGAGTCATTAAACCTGGAAGCAATCCTCAGACTGTCAGAGAAGGATTTGAAGAAACCGATGGCTTTGAAGATAAAGGAAGCAGCCATGAGTCAAGGAACGTTGGCTGGCCCAGGAGCTGGAAAAGAGAAGGAATCAGATTCTGCCGTATAGCCTCCCTTGAGGCAGCATTTGTGTGACACATATGTTCACAGCCTTCCTTGATGGGAACCAGTAAGATTCATCTCCGACTTCTGACCTCCACACTACGTGATAATAAATGCGCATTGTTGGAAGCTACAATGAGTTGTAGTCATTTGTTACAGCGGCAACAGGTAAAACTAACGAGTCCAGGCCTCGCTTGTTTCTTATATATAAAATATTTTTATTACAGTCCTGAATCTACATAGTGAATCAAGATGGCTGGTTTGGGAACGATGTTTATCTAAAAAGAAAAAGAAAAAAATAATGCGTCACGAACATGAACCTAGTTTCAAAAATAGCCAGATCACCAGTGATTAGTGTCATACGTCTATAAATCTAGCTACTCAGGAGGCTTAGATCTGAAGGATTGAGGTTCGAGGCCAGTCTGGATAGGAAAGTCTACTCATCTCCATCTCTAATTAGACATCCAAAGAGCTGGAATGGAGGCATGACTCCCAGTAATAGAGCACCAGCCATGATCAAGAGAGTTGAGCAAGTGCAAAGCTCTGAGGTTTAACTCCTAGGTTGATCAATATGTAACATGGGAATAATTTCTCCCCACTTTACATTCATATATGAACTTGGGAATTCAGACGCCAGAAACTTGGAAAGAGGACATTTACGTGGGTCGGGCTGGAAATATTTCAGATGGACTCGAGTTCAAATTCCAATTCTGCCAGGTGTCATGTGGGCATCTGGTAGAGACCTGCTTCCCTGCACTGTTGCTCACTTTCCTCACTCTTAAAACACAGATCTCATCTTCCAGGCAGGAATTACTGAGAACTCGGAAAACAGGGTATAAGTCATGAAATGCTTAACTCCTAATTATTTATTAATAACCAAACAATGGCCTAATCACTTGGGATAAAAGTTGAGTATAAACACAGAAAGCCCCTGCTTGCTTGTGGAAAATTACCCCATAGATAAGTAGGTAGTAGATAAATGGGAGTTTTCACCAACATCGCCATCATCGTCATCATTGTCATAGTAGATGACACCTTCCCTTCCTCTGTGAAGGACCTTCCGGGTCCCAAAGGAATAGTCTGCTATATGTTGTCACAGTTCTAGTCAGAAAGCATTAGGCAATGGTTTTCACATCGCATCTCTAGGCAGGTCAGGGCCTTTTGTGCTCCTTTGCCTTTAGCATTGCTCTGGCAAAAATTAAAAATTAAGAGAGGAAGCCTGAGTTGCCCAAAGTCACACTGCAGAAGTCATAGTGTGTGGCTTGAGACTCTACGCCTAAACTGCTGGTGGTTGTTTCTCTCGTGGCAGTCTTAGTTTTCCTTCTGTGAATTCTCTTCTCCCAACCTATGTATTTCTGGTCAACCCCTTCCACTTGTGAGGGCCTATCTGCTCTGAAAGTTGTTGATACTCTGATCTCCGAAAGTGAAGGGTTTAATCTTCTCTTGGAACCCCTCCCAATGAAAATTATTTTCCCACTTTGAAATGGCACGGGCAGCCACTGTGAACTCACATCCATAAATCTGAGCCTACAGCTCGCGAAAGCAGATGAGGCTTGATTCTGCTTCTCAGCACAAGACTCACAGAGCAAATTATGGAAAGAAATTTGATTTATAGGAGCACCTCAAAGGCTCTGGAGTGAGACGTGTGTTTATTCACTTTATTACCATTTATTTTACACTATCTCTTTATGCTCCCTGCACATGGATTTGAAAGACTATTTGGATAGATGCTTATGCCCTGCCAGATTGCATAGCCCTGTTGAGGCCCATGGCTCTATTTGATGAGGCTGTCAATGGCTTGGGTTAGGGGATCCTCATCCTAGAGTTGGGGTAAAGCCTTGCCTGGAGGAAGGAGGCTTGGAGACTTGAACCCCAAGTTCTTGCCTGAACTTTCCCTAGCTCTGCATTTGTGTGACACATACGTTCAGCTGCAACCCCAGAGACGGCAGGCAGGCAGGGCTTGATTTAAGATTCAACTATCTCAGAACAGCTGGGGATATTTAACATCGCAATAATTACATTACATTTCTGACGGTACGAAGAGTGAGAGTCTTTGTGTGTGTGTGTGGTTCTTGTTATTGTTGTTGCTGAATATTCTATGAGTATCAAATATCTTCACCAGCCATGGAAACATGACTACAATTTTCACATCCAGGTAGTTTCATGTTTGTCTTTTTTTTTTTTTTAAATTCTGGCCCAGGGTGGCAACAAGAGTGATTTTTGCCTCTTCTCCCCACCCAGCCCCCACCCCATCCATTGTGGCTGAGAAACTCAAGTCGGGAAGACTGTGATGCCGAGACAAGAAAGAAATGGGGACAAGGATTCGCAGGCACCCCCATGTTGCCAAGAATGGTGGGGTTCGACTTGCCCAAGTGATATATCTAAGTGATGCTGTTGCCAGGGTCCACATAGAGCTCCACAAAGCCGGTTCTACTGATTTAGGTTTAAAGAGTTGATGTTCAGCCTGGGACAGGGAGAGAGAAGGCGAGGATAGAGGTACCCCTACTAGACACCCAACTCTGGGCTCCATATTTGGGATTGTCTTTATTCTACAATCTAACAGTCTGGAGTTGATTACTGGTACACTATTATAGATGAGTACAACAAGCCTCAGAAGGCCCATGAGGAAGGCAGAGAGGAGGACCTGCACTTCATGATCTTAGAAGACATCGCTGTAGCTGGGCACTGGTGGTTCATGCCCTTGCTTCTGAGGAGACTATGATCTGAAGATCACTGTTGGAAGATAGACAAAGTAACCAAATCCTTGATACTCTTATCTCCAATTAACTAGCCAAAAAAACCAAAACAAAACCCTAGAAGTGGAGCTGTGGCTCAAGTGGTAGACCACCATCCTTGAGCAGAAAAATCAAAGTGAGAACACTGACTCTGAGTTCAAGCCTCAGTACTGATACCAAAAAAGGGGAGGGGCAGGGGAAGACAGAATTTTGAGTACTTTTATTCATCCTTGATTTCCTCATGAACTCTTTATCCCTTCCCTTCCTCCAGGTTCTGAGACTCTTAGCCAGTTGATGAGGCAGTAATGTCCCATACCTTGCCTGTCTTTCCTTCCCTTGTCATTCAGAAGCCAAGGATTCATGGCCTTGAGTTACTACAACAAGTCATTGATGAACCACTTTCTCTTTTCAAAGAAGTTTCCAGTGTCCACACCCTTAGTCAGGCCATTGCCTCCCCTGCAAACCCTGATTCTCCCATCCCTGCTTCTTACATCCTTTATATTCTGTATGCTGGGTGCTAAGATGGGCTTCTGTACACCTGTCAGGGGGCATGTGGTCTGGTAGTGAGCTGCGTTTGAGGAGGGATGGAGGAGGGATGGGACACCCACATCATTATCTAGGCTTTCAGTGTGCTAACCACTTATGTGTTTTACTTGCAACAAATGAGCACATGAAATGAAATTAGAATACCATTTCTAAAACATTCTATCTCTTCTGTGGTTGTCTAAGACAGCTGTTACCTGTAAATCAGGTATAAAGCGAAGAGAGGCTTTCCCTCATTTCAACCACACAAAGCTTGCTTTGTCGATGCCCCTCTTGGGACCCTTTCCTTCTTTGATCTCTTATTATTGCAGTCTGTCCCTTCTCAGCACCCATAGGGTCTGGCTGTATCCCATGGGTGCCCAATACCTCTCACTCTGCCTTGTAGGTCACAAGTCTGCTGTTTGGTCATTGAATAGTTAGAATAGGAAACAGGAGTGATGCTGCCAAAGTCTATGAATGAATCCATCCATCCATTCATCCATCCATTCATTCATTCGTTCCAAGAAGACTTATAGAGAGCCTTTTGTGGGCTGGCCATGCATATGCAAACTAAAGGATGGATTCAGCCCTCCTCATGGAGCTTACATACTGGTGCTAGATTTTTCCAAGCCTCCCTGGAGACCAGAGTTACTGCAAGAAGTAGTATTTAAAACTCCCTAGCCCCAACCCAGAGCTGTTAAATCAGAATTGATAGTTGATACCAGGCACAGAGACTCACACTCATAATCCACAGGAGGCAGAGAATGGGAACATCAAGGTTGGAGGGAGACACACCAGTAAAGCCCACTTCAACCAATAAGCTTGGCTTGGTGGTGCATCTGTCATCTCTGCTACATGACGTGCATAGGTAAGAGGATTAAGGTTTGAGACTATTTTAGGACAAAAGTGTGAGAGCTTACCTGAAAATTAATAAAGCAGAAAAGGGCTGGTGGTATGGCCTAAGTAGTACAGCACTTGCCTGACAAACACAAGGCCCAGTTTCACAAAAGGAGAGAGGGGGGAGGGAGGAGAATTTATAGGGGAGATGCCAGCAATTTGTTTTAACTTGTATGTGACTGAGGATTGGAGAGTGGATTTGGCAGTTCACATTGAAGCAAACGAATGTGTGATGTTTCTAGTATTAATAAATGCTATGAAGATAAAAATAATTGAGCCATGGGACAGATGACAGCAAGGTACAGTTTGAAGACCAAAAGCAGGGAAGAGCTGATTCTCTAGGGAAGACTTTGGAGATTGAACTTGACACCTCATGCTTGCTAGGCAAATGCTCTACCACTTGAGCCATGCCTCACTCAGTCTTTTTTGCTCTTAATTTGTTTCTCAGACAGGGCTTCTCACTTTTGTTTTAATTGCAAAGCATGATCATCCTATCTGCCTCCCAAGTAGCTGGAATTATGGGAGTATACAACCTTACCCAGCTCTAGGAAGTGACTCTTTGCTGAGACCTGCCAGATGAGAAGGGGAAGCCATTTAAGGTTAGGGGGAAAAGTATTCCAAACTGGGGAATGGCAAAGTAAAAGCCCTATGTGGAAGAAGCATCTGCCTCTTTCCTTCCTTATTCCCAGCACTGTAAAATTCAGCTCCAATCGCTCAGTCCCTTGTTCTTTGTACTGTGGGTACATCTGGCTCCTTCTGAAATGTAGCTGCCTTTCCCACCCACACAGTGTGAGAGAACAACATGATTCCAGCAGTTCTGGAAATATTGACCCCCCCCCCGGAATGCTAATGTGATGGAGCCTTTCGTCCTGAGGCAACTCTCCATGAAAAAAAAAAAAAACTACAAGTGAGTAGGAAAAAACACAGCCATGAGTCCACTCCCAGTCTCTGTGAGCATGTGGTCCAGTGAGACCCAGCTAGCCAGGCGCTTTCATTGGAACACTATATCTGGTTTAACAATATCCGTGCAACCCTGATGAGTAAGCTTCATGAGGTCAAAGGTCTTCAGCCCTTGGCATCTGGATGGATTTTCTTATTCAACCTCTAAAATGCAAGGTCAGGCTGGCCGGTTGCCTCTGGTGAAAACAGACCCCTTGTCTGGTTCCATAAACCACAGAAAACATAAAAATCTTCTACTCATCATCTTTGCTATAACTGCATGACAGAAAAGCAAACAGCACTGGAGCAGCTAATGTTCAGAGAAGAGGACTGACTTACCCAAAGTTACCCACATCGTACCATAGCCAGAATGCTTCTGTCCCTTCCTTCCCTATCTCCTAGGCTCACGGTGGTAATTTGCTACTGGATGTCTGTATGTGTGCCTTCCATGTCAGTGTCATTTCTTTGATAAATTTATCCCTGATCTCAGTGGATGGTATCATGAATCCTGGCCTGAGAGGTGAATTCTTGGCATAGAAATCTCAGTGGTGGTGCCTGGTTTATAAGCCGCATTCTTCAATTTTAGTAACGTTTAAGTGCACAAGAAGCACCCAGAAACATTGCAAAAATAAAGTAGGCAGTGGTACTGGTTCAGAAGGCTTGCATTTCTGATGCCAGCGTCACTGACATTGAACTAGACAATGGATTTGAGCATAGACTACTAGTGTCTGGTATAGTAAAGATCTCCAAGGTCAGACAGATTGCGAAGTTCTAGGTCAGAAGCCTAACTCCAGGGATTCTCCGAGTTGGTCCAGCCACTCTCCCCAATAGGCCAAAAAGATGAATAGAGATGGGAGGCAGAGAAAGGAGATTTATTATTTATTTGAGCCACCTAGGAGGGCCGGACTTGAGCTTTAAATTTATATGAAGGAAGAATTTGGGAAGGAGGCCCGAAGTATACCTAATTATTAAAATAGTCCAGTAGTCTGGGCTGTAGGTGTTGTCCAGTGCCCAGTCCACTTAGGACTGATCAGTCCAGGCCTTGTTACAGGAAGATAATCTTGTGGTCTGTCCTTTGGAAATTCCATTATTGGTTTTCTCAGGGGTAGTTTCCAGCCATCCCTGTAAAGACATATGATCAGTCCTGTCCTTGAATTCTAGGGTGGATGGGGGAACAGGTAGAGAGAGAAAGAGAGAGAGAGCAGAGGACATTGGTATGAGAGAGAGAGAGAGAGAGAGAGAGAGAGAGAGAGAGAGAGAGAGAGAGAGAGAGAGAGAGAGAGAGAGAGAGCAATGCCAAGTCTTTTATTCTGCTTTCCATTAATTCCTGGGCCCAAGTAAGGAGTTAGAGCTTTTCAACAACAACAACAAAGGAGTAGATTCTAAAGACCTGTTCAAAGAGGAAAAGGCAATTCAGAATAAGAGAAAGGAAGACCTCTGACCTCACACAGCCCTCAGTGTAATGCAACCCTGATATTGAATTCTGAATTCTGTGTTTCAGTGAATCACTCCTTCTGGTCAGGGTTTAAGGTGAACCTATCTTGTCCTGAATCTTGCCCTGAGAAGCACAACTGCTTTTTCCCCACCAAGGTGGGAGTTTCAGGCTCCTGCTATTTAGAAATGCAGATCATATATAGTAATTGTTAAGGCTCTGGTAAGAATAACTCTTTCCTTTGTCTTTATGTGATACTGAAATGAGGAGTGGTTGCAAGAACACGTGAAGGGGGAAATGGCAACAGAAATCACAGATCTCCAAATGTGTCCCCTGCTGGGACAAGCCACTCAGGGTTTGCTTCCTTTCCTGATGTTGTGGAGATCAGTGAACATGTCTGTGAGTGTGGGAGTAGAAGGAGAGCCTCAGGTACAATCACAGTAATCAGTCTTTGTCTTTGAGCAACGTGGTGCTACTGCAAGGGAGAAATTCTTCTTGTCAAGGGAGCCATGCCAGTAACAGGGCATTTCTAGGTAATGCAGCTAGATGCCTGTGCTTTTGTTGCTATGAGGCCATTAGTTAGAATTTCTGAGGCTGCCTGCAAACCGGCTTCAGACTGTTTGTTCAGTTTACTCATTTCATACCCTCGTTGGAATATTTCTTTTTTAGTCATTCATTCTTTTATCCATTTACTGATTCAAACTGCTCATCTAATCCTTCATATATTTATTAGGTGTCTTTCACAGATCACGCATTGTGCTGGTCTCCAAAAGATAGCAATGTGAGTCTACTGTAGGACAGCAATTCTGTCCCTTCACCCCCATAGGATTCTGTAGCCAGGCAACAGACTAGACCTGCCCTCCTTCCACTCCACCATGGCCTCTCCAGCTTAGGCCTGACAAATCGGACTCCATAATCATCATTATCTTTCCCATGGTTCTCCTTGGCATACAAGAAAGGTCAAACACCCAGTCTTCTTCAATCTGTTACCTCTACATACCATGCTTTCTGCCCCCGTGGAGCTGGCTAGGGTACCTGGGATCTCCATATACTGCAGAGCCTTTTCCTGTGTGGTTCTCTTGGCCTGGGTCTTGCCTGTGCCTCATGGAGTCATTGGTACCCTGAGAAACTCTATCATAGAGTGGGACAGAAGGAAGGCTCTGGGTCCCACTCTAGATTTTCCCACAGAAAGATTTTTTTTTTCTTCCCCCCGGAGTAAAATCTGTTTCGTTTTGTATCCAGCCCCCATCTAGATTTGCATAACATTCAAGAAAGCTTGCAGAAGAAGTCTTGAAAATGGCAGGCCGGTGTAGTGACTTGATCAAGGTCACAAAGCCACGAGGAGGCCAAATCTCAGCTACGCCTTAAGTCATCTCCTCCCCTCTCCAAGGCTGACACGCATCTCCCACAAAGAAAGATATTAGCCACAGGGAGCCATTCATTAATACTTGTAGGGCATTTTTATTACTTTCCACTGATGTCTAGAAGAATCTTGCTCTGGCCAGGCAAGGAGGCTGCAGAGGAGACCTGAGGTTACTGTGTGTGATGATTCACATCTCAGAACTGCAGGGTTTTGCCTAAGATGTTTAAATAACTCAGAGTTACTGCCACCCCAGCCGGGACAGGACAACCAGGCAGTGGTAGATGACTTTTGGGTGGGAGGGGAGGCTGTGGGAGGTAGGAGGCAAGCTTCCAGAAAGAAATTACCATTTTGTATTTATGACTTTGGCTCACAGGCGTGCCGCAGGGATAGGCTTGCTAATACATTAGGTAATTGCCTCCATCCTCCACTCCATCGTGCAGAATATAGACCAGGCTGACTGCAGGCTTAAAGAACAGGCTTCAGTCTGGCCCCTGGGTCTCTCTGAGGACAAGAAGTACAGAGGAGAAGCTGGGTAGTAGGGGAAATAAGGAAGAGTCTTACCACTCAGGCGCCAGGACCATCGATACCTGTGACAACTGCAGAGTCAAGAAAGTAGAGGAAGAGTCCCACTGTACGGATCCGGGGACCACAGATACAATCTGTTGCTGACTCTGGGCCATCTTGGATTCTTAACTGTCCCTCTCTGGGCCTCTAGTACCTCCCTGGAAAATAAAAAGAGGTGGTAAATCAACATTTCTCAACTCTGGCTATATGTTAGAATCACCTAGGGAAATTTTTAAAAAGTACTAAAGCTCCAAGTTCAAACCCATCCCCCATTCCCCCAGAATCCTCTGATTACATTGACCTGGAATAGAGCCCAAACATGTTTATTTTGTAGCCAGAATAGAGAGTCCCCGGATTCAGTGATCAATGGATGGACTTTTCAGGAGCTTGGGTTGTCAAAGAAAGAAGGACAATGAATCAGTGACCTTGAGACTCAGGGTTTAGAACCTGTACCCAAGGATAGGACGTGATGGCATTCTCCAATAATCCCAGCTACTTGGGAGGCAGAGTTGGGATGATGATGATGATAAAGTCAGCCTGGGCTTTTGCCCAAAGTCTGTGCTTGGGCATAAGACCCTAATCTGAAAAATAAATGAAGCAAAAAGCCCTGGGGATGTGGCTCAAGTGGATCATCTAGTTAGCAAGTTCCAGTACCTGAGTCCAACCCCTAGTATTGTTAGAAGGCAAAACAAAACAAAACCTGTTTGAGTCTTGCCTCTCCCCAGTAAGGTTCCCTCTTATCAGTGACTGTAAGCAAATGACAATCAGAAGGAGGGAGCCTGACTTTTTAGTCCTTTCTGTATTAGCTCTGTGGCCATTTGTCCCTGAGACTCAGTTTCCTCATCCCTAGATAATGAGAAAGCAACTGGACCCTTCCCCCCCTGCAAGCAGGTAGGGAACAGTATGCTTCACACTGCTAACTAGTGCCTGACAAGGGGAAACAAACACTATTCTTGTTTCAGACAGAGGCTCAGTGTGGTCAAATGACTGGCCTGATCCTCCAGCTAGTGAGAAATAGAACCAAGGTGAGAACAGTTCATATCCCAGCATATGCCATTTCCAAACCAACATTAGTTTATCTGTCTGTCTGCACCTTGGTTTTCGTCAAGGCTACAATTTGAGCCACATCACCACTTAGGGATTTTTCTGTGATTAATTGAAGATAGGAGTCTTATAGACTTCTCTTTCCTGGGCTGGCTTTGAACCACAATCCTCCTCAGATCTCAGACTCCTGAGTAGCTAGAATTACAGCCATGATCCACCAGTGCCCAGCTCTGCCTCCTTTTTGAGTGCTGAGATGATAGGCATAAGTCACGATATCTGTCCCTGCTGCTAGTTTTTCAAGTCTGCAAAGACTGGGATGATTAGAAGTAATTCACTCTGTATGACCTTTGTGACTCAGTTTCCCCATCTGTAAAGTAGGAATGATAGCAATGAAGCAAGTAAAGAGACATTCAGTTTTGGCTAATGCCTTGTGGTTTCTATGGGGTTTTTTGGCTTTGCTTTTTAGGGCAATCCTTCTCCTCACCAGGCCCTGGACTAAAGCGTGTCCTCCATCTCCAAATCCCTTTCCTCTATACAAAGAGCAATTGCAGAGGCAGGAGAAGGAACTCTCCCCCCCTAGTCCTTGTGGTATTCTCTTGACAGTGACAACTCTGCACAGGGCCCCGGGGGTTCCTGGACAGAGGGCAGTAACTCTATATATCATTGGGTTGTGTACTGTCTTGAGATGGCAAAAAAGGAAAGAGCTATAAATATGGGGGATTCGTCTGAGAATAAGTCATGGGTTAGAGCCCCAGCTATATAACTTTTTAATTCTCTACTCCAGCTTGTAAGCTCTGGCAATAAAAACAGCCACTGGTAATTTATTTCTCCCCCCCCCACTCTTAATTTCATACTTTTTTCCCTTAACCATTTGAAAAGTTCTCCTAAACTCACCTTAAGCTTGTATTTTCTCCACTTAGCTGTCATTAAAAAAAAAACGTAACCCTAGATTATGATTGTAAAAACTATCCTCTTTCCTGTATTGCTAGTATGAAAGCTACAGGCTTGGGAGTAATTTCTTAACCAGGTGTTAATGGATTCCTAGGCTCTGTTTGCTCACCTGTCTCTAGGTGACAAAGGAAACTGGCCAGAAGGGAGATAGCTCAGGCACAAGGAGCATGCTGTGTACATACCCTGCATGCATGCTGAGTTTGAGGCACTCTTCAGGCATTGTCTTCCCTATTGGAGCTTAGTTTTTCTCATGTGTTAAAAACAGGATAAAAATTAATGCCAGAGAGGGCTTTTTTTTTGTCTGAGACTGGGACTTGAACTTACTGACACTTGCTTTCACTCATTGGCTGGTGCTCTGGCACCTGAGCCACACCTCCAATCTATAAGATGGTCATAGAATCCAAAGAGATAATGTATAAAGATCATGTTGTGCAATACAAAGCACTGTAAATACTATAAAGATCTTTGCTGCTTCTGATGATGAGGAGGAGGAGGAGGAGAAGGAGGAGGAGAAGGAGGAGGAGGAGGAAGAGGAGGAGGAGGAGGAGGAGGAGGAGGAGGAGGAGGAGGAGGAGGAGGAGGAGGAGGAGGAGGAGGAGGAGGATAGGAATAACAGACTGGAGGTGGCTCAAGTGGTAAAGCACCAGTATGAACAAGAGGATGAGAATGAGGAGGGTGGTGATGATGGGAATGATGGTAGTGGTCTTGGTGAGGAAGAGGATGGAGACAATGAAGGTGTTGATGGTGATGATGGTGGTAACACAAGCATGGAATCGGGGTAGGCTATGATCAGAGGATTCAAGCTTGACTCCTAGATGTAGGCCTGAGCTATGAGGCTATAACACTGGTAACATGATGGAGGGAAGGAAAATAGATTTGAGAAAGATAGGAGGTAGAACACCATAGTTTGGCACACTGAGGTTGAAATAGCCATGGAGACTCTTAATAGGCAGTAGGACCCATAAGCTGGAGCTTCGATGGAGGCCAGGACCAGAGAGAGAAGTTTACAGTGGAGTGGTGGAATGGATGCCAAGTTGGGTGTGTAGACAGAAAGGCCCTGGGCTCTTAATTCACCAACCTTCAGACGTCAGGAAGCAGAGGATCTAGCAAAGGAGGGTGGAGGGAAGATCTGAGGACTAGAGAGAACTCTGTGAGCTCTGATATCAAAGTCTATGGGAATGGAGGAATGTGGAGTGGGGCTGATTATGTGGAGTTCCCCACCAAGGCCATGCCTCTTTCTTATCAGAAATGGGGGGGGGGGGATGCAGGGTTTATAAACAGGGTTTATAAACAGAGACCGGGGAACCAGATGTAATTTGTGACCTTGACCAAACCCTTGATAATCTTCAGCTTTTTCCTTTACATGGCATTCTTACGTGATGTATAAGAGATCATGTTTGTGAAGTATTTAGCACCAGATCTAGCATATACTAGGTGCTCAGTAAGCAGGAACTGTTTTCTTCCTCAAACCATTCAAGTAAGTAGAGTCATCATCAATTAAGGGGCTCCTATTATGAGGGAAAGTTTTCATTTGGGCAATCTAGCCTTCATCCAGGGTTGAAAATGGAGTTGTCTTTAACGTTCCCACAGATGACAGAAGAAGCAATACAAGATAGAAGCGGACAGGTGAAGTAATGACCCTGGCCAACTGGCGTCCACACATTAGAATCCTAGTTTAAATGTTTATATCCCTCAAAGGGTTAAATTCAATCCATTCTCAGGTCAAGAGTGGATCACCTGCATTTGACGTCCATGGTACCTGATGGATGCCCAGAGAAGAATTTAAGCAGGGTCTGTGAGATGGATAGAACCAGATTTGCATTTTTCCAGAAAGACCACTGAAGAAGCAGTGTAGAAAGAAGAGAGGGGAGGGGCAGTACAGCAGAGAGATAATCCAGGTAACTATACACTTAAGTGAGAGGGGACCAAGAGGAGGAAATGGGCTCATTATAACATAATTAGCTCAGTGATTCGTATGCAGGCCTGTCATTTCAAAATGTAAAAGGTGATTGTATGATTAAAGATTTTCTTTTCTCCCCATTTAATAGGAGTGACTTGCCAACCTGGGAATTTAGGTGGGTGGTTGAAGAAAAAAAAAAAGTAAGGTATTAATTTTTAACCAATTGATTTTTTACAATGAATTAGTTTATTGATTTAAACAAATCACCCACTGTGGACAGTGAAAGTTGGAAATGAGGTTAGTGTCTGGTTAGAGTGAGGGCTGACTGAAGGGGCCCAGGAGGCTTCCCTGGTCTGGCTATAAGGACAGTTTCACACTGCACAGATGGTCAGCAAGTGGCTCAGGCTCAGACCACAGGGCTTTCTGGGCACTGAAAACTACTGAGATGAGTGAGCTCAGGTCAGAGACTCTTTCTCTGCTCTCTTCAGAGATTTAACAATCGGACTCTGAGGTGCTATAAACCAGCCAAACACAGAAACTATTTCTTCCACCACTCCCGATATATTTACATATATAGATAAATCAAGGAGAAAGATGACAGGCAAGAAGAAAGAGATCCTTGGATGACAGAAACAAAGCAACTAGCTTCCTGGGAGCTTACAGGACCATGGCATATATTCAAGGCCAGGAGATGGACCCATGATGAGGCTGAAGAAGTGTGGTTTTCTCCTGAGTCCTCAGGCTAGACCTTACATAAAAGACTCATGAGTAAGGCTGCCTTTTCCACTAACAGAAGCATATAAAGTTCTATCCCAGAAGCCCAAGGAAACTGGAGTCGGGTCCATTTGGGGTTCTAGGGGTTCCCAAGTGTTCTAGGATCTGTGAACCTATACCATGTGTGGGGTAAAGTCTGAGTTTATACTGATCACGTGTTACAGGCATCTCATGTTGAAAATGATCAACATTGAAACTATCTAGAGAAACCTAGGGACCCAAGATGAGCAAAAGAAGCCAGACTGGCCCTTTGGGAATATTGCTCACAGTGCCCAGTGCATGGCTCTTGAAGATGAAAGCCATGAGCAAAGTCTACTTGTTCAGGAGCTCACTAAATGTAATGCTACCCCCTCATCTACCTACCCACTTTTGTAGGGATGGACACTACGTCCCAGAGAGGGGCATCCATTTGCTCAAGATCATGCAATGTGTCAGTACCAGGCAGTTTGTCATAGTGGGAGGAATAAGGGTGTGAAAGTAGGTGAGACCTGAGCTTGAATCTTGGTTCTCCCATTTAATAGACACAATCCAGATCAAATGGCTGAAGTGTTCTGAGCCTTGGTTTCCTTTTACGCACAAAATAGGGTCTGATACCCACTTTGGGTGAAGGTTGGGAAATAAGGGAGATCATCTTGGTAAAAAGTCTTGAGAGAGTGTTTGGTATTCTATGTGTTACTTCTTTTTAGTTTTGTTTTCTAAAACTCACCTCCAAAACAACCTCTCAGCATGCTTCAGCTGGACCTGGTGACTTCTTTATCTAAGGGATCACCTGTGTTCTGTTACTTTGCACTAAATCTCTTATTGCTGTAGAATTATATGTTTGCTTGTTTATTTTTTGGTTCTGTCCTGATCCTAAAGCTTGAACTCAGGGCCTGGTAGCTGTCCCTAAGCATTTTTTTTCTCAAAGCTAGCTCTCTACCATTGAGCCACAGCTTCATTTCAGCTTTTCTTTGGTAGTTAATTGGAAATAAGGCTCTCACAGAATTTCCTGCCCGGGGTGGCTTCACCGTGATCCTTAGCTCTCAACGTCTTGGCACCCAGAAATGTTTTAAGTCCAGTTCCTGGCTTTTGTAGTTTTCTTTAGTTGTGTTCTTTATCCTCATTTTATTTCTTCCTTGTCCTCAGCACTGCAATAATAGACTGAAAAATGGATGGATGGATGGATGGATGGATGGATGGATGGATGGATGGATGTTGTCTGGTTTGCTGGCTGGCTGGACATGGGTGGATGAGTGATAGATGACATGGATAAGTAGACAGATGGTAGGCGGGTGGACAGATGGATGATGAATTGGTGTATAGGTTAGTGGATATCAATTAGAGTTTGTCATTTGTAAATAATAAAAGTTGATTCTTGATAAGTTAAGGAAATGGGATTATATTAGGAATACATTGAGTTGTTCACAGAATCCAGTGAATTCCTGGAAAACCAGACTTTTAAAAAATCAGAAACTATGGAACTTGAGGGACATGCGGTGACAATAATCACCTCTCAGTCAGGTTGGGGCCAGGTCTCTGATATAAATGAACACCAGGCATATTTTTTCAGACTCAGTATTTAAAAGTCAAAGTTTTAGGAGAGAGAAAACCCAGCTGATGTGGCTTGGCTCACATTGTCTGTTACCTTCTAGACATGCACAGAAAGGCAGAGATCATTTCCCCCTAAAGAAATGAAGATTCTGTGGCAACAGAAGCAAGAGCAGTGAGTAGGTGATCAGATCTCACTCACCTCTTCCCATGAAGGGGATGGATGGCTTCCAGATTCCCAGAGATGCACCAGTGACTTTGTCTTGGGTTTTCTCTTGTCACCTACCTCATGCTCTGCTGACCCTTCAATTCTCCCTTCACCAGGCCTACCTCCTCCTTCAAGAAGCTAGGCACTACTTATAATCCTAGCTACCAAGGATCACAATTTGAAGCCAGCCCAAGCAGGAAAGTTCTTGAATCTATCTCCAGTTAACCGCCAAAAAGGCAGAAGTAGAGCTATGGTTCATGGTGGTAGAGTACTAGCCTTTTGTGAAAGAGCTGAGAGAGTGCCCTTGAATTCAGTGCCAGACCCTGAGTACAAGTCCCCGTACTGGCACACAAACAATAAAGAAAGAAGAAGCCATTTGCAGCTTCCCAAGCCCACGATGACAGCTCCTTTCCCTGGAACTCCAGTGGCCCTGGTTGTCAGCAGGGCTCCCATTTTGTCCTGAGCTGCAGACTATGTGCTGCCCTGCCTTCCTGGTCTGGATTCTGCTCTAAATCTGCTAAAAGCCAAAAGCCTTTTCAAACTTGCTTTACATCCCCCACAGCATACAGTCAGAGTCTGCAACTAGTGGATGCATGTGGATCAGTGGGTGGGGCACCTGCGGGGCCTGGTGTCACCACTGGCATCATCCCACCTTAGAAATAACATGGGCCTAGTGCCTTTGAGAATTGAAACATCCGGACCTAAGGAGATGACGTACCCAAAGCTTCACAATGAATTAGAAGCAAATCTAGCACCCGGCTTTTATGTTCAACTCAATTCAAGACAACACTCCTTTCTGCCTGGGAAGTATATGTACTTACACACACACACACATACACATGTGTGTATTATGTGTCATGTATGTAGGAATGTATGCATCCAACCTGTCTAAGTAGATTCTAGCCTATTGCAAAGTCATATATACACACATATATACATATATATTTATATATGTGTAATATATACACATATATACATATATATACATATATATATATATATATTGCCAGTCCTAGCCCTTGAGCTCTGGACCTGGGAGCTGTCTCTGATCTTCTTTTTCTCAAGGCTAGCACTCTACCACTTGAGACACAGCACCACCTCCAGCTTTTTCTGAGTCATTTATTGGAGCTAAGATTCTCACAGACTTTCCTGTTCACGCTGGCTTTGAACCATGATGCTCAGATCTCAGCTTCCTAAGTAGCTCGGATGACAGGCGTGAGCCATCAGCACCTGGTAGTGATTATTTAATTAATTAAACAGAATTCTGTCATGACAATACCAACAGATTATTTTCCTTACCCCTGCTCCATCCTTGCCCAGACTTCTGCCCATCTTAAGGTCCTGTGCCTAGTGAACAGCCAAGAAATGTGGATTGATTGCTCCTAAAACTTCCTTCCTTTTGAGAATCAATGAATTTCAGAAGGTGGCGTATTTGTGGAATCCATGGAGAATGGCCCATGAAAAGCGATTTGGGGTCTCCAAACTCATTCCAAGCAGGCTCCCTCAGCAGGCACTCTACCTTACTCCTCTTCTCCATGCTGCTGGAAGAATTAGTTGGTGTGCTGGCAGTAAAGTCACAGGGAGTGAACATTTTGACAAGGTAATGGTCCCCTGCCTTTCTCGACATTTGCGCAGGAGTCAGAGTCCATTATAATGTCACAACTGTGCGCGCCATTGACATCTCATTGAATAATTAAAAGGCAGTTTAATCACAGCACACATCCACTTAGTGTCTGGGACTGGATGCTGGGGAAGCACCAGAAAAGGGAAAGCCGTGGCGGGCAGATGGGGAACTCGCCTAAACCAGGGTCACAACCGACAGGGTTGGTTGCAGCAGCTCCTATTGTGAAGACTCAGCCCCCACCCCCAAGCAAGACAGGAAGGCAATGTCTGCACACACACCCCCAACACACACCAGACAAAAGATGACAACAGGGCTTTTCCAGTCTCGTGTGTTTCTTTGAGCTCAGTGCAGGAGTAGACCTTCTTTTCAACCAAAATAAAAAATTGAGTGTTGCATCTCATTCATCATGAAGCGCTATGCTAGAGGCGCTTGGTTTCTATTCTTTCTCATCGAGGGACTTGGTGTTTTATTATGTCTCAAGGCAGGTGTTTAGCAAATCCCTGCTCTGCATCAATGTTGCTCTGGGTGGACAGGAGGAAAGAGACAGACCAGGGTTCTGCTCCCAGGGATGTTAGGGTCTCCACAAGAAAGGTGAAAACCCATGTAGGCCTTGACTTGTGGTCAGATGGGGTGGAGCCAAAGTGTGATGGTTGAGTGATGTGGTCAGGAAAGCCCTTAAGCATTGGAGCTGGGTTCTGAATGGCCAGGAGCTACACATGGAAAAGAAAGAAGGTGGTGAAAAGGCGTATGGGCAGGAAGAACTCTTCACAGATCAGCAGGAAGACCATTGTGGCCACAGGGCAGGCTGTGAGGGAGAGTGGTACCAGATGAGGGAAGAAAGAGGCAACTGGCCCAACTCAGGTGGGCTTCCCAGGGAGCTCAAGAGAAGTGGCCCTGTGTGATGATGCATGCTTGCAATCCCAGCACTTGGAGAAGAGTAGAGAAAGGAGGACAGCAAGTTCAAGGCCAGCATGTGCTGCATCCACAAGACCTTGACTCAAGAGAACAGAGAGAGAGAGAGAGAGAGAGGAGGAAGGAGGGGGGTGTGGTCACCAAAGATGGTGAGCGCGGCTAGGGCTAGTTTGCCAGAGCACTTTGCAAGGTGGAGTACACAGAATCACTTTCCCTTAGGCCAGTGCTGGGACCTGGCCCTGGTTAGCAGCTGTGGAGCCAGGAATATTTACTTATTCCAAATCCCGGTGATTCTGACTTGCTCTTGCTTTTCCCTACTATGTCCCTGACCAGGAACTGCTGGAGTTCTAGTAAACTTGGCATCTCATGCAGATCCAGGTTGCACACCAGCCATCCCTTGAACCCACCAGGAATATTTTCCTTGGGGGGACCCACAATCTTGGAAAGGGAACATGGTGATTCCAAGCCACAGAACTTCCCAGTAAAGACACTACAACACAAGGATCTTTCTGATCCCTGGCCAGAGGGTAGGATTAGAGAAATTTAATAGTGGGCTACAGGGTGAGGAGTTGGGCTACTTGCACTTAATTCCCACTTCCCACACTTTCTACCGGTCGTGTGATGTTGGGCAAGTGATTTTGCTTCTCTGTGCCTCGGTGTGCCTTGGGGAGCATTGCTTCATAAGGTTGTTGCGCGATACAGCGGCAATACATGCCAAGCCCTCAGACTGTGCCGGGTGCATTCTGTCTGTGGTGGCTTCACATTCATCCCCAGAGTCTCATGAGAGCCACCATTGTCACTGGAGTAATACAAGTGTGCCAAGCACTGTCCCGGGGGCTTGCTTTATCTCATGACCGTAGTGATGTTACAGCGTGTTACGTTTCTTACCGTGTCTCACTCCCTGGCCTCACTGCCTGGCCTCCAGCTTGTACCTCTGTTGATTGATTCCATATACATTATCCCATTCAGTTATCATAGCAACATTGTGGGTGGGTTTTATGGATGCGGGGCGGGGAGGGTGGGGCAGGCCAGAGTGGTTCAGTAACCTGTCCAAGGCCATATAGCTGGCAGGAGGCAGAGCAGGATGCTAGCCCAGAGCTCTTGTTCTTCCCTCTACTCTCTCTATACCTCTCATCCCCTGCCAGGCAACTTGTAGACCAACCCCAGCTTCTGGTCCCATGGAAAAGATGAGCTGGAGAGGAACTGTGGGAGATACTTTACGAATTCCATTTAAGAGAGGGGAAGACAACTGCTCTACACCCCCACTTACATACACTCAGTTCTTTAATGGGAGATAAGAGTCTCACAGCCATTCCTGTTCTGGCTGACTTCCAACCACAATCCTCTATCTCAGCATCCTGAGTAGCAAGATTTGCAGGCATGAGCCACCTACTGGCCCAGCCATCACTGCTTTGGTAGATTTCCCACCATGGGTTTACACGGAAGATGGTCTTAAGAGAAAAAGACTTACTTCCCCAGATGCAGAAAGAAAGATAAAACCTACTCTTGCAGTCCTGGAGAGACCCTGACCCACAGTCTGCCCTGTAAGCAAGCCAGCAGGCGGGGGTCCTGTTGTCTCACATTATCCCCAGAGGGATGGAGAATAAACAACTTCACTGGGCACCAGCTGCTGCAGAGGTCACCTTTGTGTAACCAGGTGGTGTGCCTACGAATAACTAAATGCCAGAGTGGAGCCAGTGCTAGCCCAAGCTGGGAACAGCTCAGGAATAACAAACAGAGCCAGAGCCAGGCCCTTCCCTCAGGAAGTGCGCAGTCCAGCTGATGAACAAAGCCAAGCGGAGGCAGCATCCTCCGCCTCCCTCCCGGCAGCCCGTCGCCGAAGCCGCAGATGTGAGTTCCTTCACCGCCGTTCTCTGGTGTCTTTTTGCATCTGCTTAGCCAGGGAGGTTGGCACATCTGCCCTTCCTTGCCTTCCTCCCCCTGCAGCCTGAAGCCTTCACCACAGCCCTCATCCACGCCTCTAAGGCTTTCTCCATCACTGTTGTGATTGGAGAGACTCACTCCACGTTGACCCTGCACACACACACACACACACACACACACACACACACACACACACACACACACACCTCAATACAGTGTGTGAGCACATATTTATGTGCATGTGTATTTGCTTAGTGTCTAGCAGCCCACAAGCCGGAAGCATCTGTTGTCATCACTGTTTAACTGGAGTCCTGCAGAAGCTCTGTCCTGTACTGGGCACATTAACTGTTTGTTTCTTCAGTGAAAGAGGGAGGGAGGGATCTTTCAGGAGATTTTTGATAAGAGAATTTGGAAAGTGATCGGGACTTAGAATATGGAGGCCTTTCCAAGGCCGGACTGAAGACAGGCTGTAGATGTTTGAGCAACCTAGGCTGGTCCTCCCTTTTTCTCTTCCTTCCTTCCTCCCTTTCTCTCTTCCTTCCTTCCTTCCTTTCTTCCTTCCTTCCTTCCTTCCTTCCTCCTTCCCTTTCCTCCTTCCCTTCACCCCTTTCTCCCTCTCTCCCTCCCTAATCCCTTCTTTCCCCACCTTCCTTCCCCTCTTCCTCTCCTTCCTTCTGTGCATAGGAAAATAAGTGAGAAGTGAGCTGAGGCCAGGGTAAGGGAAGCCGGACACTTTGAGGCAGCATCCATGACTGGACTCCCATGTCCCAGACCCTCTAGCAGCACAGGCACTGGGTAGGACAGATATTTCCAAAGCTCCTCAGCTTCCTCACCCCCGTGGCCCATTCTTCCTGGCACAGAATGCCCTCTAAGACTGGGCTTGACTTCCTGGCCACCCATTAGCTCCTTTTCGGTACTCTGGCCAGAAACTGCCTGGGAGAGGGCCCAGCCCTCCCCAGCACCTCCCAGTCTCCGAGTCACACTTCCGTGTCTGGGAGAGGCTACTGGCACCTTGGACGGATACACAGAGGGACAGGGCAAGCCAGATGGCTTCCTTTGGGACTGGAGACACTTCTGGAATAAAGGAAGTGAACAGCCCCCACACTGACGTCATGACTTGGCTGGCAGAAGAGAAAGCAAGGACTCCCGATTTAAGTCTTGACCACACTGCTAGCAAGTCACTTCTCTGTGCCTCAGTTACCTCATCTGTATGGGGCGGAGACTGTCTAGGTGCAGTTGGTCCTCTGCCTCTACAGGTTCCAGAACTATAGACCATACATAATCAGAAACAGGGCCAGGTGTGGTAGCACATACTTGTAATCCCAGCACTCTGAAGGCTGAGGCTGGAAGAAGAGGTTTTCAAGGCAATCTTAGGCTACCTAATGAGACCTCTGTCTCAAAACACTAAAATAAAGGTTAGGAGCAGTGGCTCACATTTGTACTACCAGCTACTTCGGAGTCAAAAATTAGAGGGATCGGGCTGGGCAGGTGGCTCAGTGGTAGAGCACTTGCCTTGCGTGCATGAGGCCCTGGGTTCGATTCTTCAGCACCACATAAGCAAAAAAGAAAAAAAGCCGGAAGTGGCGCTGTGGCTCAAGTGGTAGAGCGCTAGCCTTGGGCTGAAGAGCTGAGGGACAGCGCCCAGGCCCAGAGTTCAGGCCCCATGACCAGACCCACCCCCCCACAAAAAAAAAATTAGAGGGATGAAGACTGGGAGACCAGACAAATAAAAAAAAAAGTTAACAAGACCCTATCTCAATCAATAAGCCAGGCATGGTGGTATGTATGTCATCTTGGGTATACAACAGGCTGTAGGTAAGAAGATCATAATCCAAGACTGGCTCTAAGCAAAAATATGAGACCAAAATTAGAGAAAAGCAATAAGAGCTGGGGACATAACACAGGTGGTAGAACACCTGAGTTCAAATCTCAGTCCAGCTAGAAAAAAAAAATATTTGGCAGGAAATTTCATCTGTGTTGAACACATAGAGATGTATTTGCTTGCCACTGCTCCCTGCCACTACCAGTGATATTCATAAACTTCACATTGTAGTGTGTATTATAAAGCACCGGAGATTTGAAGGGTATAGGATGACATATTTCGGTAACATGTAAATGTAACACTATTTTGTATGAGGGCCCTAAGCATCCATGGATGTGGATGGACTTAGGGACTCCTGGCACCAATCCCCTACCTATACGGAGAGAAGATTGTACTTAACACCCAAATGCTGTGGTGAACACACCAAGAGATGCATGTGTAGGTTATGCTCTTGAATGGAGTCAGCACGTCCCTTAGGATTCTTGCAATGAATCAGAGGTAAAAGTCATGTGGGAACTCCTCAGAGCCCAGAGTCAGAGCTTGCTTACTTCGCAAGCTACTTGATCTTCTCCAGGACACTGGAGAAGTTCTTGATGAAGTCAACGTTCTTTGCTGTTTCTCCCCTGCTACACAGGAAACTCCATGAGGTCAGGGAACTCAGAAGCACCAGTTCCATAGTAGCAGCAGCAGCTCAGAGAACAGAGAACAGTTGTGTCATTTTAGTGTGTGTGTGTGTGTGTGTGTGTGCTGCTATACTGGGGCTTAAACTCTAAGGCCTGGGCACCATCATTTAGCTTTTTGCACTCAAATCTGGGCATTACCACTTGAGAGACCACTCCACTTGCAGCTTTTTGTTGATTACTTGGAGATAAGAGTCTCCTGGACTTTGCTGCCTGGGCTGGCTTCAAACCCCGATCCTCAGATCTCGGCCTCCTGAGTGGTTCAGATGACAGGTGTGAGCCACCAGCACCTGGTAAATGGAGGATTAGGATTCTATTTGGCTCACAAATGAATTTTTTTAATGTATTGTGTACATGGACCTTTGGTTATAAGGGGCAGGCACACTGGGATATTTATAAGTCAAATCAAAAGTGCCTGGAGCTGCTGTCAGATCAGGGCGAGGTTTAAAAGGGTTCTGAAGAGGCAGTTCCATGGAAGAGCAATCTAGTGGCAATAAAACATCTTTGCAATCATGTTGGTGGCATCAGGAGCCGGCCTTGGGTAGGGCCCAGGCTCATTTACATGCAGAGGCCAGGATCTGTGTGATGCCAGAGGAAGGGAAGAGTGGTGGTGATTAGGTCATTCTTCCACAAGGGGGCGCTGTCCAAAGAAGCTGGCTTGGGATGAAGAAAGATGGGCCTGGCTGAATCGCTGGCCTGTTCTTTTTTGATTTTTTTTTTTTTATTGTTGTTGTTTCATTTTGTTTGGTTTGTGCAAGTCCTGGGGCTTGAATTCAGAGCCTAGGAACTGTCACCTGGGCTTCTTTCGCTCAAGGCTAGTGCTCTACCGCTTGAGCCACAACTCCACTTCCAGCTTTTTTTTTTTGGTATTTTATTAGAGATAAAAAGTCTCACAGATTATCCTGCCCAGGCTGGCTTAGAACCGTGATCCTCAGAGCTCAGCCTCCCTAGTAACTAGGGTTATAGGTATGAGCCACCAGTGCCCAGCTGACCCACTGGATCCGAACACCAGAGCAAGTCTTTGCCCTGCAGCACAGATGATGTAGATTCCTTGCCCCTCTGGTGGAAGCCCAGTATGATGTAGATGTTGACCATGATTAGCTTCAGCAGGAAAAAAAAAGATATGTATATCAGGCCATCATTTTCTCTTAAGAAACCATTAGATGATTCCTTTGATCTTCAAGTGAGTCCTGGGGAGCTCAGAGCTGCTCCTGCCAAGTGCTCCCATGGAACAGCCCCCACAGAGCTGATGTGCCAGGCCGGCTGCACATGGCTGAACCCATCTCTGCAGCCTCTGTTCACCTTGCTTCTCCTGGGCTTGGAGGATGTTTGGAGACAAAGCCGGGAGACAGGCAATGTGGCCTGATGGAGGAGTACTGGCCTGGGGCCCAGGAGACCAGTCTATATCCCCAGATGGACTCTTGTCTTGCTGGAGTGATGGGCAGCTTCAGTCTCCCTCTATGATTTTTATGTAAAGTTCCTCAGCCATCTGATTCAAATGACTTAGGGGTCTCAGGTTCAGCAGCATCAGCATCACTTGGAATGCTTCTAGAAATGCGGCATCACAGATATCAAACCTAGAAATCAAAAGCTAGGACCAGGCACTGATGTCCTGTGCCTATAATCCAAGCTACTGTGGAGGCTGAGATCTGAGGATTGCCACTTGAACAAGTCCATGCAGACAAATCCAAGAGACCCGTATTTCCAATTAACTAGCAGAAAGTCAGAGGTGGAAATGTGGCTCAAGTGGTAGAGTACTAGCCTTGACCAACAGGATTCCCTGGTAATATATATTCCCAGTAAGGCTTGAAAACATGGACCTAGAAAAATGACCAGGTCCTTCCTCAATTCAATGCATGACACCCACTGAGAACCATGAAATCCTATGGCCACATAGAATCAAAAATAAATAGTTAATGCCAGGTGCCAGTAATGGCCATAAGCCTAACTACACAGGATGCTGAGATCTGAGGGTCTCAGCTCAAAGTGAGAACAGGCAGGAAAAATCAGGAAGGCTCTTATCTCCAATTAACCACCAGAAAAGCCTGGAGTAGAGCGGTGGTAGAGTGCCAGCCTTGAGCTGAAAACGCTAAGGGACAGTGCCCGGGTACTGAGTTCAAGTCCTAGCATCAGCACAAAAATAAACAAAGAAAATTAAAAAGCAAAGAGCCAAGTCCTCAAACTATTACTCTGCCTTCTTTCCACCAGATTTTGCTGTTTCATGTCTTTGTTTTTTACTAGCACAAGGCTTAGCCTGTTGTGTAATTTACAGCTCAGTAAGGGGGTCTGGCACTGATAAGCACATTCTCTCCGAGCCGTGCATCTGCAAGGAGACATCAGGAGCTGCTTTGAGCTTGTGACTTCCGAACCAAGTGTCTGCTGCTTAGGAAATGCCAGGCGGTGATATCTACACATGTATAATACATAGGTTTGCAAGATTCTGTTATAAATTACTGGGTTTTATGACCCTGGTTTGCAGATTGACGGCATGAATTGTAACAGCACTGTATATTGCTGTACAAGATAATGCCACCAGCAATGGAAATCTAATATATCATTACCAAAGAGGATGCTGCATTTAGGGATGTGCTGCTTTTATTTTTTTTTTCTTAAGTGGTGTTTAGTGTTTTAAAACTATCTGAGGTACCCTAAGAAGTGACAGGTTTGGGGCAAATTCTATTTTGTCATATGAATCCTGGGCCCTCAAGCTTCAGAGAGAGTGGCTGACTGCACCTTCCGGTGTGAACATAGGTGTGCAGAAATGGACCCTTTCGTTATTACTATACCTCTCCATCTCTCTGTCTCTGTCTCTGTCTCTCTGTCTCTCTCTGTCTGTGTCTATGTCTGTCTGTCTGTCTGTCTGTCTGTCTGTCTGTCTGTCTGTCTCTCTCTCTCTCTCTCTCTCTCTCTCACACACACACACACACACACACACACACACACGTGCACCAGTCCCTTGAGATGGGCCTGGTATCCAGTGAACAGTTGAAGCAAGACAAGTAGGGAACCATGGGAATCCATGTAGCCTGATGGTTAAGAGCATCTACCTGGAAGCCAGATAGATCTTGGGTTCTAATCCTGATGGTACCACTTACTAGCAGCAATGTCATTTAACGTCTCCGAGCTTTAGTTTCTTCTACAAAGCAGAGCATGTTGTAGGGCTTGCGTTGACTTACTTGAATAGAAGGAATGGAATCCTTTGCCTTTTTCCTGCCCAGTATCTGGCTCTGTTTCTCTTGCTCCAGCCTCTAAGAACTTTGTGAACTTGGTGTGGCAGCTTAGGCATCCCAGGAAATGGAGTGCAGTCTTTCACCCCTGCCTAGGGGCCGCCATGGTGCCCTATCTTCTTCTGTCAGGCCCTCCCTCCCTCTCTGCAGAAAGGTACTTCACAGAAGCTCAGACTGAAGTGTGTAAAACACTTAGCACACACTGTTCCCTTCAAGTACGTTTAATGAGCACTTACTGAGTGCCAGGCGTGGTTGAAGCACCTTGCTCACATTAACTCAGCTGGTCCTCCGAAGGAAGTGCTCTTAGTAGAATATCCAGCTAAAGGTAGAAACAGAGGCACCAGCAACTGACCCAACATGGTTGGGGAGATAGTAAGGACTAAAGGCCCAGTTCTAAGCCGCCTGTCTTACCTCTACCCTGTGCCACCTCCTGGGCTTTGTATCCCGTGAAAGGTGCTGTGCGCCTTCTTGGTGTTATGTCTGTCTCCCCCATGGGTGATCAGGGCCCCGGGTGCTGTCACACCTGCCTTGCTCAGGTGTTGGTATCTGAGGAAGGAGGGCTGGGTTGTACCCAAAGAGAACTAACCCTGAGCCTCAGCCGTGATTATCCAGTCCTGGGAACTGTTTGAGAAAGAGACAGCATAGAGCAGAAGAACATCACCCAACCTCTCTGTGTCACAGCCTCTTCACTTGTGTGCTGCAACCAGGAGATCACAGCCTTCCCTCTACTGTAAAAGCTCTTAGCATGCGCTTGGATGGGCTTCAGTAAAAGGCATGGGCTAGATTGAGACACAGTCTCACTGTTTGGAAGACGGAAATCACGAGATCACGGTTCAAGGCCAGCCTGGGCATCACTGTTCATGAGATTCCATCTCAACCAGTGGTTGGTGCCGTGGCTCATACACTGCAGGGGGAAACACAATGACTGGGTGCAGTGGTACATACCTGTCATCCCCAGAGACATGGGGAATCAAAGCAGGAGACTCACAGGTCAGCCCTGGCACAAAGTGAGAGCCTTCCTCCAAAACCACCAATGCAGGAAGGGGCTTGAATTCATGCTTCAAGTGTAGATTTCCTGCCTCGAAAGCATGAGGCCCTGAGTTCAATCCCCAGTACTACAAAAAAGAAAAACAGAGGGCTGAGCCTGTTCCATGTGCATCGCTGCTGAAGGGATCTTGCCTGTACATTGAGCATCAGGGCACAGGAAGCCCCCATTTTGCCAGATGTCTCTAGATTTGCCAAGAGTCTGGTTTTACTACCTCCCACCCCCCCCCAAGGGTTCAGATTAAATCCAGAACCTGCTGCATATTAAAACAGTGCTCTATCATTAAGCAACATCCCCAGCCTAAAGAGTCTTCATTTTCTTTCTTTTTTTGTCAGTCATGGGGCTTGAACTCAGGGCCTGGGTGCTATCCCTGAGCTTTTTTTTTGCAAAAGGCTAGCAATCTACCACTTTGAGCCACTGCTCTACTTATGGTTCTGGTTTTCCGGTAATTGATTAGAGATAAGAGTCTCATAGACATTCCTGCCTGGGCTGGTTTTGAACTGTGATCTTCAGAACTCAGTCTCCTGAGAAGCTAGGATCACAGGTGTGAGCCACCGGTGCCCAGCTTTTTCTCTTTTTTTGATGGTCCTGGGGCTTGAACTCATGGCCTGGACACTGTCCCTGAGCTTCTTTTGCTCAAGGCTAGCACTCTACCACTTGAGCCACAGTGCCACTTCCAGCTTTTTCTGTTTATGTGAGCAATCAAACCAAGGGCTTTGTGCATGCTAGCCAAGCACTCTACCACTAAGGCACATGCCTAGCCCCCTGAGCTTCTTTTGCTCAAGGCTAGTGATCTACCACTTGAGCCACAGAGCCACTTCCAGCTTTATCTGAGTAGTTTATTGGAGATAAGAGTCTCACGGACTTTCCTGGCAAGCTGGTCTTGAACTGCAATCCTCAGTTCTCAGTCTCCTGAGTAGCTAGAGTCTGCATCTTCTAGGTGAAGTTGCTTTTGTCTTCCAATGCTGACACCATTTCAAAAGCAATATGTGAGGAGAGGAAACACACCTGTGGGCTGATTAGGCCCAGCCCACCACCTCTGGGTCTGCATTCCTGTGGAGAGAGTAGCTACTCAGGCTGTTCCTCAGGAGGCTTAAATCTTCCCAACAGCACCTCTGGCAGACTCATGGGACAAGGCCTGCCCAGTATCCCAAAGCTGGGGGAGCAGGGAGCATTCTAAGATGGTCTGGGGGATACATTTCCTCCTACAGTAAGTTTTTTGTGTTGGTTTATTTTGTTAAGATTATCCTAAGTTGACCCATTGCAACAATGAGATGTACAAGTCATTATGTCGAAAAACGAACTTTACAACTTTGGTGGGGGAGGATGGGGGGGCAGGATACGAAGGGACGGGAAGGGGAAACAAAGCAGGAGGCTACAATGCTTGATAAGAAATGTGCTCATTATCTTACCCACGTAATTGTAACCCCTCTGTACAGTATTTTCACAATAAAAATATATTTTAAAAAAGATTATCCTAACTTTAGAACCTGCACGTGGTGTTTTTCTTTTTCTTTTTTTTTTAAAGAAAAGTACAAATAGTCTAAAAGAATATTATTGAAGAAGACCCTCAGCCTCCTTCCTAGAAGTAAATCAGCAGTTTTCTGTGCTGCTTTCTAGCATACAACCTGTTTCTTTTGCCTTACTTGGTTCACATGCTGCATATTTTAGTCTGTGTTTCTTACTTCACATACCTCAGACGTATGCTCAGATAATCTTACATGCACCCACCTCTTCTTTGTGGTTGTTGCGTAACTGGCCCTTTTACGGGGCATTATGGCTTTGTTTGACCATCTCCATGACTAGGATCTTTGTGGGGGAAAATTCAGCATTTTATAACTCAGGCAATGCTGCAAAGAATGACCTTTCTGTGGGATTTCTTGGTACATAGAAAGCGCATTGGCAGCCCAGTGTGAAAATTTTCTGCAGCTTCTTCCTACTGAGATGTATGTGCCTAAGCATACAGCTGCCTATTTGTACATTTTAGACCAGAAACTAAAGTCTAAACATTCAAGCTTCAAGTTTGCTCTTTGTACTACATCTCACAGATACCCCTCTATAGACAGATTTAGATCTAATACAGTCTTTTATTTTTCCACACCACAGTCTGCACAAACTATTCTTTCCTGAATGTATTATGTCTAATTAAGGGAAACAGCCCCGTTCATCACACAAAATGTAGCTAATTTATAAAATATAAAAAAGAAATAAAAATCACTCATTACTGGGCTGGCTTGTGTGGCTCATACTTATAAATCCGAGCTACATGGAAGGCTGAGATCTGGAAGATTGCAACTCAAGGCCAACACAGGCAGAAAAGTCTATACAAGTTCCTCTCCAAGGTAATCTGCAAAATGTAAGGCTGGAGATGTGGCTGAAGTAGTAGATCACAAGCTGAGCAAGTGTTAGGCCCTGAGTTCAAAATCTAGGTACTGGCGAAGTGGATGGATGGATGGATGGATGGAGGGATGGAGGGATGGATGGATGGGTGGATATGTGTGTATGTCTGTGTGAGGGATCTCTCACAAAAATACTGCCATTTTGCATGTTTTCTTGAGTCCTACTCTTTTGATTTATCCTTATTGGAGCATTATCACTGTGGATTAAACATTCTTTGAAACATACACATTGAGGGTAATTAAAACAAGTGTTAAGTTTGTTGTGAAGGGAGACAAAGGGGGTAGGATTCCTGAAGGAGGTGATACCTGAGCAAAGCTTCAGAGAGTGACTAGAAATCAACTGGATAAAGAGGAAAAGAAAAAGAAATAGCTTTGTAGACATAGGAACCAGCACAGGCAAAGGCCTAGGGGTAGAAAGAAACCTTTGGGTTTTCCCCTGAAGGTAAAGGAGACCTATGGTAGGATTTCACCAAGAAAGGAGGATGGATGATCATGTTTGAGAGGTGATTTTTAGGAAGACCACACTGGACCATTGGGGGCAGGTTGAAGGAGATAGAAGGAAAGATTTTTAGGTTTAACAGAAATCCCTGGACCAATATCCCCTGATCTTTCTAGCCTTCTTTCTGTGATTCTACCTAGAAATCCAGGGTTGTTTCTGGAACCATCATCACTTGCATCTTTCTGGCAGGTGCAATGTGGTGGACATGGCCTCTAAGTCCCAGGGAACCTGTTAATAGGACCATGAATGCTGTGATGGAAATGATTTTAGGAAAACTTGCATTTGGTAATCTGTTCTTTTCCTCTTATAACCTTCCTCCCCTTCCATCACTTGTAATTGACAGAACAGGAGAAATCCAGAGGAAGAAGATCCTGTAGTAGTAGAGTAGTAATTAATAATAATAATAAAAATAAAAGCCAGCAGATGGTGTTCTTGTGCAGACTGTGGGTGGATTAGAGGGGGCTTCTTCACCTGATTATCCTCAGTCCAGTAGTATTAGCATCCTGGAGCTGGGTCAGCCTTAGAGATCTCATCACTTCCCACCTGTTCCAGTCAAAGAATCCAAGGCATTCTTAGACATCTAGAAGAGACTAGACATCTCATTTACCTTTTAAAAAGCCTCTTAAAATCATACCCTCACTTTTCTTCTCTGCATGAAGACTGGTGTTGTGGGGGTCCAATGGCCATTCACTCACCCCCAAATTGCTCCCCCCACAACCCAAACCCCATCTCACTCTTCAGCTCCAGGCCGTCTGAATCATCCAAAGGAGATCCTACCTGCCAGCAGACACCAATCAATGATGCACAGGAAGGAACCTTTGTTTCTTCTTGTAAATGTCTGTGGTCGTAGTGGGGAAAAAATAAAACCAGCACCAACAATAACAATAAAAGAAATGTAAGCAAATCCATCAACCTAATTGTTTGGAAGTGCAGTGCTTTTCCACAAGGCATTCATAATGCTGACCTGGTGACTAGTTTTCATGTTCAGTTCTGGTCTAGCTCAGAGAAGTCCCAGGGATCCCTGAGAGAGATAGGTTTTGTGTATGTGTGTAAGGATGTGCAGACATCTTGTGTACTCTTATGACTCTGAGCCAGCTAGAAGCCACAGTCAGCAAGGCACGTGCCTGACCTTCAGTCCTGAAGTTGTGGGCTAGTTGGAAGGCAGCATTACATGTAGCTAAGAACAGATCCTCATCTCCCATGAGTTGAGCAATCTTAGGAAGATGCATACCTTCTCTATGTCTCAGTTTCTCCATTACAACTTGAGGATGCAATCACCACTGCACCACAAGGCTGTGCATACTCATGAGAGGTTTCTGAGCTGACAAAAGCATTTAACCAGCACCCAGCATATTATAAATGGTAACTGTCATTTCTCTTGACTTTCTCTCTAGGAAGGTGGCTGACAGAGAAGGGTATAGATCAGGATCTTCCCCCCCATGAGAACAAGTCAGATCTGATAGGGGATTGGAGGTCTTTTCCATAAGCCTAAGAATCATGATATGCTGTTCATATGGAGAGATGAACATATAGCCTGGTTCAAAACCAAGTTTTTACATGATGGTGCTGTGCAAGCATTGTGAAGCAGGAATGGAAAACTCTAACCAGAAGAACTAAGAAAGAGCCAAACATGGGGCACATAGCAGGTCAAGGAGCTCTAAAGTGAAGGCCCAGAATTGGGGACAGGATGCGGGGGGGGGGGGGGGAAGGTGTGGGGGCGGGGGGTGAGGGGTGGGTAGAGGCTGCTCCAAGATGCACTGTTTGGACATCACTAGGGCATCTGTGACCATCACCAGGTTTGACCATGCTGACGACATTCTGTATCTGTTCATCTTGGCAACGGCAGACCAGACAAAAACATACTTTAACCATGGTTCTTTCCTGGAAAGCCACAGGCAGGAAATCTGGTTTCCAGGCTTCGTCTGTGTCAACATATCAGAGAGGTTTATCCAGCCCTTGTGGACCAATTTGTCCTAGAACAGAGCTAACTATAACAAAAGCTGTAGCAGGGCCAGGCTGTATTATACATGACATTCATTTGCTAATTTGCATTTCCTTCACCTCTTAAGAAATGAAAAGCGGGAGCAAATAAATGATGAATGGAAGGGAAATTGACTGCCTAATAAATGAAAAAAGGCTGCAATGCTGAAAGAACTCCATATAGTTTGGAAACAAAATGAGCTCTGCTAAAGAAAGGGGCTGGCCGTTGGGGGGCCTGGTGGCTCATGCTTGTAATCCTGGCTCTTCAGTAGGCTGAGATCTAAGAATTGTGGTTCAAAACCAGCCTGGGCAGGAAAGTCCATGAAAACTCTTATCTCCAACCAACCACCACCAAAAAAGCCAGAAATGGAGCTGTGCCTCAAGTTGCAGAACACCAGCCATGAGCTAAAAGAGCTCAGGAACAGCACCCAGGCTCTGAGTTCAAGCCCCAGTACTGGCACACAAACAAGAGGGGGTGATGGGAGGGGCCTGGCTGCCACTCTCCCTCTTTATGGGGAGAAAATCCAGAAGAGAAGAGAAAGACCCCATTTCTTCCCACACTCTGTATGGCTCTAGGCAGATCACTCACTCTCTAAACCTCAGTTTCCTTATCTGAGCAATGGACATGATCAAGCCTGGCCTGTTTATATCACAGAGTCATGAGAGATCAGCACTAATCATGGATAAAGATGCTGAAGTTTAACTAGGAACCTGGCCATCAACAAGAGGGGTTGTTTGTAGTGAAATTCAGCCAATGGCAGGGCCTTGCTGCAAAAAATAGCATGGGGTGGCTAGACACAGTGGCTCATAGCTGTAATCCTAACTACTATTCAGGAGGCAGAGATTAGGAGGATCATCACTCAGGCTGCCTGAGCCAAAACCTCATTTCAACCAATAAAAGTTGAGCCTGATGGTGCATACGTATCGTCCCAATCACAAGGTATAAATAGGAGGATTATGGTTCAGGCTGCCCCAGCATAAATGTAAGACCCTATCCCACAAAATAACAAAAGCTAAAAAGGGCTAGAGGGGGGGCCTAAGTGGTAGAGTCCTTGTTTAGCAAGTCTACGATTTTGAGTTCAAATCCCAGTATCATGCCACCAAATTTTTTTTTAAATATAAAAGGCATGAAGGAAAGGAGGAAAGGAAGAAGGGAGTAGAAATAGAATGAAAGGAAGAAAGCAAAGGAAGGAAGAAAAAAGAAAAAAAAGGGAAGAAGGGAAGATGAGGGAAAGGAAGGGAAGGGAAAAGAGTATTTCCTATGTGTACAGATCTGAATCTGAATAAACCTACCATCAATTAGTTACAAACCCTGCGTCATTTCACCACTCTGTTTCCCACAGTAAGATGGGAAAAGTGACATAGTATTCTCATAGTATCAATCAAGGAATTCACTAAAACATTGTATCGGATGGTATGTAGCACATAATAGGTGCTCAACTAAAACTGGTTTGATTTTTTTTTAATTCCTGCTCAGACTGTTGAACAATAGCATTTAGCCAGATTTCTTGGTGAATCGGAACCTGCTTCCTGAAATCATGGGGACTAACCACAAGAAAATATCATTTGGAGATTTTTCTTGAGCTGCAAGAAAACTTAAAAACATTCACCCCAGGAATTGTCCGTCCCTAAATTTTTAATTTAGTACAAACATGAAGCCAACTCTTTTTTTTTTTTCAAAATAAAACCATTTGAGATCAGGCATAAAACCTGAAACATTTAGCCTGCTCTTTGCCAATAGAGATGGAAATAAAGCACGCACATGCATGCATTTTTTACAACTAACCATTTGAAATATGAATTTGTCAGCATCAGTTCTGATCACAGGTAACTTCAAACAAAAGCACTAGTAATGTTTGCCTTGGAGCTAGTCTAGATCCATGGAGGAGCCCTGGGCTACCTCACAGGACATGTGTGGAAGCTCCTGAGCTAATAGGGCTGAGGAAATCTTCAATTTGCTTTAAACCTTAAGGTTTCGTGTGTGTGTGTGTGTGTGTGTGTGTGTGTGTGTGTGTGTGTCTGTATGTATGTATGTCTGTATGTCTGTATGTCTGTCTATCTGTGTCTGTGTCTGTGCTGATATCTTACTATGTTCTGGGTCTCCAAGCACCTGTCTCAATGACCCTACCTTCCTAGCCATGGGATAACAGGTCATAGGCCCCCGGCCTTCAGCTTATCACTTCCAGTCTGAGAAGCAGAGAGTGTTCACTATACCCATGACCTATCAGATGCAAAATAAGATGGTCTCCCAGCCCACCTTGTCTTGGGCAGAATGCCAGTGGTTTCCCCTCGTCCCTCAGAGAAAAGCCATAGTCATCCATACTACTCATCCACACTACTGCTCTGGCATAGTTATTGTTGGGTTCCCAGCCCATCCAGCCATGCTAGCCTCATTGAACGAGCCAGGCATCCTCCCATAGCGGCCTTTGCCACTGCTGTTTCTTCTGCCTAAATGCTCTTTCCAAAGATTTCTGCATGGCTCAGTCTCACCTTGCTTTACAGTTGTAAATGCTGAAGTGTGAGTCACATCTTACTTTCTCAGTAAGACTAATCTTGACCACCTTGTTCTGTCTGCAAACCATATTCCTCCCTCCCCTGACAGCCCAGTTCTACCTACTTGTCATTACTGTGTTTTTTTTTCTTATTCTTCTATTACCTTCTCTCATTTTATATCATTTTCTTCTCTTTTTATTTATTTTTTTTACTTTTAGTTTTTGGCTTGTATCTCCAGCTATAGGTACGATATTCCAAAATATGATCTGGCAGAAGCTCAGAGATCTTGGTCTTCTTTTTTGTCTACTCATGTAATATATTCCAAATTCCTTCGGAAGCCTTTGGTACTAAAGAAAATCTGCTCAGAAGAATTTGTTAAGTGAATGAATGAATGATTTATGGAATGCTATGATTTTAGAGATAGTATTTGTTGAATGAATGAGTGGTCAATCAATGGAATTCCTATGCACTTAGGGAAGAATATTTGTTGAATGAATGAATGATCTATGGAATGCCTATGCTCTCAGATAAGAGTACTTGTTGAATCAGTGAGTGAATGAATGAATGATCTATATGCTCTTAGGAAAGACTAAGGTTCTACTTTTCCTCAACATCTCCTTGAGCACTTTCTCATGACATGACATTGTCATTTTTATTTTTTTGTATATATTTATTTATTTATTGCTGGTTCTCAGGGCCTGGGCACTGTCCCTGAACCCCTTTGTGGCCAAGGCTACCATTGTAGTACTTGAGCCATAGTAACACTTCTGGCTTTTTCTGATTTGTTTATTGAAGATAAGAGTCTCACAGACTTTCCTGCCTCAGAGCTCAGTGTATTCTTTGCTCTCCATATTTTTGCTTCCTTTATTTCCTCATTGTCTGCCTCCCCTTAGTCGGTCAGTCCAAAAGGGCAAAGCCTGTGTGCACAGACTGATGGATAACACAGTGTCGGAGCTGAATCCAAGTTCCACAGCAGTTGTTGAATGAATGAAGATCTCCGTATTGGTGTAGTATGGAAGAGCAGATGTCGAACTCAAAACTGAGCTGAAACCCCAGCCCTTTTAGGATCCTAGCAGCCTCTTCTGGACTCCCTGAACACCTGTTCCCATTTCCGTAATAGCTCTTACTGCACTTTAATTGATCTTTTCCTTATCTCTTCCATTAGATTATGAGCTTCTCAAATACAGGCACCATGTGCTCTGGCAACCAGCCTTGAGAAAATGTGTTTGAGGGTCACTGGCTCTATGGTGAACAGGCCAGGAATCAGCCTGATTGAGAAGCCTTATAATGTATGTGATTATTGTTACATCTATGGCCTATTTGTGACCTGTATTAATAGAGTGATTAGTATATTGTGATCTGAGAGGAGGGAGTTTCTTCCCCAGGATCACATGATACAGAATCCAGTCCAGAGCTCACAGCCACTTGCTCGCTGTCCTGTTCCCTTCCTGCTTCTCTCACGTCTTACAGCAGGAATTCGGTGCCAGAGCATAGTTAAGACAACATTGGCTCATACCTGTAAACCTAGCAACTTAGGAGGCTGAGACTGGGAGAACCATAGTTCAAGGCCAGCTGGGCAGAAAAGTTCATGAGACATCCTTCTCCCTGTTCAAACCATATGGGTGTGCTAGTGTATACCTATTATTCCAAGGTATGTGCGAGGCCGAGATTGGAGGATCAAAGTTCCAAGTCAGCCTGGGCAGGACAAGTTCAAAAGATTCTGTCTTCATGTGCCTGTGATCCCATTAACTGAGAAACACAGAGTAAGTGGATACAGCTCAGGCACACAAGCCAGCAGGAATCAAGACCCATTCTCAAAAAAAATTAGGGAAAAATAGAGCGGGAGGCATAGCTTAAGTGGTAGAGAGTCAGTCTAAAAGCACAAGGCCCTGAGTCTAGAGACCTCTTTATTCTATTCTTTCTACTTCTTCTTGTTTGAAAATTTGCATACTAAAAGTTTTCTTCTTTTAAATTAGAGTGGGGGGAGATAAAAGCCCTAGAAGTATGGTTATAGCAGCAGTGGGTCCTGTTTTTATATTCACCTCTTCAAAGAAGATTTGTTTAATTCTTCCTGGAGGGGTCTTTCCTGTACATTGAATTCCCTCAGTGTTACACATAGTCTAATCCTCACATAATTACTATTTGAGAGGCAGGATTGGGTGCCCCCCACCTTTCCCTTTTGTCTACCAGCCAGAGCACCAGACAGCCTTCCTTTGAAGCTCCAAGCCCCACTGAGTACTGGCTTTCAGCTTCTTCCTTTCCCCATCTTCTCCCCATGCTATACTCCTAACTATAAATATTCCATTACTTGGCTATTGCCAAATCCTGCAGTAGTATTATTTGTTAAGTATTGTCTTTGAACCCATTTATTTATTTAATTTGCTTTATTATACATTTTCAGAGAAAACTATATGTCATGTTTTTGGTGGAAAATCAGGCATGTCATGTATGAGGTCAAATTTTCCTCTTTTCATTACACAAATGCTAACCGTCATTGTGAAATGCCTCGCTTTTAAGAAACCAGTGTTCACTAGGCACCAGTGGCTCATGCTTATTCTCCTAGCTACTTAAGAAGACTGACATTTGAGGATCAGGCTTCGAAGCCAGCCTGTGGGGGTTGGAATTATGGGACTCTTTACTCCAATCAACCAGCAAAAAGCCAGAAGTGGAACTGTGGTTCAAGTGGTAGGGACAGCCCAATCCCTGAGTTCAAACCCTAGTACTGGTACTACCCCCCCACAAAAAAAGAAAGAAAGAAAAAGAAAACAAGTGTTCATGAATTAATAATGTAAAGGCTCAACCTAGACCATGCTTTGAGAAACTTGCTTGTCAGCTGCTGAACAACCTCACTTAAAATCTCTGTCTTGATCTCAAAGGGGTGTTTGTGTGTGTGTGTGTGTGTGTGTGTGTGTGTGTGTATTCTCAACAATGGAACAGACCCATCTGACCAGGGGTGTGTGTGTGTGTGTGTGTGTGTGTGTGTGTGTGTGTGTGTGTGTGTGTGTGTGTGTGTATTCTCAACAATGGAACATTGTGTGTGTGTATTCTCAACAATGCACCATCTGACCGGTGCACCTGACATGTCCTGTTCTGATGTCTGCCACATGCTCCAGGGAGCAGGAGTAGGTGGCTCATATGCAAGCCAAGCAGACAGCCTGGGACTCACCTCTGGACACAGCTCTCTGTTCTCACACAACAATCCTCCAGAAAATGAGCAAGTTGCCCTGGAAGAACCTTAGTGGGTCACGGAAGGAGGGAAACCACATAGTGGACCGAGAAGGGAGGAGCCTCAGCTAGAAAATAGATGCTTTCTGGAGGCAATTATATGCTAAAGTGGAATTTGTAAATTGGGAGCTCCTGAATGTCTTGGGACTACGCTCGTGAATGTCAAGGATTTAATGCTCTCGTGTTTACTGAGAGGCAGTGAGATGTGCGGGGATGGACTTGGCTTTAGAACCACACAGACTGGATTGAAAGGCAACCAGAGTCATCTTGAGAAGCTCCTTGCATTCTCTGAGCCTTATTTTTTCTTTATCTGAGAAATGGGGATTACAACACTGTTGGCCCTGGGCTGGCACTGAAGATTTCATA
The DNA here is from genome assembly GCF_024711535.1 of Dipodomys merriami. NCBI lineage: Eukaryota > Metazoa > Chordata > Mammalia > Rodentia > Heteromyidae > Dipodomys > Dipodomys merriami. Next base: position 10,077,366 of record NW_027203270.1, read on the forward strand.
AGAAAGAATTGGGTACAGGAGATTTGTGGTATCCTTAAAATCCTGCAAGACTTTCTGATTCATTAAAGAAAGAATAAAGGCCACTGTGCAAAAGTGGATGATATTTATGACTGAGTTCCAGTATTTTGAGATTGAGTGTCCCACTTATATATGGCAATTATCAGAGTATTGATTCCAGTGAGTCACTCCATAATTGCTCACTGCCTAGTGAAGGCCACACAATGCCCAGAGGGATCCAATGACTGGACAGGGTCTCTTCAGCTCAACTACAGAAGTACTGAAGGACACAAACCTGCCTTCTTCAGATAATGCCCATGGCACAGCCATAATCTACACTGCCTAGAGATCTCTTGGTCTATAGATCAGGAAACTCTGCCTAGATGGAGTCCTAGAACATGTGTCCTGGATCATGTGGAATTAAATAAATAAGATCATTAGGGTCTTCAAAACATCCAATCAATATGGTCTCCTCTTCTTCCTCTCCTCTTCCACCACCTCCTGTACTTCCTCCTCCTTCTTTTATACCAAGGTTGAGATCCAGTTCAAAAATAAGGAAAAAGAATAATAAACATGAGAAAAGTCAAAATGTTACTTTGATGACCAATAAAGTCATGAAGAAACAAACAATGGTCTCCCTCTCCTAACGCTGAAAACTCGCCCCCCCCCCCCCAGTCACAAGCAGCACAAGGCTGTGGTATGTGAAAGAGCACAGGAAGAAGGGGTGGAGGAGAAAGGCTGAATACTATAAGAATGATGTCCCGCCATGTTTGAAGGAAATAGCCATTTTTAAAAAAGATAAAGTATTCCCTACATTAAAACAAATGAGCTTGCTCTTGTCCAGTATTTGCCTCTATCCAAACGCCAGCATCCTGCAAATCTGATTAATCAAACACCTCATACTCAGCAAACCCATATTCCGAAAGTGAAGGTAACAGTGGAGGGTAGCTGCATGGCTGGTTGCAAGATGGAATAAACAAAACTGGAATAAAGGAGAACCTGCAAAAGATTTGCTGTGTGACCTTGAACCACCCTCCTAGGCTGAGCTCGGGTTTCCTCATCTATAGACCAAGAGATCTTTAATTTCTACCCCTACAGGGTGAGTGTGGTGACACAGCACAGGAACTCACTCCATAATGGTAAAGTTATCTAAAGCACTGGTATGACATTGTCCTGTTTTTTTATTTTTTATTTTTGGGTCCAGTCGTGGGACCTGAACTCTGGGCCTGGGCGCTGTCCCTCAACTCTTCAACTCAAGGCTAGCGCTCTACCACTTGAGCCACAGCACCACTTCTGGCTTTTTTCTTTTTGCTTATGTGGTGCTGAGGAATTGAACCCAGGGCCTCATGCATGCAAGGCAAGTGCTCTACCACTGAGCCACCTTCCCAGCCCTGTCCTGTTTTTTTAATGTGGTTTTATTTTTCTTGGGAGGGCTGGCCAAGAAAAGGACAGGGGACATAGCCATAGAGCATCTTGCTTGATGGAAGAGAATGCTTGGAGGGAGAGGCAGAGAAAGCAGGAAGCCATCAAGGGGGAGGCCTTCCCTGGGTCTCCCTTTCTTGCCTGGGGTAGGAGGCCTGACAGCCTCGGGATGTCTCTCACAGTCTCACAAGCAGATCAGGTGAGGAGTCTAATTAAATCGTAAACTTGTCCAGACTATGAACTCCAGGTCTACGTTACACAGTGCCTGGCAAGGCACTTGGGGGCAAGGCTGATATTTGCTTTCTGACTAGTTGCCTAGCACCCAAACTTCTCTCTTCTCTCTGGCAGGCTATTTTCTAGGAGATATTTTTCTCTATTCAGACTCAACAAAGGCCAGCCACTTGTGTGGAAGATCTGGAAGGAGGAATACTGGCAGGAAGAGAAGACCTGAAAGGAAAGTGTAGATTAGTGGTAGAGTATGTGCTGAAGAGGCCCTGGGTTCAATCCTCGGCACTGAAAAATTAAAAGCTAACTCTAACACTTTGGGACTAGTATGGTACCCACCGTGTGCCCAGAAAACACCTCGTTGTTTATTTTTAACTCTGTCAGCTCAGGAAAAAAAAAGCATCATGTTTATTGAACAGCCATACAAGTTGAGGCAGAAACAGTCAAGGAACTTGCCTAAGGTCAATCAACTAAGTGGCAGGGTTAGGTCTACTTAGTTCCAGAAACCAACACCTTCTCGCACCCTGAACCTCACTGTGGCCCCAACTACAAAGTGCCTCAGGCTGAGTCCCGCTGGTATTCAGCATCCCCTGCCAGATATCACTCACCTCCATGTTGGGAGCAAGAAGTCAGCAAGAACCTCCCTGCCTCTGTCAGTGCCCTGTGACATGGCCATGGACTCTCGAGTTCCCTGAATCTTAATACACTAGAAGTGCTGTTTAAAAAAAAAATGTGGGATTAGGGGCTGGGAAGGTGGCTCAGTGGTAGAGCACTTGCCTTGCAGGCATGAGGCCCTGGGTTCGATTCCTCAGCACCACATAAGCAAAAAGGAAAAAGCCGGAAGTGGCACTGTGGCTCAAGTGGTAGAGCGCTAGCCTTGAGCTGAAGAGCTGAGGGACAGCGCCCAGGCCCAGAGTTCAGCCCCCACGACCAGATCCAAAGTAATAATAATAATAATAAATGTGGGGCTAAAGCTGGGTACCTGTGACTCACATGTGTAATCTTAGCTACTCAGCAAATTGAGATCTGAGGATCAAGGTTCAAACTATAAAACTCTTATCTCCAATTAATCACCAAAAATCTGGAACTGGGGATGTGACTTAAGTGACATAGCACCAGCCTTGAGAAAAAAAAAAATCTAAGAACAAGGCCCAGACCTTAAGTTCAAGTCCTAATAACAATGTGTGCCCAAGAGTGCACACACACATACACACACACACACACACACACACACACACACACACACACACACACACACACACACACACACACACACACACACACACACACGAATTTGTGGCCTAACACATCAGAAATAGATTCTCTTCCATTTTAGCCAGAAGCTCAAAATCCAGGTGTTGGCAAGATGGTGGCCCTCAGAAAGCCCCAGAGAAGATTTCTTCCAGCCAGATTCTCATGGCTTCCAAGCTCCTTGGCTGGTAGGTAGCATTGCTTTGTTCCAGTCTCTGTTTCATCTTTACACAACCTGCTTCTCTCTATCTCTCTGAATCCAAATCTCCTTTGCTTTTTTTTCCTAAAGATGGAAGGCATGGAATTTAGAGCCCATTCAATCTGGAGTGACTTCATCCCAAGATACTTAATTGATTACATTTGCCAAGTTTCTGTTCCCAAATAAAATTACATTCTGAGGCTCCAGGTGGATGTGAATTTTGAATGGACACTATTGAATCCACCTCTGGCCTCCCAAAATCCCCTATCCTTCCCGTGTGTAGAATACAGTCACTCTGTCCCAGAATTCACAACACCTTGCCCCATCTTAATATCGCCTCCAAAGTTCAAAATCTCAGCTATGTACCCTCAATTCATTAAGGTCCAGATCTCACCATCCAGATCATCTAATAAATTAGGTACAGGTATGATTTGGTCTGATTCCTCTCTGAATGAATTTCTCTTCAGGAGTAGTTCATGGCACACTGGCTAAGTGGAGGCCAAAAATGGCATACCCAGAGTGAGTGGGCATATGGTTGGAGCATAGTATATTGCAGACTTTCCTCTGGTATTTAGGAAGAAGTCCAGGTGGGAGTTTGAGTCACCCGTGGGCTTTCCTGGCCCTTCCACCACTCTTCACATACTATATTCACTTGTAGAATTTACTGTGTTCCGATTCATTCCAGAATCGATGTGAGGTAGAAATAGGACAAGGGCTCTCAGATGGAAGGAACTCATTCCCATGCCAAGCCTGAGTCATTCCTGCCAAGTTCTTATCTGGCCAGGGCTGGATGGATACCAGCAGTGAGAACTCCCTCTCACATTGGTCCAGCAGGGTGGCAGGCAGTGGTTTGCACTGGGTAAAATGGGCAAAGAGCCCCAGGAAGGAGGCCCAAGGAGGTGCACTAGACCAGTGTGGTTTTTAAAAAAAATTTCTTTTTATAGTTATGAATAAAGACAGATGGGGAGGCCATGGCCACCTGTCCACCTGCTCACCTGAGCAGAGGACTGCGAGGTGAGTATAAGAGAGAAGATAGGAAATAGACCAGAGCCTTCTGCCTGAGAGAGAGAGAGAGAGGAGAGAGAGAGAGAGAGAGAGAGAGAGAGAGAGAGAGAGAGAGAGAGAGAGAGAGAGAGAGAGGAGAGAAAGAATATAAAGGAACTAGAAGAAAGAGAAAAGTGGTCTAGGCATTATGTCTGGCTTCATCCTGATAGCACAGGGAATCTTGGGAGCCTGAAGATTGTATTCTAAATTTTTCTTACCCCAATCCTTAATTCATATATTGAAACCTAAGCCCCATGCAACAGGTGATTTAGGTCGTAAGGATGGAGCTTTCATAACTGGGATTAATGCCCTGATAAAAGAAAACTCCCATTTTCACCCCATGAGGACTCAATAAGAAGATGCTGACCATGAGCCAGGAAGCAGACCTTTAACACTGCATACCAGACCTGATACTGTCTTGATTTTGAATGGCCTGGCTTCCTTAAACAGTGTATGTTGATTGCTTAAGCCATCGAGTTCAAGGTAGTTTTTGTCATCACAGCCTGGAAAAACTAAAGAGAAATCACATGAAAGACTTGATCTGTCCTTATACCATGAAGCTGCCAGGAGCTTCTGTGAACAGCAGATCAGGACCTCTCTGAAATCACCCTACTACCATCACCACTACCAAAGGATCCATTGCTGATGGGCAATAAACCACCCCAAAACTACTGTGCAAACCTCCCATCAAGGTAGCTACTTCAGGGCCGGACCAGGGCAGCATTCCCTAGGCCTATGCAGAAGCTAGGGAAAATATAGTAAGTGCCGATGGCCTCTGGGGGAGGGGCGCGTTTTTAGTAAATTACAGGGAGGAACTCTGCCCACCCCACACCTCATAAAAAATGGATGATGTAGTTGTATAACACCCATGGCTTTTTATGAACTTCACCTTCCTGTTAGAAAGCTGCTAACTTCAAAGGCAAAAAAAAAAAAAAAGATTGCTCCTGGGCATTTTGGAACTTGTAATAAAGTGCATTCCCCAGAAATGTGGGCTCTGTTTTGGGGCCTCAGACAAGAAGGCAGAGTTTCCATGTGGGTGCCCACGTGTCAGTGACAGGTTTTATCTCCCTGAAACTGATTTATGTGAAGGACTGTCCGCCTGTGGCCATGACCTACTTTTCCTCTTACACTGCAGGATCCAGGCCTGGCAGGGCTGCTTGAGTAAAGGAAACCAAGAGTGTAGGAGCCAGACTGGGAAGCCTACACTGAGGTGGTTCCTTGAAGATATATGTTACCAAAAAATAAAAGTAAACTAAAAATGTGTGTGGTGTGAGTCATACATGTGTGTGAGTGAGTGTGTGTTTTCATGATGAGTTCTTCTTAAAGAGCTTGCTCCCCAAGTCATTTGACATTGGAATGGAGGTACTAGAACTTTCCAGTAACTCCTGTTTAAAGCAACACCAGAGTTATGCTTGGTGGCTCACAGCTGTCATGCAAGCTACTTAAGAGACAGAGTTCAAGAGGATGGAGGATCAAGGCCAGCCCAAGGGGAAAAACAGTTAATGAAACCCCATCTCACTTACTAGGCTGGGCATGATAGAAAGAATCTGTGATCCCAGCTATGCAGGAGGTTATAGGAAGGAGCATCATAATCCAGATCTGTCCAGGAAAAAAAATAATAATAATTCAAGGCCCTACCTGGAGCATAAGGAAAAAGAAAGGGCTGAAGGTGTGACTCAAATAGTAGAGTGCCTGTCTAGCAAGCTCAAGGGCCTAAGTTCAAATTCACTTGTCATTAACAACAACAACAACATCAAATTAGGGGTCTAACTCAAGTGGCAGAGCACCTGCCTAGCATGCATGAGGCTCTGGGTTCAATATCCAGTACCACAAATAAATAAACTAAGCAGACATAAGCATATTCTTGTCTGTATGGCCTGCATCCACACAAGTGGATACTTGTAGGGGGGGAGGAAATCCAGTAACAAATAGATTGGCAGATCCTTGCCAAGGGTGTGCAGGAATGACTGCTTGGGCTGAGGGAGGTTTAGAATTCAGTGGCTCTGTGTGTCTGGTGTGTGTATGTCATTTCCAGTTTGAAATTCTAGAAAGACTTTATGTGTGTGTGTGAATTGGGTCAGGTAGTAGAATTCAACTCAGGAGGCAACAGCACATACAGTGGTAGAGTGTGGATTTTATGCTTCTCGAGTAAAACATTTTAGGGAAGTGGATTTGGGCCACTTCTCCCTGTGGCCCTCCCCGCTTTGTCTGTCAGCTTGGTCAGAGTGGTTGAACCAAGGAGAGGAGAGGTGAGGAAGAGAAAGGAGGTGGGGGGGGGGAATTTAGGTGGAGCTTTAACATAGCCTTTGGTTCTCAATGTCAAATTTGGGAATAGTAGAAGAAGCCCAAGGGAGTCATCTAGTGCAGCAGCCCTTCAATGTGACACCCTTCCCCAGAGTGCACAGCACAGGGTAAGGTAAAGGAAAGGATCTGCAGGTCCTGATTTCTATACCTTCTAGCTGGACAGCCAAGATAGCCCTTCTCAGCAATTCTGTGGTCCCTTTCTCTTCATTCTTGGGGGCTGGGGGGGGGACGCATTTGCTCTGATTGACTCTGGTTTCCTAGTGTCAATCAAGAGACCATTTAAGAATGGGCAGTTCCAGAGGAAGAAGACCCTGCAATGAAAGAGCAATGAAAGAGATGAAGGACGAACCAAGTGAACAGGGGCCAGAGGGCGCTTCATTGCCTTTGTCCATGTCCCAATTGTCTGTCTTATGTCTTGGCGTTGGGCATGCTCACAGAGCTGCATATTCAGCTGATTGGTTTGAGCTGGAGAGAATGATGTCAGACTGTTTGGGTTGAAAGTAAGTCTGAATTGGCTGTTTGGCTTGTCAAAGAAATGGCTTTCTCATCTGGGGTTATAGAAAGGACATTGTATATAGATTCAAGATGGGGAAGTTTGCAAACTAAGGTTTAAGTGAAAATATGCTTAAAGCATAAATAAAAACCAAATGGTCTTTGTTGTTGCCTTACAAGTATATATTGGTCTAATAGGGTGGCCACAACAAAATACCATAGATTTGACAGCTGAAGGTGCAGAAATATTTTTTACAGTTTGGGAAGTGGGAAATCTAAGAGTAAGGTGCTAGTGGATTTGGTTCCTAAGGAAGTCCCTCTTCCTTTTTTTCTTTTACTGCTGCTGCTGCTGCTGCTGCTGCTGCTGCTGCTGCTGCTGCTGCTGCTCCTCCTCCTCCTCCTCCTCCTCCTCCTCCTCCTCCTCCTCCCCCTCCTCCTCCTTCTTCTTCTTCTTCTTCCACTAATCTCAACATGTGAGCTCCATCCTCATGACTTCATCTAACCCTAATTACCCTCCAAAAAGCCCATCTACAAGTACTATTGTATCACAGGCTTATGGATTCAACACACAAACTTTGAGGGGACACAATGTTCAGCCCATCACAAAGTGGACACTAGTTTTAAATTTATTTTAGGACCATAAGTAGCCTAATTGTGAAGAACACTGATCAAGTCCTTAGCATAGTGCTGAGGATCTCATAAGTAATAAATATTTGTATAAGTATTTGAAGAATGCAAAACAAAAGTCATGAATATAGATGAGATAATGAGGCTGCAGGGGGCACTAGATGTTTTTATAGAAAACAAGTGATACTGAATTATACACTTAAACTTGTTAAAATGGCACATTCTATTTACATGCATTTTTCTGCAATAAAGTAAGCTTAGTTGGGTAGCACCCAGGTGTACTGGTTAGTACCCCATGACCCTGATCAACTCCCTCCCCATTGTAATTTCAGCCTTTTAAATGAATTATTCTTGGGGAGAAAGAAAGAGACTCTGTTACTGTGAAGCACTAAAGCAAGACCCAGTATCAGGCTGGGAAGGATTTCCAGCCTGAGACAGAGTGGGGCCATGGAGCAGTAGCAGGATCCCGTCATGGTGCCTAAAGGGGCCTCTCAGGCTGGAACATTAGCATCCAGATCAGCATCTAAGGCTCAGCTTGAGGATTTATGGATGAGCAGCGGCAGCCCATCATATCTGGGAATGGACCTCAGCTTGTGTCGCTGAACAGAGCAACAGGGTCCAGCCACAAGGAGACAGAGCTGACGTAAACTAAGGGCAACAGCATGCTCTCAGATTTAGGCCCAGATCTGTTCCTTTTCTAGCCATGTGCTTCTGTATAGTGAGCAATCTTAGACCAAGGAACTCCCCCCACCCCCAAACCATAGTCCAGCGCCCACTACCAGGAATTCCCTCCCCAACAGGTGCCAGGTCCTATGGATGGGGGAGGGGGATCCATTTTCTCTGGAAAGCAGGTAGGGGTAGTGTATGGCCAATCTGGCCACCTGATACTGTGCCCCATTCTCATCAAGAGGCACCTGGTGACCTTTCTCTGCCCTCATATCAGCAGCAAACTTACTTAGCACATGAATTGACATTTGATCCTAAGCTGACTTCCCTACTCTAGCTCATTCTGTTCCACACCTCCCCAGGAAGAGAGAGCTTTGCCTTAGCCTCTTAACTCTGGCTTAACAGAGAGAGGTTTTCAGTTTCTCTTGAGTAATGCCTGGGAAACCTGGTACTGAACATATGGCAGGAATTTGATCAATATTTCATCTATATTAATTTTGAAAAGATTCATTTTTCTAAGCCAACATAGGAAATGAGAAAGAGGCCTTAGACCCACATGGTTGATTTAAGGTGACCAAGAATAGCTGTTCTAACTCTTCCTTGAGCAAAAGTGCAGGCACACCTTGAATGTGGTGTGCCCTGATCAGCCTTTAGTTTGCATCTATCCTTGTTAAATACTCACAACACCACAAACTTGTCAAAATCATTTCTCATTTACAGATGAGGGAATGTTGCTTTAAGTGAATTGCTCAAAATCACAAAGCAAGGAAATTGTAGGACTAGAGTGGGTCTCCAGGCCTGCCTGACTCCAGTGTCTCTGACAACTTATCTATTGCTTCCACAACTGGTTGTGAGAGGCACATTATGGCCTTCCAAGGAAACAGCCTGAGCAACTCATTGGGTTACACTAAGCCCAGTTCTTTTGTTCTTCAGCTCCCAAGAGCCTAGCAGGATGACTGCCCACAAACTGAACTATGCAAAGGAAGGAAGGAAGGAAAGGAGGGAGGAAGGAAGGGGGGAAGAAAGGAGAGAGGGAGGAAGAAAAGGAAGGGAGGAAGTAAGGAGGGGAGGAAGGAAGGGAGGGAGGGAGGAAGGGAGGGAGGAAGGAAGGAAGGAAGGAAGGAAGGAAGGAAGGAAGGAAGGAAGGAAGGAAGGAAAAACTAAAAGAGGGAAGGAGGAAGAGAAGAAGAATGAATTAGCAATAAACCTAAACCTGGCTTCCGTCTCTTCTGTGGTTAGACAAGAAATATCAATATTCCTGAAGAGACTGTCATCTTGAAAGAGATCCATCTATCAAAATCATCTCCATGTCTTTTTTTTAAATTTTATTTTATTTTATTTGTGCATCTCCATGTCTTTTGATCATGCTTTTCTCACCTTTCACCTAAAAGTGTGGATGTCCGCAGTAACCCCAGGGCCATGCTATTTATGACAACTTACCCAATACCACTCCCATCCCTCTGTTTTATCTGGTACATGTGAACACAGTTACCCCAAATTAAACAGCAGGGAAAATAGGCTTAAGGAGAACACGCGACTTCTCTCAGATAGATCACCCTCAGATGTCTGAGGAAGAGGCAAGATCAAGCTGGAAGTCTAGCCCTCAAGCCCCTTCACTCCTCTGGTTCTGCCATCAGATTGATCCCCCTATGGGACCACTATGGGCCCCAGACTCCTCAAATAAGAGCTGCTCAGGGCTGGAAAGGAACTGCAAGGTCATTTGGCCCCCAAATCCATCAAAGGCTAGAATCCCACCTAGTGATTGCTACTCCTTGTGTGAATGGCTTCAGTGATAGACAACTCATTCTCTACGAGAGCTGTCTAAACTGAAAAAATCTCCCCCAAATCATCTCATCTGATCTGCTCATTGTACAGATGGAGACATTTTGAAAACCAGAAAGACAGCTTGTTCCAAGGTCAGCCTGCCAGGCCAGCCACAAGGAGACATCTATTTATTGTCTCTGGCACGTCCTATACTCTAGCCATATTTCAATTCCAGAAATGAGCCATTCTATTGCAATGTCTCTCTGTCTGTGCTCATGCTGGGGTGCCCTTCACACTGAATCTCCCCTCCATCATCTGCCTGGAAAATGCCCCAGCCTTTCAAGGTCCCAAACAAGCATCATCTCTTTTCTTGGAGTCTTGCCTAGGACCTTCCTCCCATAGTTAAAGGCATTTCCCCTCTTTGGGACTCCAGACCTAGCCTATGCAAATGGCAGAGAGCCTTTACCACCCTTGATGCTACCTATGTCTACCCCTGTCCAATCCCCAACTCTCCTGAGAGGCCCTTGTGAACAGACGCTCACTATGCCTGTGTTTTCATACCTTCCTCAGCTCCTGGCACAGGATTTTTGTTGAATAAACACACAAGTGAATGATTGGATGAATGAACACTCGATCAACTAGAAACACTATTTGCAATCTCCATAAATCTTTATCGACTCCTGCATTTTTATTCCCTATCCTCCTGGTCCTCCCAAACCTCTCTTCCTATCACAGCTTTTATCCTACTTTATATATCTCCAATCATTCCAGGGGCTGAGGTGTAGCTTAGTGATAAAGTACATGTTTAGCAACTGAAAGGCCCAAGGTTCAATCTTCGGCACCAATAAATAAACATCATCTCAGAGAAGCTAGATGATTTGCCCAAACCACCTAGCTGTAAATAGTCTCTTGTAGTTCTTATGTTCACAATTTCAAGGGAAATATCATGGCTAGTTATGCCCACCTCCTGAGAGGCAGAAGCGTATCCTAGGTAATTCTCTTCCTTAGCCTCAGATCAGAGTCACCATGTAAATCTCTTAGATTCTACCTCAATATATCTGAGATTTGGCTCCTGAAGGGTACTGAGGAATAGAGCATGGATTCAGGTGTTTCCTTGTGCCCTTGTTTTCCCTGACAAGACAGAGGCACAAGAAGATGTGAAAGGGCTGGAAGATGACAGGCCTTGGCTCCCGTGGACAGACTGCATAGAAATTGTAACCGTCGCCACTGTAGTTGAGATAGATTGCTACCTGTGGCTGCTATACTAAACAGGGAGTGTGACACCTCTACTCTGATGGATACAGATTTTAATTCTTCTACTAGATGGGTCTTAGATGGTACAACTGTATCTACTTTGGTGGGAATAGATTGTAACTCTGGCTACTGTAGTGGATATAGATTGCAACAGTATCCATTACATGGGATATGGATTATAACCCAGTATGGATTATAACTCCAGTGGGATTATAACCAGGCACTCTGGTATCCACTCTGAAAGAAATAGATTGCACCTGTGGCCTCTACAATGGATACAGATTGTAACTGTATCCACTTTGGCAGACAGGGATTGTAAATGTATCCACCCTGGTGGATATAGATTGTGACTGTAGCCACTACAGCAGTTATGGATTGTAACTGTATCCACTCTGGCAGATACAGATTGCAACTGTGGCCACTACAGTGGATATAGATTGGAACTGGCAGGAGGCTGATGTAATTGACTCCAGCTCATTCCCAAGTGACACAGTCTGCTTGAGTTGGCCCCTAGGCTATCCCCGGTATGGTGTACTAGTATTTTCCCCTGTTGGTGGTTTCCTCTGATTGATCTGACCTCTCATTGAGCTGGTAGCTACTACCCAATCCTACAAATGAGTATCATATGCATGGCTATCACTGTCCTGGATAGCTCACACCTGAGCCTCTTTGGGATGCAGTGAGTGATTTGTGAAGACCTGCAACTAGGGTTTCTCGTGGACTTCTCTTCCTTCTTTGAGGAAGTTGCATTTGCCCTGCCACCATTTTCAGCTGTGGTAACAGCCACATGGCAGGAAATTTGCCATTATAACTTTGGTTAAGTGCTTACTTCAGGGGTCCTTAGTCCAGTCACAATGTTCTGTAACCATCACCAACCACTATCTGGGTCCAGAACTTCTTTGCCATTCCAAAGGAAACTCTATAACCCATTATACACTCACTGTCTCTGGCCTTCTGAATGATAATCTGGAGCCATCCATTAGACTTGCAGGCTAGATCCTGTGACTACCACACTGGGGTGTCTCTGAAGAGGAGAGCAAGGACTCCTGTGGGAAGGACTGTTCTGTGGCCTGTTAGTTCAGGTCCTATTGCTCCTTCGAGCTTCTAGTCCAAGTCTTCACCTACCTCTGGGCTTCATCCTCTCTAAGCTTTCATGCCAAGAGAGAAGCAATCTTGGTCTCTCATTAGTATTTTATATGTACCTCCTAAAGCCCAGCAGGGAAGGACACAAATCTGTAGCAAGGCAACCTAGCCTGCGGCTCAAAGAGACAAAGGATGTATGTTATCTTTCATATGTGGAAGTTAGATCTAATTCATACATATATATATAAACATATGCAGGGTCATTTGTACATATACACAAATGGATTGACTGAAGTATGATATATCCAGGGGAGAATTTCAATGGTATAACTCCTTTGAACAACTTACAGTCTAACAGAATGAATACCAGTAAACTGGAGTTTGGGGAGTCTGGGGGATGGGTGAGGTCATGGGAAAGGAGTAGAGACATGAAGATAGGAAGGGTAGCAGAATGTAGGCCTTGTATTCACTGTATATATATATATATATATATATATATATATATATATATATATATATATATATATATATATATATATATACATATATATATACATGTATATATATATATATATATATGAAATTGGAAGTAGGAAAAATGAGAAGATGGGTGGGGTTGAGAAAAATGGGGGAAGAGGATGATGGGGGGGGACATTGATAAAATGCATTGTACTCCTGACATGTCCCATTGGAACACCTTTGTATAAATATTTAAAGATAATAACCTTAAAAAGATGGCCTGGCCTTGAAGCCTAGACTAACCTCTTCATCAGTGGGTCAAAGACCTAATCCTTTTGTGTGTCCATTTATCTACAAAATGGGAGCCATAGTAGCATATGTCATACGGGGCCACTGTGGGCCTCACAGGAACTAATGTGCACAGAACTCTTCAGACAGCACTTGAAACACAGAGATTCCACAGGGCATTGCATCTGTCTCAGGGCATTCAGGGCTTCTTATCCACAGGTGTGGAGTACAGGAGTGTCTTGGAGAGGATGGTTGAGTGAGCTCCTGTGTGCCCAGGTACTCTATGCTTTCCCAGTCACAGCCCTGAATTTCACTTCCATGTATCCTGATACTTCAATTGGCTGAGAGAACTGGGTCTCTCCGTCATACTAGAACAATGCACATGCATGGTAGAAAATGTTAGGCCCTCCACTGACCTGGAGGGCAAGCAACAGAATAGGAGTATATGGGGGAGGGGGCTGGAACTGCTGGCAAGAAAAGCAGGGAACCTGCTATCTCTGTGTCCCTGTAAAGAGGAAACAGGTCTGCCAGGGTGGTGAGAGGCAAGAGTGCTTAGTACACTTTTTAGAAGATGTGATCTATTGACAGCCTACATTGAGTGACAAAGAAGAGGCCAGAGGCAACATCGGGCCACAGGTAGGAGCGGAGCACTTGAAAGGTAGCTATCCCCACCTGGAAGATGCTCCCAAGTGCAAAGCACACACTACATCTAGAAAGTTCACTTGGAAAGGATTCTCAATAAGATGTTACATTGATGACATATTGAAGTTTTCACGTTTCAGATGTAATGCACCTGCCGCCCTAGCTATTAACAAGGCTGAGCTTTAAGAATCCTGGTTCAAAGCCAGCCCAGGCAAGAAAGCCTTATCTCCAATTAACTTCCAAAACAAAGCCCAAAGTAGAACCATGGCTCAAATGGTAGAGCTAGTCTTACGCTGGGAGTGGGGCAGGTGGGGAGCTCAGGGACAGTGCCCAGGCCAGGCCATGAATTCAACCTCCAGGGCTGACATACATACACACAAAAATGTTTGCATATTTCTTTTATCATTTGCTTAAGGCTGGCTGGTGACTAGAGGATTCAAAAGTATACATGAGCACGACCCAAACCTACATAGATGGGGAATGTTTTGGTGTTTTGGGCCATTCTTTCCCCTCTGACTTTTTCTACACACGTTGTTACTCCTTGAACACTCATTGTGCAATGGTTATGAGTGGGATGGTGTTCTAAGAGCTAAGAAACAAGGGATCCCGATAGCATACAAACAGGCAAGTAGACTCTGCTCCGTTGGGACAGGGTTTACGAAAAACGTGACCAGATTGACTGGGAGTTAGGAGAGGAGAGCTATCCGAAATCCTTCTGCCTGTTTGGTTTTGCCATCCTGGTTTGGAAACACACACTAAGCAGTACTAAGGCTCTGTGACCTCAAAATTTACATTTGTAGCTGTGTTATGGGCAGACATCTTATACAGCATGCAACAAACTCATACCCATCCTCCAAAGCCCTGTTCGTATATCAGGTTCTAACACTTTCTTGCCTCCACAGCAGAGTCTGTATAGTGCATATCTACTTCACGTGTATAAGCTTACCATCTTCTAGGAAAATCTGTAAGGCTAGACATCAATGACACATGAAACAGATGATGTCATGTGGAGTTCGTGATTGCCCTGTAATTATGTGTTTGCTTAGTCATATTCCCTGAAAGATAGGAGTATTAATTTACCTCCTCTTGCCTAGAATCTTTCAGATGGTAGCTGGAACAAGGCAAGATCTCTACTAATTCTTGATAAATTTAACAAATGAGAGATCTAACTTGAGGATGGTAAAAAGGTTGTTGAGCAATTGCATGGGGAACTGAGCTAAGGACAGTTCCTTCTCCCTGGATTCTTCCAGTACCATGAACTACAAATCCTAATGCTTCATCTTCTCTCCTGACTGAGTCTGAAGACTGGAACCAATGCTACCTTGGGCCCAGAAGTAAGGTGACCTGGCTGAAATCTGGCTTCCACCCAAGCTGCAGCTAGCTGCTGAGAGCTGGACTGAGCTCTTTCATCCTCCGAGCTAGAGGCTTAGGGACATTGTTCCAGCCTCTGACTTCCAATGGGGTCAGCTTCTCCTTGGAACCAGACCTGGCTGGCTGGCCACCTGGCCAGAAGACTTGGGAAAGTCCTTGTTAATAACATTATATTTATGGAACATTTTAAATCGCTAACATTTATTAACTCCCGGC
Organism: Dipodomys merriami; assembly: GCF_024711535.1. Taxonomy (NCBI): domain Eukaryota; kingdom Metazoa; phylum Chordata; class Mammalia; order Rodentia; family Heteromyidae; genus Dipodomys; species Dipodomys merriami. Next base: position 10,092,670 of record NW_027203270.1, read on the forward strand.
AAGTTGCCAGGTTCTGTTCTAAGCACTTACGTGTCCTAAAGCTTACAGCAACCCACTGAGAAGGAACTCACATCATTTGTGCTTTACATATGAGAAAAGTAAGGCTCAGAGAGGTTAGTAGCTCACTCATATCACACAGACAGCAAGTGTCAGAGATGGGATGGATATCCTGCCTTTGAACCACTGCCTTTCTGCCCCTGAACACTATGTTTAACCATCCAGGACATGTATACCTGAGTTGTTTGCTTTCTGACCATTGCTCTTTGTTCATTGTCCTCTGTCTTGAGCACAATCCCTTCTTTCCACTCAAGCTATCTGTCCCCTTTGAAATATGAGGAGTAGAAAGAAATGAAAGTCCCTAGAAGCATTGTTTCGTCTCTGAAATGGACTCAAAGCTCTCCGAACAAAACCAAGCCTGAATCCCCTTTGGCTTTCCATCTCTATTACCCCAGACTTGTGGAAAGGATCCTGACACTAGATCTGTAGACCCCCTGGTTTCAGAAGGCCTAGAAAGAGGCTGTCCACCTGGGCAGGGCAGCCCATGGGGCTCGATGAGGGACAAAATGCCTTCTAAATGCCAGGGCACAATCACCCTTTCATGTTGGTTGCTTGGCCTGCAATCTTGTCAGCCAATTATTGATCAATCTCCTTTTACTTTCCCAGGGTCCGGCACCTCCTTACCTTTCTCTTGTAGACTCACTTCCCTGAGCCCATTTCTCTCCTCCCCACCCCCTCTCACACTCACCAAAGCCCCATATCCAATGAGTTTCCCAGCCCAGTCTGTGTCTCCTGAAAACAAAGGCGGCATCTCCTGCGCATTCGGGAGGTGCCACAGCTGGAGATTACCAATAATCATCGTATTTCGAATCTGGCTTCATAAATAATTCAAAGCCCATGAAAGCCAGTGCATAATAATTAATGCAAGGCAGAAGAGGGAAACACCAATCACAACACGGCCCTTTTAGCTTTTATCATAGCATTTTGCCAAGCTTAAACGCACAGCATCTGACCCTGTGTTCTTGGCTGGTGTTTGAAGTTGCTTTCCAGACTGAGGCAACATAATCTAGCCTTACCTCACATAGCCCACAACAAAAGTTCTTTCCCAGAAGCTGATCTGCTAGTAAAACCCCTGATGACAGGCTTCTGTCAGTCTCTTTCCCTTCCAGTGCCAAGTGCAAAAATCCAGGTATCTGTGGTCAGAACTTTCTTAGTCCCCTGACTCATCTTGACTGGTCTTCCAAGGCAGAGTCCTCCAGGCCAGGGTCCTCTGATCTGAGCCCCACCCTGATACTTAGGCTAGCATCTGGCCTGGAGAAGGTCCACAGTAAGATTTGGGGTACCACCCGCACTTCATTGTCTTTCCTTATGATTCTTCCCTACCCCCACCCCCACCCCTACCCCCAGGACTTCTATACTGCCATTTCTTTTTTCTTTCTTTTTTTTTTATTTTGTGTTGGTATTAGGGCTTGAACCAAGGCCTGAGCACTGTCCTTTCTCTAAAGCTGGAGCTCTACCATTTGGTAGATAGCTCCTCTTCCCACTTTTTGGGGCTGGCTTTGAACTGCAATCCTCAGATCTCAGCTTCCCATGGAGCTAGTATTACAGGCCTGAGCTGCTGGTTTCTAGCTAACTCTGGCTTTCTTGTCTTAAATATCTCCTGCCTCATACCAACTATCCTGCATGGCAACATGGCACATACCAGGCAAATTTCCTCCTTTGAAGCTATGCCAGGAATCTCTTCGCTAAAATATACTAATGCATTTATTTGAAAACCTCAAGGATATTTAGATGTTTGTTTACTTTCCTCTTTAAAAGAGGGAATGTTGTTAAAAGACACATCTGAAAAGAGAGAAGGAATTGTTATGTGTGCCTGGTTCAGTTCACAGTGAGATGCAGGTTGGGATCTGATATAGGGCTAATTAGGGCATACAGAACATCAAAGAGTTTTTCTGCATGTGGCTCCCTACTGAGGAACCCCTACCCCTCTCTGGTGTGAATCCTATTCCCTAATGAGAACCTGGATTCCTGGCCTGAACCTGGATCACTAGTGAGAACCCGGCTTGCCTCCCTGAAGGAAACCGGCTACCTAATATAGAATAGGCGTTCAGGAGTTTGTTGTAGGAACGAAGACATGAGTGAAGGGACAAATGCTGCTGGATAATAATTTGCAGAAGATGCTTTCTCAAGAAGGCATATAAAAATACTGCCTAAATTTACAACTCCACCCTACAAATATTCCTGTATATTATTGTAAAGGGCAGGCTAACACCCAGCCAGGGTAGTGACATATTTATTCCCTTTGTTAAAAAAACATTGAGAGCATCCTAGTGTCTCCAAGTCACCATACTGTTCCTTTGATCTTCTACAGAGAATTCAGTGATCCTGCAAGAAAGCCTTCTAAAACACATCCCATTTTAAAATAAAGCTTTTCAAATGATGGCTAAATGCAGTGACAATAAGAAATGTAGAGCAATTCAAAGTATAGCATATATGAAGCAGGAAATATCCAGCTATGAGTGGGTTAAATAAGAATCTATGGGGGCTGGGAAGGTGGCTCAGTGGTAGAGCGCTTGCCTTGCATGCCTGAGGCCCTGGGTTCAATTCCTCAGCACCACATAAGCAAAAAGAAAAAAGCCGGAAGTGGTGCTGTGGCTCAAGTGGTAGAGCGCTAGCCTTGAGCTGAAGAGCTAAGGGATAGCACCCAGGCCCAGAGTTCAGGCCCCACGACTGGACACAAAATAAATAAATAAAGTAAATAAATAAATAAATAAATAAGAATCTATAGGACTAACTTAGAAATATGACTACCATTCATGATTGTTTTCACAGGGAAATAAAATCAAAATTCTTAGTGATTATCTTGAAGATGAATTTTCAGAAAAACTTATGATTTTCCTGTGTGAGGTCTGTATTTAAAAAAAAAACCCACTAAATTCCTTGGTCTGAAACAATTTTTCAAAAAAATCAATAAGCCCTTTATAATGTATACTATGTCAGTTTTATAAAGCCAAATCTAAAAGGGGTTCATGCATTTTATTTGGTCCTCTTCAAGTCTGGTTTGTTGGTGGTGTTATTGTTTATATTGTTTTCTATCGGGTGGGAGTAGAAGTTTGGAGCTTACCATCTTTATGCAAATTCTCCTCTGCCAGATTTCTTATTACTTCAGAATCAATCAAAGAGAAACTCTAAGAGTGGAGTCAGTTGTGGGGAGGTGTGGGGAATAATAGACTTACTGATTTCTGGTCCTTGAAGATTCTCCCTTTTTTGTTTAGGATAAAAAATGTTATCTGGCAATTGTTTCGGAAGTCAGATCATTTTTTGACTTCTTGTATAATGCAGACTTAATATTTGATCATTTATGAACCACCTAGAATAGCAGAGTCAAATCTCAGATGAGATGACTCCGGTTTACTTATTTCCTGCCTTCAGTCCTCTGAGTTCCTGTTTCCTTGTCTGTGAGACTGAGACAGCAATAAGTATGTCAGAGGTGGTTAGAAGGATTTGAGGAGGTGTGGATGTTAGAGTGGCCTCGCACCTAGATCGGCAAGATAGATGTGTGGGAGCATTAAGTACATTGCTTCATAAGGTCACAGTAAGGATTAAATGAACCAAGGTATGAAATAATGTGTGTAATGTCCTTGGCATTGAGAGTATTGGTGTGCCTTTCTGCCTCTTCTCTCAGAGTGCTAGTAGCTAGCTAGTAGCAGATTCCCTGTGCCGGGAAGCCATCAACTATTCAGAATATAGAGCATTTCCCATCTGCTTATTGCTGTTCTGAAAAAGGTGACATTCTAAGCTTCATCAGGCCCTTGAGTTTTTAAGTAATTGAAGCACTAAGAGTCTGAAGTGACTCACTCTATGCTGTTTATTCTGGTCTCGTTTGCACAAAAGAGAGGAAAATCACCAGCTCTAACCACCCACCGCAGAATGTTTAAGAGATTAGAATAGCTGGAGAAAATACCAAAAATAATTCCCTGGGCCCAGTTTGGCTCTTCCTTACATGGGAGGGGTTGGAAAATATGCATAGCAGATCCTGAATCATCAAATACAGTAGCCTCCCTGGTTGTCACTATGTCTCTCGTCAAGAGAAGGAGGGGGTAGGAGAGAGGGAGAAGGAGAGATGCCCTGAGCATCCAGATCTGCGCTTGGTCCTTGCTGGAGGCAAACAGTGAAGTAGGTTTTCAAAATCCTATCACTAGTGGGGGAGGGGGAGAAGGAGTTGAAGGGCATACCTGCCAGATACTGTAGAGAGAATTGTCACATATCCCCCCAATCTCTCTCTCTCTCTCTCTCTCTCACACACACACACACACACACAAAACACACACACACATACACATACACACACACATGCACACACTTCTCAGAAGCAATGTTCAACTAATAAAAAGAAAAATGTAAGTTCTCATACATCATTAAGACTCTACATCTATATGGACCAAGTACAGTGTTTAGTATTCTATGTTGTATCATTTTTGTGTGTGTATGTGCCAGTACTGGAGCTTGAACTCAAGGCTGGTACTCTGCCACTTGAGTCACACCTCTACTACTGGCTTTTTTTTACTGGCTAATTAAAGAGGCTTTTCTGCCTGGGCTGGCTTTGAAACCTTTATCCTCAGATCTCATCCTACTGAGTTAGGATTACAGGCTTGAGGCACTAGCACCTGGCTATCCTCTATCTCTAATATATCCCTTCAAGGAAGAAATTATTATCTACCTTTTAGGGAAGGGGAGCAGAGATATCACCTGACAGCCCTGGGCTGGATTTAATGTAGCCATGAGTAGCCAGGGGACTTGCCTGAGTCACAGAGCAAGCAATGGCAGAGCAATTGTGTGAGCCTGACTTTCTCCATCCTAGATCCATGCCCACCCCTCAGCCTCGGCCCTAGCCAGGCTCCTACTGCAGTGCAGCAGGCAAGCCAAGAACACAGCTTATGGTTCTAAGCCAGAGTCAACAGCACAGCTAATTTATTTTAAATTAAAAAAAAAAAAACATTGGAAAGCATGAATTTCACTATGTAGCAAAAAAGACTTTGTCTCGACAGGAGACTTTGCTGCAGAAATTATCATACTCTACAGGAGTATCCCAGGGGCTCCATCCCCACCCGCCCACCCTACTCACCCCATGTGCCATGCCAGATAAAACTAGAGCTATCTTCTTAGGTCACCTGAACCAAGACCCAGAGGGGAAGCTGCCACTCAGCACACCCTTGAGCCTGAGGGTGAGCCTCATAGCTCTGAAAGCTTAAGTAGGAAGGAAGTCACAGGCATGGAGCACCTACTGTGCACTGGGTACTTCACATGCATCCTCCCATTTAATCGTCATGGCACCCCTGAGGTGACACTGTTATCCTTAGCCTCAAAGTTTCAAAGATGAGCACAAGATCGCCCCAAAAGGGGTAGGGATGTGAATCCAGACCCAGCTCTCTGGAATTAGTCTTCGGTTTACAAGTTGTTCCAAGGGAACTGTGTACATAAAACCTTTGAAGGCATGTAGCAAAGTATATGGACAGGATCACATATTCAGAAGTCCAAATCCCAGGCTATGGTCTAACTGAGCCACAGAAAACATCCTGACATAACACAGACTGATTTGATTGAGCTGAGCCTCATCTGTCAAATGGGTATGTGTGCAGGAACATTTCACAAATGCATAAAGCAAATCCCCAACACCTCCCCCCCCTCTGCCGCCGATCCTCATTGTTCTTTTGGAGGGAAGGTCACAGGTGCCTGATGATCCTGAGAGCTTCCCATAAACCATCAGACTTCTGTATCCCTCTCAGTTTCTCTCCAGCCACACATCCCTTCTCAACTTGGGGGTCTTCATCTGCCAAGAAGCAATACCTCTGGGAAACAATGTCAGTGTTTAGCCAAGAACAGGGGCTCCTAAGGAGCCAAGTCAATGGCTAAGTTTCTCTCCAGAAAGAGAAGCTGGTCTCTAGGTCTTCACAATTGCTCAAGGATAGGATATGGAAATGTGGTCTGATGTCGGATGCACCTACATTTTACACAGCCTGAAAGGCTGTGTCTAAATTATATTTTGTTCTATAAAATTACCTTTTTAAAAAAAATTGCCCTGACATTTGAGCCTGAAAAAAACCCACAAATTAGCAATTATAATCATCCTGACAATCAACCAGATATCCAAGCCAGAAACCTGGGAATCCCTCCCTCCCTTTCCCTGACTCTCTGTATCCAATTAATTTACAGGACCTGCAACTATTGATTTCCCACCTATAAACTCCCATCTCACCAGCCCTGTCCATCCCCACGGCTACTCCTCTTATTGTTTCTCCTTAGTATTATTACACTCAACTCCTGACTGGTTCTTATCACCCCTCCCCCTCCCTCCTCAACTCCACTCGGTAGCCAAAATCATCTGCACTGGTTTCCAGTACAGTCATGATCCTCTTTTCTTGAAAATGCTCCCGAGGCTTCCTGTCATCCTTGAAATAAAAGTAAACCCAACAGAAAAGCATACATATCCACTAGGTTGCCTCCTGCCACTCTTTACTTACCCCTTCCCTCCCTCAAATACACCATCCTTGGATCAAACCAGACTTTGGAGTGACTCCTTGCCCACATGTTCCCAGTGTCTTTCTCTTCGTGTGTTTGTACACACTGAGTATCTTTCTGTTCTATACTAGCCCAGCACCTCCTCATCACTTAGAATATCTCAAGCATAAAGAGCTCCTTCTATGCCCTCTCTACCATACCTCAGGCTTATGGGCCCTGAAGCTCATTCACTCCAGACTGTAGAAGGATTGACCTCTACCTTTGCAGACAGGAGACAATCTGTAAACTGCCTTCCTTCTAAACCTGCATAAAACAGTCTGTTGCATGAAGGAATAATCATTTGATCAGTGTCAGTAGCAACTCACTGTCCTCAAGAGTTTTTCTATAGATGTAATGATATATTTACCCATAGAAGCTGAGGATAGAGAAACTGAAGTCCCTGCCAGCACCTAACCAATCAAGGTCACACATGAGCAACATTACCATTCAGGACAGTGAGAAAATAGGAATAACTTAATGAACTTTGGTGAACATTGGACTTTTAAGTTGTTGAATTAAATGTTTATTCAAAAGACATTTTTAATCACCATGAAAGTCACTTATAGGCCAGGCCTGGAGACTCACTCCTATAATCCTAGCTACTCTGGAGGCAGATGTTAGAAGGATCATGGTTTGAGGCTAGCCCAGGCAAAAATGCAAGATCCCATTTCAATCAATAAACCTGTCATGGTAGCACTTAGCTGTCATCCCAGCTACATGTAGGCCAAGCATAGGTAGGAAGATTGTGTTCAGAGTCTGGACCTGAGTCAAAAATGCAAAAAAATAACTAAAGCATTAAAAAAAAAAGTTGAGGGTGTGATGGCTGAAGTGATAGAAAAATTGCTTAGCAATTGCAAGGCCTTGAGTTTAAAACTCCATATTGCCAAAAAGAGGAAAGAAAAGAAGTCACAGATACATTAAAAGCATAAATGCATAAATGATCATCCATACATTAACAATGTAAGTGGATAAATGATCGCCCATAATTCTACAAATTCTACAAATAGAACTGACCACATTTAGTGATTCCATTGTATGGGAGCTTTATAAATTGCATCTCATTGCTCTGCTGTTAGTCATTCTCCCTGCTTCTACTATTTCTTTACCCTGAATAGTGCTGGATGACACAACTTCAAGATTTGTTAGGGAAGATTCCCAGAAACATAATTACTGAGTCAAAGGTAGTGACATGTTAGGGATCTTGATAAATGTTGTCTGTTTTCCAATCAGTGGCTTCAAGTTACTCTCCCCAAAGATTTGTGCGAATCCCCATTTCACCACACCTTCTCCCGGCATGCAATCATTATTTTAGAATACTCATTTCTATTTTGACTGGTGAGAAATCATTTCACACCCTATGGCTTTTATTTTTCTGGATGGAGAATGAGACCAAGCATTTTCCATATGTTTGCTTGCTAGGTGTATTTCCTCACTTATGAATTGTAGCAAGGCTTCTGCATGTTTAGGGAAACTGCTCTGGAGACAGACAGAGACACAGACACAGACAGACAGACAGACAGACAGACAGACAGACAGACAGACCAAGAACTAGACACACTCAGTCTCTGCCTCCTGTACTAGCTATATGACCCTGTCACTCCCTGAGCTTCTGTTCCCTCGTCTGTGAAATTGGGGTCCTAATCCTTGCAAATTTTCCATGAGGATTAAGATGATAGCATCTTCCACTCACCTACCACAGCCACTGACATAGGCAGTTGTACCATCTGAGGCCCCTTTCCACTGGAGCCCTGTGGTTTCTATCCTTGATTGGGATGGTGCCTAAGGTCCTGCTACTCAGGGGCCAGCAGCATTGTCATCATCTGGAGACATGTTAGATATGCAGAGTTTCCGGCCCACCCGGTCTTAGAGCAGACCTACAACATCAGAATCTGAACTTTAAGGAGACCCCCCACAATAGCTCATATGCACATGAAAGTTGGAGAGGCTCTTCTGTAGGCATTGAAACTGGAAAGTGATGAATGGTGTGCTTCCCAGGCAGAGATAGAAGCTTTCCCCATCTCCTTAGAAGACACCCAGCAGGAGACTATCCCTGGGAAGTAGTGGATACGCTCTGCACCTAAGAAAGGCTGCATCAGAAGGAAGAGCCAGCCAAGATTGTAGACTAGGCAGAATGTAGCACCTGGCCCTGTATCGAGATAAAATTCTTCTTGGTTGTTAGGAAGCTAGAGCTGCAGGTAGAGTCCTCAGATGGGATCAGGGATGCTTCTGAGCTTGAAAAGCTGTCACTTTGTCATTTAGACACCCTTATGCACCCTGTGCTGGCTCTAGGGGTCAGAAACACACAGCAAACTTGGGACCTTGAATGTGGAAAGTAGAAGCTGAGTGGGAACATGGAGGCATGTTTATGAGTTTTCTAGACATTGCCACTCTCAAAAAAAGTAGCACCTCTGAACTCAGCTCAGACATGGGGTATATTTTGTTATTCTCCTAACCTGTGTATGGGAATGGCCATGGGGAAAGGGAAGATAATCCATAGTCCAGTGCCTGGGCCACCACCATCTATCTTCTAAGGAAGAACCCCATTTCCTAGGTAAAGTAAACTAAGGCTCAGAGAGTTTGGCAGCTGGAACACCCAACCAGCCAAGTAGGAAGTAGGAATGTGTCCCTAGGGCCAAAGATCTCTTATCCATCACTCACCCATTTGACGGATCAAGCAGTTAAAGTTGGAAATGTGTGAGATACTTAAATCACATAAAGAGAATGATAAGGACTTGAATTATGGCCTGGGCCTTTGGAAATGTATGTCACAGTCTTTCGGTTGTCATCTATGCCATTTAACTCCCAGGCCTAAGCTGTCATCATTGTTGTCAGGCCTGGCTTCCAATGGCTGCAACGGGTCTGTTTGAACCTGGCACCTTCTGTAACTTAGCTAACTGGCTGTTGAACCGTTACCATTTTCTTCCCATCCTGCCAACCATGTCTGAGGCACTGTGGGCTACTCTTTGAGCCTTCAGAGTCATCACTGGTCTTTCCAAGTAGGACTGCCTTTTGAGTTTTATTTTCTACCTTCCGGTCATAGAACCAGTCTGTGCCCAACCCCTGGGCCCAGTGGGCAGAGAAATCTTCCACACGGTTATGCATTTTGCTTCTCCCTGAAGGATGGTTTCCCAGTGCAGCATTGACAGGTCTTCATGAGGAGCCTCAGAATCCATTTGTATAATACATGAATTCAAAGAATCAGGACAGACTATGTTTTGGATGTACTTTCAGTGACCTCAGTAATGTATCCAGGCTATGCTCACAGGCCTAGTTCACCGAACATGTAGAAATAGTGTTCTTTGAGTTGGATCTGAGAAGTCATGGCACCGTCCGCAGTTGAAAGAAGTAAAGTGCTTTAAGCAGGGTCACACAGCATGTGTTGGGCCGAGCCCAGGCCAAACCAGCAGTATTGTCTTCTATCAATCAGTTGTCTCAGATTTCTCTCCCACAGGACAGGAGGAGGGTGGGCAGCAAAGGATTACTTGTCCTAATGACAGAATGCATTGTACAAATTGATATCAGTGGAGCTAAGAGGAGAGGGATAAAGAGGAAGCGAGGGAACAGGGCCTGGGAAGGTCCTGAAGTCCCTCCCCATTCCTTTCCTGCATGTGACACATTCTTGTCACATCCCATTCCTTTCTCACATTGACCTCATGATTCATGTCAATTCCTCTCACTTTGGAAAGTATGAGTTTCCTATGGCTGCTGTAACAAACTACAATAAACTCAGAGGCTTAAAGCAATAGAAAATGTATTCTCTTACAGATCCAGAGACTGGAAATCTCAAACGCATCCTACAGAGCTAAAACAAGGAGTCAGCAAGGCACCCTGAGAAAGAATCTGTTCCTTTCCCTCGTCTAGTTTCTGGAAGCTACCAGCTTTTCTTAGTTTGTGGCTTCATCTCTCCAATCTCTGCTTCCATCACCACATTGCTTTCTCCTCTTCTGTACTCACATCACAAAGACCCTTGAAATTACCTTGGGCTTATCTAGATGATCCAGGATCATCTCCCCATCTCAAGAACCTTAACTAAATCATACCTGCAAACTACTTTGCCTATAAAATTCACAGGTTCCAAGGTTTGGGATGCACCTAATTAGGGGGATCATTATCCAACTTTTCACAGGTAGCAAGTAGTGAAATGAGTTATGAACCTTAGAGACCAACAGGGATTCACCCCTGGCTTTAGTGCTGGCTAGCAGCATGACTTTGGGCAAGTTTCTTGGCCTTCCTGAGATTCCTGTTTCCTCATAAAATGGAAATCATGATATCTCCCCTCTTGTGCTCCAAGTGAGGACTAAACACTATCCACACCTAGCAAACATCATGGCAGCTAAGTGCAAAGTAGACATTTAATACTGTTACCTAGGAGGATTCTCAAGCTCTATCTCTTGAAGGGTGTGTTGGGCTGGAGCAGCCTCACTGATTTTAAGGATTCAGCAAGTGATATCAGGATAGGAGAACCAATTGTGCGAACAGACCGGGCCTCCATTATCCTGGAAATTAAGTTAGCACCAGGTCCATTTGGATTAGCTGGTAATGGAAGAGGCGAAGCACTGATCTATGGTAAGAGAATTCTGAATAAGTGAGTCTGAGATAATGTAATATTGGCAATAGATAGAAGGAGCTGCTACCTGCTCTGCCTCTTTTCCTGCTGAGAAACTCCAGCAGGTCAGATCGTTGCTTTGATTTTCTTTTCATTTAAAGAAATGTTTGCTTCTCTTTAGAAAGGTTTTTTGTTGTTGTTGTTTTGGCTTGGGGGGAAAAAAAGAAAAGAAAAGAGGATCCAGTCACCTCTGCTTTTCTAAACCACTATTCTGAATTGCTATTGCCAGCCTCAAGTTCCTGGAGCCCTTGTCTTCATCAATAGAATTATGAACCCGATGGGTATGGAGACATGGGTCCCTGGGGTCATCTTGAAGGTAATATCAAACCAGGCCCTCAGTTGTGTGCTGATGAATGTTTAAAAGGTGGCTTTTTATAAAGGGAAATCCTACCTGCCTTTCCATGGGGTAAATGTTTCCTCCGTAGCTCATTGGAAGCAACCTGTGACATCGCTGGACACCCAGTTGGAAAAAGTGAACCTGCTAGGCTTTCCTGAGCATAGGCAAGCTGGTCCCTACTCTACCTTCACTCTTGTCCTTCTACTAACAACTGTCTCCAAAACTTCTTGTTCCACTGAGGGCCGGAAACTCTGTTCTGTGATGAAGGTGATTCTCTAGCCCTGGAAGCGTCTGATTTTCCACCGATCAAATTCTTCTTTGTTCTTCCTGCCTGGAGTCATTAAGCCCTCTGTGTGAATTAATCCTCTCTCTTTCTCGGCTTTCCCACAAGACATTGCTGATACCTTTATTGGGCATTTCTTTCATCCTGCCTTAGAGCAGACTGCTAAGTCATTAAGTGTTTATCTTCCTGGCTTGGGAAAGAGATGAGCCTTAGCCAAACTCCATGAATAGTTGTGTGACTCAAAGCCCCTTAGATTTTCAGCCTTGAAACACGGGTACCCACCTATAACTCCCATCTCTTTTGAGAAGTTTCTGTAAGAAACAGTGTGCCTGGCATGTTATGGCCTTTGTCATAAATGGTTAGGCCTTTCTGTGCCTGGTTCTTAGAAGATGCCCACTTAGACTTGCTGAAATGAACTGAAATCCTCCAGCTCAGGCAAACCTTGAAAAGTTTGCAGCTGGCCTCCAGTGTCACCATAAGGGGTGAGCTTTCATGTTTCTGGAATTCTAGCTCATCCCTGAGAGGTAGGGAGGAGACTGGGAATAAGGAATGCAGATGTAGAGTTTTTGTGGTGATTTAATCTTGCAGACATCATAGATGCCTTATAAATGTCAGAGGCGGTACACACAGTTTAGAAGCAGGAAAGAATCTGGAGATATTAAGATATTTACCAGGCCACATGAGGGAGCAGGTTTGGCTCAGATGCGGCTCCTATTTTCATTAGCAGCAGCTGAGTGAAGCCAAGCAGCTTAGAGTTTGACAGAAGCCTCCCGTTTTCTTATTTGGGATTTGAGTGCAGTTTCTTCATTATACACTGGAATGTGGATGGATGGATGCTGACACCACCAGTATCTGTGCAGTGGTGACATACAGGGAAAGTAGGCGGATCCCATCAGCTGTGAGTAACCCCACAATGGCTGAGAACATCAGTTGGGTGCACTCTCATGTTCTGCCTTAGCCCCTCCCAATTTCACTTTAGGATAAAAGTTGTTTCTAGTTATGTGCCCAAGGTTGAGACAAGCCAAGTCAGGAATTGCCTGCCACCTACCTGGAGAGAGAGTTTATGGTTCTTACTGGCCACTGAGGCCTGCAGAACATGCACTATTGCAGAACAGGAAGTGGTGAAGACATGAGGTGGGGCGATTCAGGAAGCTCGGTCCAGAGATACTGGCTGTGTTCACTCACTCATCCAATCATTCACTTGTTCACTCCTTTTTGTCCTTTTGTGTCTCTGTGAGGCACTTAACTTGGACCTGGTTCTAAGGCTATAATCATAAGCTTGATGCAGTAGTTATTAAATCGTGGTGAGTATGCCCTCGATGGGACAGTTGGCAGTGTCGGGAGACACTTTTGGTTCTCATATGTCAGAGAACTAATGGCATTGGGTAGGTAGAGGCCAGGCATGCTACTAAACACCCTACAAAGCACAGAACAACCCCCCACACTCAAGGGATTACCCAGCTTAAAATGCCAGTGGTGCTGAGACTGAGAAATCCATAGTCTAGAGCGTTGGAGCAGGACATCCCTTTTTATGCTGTATGGGTTTCCCCCTCTCCAAGGACAAATTATTTGTATTGCTGACCTATATATTTGCTTATAAGTTGACAAAAGATAAAACTGGGACAATTTCTAAATAAAGTCGTGACTGTCGTAGCAACAGGAATGGTGGCCTCTGTCCCTGTGATGTGGTAGGACATTGGAAAGAATGGGCAAGAGATGTTGTTTTAGGTGAACCTTGACTGTTACTGCCTGATAGGTAAGAATATGACTTCGTAAGCTTTTGTGTTTGGATTGTGGCTCTCCAACCCCTAAGTGAGTGATCTTGAGCAATTCTCATAACTCACCGCCAATTTATTTGGTCCCTTAGATACCCAGCTGACCCAAATATAGTCACCAGAGCATTAAAAGGCAGCTGAAGGCCTTGGCCCCTCAGACCATAAAATCCTTCCACCTTTCTGTCTACTGCCATCCTCTTCTGAGTTCAGTATTCATTCTTTCATTCATTCATTGGACAAATTCATTGAGCTTCTACTGTGTGCCATACCTGGTTCTGAGAGTACCCATGAGCAAGACCAGCAGTGCTCTCAATCAGCCTACATTTTAGATGGAAAGCAGACTACTAATAAGCAAATGTTCTGCAGACCTGAAGTATGTAATGAAAGTAGATAGGCAACATGGCAAAGAGTGACTACTTGGGTTGGTCAGCAAATCAACCCCTAAGGAGGCCGCTTTGAAGCTGAATACCCCCCAGGGGCCGGAATAAGTGAGGCAGGCAAAGCTGTAGGGGAAAGAACATTCTAGGCAAAGTGTCAACAAGAATAACAGTACCCCCTCTCCCCACAGGAGGCATGAGCTCCCTGTATTCAGGGAACAGGAGACAGAGGGCTGAGCAGGTTGGATTTTATTCCAATTAGACAGTCAAGGGACAGGATCTGAGCAGGGGACTCCTGTACACACAGTAGGTGGTTTACCTGTCTTGGAAACACACTTCCAAATGGACCTTAAACAAGTCTCCCAGCACCAGATTCATTTTTTTTTCTTCTGCTTTACTTCAACACCAGCTGGCAAAGTCAACCTTTTCAAGTTCCTATGAACCCAGCCCACCCAGGCTCACCAAGACTAAATTAATCCCCCTCCTAATTCCCTTCTCCAGGCAGGGGTCAGGGACCAAACCCATTCTGTCATTTGTCCACTCACCATTCACTCACCCCATGAACCATCAGTCATCTCAGTCTTAGTCTGGTTCCTCTAGAGATAACCCTCTAGAAGAGAGAAGGAAAAAAAAAAAGACAGGTAGGGAAGCAGGGAAGTGAAAGGAAATCAATCCAAAGTAAGTACGTCATTAAGTATGTTGGGCCGTGAGAGATTGGAGCATCTCCCTTGGCAATTATCTCCCCTGCAGGGTGGAGGAGAGGATAGGGGCATTTATAAACATTCAAGTGTTTGGGCAAGGGCAGCTCCTGGGGAGCATTTACTTTCTAGATCTTCTGGCTTACCATATGCATGGCCAAAAAGGGTGTAGCTATAGGAGAAAAAAAAATTATTAGGGAAACTCAGGTGCTGACCATTGAAAAGGGGGCCAGTGTGCACCAAAATGGTTAAATGTAAGGGTTATGAAGGCAGAAAACACCGAGCATCTGATACAAGCCATTTTTAATGCCGGCCTCTCTGCCCAGATCACATAGATGAAAGTGCTCTGGCTCCGCCTTCCCAGAACTGACAATCTGGTCCCGTTTCCCTTCTCATCTATAATACAGGTGTAATAGTAATAAGACCCACCACACAGGGATGTTTTGAAGGTTTGGTGATGTGACACATATGAAAACTCAGTGAAAATGAATTGTAGATACAGACTTGAGATATGATTACCATCACTCAGCAAGTCATTTTCCTCTCTGCAGCCTTAGTTCCTTCCCTCTGTCAGATGAGAATATGAGTATTTGCTATACCTTTTTCAAAGCAGTATTTGCTCTGCCTCCTTCAGACAGCCATTATCTGCTATAAATGAAACAATGACGGAGAATGCACTAGAAAATTAATGAAATGTAATCCACCACGCCCCACCTCCAACCATCTTTTTTGTACAAATGAACCACTGTGTGATCCTCAATCTGGCTGGGAAGGGTACCTGGATTTAGCGCTCAATTAAGTGCTGACTGAGTTCAATCAGATGTCACATCCATTGTCACTATGAGGTCTGCAGGTTAGCTATGATTAAATGCAGTTTGCAGGTGAGGAAACTGAGGTTCAATGGTGCTAGAGAGTCATAGTGTTATTGGGAAGGGGCAGATCTAGGAGTAAGATCTATGATTGGGCTCATTATACAACAAGCCTTCCATTGTCCCTCCTTGAAGTAACTATTGAAGGGCACTCATTAATACAGACAAATATGTGGACATTTCTTTGGGGCCAAGATTGATCTCTAATAATTCACCCAGAGTCTGTTTGAAAGGAGCTACACCAATCTGGAGAATTTATCCCCTGGATTTCAATCTCCACAGGTCCTCATCTCTGTCATTCAAGAGACCAGGACCCATGAGAGTCTATCTGCCTTGGTTTGGAACTGCTGGGGATAGGGGAAGGTTAGTGAGGACTAGAAAGGGAAAAATAGCTCTGCTCAAAGACAGTTAAAGAACAGAGGCAGCCATGGCTGAGAGTCTATACTCAGAATACTCCATAAAAATAATCTCTTCCTGGGCATGAGTATAAGGTCAAACCTCTTGTGTCTCCATTAGACAGAAAGCTTCCCCCTTCTGGATGTCACTTCCTCCCCAGCAAAAGCAAAGCTTATTTACCTCATTAGGTTTTATGAATATTGAGAAGGATCATAAATGCCAAACCGTTTGTGTGGGGCCCGGCACACAGAAGGCTCTTAACAAACAGAGACCTCTCTGACCTCTCCTTCCTCCAGCTCCCAGAATCTGGGCCTGCTGGCTCCTTCCACCTCCTCTCAGAGAAGATCTCCAGAATTTATGAAGCAATACCAAGAAAGCGTTTCCATTTCCTAAGAAGTGCAATGCTGCTGTTTCGAGAGCAAAAATTATGAAGCTGTCGCTGTCCTCTTGCCACTTCTTGGTGGACATCTCCAGGAAGCTTTTTGAGGTCAACTTGCACTTCTATGACCCTGGTGGGTTTCATTACAGGCCCAGTTCCTGGAAACTCATCTTCTATCCTAACCCCGGAGCCTTTGATTTGAAAAATCCATGACAATTTACTGTTGAGTTCTCTGTTTACACCTAACTGCAGACATTCTTGTGGCCAGATCTGAACTGCGGTGTCAGAATGGGGTGTTAGGGAATCCAAATGGCCTGGAGAAGAATGAATGTTGTCAGCTCAATCTAATTGTCTTCTGCTTTCAATGTTGTGGGGACAGCATGCCAAAAAGCAGCACAGCCTTGGTGGCCCCAAACCTACTGCTGCACACAGGGAGCTCTGGAGAGGAGAAAGGATGTCATAGCCCCAAACCAGCATAGAGATACCTGGACCAACCAAGACAGAAGGAGCTCTCTCCAGGGAGAGGCTAGTTGTACACATGGCCAGATCTCAGGAACTATTACAAATTCCAAGCAAGCACTTCTCAAAGTATGTTCAGGTTGTTATAGCAACAACTAAAGAAATGTTTGTTCAGTCATCAAATGTGTTTGAAAATGCTAAATTATAATAGGTAGAACACCTACCTGTATGGAAAATGCTCATTAGAACCTTTAAGAAGTAGAAGGAAATATACCATAATGCAAAGGGCTTTGTTAAGTTGAAAACTGCCAACTATTTTTCCCTCTCCAAAATTATCCAATGGGACCAGTGTTCTCCAGGGCATATTCAGGGAACTGCTGAGCCAAGCAGCTACATTTTTAATACAGAAGTTGTAGGCTATGCTGCTCTCTGTGTCAGGGGATACCAAGGGCTTTCAGGGACAGGTTTGAAGAACCAAAGATCAGGATAGGGCAGAGAATCTGGTCTGTGGATCCAGGTTCCTTTCCCAGAAGAGGTTTGAGTTGATAATGTTTGAAAACAGAAAGAAAACTGCAGACTCTGGAGAGAAGGGATTAGAGGAGATGGGCTATTGCATGATGATTGGCCAACAATAGAAGATTCTGTCAGAATCAAACAGGACACATCCAGTTAAAGTAAGAAAATGCCCATCAAACTTACTTAAGTAGATGAAAGACCTTCACAGGTCATACAACTGAGAGCTTGCTCAAGTACACCATATCACCTTCAGACATGGCAAAAACCAGGGATCCAATACTGTCACCTACATAAGGTTTGTGTCTCTCCATCTGGCTCTGCTATACCTGTGTTTCCTTCATCCTTGGCATTGTCATTTCTTCTTGGATGCTCTCAGAAGTTCCCAGTGCTACAGCCTTCTAACTTCATGTCCAGCGGGAATGAAACTCTATTTTTCTACTTGTATGTGTACATATACATACACACATATTCTGGAGTTGAATTTGTCTATAATTAGATTGACTTGTGGCTTATGTCTGAACCAATTTGCTTAAAAATGCACCACTTCCTATGATCTCAACCATAAATAGAGTCTGGAATAGAATTTGTGTCATCTCAAATAGAACCTTCAGGAAAGGTACCACCCTAAAAGAAATTGAGGACCAGTCAACTGGAGGGTGAATGGAAAGTGGACAATGGTACAACAGAGCACTGCACCCCTACCCCCACAGGCTGGATTCCTGCCTGATCTCCATGGCAGGTCCCCTCATCCTGACAAGATGACAACAAGGGGCTCCTCAGATGAAACCAAGCTGGGCCCTCACTGACATAGCAAGAGGACACAAGCTGACCCTGAAGGTAAACAAGAATATAATGACCAGAACTGGGGAAGGGAGGGACAGGTAGAGAAAAGTCACAAACTATGTTCTGAAGGATTTAGATGTTTTTGAAGACAGACAGGCAGATGATGACCAGACTCAGGAGAAAGATCCAGTGTGGGCAAAGGAGAACATGACAAAGTAGGTCCCTATCAAAATCCAACTCCTGGAGGTAAGGAGCACATGTCTCACCTTGGCTAAAAGAAAAATAAAAAAAGAAAGAATGCCAGGCTTTTACGTCAAATGCCAATCAAGCATCAGCAAAATGCAGGGCCCTCAAGCATGAGCCACAGGAGGGATATGGCTAAGCTGAGGCTGAAATAGGCATCTACTCACCTTTGTCTCTCATTTAGACTTTGAAGCTGACCTGGGGCAATCAGACTGGGGAGAACTGTAGCAAGACACTGTCTTGCCACACACACACACACACACACACACACACACACACACACACACTTAGAGAAAGTAGCAAGCCATCACACACACACACACACACACACACTTAGAGAAAAAGTAGCAAGCCATCTCAGCCAACATCTGCCTCAAAATGCCTGGCCTGTGTGAGCAGACAGGGGAGGTTAGAACCAGTCTGTCTTGCATGTCAGGCTGGGCAGAAGAGGCCCCACAACAAAAGAACAGCCTATCATCCATCCTGAAGTCCATTACCACACTACTTCCCCCTCCCCCCCTCCGCCAGTCAAGGAGCAAGCCCCATAGGAAAGGATTAACCTAAGTAACATAGGAAGGAAACATTAACAGACCTACCTTATTTGGGAATCACTCTTCTTTCCACAGAAAGGCATATCTAATTTTTAAGAATGTTGAAGTCGATGAAGGAATGGGGTTTAGTGTACATACTTTGCCTTGCATTCTGTGCCTAGTTCTAGTTCAGGTGTCAAGTACAGCTGGAACCCTGAGCACTGGCCACATTAGAAACACCCAGAAGGGAAGTGGACTCTTTCTCTCTGTCTCTGTCTTTCTCTGTCTGTCTCTCTCTCTCTCACTCTCGCTCTCTCGGTCTCTAGCTCACTCACTTGCTCTCTCACTCTCTTCTCTCCTCTTCTCTCCTTTCTCTTCTCTCTCATTCTCTTCTCTCCTCTTCTCTCCTCTCTCCCTCTCTCTCCCTCTCTCTCTCTCTCTTTCTCTCTCTGGAAGAATGTGTATGAGCCCTGCATATGCTGCCCTCTGTCTTATACTTCATTTCTTCATATTTGAAGTGTTCCCTATCAAGAAAACTGTTCCTGCTTCTAGCAGTGTAGTAATCTCAAATAGTTCATTCTCTCACTCATGGAATGAATGCTGGCCCCTGTGGAGAGCTAGTCCATGGGCCATTATTGCAGATATGGCCAAACAGTTCACAACCCTCACTATAGAACCCATGCGTATCACTGGTATCTGTACCACCTGCGAGCCCTGGGGTGCTAGAGGGCTGCCGGGGTTGGCTTTTTTCTTGAAGAATATATACATTCATTCATCCAATGAACTATTATCAAAGGGCACCTATAGTGGACCAGGCTGTGGGTAGTATAGCATTTTGCTGCTATAGGCTTAGAAGACAGAAGAATTAACAAAACGAAATCAAATCCATATGCCCTCTGGCTTGGCCAAGGCTTTTTTTTAGTTTTTGGCAGTACTAGGAACTGAACTCAGGACCTCATGTTTGTAAAGCAGGTA
The DNA here is from genome assembly GCF_024711535.1 of Dipodomys merriami. Classification (NCBI taxonomy): domain Eukaryota; kingdom Metazoa; phylum Chordata; class Mammalia; order Rodentia; family Heteromyidae; genus Dipodomys; species Dipodomys merriami. The sequence goes on from NW_027203270.1 coordinate 10,112,451, forward strand.
CTCTACCATTTGAGCCAGCCTTCCAGCCACCCATGTCTCTGGCTTGGAGGAAACAAAATCAACAATATAAATATGTGAAACATGAAGTGTGATGCACAATAAACTGCTAAGAAGAAAGCATAAATCATGGGAGAGGAATATGTATTGGGAATTAAAATGTAGATAAGGTGGCCAGAGAAGGTCTCTTCAAGAAGAGAAAGATCTGGAAGAAATAAGAAAGTTGGGCATATGGTTTGGAGAGAGCCACAAACCTTCAGATGTGAGCTTGCCCTAAATGTCCAGTGAACAATAGAAATGAGCTTCTCAGGCAACAGAGGCCAAATCGTGCAGGGCCTGACAACCACATAAGGAACTTGGCATTTCTGTGAATGAGGTGGGGTATCACCAGAGGGTTTGGAGCTGAGGAGTGACAGAATTTCACAGCATCATAATGATGTTGTACGCTGTGCTTCACTCTGCTGGGAATAAACTGAAGGGCCGAGGGTAGAGGCAAACGGGAAGCTACCCCTTAGGCAGCATGGGCAGCCAGCTAGGCTAGAACAAGGATGACAGGAAAGGGCCAGATTCTGAATCTATTTAGAAGCCAGAGCCAAAAAGAATCACAGCCTCACTAGATATGTGGTACAGAAATGACAGAGACAACACAAGAGGTTTTGAACTGAGCAATGGAAAGACAAGAGTTTCCATCTGCTAAGAAGGGAAAAGCCGGGGGAGGAGGAGATGCTGGTTTGGGAAGGACCATGAGGAGGTGTTTGGATGGTTAGGCACAGGCTTTGGACATTTGAATGGATATGTGAGTGGGAAGCCCAGTGTTTGTGTGATGAGGTTGGGGGGGCGGGGGGGAGACCAAGCCAGATATATATGTGAGTTCTCAGCCTATGGATTATTTTTAACTCTCTGAGACTGAAGAAGATTCCCTAGGGGTTTGAGATCTTAGTCAACTCAGGAACTGTGGATTTTGATGCCAGGCACTGTAATAAGTACCCTGGCATACAGGAAAGCAGCAGCGGCAAGGCAGTGGCCTGTCCCCTCTTCTAGTGAAGAGGAGCTCAGGGGCTAGCAGGGAAGAGATTGCTCTCACACTGTAGGCTTCCTTAGACAGGACCTCTTAGCAAGGTTATGGGAATGTTCAGGAAGGGCTGGCGGCAGGGTCTCTAGGAAGAAGAAACAGCATGTACAAAGGAGGAAATCTGAGCAGAGCATTGGGCTGAAATGCCTGTGGAAAAATATGGGGGGGTCAGTAAAGCTACAGGAGGCGGGAGGCAGGGAACCAGCCTTGGATGCAGTGATGGAGAATGTGGGCTTTATCCTGAGGGTCGCTGAAAGACTGTACTCAAAGATGATAAATGTCACCCTTACTTTGTTAATAATTGGAAACGGGGCCGTGTGAACTGCGTCCAGGTTGCATAATGGTGACCAAAGTATTTACAAGAGATAGAAGTGCCTGGATTCCGGAACCCTTCATTGGTTCATGACATAGAAACATCCTTGAAGCTAGAGATGTGTTTACTCAGAACAAGGCCAAGTTTAGGCTCAAGGGAAGGGAGAAGGGAGCAGGGAGTTTAAAATGGTAATGATGCAATGGAAAATACTGCTTTAAAATCCACCCCCTCCAAGCCACCACCTGTGAGAACTATGATCATCTTTTTTTTGTTGTGGTGGTTGTTTTGGAGCAACCAGAGCAGACTTAAAGAGTTGTCTATGAACTCCAGCACCACCTAGTCCAAATTGAAGAGGCTAGGATTTGAACCCAAGTCCATGGGGGATGCCTCTTTTCCTATGCTTCTTCATGCCTCATGAAGCATTTCCTAGCAAACAGTTCCCCTCCTGCTAGAAGCACATAGTTTTCAGGGCAACAGATGATAAAGCGAGTTGGCTTAAGTACTTAGCTCACACGCCTCCTTCCCTTGACACGCTGTGGATGGAATTTAAATATTGTCTTTCGAATCAATGCTCATTTTATTAGCCAGAAGCATTTAGAATGAGCCATTTACACCATCGCTGGGGCTTTTATTATTGGTCTTTAATAAATGTTTGATGCCTGAAGTGATTATGGAGCCTGTATCAGGGAGATGGCCCCACCTGTTCCCCCTCCCCTGCAGTCCTGCCGTGAAATTAGCTGAAGTGTTCCTCAACAGACTTATCATTTATCCTTCTTTTAACTGGCGTGGTGCCAGAAAAATAAATAAGCGTATCAGAGAAACTACAGAAGGCTATTTAATGATAGCAAAGTTAAATTGAAAGAGCAGTCCTTTCCCCACAGGCTAGCTATCACAAGCCAGGATCCTAAGCAAAACAGTTAATGGTATGGTACCTGGCCCTGCATTTAAACTTATTTATTTACTGCCTCGAAGAGGATTATGCTGTTCAGCTCCCCACACATCTTACCCTGGCTGGAAGGAGGAAGGGAGGGGGTGACATTTAAAGAGACCTTTATTTGCCCATGTTCATTTTGGCTCTCAGTAGCTTGGTGCCTGTGTCTAATTTGTTGGCTTTAGCCTACGTGAAGCATAGGCTTGTGCCCCTGAGGTAGAAAGCTCCAAGAAAAGACAAAAGGAGGATCCACCAGGCTGAAGATGATAAGGAGAGGTTACAATGTGTCAAGTCATCTGGATCTGTCATCAGGTACCAGGTTGGCAAGATGAAGCCATGAGAGCAGAGACCCAGGACATAGAGGGTAGAATCTCAGAAACAAATACAGCTAACCCTTTCTGGACATCCCCCATGCATGGGGCATGGGACTCTTTTACAAACGTTAACTCATTGACTGGTACAACTGCTCTTTGGGGTTTCTTCTACTATGATGTCTGCATTTTTTTGGGTTTGCAGTTGAGGAATCCCAGAATCAAGTGGTCCAAACATGCTCCTATCTGACATTTTATGAGAATAGTTCTAAATGGAGGGTCATCTAACACATGCCTAAATATCTTCAAGTTACAAATCCAGCTCACAAATGTATTGAGTAAAATAGTTTGTTATCTTAGTTGATAATGACTGCAAAGCCTGGTTGGAATTCAGGATTTTCATACTCATCAGAGTTCCAAACCAGAACTGGTTTCCCAGGATGAGGGATCTCTGACTCACAACTCACCCCTGTTGTCTTCTTATCCACAGTTTTCTAAAAGTGTTAAGGGACCTGTCATGCAAACACATTGACACCCCGTTCCCCACCTCCAAGCTCCAGCATGTCACTGCAAATGGCCACCCCTGGGGACTAGAGGGTATACATCAATGACATGTCTACCCCTGCAAGGATGTGTCCTGAAGTGAGGTACATGTAAGTTGAATGGTTCCTGATACATGGGTCCTGGAAGGTCTTTGAGTAGAGCTCCAGAGGCCCAGGAACATGTGGTTGAGACTCAGATGAGAGATCTGGGATCCTCGTAGGCATGTCTTCGGGGTCTCTGCAGCAAACCGCACAGGTCAGGGCCAGAGAAGCACCCAGGGCAGGGCCCCCTTTGTGTACACCTAAGGCTGGTTTTGCTGGAACCCAACACAGTAGTAAGTGGCGCAGCTGATGTTTTTGAAACTAGACTCTCTGGTTCCAGAGCCCATGGCTGAACCCCCTAAGCCATCTTACCTCTCCACTACCAAACATAAAACCCAAGAGGTAAACAGACATAGATTCCTGGAATTTCAAAAATGTTAGAACAGGAAGGATGCTAGACAACTTGATGCTCCACTACCGCATCTACCCTTGACTCCTTCTATAGATGAAGAAACAAGCTCGGGAACACTGAGCAAATTTTCCAAAGTAAGAAACCCAGGCTCTCCTGCTTTCCTCTTCCCTGCCCCACATGCCAGCTTCTAGAGGTGGATGTGTGGCCTGCGGGGGGGGGGGGGGGGGGGGGAGGGGAGGGGCCGGAGCAGCCTCGCCTCCACCGTTCCATCACAGTATGTGTTCCAGTGCAGCTGAGGCAGGGGAGCTTCTACTCCCATCTGTGTGTGTCATGCCGACAGAAGCCCCGGGTGGTGTCAGTGCATTCCAATTAGCCTTCTGAATCATATTTGTTGTCTTAAAATATTTATATCCAGCCATTTCCCACCTGCTAGTATTGAATTTTAGCCTCTTCCACCGTTCCTCTCTGTCACAGGCCCACCGGAGCACTCTTGTCAATAGAATTGTTTGTGTGACACCAGTCCTTGCCACCACCGAGTGTGCTAATACCTCCTAATCAGACATAAGCAGATGCACAGAGCCATGACCCAGGGCACCAAGTCCCCGTTCTTGAGCTTATTGCTTCTGACAGGAGCACATTGCTTCTACCAAAAGAAGCCATTTGCTGTTCCTATTTCCACCTTCCAGCCACCTCTCACTCCGGCTGAGGCCTTTGGGAGGCTCCCAGCAGAGGGCTGCAAGGGTGTATCTTGCAGGCAGCCCTGGGTACTGCAATCCTTCTTGGTGGCCCAAGGTGGTTGAACATCTTGGGCTGTATGTGTCACTGGCATTGTTCTATATGTAATTCTGATTATCATCTTGTGTGAACTCACAGCAACATACTGTGGCTAGAAATGTGTGTGTGTGTGTGTGTGTGTGTGTGTGTGTGTGTGTGTGTGTGTGTGTGTGTGTGTGTGTGTATGAAGCAGGATAGATATGGTGGTTAAAGTACTCTGTGTATATGGATGAAAATAGAACAATGAAAACTGTTGCAATTGTTTTAAGAAGTGGGCAGGAAAGATGAGAGAGAAATATAGAGGAGGAGGAATTTAACCAGAGTATATTGTATGCATGCATGGAAATATCACAATGGAACTCCCTTATACAAGTAATATATGCAAATAAAATGTTCTTAAAAAAAATAACAACTTAGCTGCACGCTTGTGGGTCACGCCTGTAATCTTAGCTACTCAGGAGGCTGAGATTTGAGAATCACAGTTCAAAGCTAGCCCAGGCAGGAAACGTCTGTGAGACTCTTACCTCAACAAAACAAAAACACTAGAAAAACTGGAAGTGGAGCTGTGGCTCACAGTGGCAGAATGCTAGTCTTGAGCAAAAAGAGCTCAGGAATAGTGTCCAGGTCCTGTGTTCAATCCTCACAACCAACAACAACAAAAAAGAACTAAAGGTGAAAGAAGGGCACAATTTGGGTTTCTAGGTTGTTTTATTTTTGTTGTGTTAGTACTGGGAATTAAACGCAAGACCTGACACTTTTGCTTGGCTTTATCACTCCAAGATAGTGCTCTACCACTTGAGCCATACCTCTAATTCTGACTTTCCACTGGTTAATTGGAGCTTTGAGTCTCTCAAGATTTATCTGGCTGGCTTCAAACCTTGATCCCCAGATTTCAGCTTCCCAAGCAGCTAGGATTATATGCATGAACCCACAATGCCCCGCCAGTTTGGGATTTTGGATGCAAAAGAAAATTAAGCTTCTGCTTGGGGCAGTACCAATGTTTGAACTCACTTGCTAGAGACACACTCTGTTCCTTGTGCCACCCTGCCAATCCCTTTTTGCATTTCTTACTTTCAAGATCAGATCTTGCTTTATGCTTGGGCCAGTGTGGATTGTGATCCTCCAGGCTGGCTTCAGACCCCACCCCTCCACTCCCATCCCCTATCTGAGACACCATGTCATCTGTAAAAGATCATATGCATCTAGCTGTTGTATCCAGTAGGATTTGGGCAAGTTTCAAATCTATTCCCTTCCTCTTGTCTCCAAAATATGGACCTCAAAGCCTCCTACGATTTCCAAGGAATGAGAGGAAATGATTGAAGCTATTTTTGACATGTAGTGAAGAGCAGGAAACCAAGCCTTACTACTTACTAGCTGCATGACCTTGGAATTGGGAAGGTCATTTGAACTTCTGACCATCTGTCTTCCTGTCTGTGGTCTGGAGAACTCCATTGGATAAAGGTAATTGTGTGGATTCTCTAGCCCTAAAGAATTTCAGTTGAATATTAGCAGCAGTTCATTTCCCCGTGTACAACGGTGGATCATCTATAACCTTGTTTTTACTGTGTTAAAAATGAAAGCTTTTGGGGGCCAGTACTAAGGTTCGAACTCAGAGCCTAACTTTTGCCAGGCAGACACTCTGCCGGTTATGTTGAGATAGGGTCTTGATTTTTGCCCAGGTACATATCTGGACGTTGATTTACCTATTTTAGGTTTCCTGTAGTAGCTGGGATAACAGATATGCATCATGATGCCAGACTTCTTTCCATTGAGAAGGGTTTGAGGCCAGCTTTGAACCATGCATGATCCTCCAGATCTCAGTCTCCCAAGGAGCTAGAATTGCAGGCATGAGCCACTAGAATCTGGTTTGAAAACCACTTTTAAAATTAAGAAGCACCAACCATTTCAACCATCATCCCAAATAATAATTGTAATGTGGTATGGTTTTATCCATGCGTGATCTAGCTCGGTCCTGACAGTGATGATTGTTCTTATTTTACAGTAGGAATACTGAGGTGTAGAGGGGATAGAGGACACATCCAAGGTCATGCAGTGGTTAAGTGATAGAACCACAGCTTGTCCCTGAGTCAATGTGATTCCAAATAGGTGTGATGAGCTTCTCTTCCCCATGCTGCTGTCATGGACAGAGGTTTCTTGTGCCAGCTGTCTGTGCTCAAGGGAGGTTGGGGTTAGGGCTGAGACATATGATTTTTTAAATCTCTTTCCATTTTAATAAATAATATGTCACAATTCAGGCAAGCCAGCTGAATAATAATTTTTCAAGCTTGGAGCCCAACTTAGCTTGTTCCCACACTCATCTTCCAGCCTCCTACCTCTCTCAGTCCGGTCTTCACACATCCCGCCAAGCTCCAGATATTTCTGCCTGGGTGCTGTCATCATTCCCGAAGAAAGCAGAAAATGCTAACCTTGTTATTTTTCCCCAGTTTTCTGCTCAGCTTATTGTGATCAGCTGCACGGCTCCAGGTATGGGTGTGGGGTAAGCTGATGAACCTCAAAGGCCTATATCCCTAAGAGGCCCCAGGATCTGATCACACTGGCAACGAGCAATGGTGTGATATGAACACGAACACGGGACCATGGCTTTAGCCCAAGATCTGGGGGCACACATCACTCCCAGTGAGTAGAAAGCGTTGAGGCCAGGGTAAAAGGGACCTAATGCAAACTTAAGTACCTACTCTCCAGATTCATGCTGGGGAAAGTTTTGTCACTACCTGACACTGATCAGGCATTACTAAGGGTCCAGGTTGAGTTAAGTAGGATTTTGCCTCTCTAAAACAATAGAGGAAATGTCTTTGCAGTTAAAACATTAACATGTTAATGATGCCATTAAAGGACTTCCTAATGCATTAGTTCTATAAAGTAGGTTAATAGTCTCTCTCCCTCTCTCTCTCTCTCTCTCTCTCCCTCTCTCTCTCTCTCTCTCTCTCTCTCTCTCTCACACACACACACACACACACACACACACACACACACACACACACACACACACACACATTCACAAAACCCAGGGTGAGCCATTTTTCTTTCCACTAGATCATTGGTGGCAAGCATTCTTCTTGAACCCAGGCCAATTCAGGATGAAATAAAAATAGCCATATTGAATCTCATGGCAAATAAACAATGAAAATTAAAAGTATGAGACCAGGCATGATGACACACACCTGCTATCCCAGCAACTCAGAGGTAGAGATAGAAGGACCTGGCTTGAGACCATCCCAAGCCGAAAGAAAGAAAGAAAGAAAGAAAGAAAGAAAGAAAGAAAGAAAGAAAGAAAGAAAGAAAGAAAGAAAGAAAGAAAGAAAGAAAGAAAGAAAGAAAGAAAGGCAGGAAGGAAGGAAGGAAGGAAGGAAGGGAGAGAGAAAGAAAGAGAGAGAAACAAAGAAAGAGAAACAAAGAGAAATAGAAAGAAAGAGAAACAAAAAAGTCAGAAAGATTCTAATACTATTGTAAATGACATTTAAAATTTTTTAATTTCAAATTACTGGTAGCTAGTATGTTGAAGCAGTTGATTTGTGTGTATTGATTTGTATCCTACAATCTTGCTTAATGTGTTTGTTAATACTGGTAATTATTTTAAAGGTTCCTAGGATTTTCTACTGTAGATGATTATTGCATGTGAACAGTTGATTTTATTTCTTCCTTTCTGTTTTCTATGCCCTTTGCTTATTACTTTTTTTGTCTTAATCTGCTAACTAGAACCTCCACTGCAGTTCAGAATTAAAATGGTGAGATCAGACAGACACCTTCTCTTACCCTTTCTTGGTCCTTGATTTTAGGAGAAATCAGTCCTTGCTATGGTTTGTTTCTCCCAAACTCAAGCAAGAGTTTAATCCTAAAGTTTTATGCTGATGGTAGAAATTGGGAGGATAGAAATGTAATCTGGCTGTGGTATTTCAAGATGGGGTGTTTGGGAATGATTAGACCAAGAGTGAACTTTGCGCCCCCATGACAGAATGCCAGTGGTTTTTATAAGAAGAAAGACTTAAGGGACCTCAGTGGCAGTTAATGTACTTAGCATGTGCAAGTCCCTGAATTCAATCTCTAGAACTCCAGAAAAGAAAAAAAATTAAAACATGGTTAGACTTTGCCTTAAGGCAAAGTCAAAAATTCAGCAAAATAAAACACCAGGATGCAGGTACTCAAAAGGGATGGGGGAAGTGGTGCTGTGGCTCAAGTGGTAGAGCGCTCGCCTTGAGCTGAAGAGCTGAGGGACAGCACCCAGGCCCAGAGTTCAAGCCCCACGACTGACCAAAAAAAAAGGGGGGGGGCTGGGAAGGTGGCTAGTGGCAGAGTGCTTGGTTGCCTTGCATGCCTGAGGCCCTGGGTTCGATTCCTCAGCACCACATAAGAAAAAAGAAAAAAGCTGGAAGTGGCGCTGTGGCTCATGTGGTAGAGCGCTAGCCTTGAGCTGAAGAGCTGAGGGACAGTGCCCATGCCCAGAGTTCAGGCCCCACAACCACCAAAAAAAAAAAAAAAAAAAAGAGTCTCACGGAGTTTCAAAAGGGATGGGGTCAAAAGGGATGGGGTGAAGAGGAAAGAAGTGGACAAATGAAAAGGAAAAGAGGGAGAAAATGCAGTCCAAAATCAAATGTAGATTCTACAGAATTAAGAAGAGCAAAGGAAAGGGGGGGGGTAGAGGAAGAATAGGTGAGAATATTGAAAGAAGTGACATTGATCAACACATATTGTATTCATAAACTACTTTGTTATATGGCAACTCCTTTGTCCAGCTACTCAAAGATAATAAATAAAGGCAAACTTGAAAAAATTTAGAAGGACTAAGTCTAGGCACAGGGAGGTATACAATGTTTCCACTGTGATATAATACAGCCTCAAGGAAACCTTTACCACAGCCTGCATCTTTACTGTTTGGACCTATAGAACCATGGGTTAAACTAACCCTCTTTTCTCTCTTTTGTTTTTCTTTTTGCCAGTCCTGAGGTTTGACCTCAAGGCTTGGCACTGTCTGAACTTCTTCTTCTCAAGGTTAGCACTCTACCACTTGAGCCACAGTGCCACTTCTAGCTTTTTCTGAGTAGTTTATTGGAGATAAGAACCTCACAGACTTTCCTGCCTGGGCTGGCTTAGAACTGCAATCCTCATATCTCAGTCTCCTGGGTAGTTACAATTACAGGCTTGAGCCATAGGCTCCCAGCATAAACTTCTTTTCTTTATCAAGTATCCTGTTTCAGATATTTTATGATAGTAGTAAACAGCTGATGAATATACTTGTTTACCAAGAAGTACTCGTTCAGTCTTCAGTGTCCCTAATGACTTTCAGCCTACCCACTGAACACAATATTGAGAAAGAGGTATAGGTGAGCTGGGCTGTAACTGAGGGTTTATCATTCTCCTCTCAGTTCTATCTATTTTTCTTCCATGTGTTTTGAAGCCATGCCATTAGGTGTATGAACATTTCTTGTCTTTCTGTTCTTTTGGCAAATCAGACCCTTTTTTCACTGCGATTATCTTTTCCCTGTAATATTCCTTGTTCTGATATGTACTTTGTGTGGTATTTGTAAAGCTATTCCAGTTTTCTTTTGATTAATGTTAATATGATTTACCATTTTTTATAGCCTTCGGCTTTTAAGTTTACTTTTCTGTTTAAAGTTGTGCTTCTGTTTTTCTTGCAGGCAGCATATAGTTGGGCCTTGTTCTTTTCATCCACTCTAAAAATCTCTGTTTTTAACAAATATTAAGTTTGTTTGTTTGTTTCCTGATGTAGTTTACACCTAGCAACTCAGGAGGCTGGGATCTGGAGGATTGAGAGTCAAGGCCAGCCCAGAAAGAAAAGTCCACTAAACTTCATCTTCAAAATGACAAGCAAAATGCCAGGATGGGGGCATGATTCAAGTAATAGAGCACCAGGCAAGCAATCAAGCTGAGTAAATGAGAGACCCCAAGAACCACGTACACATACCAAAAAGCATATTTCCATCTCTCCCCTTTTACTTTGCTGCTTTGTTTGTTTATGTTTGCAGTGCTAGGAATCAAACCCCAGTCCTTGTTCATGCTAGGGAAATGATTTACTGCTAAATTATATCCTTAGCCCTTTGCTGTAGTTTTATTTTAGATCATGCATTTTTACTTCTCCATATGCTATAAACACCAGCACACATTCTTGTTTTTATTTTTCAAACATAATCATTTAAGGAGATTTTAAAAATAAGAAAAGGCATTATAGATTTACTCACATATTCTTTATGTAAATTCAAATCTCCATCTGCTATCAGAGCATTTTCCACTTACAGGATATATTTTAACATTTCACGGGATAGCTGTTTTCCCTCTTGCTTTTGAAAGGTATTTTCACTACATACAGAATTCTAAGCTAACAATTATTTGCTCTCTGTGTTTTAAAGCTATCATTCCACTGTCTCCCGGCATTTGTCACTTCCAAGAAGCCTGTTTTCATGTTTATCTTTGTTCTTTGGCATGCTGTCTTTCTCTCTGACTTCACGGATTATTTTCCTTGCCCACTACTTTCACCAGTTTGATATTTATGTGCTTTGATATTGTTTTCTAGCTCTCTTTGCACCTGTGTTAATCCTTTCCATCAAGGTATGAAAAAAAAATCCTTTTCTTTCTCCTTCCTCCCTTCTCTGACTCAGGTTACATGAATAATTGGACACTTGATATCATCCTGGCACACAGGATGCCCTGTTATTTTTATTTTGGTGTTTTATTCTGTGTGCCTTTCAGGGCAGTGTCTCTCAGTCTGTCTTCAAGGTCACTAGTCTTTTTCTTTCTACCAGGGCTAAATTACTGATAATCCCACCCAGTGTATTTTTTTTTGATCTGAGATATTTCCAATCTCTAAAATTTTGCTTTGCATCTTTCTTTTTTTAATTATTGTTTTCCATGTCTCTCTTTATAATGCTGACACCTCCCTCTGACTTACTGAACAAATTATACATATTTATAACCACCACTTTAATATTCTTGTTTACTAATCAGATTATCTCTCAATCTTCTTGTTTTGTGTTTTTTTTTTTTTTTTGGTCAGTCATGGGGCTTGAACTCTGGGCCTGGGCGCTGTCCCTCAGCTCTTCAGCTCAAGGTGAGTGCTCTACCACTTGAGCCACACCACCACTTTTGGTTTTCTGGTGGTTAAGTGGAGATAAGAGTCTCGCAGACTTTCTTTCCTAGGCTGGCTTTGAACCTTGATCCTCAGATCTCAGCTTCCTGAGTAGCTAGGATTATAGGTGTGAGCCACCTGACTTCTCTTTTTTTTTTTTTTTACCCTTTTTATTGATTTTTCTCCTTAAAGGTGGGAGTTCTCTATTTGTTTTTCATTATTTCTAGTTATTGGTAGGATGCCAGACCATACAAATTCCCTGGAATGCTATTAAATTATTTAGAAACAATTTTGGTGCTTTCCAGGGGCAGCAAGCCATATTCTGAAAGCCAAATCCAGCCCACTTCCTGTTTATGTAAATGAGTGTTAATAGAACACAGTTGCCAGCCACACCCATCCATTTCCATATTATCATTGGCTGCTTTTACTGTACACAGCTGATGGAAGCAGTTGAGCTGAAAACCATGAAGCTTCAAGTATTTGCTGTGGGCCTTGTACAGAAAATATTTGCCAACCTTTCCGCTTCAAAGACTTGCCTGAAGTTTCAATAGGTGGGCCCAGGTTAGCCCCAGCCTAAGGCAAATTAATTCTCATGGCAGAATGGTGAGGACTCCTGGAGTATTTTTTACAAAGCTGTCCCCACTCTGGCTGATAGGAAACACAGTACTCCCAGGCCCCTGGGATGTCCAGTGATTACCTGCCTTCAGAGTTTGCTTGCACAGATGCCAGTTCATCTCCTAAGTTCTGTGTGTGTGTGTGTGTGTGTGTGTGTGTGTGTGTGTGTGTGTGTGTGTGTGTGTGTGTGTGTGTGTAGTGTGTGTGTGTGTCTCAAGTTGTCTCTTTCAAGTCATCTCAAATTCGTTCAAGTTCTCTGTTTCTCTAGTTCTCTCTAAGTTCTCTCTGTCAAGTTTTTTTTTTTTTCAAATTCTCAAGCTTTCTGTAAAGTTTTCTCTCTCAGGTTCTCTCTCAAGATCTTTCCTTCCCTTCCTTCCCCCTTTTCTCTCTCCCCCTCTCTCTCTCTGCAGCCTTTTCTTTTTAAGTACTCTATCTACCCCATGAGCGCCGCCATCATTCTGAGCTTTCTATGACTTTGCTTCAGGAGACCCCAATCCTTTACTGTAGCCTAGAAACTCCCCTAGCAGCCAGACTGGCCAAAGTACAGCTTCCCTTGTTTGTTTCCTTTCTCTCAGGTGGCATCAGCCTTTACTGTCCGATTTCCAATATCCACGCACTGCTCTATGCTTCTTGTGTGGGCGAAGAATCCTTTATTGGGTGAGCCAACCCAAGCTGTTTTCTGTGTTATGTGCAGCCAGAAAAGAGGCGAGGTGCTAGTTTCACGGATATTTTTTTTTTCCACAAGCACCCTCACTTAACATGTCACAAAGGAGAATGTGGAACACACAAACCAAGCCCAATCAAAAACTGAAAAACAATGTGCTGCTCCAGGAAAGGAAGCTTCCAAAATAGCAGTCAATTTTCACACAGCCAGTAGGCAGCACCACAGACACGGCCAGTCTGATTTCCTGGTAGGCTTTCATTATTATTGTTGCTTTGTTTTGCTTTAATAAGACACTCCATAGAAGATGCCAGAGGACTTGAATTTAATAAATTTGGGGGCCAAATATCTCTCTTTTATTAACACTATAAAAAGAGTGATAGGACTTGATTACTCTTGAGATATTTAGGGAAAGCTTGAGGTCTGTTAATGAGCAGCTAATGAATTTAATGCGTTTACTTATATTAAGCAGGTGCTGAATTCCATATCAGTCTGTAACTGCTAAGGGGAGCTGAGGGCTAGAAGTTGAGTTCCCTCTTTTTTGAAATGGAACTGCCTTTTATCATCCTAATCTTTGGTGGAATTGGAACGAAGTCAACAGGGTCATTACCTGGGAGGATTAACAGGTGCTTTTGCTCAGAGAGGCCAGGGGTTGGTGGAATGCTGGGAGGCGTGCTAAAGGGTGGCAAAGGATGGAAGCTGAAGACAGAACCTTTGGAGAAGGTCATGTGGAACAGGCCAGGATGGTCAGGAGCAAGTTCCATAGTCATATTTGTGGAGTGCATTATGAAGGACACAGTGGTCCAGGATGTCTGAGAGCTGAACTACATGTCATGGACAAAGTTCCATTTTAATTGCACCGTATTGGGGCTGGGTCCTCCTCTCCCTAAGATGTTTTTGTAAGGAAATTCAGGGTATGGATGACTTTGTCCATTCCCCAGAGGCCTTTTCACGGCAGTTTCTGGACAGTGATGTTACAGATGGAGAGGTTTTATGATGGGAACGTAGGAGGAGATGTTCTCCGGTGTTAATGCAGTGGCTAATGAGGTATTGAACTTGAAGCAGAACACCTTGAGTCTGCTTTTATACCAGATGGGTCACTGGATAGGCAGGTGGATTTGAGCAAGTCAATTTAACCTCTGCTCTACAGCAACGAGGTGGGGCTAGGAGACTAGATTGTAACAACAGACTCCTTTAGCTCGGTACCCTTCAGTGCAAATAGCTGGCATAGTATATATTGCATATCCACACTGCTCAGATGCTCAGAAAAACTTCAAGATACAGATGTTACTATTAACTTGTGTGATGAGAAAGCTAAAACCCAGAGCAGTTGATGGATAGGCTCAGACTTGTACATGTAGCAAGTTGAGAGGGCCAAGCCATAGGCTACCTACTACCTTTAACCCAAAGAGTGACAGAACATTTATAATTTGAATACAAATCTTAGAATTGCATATAAGTCACTGGAAAGTAGGCCAGGATCTAGACAGCCATTGATGCAAGATACCGGAAGTGTAGTATGGAAATAACATATTGATTTTTAACTTGGGTCCTATTCCTTCCACTTTGGATGTAACAGCAGATACAGGGTCCGTGGTCTTACTGGAGTAAATAGTTTGCAATAACCTCTGTAATGGAGAACATTGCAGGGAGATCTCATGAGTGAGGTACATCCATTTAAAAATCAGTATCCTTTTTAAAAAATTAAGGGTCCTCAAAGTAAGAATTCCTATCATTTGTTAGTACCTTGGGAATCCAACAATTAGTTACTGTAATGTTGACATGCTTGCATTATGCAGAGTTATTATGAACAGTTATTTTTCATTAACTCCCTTCATATTCATTATTTACACTCTATCTTAGTTGATAAGTTTTATCACATTTGAAAGCAATGACACTATTTTTCATTATATTTTCTCTATGCTTCTAATTTGTACTAAGGTTAATTTAAAAAAAAAAAAAAACAGAGAGGTAGGAGACAGTCAGGTGCCAGTGACTCACACCTGTAATCCTAGCTACCCCTGAAGCTCAGATCTAAGGATAATGGTTCAAAGCCAGCCCAGATAAGAAAGCCCATGAGATTTTTATCTCCAATTAACCACCAAAAGGACAAAAGTAGAACTGTGGCTCAAATGGTAAAGCAGCAGTCTTGAGCACAAAAGCTAAGAGACAGCACCCAGGTTCCGAGAAGTAGAGAGAGAGAAGTAGGAGAATAAAGCTGTTTCCATAGGCCGGTTACTTTGCAAACTTTCTGTAGAGGCTAAGGGATCTGCTTTGGAGAGAGACAGATGGTCTTCAAACTTGGTTCCCTAATAACCATGTGGCTTTTGCGGGTGTTGTTTTTCACCTCTCTATATTTCATTTCCTGTATTTGCAAAATAGGGATGGTGAAAAGAATAACTACCTGGTGTTCAGAAACTCTGTGAAAGGTTAGAAAACAAATGAGTTGAAGAAGTAATGAAAATACACCAGTACACTCATGAGTCAAATATGGAACATTACTCTTCTTTAAGAAAAATCAACAGGGCGCTGTCATGTTGATAAGGATGTTGCCAAGAACTACAGCAGTGAAATCCAAGCAGAATGAATTTATCACTTCTAGAACCGTAGCCTATCATTGCGTCCTTCATTCACACTGGGAAGAATACAGAGCCTGCAACTCTTCCATTTAAAAACAATGGCTCTGAGAAAGAAAAAAATGACAAGGATCTGAAGGAGATAATTTTAAAATTACCAGTCTTTCCCCTACTGCTGTCTATATTGATATTGTCTTGTCCATTATGATACACAGAGAGGCTTCTTGAATCTCAAATATGTACTCCACACAGGCAGGGAAGAGAGTGAAGTACTAAAAAAGAACGAATTGAAATTATAATCAGCTAATTATGTTCTCTCTTAATCGAGACGCTGATTTTCTTGACAGTGGTTCAACAGACTGGCATCTCCCTCCTATCAACCAGAGCTGGGAAAAGTTTTAGGTCATGAAACAATAACAATAAATGACATCTGGCAAATGTGCATCCACACAGAAGTCTTCAGTTATTATTTCATCTGTACTTTTCTTGCTCTCTTTCTCTCTCCTTCCTTCCTTCCTTCCTTCCTTCCTTCCTTCCTTCCTTCCTTCCTTCCTGTTTTTGTGCTGCCTCCAGGCCTTCAATGGTGGGAAACAATGGAACACAAATCACCTTTCTTGTTCCTGGCAGGCCCTGGGCCACAAGTTCCAAGACTAGCACTTGTACTTAGACCAGATGCAAACTGGACCAGAGGAAAAATTACAAGGCAAGCCTCCCCCTTGTGTTTCAGTAAGGGAGGGGTCCCAACCAGGCATGTATTGACATCCAATCAGAAAGACCCACAATAGCAATGGACCACCTCTTTACATATCAAACCAAGGATATAGTCCCCCAAGACAGAGAGTCTAGGAATCAATTATCTAGCAGGACCAGACAAAGACTCCTCTGTGGTGATTGGGAAGTTCCCCTCTCCATGCTTGAGGAGTCTGTTTATTCTTTTTTCTACTTTCTGTCATGTCTTTCCTTTCACTTTCAAATATTCTTGTTTCCCTTAAACACTTTCCTGATTTTTCTGTTCTTTGATTAGAAGAAAAAATAACCTTTTACTACTCTTAAGCCACACCCTCCAGTCTAGCTTTTTGCTGGTTCATTGGAGATGAAATCTTCAGGACCTTTCTGCCTTGGCAGGCTTAGAACCCCATGATCCTCTGATCTCAGTCTCCTAGAGTAATTAGGATTATAGGTATGAGACTCTGTGTTCATAATATAGTAATTCTTGCAAATAATCTCCGAGCTAGACTGCCTGGGTTTGCATTCCCAGAGCTGTGAATTTGAGCTGCCTCCATTAAGTGGATACAAAAGAGGTACCTGGTTCAGAAGTGGGTATAGTGAGTTGATAAGTAATGCCCCCGGAAATGGTATGACTAAATCCTTACCCTCATACCAAGAATGTGGCCTTATTAGGAAGTAGATGTAAATGTCATTTGCAGATGTGACTGAGTTAAGGATTTCAATAGAGTGGGCCCAGCTGGGAAGGTGGCTCAGTGGTAGAGTGCTTGTCTTGCATTCATGAGGCTCTGGGTTTGATTCCTCAGCACTACATAAGCAGAAAAAGCCAGAAGTGGTCCTGTGGCTCAAGTGGTAGAGTGCTAGCCTTGAGCTGAAAAGCTGAGGGACAGACCCCAGGTCCAGAGTTCAGTCCCCACGACTGACTCATGACTGGTGGCCTCAACAGTAAGGAAAAAAAGGTGGAAATCACTGAAAAGAAGGTCCAAGACAAAGCTAGTGTCGTGCTGCTATTATCCAGAGAAGGCTAGGAGCTACCAGATATAGAAGAGGTAAGAGGGACTCTCCTTCTGTCCCTTAGAAGGAAGGAGGTAGCCCTGTCAACACGGTGCTTTTTGAGCTCACAACCTCCACCCCTGTGAGAATTAACTCCTGCTGTCTTAACCCACCAAGTTTGCTTTGTTAGGGTCGTTGGGTGATTTGTTGAGAGTTTGTTGGTTGGTTTGTTGAGCTTGTTGGATGATTTGTTGAGGTGGTTGGGTGATTTGTTGGAGTCATTGAATGGATATGATGATCTTATCCACATAGAGAGCTTCCTCTCGAAGTGGTGCTCCAAGTGTCACAATTAGCATTGTGTGTATGCTACAGACAGTGAAGACAAGTGCTAAGAGGGCAGGTGGCTGATCCAAGAGCTCTTGGACCAGAAATCAGAAAGCAGAACTGCAAAATTATTGCTCTGCCTCCTGCCAAGCTGCCTGGCATTTTGGCCACAGACGATCGGCTGGCTGACAGAACTCTCAATGTAAGATCTTCCATCTTATGAATTGGTCAAAAGCTTTCCAACACAAAAGAGTTTTCCTTTTACCTCTGTCACCAAAAACTCCCCCCAAGTTTTTCTTCTCAGTTTCTGAAGTGGGTAATGCAGATGCGAAACAAAGCATAGCGTTGTGACCTTTTAGTGTGTCACTGAGCATTAAGCCAGCTGGATGATAGGCCCTCCACCCTAGGGAACACATGCATCAAGCCACTTTACAAGGCTCTGACCTTGCAGCCTTGGACACAGGAAGTGCCTACCTGTGTGGCCCAGGGTTAGGAGGATGGCTCATAATTACACAGCTTCAGGGCTGGGGGTAGGACAATCTCAAGTGGTAGAGCATCTGCCTAGCAACCCCGAGACCAAGTTCAATCCCCAATACCACATACTCACATGCATACACACACACACACACACACACACACACACACACACACACACACACACACACACCCCACAACACACCAAAATAGTGAGTAACTCAAAAAGTATGGCTTCTAGTCATCAGAGAGTATCTAAAGAGCTGATTGGGCACTCCCAGACAGATTTTCCTGTAGAAATCTTCCATGTAAACCAGTAAGCCCCCAAATTACTACCTAGGATTAGATGTGACACCTGGCCTTCGGGTGGGGATGACAGAAAAAAAGACCAGGATGTGGTGCTGATGATAATGGTACGTAGTGGGAAGAAGAGGATGGAGAAACATGTTATGAAACCATGCCCTCCACCCACCTCGCCAGCAAGGGATGGTGAATGCCCCTCAATGAGATGCTGGTGGAGGAATATGCAAGAGGGGAGAAAAGCAGCAGGTATATGGGGAGGTCCTCTTGTGTCTGAAGCATTGCCTGGTGACTGATTCAGAACATGCTCTCTTCCTGGGGAGGCCTGGAACAAATGTGATCACTAACAAATGATCCGCTAACACAGGGTCTTGTAAGAGAATTGCCCTCATTAGGAAAACTGGCTGTAGGCCAGATCATGTTTCCTTTTCAGCAGGTGCAGTCCATTCTTGGATGGAGAGATGGGCTGGGGTGTGGGGGTCTGTTATCCACAGATGTAACTGTAAGGCAGGAATAGAGAAGCCCCACCACAGAGAAACATTTCTAAGCCAGTGCCTGAGGCAAGGTTGGAAGTGAATGTAACAAGGACAGGAGCAAGGAGAATTATGCAGACTGGTTGGGTAACCAAGAGATGGTTTGCATAGAAACAGGATGTTTCTGGATGTTCCCAGAGACTTTAGGAGAAAAGGTACATTACAAGAAGTCAAATGGTTGTTTGGAGCCAGCCTGCCTGGATTCAATTACCAGCTTTACTGCTTTCTAGGTTGTGTGTGTGTGTGTGTGTGTGTGTGTGTGTGTGTGTGTGTGTGTGTGTGTGTTTAACTATAAGACAAAAGCCTCTTAACTTTGCTTCTATTTCCTTAACTTTGCAGAGAGAATTTAGTGAATTAATTCATAAATGTCACTTATGACCTGTCATATTATATGTGCTCATATAATATGAAGGAAGGAATGAGAGTGGGCATGAAAGGGGGAGAGAAGGGATCAAAATCATTCAGTAAGTCCATACTTTGTTCATCATTCCTTCCCAATTGTCTTTAGTGCTCGGAAGATTTGAGGTTTTCTCTGTACTGTAGAGAGTCATTGTAGGTAAGCAAAGTAATCTAAGAAGGAACTACAAATAGGTTCAAACTGCAAGGATAACATCCCTATAGTCTCAAATCTGCATCTCAGGCATCTCTGAAAGAATCTGTGGTCAACTCTGAGAACATTCCCTGCACCCTTGCTGTGAGAGAGGCATACAAGTTCCAGGAAGAGCACCGTGGTCCCTGCATCAAGGGGTGTCTACTTGGGTCAAAGAGAAGAACCAGTCAATGAATAATTACTAGTTTGACCCATGATGCAAAGTCAGAGTGAAAGGATACAAAGAAATATGAGATCCACTCCCTGCCCTGAAGTGCGGTGCCCACAGCTGAGTAGGGATCAGACAAGCAATTGGTCCCAGCAAGATGTGGAAAGAGCGATTAGACTTATTAGAAAGAGGGACTGATAAACACTGCGGCTACTTGTCACCACTACAGCTTGAGCTCAGTTCCACTTCCAGCCACAGTACCTATGAGTTCTTGCATAAGTCCCTTCACTTGGTTGTCTTGGTTGCTCCCCCTTGTAAAGGCATTAACACCAACCTAAGGGGTTGTAGGGAGGGTTGGTTCGAAATAATATATAGCATAACCCCAGCTGTGGCATTTGGGATACAACAACAAGAATAAAACAGAATCTATTCCCTTTGGTTGCAGAGGAGTTCAGAAAAGGCTTTTTTATGAAGCAAGGGACATTTAAGCAGGTTCTGAAGGATAGAGAAAAGCTTGCCAGGTAGAGTGGGATGCATTTCAAGGATAATATTGTGATTTCCGCCTCAACTTTTCAGGAACCCATATGCCCACTGACTGACAGTAATTTTACAAAGCCAGACGTGTCTGTATTCTTTTTCTGGATCTCCTTTTACTTATTTATTTTATGTAATGGTTATTTCATGGTACTTACAAAATGTCCTCTAACTGCCAGCAGTGAAGCTGCCAAAAACTAAATATCGTAGGGGGGTATTAACTTGTGCCAAGAAACTGAAAGGAAGGCAGGAGCTATATTTCTTCCAATGAAATGGAGTGAAGTCTTGCAGGTGTGTGTGGGGGGGTGGAGGTGGGAATGTGTTGTGCTTCAAGGAGAGGTAGCCAAGATCAAAGCTGTTCATGTCCTCTCCACCCCCGCCTTGGTCTGTTAATGGCTGTGCACCAGGCACACCAAAGCCATACTCGATGGCATCATGCCCTAGGGACACATCAGTAGCCAAGTCATGATGACTTTCCATTTCTTACACACCTGAAACTCTGCCCAGTAGTGGAGCTTTTTCAGGGATGGGTTCTGGGCTGGAACACAAAACAAAACAGCCTTTGTACCTCAGGGCCACAACACTAGCAATGACTGTGGGCACCCAGCTTGGAGGGGAAATAACACATACACACACACACACACACACACATACACACACACACACACACACACACACACACACACACACACACACACACACACACACACACAGCCTCCTCTCCCTGCATAGGGCCCCTGCTGGGCTGAGGTTGACAACTGTCTACTCTTTCACTCAAGTCATACTTCCCCATCCCAAGTTCCCCTCTCTACACTGCCCACCATCTTGATCTCAAGGACTCTGTCCAAATGTCACCAGCCCTACCCTGTGGACTATAGGAAGTTGCAGGGTCTTATTTATTATATCAGCTTCTATCAGTTATATAGGGGACGATAGGCTCTTATTCCCCATGTTGTCCCTGACTCTGAGGACAATGCCTGATCAATGCTAGAGACTCAGCAAAAATTTGTGGACTCCTATGAAGAAGATGACTTTGCCCACAACTTCACAGGCCCATGTGTTATATCCCACAGTTGTTTATGTTTTGAACTATTTTTAATCTTGGATGAAAGTCATTTAATTGGCTAATTAACTGGCAAAGTTACCTCATACCAGGACATCAACCAATGGGCTGTCCAAAAAGCATCTCAGCAAGCCAGATGGAAACTGTCCTCATTTCTTTCTGCATGAAGCCTGAGCTCTTACCTAACAGCTTACCCTTTCTCCTTCTGGCTTGGTCAGCTGACCTTGAGCTGTATTTGGTGACTCCTTTGCCTGATGGCAACCACTCCTGTAGAGAACCTTTATTCCCTCTTCCTTTGGCCAAGGCCAAGGCCAAGTCCCTCAGCAGCACAATTCTCTTTTCCTATTTCCTTTGTTTACAGAAATTCCTCCCTTCACTCCTTAACTTAGGAACCCCATTTTAACATGACGCTGGAGGTTGCTGGATACCACACCTCCAACCTGGATTTTTACTGGCTATTTTGGAGATGAACTCTACCAACTTTTTTTCCCAGGCTGGCTTCAAACTACAATCCTCTAGCTCTCAGCCTCCAGAGTAGCTAAGATTACAAGCATGAGCCACCAGCATCCAGGTATACAAATCCCAGTTGACTCATTGGCATAACCATACCTGGCCCCCATGTTCTTAGACATGGAACAAAATCCATCACAGTTCAGACTAACTCCAACAGACACACAGCAGCAGGCCTTGGGGCCCTTCTAGCCACCATCTTCTCTTTTCTCTGCCCCCTGTACCTCTGTTGGAAGCCTGGCACTTGTCAGTCATTCTACACCACTCTCAAGGACAAGAGATAGAAAGTAGCCAGATATGGTGGTATGTGCCTGTAATCCCAGTCCTCACAAACGGAGGCAGGAGGATTTTTAGTTCAAGGCCATCCTGACCTGTATAGTGAAATCCTGTCCCTCTCTCTCCCCTTCCCCTCAAAAAGCAACAAGAAAAGTACTTTAGGCCAGATCAGACTTAAAAGTCAAAATGGTACAACATATCAGTCAGAGAGAGAGAGAGTTTTGCAAAAGAAAACTGCCTAATTGGTATCAATTTAATAGGCCACTTTAGCAGTGGAAGAAGAAATGTTGATGTTCTCTGTCGGCTATTTTATAATCACCCGAGTACTTAGCTTCACATAAGCCATCTCATATTCATTAGAAATAAGGGTAATTTTATTCATTGGAAAGAACTCTTCAGTTTATAGCGGCTTAATTGCTCAGGGTTTTACGTTTTGATAAATTGAACTCTGTTTTGGGCAAGAGTGGGAGATAGGCAAAAAGGAGGATTCACGCACAATGACAAAGTCTTGTTCAGCCAGGCCCACCTAGGTTATGGTATGGTCAGAAACAACGTATCTGAGTTTGAAATTGCTATAGCATAGCTCCACCAGCTGGGTAATTTATAGTGAATAGAGATTTATTTGGTTCATGGTTTTGAAGTCTAGTATCAAGGGCTTGCATCTGACAGACCTTCACACTGCCTCATCCCATGGTGGAAGGCAGAATGGCAAGAGAGGGAAAGTGTGAGGATGAGGATGAGGATGAGGATGAGAGAGAGAGAGAGAGAGAGAGAGAGAGAGAGAGAGAGAGAGAGAGAGAGAGAGAGAGAGAGAGAGAGAGAGAGAGAGAGAGAGAGAGAGAGAGAGAGAGAGAGCTCAAACTTAAACATCTCCCATTAGGAAGCAAACCAGAGATTACATTTCACAGGTTTTACTTGTGGAGGTAGGGGCACAGCTTCAAGTGATAGCATCAGATTACTGCATAATATTAAATAAGTAGTTGAATTTGTGGGTCTCAATTTCTGCAAATCTGGGGCAAGAGATGGGAATTTGGTGATTAGGGGAGCCACGAGTTTTGATGAGATTTCGTAGGCAAGGGAACACAATATTTAGTGGTTGTTAAAGAGAGATGATAGCAGAATAAGATTGATTCCTAGTTCAATCTTCCTGCCCATTGGCCCCTGAATGAATGCATCAAATCTTTACTTATTTAGGGGAATTGATATATTTCTGAACATGTAGCTCATAGATCCTGTAGAACCACAGCCTTCATATACCAGTTCACTTTGGTTGAAAGCCACAATGTCACATACCTACAAGCCTGGGGGCTGGGAGAAACCTAGACCTCAGTCAAGTAAATACAGTGCTATATGTTGACCTCAACAAGATTCCTAGAGACTTAGGAAGGTGCAAAGTAAGGAAAATAGGTTACCATGGGAAGTAGAGAGTCCTCTGTCACTAGGCAAAGTAGAGATTGTTTTATGTAATCTTGTATGAAGGAGTCAGATGAAGGTTTGAATAACCTGGCCTTTTAGCCTTTCTGACCTGTAATAGCTCTGAAGCAGTTAGTGCAAGAAACTCTCATGCTCTTTGCTGCTAGGATTCTAGCCTTTTTTGCCCTTACTTGGGTTTTTCAAGAATGAAAAGCAGAAGGCTTCTCTGTGTGAGTGTGTGTACATGCACACTTCTCTGTGCGTGTTTGCGTGTGTGTGTGTGTGTGTGTGTGTGTGTGTGTGTGTGTGTGTGTGTGTGTGTGTGTGTGTAGTGTGTTGTGAGGGAGCCCCACAGATATTAGGGCAAGTGTCTCAGGAAAGCTTACGTGACAAAGGAAGATTGATGTTCCACAATCAAGGCCAAGAGGATTGAGGGTCCTTCTGCTCCTGGCCGTATTTTGAGAGCTAGCCTTAAAGGGTTTTCTGTGGGTAGATTTTTTTTTCCTACCTGTGCCTTTTACCTGTGTCTGACCTCATGCTTTCTCATCTCCCAATCAAATAGTTAATGATCTATCTTTAAAATGACAATGGAAAGTTATTTCCTTCTTGAATGGAATTTAGAGGTGAATATTTTTTATTATAGAAGTCATCACCAGTGGGTTTCATATCTCTAGACTTCCAAACATTGAGTTTTTCAGAAGCAGGATCCTGCCATTTAGATCACCCTGTTTGGCATTTTTTAGGGGAAAAAATATTTACATGCAGAAAATTTAAAAGAAAAATGTACCCAGAAGATGGCTTAGATTTACTTGATTCCTTAAGAACTGTTCCAACCTTCCCACCTAATGATGATACGTGTTTTCAGACTATGTAGGGAGCACAGTTCATCGGGTTGCATCCATCTTATTAACTTTCAGAAAGCCCGTTAACTTGCTAGCTCAAGACATGACTCATCTTGGGGGGGGGGGGGTTCCTGGGTACTTTGAGGCACTGACAGGCCTGCCCAAGGGTGCAAAAAATGTTATTACTGTGGAGTGTCTTTACATTGGGGTCTGGAAGAGGACTGTCATGTCCAGAGGGAGTAAGGAGGATGATCTCAGAGGGAACATGACATGAACCCAGGACAGATGTCTTCTTGAGAGTTCCCTCTGCTCTAAGGGTGTGAAGGAGCCTTCAGGACTCCATGGGGTCATCTTTAGCGCAAGGACCACAGGAGACACGAGAGCTCTCAAATTTTCCCTTGGGTAGCATTTTGGAAAGAGAGACTATTGATTTGGTTTTTTGGTTTTTTGGTTTTTGTCGGTCATGGGGCTTGAACTCTGGGCCTGGGTGCTGTCCCTCAGCTCTTCAGCTCAAGGCTAGTGCTCTACCACTTGAGCCACAGCGCCACTTCCAGTTTTCTGGTTTTTTAATTGGAAATAAGAGTCTCACAGACTTTTCCTGCCCGGGCTGGCTTTGAACCTCAATCCTCCGATCTCAGCTTTCTGAGTAGCTAGGATTATAGGCATGAGCCACCAACACGCAGCAAGAGAGAATATTGAAAACAGGCAGACTTAGATTCCAAAGCCTAGCTCTCTTTTTTAGCCTCGCTCTCTTTTTTATTAGTTGTGTTATTTCTTGGTACATGACATGACCTCTCTGAGCCTTCATCTTCTCGCTTGTAATCCTAAGAGCAGACTTTTCATGAGGAGTTCCTGTCTGGAAGGCACTGAACTAAGTGGTTTGCAGGCTTTGGCTAAGTGAATTTTCACAGTGGGTCTTAGGAGGAGGTCAAGCAGCTTTCCCTATTTCATCGATTTGGCTAAACCATTTCAGCACCTGGGGCTATAGGAGAGGAGGAGCTGGGAAGAAGAGATGCAGCTGGGGCAGACTACCCTGCTGAGCCAAGGCAAAGCTGAGTGTGGACACTCCACGCTGCCCTGGGAAAGGCTGCTTTGACCTTGGCCAGGGCTGGGTGAGGTGCCCCTCTCTGTAACCCTCACCTACTGTGCTATGCATAGGCTGTCTGTTGACCATGCCAGCCAAGCTGGCATTGCTCAAAGTTAGGGATTTTTTTTTCTATCTCTGAATCCTTAGCACCTCCTCTCGTGTCTGACATGTTTCTGGCACTCAGTGAGGGAAATTGGATAGACGAGGAAAGAAAGGAACAAATTTGTCCATTTGTCGAACAGTGTCTAAGACCCCTGATATAGCCACAATTCTTGTGGCTGCTCAACCTCTGTGTAACTTGGACTCGTCATTACCACCTCTCTGTGCTTCCATTGCTTCTGCACAATGACGGGATGAGAATGGATGGTGTCTAAGAATTCTATGAGTTTAGCAATTTTTATAGCATCTTTAATTGCTGGTCTGCTCAGAGCAGCCCTACAGCCTCTACCTTTGGAGAAGTCTTCCCTCTCGGAGTGGTGAGCAGCACAGGCTTGGCCAAGGCAAGTGGCAAAGAATGCAGAAGACCTGGTCACAGGTAGTGTCCCCCACCCAGCTCAGCATGTGGACTATTCAAGCGTAGTTGAAGGTCTGTGATGTAGAGTCAGTCATGGGATGTGACCCAGGAGAGGTTCAAGCCATCATATTTCTCAGAGGGAGAAGTGATAGCATCTGGCTAGAAGTGAGGAGGTCTTCCTGGAATCAATGGTATTTGAAGTACTCTAAAGAGTGAGTTGAACTTGTGCAAGTAGAGACTAAAAAAAGGTATGCTAGGCAAAGGTCTTGGGTGGCACATGGGGCAGAAAGGCTATGTTTGGAAAATAAGAGAAGATGTAGTTTCATGGAGCATGCAAGGTGGGAGAACTTTTTTGGATACTTTTTTTTAACATCATTTGCAGGCCAAACACAGATCCAAGTGCCAGTGGTTCACACTTGTAACCCTGGCTACTCAGGAGGCTGAGATCCAAAGGATCAAGGTTCAAAGCCAATCTGGGAAGAAAAGTCTTGAGAATTCCAACTCCAATGAACGAGGATTTGCTTCTCAGATGTGCACCATTAACAGTTGATTGCATTTGTACTCCAGTGGTTACAGCCTTTGCAGGGCAGCACAAGCTGGGTTGGGGGCTCCAATGGTAGAGCACCAGCCCAGCAAGCCCATTACCATCTTATATATCCCCATCCCTGGTAGAGTCCGCCCGGGGGGAATATTGGACAAAACCTTGAATACTAGAATCAGGAGTTTGTACTTAATACAATAGGCTACAAGGAACCATTGAAGGTTTTAAAATTAAGAAGCGACAGCAGAGGGGCTGGGAAGGTGGCTCAGTGGTAGAGCGCTTGCCTTGCATGCGTGAGGCCCTGGGTTCGATTCCTCAGCACCACATAAGCAAAAAGAAAAATAAATAAATAAATATTTTAAAAAAAAGAAGGGACAGCAGAGCAGGGGGGGAGGGGTGTGTGTGTGGAGATCTTTTAATGTCATAGGTAGCATTGTTTAGAGAAGAGATGCAAAAAAAGTAGGAATGGGGACCCAGGAACAATGAGACAATGGTCTATTTAAGATATGGCAAGGAATTTAACTAGGCTGATAGTGACAGAGATATAAAGCTAGAAGCACACCGCAAGGCATTGTGGGAGATCCCCATGACACATGATGGCAGGTGTCCCGTCCACCTCTGAGGCTCTGAATCCTGGCTGGCAATTCACTTGGCAGATACGAGGAGTTTTTAGTATGAAAGAACCAGGGTTGGTAAGGTAGATGGTGCAGATGGGAGCTGAGGTTGGATCATGTAGAAGGCCTAATGTTTCAGGAATGTATGCTCAGTGTGCAACTACTAAGTGTCTGATTTCGTAGGAGGCACTTTCTAACACAGTGGCTCCGAGATGTGTAACCAATTCTGTGATTCTGGTTTGTTACCAGATAATGCTCTTTCATCGGCGCAAGTCAGAATTCTGCCTCTTCTTGAGCTTTCCAGTGGAAACAAACAAATCACTGTCATTTCTAAAGCTGTGGCTGAATTTGACATTCTTTGGTGAGCTGTGGAGATGCATTCTGCAAAGGCAGTCTTTATGTAATGCCACTTTGTATTTCTAGTGTGCAGGGAGCTGTCTGTTTGCTCGGGTTTAGCTCTGCCTGCTGGCCCATACATGCCATGTCCTTTGGTCACTCTGAAGATGATGCCAAGAAGAAGAGGTTTTACTTAAGGCTCAGTGGAAGTGGGTTCCATCTTCCCTCTGGGCATGAAGCATATCGGTTCAGGGCCTCAGAATAAGATGAGACTAAGCTTTTCTTAATTCTCCAGCTCAAAGGAGGCCCACCACACCTGGACACAACTGTCATTCAGAACATGTTTCTCAACTTTGTGCTCATTATTTATGTTCCTGAACTCTTTTCCCCTCTAGAGCATGAGCTATTTGAGAACATAGAAGGAGAGGCAAAGAAGTGTCATTTCAGAAACACTTACCATGGGTCAAACCATATGTTGGTAACTTTATAACTAGCCATTTACTTGTATAATTTTCACAACATTCTGGTGAGGAAGAAATTACCATCCTCATTTTTCCAGATGAAGAAATCAACAAGAAAAACTGATTAAATTCAAGATGGTGCTTAGATGAATGTCTCTATAAGATATAGCACTACTGAGCCCCAAACCTCATTGCTTATGAAAGGAGTCCAGCATCCATACCTGCCAAATCTCTCTATATATTCCAGTGCTTGTTATGGAAATATTCCCTGCATGTCCTTCCTGCTAACACACCCTCATACAAGGTGGAGACTATCTCAATTGCTCTGTAATAAGGAATTATTGAATGAATGACTGATTAGATGAATGAATGAATGTCAACTCTGAAACTAATTATAAGGAATATATGCAATGGAGAAATACACGCAAAGGCAATCATCTGCTACTCTCTTTTGCAGTGCTGAAGCTCAAACCCAGGGCCTTATGCAGGCTAGGCAATCTAGCTACCTCCTCAGCCCCTCCTCTGTTACTCTCCATGTTCCTTCCCACCAAAACTGGCTGACTGTCAAGGCAGAGGAATCAAATAGAGGCATCTTTACCACTGTCTCTGGAGCTTAGCTTCTTAAATGGTGAAAAGGTGCTTGGCCAGAGTGATACTGGGAGTCCAGGGACCTAGAAAGAAAAGTTGATTCATGCATTGTGGGCATTGACAGAATAATACATTCTCCTATTTCCTACCAAATTCCTTCTGGCACAAGGGTGTCCATTTAGGAACCCTGGATAGGATCCCAAGGCCAGGGCCTACTAGACTAGCTGTCTTCTGTGACAGGACCTTCCTTTATTCTTGTTGACCTTGTCTCAAATAGTTTTAATGTTTTGAAGAGGATAGAAATGGCAAAAGGGGATCAAAACATACATGAGAAATGTGAGTGGGAGCCATGTAAATCAAGGGACAGGACAGAAAGAACACCTTGAAGAAGGAGTGAGGCCTTGTTATGTTGGAGGTTGGGAATGTGTCCAAGAGAAAAAACAGCCAATGGCCATTTCCCAATGAAGAAGATGGATGCATGCATGCATGGATGGAGCCTTTGGCCTGAGAAGTCATCCAAAGGTGGGCTTAGGGAAGAAGAAAGTCCTGACCCAAGAGATTCTTTTTTTCCTTCCTTCCTTCCTTCCTTCATTCCTTCCTTCCTTCCTTCCTTCCTTCCTTTCTTTTCTTTCTTTCTCTTTCTTTCTGTCTTCCTTTCTGTCTTCCTGTCTCCTTCTCCCTCCCTCTCTCTCTTTCTGTATCGCTCTCTCTGTCTCTGTCTCTGTCTCTCTCTCTCTGTACTGGTACTGAAGCTTAATCTCAGGGCCCTGTACTCTTGCTCGGCTTTTTCACTTGTACCTGGCATTCTACCACTTGAGCTACATTTCCCTCTTCAAGATTAATTGGAGATAAGTGTTTCTCTGTTTTGTTTGCCTAGGCTGGCTTTGAACTGCCATCCTTAGATCTCAGCCTCCTGAATAGTTAGGTTTATAAGCATGAGCCACTGGCACCTAGCTCCAAAAGATCCTTGACAGGTGCAACATTATTCCAAAGGGCTGAGTTGCAAACTAAAATTCATGGAAGTGTTCAAGAATCAAGAGGGTGGGGGGGCGTGCATGCGTATATGCGCGTGTGTGTGTGTGTGTGTGTGTGTGTGTGTGTGTGTGTGTGTGTGTGTGTGTGTGTGTGTGTGTGTGTGTGTGTGTACACAACTCCTAGCCTGGTGAACTCTATCCTCCAACACCACCGCCTCCATTCCTGCCTGAGATTTGGGTCAGCAGGAATTGGGTCAGTGGCTAGAGGAAATCCTGCCACATTCAATTACCCCCAACAGTAACCCCTGCAGGAGAGACTGGGGGAGCATTAAAGCTTAAATCACCGGGAGAAGCAACTCCAGGGAGAGCCCAGCAATTCATCAGAATCCCCAGAAGATTCATGAGTCACCTAAATATAGAAACTGCTATCCTGCCAAAAGTGGAGTGAGCTGTGTGTCCACTGTCAGCATGGAACACCGGGCAAGCCAGGAGAAGGGAGGAGTACAAAGGCTAGACACAGGACATACACTGGGTTCTGAAGTCCAGGGTTGGAGAGGAGGGGCTTAGGTGTCAGTACACACATGCCTACAGATCTTTGTTATGTAGCCTGGGGCAAGATGCTCAGATCTTTGAGTCTCTAAAGTAAGTCAGGTGTAGCAGCTGTCTGCCAAAAGATTTGAGGATTCCCTTCCTCTGCCTACAGCTTTTCCCAAAGTGTTTACATGTATTCTTCCTGCACCTGCTCTAGGTATTTTCTGGAATGCCCCTTTCTCAGTGGGACTTCTCGTACTACTTATTCAGACTGTATCTGGGCCTGGCCCTTCTCTGTCCTTGGTTTCCCCAGTGACTGGAACCACAGTCACAGGTGGCCCCCAGGGGAAGCTGGCCAGAGTAGAGCAGGCTGGCTCTAGAACCTGGACCAACACTCAGCCCACAGCTACCAGGTGGGAACTGGGTGGAAGGGTACAAAGCAAGGCAAGTAGCTCTAACAGTGGACTTTCTGGCAGCATCCTAACATCCATATTCTTTGTCTGTCTGGGAGTGTGTGGATGTGGGGGTGTGGGAGGGTGTGTGGGTATTATGCATGTCTGTAGTAGAGCTTGAGCTCAGGGCCTTCATCTTTTCCACTCAGGGCTGGCACTCTGCTACTTGAGTCGCAGCTCTACTCCCTTGTCTGGAATTGTGTTCCGTCTGATATCACTTGAAAGAAATGGGCTAGCCCCTGGGATGGGAGATGCTCCATGCAAAGAGATTTGTGTGGCAGTGCTTTCTGGCTCCAAGTGCTAAAACAAGTGTCATCTGATCATGCCTCATTCACCCCAAATTTCACGCAACAGCCAGTCAGCCTTCGTGAGGTGACTGCAGGATTTGCTCCTCAGATGTGCACCATCAACAGTTGATTGCATTTGTACTCCAGTGGCTACAGCCTCTGTAGGGCAGCGCGGGCTGGGGTGGGGGCTCAGAATAACCAAGCTCTCCCTCAAGACTAGACAATAAATAGAACATGGAGTGATTTGCTTTCCTTGGGAGGGATGCTGGAGATAAGATGAGAGATTCAAGCCATGTGGTCAGTCCTACCTCTGGGCAAGCTCACCTTAGAAACCCAACTTCCTGGGAAGTTGGCCTCATGGAAGGGATCTTGGTGGCGCCAATCGCTATTTCATTATGTTTTGCTGCTCCATGGTCCATGTCTCTACCCCAGAGAAAGCAGCATGATGGATCTAAAGGTATATAGTTTTGAAATGGAGGAGCTTAATTTAAGTCTTGGATCTATCACTATCATTCCCCACACACACCAGGCCCCTTAGTTTTCTGTGAACAATGAGATAGTTACATCACTTCCTGGGGTACTGGGGAGGGAAGGCCCCAGCTTTCACATAGTACGGGGCATTAAATTGAACCAATGCCAGCCCAGGCAGGAAAGTCTGTGAGACTCTTACCACCAGTTAATCACTAGAACTCCAGAAGTGAAGCTGTGGCTCAAGTGTTAGAGCTCCAGCCTTAAGAAAGAAAAAAAGCTAAAAGCTAAAGGACAGTGCCCAGGACAAGCCCTAGTATCAGCACCAGAGGAGGAAAGAGGGGGTACTGACCCTAGACCCTGATAATGTGATGAACAAGGCTGAACAAATCAATGCCCTTAAGGAGTTTATATCTTAGCGGTCGAAAGCAGATATTAAGCAAACAAGACATACATATAGAGAAGAGTACTAAACATGATAAAAATGAGTGGCATTGTAAAGCAAAATGCAGGGTGCAATTCCAGATTTAATTAGGTTGGGGAAAGCCCTTTAGAAGAGACAGACTTGAAGCTGAAACTCAAATAGTGTAAAAATATGACCTACATGCAAAGACCAGGGAGAAAGAAGCAGGAAGAAAAATGCATGCAAGCATTCCACAGCAGAAACAAGTTGGATTTGAGAAGGAAAGTTTAGTGTGGCTAGAGTCCACAAAGGAAAACCAGATGCCTGGTATAAAAGTAAGTACCCCAGCAAGAGAAAGGATAAGGTGCACAGATAGCCAAATATCAGTCCCTTCATTCCAGAGCAAGGCTTTGATCTCCGTTATAGTAATAGATGTCCCTGCCCCTTCTCTGCTGGTCATGGTATAGCAGACAAGAAGGAGATTTAGGAGACCAGCTGCCCCCATTACACAGGTCTCTGCTACCAGGGCCTTAATCCCACTACATGTATGTCAGTCATGTGAACTTCCATTCCATAGGGATATGTTTCTTATCCTTGTCTGCACACATTTGTTGGGAGACCGAGGAGTGCCAGAGCTAAGCTGGAGATCAGGGTGTCAGAGATGCCTGAGGCTCTCTCCCCAGTGCTGAGCAGGATCATGGCTTCAGCCACTCTCAGCTTGCAGTCTGTTTGGGATCTGTCAACCCTTCCTACCTACATCCCATCCCAGCCATCAGCCAGGTAGGAGGCGCCCATGAGAGAGGTGTTCTACTTTTTGCCATCCTCTCCTAATAGCAGGCAGTCTCTGCTGTGGGAGAGGCTCTGCAAACCCACCACAAGAGGAGGGTGATGTTCAAGTGGCCCACACATGCACAGAAAGCATCTTTGGCTGCCCATTGCAGAGTAGAGCCCCTCTGAGGAACAAGAGAATCTTGCTCTCCCATCCCCCCCTCAGGAAGGACTTGAGCCCAGAGACTTCAGGTCAACCCTCAAGTCCATGTTGGGTGTGGAAGGAATCTGGCCATAAAGCTACACATCCTGAATTCATACTCCACATCTCCAAGGCTCAGTGTAGGAATGAACCCTGAGCGCTAGACACCTAAAAATAAGTCACTCATCATTCCCAGAGTACTTCCACTGTGCCAGGCACTTTGTACTCCACACTGATCACCTTTTCACTGTTTTTTTTTTTTCTCTTCAGAGAAGGAGCCTGAGACACAGGGTAATTAAATAACTTATCCAAGTCACACAGCTAGACATCAGTTTTTCCCCAGAGCCATATATCATCATGTGTACTACTTAGGTCTCCTCCAGTCACTGTCCCCAACTCAAGGATGAGCAGTTTCAAGCTAGCTTTGATGGAGCCCAGAGTCCTCCCTGGAGAAAAAGGAGATGGCTTCGGCAGGTGATATGGTCAGCTAACTCAACCCTGGAGAGGTACTTAGGAGAAATAGATTTTAACCAATGGTGTCTGCCTCAGTTTCCCCACCTATAAAGATTGATCTAGATAAGTGTCTTTCAGAATTCTGGGGGACAATACTGGGGCTTGAACTCAGGGTCTAGGCTTTGTCCCTAAGCATTTTTTTTTTCTCAAGGCTGGTGCCCTACCACTTGAGCCACAGCTTCCCTTAAAGCCTTTTGATCATTAATTGTAAATAGAGTCGTATGGCCTTTCCTGACCATGCTGGCTTCTAACTGTGATCCTAAGATTTCAGCCTCCTGAGTAGCTAGGATTACAGTCATGAGCCATATGATCCCTTTTCACTATAACCCCTTTAAGCAGGTAGAAGGACCCCTCTCACTTGCCCATTTGTTTGCAGTTTCCAACAAGGATGGATGCTGGGAACTATGAGAGCGCTAAGGGGGAGAGACTAGAGGAGGACTCGCTTTAAGGAGTGGGAGATAGATGATTCATAGTAGAATAGCAATGCGCACATGCCTTCACGCTCAGCCATTGAAAACTCATGAGGCCAAATTACTGTTGTTAAGCAAACAACCCACAACAAACTAAATTGGTAATGATGAGCTAAAGTAATGGTAATTTATAATTAAAAAGCAAGGACGGTGGCTAATGGAAAGCACACTAACTCCAGAGCACCAGCATTCTTCTCACTGGTAAATTCCCTACCCCTATATCACTGGTCTAACACTCAGCTGGGCTCAGGTGTGTGCTGCAAGCTTTGGCAATGCCAAACAAAAGTGCTTGGCATCAGACTTTGAAGCCAAAACACCAGATTAACGCCTTTAGGAAATTCTAGCAACACACACACTCATTCTCATTTGTGATAGCAGTGTGTAGCAACTCTTCACACATCCTTTAACAAGAGCTGACCTTTATGGAACACTAGTCATCTGTTCACTCCTATAGGAAGTTCTCTGAAGACATGGTCTCCTGTAGCCCTTATAACACCATAGCAAGGTGCAAGGACTGCCCAATTTCTTTTTTTGGGGGGGGGGGGTCCGGTCGTGGGGCCTGAACTCTGGGCCTGGGCGCTGTCCCTCAGCTCTTCAGCTCAAGGCTAGCGCTCTACCACTTGAGCCACAGCGCCACTTCTGGCTTTTTTCTTTTTGCTTATGTAGTGCTGAGGAATAGAACCTAGGGCCTCATGCATGCAAGGCAAGCACTCTATCACTGAGCCACCTTCCCAGCCCCCTGCCCGATGTTTTTCAAATGAGGGGCAGAGAGATCAAGCAGCTTTCCTGGATCCCTAGGCTAAAACATGACATCACCAAGTCTTGAACTCAGAGAGTCTGTCTCCACAGTGCATTGTCCTAAGATGCATTTCATAAACCACTTAGAAGTAAGACCAATAGCAGAGGAAAATGAAGGGTTTTTTGCAGTATCAGTCACTTACCTATAAGAGCAGAGAGAGGAGACAGGTACAGTGGCTCTCACCTGTACCCTAACTACTTGGGAGGCTGAAATTAGGACGACTGAGGTTCAAGGCCAACCTCAGACAAAGAAGTCATGAGACTCCATCTCAATAGAAGAAGCCAGGCATAGAGGCATGCATCTGTCATGTAGGTGACAGTGGAGAGCATGAAATATAGGGAGCGAATAGTCTAGGTATGGTCTGAGAAAAAAAGCAAGATCTATCAAAATAACTAGTGCAAAAACAGGTCTGAAGGTATAGGCTCAGCAGTAGAGCACCTGCCTGGCAAATATGAAGCCCTGAGTTCAAACCCAGTTCAAACAAATAGCATAGAGGACAAATTATTGGGCTCATTCAGAGCCTACTAGATGATTCTTGGCATTTCTGGTGATCTATAGAACAGGGCCCAACCAGCAGAAATGCCAAGAATCTTCCAGTAGGTTCTGCAAGTGACTTTACACACACACACACACACACACACACACACACACACACACACACACTCCCTCTAGGAAACACTGGCAATGTCTGAAGACATTCAGGTTGCCAAGAATCTTCCAGTAGGTTCTGCAAGTGACTTTACACACACACACACACACACACACACACACACACACACACACACACACACACACACACACACACTCCCTCTAGGAAACACTGGCAATGTCTGAAGACCTTCAGGTTGCCGTAACTGTGCAAATGTTCTACTGGGACTGAGCCAAAGGAAAAACTCTGCCTTAGACCCCTGGCCCTGGACAAGCCAGATTGCCTTGGGAATGAAGTACAGAAAGATGGTTTCTGGGTGGGTAGAAAATAGGAACTATGACCTGCTGGTCCACTAACACACAAGGTAGACACAAATGAGGCAAGGTAAGAACTGGAGTTAAGTTGCCATGCTGTCTTTATCACTCAGTAGTTATTTAATTTGCCCAAACTTCAGTTTCTTCATTTATAAAATAAGATCCTAAAGTTCTAGGCCAAATTGGAGGTGCTGAGGGGACAGAACAAAGAGTAGGGTCCCAAGCCCAGTAGGCAGAACAGGACAGTGAGCCTGAGCTCCTTAAATCTCTGTGGGATCTACAAGTGGGTCACAGCCTTCCCCCTTCCCCCTGATATAGTCATGTGCCCTCCTTACACAACAGTAAGGGAGAACTGAAACTTCTGGATACCCCTCCCCCCTCAGCTTCCCCAGATTTTTCACTAGCACGGGACATACAGTAGCTAACTTTTCCTAGGTAGTGGCTGGGTTCATTCATTCCTGTATTCATTAATGAACACTTGCCGCACACCTCCTATGTGCTAGACACTGTCAATGAGCTTGGGATGGGGCAGCAAACAAAACAGGTGATAAAGCTCTGATCATGGGAAGCAGACAATAAATCAGTAGGCTTAGAGCAATAGGAGAGCAGATGGTGATGAGTGAGAGGAATATAAAGCAAGAGAGGAAAAGGTGTGCAGGTGAGGTCATTTCCATTTTCCATTTTACATGGGAATATTTGAGTCACCCCGAAAACCTTGAAGACAGGAAAGGAGAACGCCATGCCAGGGGAAAGCATGCTGAGAAGGTCCACGGACGCGGGGAGAGGAGGAAAGGAGGATAAAGCCTGAAGCTCATCATACACTCTTTAAGGAAAGTTCTCACAATACAGTGTTCTGCACTATTATTCTCAAATTATTTTCTGTGGCTCATTAGCTTCTTTAGAGAAAGATTTGTGGACACACATGTCACCAGGGAAATTGAAATTATTATTGTCAGTAGGACAAAGATTTTTTTTTTAAATCCAGCAAGTTTGGGTGGTGGTGCAGAAATGGAATGAGGTGGGGGAGGGAAGCGGGTGGGCCATAGGAGATAAATTCATTAGAGACCTTCCATTTACAGACAGCTTCTCAGACACACCAACAAGGCAAAGCCAAGTGCCCCTGCCACAAGTCCCAGTGCCGTGATACCATGTGCTCAGATAAACAAGATGCAGGTGGCTCAAGGGCAGCCATGGTCCACCGGTGTTCATTGAACACCTAGTAATGGCAGGCTTGGAGTTAAACAATGGCTTTTGGGTGGTCATGGGTCCATCACAGCAAAACCTTATAGGCCCCGGCCCTGTGGCTCTGCATGTTGATTGGCAGTCTTGGGACTCCAGCTGGAACCACCGCCCTCACAGGTGGTGTTTGGAGAAAAGACACTGCCACCACTGCCAACAGCCTGGCACAGCCAGCGGAGGTGAAAGACAGCCAGGAGACTGGAGGGCTGGTCCTCCGTGTCCTCCGAAGCAATTAGAAATGCAAATAAGCCACACACTAATTACACACAAGTTTCAACTTCTCTTCCAGACTCACCAACCACCTGTTAGGAAATTTAAGGGGGATTTATTTTTTAATTAATGTGACAGTAATTAGCAGAAAGTTCAGATGCTTAGAACTAGTCTTACACAAGGGGAGATAGGCACTGAATAAAAAGAGTGCCGTTTTGTTTCTCAGAAAGCTCTGAGCGTGTTAGGGATGCTGTAAGTGTACCTGCTGCTTCCATGGTTACCTGCAGCTGTGTTTGAAACAGATACAGTGAAGGTGTGTGTCTTCAAACCAGAGAGTGGCTGCTGTAAAGATCACAGTGTTTGAGCATTCACTGAGTTACCAGGCTGTGTGGACCAACACATGTTTCTTAACCTTTCTGAGTCCTGGTTTTCCCATAGATGTAACAATACCACTCTCTCTCTTAAAAAGTTAGGGAGAAGCAGTACATGTCTCGGGTGGTGTAGGGTAAGTCTATGGGATCTACAATATATGGAAAGTTCTCAGAGGAAATGACATGAAATGATGAACCCTTAATCAATGTGGCTTTCTCTTATTCCTGTTGAAACAAAAGGCACTACAGAAAGGGGGCATGAAACTCATTAAACAACTCTCATGTGGGAAGAATTTTATTGACATCTTGGACTTGAGATGTAAGACTTGAGAATTATAACTTGACTCTGAGGCAGCACTCCAGGATTATCATTGTAGAAATGAGAAGAACACTAAAGGACTTTCTAAGGTCACATTGGAATAAGTGATAGGTGCTAAATCAGGAATGACTCCATCACCCTGATTTAGTGACCTTCTTGCTTATCAGTAAAAAGACCTTGGGATAAGTGATCATTTGTTTCCAAATACATTCCATGAAAAGAACAAACAATATATTTCCAAGAGGATTTGGACACTCACTTGAAGGCCAAGGGGTCTAATAGTCTGCTCCTTTCCATTCTGGAATGTTCTGTGATTCTCTTGTGTGACTTCTTGAACAGCAGGAAAGGCAGCATGCCAAAGAAATATGCACCTGTAGTGGGCAGGTGTTGGGAGAAATCTGTTATCATGCGAGGAAATAAAATCCAGTTTTCTTCAATTGCCGTCACTTCTCAGTAATTACCTGGATGCTAATGCCTAAGATGAAGGCTGCTCCAAGCCATAATTGAACTTTAATAAGATGTACATGGAGTTACAGGAAAACAAAATGGCAATGTGAAGCTGAAATGTCAGGAAAGCTCTGTGTCAACTGTCAACGTCTTAAACTTGAATGAGAACTACATTAAGAGTTGAGAGCTGTCACAGCTTCCTCAAAATTAATGAGTACCTAAACTTTATTAAAACAATTGCCTCAAAATAATTAGCAAGCATTCAATTCATTGTTACAAAGCTCGTGGGTTAGCTGGAAATGTGAAGGAATCCTAGGAAAGGTTATCGGGATTGCTGGGCTGATGGGCTCCTTCCAAAATCATGCTTTCCAAAGAAGATGGAGAAGATGAAAAGGAGAATAGAAAGAAAGGAAAGGAAAAGAGGGAAGGTGTAATATAGATGACTAATGAAAATATGAATAATTTTCATTCTCACTATTAGCTACATAATGTAGTAGCTACATAAATAATGAAAATAACAAGAGCCCATATTTTACTAGGCAAATGGGCCATGATTTTTTATACCAATACTGGTGTTGCAATGAGAAAGACTCTCCTACAATGAATGCTGGAATTGCAATTGGTATAAACACTTTGGAAGCACCTATCAAGACATGAGATTTCATTTATCCGGATATTTATTAAGCACCTACAGTGTACCAGGCCAGGCACTGGGCTAGTGTTGAGGGACAGCAATGCACCAGATATAACTTCCTTACTCAAGGATAATTGCATAGCCAGCTGCCCAGAAGCTGGCTATCAAATATATCAAATTAGGTAATAGGAACCCAAATCATGGCTCACCTGTAGAATGACATAGTTCTGTAATGGCTGAAAGTTCTGTTTGGGGTTTTGTTTTGTTTTTTAAAAAATCTCTTTAGTGGCAGAGGAAAATAAATACATAATAATGAAAATACATAGCAATAAAAGAAAAACTCATGAGATAAAAAAGATAGAATTGAAACCTGTCAAAATGCAATTACTTCTTGGTATCCATTAGGGATTGGGTCTAGAACTTTCTAAATATACCAAAATCTGGAGATTCTTGACACCCTTATATAAAATGGTATAGAGTACTTGCAGAGAACTTTAAATACCCCTCTGTATACCTTACGTCATCTCTAGATCACCATACGATGCTCTGCATTATAGTATTGTATACTAATCTAAATACTATGCAAATACTTGTCATAACAAGAAAAATACATACTTGCTCAGTATGGATGCAATTTTTCTAGTATTTTGATCCATGGTTAGTTGAATCTGTGGATACAGAATTCATAGACAGAGGAGCTGCCTATATTTAGTTCTATAAGTCCTTGGGGGCGGGAATAGTTGGAAATATATCAAATCATTGTGATTATCACCATGTGTTGGGATTTCTGTGCATTTTTTTATTTTTGTTCTGCCTGTTTTTGTGTTTTGCATCTTTCTACAAAACAGCCATCTAAAACTCAAATATCAGGAAAGATGCTGTCAACTTTTTGTATTTTATATTTTATGAGTGTTTTTTATAATAAAAAATGCTGTTGGCTAATATTGCTTGAGGGCAGAGCAGGATATTCATCTGAGAGCTTTCTGACTCAGCCATTTAGTTTCCCTGGTAATGAAGAAATTGGGAAGGTACTACTGTGATCTGCATTTTATAGATAAAGACCCTTAGGTGGAGTGAGGTTTGATTAAGTGTCTCATCTCTGGAAGGGGCAGAATTGAGGCATAAAGCCAGGCAATTGAACCTCAGAACCCTAAATCGCTGCACTCTGGAAATGATGGTTTATATTCCTGTGCTTCCTTTAGCCCACCCGACATGAACATGGAATGCAGCCTGGTAAGGAGTGAACAGCCAAAATGTGAAACTAAGGGACTTTGATGTGAGTCCCAGATTTCCCCTTCCTCTGGGACCTTGGACAGTTGCTTGCCCCTTTCTGGACCCCAGTTTAATTATCTGTGGAACAGGTTTAATCATCTTTGCCACTGCTAACATGGGAGCATGTGGCAACTGTGTCAGAGTTTCTTTGCGCCATCTGACATTCTCTACAAACATAAGGTGGTCTAATTATCTCTCTGCCAACCTGCAGGACAGATGAAGTGACAGAGCAGGTGTCAAGGCCTATTGTTAACCGTGGGCATAGTATATAGCGATGGGTAATCGTTATTATTCCTTTACTTCAATAGTGCTTGGCTATCCAGTTGTGTTAAGAAGGTAGCCTTGTTCTATTCCATCTCTACCCTTCACGGGGCCTTGATCTCCCTACCCAACCAGTGGAACAGAGTGGCCTCCTTGACTTCTGGAGTCTCCTCATCCTGACATTACAAGATTCCATGTGCACCTACAGAGAGCTTTATCCCCAATCCTACAGTCTATGGTGGAAGGCAATGTCTACTGAAGATAGCTCCAGCCTGGGGAGGGCAGCTCCTGAGTTGGAGGTAGTCACGGATTCTCAGGCTCAGAATGATGATCGATGTACTGTGCTCAGTAAATATCCATCCCCTTCCTTTCCCTGCCTGCCAGCTAAGTTGGCACTGGCCCCAGATCTCACAGTAGTGTGAGGTCACTTTTGCTCATTAGAAAAATCATTAGTAGGTCCTCCCTCAATTAAAAGTTATGGTAGAAACATCAGAAATATTACCTCCTCTGTGGTGCCATACCATAGTTTCCCTAGGATGATTCCGCTGTGTCTGGATTACTATAGGAAAAAATGGCAGTGATTTGGAACTTTTTGAGAATACAATATTTCAAGTTCTGGTCCAAGTAGAGACATAAATGAATGTTAGCAGGGTAATAGTTGCTTCTATTTACTAAGACCACATGTCCCTCCTACCTTTCTAGATTTAAATACCAGCTGATCCAACTCTTATTTTCACTTTCTGTGTCCTAAAATATTTGCATTTTTGCAAATTTCCCTATATTGATACAAATAATGACATTTCCTACTTGACTACCCCATCCCTATTATAAGTCTCTACTTAACCCAGCTTTGAATTGGAAGTCATCCAACCTTCACGTCAAATGTGGAACAAAAATAGGCCAGCACATTTTCAGCACGAGGAGTATTCTTTGAGAGACATCAAGAAACAAAACAAAAAAA
This sequence comes from Dipodomys merriami, assembly GCF_024711535.1. Taxonomy (NCBI): domain Eukaryota; kingdom Metazoa; phylum Chordata; class Mammalia; order Rodentia; family Heteromyidae; genus Dipodomys; species Dipodomys merriami. The sequence continues at coordinate 10,153,227 of NW_027203270.1, forward strand.
AAAAAAATAGAAGCACTGAAAACTACCATGACCCAAGTTGGCCCTTCAATTGACATTAACATGGGAGAATGCCCCAGGTTGAGTTTCCTGGGGGCCGGATTGTCTCCCTGACATGACTATAGCTCCCAAGCAGACCACCCAGGCCTCTGGCATTTGTTATATAAACATTTATGACCTTCCAAAGGCTTCTAGCCCTTTCTTCCTTCCATTGTAGACCTCAGCTGCTCTTTGGAAACCAGCGGGTGAAGACACAGGTGTAGATACAGGTGTGATGCAGTTTTCTCCTGACCCAGAAGTTTTGTCCTAGTTCTAGAGGAATGGGATGGATCCAGCACCTTTTCTTGGCTTCATTTACACAAAACCCTTCATCCAGTTCTGGCTCTTTAGCTCTTAGCCAGATAGGAGTGTGGTGTCCAGGAAATGTGAGCTCTGTTGCCTGTTCACAGACCAGATGTCCCTTTTCATCTGGCAGCCCTGAAACCTGTCAAGTCTGCCTCCTTGATGATATAGGGCAGGGCCCACTTCGCTAACCTCTCCAAGCGACCATCTCCTCATCTCTACCATGGACAGATGGATCACTGGAAGGATTGGATGGCAGCTGATGCTCTCAAAGTACCAAACACGGCCCAGTCCACAGAAGTGATCATCAGTCAGTCATTCGTTCGGCTGCCACATGGATAGTAGCTTTTTCTCTTTCCTTGCTTGGTTGGCTTCCAGGGATTTGTCACCAACTCCAAGGGAGTGGGATGGAAGCTGAGCTTCCTGCACCCATCCGTGTCATGAAATGCAGAACTTGCCTAGGGCCATTCATGAATGTTTTGAGACTAAATTAGAATCTGCTCAAGCGACTAAGACAGGGGATGCTGAGAGGAGTGGAGAGCTTTGAAAATGTTGTTTGTTCAGAACACTTGTGTTTCTGCCTGGCATGGACATCACAGGATATAACTGGAAAGACTATGGAGGTGACAGAGAGATTTCACTGCACACAGTTTCGACCTCTCAGGGCCCAATTCCTAGAGACCAGCTTCTTTAACACATCCTCAAGGAAAACAGCCTCCTTCCCTGACATGAGGACTGTAGAAGCTGTCGCTGAATAAGTCCATCATTAAGGTGGTAATACTCAAAATTGCAAATTCACTTAATATATACCTCACCCCCTGAACCTCATAACCCAGCCCAGCCTACCTTAAACCTGCACTAAGCACTTATATTAGTCTACCGTAGGGGAAGAAAAATCATTGAACACAAAACCCCTTTTGTGATAAAGTGTTAGGTGTTTTCTCCAATGTATTGGACAGGAATTCAATGTATCCAAAGCCATCAACCATACAGCAAACTGTAGAGTGTTGGTGGTTGACCCTCATGATTGTCAGGCTGATGAAGCTCGGGTCTGATTGCTGCTGTTTCCCAGAATCACATGGCAGTGTTGTTTTGTGTATCACAAGCCTAGGAAAAGATCAAAATCAATATTTTAAGTATGATTCTACTGACTGCATGTCACTTTCCTACCATGGTAGTCATAGAACTATCTTAAGCCAGGGACCCTTTGCATTTGTTTTTCTCTATTGGCATAAAGGAAGTACTGAGCATTTATGAGCACCTATTCTGTGCCAAGCACTTGACTGTTGTGTCATTGAATTCTCCTAACATCTTTATGAGTTAAGGGTCCTTCTCTAATTTTTTTTTTAATTTTGGTGATAATAGGGTTTGAACTCAGGACCTTGTGCTTTCTAGGCAGGTACTCTCCTACTCAAACCACTCCTCTAGTGTGTTGATTTATTTTCCCAGGCCAGCCTAGACTGCCGCCTTTTTATTTATACTCCTTACCAGGCTGAGATGATACATATGAAAATGCGTTCACAAAACTGCACTTTTAAAACTGCACTTTTAGATATATTTAGAGGGTGTAATGATTACACCCTCTAACATTGTGAGAGTAATACTATCCAAAAATGGATCATTTCCAGCCTTATACAGTGCAAAAGCTCTTGATCTATTCCAAGTTTAACCTGTAGTGCTTTCTCTGAATGTAGTACACTTGAAATATCTAAATTTCAAAATGTCTATGTTTCACCTGATTACCCAGCATGAAAAAAAGTAGAAAAGTTTTAAAAGCATACACAACCTCTCCACACTAATCTCTCTATTACTGACTACCACTAATTAGCCAGCTAAAGGTATTGAGGCACATGGGGACACATAGAACCTTGTATCTCACTGGGTTCCATGAATTCTTCTCTCAGCCCATCACAAGGCCCTTGTTGAGCTTTTTGGTTGGTATGTGGAAGAGAATGAGGAAATGATCGCATTGCAACCCTAGCCTTCAGAACCACAGACAGGGCCAGGACCACAGAATTATCTAACTACACCAACGGCAGGAGATATAGAGGGCAAAATCCCCATGCAGAAGCATTGATAGATGCCTGATAAGCGATACTCATTTCTCCAGTGGGACCCAAAGAGTAGTCAATGCTACCCGAATAAAGGATATAATCAGTGAACTGAGTCTTGAAAAAATGGAGCCATGCGGACTACGAAGGGGCTGGATGTTCCAGGAAAGAGAAGCCGGTGAGCAAAGGCCCCATACTAGCCTCTCTTGCTCATTGTTCTTTCTGTCCTCTCTGGAGAGAGAGCCTGCTCTGCATCTCTGAGGACTTCTATCTGGGCATACATTGGCATGCCATGAGTCCAAATTCTCAGGGCCAGTGTATAATCCTGTATGAAAAGATACCAAGTAGACTTTGAAGGCAGAGAATGGATCTATAAATGTTCAGAAGAAGCTCAGTGATAAGAGTGGATTCATCTCAGCATGCTGGCTCTTAACTCTCTATCTGTGTCTTTTTTATAACAACTGAATCCTCTGGGTGGAAATTCTACCTATAGATACCATGGAGGTCCCAGTTAATGAGCTGGGTGTCCCAGACATCTGAGGATATTCTTTCAAAGCCTACTTTTGGAGTCCTCTCTATATTCTATTACCCTTCTCATTCCCAAGAGAAGCCTTGCCTTTCATTGAGTCATTAATTCATTTCATTAATATGTGTTCAGCTTACCAACTGTGTCAAGGACTGTGCAGAGGGCTGAAGAGGCCACCAAGGACATGGTATTTTCTCTTCCAATGGAAGAGAAAGATATTTGTTAAATAATCTTACACACCAAGATATATATCCTGAAAAAATAGACATTATTTCATTTTACAATCAGTTGAGCATGTCTGTATTGATTATGTATGTGATATATATGTATGTGTGTGTGTATGATATCCATACTTCATAGACCCCTTGTATAATCACAGACTACATTGAGAAAAGCCACAAGTCATTAAAGATTGAGATATTTATCCAGGGAAATGTGTTAGCTAATAGCAGAGCTGGAAGTAATGGAAGTCCTTACCCTTCTACTTCTGCTCTTGCCCTCAAGCTCAGAATATAAATGCATGAACAATAGTAGACACCCATAAAATGGGACTTGCTTCTGCAAGGAACTACGATCATCCCTCCAAGACCCCTTTCTCCTGACCTGAAAGCCAGATTCTTCTCTATCCTTTACCTTTTGAGAGGCCCAACTCCAACACCGGAATTTTTGGGTCAAATCTGCAGTCATGGCTCCAGTACCAATTGGTCCCTAGAGTTTAGTTTAAATCATGAGTATTTGCTCTTTGCTTGAAGAAATAGAGGCCGCTGAGTGAGCATTTAGCAGGACATTTTATGTTGCTTTTTTTCTTGCCAGAAAAACCTACCCCTCCTTCCTTTCTCCAGTTTTTCCCTCTGAGCAGGATATAAATTACTTTAACTATCTTTACTTAAAAGCCAACAACCTAGAAAAGAAAGCTGGTTGCCTTCTGATTTTTTTTTTACTGCTTACAAAGCAAAGGGCAGAGCTCCTAGGGCAGCCAGTAACAGCCTCATGGACAAGAGAAAGGGACATTCTAGACAATCTCTGAGATAAAGGCCATGCTTAGTCTTCTACTAGAGACCTAACCTTGCCCAGGAACTATGTTTCTGATACAGAGAGCACAATTCTACCCTAATAAGAGTCCTGGTTTAATGGGAAATGCACCAGCATGCTCTTAAAAGTCCCAATCTGGTGAGTGAGACACATCTGTGTCCTGAGGAAGATCTTCCCCGACATACACACACACAATAGTGAGACGGGCGGTTATCTTTCTTTGCAAATGAAAAATCTGCAACTTGGAGCTGTTGTCAAGCCTGCCACAATGATATCTACAGCCACAGAACTCTCCAGAAGTCCACACGGCTTAAGTTCTGCAGCCCCATCTAGGACAAAAGCTACCCCCACCATGCCATCTTGTTCTTTTGGCTCTGCTTGCTCTGTGTCCTGGCCCAGGCCCCAGAGGAACCCTATTCACTGAGGATATCTCTGGCTGGGTTAAACAGCATGCATTTGATAATGCCTGCCTCTCAGAGGAGGTAATTAAACTTTTCTAGACCAACACAGGGAGCTGTTTTGTTGTTGCTGTTTTTTACTGAGGACGGGCTTTGGGCTCTGAGGAATTCAGCAGAAGTCTTGCAGCTATGGCTAGACTTTCCAAATCAGGACTCCAGGGTGTCTCAGTTCAAATACACTAGGTGAAGTGACACCTTAAACCAATCACAACAGGTCTCTGGCTCCTTGAATGGAGAGAACCAACTTTGCATGACCTTGTATAATAATATAGCAGTTACACTACCTAGAGAAGCTTATTTTCTGTAATCTTAACCCCAGCCCTGGGATAATTGCCATATAATTCCCATTCTAGAGACAATTATGAAAGTTTTTGGAGTTAGGTGATTTATTGCAAGTCACATAGATAATCAGTAACAGAGCAGAGGGTCAAATACAGGTGTGGTTCCAAAGCTCCCATTTTCTCCACCACCGCTGTGATGTGCTATTAAAAAAAAAATACTCTGGAGTTGGGAAAGGGGGAAGCTGCTTAGATACAAGGCACAGATTAACTCTTCAGAGTATGCTTAGTGATCTCAAGAAGATAAAGAGAAAGGCAAGTGTCTGAGTGGAGGTGCTGGTTAAAATAATATCATTAACTAGTGATGTTTATATTCCAAGACACTTAGGAGTCACTTGAGAGTCTTATTTAGACCCAAGTGACTAGGCCCTAGGTCTCTGGGTCTGGGCCAGACACAAGAGCACATATTTTATCACCAAACACTGGCAATCCTGGTACAGCTGGCCCACAGAGGACATTTGGACAAACATCCAAATGGCATTCTGTCTAGCATATAACATCTTTCACAAATGCATGTGCAAGCCTCACTTCATCTGATCCTTGCTACAACACTGGCAGGTAGGTGGCTTAAGACCATTAGTTCGCTTTAAAGAATACTGAGTCTCCAGACAATAATAGGACCTGCATAAAACTCTAAAACTAGTGAGAGGAAAGGGCTAGCAGTGTGGTCTTCCTGCCTCCAATCTCTGACTTACTCAAGCACAAAGTCTTGTCTTTGCATGCAGATACAAAGGAAGCAGATAGGTGCTGTTGAAGACATGGTTCAGAGTGTGGGTGTTTGGAAATGGGTCTTGAGACCAGGACCCAGACTGCAGAGCCTACAGAAATGTGCTGCCTCCGGGAATGAAGGAGACCATCAGTATAAATGACAAATCAGATGGGAACAAGGCTGAGGTCCAAAGAGACTCTGGTAGCTCCAATAATCCTTGAGACCAGCCCAGAGCAGTCAAGGAGAGAGTTATGTGGAACAGTTCATACCTAACACAGAGTTACACACAACAATCATCAATTAATTATTAGATAAGCAAAAAGATCCCATTTAGCAACCTCCTGGCCAGAGTCTAGGGCAGAACAGAAATTAAGATTTTCCCAAGAAGCTTAATCAAAGAAAGGATGGATCTGAAAAAGGGACCTGAAGCAGCTCCATCTTTATTCCAATGTCAGGAGAGAGCTGGACTCAGGTAGAGAGTTCTGGAAGGCAGGCTCATGGTAAAGAACAAGTCTCTGTGGCAAAGCATGTCACTGAAATATAAAGTCAGAAAGAGATGATGTTTCTGGCAGTCTTAGAATCTCATCTGTTCCTTGCTACAACCCTGGCAGGTAGGTAGCTTAAGACCATTAATTCATTTTAAGGAAAACTGAGTGTCCAGACAATAAAAGGACCAGCATAGTGCCCTAAAGCTAGTAAGAGAGCAAAGAGGATGGAAAGAAGACAAGGACTTTGAGCGTCTCTTGCAGTCAGAGTGTGAACTGTGGGAGCTGAAAGGAGCCTCAGAAATTGCTAAGTTTTACCTCCTTGCTTTGCAGAAGAGGAAACTGAGGCTGTGACATGTGCCCAAGGCCACATGCCTGGGGACTAAATCCCAAGACTGAGGATCCCAGACCAGAACTTCTACTTAGCCAAAGGCTGGCTATGACAACCTTTGCCACTTCTGACTAAATACAATCTGACTCTAGACTTGAAGGCAGAACAATTAAAATGTGCAATTCTCAAAATGTCTATTCAGGACAATGTATTAACATAATCCTCAGATAGAGGCATTAGCATTCCTGCTCCCTCACATTGCCAGGCAAAACTTGCTGACATCTAAAAATTGAAACTGTTATTACTACCTGAGGTGGTAAGGAGACAGACACTCAAGAAATACAGAGGGATGATATGTAAGGGGGCAGGGCGGGGGGAGGAGAGGCATGATGTCACTGGCTGAAGGCAGGAGAGCAAAGGGAAATAGTGTGGGAATTTTTTTTTTTTCCCAATCAGAGCAATGGCCAAGTTTTTGACAAGATGGAAGCTTCCTTTTTTTGTTTATTGGTTTGTTTGTTTGTTTGCTGGTCCTGGGGCTTGAGCTCAGGGTGTGGGCCTGTCCCTGAGCTGCTTTTGCTCAAGGCTAGCACTCTACCACTTGAGCCACAGCACCACTTCCAGCTTTTTCTGTTTTTGTGGTCCTGAGGAATTGAACCCAGGGCTTCATGCATGCTAGGCAAGCATTCTACCACTGAGCCACCTTCCCAGCCTAGTGGAAGCTTCTTGGTCAAAGAATCCAGAATTCAGTTCTCACTATGCATACAAAAGGAGGAGACATTCATTCTCATTCAGGCTCTGTTTTTAACTGAGAGCTAATATGTTTTGTGTGTGTCTGAAAGTGGAGAAAAGATGAAGAGAGCTGAAGTTGCTCAGGGCCTCTTGATCAGAACAAAGGACAAAAATGATAGAGTATGTATGACCCTCAGCCTCTCCATCTTCTCCTCATGTGAGTTTATATGAGCATTGCTCATCCACAGGAGCTCTCCGGAGGTCATGTCAACTCTCATTGCTGGCTGGCTGGAGAAACCCTGGGCTTGGATGCTGGGAACATGGATTCTATTTCTAGTATTGTTTCCAAGCAGAAAAACCATCACATAGGGTGATCTCAAGTTAGGAATCTTGATTCTACTATTTACTACTGTACAACCTTCGGGGGGAAGTTTCTTAGTCTCTGAATCTGAGCTTCCTCAACTGTAAAGTGAGAAGACTGAAACTGACTCTGTCCACCATCACAGGGTTGCTGTGACATCTGAGTCCTGAAGTGTCCATAAAGAATGAGATGTAGCTGATACTGATAAGTTATCATTCCTACTATAGGCAAGCTTCTTCACACTCATCTGATCTAAAGAAAACCATGAATACACTCATGCTTGATTGCTTGCATAGCATTTTCCCAAAGTATTTCCCAGACAGCATTATCTTTAGGAGATCTTCAGGGAGGGAAAGGACTGTTGGTCAGATTGGCTAGAAGATGCTGAACTGGACATGGTTTTAAAAAGGTGTTTCTTATAGGGCTTCTCAGAACTTTTCCTGTGTCAACATGCATTATGAGTCTCCAAAAGAGGGCAAAGTATGCACCACTTCTGTCTTGAAGGGGCTAGATCATACAGGCAAAGAGAAATTTGAGAAGTGTAGGTGACTCTTAGTAGCAGAAGTGAGACAGGGCAGGGAGGGTAACCAATGTAGGGACATTCTGAGCCAGTCCTGCTATGGAGGCCTAGGGCCTAGTCCTGCTGGGGGCTGATGGGGAAGAAACTGAGCATTCATCTGCTCACTTCAACTTAGAACAAAGAGCAGCTGCTTCTGGAATTAGGATGTCCCAGGAACTCTGGCCTAACTTGTAGCTAGAATGTCCCTGTGGCCAGCAAATGCTCCCAGGTAAGAGACAAGAGTTGTCAGGAGGGGCCTGACTGTGGGGAAAGAGCCCATGGAGATAACCCAGACAGAGTTTTGTAACCACAAGGTCTATCCATATCTTGTCTCTCCCAAATCCATGTCTCACAAACTACTGACATCTCCTCTTTGGGTAGTACTGATTGAAACTTGTGAATTAACCCTCATGTATTTTTCTTTCCTTGTCTTCTTTTAAAATTTTTATTGTAAAGGTGATGTACAGAGGAGTTACAGTTACATACGCCGGGTATTGCGTACATTTCTTTTTGAACAGTGTCACTTCTTCCCTCATTTTCATGTATTTTTCTTATCTTATCCTTTTCTACTTTCTTTTAGCTGGGGGGGGGGGGAGGGAACAGATTATCTGGATTACCAGTGAGAAGGGAGCATGGCTTAGTAAACACAAAACATCTCCTCTGAGATTTGTTTTCCCCTGGGACACAGAATACCTGTACACAAGTGTGTACTTGATACACTTTATGGAACTGAACCTCTACAGGTTAGAGCACTGAGCAAGTTGGGGACAGGCAATCCTGGTAGGTGATTATGCGGAGCATGTGGCACCAGAAATCTTATTAAAAGAAGCCCAGACTAAGTCGTGTATGTCAGAGCTAAGCTTTAGGTACAAAGTGCTAGAGAGGAAGGAGGATCATATCTAGGTAGACATGGGCTGAATTTATTTTAATGAGTTGCAGCTTTAGGAACTGCGCTGGTATGCTAAGATCACAACAGAATGCATAAAGAGAATGTCAGAACCAGAGGTAAAGGAGCCCTAGGATGATCCCGAAATGCTTATTTATTTATTTATTTATTTAGCCAGTCCTGAGCCTTGAACTCTGGGCCTGGATGTTGTCCCTGAGCTTCTTTTGTTCAAAGCTGGCCCTCTACCACTTGTGCCACAGTGCCGCTTCCACACTTTTCTGAGTAGTTTATTGAAGGTAAGAGCCTCATAGACTTTCCTGACCAGTCTGGCATTGAACCACAATCCTCATATCCCAGCCTCCTCAGTAGCTGGGATTATAGGCATGAGCCACCAGCACTCAGCTCCAAATGCTTTTGCTTTTTTTTTTTTTTTTTTTTTTTGTCGGTCATGGGGCTTGAACTCTGGATTTGGGTTCTGTCCCTGCGGTCTTCAGCTCAAGCAGAGCACTCTACCTCTTGAGCCACAGTGCCACTTCCGTTTTTCTAGTGGTTTATTGGAGATCAGAGTCTCATGGACTTTTCTGCCCGGGCTGGCTTTGAACCGTGATCCTCAGATCTCAGCCTCCTGAGTAGCTAGGATTACAGGCGTGAGTCACCAACGCCCAGCTTCAAATGCTTATTTTTAAATATACTGGCAATTACTTTCAGAGCAAGGTTTCTAGGGCCTAGGTCAGCTAGACATTCAGCTTGCACTATATATATATATATATATATATATATATATATATATATATAAAAGAAACACACACACCTTTGAATCAGGCACTTATATACTTCGATGGCTAGGCAGACAATCCTTTATGTATTTGAGCATTCATATGCCAATCTACATTCATATAACATTTGGTTTGCTTTATTGCTATTACTTGTTTTATTGTCTGAATTCTATTTGGGACTTCTGGACTGTGTAACATCCAGGAATAGGAGCTGAAACTACCTCATCTCTTTCATACCAAGAATTTCAGAGACTGTACCAAGCAGATAGTAGTACTTAATACGTATGTCAGGAATACGTGGCTGAATCAACACACACATTTACAATCAACACACACAACTTGCACTTACACATGTACCAAACAACAGTGCACATACATGTGTGTACACACAATGAATGTATACAAGCATGAGGACATGGGCACACTCACACAGATCCCCAAGGAACCATCAGAACTCAAGGTCAACACATGGACATTACCCTGATGTCATGAAATCTCTGGAATTGGATCCAGAGAACCTCCATCAGCCGTTACTTGGCTATCTGTCTATCTGCCCCATTTATAGTTGAAATAAAATGTGTCACGGCTGCTTCACTGGAGACCAATGTAGACATGGAGGGAAATGGAGAAATATCGGCCCAGCTTGCCATTCTGGCTCACTGGCTTGGGGGAGCTTAAGGCATAAATGAGTTTGGACTTAATTGACTTTTTTATGGGGCTTTAATTCACTGGTACTTTTCCAGAGACTGACTCCAACAGGCAGATGCAGGGTTGAGCAGTCTTTGGGGCTGCCAGCGCCCCCCTTGTCTCTCCATGCTCTGAGTCTTGTTCTAACCCCTTCCTCTACACAGGACTGCCCTCCACCTCACAGAACATGAAGAAGTCAGTCATAGGTACCTGGCCTCCACCTTTGGCCCTTTCCCAGTCAGCCTCTCTTGTACTGGCTCCCCCGCAAAGCCATTTCAACTTAATGTAGGACATTGGCCAAAAGCACACTGTTTGCCTGTGCAGGGCACTGGAAGGCCTAGTATATGTCTGGGACAAGCAGAAAAGGTCAAAAGCTATGTACATATGACCAGATAAGATGATGTTAAGCAAAATGAACCCCAAGATAGGGACACAAGTGGTTTTTTTTCTTTCATGCTGTTGTTCCTAATGTATTTATACTGTACTATATGATTTTTTTTTGTTTCTTTGTATGTTCCTTCCCCATGGTATAACCCCTGTTTTCACTGTATTTGATGTCGGTGCCCTGCATCTTGTATATACACTTCTCTAATTTGGGGAGGGGAAGGGAAAAAACAAAATGCTTAAATGGGGATACAGGTTGACCCATTGTAACAATGAGATGTACAAGACACTATGTTGAAAACAAACTTTACAATTTGGCGGGGGGAGGGGGAGAGGGAAGGAGTGTAGTTATGGAGGTGGAGGGAAGGGAGGGGAGGGGGAAAACAAAGGGAGAGATAACAATGCTTGATAGGAAATGTACTCATGACCTTGTTCATGTAACTGTAACCCCTCTGTACCGTATTTTTACAATTAAAAAAAAGTATTTTTTTTAAAAAAATGCATCTTTGCCCTCTGGGATCCTAGAACTGAATAGCGAGAGAGACATGTAAATTCTATAATATAATAGATGTCAAATAATCACCTGGAAACAGAGTCCAGAGTGGCCCAGCAAAGCATGGTGATTCAGACAAGCTGGGATACCTCCACTTCCTCTTGTAGAGAAAGGAGTTTGCCTGGAAAGGGCATCCTGGCTGCTTGCCTAAGGTCCCACGTGACAGGAGGGGAAGGAGGACGGAGAGGATGCTCACCAGGACAGCAGAGTGAAGCAGAATGAACTTGAGCCTGAAGTCTGAAAAACCCACTTTCCAGCCCCAAATGTAGCACTAATTAGCATGTGGCTCTGGGCAAGTCTCTTTTCTTCTCTGAATTAGTGTCTATATCTGTAACGTGGAGATTTCAACATCACTGAGCTTAAAGTTCCTGCTCTCTCCCACCACTAAGATCTTCTCATCTTCTTGCGTGACTATTTCTTTGCTATCCTAAGTGTCCTGGATGCTGGTTTGCATTTCTCTGAAAGAAGCCAGCTGCAAAGAAAGCTCAGCATGGAACCCATTTGAGTCTGAGAACCCAGTCTTACATGGGGTATCATTTTTACAGTTCCACCCTGAGACTTACAGGCTAGAGAGTTCTCCTCGATGTGAGAGTAAAGCCGAGCATATAAAAGATGCAAGAGAGGAAGTAAGAACATGCTTTGAAGCACTTTAAAGCTTCTGCAGGGCTGAGGGTGTCACTCAGTGGTACAGCACTAGCCTGGCCTGGGCAAGGCCTCAGGTCTCATTCCTACCATAGCACTCCACACTATACCACATCACACCATACCACACACCACACACACACACACACACACACACACACACACACACACACACACACACACACACACACACACACACACACACACACACACACAAAATCCCTTGGGATCCTATACCAGAGTTTTCTCAGGACAGTGCCAGGTTATGCCAGCTTTCTGGCATGATGACTGAGAATAGCCCCTACTTATCACTCTCCTAGGTCATCCTTGGGGTGGTAAATTTTATCAGTGCTCACTTCCTGAGCATCTTCCTCTTTCCTCCTCCACTTCAGCACATGTGACCTCCCTGTCACTCATGAAGCTTCTCAAGCGCAGGAGTGATAGCAAAAAAGCACTGGCCTGGGTGCCAGCTTCAGTTCTACTTTTCTGACATTGAGTTTTATGGAAAATGGGAACTGTCACATCTTGCACATTGAGCTCGTTGGAGAAATACAGAATCTTCCATGTTGATACATAAAACTCATGAGCAAGCCCTCACTTTCTATGTTGCTGGCGACACCATGATACTAGTGCTGGGCTCAGATTGGATGTTGAGTCCCACATCCAACTCCAGGGATGAAGGAATCCACCTGTCAAGAAAGCACAAGAGATATTGGGGCTCCTCCCTCTCTCTGTCCCCTGGCTCCCTGTTCCCAGACAACACTGATCATTCTGATTGTGCTAGAATACATAAATCATTTGACTACCCTCCTTCTGTACCTCCTCTTGCCCTGATCCACCTCACCTACTCCCAGCTGAGCCTTTTTTTTTACTGTTCTTGCATTAACACTGTCCTGCTCTTCTCCTCTAACCTCCATTTGGCTGCTTTGATCCTTTTCATTTTAGTGGTCTGGGCAGGGCTGGGATGGACCTTCATCTTGACTCCAGGGCCTTACTTGGAAGATCATTACAGGTCTCCCTGTTTTTTGTACTGCTTTGTGCTTTGTGAGCTCCCACGGACTTAGTGTTCAAATCCTGCCTCATTTGCTTAAAGCACTGAATTTGATAGATTGCTTGTGGTAGAATATTTTATTATTTCTCATCACCATCCCTCACAGGATCATAACAATACATACGACTACACTGGGGACTGAATATATCATTGTGTAGCTGTGTCCCAAATAGCCTGGTCTTAACTTCAAGGTGGCTTAAGTCATGTTTTTACCTCCACTATTCCTTTCCTTCTGGGAGCTCACTGTTCCCAGGAAGCTTCTGTGTGCTCACGTATACTAAAGGGTCTCTGTCCTTCCCCATTTTTGATGCTCTCAAGTCCTCCTCCTCCAACATCTACAGTGGAAAGTCTCAGCTCCTCCATAATCTATTTTCTGGTCACACAGCCCAACTCTGAGCTTCCCTCCTATGTGTATTTGACTAATTCCTCTACTAACCATGTATTTCTTTCTGGGATTTTTTTTTTACCTACTTGCTTACCATTCACTCCCTCCAAAGAGACCCTACAATCCTTGAGGGTGGAAACTATTTCCTATTCATCGCTATACTTGTAAGGACTTCCAATCATTGAGAAACAAGGTAGAGCACAAGCAATAAGATTTAAATTCAGATCATGATTTCTCATCCTATCCATCCAATACAGCCTGCCTCTCACTACACACACAGAGAGGCGCAGGCACAATCCCAATGTAAACACTGGAATGCTGAGCCAAGCTCTAGAGAAAAGAAACTGGAGCTATAAATGAGAAAGCCCTAGGACCTAGAGACCTGCATAAAGTTGCATCTCTACTAAGGACTATAAGAAACACTACCCCTCTACCTACCTATCAAGGAAATGGGTCTCTACCACTGGCTCTGGATGGCAAGAATATGCACACAGTTGCACATAGGTATGTGTTTGTGCTGGGTTCAAACTCCTTGAGTGTCTATTATGTCCCTCAGCCAGACACAGGGATCTGGAACTATGGCCCACAGTGCAATCTCCCCATTAAGATGTTGGCATGTCTGCCCCAGAGCAGATCCTCCCTCTCGCTGCTGTTTTCAACACTTGACTTACCTTTCTTAAACTTATGACCATATTGCAAGGTGAAGAGGAGGCCAAGGTAGAATGAGGCAAGTAAGCTGAACTAACTACCCCGGACATAGGCAGAACCAGCTCTGAATTCGTGGGTGTAAAATGTTATGGTGCATATGGCCTTGAGCCACATGGTAGGTGTGACTAAACATTAGTTGCATCTGTAGAGGAAAGGACAGAGCATTTCAGAATGCTTTGGTCATGGTTGGACAGGCAATACTGGCCAGGAGCCCAGCCCCCTGCCCAGCTTTTCAGAAAGCATGGTGACTTTATATAAAATCAGCTCCGCCCCCTGGTCTCAGGGTGCTTGGGTGATGGTTTACTCCTGTCTCAGGATGATTGTATCTGGCTCCACTTCTATCGAGGCTGCTCTTGACATTTCCCCCCTCTCCACTAAATATCTAGCTCTAATTCCCTCCTTGTGTCCCAGTTGGTGATTACCACTTATGTTCTCAAACGCGCCATTAGGCCTCTGATATATGATGTGTTTGGTGTGGTGGCCACTCTGGTGCTCCAAGCAAAGCAGCTGGGAGATAAAAAGGCTGCTACTGTCTTCTGGAGTACAACCCACCTGGACCTCTATTGGCCCAGCTGTGAAGGGGGGCTGTCCCAGACAGCACAGCCTCTTCCCATCCTTGTAGGTCTCCTAGGGGTACAAAGCACCTGTCCCACACTTAACACATGCATCTGTTTACAAAGTGCACATTCACTAAATAGCCATGGTGTGTCAAGAGTCAGGAATGGAGGGATGAGAAGGAATCTGCCTTCCTGGTCCTTATGGGACTCATTGTGTATAACTTAAACGAGGTCAAAATATACTCAGAGTCTAGGATGGGGTCACAAGCCAAGGGTTGAAAGTTATAGCTGAGAAGGTTTGGAGCTTTTGGAGGTGTTAGCAAGAGACTAGCAATGTAGACAAACAACTCTCCGGCACCAGACACACTTACAAGAGGTAGGATCCGAGCATAGAGAACCTTGCATGTTATACTCAGAGTGCTTGGGATCCTTCTAGACCACTAGGATCATATCAGTGAATGTATCCTTGTATTTAACCCACTACCACCACCATTTTAGCCAGGCTGACCCATTCAGACACCCATCCCATAACCATCCTGGAAACATAAGCACCAGTGATCGCTGATGTTTGAGCTAGCCTTCAAGTCTTATCTCATCCTCCCCTTTAGAGGATGTTCCATTGGACCTCCCCACTGGAACCTGTCTCTTCTTGGGCTTATAAATAATAACCCAAAGATGCATGCATCTGCATGCATGGCCATGTGCCCTAAGTTCAACTAGTCCTCTTAACCACCCTCTAAAGTGGTCTTGTCTCCCACTTTTGCCAATGAGAAAACTGGGACTCTGAGACATGGAGGATTTTGTTTAGGTTCACATGTTGCTAAGCAGTAGCATGTGGACACGAGCCCCAAAGTTCATGCTGTCATCAGCTCAGATTGCTTTTCAGACCCGTGAGTCTGTATCTTGACTTTGCAGATTCTGTTCCCCTCTCAAGGTCCATGGTCCTAGGGTGTCTTCCTGCTTCTACCCACAGATCTTCTGCTGTCTAGAATAAGGAACCTAGCTAAGGTTTATGATTCTGGAGAATCGAGCTCTCCTCTAGACCCTAGCCAGTGTTGGAGATGCTCCCCAAGGTGGAAAGGGTGAGAAAACACTGATCAAAGTTATCAAATTGTTCTCCTGCTCTTGGTTTCCGCCTCCTTCCATATCCCTCATTCCCCAGAAGGTGGGGTTGTTGAGGAACATATGCACAGTATTTGCATAAACACTTGTCATACCAGGTAGCTTATTTGTAGGTGTGTGTCTGTGCTGGTTTCAAACTCCCTGACTACGTACTATGTGCAGTCCTCCAACCAGGCAGTACCGGCTATTAGCTTGGTGGACAATCAGAAAAAGATTGGTGCTTCATCTTTGGTTTTTATTTTATTATTATTTATTGATTTACTTATTTAGAGAGTACTGAGGTTTCAACTCAGGATCTTGTGTACTCTACACTTTTGAGCCATGCCTCTAACCCTTTCTTCTTCTTTTTATACTTAATTTTATAGTTCATCTACTATGATAGTTTTCAGATATTCACAAAAGAAGCTGAAGAGTATAATGAACCACATGGATCTAGGCTAACATGAGGCCACTTAAGTTTCTGCCCACTCCCATCCCTTGCCTGTTCCAGAGGAGGAGGAGAAAGAAGAAAGTATCACATTCTTTTGGTTGCAAATTTGCTATACACCAAAATGTATTACTCTTACTTGGGTTTTGGCAAGTGGACAACCTGTGCAACCCATACTCTTTTGACACTGTAAAATCTCTTCATCTCACTTGAAATACTTTCAACAAGGTTATTGTTAAGATCTTTTCCTAACTCTAACCCAAATCCTACAACAATTCTCCGTGGTAGTACAGAATAAGTCTATTCTCTCTCCCAAACATTATCCTTCAAATATTTGCAGTAGCCCTTAGGTTTTCTCTAAATCTACTTTTTCCATTCTAATATCCCTAGTTCCTCTAGCCATCTCTTCCACTGATCAAAGGATGTCTGAGTCCCTCTTTACCAGCTGTATCCAACCTCAAGCCATGAGAACCAACAGAGGCTCACTGGAGTAGGTAAGGAGAGTGTTGCTTCTCTTCCAACCATTGTCACTTTGAAGAATTTTGGGTGGATCCAAGCAGGATATATTTACATTTGTGGCCTTTGAGTCAGTGAGCTGTGTGTAAATTTATCTTTCCTTATAAAAACAAATGTCAGCATTATCCCTTTCATTCATTCTTTTCTTAATTTAACCATCCACTGAATAGATTTATATTTAGAATTTATGCTAAGCTAGGACTTGCACAGGGTGCTTGGATAAATAAATAGTCCAAGACATAGCCCCACAGTACGGGAGGTAAAGAGAATGAAGTGATATTAATTAACAAATGCATTTGCTTATTCAGCATTTTGTTGATCCCTTGCCCAATTCCTGGGATTAGGATAGATACCTAGTCAAGGCAGCATAAGGAATACTGTGCTCATTCTTACATGCCTGAATCTCTTACCTGCCTAGCAACTGGGAGTTTTCACAGCCAAGAGCTCTCCACTTTGGATTTAGTAGAGCTCATTATTATAAAGAAGTCCCTCTCCCAAGATTGTATTCCTCTGGCCCAACAGCAACAGCCCAACCCCAGTAGGGTTACAAAAACTGGCTGGCCATTTCAATTAAAGAGATCTCCATCTAAGATACCTAAGACTCCAGAAATCCCCACAAGTCATCTTTGGCCTCTGTCACAACTGTGTAGAAGTTCAAGTTCTCTCACCATCTTGACTCTCAGGTGATCCTAAAGAATGCTGCTGAAACCTCTTGCATGCAGGTCCCTTCTCCAAGTAGTTTCCCAGGGAATTTGGCCCATGTGCAAAAGAAAGACAACCAATGTTCACTCAAATACACAATATCCAGGCTGCAAGGAAAAGCACACAGTACTATGATATTTTTTTAATTGTGAAAACACTGTACAGAAGGGTTACAATTACATGGACAAGATAATGAGTACATTTCTTATCAAGCATTGTAGCCTCCTCCTTTGTTTCCCCTTCCCATTCCTTCCCCCCCCCACCCCCCTACCCAATCCTCCCCACCCCTGACCAAAGTTATACAGTTCGTTAGCACACAGTACTGTGGAAGGGGATGCCTTCCATCAACCTTGACCCTAGTATGCAGCCCACTGGGATGTGAGGTTCAAGGAGGACTTGGCAGATGATCCTGTGTGTCGGGCAGATGGAGATTGCAAAATTCAGAGGAGGAGGGAGTGGAGAGCCAAGGAAGGCTTTCTGGAGGAAGTCTCCACAAGCTCTAGAGTGAATGAGTATCAGTTTAATGGAGGAGGAATCAGCATGTCTGAAGGCATGGAAGTAGCTTGAAATAGTACATTCAGGAGAAGACAGAGCTCATTCTCATGAGCTGTACATGAGGCAAGAGAGAAGAGGCTAGAAGAAACTGCGTGCAGGCCCAAGATCATGGGCATTCTTGTATAGGAATTGGGACCTAAAGAAAGAAGTAAGCAAGGGCTTGATTTCCAGAACAATCTTTCCAAACTTGGGTGTGGAAAAATGAATAGAGAAGGAAGGGAGCAGGCAGAGACCTTGGAGGAGGCTGTGGGAGTTCACAGCTGAAGACAGGCTGGGTGGAAAGGAGGATATTAACTAGGGAGATGTGTTCTAATCGGAGTAAAGTTTTAAACCTATAGAAAGCTGCTAACCTGCCTCTCAATTCTCTGATTTTGCGGGACAAGTTGAAGGATGTGAAGTAGAATTTTGAGAGTATACAGTGAAGACTCATACTTTTGATCAGAAACACCACCAGCCTACCCTGAAGAGTCTCAGGACATCCCCTGGCCGTGCCTAAGAAACAACAGGCACAGAGAGTTTCACTTTGGCTTGCAATTGGTCTACTTTAGAAGTGGGCACATTGGAACTCCAAGCACAAATCTTAGGTTTCATTGCATTGCTAATAAGTACTACCGTGTATCATTGGCCACAGTTTCATGGAGTATGCACAGTGTCCAGGCTCCTTCATCAGACAGATTGGGGTGGAGGTACTGGGCTTCCTTCAAGTTGCTGTGAGATGATGGAAGAGCTGTTTAGCTTCGGGTATTGCATTTCTTCTCTACAAGGATGACTACCAGGCTTCCGGGAGTTAATGGGATCCTGTGTGTGAAGCTCTTGGCATAGCACCTGGCATGCAGTCGCAATTCAGTCTCCTCAGTTATCCCTCTGATCAGCATCACAGCCCTCCAGAAGTGCTCTCCAGACAAATAAATGCCTCCCCGTTTCACCCCAGAGCCAGATAGCAGACAGGGGTAGAGCCACCACACAGCTGAAGGAAAACTGACATCCTGTCCTCCAAACAGCCCCTCCGAACTCACAGTCAGCTGGCACATCATCACCTCACATGATCTACTGGACAACTCTGTGAGGCAGGTGTGGCCATTTGACACATGACAGAACAGTGTCCCAGCATCTGAAATGGAAGAGCCTAGACTTCATTCCCAAGTAATCCAAAATGCTATGGTTATCCCCCTTCTTCCACAAGGAAATAGAAGATGAAAGAAATTAAGTAATAGGTCAAGGCCACACAGCTCAGGACTAGTAAAACTGGGATTCACCATCAGATCTGTCCAGGTTTTAAAAATCAATCCTGTGTTGTGTCACTGCTCAGACATTCAACTCACTGCTCCACCGTGCCCTCTGCAAGCACCTTGACTTCTCTGAGCCTCCAGCTCAATTTCCTACCCTAGGTCTTCATTTGCCTCTGAATCCAGAGATAAAGAAGGAAGGAAAGGTCAGGCACGGAGTGGGAGATGTGGAAAGGCAGGCTACAGAGCCTGTTTTATGTAAAACCAGTAGCCTACAACAGGCCCTCTCACAATGCAATAAAACTCAACACAAACAATAAGCTAGGAAAAAAAAATATGTCCAACATGGGTGGTTCTTGCTCATGTCACTACTCTTGAAGGGTCACAGCCCATAAACGGATATGCATGGACCAATGACGTTATTATTACAGCTGCTTCATGTCTGTGGTGATCTTTAGCTGTCTTATTTCCATTTCTACCTTGGCAGGTCATGAGCTTGACCACTTACCAGAGGGGTAAAGCCCATGTCTTATTTATCTATGTATGGTATGTGACATAGGATAGTTGCTCATAAGATATTGAATGCACCCAAGGATGTGCTGTCTTTCATTTTCAAAGCCACTAACCATCTTAGACACTTTGCTCTTTAGGTCAAAGTGTGGTCCAACAAAAACTACAGTCATAGAGTCTAGCTGCCAGCCTGTGACAGGCATGCTCAGTGAAAACAGTCCAGCTCAGCTAAGAACCTAGGGGATAGAAAGATCAGGATCTAAATTCTAACACCTATGTGCCATCTCCAAGCCTATATGATAATTTTTAAGTGCACAGAATCCACCCTCTGCCTCTGTCAAACACAATTGTATCCCTCATATCACCCTGTGGCACTGGTTCAAACCATTTCTTACTTTTAAGCATTGCCCCTTACTGCAGAAACATTGACACCACAACAGAACTTACCTTCTTGTCCAAGAATGGCAAATGGGATTCATCTGATTTTCCAACTGTCATGGACCCATTCTGGTGGCCAGAATTGTTGGGCTGAAAGCAACTGTGAGTCCGAGGGGAAAAGAGTGCTGAGATCAATTAGTCATGTCTGCTGTGGGCTGGGGAAAGGAGAGTGGTGCCATGCATGCAGCAAGCCCCTAATTTCACATGTTAAAAAACAATCTGATTAAACCACAAAATCTTCTTTTTTGTAATTTAGTTTGTGACTCTGTGATGGTTTTCAATGTTCATAATGCAAGCTTACTAAAATCCACAAATTTCTCAACCACCAAGACCAGCCATGGGGGCAGAAGTAGAAGACAATGACATTCTCTAAGTAGTTCCTGGGGAAGCTGAAATGTGTTCCTAACAACAACAAAGAAGAAACATAAAAAAGTAACAGTGCCTGCTAAGGCCTTCAGTGTTATGCAGACAGTTACCTATTTGACCTTTTCTTGATCAGCTTTTGGAATAAGCCTTCCCTGGGATTGTTTTCTGCCCTGGTATTAATTGGAACATCTGCTCTCCCTCTGTAAACATCATAAACCATCATTTGGTCTCCACTGATGCATTGATTTCCATGTAGCCCTGTAGGATAATGCAAAATTAACCAGGAACACAACCGGACTCACTTCAAACTCCCTCTCCCTGCTCCATCTCCACATCCCACACCTGCACAAAAGGAAAAAGACTCCCACCAACTGTGCAATGAGGCAGGTGGTATATATCACTCCTTGCCTGTCAGGATTGGTCATCTAGATATAAAAATGCATTCCTGGTAGGCGAGGTAACCTCACTCAAGCCTCTGGGAAGCAGAGGAAGTGAACTTTGGCTGAGCAGAAATACCTTAAGGTGATGCAGATTTTATCTTCAGGAATACCTAAGGAATATTCCAGAAGGTATCTGAGTACAGCCATGGGAAAACCAAGAAGGCGTGTGTTTCTCTAAACCCAGCAGGCAGCTGTTAGAAGGGGAATAGGACTGTAGTCTTGGGATCAGACAAGCAACTGTAAAAATAAATGTGGAATGGTAACCACAATTCTACTCTCTACTTCATGAGTTTGACTTCCTGAGATTCTACATAGACATGAGGTCGTGCAATAATTTTTTTGAGCATCTGGCTTAGTACTTTTAGCATAATGTCCTCTAGATGCATCCATGTTTTTGAAAATGGTCAAATTTCCCTCTTTTAAAAGGTCGAATAGTATCCATTATATCAAATATATTTAATATTCACATAATTGTGAGTATATTTTATGTGTATATCATATTTTCTTTACCTGTTCATCTATTGATTAGTATTTAATTTGATTCTGTGTATTAGTTATTGTGGGTAATACTGCACAGAAGGACAGATCGTTCTGACTAAATTCCTTCAAATCTATGCCCACATGTGGGATTGTTGGAATCATATGGTAGTTCTAAGTTTTACTTTTTTGAGGAACCTCCACACTGCTTTTCCAGAATGGCTGTACTAATTTGCATTCCCACCAACAGTGTACAAGAGTTCCTTTTTAAAATAATAGCCCTACTCACAGGTGTCAGGTGCTATTTCCTGGGGTTTTAATTTGCATTTCCTTGATGGTTAACAATAATGAGTAGTTTTTCAAATATCTATTGGCCATTTGTAATGGTGGTTACCTGAGGCAGGTGGGGTTAGGGGTGGGGGGAGGGGTTAGAAGGGCATAAACAGGGAAAATGAAGATATTGGTCCAAAGTTCCAGTTAGACATAAAGAATACTCACTCATCTATTACACAGCATGGTGACTATAGTTAATAATGTAGTGTGTACTTTTGCTAAAAGGGTGGATTTTATGTGGTTTTGCCACCAAGAAATAGCACGAGGTAACAAATTCATTATAATATCCTGATTTGATCATTCAACAATGTATCCATCTGTTTAGACATCGTGTCTCATAAACAAATATACAGACAAGGGAAGTATACAAAAAAAATTCCATTTCCAGGGCCATCCCGTAGGGGTACAGGTTTCAAAGCACATAATTATTGGCTCTGACTGAATCACCTTAAAATTATCCCATTAATAGTAACTATTCATTAATCCTAGCGAGTTCTATCTAGTGAGCACCCTCTGTCTGTCAGGCACTTCACACTCAATATCTCCTGGGTGCTCAAAACACAGACTAAGAGGTGAGGATTGAGCCTTCATCCCCTGTGCCTGGCTGTTCTGGCAGCAGCAATCACAGCAGGGAGATCTGAAGAAGGAAGTGAGGACAGCAGAAGTCAGAAAATAGGCCAGACCTACAGCCACACTTCCTCCTCCCCTTCTTTCTCTTTTGGTCCTGCTCCCTACACTGGCCAGATCTAAAACGGAGTTCCTTGGCCCACTAGAAATGTGTTCATTTTTATTTACTTGGTTTGTCTTTGGCCCATGCTCTAGGTTTAACTTGGTGGCAGGTCACGCACTGTGTAGAGCAGAAAGCCAGGCTTGGGAGGTCTCTGGAGCTGATGCAGTTTCCTTGGGGAGAATCAGATGTCGCCTCCTCTCTGTCACTGCTTTAACAGTTATTCACTGCCTCCCCCCACCAAATCTGTCACACAGTAGGTTCTCAGCCAGGATAACCTGACTCCAAAGTCTGGATCCTCTCACCTGTAAGCTTATTCACCCCTATTTGGGGGCGGTAGCCTTCACCCTAGGTCATGCACAAGCCAGGCCCGACACAGATGTCTATTCCCACCAGCCCTAGCTGTGTTAGCAACAAAGTCTGTATGTTCAGTCCTGGTCACATGCAGGTTCTAGTGGATAATTGCAAGGTGTCAGCTATACAATGTATTGTCTCTGCTCCAGGATGCTTTCCCTTGACTACATGACAGCTATAAGATGTATTGATGTTGCTACGTGCTAGATACAAAATGAATTGTCTCTGTGATAGGAAGTTTTCCCTGGCTGCACGCCAGCTATAGCATGTCCTGCCCTGGCTGCCTGATATCTCCAGTGACCAGCTGTGATTACGAAGATTTCCTGCCTGGGCCCCTTCTTCTTCCTTTGGACTCCTGACACGATAACTCCCTCTAAGGCTGCAAGTAAAGTTTGCTACTCTCTATCCCATGAGAGATAGCCTGTCAGCCTCTAGCTGACATTAAACACTTCTTTCTTCTACGTGACTAGGTGTCCGAGTGGTTTTCTGGGTCAGCGCTTACACCAACAATCCTGCCTGCCTCTTAGTGGAGTCTATAAATGTCTATATGGGGGGAGAGGGTGTCAGGTTTCAGAGGAGGAATGAGAAACCGATGGGCACCCCTTAGCAGATAACCAGAAATAACAGGCTGTCCCCACTGGCTTCCTGAGATCACTGGCATGGCCCTGTTAAGATCAGGAGTCAGAGGAGGGGATCTGTCTCAATCTGCTGCGTATCCCCAGCGTCACCACCACTGTCCCTAAGGACAGTTTTGCAACTTTCCCCCACATTCCCCACCACCGCCATGTCTGTTCACCACGCAGCTCCTGTCTACGCACTGCCACAGTACTTGACACCCTGCAACCACAGCCTGCAGGGCCAACAGACACTCACTTCGTGAAAGAATGACTGAGCCACAACTGTGTCCTTGCATGGAAAAATATCTCGGACTCAGTTTCCAGGGCCAAATAGCAATTCTCTTCCTCCCCATTTCCTGCAGGGCTTACTACACATGACCCGAGCCATCAGCAGTCATGCTCCCTGACTGGGCCGAGGAGTTCTACTTTTTCAGTCCTATCATAGTTCTTTAGAGGGGAATGCACTGCTATATCATACATCTAGATAATACTAAGCCTTTTTAACAAGACTACACAGACAAGGGCGCATGAACAGGCACATTCTAGGTATGGGACCTTGGGCAATGTATTTAACCTTTTAGGGGGGGGGTCTGGTCATGGGGCCTGAACTCTGTGCCTGGGCACTGTCCCTCAGCTCTTCAGCTCAAGGCTAGCACTCTACCACTTGAGCCACAGTGCCACTTCCGGCTTTTTTCTTTTTTCTTATGTGGTGCTGAGGAATCGAACCCAGGGCCTCGAGCATGCAAGGCAAGCGCTCTACCACTGAACCACCTTCCCAGCCCCGTATTTAACCTTTTAGGACCTTGTTTTTCTCATCTACAAGTTAGAGAGAATAACACCTACATCAAAGAGCTTTTTGAATCTTACAAGAGTATTTACTGGATGTTAGTGGCTCACACCTGTAAACCTAGCTACTCAAGAGGCTGAGATCTGTGTATTGTGGTTTGAAGCCAGCTGGGGCCAGAAAAGTCTATGAAACTCTTAATCTCCAATTAACCAGCAAAAAAAGCCAGAAATGAGAAAGTGTGACTTAACTAGTAGAGCACCAGCCTTGAATGAAAAGGCCAAGCCAGAGTAAGAGGCCCTGAATTCAAGCCCCAGTACTAACAGAATAAAAGAAAGAGAAGAAGAAAGGAAGGAAGGAAGGAGGGAAGGGGGGAGGGAGGAAAGGAGGGAAGGAGAGGGGAAAAGAAAATACTTAAAGCAGTCAATAGAGTGCCCACCCATGGTGCATGCTCAATGATTGCTCCACTTCCATTTCCTCCCAGAAAAGTCACCTATTTGGAGACTGGTGAAAGATGCCATGGAAAAGAGATCAGCCTCCTGATGGAGAAGGGAGGTGGGACAGCACCTGCCATGTGGAGCCCCATTCATGAGCATTTGTTGAAATGACCTTTTTAATTTCCTTGGTGGAAAAGCACAGTCATGTCTCACCTCTTAGAAGATAATAAGTGGCCAAGACTTCCTAGTGTGGAAACAAGTGAATGAGCAGGCAGATTTCCAAACATGATGTGGTCTTTTGCCTTCAAAGAGCTAACCAGTATGCAGCCACCATGCTAATATGCCTCTCCAGATGAATCAGACACCTTAATTGCAAGCTCAAACACAAAAGACAGATTCATTTTGCTTTATGGAAGCCTGCTAACCCATTTCTCAGACGTTTTCCCCCATTCCATTGTGTGAAATGTGTTTGAGGACTTTGAAAGAGAAAGGCAAAACGACAAAATTGAATGGCTTGCTTTAACAAGCACATTATTTTGAAAACAGTCTAATGAGAAATTTTCATAACGTCACTGAAAGGAACGCTAAATAAACTCAGGGAAAGCAGGGATAAAAGGCTGGATTTTTTTTTTCAGGCATTTAGGAGCAGTGCAGTTTCATTTCCTTCAAGTGTAATAAATGAGAAGAGAAACTCACTGCCTTGTAGATGCCCTGAAGGTCAAGATTAATGAGTGGGTTAGGAGGTTTGAAGCTTTCGGGCACAGCTGTACACTGGTAAGTGGGTGTTTCAACCGTTCCTAAAGGGGTTTATACATAATTTATTTTTGTAAGTAGGTACATGTGTGGAAATGTTGTTTGTGCTTTTAATTGGACCCAAAAACCATGACTTCACGGGTATCAGCCACTCCTAACCTTCCCTACTTTGCATTTCTTGTGATATGAGAGATAGAGCACCCCAACAGGTTCTATCAAGCCCAGGTAGCAATCCCTAGGCAGACAGCAGTCACTAGAAGGGAAGAGCAGAAAGCTTTAGCCACAAAACCCAGGTGAGATCTCACCTCTGCCTCCAAACTAACTGTGTGACCTGAGGCGAGTCGCCTTACCTCTAGGAGTTGTAGATTCCTCAGAAGTAAAATGAAGTCTTTGGAGAAGAACTTTGGTGTCCAATACTTTTTTTTAAAAAGGTTCTTCTGACTCTGAGATTGTACCTCCTCTAATGATATGTAGGAGAACCTGGAGGGAAGCACCAGCCCCACCAGGCCAGATTAGACTTGGAGATTATCTATGTGAGCTGTAGGTCAGTAGAAGGGAGAGGCAACAAAGAAGCACAGGCTTTGGGATGATGTAAAGATGGTTCTCATCCACCTACAAGGTTCCGCAACCTGACTCAGGCTCCCTGGCTCTCCATTTCCTCATACACAACATAGGGTTCCAACACCAACCTCACAGGTCTAATTACTAACCATGGCAGATACACAGTGAATATCACTGAAAGCGTGGGGGAGAGGTGAGGGCAGGAAGGGAGGGCAGCAAAGCCAGTCTGTCTTTCAGAGATCCTCTAACCATTGTTTGAAAGACAGGGTGGGGGAGGGCTCTCTCCATCTTCATCTCTATGGTTTTGGTTTTGTTTTTGGTTTTAGTTTAGAGCAGGCTAACTTCAGATCACTGGAGCCCACCTGTTCCAGTAACTGCTTGCAATTCATTCAAGTGTAAATTACTTTTTTCACACCATGATGTATAGTTTGGTCATCAGGAAGACATTGTTGTCCTGAGATCCAGTAGCAGGCTTAGCACTCACTATCAGGGAAAAAAAATAGTCAGTGGCACTTGGCTGTTTACCTCTCGTCTAACTACTTTTAGATGAACTTGGGAACTGGGGGCATAGTCCAAGAGGTGGAGGGCTCCCTTAGCAAGCACAAAACCCTGGGTGTAATCCACAATAGTGGAGAGAGAGAGAGTCAGCAGGGAGGGAGGGAGGGAAGAGAAAGAATCTCAATATCATGGGGCACAAACAGGACAAGAATCCCAGTACTCCCATTCTTCAATTCATATCTATCTCCCACTCCTGTGAACTGAAAGAAAGAGGTAGCTCCTCCCTGCACAAACTAGTAAAGATGTCTATTATGTAATCTTCAAAGCAAATCCCCTCCATTCAACCGCAGAGCAGGAATCTGATGTCAAATTTGTAGAAGATGAAAACAGAATTGGGAATGGGGCCTGCTGTGTTCAGGGCCGCAGCTTTGTCAAGTGATAAGCAAGCTGCCTTGACTCCTTCCTGTCTGGCTCAAAATCCTATGGTTCTACCTTAATGTGAAGTTCCTACCCACAAGTGAGCTCCATCCTCGTATATGATGCTTCTCCATCAGGGTGGTTGGGACCATAATTAAGAATGAAATAGTGCTTATGCAAGTATAAGCAGAAGTAGCACAGAGTTGTCTCAGGAATTATTAGATTCCTTTCCTCTAATGACACAGAGCCACTGAGCAAGTTGAAGCACTACATCAGAAGGCATCATAAAAAATATTAGCAATGAAGATGATGGTCATGGGTCCCATTCTGATCTCAGAAGCCTCCCTCGCTGCTGGAAATGTCCTGCTATAAGCCAGGAGCTGGTAGCTCACACTACCAGTCTTAAGTGAAAAAGCTAAGATACAGCACCCAGGCCTTGAATTCAAGCCCCAGTACACACACATACACACTCTCTCATTCTCTCTCTCTCTCTCTCTCTCTCTCTCTCTCTCTCTCTCTCTCTCTCTCTCTCTCTCTCTCTCTCTCTCTGTGTCATACACACACACACACACACACACACACACACACACACAGTGCAACTTTTCTTAATGCAAACTTAATTCTTACAAACCAATCCAACTAAGTGTAATCCTAGACTTTTAGAAACCTTAAAATGTAGGCTTGGCATCCACAGTGGGGCTGTCAGCTCATACAGGGAAGGCAAAGAAATGGCTGGAAGAATGGCAGGTCTCAAGAAGCAGAGAGCTTGGTCTACCAGTCTGGACTTAAATAAATTGTATTTTCTGGCCAGGGGTGATAAGGCGTAAATTTGAAGTCTTGTGTTACACTTACCCATCATTATACCCCGAAATGGGGAAGAAGAGCAGCAGCATGTTCCAAGTTTATAGCAAAATTGTGCTCTGTGTAAACATCTCAGCAGTCTTTGATGTTGAGCAGAGAGGAAAATAATCCTCAGAAAAG
This sequence comes from Dipodomys merriami, assembly GCF_024711535.1. NCBI lineage: Eukaryota > Metazoa > Chordata > Mammalia > Rodentia > Heteromyidae > Dipodomys > Dipodomys merriami. Next base: position 10,181,015 of record NW_027203270.1, read on the forward strand.
CCAGGAAGGAGCAGAGAGCTCTGTAGCCCAGGCAGGGAGGCTGGCAAAGGCGTGCAGCCAGCAGGAACTGTGTTTTCTCAGAGCTTCTTCTCCAGCACCACAAAGGTAAACTGTTCTCACACTCTTCGTTCCTAAAAGGATTGTTTGCACTACACCTTTGCGGAGAAGCAAATAAGAATGCTTGGATACAGTTAAGGGGAGAAGCTGGCCAGGCCACAGTAGAGAAAGGAGAGAAGAAAGTTTATATCCTCTGATACAAAGTATTTTAAGAAGGAAGCGAGGGAAGAGGAGACAGGCTCCAGGAAAGTTCATGAGACTCCTATCTCCAATTAATCACTAAAAAGCCAGAAATAGAAATGTGGCTCAAGTGATAGAATGCTAGCCTTCAGTAAAAAAGCTCATGCTCTGAGTTCAAGGCCCCAGGACACACACACACACACACACACACACACACACACACACACACACACACACACACACACACACACACACACACACACACACACACACACACACACACCAGGAGATTAGAAATAAAGGGAGTCAGGGGTTGGAATGGTCAAGGTCTCTGGGAAGGAGCAATAGAAGCTGAAGCCTGATCAGGGTGGCCAGACAAAGCCTGTGGGGAGAACATTCTTGGAAGAAGAAATTGTATGTGCAGAGGCTCTGTGGGAGAAGGCTTGTTGACTTCCCAGGAACTGAGAGGCCAGGATGTGTGGGGGGCATCTGAGAGGTGTACCAAAGGGGAGGTGTACCAAACTACGCAGGCTGTAGGAAGGATCTAGAACTTGATTCCAAAGTCATAGCCACAGAAGGGTTTTAGCTTTCCTCCCAGCTGTCCTGTCTTGGTGAAGGATTTGGGAGTTGTAGATTGTCACTTGGTCATCTCTCAGACTTGGCTGTCATGACCTTCTGGCTCCCAGAGGTGAACAATTCTGAGTGAATCAAGTCATACAAGCACACTCATGAAATTTGCTTTAGCATCTAGTCCTCAAGAGAAAGAGCCAAGAAGAGAAGCCTGATACCAGGGCACAAGCAGGAACCAACCACTTAAGCTAAGATGAAGTCCAGTCCTGTCCAGATGGAGAGTAAGTCTCCATCCACTCACACTGTAGGAGCCCATCAGCTACCTCCTCTACAAAGGAGCTTGCATCTCAAGAGGTTTTAGCCCTGGGTCTGCACTGAGCAGTCACCTAATCAGTGGTCAACTGATAGGAAGAGCCTCCATCTCTTCTTATAAGTGGGAGAACCAAGGGAGGCTGGAATAAAGGACAGCAGGGTGAATTGGGAGTCTGTGTCCCAGCTGGATATGTCCTGCTGCATTACCCCAGGCAAGTCACTTCTTGTCTCCCAGGTTCATATCCTTACCTGTCAAGAATGTTATGTAATGATATCTAAGAATGCTTTCATTTCCCCAACTTTGTCACTCTCTCCAGATGCTTTACGGGGGTCACCACCTTTTCCAGTGCCACTTGACCTGTTGTGACAGAGCTGGCTTCAGCAGAACACACAGCATTCTAACTCCATCCCAATATGCTGAAGTTGAAGGAACCAAAGAATAGGAAGAGGAAGATAGTGAGGGGTGGAATTCAGCATAGCGATCATCTGAGGCTAAGTTGAAATTTACTTTTGCTGACAAATCTCTTCATGTGGATAGTCAAATCAATATTATGAGCAGTTCTGAAGACCGTGAGGATATTTAGAGCATATACCAACGGGGGCGGGGGGAGGTCTATTGAAACACCATAGAAGTCACTTCTGATGTGTTCAACCTCTTACAATGGAAGTGCTAACTATAAAATGCTCTTATCTGCTTGTTACAGTGGTCCCCAAGAGCATCCCCCCAGGGGACAAGTTCATTAGCCAAGTTCAATCACTATATGCCATAGTGATGATTTTTTAAAAAAGAAAAAGAAAACACTTTGTTCTTTGAAAAACTGTGTTTGCCTTAACCCCTGCTGTTTCCCCCATTCTGAAGCTTAGAGAGTACTCTGGCTTGGTTGTCCTGAAATAATGCATCTAGCCAGGCAATCTGAGCTGTTCTGAATAGTGGGGAAAATCTGGGGGTTTGCTGGTCCTTCTTCAGATCCTGAAACAAACAGTAGGACTTGTACTTGTTTGCAGTCTCCATAATCCTTGTACATAGTAGAAGAGCAAGAATGTGAATGTTGACTGGCTAACTGGAAAACAAAGCTGAGAGGAATGACTACATGCTGCTATTGGGAAATGACCCAGTGAAAAAATTGTTGGGTTCCTCCCAGGATGGCACTTCTAGAAAGAATATGTGTTGCGAACTGACAAACGTCTTCAACTCCTAGCTTTTCTACTTGTTAGCTGTAATGAACTTAGCAAGTCACTTGACCTTTCTGGGCCTTGATTTCCTCCTTTGCTTAATGAGAGCAGCAATACCCAGCCATGATCATGGCTGTGAGAATTAAATAAGATAGCATAGATAAATGTATAGCACTATGACTGGCACACAGTAGAAGACCATGTGTCTCCCTGTCATTTGGTCATCCAGATCTTCATGAGAAATGGAGCATCAATTTGTCCCCCATACACACACCTGTTCTTTGCCTGCTCCTGCCCTGGAGTTTGGGAGCCCAGTGGGATTTTCAATCACCTCTGTGCTGCAGGAATGGACAATACAGTGAGGCAGAGTCAGGGAAGTGGACTGGACCCAAATCTCAGTGGCTGCAGGAATCCAACACAGTCAGCCTGGCTCTCTTCCAAGCAATTTCACCAGATGCAATTTGGCTTCCGTTTGGGGTTGCAAAGCACTTATATAATCATAATAACCCACAGCATTTGTAGAAAGCTCTTACAGTTCCCAAAGCACTTTTGCATGCTTTATCTCATTTCAGCCTCTTGATAACCTTGAGAGATAACAAAGGAAAAGACTAGCATTCCCATTTTATGGACAAGAAATGGAGACTTGTTTGGTTCACCTGCCCAGTGACACAAAATCAGACACTATTTTGTGTCAAAACGTGGACAAAGATCTCTGCATTCCTTGCTCTGGGCTGTTGCTGCACACCACCACCCCACATCTTTGTAATCATGCTTTCATCAGGCAAAAGTCACCCAAGCTCCTGTTGTGTGCCAACAATGAACTAAGTTCTGGGATTCTTATGTAAAAGGCAGGATCAAGTTCAGAAGATATGGAGGGACAAGTATTCAGGGCTGTGTGAAAGATGCTCAGGTGAAGGAACAAGGAGAACCAAGAAGAAGGGTTACTGTCTCAGGAAGGCATGCTGGAGGCTGGGATACACATGGAGTTCAGGAGTCAAAGAACTAAGTAGAGCGCTGAAAGTATGTGAACCTTCTGGCTATGTTGGGTTGCTGCACACTATGTGTGGAGCGGCTCCACCAGCCAGCCACTCACTCACTCACTCATTCAGTCCTTCTTTAAACGTATATGCGTGGAGCACCACCAGGCCAGGTACCATGTTGGCCACTAGAGAAAAAAAAAAAAACGCACAAATGAGCAAATGTATTCCCTAAACTCATTGAATCTACCTGTTAGCAATGCCTGTGGACTCAGGTGAGAAGTTGGAGGCTGGAAGGTGGGAAGCACAAGCAAAGCGCATCACAGAAGACTGGGTATAGAGGGCCTGGAGTTTAGCCTAAAGGAAATGGAGAGCACTCACGGATTTTCAGAATGGGATTAAAACAATCCAATACACATTTCAGAAAGAGTGAGCCACAATTAGTATAGAGGAAGGCTAGGGAACGTTATCTGGAACTGAAAGTCCTGTTAGAAAGCCAGCCCTGGCAAGAAATTCTTAGATCCTAAACTAGAGCATTAAAGAAGAGAAGAGTCTAAACTTAAGGCAATTAGAGCACTTGCAGGTTGATGATACGAGGGTGTGAAAGCATCTGACTGGATCCCCCTGGACAGGTGATAAAACTCTCCTCAGGATAGAAATTTGGGGATAGAACTCTAGTCAGGAAAGTGAACTCTGGTGGGATGGAAACTGTGTGTGGGGGGGAGGGGGGGAATCTGTCTCCTCTGAGACCTGCTGAGCACGGGGTCTCTGTGTGATACCTGGAAGGAAGGTACTTTTCAAAAAGTGGAATCAAGGGCTGGGAAGGTAGCTCAGTGTAGAGTGCTTGCCTCACATGCATGAGGCCCTGGGTTCGATTCCTGAGCACCACATAAACAGAAAAGGCCAGAAGAGGCAATGTGGCTCAAGTGGTAGAGCGCTTGCCTTGAGCTGAAGAGCTGAGGGACAGCGCCCAGGCCCAGAGTTCAGGCCCCATGACCAACAAAAAAAAAAGTGGAATCAGTATGTCTGGAGCCCAAGAGAGAGTTGGAGGTATGGGTTGGAGGGTGGGGAGTTTATAGGTGATATTTGATACTTGGAAGTAAATGGGACCTCCCAAAGAGACAAAGAGACCAGATTCCATTCCACAAGCCCCAAAGAGTATCCAGACTCATTCTTTGATATCATAATCCCACTTGGCCAAAGTCAAGCTATCAGCCAAGCATGAGGCATCCGTGGTCCCCAAGAAGGGTTGGTGGTGATGGGTTGTGGAGAACTCTGGCCTACTGTGGGACTTCTGGGATCTCCCCAATCCCTGGAACTCATTGTGAAGTCACCATGTGCTTCTCTCTCTTTCTCTCTCTCTTCTCTCCTTCAGGTGTTTACAAAATATGGGAAGTGTTACATGTTTAACTCAGGAGAGGATGGCAAGCCTCTGCTCACCACGGTCAAGGGGGGGACGGGCAACGGGTTGGAGATCATGCTGGACATTCAGCAAGATGAGTATCTGCCCATCTGGGGAGAGACAGGTGAGCTGGGCTCAGGGACTGGGGCACTGGGCAGTGGCAAGGGGTACAGGTTCAGCTCAGAAAGGCTGGTATAGTCCAGGTGAGCTATCTTGGCCCACCCTAGGAAAGGCTACTATCCAGCAAGGGTTTGGTGACATACTGGCAAAAAAAAAAAAAAAAAAAAAAATGGTGAAGACTTCCCTGACATCGGGTGTTAGGCCCTGGGTTCCCTCACATTTCTCAATATAGGAGAGGGGCAGAAGGTGGACATATTGGACATAGAGAAGGAAGGCAGAGTGGAGAGGCATTAGAAGATATAGAGAAAGAACCAAAGAGAGGTAGGGTTGGGCAGGTGATTGGCTAGATTTCCTCTCCCACCCATCCCAAATACCCAACCAAAAGAACAGGTTCCTGCCTACTAAGGGAAGGAGGAGGGGCCATGTAGTGCCGGGAAAGCGAAGGACATGAACTTGGAAACCCAGAACCACGTCTTTGTGGGAGCCCCTGAGGTCCTTTGTTTGCTTATCTCACACATTCATTTTTTTCTGTTACTCTACAATTTATTAGCCATGTCTACTCTTCTAAGCTTTGCACCAAAGTGTGTTAAGATGAAAGAGACCAAGTTTTTTATCACAGCCTAGTGGAGAGACAGAGACAGAGACAGAAAGAGACAGAGAGACAGAGACAGAGAGAGACTAAGAGACAAAGACAGAGAGAGGCAATTACAGGAGATAGGGGTCTGAGAAAGTCTTAGTGCATGGGGTATGGAGAGTGTCCTGGTTTGTCTGGGTGGGCTTGATGTCATCACAAATGCCTTTCTAAGAGGGACACAGGTAATATGATATGATGCTGCCATAAAACAAGAAATCCTGGGAGACCACACTATGCCCAAGAGCGAGAGGAAGTATGGATGCAAAAGAAAGCCGAAGTAAAAGTAATGCTGGGCTCCACATGCAAAGGGGAGGCTTTCAGAGAGCTGCGGCCCATAGAGGATCCTTAGAGAACTCACCCAGGGAGAGAAAGGAAGAAAGGATCCGGTGGTAGAGAGACCCTGAGCCCTCTGGGCGAAGGAAGGGGTGAAGGCCAGGCACACACACACACACACACACACACACACACACACACACACACACACACACACACACACACACACACACACACACACACACTGCACTCTTTGTGCCCTGCCAGGACCTCTCTCCTGAGTGCCATGATGAAGAAAGGTTGGATTTGGAAATTGACCTCACGTGATGGGTCCTGCTGGGATCCTTCAGAGGAGAGATAAAACAGCCTGTCACGTGTTTGTTGTGCTTACCTCTGCTCCAGGGCACTCTGAGCCACGTCCTGCTTGCTGAGGAGCGGCTCCACTGACCCTGTCTACTTCTCTGTGTTAACTGCCTCTCCTTCTCCAGTCCCACATACAGCAGGGTGAAGCTGATGTGCTCCCACTAAACTCTGGCTTCTCAAAGCTAGTGGGCAGAATATCCCCAAGACCAGACTACATCCTGTGACCATGGGGCCTCTAAACATCCTGGGGATTCTGAGGGGCTGGATTCCCAAAGAGAGGCCCTTCCTAAAACACCTGCAGGAAAGGAGAAAAATCAGGAAATCAAATGAGTCCTGTCGACCCCATACCCAATACTTAGGTGGAGTTTGTTTGGTCCTTCCATGGTAATGAAAGAGTTCCCAGATTGTCACTCTGATGTACAGACAGTGCAAATACACACACACACACACACACACACACAGCCCCCTTCTCTCTCTGTCTCTGTCTCTCTGTCTCTGTGTCTCTATCTCTGTCAGTCTGTCTCTCTCTCTCTGTCTCTCTCCCTCTCTCCCTTTCTCTCTTCAGCTTCTATCATAGACCTTTTCACCCAGCACAACTCCCTACAGATATTTGGCCTTGGACATGAGCTCTGGCTGATAGGAAGGGCTGACCCCAGAGGCACAATGGGATGTAGAATGTCTGTATTCTTCCTCACAGAGCAAAAGAAATGAAATTCTAGGAAAGAATAAAATTCTACACTAAGCCAACCTGTTTGTTTCCCTGCGGCCTAGTGTGAAGTAATGATACACTTGAGGCCTTGCAGCAAGTCTGACCCATGTTCCTGGGGCATCAGTCAGCCTGACAGGACCTAGCGCTGTGCCAACTCAAGACAAATTTATAATGGTAATGACAGATTTTCCACATGCCTAACACAGTGCAGGTGACTGTCAGGGATGCAGAAGATACAAGACAAAGGTCCTGCCTTTCAGGTGCATTTTTATCTCATTAGGAAGCCTGACATGCACACAGAATGTACAGGAGAATTCCTTCTAGGAGCTCGAGCTGTCCCTTGGAAATAGAGCAGCACTATCCACTTAAATAGTTTCCTCTGAGGCTATGTGAAGAAAGATAGTTTAAAAAAAAAAAAAAGGCAGGAGTTAGGAGAACCTAGTTAGAGACAATTGGTCAGTGGTATCCTAAAGAACTTTCTGGAATCCTGAAGATTTTCTCTGTCCAGTATGTTAGCTATGGAAAGGGAGTATAAGGAACTGATTCTTTTTACTTGTTGTAATAAAAGTATTGTACAGAAGGGTTATAATTACGTAAGTCAGGTAATGAAAGAACTTTTTTTTTAATGTGCAGATACTGGGGCAAAATCTTTTACCTGTTTTGCTAAAGGCTGACACTCTACCATTTGAGCCATAACACATTTCTGGATTTTTACTGACTAATTGGAAGTAAGAGTCACAGACTTTCCTGCCCAGGCTGGCTTTGAACCACAGTCCTCAGATCTCAACATCTTGAGTAGCTAGGATTATAGGCATGAGCCACCAGTGCCCAACTGGAACTGATTTTTTTTTCCATTGGACCTTTATTTTTAATAATTTATTTAATTTTTATTAATTTGAAGCTAAGAGGCCCCTACCATACTCGAGGGAAGTTAGTGAACTGGCATGCAGTACAACTACATCTGGTTGATTCCTGGCCTCTGCAGCCAACTCCCATATTCCTCTAGGTCTGTGTTACTCCCCATCCTTGGCTTTCTCCTCTCCATGGCCTCGGAGTGACAGGCAGAGTTCTTCATCCCCACTAGAGAAGGAGGTTAGATCACATCACTTCCGCCAGGGCCACCCAACTGAAACACTGGAATTCTTACATTGGAGATTCCTCCTTCATTGTGACTTTCTTCAGGCTGAAAAGCCACTGGGCAAGGATCTGGCCCTTGGAGGTTCTTGCCAGTCAAAGTTGCTTCTATCCTGAGTGAACAGGAAGAGAAGGAGAGTCTTATAGGAGTGGGAGTAAAGGCAACAATACCTGAAAGAGGATCACAGGCAGGCTGGGGTAGGTGAGAGATGTCTATCTGTGGAGTTACCAGCAGCAGGGACACAGATACATCCAATTGCTTGGTTGTTGTCCTGAGACCTATAAGTACAGCCCTTCCACAGTCATCTGGAGGCCACCTTCCTGGACCTGCCAGGCCATATGGCCTCACAGATGACAGCTCATTTCCTTGATAGTGTCACTGTTCAAACAGAGCAATGAAACCAGGTCCCTGCTGGAGATATTAGGGAGAAGAAAGGAATTGACATGTGGCTGTTGAGGGAGTGAAGTAGGATAGAGAAGATGTGTGACAGAGCCTCACAGACCCCAAATTAATCCCAGTTCCCCTTTTCTTAGCTACATGACTAAGGGGCTGGGAATGTGGGTTAGTGGTAGAGTGCTTGCATAGCATGCATGAAGCTATGGGTTCAGTTCCTCAGTACCACATAAACAGAAAATGCCGGAAGTGGCGCTGTGGTTCAAGTGGTAGAGTGCTAGCCTTGAGAAAAAGCAGTTCAGAGACAGTGCCCAGACCCTGAGTTCAAGCCCCAGAACTGGCAAAAAGAAAAGAAAAAAACTTCATGACTAAGACTAAGTGAATGAGCCTCGATTTCCTCATCTGTAAAGTACAGATGGATCTGGATGGCTAACAGATCCAAAGAGCTCCCTGCATACTGCAAAAATCAGAATGACAGAGGACTTTCAAATGCCCTACACCCATCATGGGAGCCTAGAGCCATCTCAAAGGGAACCTCTGATGCACCTTTGCCCGCCCCCTGCTACCTTTGTGCTAGTAGTAGAGCTTGAACTCAGAGCCTTGCATTCCCATTTGGCTTTTTCCCCTCAAGGGTAGTGCTGTACCACTTGAGCCACAGCTCTACTTCTGGCTTTTTGCTGGCTAGTTGGAAATAAAGTGTCTCCTGGACAGGATGGCTTCGAACCACAATCCTCAGATCTCAGCATCCTGAATAGCTAGGATTACAGATGTGAGCCCCTGGCACCCAGCAGCCTTGCCTCATTATGCTATTTTACTCTGAGAAATTTAAGGAAGCAGTGAAGGAGCCACTTCCTAGTGTAATTCGGGCTAACTGGCAGAGCTCTTGTGGGATGTGGCTATGGTTTTCAAGACCAGTCTATAAATACAGCTCCTATGCCTGAGTAGAGAAAGGCAGCCCCTGTAGGCTCAAGATTAGCAAGTAGAAGTCAACTCCACTAACAGTACCAAAAATATTCCTTCTTCCAGGCTAATAATATTCCACCTCAGGGGGTTTAGGGATCAAATACCTCTCTGTGGGGGCCCCCCTGCTAATGTGCCATTTTTAAGTTGCATGTGGACCTAGACAGCATGACCCAAAATGGGCCCTGTGGAGCTTCAGGAGTTTGAGATGTTATCTGTGAGACAAATAGAAAAGAATACAGGGTCAAAAAGAATCTAGGGCTAGACAGTGTCGCACACATTTATTCATCTTTTTAATATGCTACATCATGAAACCCCAAGGTAGTAATATCACACACAGCATTTATTTCCTAAATGCCTTTGGCCTTGGAAATCTTTTCCATATAGGAGCTCACCAAATACACTTTTTTTTTTTTGGAAAAGCTGTCCTAGACTATTGAAATACAGATTTCATGAGCAGACTTTTCTAAAGGAAATTAAATTGAAGACAGGTGGGAGGTTGTTAAAAATGAAACTCTGTGTAGAAACCTCTGGGTAACTTTAAAGATAAAAGAAATAGGCAGTGGGTTATCTGGGTTGCACATGAGAGGAACTTGAATCAAACAAGCTTAGGCATCAAAAGAATTGCATTGCCCTTGGAATTTGAAGCAAGCTTCAACAACCAATCAGCAGGGGAGTAAGGATGTAGCTCGGTGAGTACTGGAGCCAAGGGCACCTATACCCAGGAGCGCTCACCCTTCCTCTCTCCAAGTCCTTTTCGTTCTCTGTCAGACTCTTGTGCACACACACACACACACACACACACACACACACACATCCCTCCCACCTCTGCATACACATGTGGCTCCCTCCCAACAGAGACTAAGATTTTTTTTTTAATTTTACAGATCCTACCACCAGGCCTGAGACTACTTTGATTGCCTCATTGATCTCCTACTTAATTTTTTTTTTAAAGCAGGCAAGAGAACCATTGGCCCAGCTCAGTCAGATGACCCACCCCTAGACCAATCATTTGCAAGCAGGAGAGGGCATTCCAGTGGGAATCATCTGATAGATCTTGAGGAAGCTGGGCAGATGGTGGAGGGAGTCGCCTGAGGATTATCCTAGGGAGATAGTCCCACGTTGGCAGTGTTGGAGGAGAATTGCTGAGGGCGAGGGCTGGAGGGAGTTACCTCTGAGGAAACCATAATTGCTGTACAGGGAGCTCTCCTAACAAGCTCCATTCCTAAATGGATTTACTCCAACACTGTGGAAAGACCACAGTGGGGCCCTCCCTCCCCATCTCCATCTAATTCTCATTCATTTTGGTGAATACTCTTTTAAATCAAAGATAATCCGCTTTGATTTTTCCCAAATCCTACTGTTAAGTATGCATGAACGTGATAGTATATCAGATATAATTTTGAGTAGAGGATTTATGTTTAAAATCTCTGCTGTAGTAGGGGTGAAGAGCTAACTCCTGTTATCCTGTGAGTTTCCCACCTCCCACTGCCTACCTTATAGAATTGCCTCTGCCGTGCTGGTGTTCCCTCTGCTTCTGAAATCCCCCAAGATACTCTTCCTTCAGAGTACCTTTCTTAGCTTACCTAGAATTTCTTGCTCTGGTGTCCACTTGGCTGATTGCCTCCTTTGTTCAGTCTTGGCTCAAATATGGTTTTTCAGTGAGGCCTGCCCTGGTAGTCCTGGGGCTTGAACACAGAGCCTGGATGCAGTCCCTTAGCTATTGTGCTCAAGACTAGCAGTTTACTACTTGAGCCACACCTCCACTTTCAGGGTTGCTTTTTGTTTTGTTTTTGGGTTTTTTTGTTTGTTTGTTTGTTTGCTGGTTAATTGGAGATAAGAGTTTCACAGACTTCCCTCCAAAATCCTCAGATATCAGCCTCCTGAGTAGTAAGGATTACTGGCAGGAGCCACGTGTCCCTGGCCTTGCCTGTCCTATTTAACATTGAACCCCACCCACTCCTTCCTATCACTCCTTATCTGACTCACCTGGTCTCCTTCTAGTAAACCGTAAGATTGATTTACTTAATCATTATTGGCTGTCCCTTCCCATTAAAACATAAAATCCCAAAAATGTTAGGAATTTTGGATGGATGTATAGCTGAGTGATAAGTATTTGTTGAGAGGAAAAACAAAGTTGTTGGGGCCAGGGGTAACAGAGAAACTGGCATTAGTGGGCAACTATTAAATGCTATGAACGTTCTTTCCCATTGCTCTCTTCCTGATTTCACTGCTAACAAGTATTACAAGCCCCATTGAAAATGAAGAAATGGGAACCCGGAGAGGTTCATGAAGTTTCTGGTAGGCCCATACTTGGTTAAATAGTTGAATCAAGCTTAAAACCTACATTGGAACCAAAAAGCCATAACATGTCTTCCACAAAATCACTTAAGGGTTCAAATTGTGATTGTCAAAGCACTGCCCTGAAAATGCTCAGGAAGAATGCTTCAGGTGACATTTCTGGAAAGAAAGGGACACGTAATGATAGGTCTGGCTAGTCCTCTTTTTTTTATTTGTTGCTCTTTCTTTTTAAGAGCAGAATCATTATGTTGAATGATAGCTTTAGCACAGTCTCCACATCCAAACTGATGAAAGTGGAGTTGTTCTGGTTCAACTGGAGATGGGGTGGGGGTGCAGTCTGCTTTCTCCCTGGCTCCCTGTGGCCAATCCTGGACATTCTTGAGGAACTCAGTTTGAGAACCATTGAATAGAAAGCAGAAGTCATGGCATGTTTGCAGAGCTGCTGAGCTTCAGGAATGCCAGTATCAATTTCTGATTAAACATGGTGGATTGAACATTTGAATTCATGGGAAGCACCATAGCCAAACCCTGCCTGAATTGCAATCTATGGTTTTTCTTGTCGTATAAACCCTCTAGGACAATGACAGTAAAAGTCAGCCAATTGAATGAATGCTAACTGGCTTAGCAGATAGGTAAGGCTGAAAGCTAAGGACCTGCTCCAAAGGCTGCTGGCTCTCACCCTAGAACCCCTGGGGAGGGCCAGGAGTTCAAAGGCTTGTGGACTGCTGAAGATGTAAATGAGAGTGGAACCAACAGGCAGATTCATTCTGGAAAAGTCTAAAAAAGGAGCTGTTAGGTATGCCAGTTTCCTCCTCTATTTTAGAGCAACCAGACAGATTCACTCTTACATCCCCCCAGGCAGAGGGTATAATTGAGACAAAGAGTTCTGGACTTGGGGAGATCTGGCTCAGCTGAGGGCAGGGTGAGGTGCTGAACAGAGAAACAGAAAAGAAAGTGGAATGGAATTCTGCTGACTGATTAGGGAGAGGTCAGCCAGTCATTACCTATTCCACTCAACCCAGGACAGAAATTGAGAGATCACGTCCCCAAGAAACAGAGAAGACCAAGAGAAAAGGACCTCAGATAATGGTAGTCAAGAGGCCTCATACTCAATGGCTTGGTTCAGTCATTCTTATGTGACATCCCTTGGTGATTGCCCCCCACCTACACACATAGACACACAAAGAATAGCTCTGTAGCCTTTGTTTCTCTTTTTTTTAGGTTAATGGGGATGATTATTAATATTGTTATCTTCAAAACAGAGGTGCTTCAATTTGACATGTATAATGCATGAGTTTGTGAGTATGAGTACAATGCATCTTGATCAATGTCACCCTTTCTATAGTTCTCCCCCATCTCTCCCAACCCAACTCATCCCCTCCATTTTGCTAGTTCCACTTCCACATATATACCTGAATATGTGTGTGTGTATACACACACACACACACACACCTGCATACACACACACACACACACACACACACACACACCTACATTCACCCACCCTTCCTCTTAACCATACATGAATAGCAGACAGCCATTAGCAGGAAGAGAAAGGAACAAAGCCAACCCCAAAAGAAAGCTTGTGAGATAAAGATGATCACCAACAGGACACGCTATTTTAGCCACCTGGCCTAAGTTCAAACACTTGGCAGTACCATTTACCAGCTGTGTGAACTTGAGCAAGTTATATAACCTCTCTGAGCCTCAGTTTCATCATCTCTAACATGGGAATGACACTATCATCTACTCTAGAAAGTCATTAGATGGACTTAGATGAGTTGATATGTATATGATGTGCTTAGAAAAGTGTCTTGATAATATCAGGCAATATGTAAAGACTTAAATGAAAAAAAAATGCATGAAGCAGATGGAAACATCAAAATGATTTAATTAAAATCCTCAAGAGAGATCAGAGACACTTCTGCATCCATAAATGAAAGCACGGGATGCAATTAAAAAGGAACGTTCTGTGAAGAAAAATGTAAATCAAAAATATGATCGCAGATATTAAAAACCAATCTCTTGGAGGATTGGAATTAAAGGATTCTCCAAAAAAATAAAACAAATAAAAAATAGGATAGAAGACAGGAAGGAAGGAAGGAAGGAAGGAAGGAAGGAAGGAAGGAAGGAAGGAAGGAAGGAAGGAAGGAAGGAATTCAAAAGCCAGAGGACAAGCCACATCATCAAGCATCCTACCAACTCAGAGTTCTAGAACAATAAAACTAAGACAGTGAAGAAGTAACATGGAAAAGTATGAATATCATCAAAAATCCTCAGCTAAAGCCCAAGGCTTCCCTCACTGAAGGAAGTTCACCAGATTCTGTCTGCAACCATAGCCAAACACCCAGACCAAGATACACCTTAGCCAAACTCTGGCAAGCAGAAAGAAAGGAAATCTTTAGAATTTCTGGAGAGAAAAGAAAGGGACTTACATGATTCTGCTCTCTGAATGACACAGACTTCTCCATAGAAGCCATCAGAGTCACAAGTCAATAGCACATGTGCCTTTGTCTTTCTGGGATGGAGAGTTTGATTTTTCTTGTCTTAAGAGAGAGCATTCTATACCCAGCCAACTATAAATGAAGGATAAAATGGGATCTCAGACAAAAAAGTGTCTCCTGCATAGGCTTTTTCCAGAAGTTAAGTGATTCAACCAAAAAAGAGAATCCCAGAAATAGAGGATTGGGCCTCAGGAGAATTCCAGATGCAGACAAGAAGAGCCAGGATGACAGCTGAGCAGGAACAGTTCCAAACCAGAGCCTACAGTGGTGGGCTTCAGACGGGAAGACGCTGCAGACCTGGCACTGTACTGAGAGCAGCTTCGCAGCTCTGCCTCAGAGGTCTGGCATGCCAGCCAGGCTACCAAGCAAGCCAAACAAACCAGGAAACAAAGTAAAGGTGAGGCCAAATAAACAAAACGAACAACAACAAAAAGAGGAGAAACAAATCATTTTCCTGATCTCAAGAAAGAGATCGAACCGGGTACAGTGACACATATTTGTAATCCCAGCTACTCAGGAGGCAGATACTGGGAAGATTTTAGTTTACAGGTAGCCAGGGACAACAGACGTAAGATTCCCATCTTAACCAACAGCTGAGCATGGTGGTAGGCCCCTCTCATCTCAACTTATACAGGAAGCGTAAGTCAGAAGATCATGATCCAGGCTGATGGGGAGTGGTGGGGGGGGGCGGATATGCAAGACTTTATCCCAAAAATAACTAAAGCCAAAAAGAGATGAGGAGGGTGGGTCAAGTAGTAGGACTCAAGAAATAGAGCACCTGCCTAGCAAGCACAAGGTCCTAAGTTCAAACCCAAGTACTACCAAAAGAAAAAAATAATATATTGCAACTAAGAAATGAATAGATGCCAAGAAGCTAGTGCCCACAGAAACACAAACGTGAAGAGCAGAAGGAACTGCTCGAGCAGTAAGCTGGGGAACAGGGGGTTAGGGAGAGGTGGGGCAGGAAACTGCTGATTTTCATGAGAAGCCTTGCAGCGCCATTTGGCTTTTTAAATTATGTACATAGGCTGCTTTGATGAAAATAAAAGTTAAATTAAAATAATCATAAATTTTCAATGTAGCTGGAAGGCCAGAGAAGCTATCAAGGGTAAAGCTGTTTCCTATCACCCCATTAGAAACAGGGTGTGACAAGAGCAGATGCTAATGGTTGCTATGGTTTCTCCAACATCTCTGCTCCTGAAAGGGGGCGGGGGGAATTCTTGTCATGGTGCCAGGTTCTAAGAACTTCTTCAGAATGAGAAGGACAGGCTATGACCTGAATTCTCAGTCATGGGGACAGGCAGCCACCAGCAAAGATGCAATGCTTTCGGAGGGGTCCTTTGTGCTAGCTGTTGAGGTGTCTTCGTGGTGCCTGAGGATTCTGAAAAACAAATATGCCATAAATCAAAAGCATCATCGGAGGCAGGAATCTAATCTATCAAGCAGCCCAAAGCAGCCGGAGTCTTATCAGGACCTGCTAAGTGATGTGTAGAAAATTTGGTGACATTAGGTGGCACTTCCAGACAGCCAGAGGTCCAAGGACAGCACCAAGGAAACAGACAAAATAGGCCCCTTCCCTCTCCCCCCTCCCCACCCCCAGAGCTCAAGGCACCTACTTAGTAAATCTCCTTTGAATACCTATGCGCTAGGCAACCCAGTGATACAGATATAGACCATATAATGACACAAATCCCGGTGTTTGAAGAATTCACAAATCAGGAACTATCTCAGGATTCTCGAGACTATTTTCTAGTGAGAGAATTTCATTCAGCCCACAACTTTCATATCAAGTACCCAAGAAGAGCGAGACTCTGCAGTCCTGTCAGGGAACATGCAAAAATAACTGTCATTAAATGCTCTAATCAACAGAAGATACAGGAAGAACAAAAGAGGAGACAGACAGTTCCAGAAGAGAGAAAAAGAGCTCTCTCAAGGAAGCTTCAGAGAGGAAATGATCTTGGTTCTGATCTCAGACCTGTTTGCCAGGTTCCTGGGAACTGCAAGAGAGTTAGAAGTGAATTGGCAGACCAATGTCCCAAATAGAAGAACAAGAAGGAGGAACAAAATCAAGAATGGCCCAGACTGTGCTGCAGCATCTGAGTAGAAACCCCAACACCAAGGGCATGGTGTGTTTTACTGAATCCTTCCACTCAAAGTGTGATCCAGAGCATTGGCCTCCTCACCTGTGAGTTTGATGGATGTGCAGCATCTCCATACCTACCCTGACTCCATATAGTAACTGAATTCCTCTGACCGGTGGGCACCACTGGAAACCTGGCAAATGTCTCCTTAACACAGGAATATTTATCTGAAGGCAACCATGCTTTTTGTGTATCTGTTGGTTGAAAAGGTATTAGACACACCAAGTTGCTAGCCATCTCATAATGCTTTGTATGAACTCCATAATCGTATCCTAGTCTATATTCTATATGATCTCTTTTGCTGTGTGGGAGCCCCTGACAGCTACCATCAGTACAGATAAAGAGTTCTTCTGCCGTGTCTGCATCCTTTCTGAGATGTGGCACTCCCTCGTGGCCTATCAAAACCCCCACAAGCTGGTTGCCCACTCAGTCAGCAGCCTTCTTGTATAGTAATTTATAATCTCCAAGCCTGAATGCGCCAGGGAAATACATTACTTAAAGAATCCTTGGGATAAATCTTTTTTAATGAGATTAGACCCAACACTACACACACACAAAGTGCCTTCACTAATGTATGTTTGTGATTGCTGGGTTTAGCAGGAATGGAAGTTAGCCAAAGTTGTGGGTCACATGACCAGCACCTGACATCACTGTCTCTTTCCTCACTGTGGATACGGGACCCTACAGAACTGAATTCCTTCACTGACATTCTATACTCTGATCCTCAGACCTTCCCGTGGTGGCCCCCAGGCCAGTTCTAATTCCTTTACCATAGTCATTCACATAAATGATTCAGTAAAACAGGTCTCAGAGCCATTGACTGGCTCTCCCAGGACTTTGCATCTGATTTGGTCCTTTATGCCCTAAATATTGAGGGGAAAGAAAAGATTGCTTTGAGTAACACTTCAGCACAATGTAACCCGTATGTACTAAAGGAAGTCAACTTTTTTTTTTTTTTTTGTCGGTCGTGGGGCTTGAACTCTGGGTCTGGGCGCTGTCCCTCAGCTCTTCAGCTCAAGGCTAGCGCTCTACCACTTGAGCCACAGCGCCACTTCTGGCTTTTTCTGCTTATGTGGTGCTAAGGAATCGAACCCAGGTCCTCATGCATATGAGGCAAGCACTCTACCACTGAGCCACCTTCCCAGCCCATGGAAGTCATCTTTTAAAGTATTTTTGAACTCCATGGGAGAAGGAGCTGGATTGCAAGCACCTTCCCCAAAAACTCTCGGGACCACTCCATGGCGTCTCCTGGATCACAAGCCGTTTTCCAGAGAACTCAGTGAGACATCACACAACTACCCAGAACAGACATAATTGCAGCCCATCCAGCCAAGGAAAGACAGTATTAATATTTTTTCCCCTCAGAAGCTTGCCTAGCCTCAAAATGTCACTTGGGAGCAACGGAGTGTGAATCTGCCTGTCTCTGTACTAGTTTTAGATTTTCTTACCTAAAGATGATGCACTTACTGGGCTGGTCTACCAGGGAGAGGCAGAAGGGAGGGCAAGCACACATTTTCCAATTTTAGATTGGCAGCAATTTGTGGATTCCTTAACAGACCCAGCCTCTCTGACTTGTGATGAGAATCCTGAACAGCCATGTCTCTTTTTTAATGAGATACAGTGAGGTTAAGAGATTTACACATGGTCCTCAGCTCATACACATTTAGTGCTAAAAGTATAACCTGAGAGATGAATTCCCACTTTGTTTTTTAACCAAAAGGAAGCCACAGCTCGGAGAGGCAGTATTGTAACTTGCCTGTGGTCACATGGATTTTGAGTAATGTGGCTAAGAGGCACTTCCCTGCCTCCCTTGACAGACTCTGGACCACTTCCATTTCTCTGGCTCACACAGAAATGCAAGGACCAACATGGCACCTGTCAGTAGATTCAAAGAAAATTTAGCAAGTCCTTTTGCCCAGGGCTCTTGTGAACCAGGGTGGGACTCTTACCCTATCATTGTCACCCTGTCATACCCAGCCAACTTTCCCCTAGACCTGAAAGAGCAAAGATTGCCAAACCCACTGCAAGTTAAACTACTCCTCCATCCTGTCCAGTATGGAACTTATGGGCTTGATACCTGGGGCTGATTGACAAAGCGAAGTGGAGATGAAAGGAACTAGACATGTGACTCCCAGGCTGTCCCTAACAGTCACCTGCCTTACTGCTATTGGCCAACCTTTTCTCTATAGACTTCTGGCTTCTCACCTGAAAGATGAGACATTTGATGAATTAAAGATGAAGCTTGAGCTCCCCTGGCTCCAAAATCCTGTGTAGCCTTGAATTATAATCTCTGGGGTATATCCTTTATTTTCATTGAGCTTTGATTTCTTCACCTGCAAAAAATATAAAATATAAAAATAAAATAAAATATAGTGCACATGGAGACATTGATTGACCCCCTGCCTTGGGTAGCTGCAAAGATCCAGACAGATGAAGTCCGTGAAGATCCCAAAGCTAGCCTCACTGCCAGTGTTGTTGCTTGCTCTGCTCCAGAGAGAAGTCAAAGTCAAAAGCTCAGATCCCTAGCCAGAAAAGTCCCCAAGGCCCACAGCCCAATGTTGACTATGACCAGTGACACCAGAAAGGCACAAAGTATAGAAGCAAGGCCACATGTCAGAAGGGAAAGAGTTTGGACCTTGAAGGCCAAAAGATCCAGGCTTGGTTTTGGATTTGCTGTGTGGCTACAGCAAGCTAATCCCCCCCCCCCCCGAGCTTTTGTTTATCCATTTGTGCAATGTGATGGAGGACAAAGCCTACCTTGTGGAATAACTATGAGGAGTAAATGGAATGAACAGCTGGCCACCGACTGCATCCTTGACACTGACCTCCTTCCTGTTCTTGAACTAGGCCAAGTATATCTGTATGTCAGGGCCTTTGTACTTGCTGGTTCCCTTACCTAGAAGGCTTTCTCTGAGTCATTTCATGACTTACCTGCTCACTTCACTCAGGTTTACCACACAAATGTCATCATTTTGGAAGGGCTTCCCTGAGACTCCCATCCACACTCACCACGCCCCTGTTTCTACTTCACCTTTCCTCCTAGCAGGTCACACAAACCTAATGCTACATGTGGCCCAGTTTGCTCCTGTCTCCAGGAGAACTGAGTCTCTGCTTCTTTTGCTGCTGGGCCCCTAGTCCTTGACCAGCAGGCATTTGACATAATTCTATCCAGAGACCAAGAGAAGAAATATGGAATGGTGTAAAGTATCCAGCTCTGGACCTAGCCCTCAGGAAGGTCAGCTCTTCTTTGTTTGTTTTAAACTCCAGAGAGGCATCTTAACAAATGCTTTTGGATAGGTATCGGTGGCTCAGGCCTGGAATCTTAACTATTCAGGAGGCTGAGATCTAAGGATCATGGTTCCTCCCAACTAGGGCAGAAAAGCCCAGGAAACTCTTTTTTTTTAAATACCTTTCTTTCTTCTTTTAAATTATTATTATATTTATATTATCTTTAAATAGTTGTACAAAGGGGTTTTCATTCAACAAATCAGTTTATAAGTATAATGCATCTTGACCAACCTTTCATCTGCTAAAAGCTAGAAACAGAGCTTTGGCTCAAATGGTAGAGTGCCAGCCTTGAGCAAAAAAGTCTTTAGGACACTGCCCCAACCCTGAAGTCAAGTCCCAGTACTATCATCAGAAAGCTGTAGGGATATTAGAAGTAAGATCAATGTCCCTACAGTTCAGAGATAGATACCCCTCCCCCACTGACACACATACACACACAATTTTCATCTCCCTAGGAAATGCAAAAGTCCACAGCAGCAAGTCAACAGGACAGCAATACAAGGTGGTGCAGTATCCTGGGACTGGTACCAGGAGAGCTCTTACTCTAGGAATGGGAGAATGAACCTGCTATCAGACAACAGAGCCCCTGGCCCTCCAAAGTGACAGGCAGTGATCCAGAAAATAGAGCCGAAGGATTGAACTACCTGGGTCCTATTTAGGTCCAACCATTCAATGATCACAACCAGACCCAAAGGGCAAAGAAATCCATCCACCTAGTCCCCAATATCAGACCCTCCCTCCCCCATTGAAGAGCAGAATAGGAAGGCACTAGAGGACACAGATCAAGTTCTGGCCGTCCCACGTAAGGCCCTTTGACACCAACATGACCCCTCCCACCCAGCCCTCCCAAACTGCTTGTAGAATGAGGGCCTTTTACCTCACCCCTGTAATAAAGTCAGTTATGTCCAAAATAAGATTGCTTTGTAATAACACATCCCTTGCCTGAGCCTAGAAAATTCCCTCGACTTTTCAGACAAGCATGTCTGCCTCTTTCTCTCCAATGCCTATTTCCTTGGCGTGTTTCCTGCAATTTGCAAGATTAAAGATTTAAGTGTATTTGACTGTCACATCCTTTCCCTGCCCCATTATGCATTCTGCCCATCACTCCCGTCTCCTTCCTCGGAGCTCCCAATTCCTGGCTGCACACACAGGAAACAGCTCCCCAGGTAGATCCACCTTGTACATGCGGTGTCATGCTTCCCAAGAGGGCATGGAGAGTCTGAGAGTCTGGTGCTTCTGTCAAACCACATGTTCCTCTTGACTCAGCACGGTCTTTTACGTTACACTGGGGTTCAACTCGGTCCCAATTAACTAGGGCCCCGAACACCTATGGAGTACCTTTCCTTGTCTTTCTGCCCTCTGTGTCTCTCTGAGGCTTTGGATCTTGGTGTTGATGATGTGTAAACAAATTCTTCACTGCACTGGGGAGGAGAGAAGGGAAGGGGGGGGGCGCACTCCAATGGAACCTAGCATTGAAGCGCAGAATGAGAACCAGCTTAGTTCTGCCTAGTACCAGTCCAGCTATCAGAAAACAGAAACCATGGCACATGGGGTAACCGTCTGGATGATCGTTCTCTCAAAATTCTTTCCATGATTGCTAGGAATTCATTTTTACAAACAAATATTAGAAATCTATTGTTGAACAATATTTTTTAACGCATATTCATTTTGTACCAGGAACCACAAGTCATGTGAGAGGTCCCAGTAATTGTGCTGGTAGCCACTATTGTCCTGAGTGCAACCCCATCTGAAACTCAGTTGGGGATACTGGGGAGACCTGGGGTCTGGTGTTTTCCGGCATCCTGGGATGATAACCAGGCAGGTACCCAGCAGGTCAGAGAGCTGGGAACAGAAGAAAATATACCAAGAACACTTTCTCAGTCATTTGCTTCATCCAACACTTCTGCTGTGGGCCAAACCCTGTGCTGAGGGTTTCAGAGGTCCTGACCATGAAGAGGATATTCCTATTCCTCATTCTCCATCCGAGAACCAGGGTATCTGCTCACACTAAATGAACCACACCCTTAGTAAGGTGGAAAGAGTGCTAAATTTTAAAGCATGAGATTTGCTTCAGACCCTTGCTCAGCTCTTGACTTACTATGTAGTCACCTTTGGGCAAATCCTGTCCCCTCTCTGAACTAGATCCCTATTTGTTCAAGTGTGGCTGGCCTTGTACAACCTACATTAGAATTCTTAGAAATGCAGATTCATGGATTCCACCCAGAGTGATGAATTTTGAGTCAGCATTTTCAGGAATGGGCCCCTGGAGTCATTGCCCTGGTCTCTCTGTGTGGTTTTAATGTGCCTTCTGGCTTGAGAACTTCAGAGACAGGTGGCCTGAGGTCACCTTGGGCTCTATCAGTCTTATGAGTCTTTCTTGGTGATCCAGCTCTCAACAACATGCTAAGTCCAGGAAATGGCAGATCCTAGAGGTGGAAATGGAAGAGAAAAAATAAAGGGGGAGAGCACCTGCTTTTGACCAACTCAGAGAACAATACACACGAGGGAAGCCAAGGGCTACTATTGCAAGACACAGAAGCTAACCCTATCTAGAAAAATAACTGTATATGAACTCTGTACAGGAAGAAATGCCAGGAGAAAGCAGAGCCAGAGGGCTTGGAACTGCAGCCATAGTCTGACCATAAACATAGGTTTCTGCTGCTCAAAACCCCAACCAAAGCCAGCTATTGGTGGCACATATCTGTAATCCTAGCTACTCAGGAGGCTGGGATCTGAGGATTAAGGTTCAAAGCCAGCCCAAGCAGGAAATCTCTAATTAACTACCAGAAAACTGGAAGTGGTGCTGTAGCTCAAAGTGGTAGAGCACTATCCTGGAGCAAAAGAGCTCAGGGACAGTGCCCAGACTGTGAGTTCAAGCACTACAACTGACAAAAAAAAAGAAATAACCAAGCTCCTGAGGGCCTCAAAACAAGAGACCCATGAGTGTACCTGCCTGTGAAGGTAGGGTGGTGGAGTCCTCATTAACCCTGTAGCTCTGTGAGGATGAGGGTCTTCTTATAGCTGAAGGTTCTAGAAATACACTGTTCAGTAATAGTGCCACGAGTCAGGTGCAGCTGTGTGAATTGGTTGTAATTAATTAAAATGAAAACTCCTCAGTCACCTTAGTAACCTATCATGGCCAGCAGCTAGCATGCTGGACAGGTTGCAGAGCCAAAAGTTTCTTGGACCCAGCTTATCCACTGTTTAGCATTCCTTGCAAATGATTGCTGAATGTTTGTAAAGAAATGAGGCTACTTTAGGATTTCTTTTTTACTCTCTGTGGCAGCTACATCTGCTTCTGGAATAAACTGGCACCTCCAGCAAACCCCTAACCCAGCCTGATTAGCCTGAGGCGGTGTTCGCTGATGGAGGAGCGAGTGGCTGTCCGTTTTGCCCATTACATACAGTGTTTCAGACAGAAAGGCTTCATTTCTCATTTCTTCCTGTAAGCCACAGGTCTGCTCTTTGAGCCTGTCTTACTGATTGTAAGATTTCTCAAGCTCAGTTGTATAGCAAGCACACAGCTTCCACTCGCTCTGGAAAACACATTTTGGCACCTCTCCCCTCGCCTCCCTGGGATATTCTGGTAATATCAAGATCATACCATTCTCAATCCTTCTCCCCATTTGAGCCCGGTCTTCGGGCTCCTCATCCTTTGCCTTGAGAAGACCGTAGATAACATAGCTATTGATTGCTGGTCATTCAACTCCTCCTCCCATCCAGTCCTCCCTCTCTTGAAGTCCTCTTCCCTGGCCTGAAAACTTTCACAGAAGATCTGCCTGTCTACTAAGCTGAAGCTAAGTAAGACAACTGAAGTGAATATGACACTGTCTCCTCTCTGGAACAATTCACCCATCAATGAGAGAGAGTGGCAAAAATCCACAGGGACAGGAAAATCTATGAATAGGGATTGGGATGGGAGTTCTCAGAAGAAACATCACAGAAATGACCCTGCAGGCAGAAAGAGGGATACATTCGCTTATTGCCATGAAGCTGTTTCTAAATGCTGGTCAAAGCCCCCTTTTCCTAAAACCCCATGTCAGTCACTGGATTCCTTGTGTGAATTATGAAAGCCCTGTCTATTCTTCCTCTCACCTTGTCTGCAGCTTGACCTTCCTTTCCAGGCACCTCTGACCTGGGAATCTCACTCAGCTCTGAATTCCCCTTACCAAACATGCCAGGGTTCTAAACTCCCTTGTTTCCTGCATTCCTGTAGCTGGTCCCTGCTCACCTTCCCAAGCTTGCTTTCCTTTTCTTATTGACTCTAATTTTATTGTTATTATTAAGGTGTTGTGAAAAGGGGTTACCATTTCATAAGTCAGGTGATAAACATATTCCTTTTTGGGACAATGTCACCCCTTCATTTGCTTCCCCTGCCCCCAGTTTCCCCCTTCCATCTGTGTCTAGAGTGTACACTGAGTAACATGGCTGCATTTGTTCACCCTCCCTCCCTCCCTTTTTATACCCTCCTTTTACCCCCATAAAAAAGTAAACACACACACACACACACACACACACACACACACACACACACACACACACACACACACACACACACACAAACACACACAGCATGGTTCAGCCTTTGTTTCCTGTGCTAGCTTTGGTGCATCTACAAGCCTTCCCCAAGCCATGGACCCAGTATGGGCACATACTCCACTCTATCTTCCCTATTTCTCAAATGTGCCCATCTTTCCTTTTAAGTCCTTGACTTAGACTCAGTTTTACCTGACCCAGCAATAAGTGAGTAAGGTTGAATTCCAAAACATCCACCAATTCATTCAGTGTGCATTTTCTCAATGCCTACCATGCCCAGCTCTGAGCAGGACCACTGAGCTCCACAAAGCTCAGCACCTGACCTGGAGATGTTGCAGCCTGATGCTGCAGTCAGATAAAAGATGGTCACCAGATGCGGCAGAAGCTCTAACAGATGGCTGTGGCGGCTACAATCAGACAAGACTAGGAGTTGCTTTGGGCAGGCTGGGAGGATAGACTTTAGTGATAAGTACAACTATGGTCAGGTGAACAAGCAGGAATACATTCTAGGCAAAGGAGCTATGTGTATCTGTGCCCAGCAGGAACAAAAGCAACCAATCTAAGTAGCCACATAGGCCACAAAACCGAGTGCTGCCAGAGAAAAGTGGGAACTGAGACAATTTGAGGAGCTAGGCTCCTCATCAGCTAGAGACAGGCATTTTGGGAGCCCACTCTGCAGGCTGTTTGAAGAGGTAAGACAGTCTGGGAAATTGAGTACAGGCTGATTCTCCAAGTGCATTCTCCACCTATTATGAGCAGAGCATACAGGGTAAGCCAGGGTCTGCTACCACCTCCAACAGCCAAAAGCCATTTCTCCTGACCAAGGAAGAGTTCAGAGAGCTTCTGCTCAACTTGCCCACCTCCTACAGCTCTTGAGGGGTAGAACAAGCCCTGTACTTCCATTGCTGCTATTGCAGCACGGTATTTTTCCTCGCTCTGATTCTTCATCTTCAGCTCGTGGTTAGCAGAGACAGTAAAATGAAAGAGCTTCGACGTCAAGGGTCTGGGTAGACACATAAAGAAGGAAGGTGAGAGATTGCAGCCATCACAGCCAATTTACACATGTGGAAAATGAAGCCAGGAAAACTGAAGGGGATTAGTGGGGTTGAGAACACGAAAAAAAAACTGTGAAAGATGTGCATGTCGGGCTGGGAAGGTGGCTCAGTGGTAGAGCACTTGCCTTGCATGCATGAGGCCTTGGGTTCGATTCCTCAGCACCACATAAGCAAAAAAGAAAAAAGCCGGAAGTGGCGCTGTGGCTCAAGTGGTAGAGCACTAGCCTTGAGCTAAAGAGCTGAGGGACAGTGCCCAGGCCCAGACAGAGTTCAGGCCCCATAACCGGACCCCCCCCCAAAAAAAAAGAAATGCATGTTGCTCATAAACTGACATGTTCTGTTGAAACTCCTATGTACACCAACTTAGATAATAAAATCATAATAAAAGATAAATAAAATATGAAGTACTTCAAAGAATCCTTCCAAGGCTGGAAGGCAGCTAGTCTTGAAAATTTATTCCTTTACTTTCCTCATAATTCCATTCCACAGATTTGGTGACTGAGACAAGCAATTGGCTTAACTGACCTGAAAGTATTTCCCATTGTGGCTGAAACAGTGTGCCACGAACTTGGTGGCTAGAAAGAACACAAATTGGTTATCTTAAAATTCTTCAAGTCAAAGATCCAAATGGGTTTGGCTAGGTTTATTCAAATCAAGGTTGTTGGCAGGTCTCTGTCCCTCTCAGGAGGCTATCAGGGGGAAAGACACATCCCTGCTTTTTCTAGCTTCTAGAAGCTGCCTCCATCCCTTAGCTTAAGTCTCCCCCTCCATCCTCAAAAATCAACAGTGTGGGATCTTTCCATTTTATCTGACAGATCTCTGGAATCCTCTCACAAAGACCTCTGTGATTACTTTGGACCTACCCACATAATCCAGGACAATTTCTCCATCTCAAGACCTTTCACTTAATGACACTGATACTGACCCTTTTACTGTATAAGGTCATGCATTCAGTTTTCAGCAACACGGGTGTGAATATATCTCTGGACACAATCATGGACCTTTGGACATCTTTTCAACCCTGAGCACCTGTCCCTGACCCATACCTCTGTCCACCTTTGTTCTTTCAGAGGAAACGACATTTGAAGCGGGAGTGAAAGTTCAAATCCACAGTCAGTCTGAGCCGCCTTTCATTCAGGAGCTGGGATTTGGGGTGGCTCCAGGGTTCCAGACCTTCGTAGCCACACAGGAGCAGAGGGTAAGTTTCCTGGGCTCCCCAGGTCCATGATCCTCAGCCCACCCCAGCTACCCTCAGAGACCTGATGGGAGAAATGCAAAGCCCACTCTGGCAGGCTCTGAATCTGCCCAAGAAGCTTGGAATGGAGCTTGGGTCCATTCACAGTAAAGGGTTTTACCCTGAAACCGGAGAAGGATGCTGGCTGACCTCCTTCCTCGATTCTCCTATCTACTCATTGGCTCCTAAAATTGAGTGTGCAGGGAAACTCAGCTTGCTTTCTTTTCTTACTGAATGGTTGAAGACTTTTTTTCCCACAACATACTATCATGGTAGACGTTTCTTTACAGGTTAATACTTTTTACAAAAGTTATTTGGATGTTCAAGGAAAGTGCTCACCAGCATCTGATAGTCCGTCACTTGGATTAATTCAAAGCAGCCAACATAAAGAAAAGGCCTGGGAAAATCATTTCCCTGCCATAGTTAAGTGGAGTGAACTCTCCTACATGGGTTTCTACCCTCCCACCCTTTGATATAGCCCTGGGGCGGGGTCCATACTCAGCCAGCCACAATCACTGCACGAAAGCTGCCAGTTCACAGAAGGAGGGCTGGCACCGCCTCATGTTTGAAATGAGTTTCACATCTCAGAAGGGAATCCTTAGCAGAATCTCAGTAGGATGGAAATCTCAAAGCAGGATAGCAGAGGAATACAGATACCAGTCCCCCCCCCCTCTCATCTCCTGGATATTTTTGGTCTGGTTTGCCTAGAATAGAAGTTGAAGAGATGAGGACATAGCAGAAGTCTTCAGCCAAATCACCCAAGACAACTTGTTTTGGATGGCTCCAAGCAGAGTGGAGTTGCTACATGATAGGAGCACAGTTTAGGGCCGTAAGAAGAGGGAAGACTCAGGAAAGCCATGACTGGGCAGTAAGGAAAGATGTACACTTGAAACTGAGTAGTCTGACCTGTTTTTAAATTTTGACTCAAAGGCCATCTTCCACCTGGCATTGTTCCCAGCTGTTTAGCCATTTTATAAAGCAATATGGTATGTTAAAAAAAAAAACTGGTTATGAATCTGAAAATGGGCTACATTTTTTTAAGTCCCTAGGAGAGTGGATGATTTTAGGCCTCCTGTTTTGGACAGGGGGCAGTTGGTGTAAACTAAGGTCAGCCTCTCCTGCCAACAGATGGAAGGAGCCCTGGGAAGTTAGTCTGTCCTCTATGAGCCTCAGAGATTGGGGCATGTGCTGCAGAAATGGATGGGTAAGCCAGGATCCAAACAGCGTAACCAGAAAAGTACCTTCCTGAGAACAAAGAGGATTACGTGGATGTCAGGAAGGAAGTTCAAGGCCCAGAAGTGGAGAGGCAGAAAGAGTGAGAATATGGTTTATCCAACAAAGGTGGACAGACAGACAGGTAAACTGGGAACCTCTTGAGAACTGTCAGAAATGAGCAAAGCCAGACATAAGTGGACATAGTAAAGTGAAATTTCCATCTGTAATATGCTGTTGCTTCCAGGTGCCAGTGGCTCATGCCTGTAATCCTACCTACTCAGGATCTAAGGATCCCAGTTCAAAGTTAGCCTGGGCAGGAAATCTGTGAGACTCTTATCTCCATTCAACTAGCAAAAAGCCACAAGTGGAGGTGTGGTTCAAGTCATAGAGCACCAGCCTTGAGCACAAAAGCCAAGTGAGTGCAGAAAAAGAAAAATGCTATTGCCATAAGGACAAGGTCCAGGATGAACAGAACACAATTTGGATCTATATAGAAATGATTGGGTATGTCGACAGAGAATGAGGAAAGAAGAAGAGGACAGATAGGAAGGGCTTGAACAGAATTAGAAAAAAATTAATCATAAAATGCACTAAGCTACTTAGGAAGCTGAAATCTGAGGATCACAGTTCAAAACCAACCCCGACAGGAAAGTCTGTGAGATTGTCATCTAATTAACCACTGAAAAGCCAGAAGTAGAGCTATGGCTTAAGTGGTAGAACACTAGCCTTGAATCAAAAAGCTAAGTAAGGACAGTGCCCAGGCCAAGTTCAAGCAGGAAAGAGGAAGGGTCCATGTAAAACCCACCTGGGTTTGCTAACTGGTGCTTATTCAAGTTGAGCCCCTTCCTTCTCACAAAGGCTGGGAGACAGGTTCCAGTCTTCAGATATCAGCTGGAGCGAATGGTACTTGTTTTTGACAGCTTTGAGCTCCTAGAAACTGTGTTAATGTTTGTGTAAGCCCTCATGGGCCAGGGTTAAAGGTTAGTGGAGAAGAGGCTCAGGAGAACCAGGCTGGAATGTGGTCAAGGGCAGATCTTCTGTCAGCACTTCGTTACACTGTGTGAGCAGATCCATATTGCCTGCAAAGGACTGGGCACGGGGTAGACCAACTGATGTGCAGAGGAATTCTTGAACTCTTGAAAGGTAAACTTTAGACATATTGTCTGAGGCAAGTCTGACTTGGTGGTCTGTTGAATGTACCCCTTGTGGTGGCATTCCTTGGTGTCTAGCTTGTTAGTAGTATGCAGTGTAAGTGAGCAACCACCCTACCCATAACACCAGCTGCAGAAGAGAAGTTCTTGGAAGTAGCTATTAACTCAGCAGCCTGAGATGCACTTAGTACCCACCCCCACCCCACCCGCCCCTTTCCGGGTTAGGCCCACCTTCCATTCGTGATATGGAGGAAATTTCTGGGCTGAGGAGAAAATTGGAACTGATGATTTCTAAGAAGCTTTAAGTCTCTATTTCTCTTCCCACTACGAAACAGAGAGACCCCCCACAGCGAGCATGATGAAGAAACAGAGCACATCCCAGCTTCCCAGAGTAGAGTAGTTTGCTTTGAAGGATATGCTCAGCAAATCAACCCCATTCATATCAGCATTTCTGTGCTTATTATAACTAATAATAAGATATTTGTTAAACATTTTACAGTCCTCAAAGCATTTCCGCATCATCTCGTTTCATCATTTCATTCATATTAATAGAGAAATACAAAAGCACATCCCAGAGCTAAATCTAATAATACATTATGTTTACCAATATATAAAAGAGCATATTCATAGGAAATAAGACTTGAAGGAAATAAGCCAAAATACCCACAGTGGGGGAATTGTGAATGATTCATTTTCTTCTCTGTTCTTTCCACATCTTTCCTAATGTGGCTTTATTTTTATTTATTCATTCAGCAAATATTTGTTGAGTATCTACTATGACTGATGCTGTGGCAAACAGAACAGACCCCTGTCTCTGCCCTCATGGAACCCACAGAAAAAGTATTGTCTTTAACAAAGGAAATTAATGTCAATCCAAATATAACCTGGGGACTAGCCTTCATTTGTCCATTCTCATTTTGCCATGTGCTAACGAGCCTAGTTGACATTGTTATTCAAACATTAAATTTCATTGACTACGTGATTCATTTATTTTCTTCACATTTTAACCTCTTTCATTCTTCCTGTCTTTCTTTTTCTGGTACGGGGTCTTGAATTCAGGGCTTTGTACTCTCCATTTGCTTGCTCATGGATGAACCTCTACCACTTGAGCAATATCTCCAGACTAGCTTTTTGCTGGCTAATTGGAGACAGAATCTCACTGAGTCAGTGGTGCCCAGCTAGCTACATGTTGACATTTCTGAAGTCAGGATTTGTTTAATGATTAATCAAATCTTACCATGACAATAAACAGTGATTTTTTTCCCCCTCTTTCTTGGTGAAACATAAAACCATGAGGGCATCTTACAATCTATGGCTCAGGCACATTGCTGCCTCAGCTCCAAAGTGCTGGGAAACCTTACAAGAAGGCCAGAGGTGGCAAAACATGTGTTTACAGAAAGCCTTTTCCTGGGAAGTTCATATGAATCATGCTAGGAAAACTGATTGCAGAGTGAGAATCCTGAGAGGAGCAGGTGACCTGAAGGGACCAAGTTATAAATGGGATGGTCTTTGTATAATGAAAAAAAGATCCTCCTATTCATACATAATTACACACATAAACACATTTTATAGAGTTTTTCCATCTTGTTTCATAATCCCCAAACAATACTCTTGGGCTATAAACCAAACCAAAGATTGCTTTTGACAATCTGTAATCGCCTTAAATTCAATTAAGTCAAGGCACAGTCCTGCCTTCCTGGACACCCAAGAGATGCTCCTCTGGTTAGCTCAGTTCTGTCGGAGCCTTGCACAACCCTGGATCCTCTGCTAGCCGAGACACGGAATAGGGTGAAATCCTAGGAGCAGAAATGGCCCTTTGGACAGAAGAAGGATGGGGGTGGCTAAAACTAAATGAGTGTGCACCAGCGGCAGGCATTAAGCCAAGGCCCCCGCCGTTCCCTACTGTGTTCAATCCCCTCACCGACCCCAAGAGGGAAGGTGGTATTATCTCTGCGTTCCAGATGACAAAACTACATGGTTAACTAGCTTGCTCAAGGTCATGTAGCTAGAGGAGTAGTAGGGCTGGGCTCTGAGCCCAGATCTATCAGGTCCCCATGCTTATGTGCGTTCTGCTCCACCATACTATGTGGTTGGAAACCAGGCAGGCTCTCTGGTAGAGGGTGCACTGGAGCTACGCCAGGGAGGAATTGGCCATTGAACCTTTTCTTACCCTGGTCCCCAGAGAAACAAGACTGGCCCATTGCTGTGGAGGACAAGCCCAGAAGCCTAGATCCTAATCTTGACTGTGTCCATGGTACTCAAACAGCTCATCCTCACTTCCCATCTGTAGGATGAGAGGATTCAATGAGATGGCCTGATGCGGCCTCTAGAACATACTCCTAGGAGTCTCTGTATGGTCTCAAGGACACAGGGGTTACCTGGTAATTTGGCCAACAGCATTTTTATACTTACTCCCTGCTCTTCCAGGGGCTGACTACTCTCCTCCCACCAGCTAGCATGGGGTTCTATGCAGATAAGTTGTAACACAGATCTGAGTGAACCCATCCTAGCCTTGAGAGGCAGAACTGGGCTCCTGCTGGTGAAAAGTGGGGGAAGGGGATAACATCCCTAAAACTTTAGGAAAGATGCACTGCCATGCCCCTTCCTCAGGCCACACACAGAGTGATCACAATGCTACCTGATCTAAAACCTGTGTATTCCCGGGGTGCCTGTAACATGCCCGGATTCTAGCCTTTGAGAATGCCTAAGGAGGCTAGCCTCACCTCTCTAGCCTCAACATCTGCCTCCTTCCTCTGAGGCTGCTAAAAGAGGCTGATAGAAAATAGTATCATTTCTTCTAGCTATAAACTTAAAGAAGCCAAGGCTTACAGATCTGGAAGCCATATACCATATAGATGGAGTGCATGAACAGATGAGAGGGTCAGGCAGAACTTAAATGAATGAGCAGACATATTTGGAAGCACCAAGCTGGGATATGTCACAGGACAAGACACCACACTGAACTGTCTTCCATATTGACATCCCGAGTCAGGTTCTTTGCCCCTAATTCAAGGTGGTTGCTAATTGTGAGGGACTCACAGACACTATTTGATATCTCTCACCATCTCCCCCAAGGCATCTAGTGGTGATTCTTGATCTCCAAATGTTTATCTATGTATTCATCCAGTGTTCATTCCACCATCTCATTTGTACTTGTGACTGGGCCTTGAAAATGAATCTGGAAATCACTGTTCAGAAATCTCCTGGTAAACATATCTTGGGTTTTTCTATTTGATAGTCTCAGAAACACCTTGAGGGCCCAGGGTAGGAAGCCCTTTTACCAGCAGGTTTGAATCATCAAGAATAAGGTTCCCTTGGGGTTGGGAAGGTGTCTCAGTGGTAGAACACTTGCCTTGCATGCATGAGGCCCTGGGTTTGATTCCTCAGCACTACATAAGCAAAAAGAAAAAAGCCAGAAGTAGCACTGTGGCTCAAGTGGTAGAGCGCTAGCCTTGAGCTGAAGAGCTGAGGGACAGCGCCCAGGCCCAGAGTTCAGGCCCCACAACCAGACCCCCCAAAAATCCACACCTGGATTTTTATGGGGGTGGCTTAGTTGAGCTGCATCCAACATCCCTTCAGAAACCCCATAGTTACAACCCTACCACACCACACCCTGCATCTAACAGTTGCCTACCTGCCAAGTGGAGGCTGGCAATAAACGCAAACATAATTGTTTAGGTCCTACTGACTCCAATGAAGTCTTTGGAAGGAAGCCTGAGCACAGTTGGCTCCTGAAGAAACCTGGGCCTGTGGCTGTAGGTCAGCCGCATTTCCAACATTTGTAAGAAATGCCACATGGCTCACAATAACAAACCATTATCTGCCGTCTCGGCCCCATATAAAAAGACCCAGCTGTTGGGTGAGGTATCTACCACTGGCTTATGACAAGCTCCTCTCAAGCTTCCAAACTCAACTTCCTAAGTGCCTTTCAAAAGAGAAGACTCATTTGTCAATCTGACAGCCTGTGCATGGTCCTTAATATCTATGTTACATGGTCCCCAATGCAAGTGGAGGCTTGCCCAGTGGGTGTTGCCAGTTTTCAAGGCAGAGGGAAGAATTCATTATACATGTCCTCAGTGACTCCCAAACTGCCAAAGCTGGAGTCAAATAAATATGGCAGCATCCAGTTCCACCCTTATTGAAGCATTGGGAACGTTCCAGAAGGCAAGATCACCAGCTAGACCTTCAGCCATTTCCTTCACATTCGCAGAATACATTATTTCTCCCAAACAGATCAAAAATGAGAATCAGTTAAGCAACTACTAACTTAGCTACTTAATCATTCTTTCCACTCAGCCACCATCTTCAGATAGCCTCTCCAAGAATTAGGCTTTCATCTTCTGGTGGTGGTGGTGGTGGTGGTGGTGGTGGTGGTGGTGGTGGTGGTGGTGGTGGTGGTGGTGGTGGTTGTCATTGTCGTGGGGATTGAACTCAGGGCATGGTGCTATCCCTGAGCTTTTTGCTCAAGGCTGCCACTCTACCACTGTAAGCCACAGTGCCGCTTCCTCGTCATTCTTTTTTTTCTGAATAATACAAGTCTGTTTTTCCCCAGGATGGAGTTGAGGCAGAGGTGAGAGAGGGATAAGAAAGATTCTTGCAAAAATTGTTAAACTGGGTACTGGCGGCTCATGCCTATAATCCTAATAGCTGCAAAGGAGGCTGAGATCTGAGGATTGCTGTTCCACACCAGACGAAGCAGGAAAGTTCATGAGACTCTTATCTCCAACAAACTACCCCACACATACGCACACCCCAAAAATAAAAGCCAGAAGTGGAGCACTGGCTCAAGTGGTAAAATGTTAGCCTTGAGAAAAAGAAGCTCAGGGATAACACCCTGGTCCTGAGCTCAAGACCCAGGACCAGCACACACACACACACACACAAATGAAATTGTTGATTAGGCTAGGTAGCTTACCTCTATCATCTTTGCTACTCAAGAGGTGAAGATCAAGAAGCTCAGGCAAAAAGTTAGCAAGACCCCATCTCAATCAGTAAGCTAGGTGTACACCTGAGTCCAACTAGGCAGGATGATCATGGTCCAGGCCAGTTTGGGTAATGACACAAACTGTACCTGAAAACTAATTACATCACAAGAAAGGACTGGGGTATGGTTCAAGTGGTATATCTCCTGCCAAGTAAACATAAGGCCCTAAGTTCCAACTCCAGTACTAACAAAAATAAAAGCATTGATTGGCTAGGAGAAGGTTGGTACCGTGCCTAGAGTCTGTTGAAAAGTCAAACAGGGAATCACACAAAATATTCTCAAGATGTCCTTTCCCCTCTTCTTTGTGTTCTCTCCTTCTTCTTCCTTTCCTAACACTCTCCAAGGAGATGTCGATACTTGCTATGTGGATTGCCTCTCCCTATTACTTCCCAGCTCACTTCTAGCTCTCCACTGAAACTTTTTTTCATCAAAGCTGCTCATGGAATCTTTGGGGCTAAACTCGATCATGACTGATAAGGACACTCCTCTGTCTTTACCTCCACCTTCTTTCTCAATAGCATATGGATTGCTGGCCTATGTCTCATCCTGAAACACTCTTAACCAGTCTTGTCTGGCCTTCCTCCCACCTCTCTACCTTCTCTCTTTCAGTCCTTTATATATTGGGTATTCCAGGATGCTGTTTTGTGTCCTCCCTCAGTCTGCTGTCTCCTGAAATGAGCCCAGTCATTTCCATGCATCCAAGCCACCCTTAGCCTAGGCATCTTACCTGAGTGCCAAACCCTTACAATACAGGAAACAGAACTCCCTTTTGGAGTTCCAGGGACATTTTCTCTAAAGTTCCCAAACATCTCTCTCCCTTGGAGTCTCATGGACATCTCAAATCAATAGCCAACTAAACTCATTCTCGTCCCCTGTTTCCACATCTTGTCCCACTGAATTGCTATTCTTTTCAGATTCTCCCACCCTGTAAATGGCCCAGGGAGAGGAAAAATCCCCATTCACTATTTATGGACTTGTGCCTCATTCTCTCCTTCTGTAAAATAGGTCTGATAATGGGTCCTAAACCTGAAGATAACTAGGGGACTAAGTGAATATATATATATATATATATATATATATATATATATATATGCATTATATATAAGCATTTTATATATATCCTTGTAGGAAAGCCCTTGGCATTCAGTAAGTGCCTAATAAATATCATCCCTCACCTCAGGCCCTACTTCAATTCAGCTCTTCATGATTCCTCATCTGGATAAGAACAGCAGTTACTTCTCTGATCTTCTTGCTCATCCTGGCCTCCACAACCCATCCTCTGCATCAGCACAATCTTTGTAAACACAGAGCATCTTCCTTGTCTTGTAAACCAGAGAATAAAGAGCCAGAAATCTAGATACAAACCTCCCTGGTCCAGCTCCTGTCTTCCCTTCCTGGTCCAATTCCTACTGCCCCTGCTTCCCACACAACACACCAGCTACGTTATACTGTGTGTTCACCCCAAGCAGCATGTCCTCTCTCCCCTTTTCTTCTGCCAGCCACCCCCTTCCCACCCTCTCTTCACCCAGCTCCTGCAGGATTCAACTCCACTGTGCTATGCCATCCTCCAAAGGCCATCCTGGAGTAGTGTCTAATGGAGATTTCTATCATAAATACACACCTTTTACTCACCTGCTTACTTATCAGTTTCCCCTACCAGACAGGGAACTCTTTGAGGCGATGACTCTACTCAGTTATTCATATCTCTGCATTTTATATAATGCCTTCATAAGGAAGGGACTTCATAAATTCTATTGATAGAGTGAATACATGAGAGAAAAACTTTATCCTGTTGCACTGTAATGGATACCTACAAATGTCTTTCCTAACACATAGAATAAAGGCTAAATTCCACATCCTGCTTCTAGCTACCTCCTATCCCAATGCTATATCCCACAGCTGTCCAGCACATATGCCTCTGATCCTTTTGTCCCACACACAGGCTTTGAGCCTTCATCCTGCCCTACTCCTTGATCATGCCATGCTGACTCGCTTATTGAAGACCTTTCATGTGTCAGGCATGCATTAGAGGACACTGCAGTAAACAAGACAGGCCGAGTTCTCTTCAGAGGTTATAGTCTAGCAAGAGGAAAGGCAACCAGTCATCAATCAATCAATCATCAATCCAGGATTAAGAATCCTATCTGTATACATAAAACTTTAGAGTTCTTTTTTTTTGGGGGGGGGTCCGGTCGTGGGGCCTGAACTCTTGGCCTGGGCGCTGTCCCTCAGCTCTTCAGCTCAAGGCTAGCACTCTACCACTTGAGCCACAGCGCCACTTCCGGCTTTTTTTTTTCTGCTTATGTGGTGCTGAGGAATCGAACCCAGGGCGTTAAGCATGCAAGGCGAGCGTTCTACCACTGAGCCAACTTCCCAGCCCAAACTTTAGAGTTCTTATGGGAAGATGAGTTTTTATCATTCTGAGATAGAAGGATGGGTGGATGGAATACCGTAGAATTCCTTCTGAGGGCTAACTTCAATAACTGACAGTCCGTTCAAGTTCTGCTTAACCTTCAGATAGGATATAATTTAAACTAGGAACTAAAAGAGAGTGAGTGAAATGTCCTTTGAGTACATGGGGTGGGGGGGAGAATAACAGAAATGTCACCATGGTGTGGCAGCCCTGGCCTGGGTCAAAGTCCAGGACTTCAGTGGCTCCAACCCTTTCTGGCATCTGTTGGGTAGAGCTTCCTGTCTTAGAGCCTTTGCATTGGCTCTGACATCAAAATCTGGTTGCTCATCTCTCTTCATGGCTTATTTCCTCCTTGGACCCAGACAGTGGAAAGGAAGCCTAGTGTCTATTGATTCACCTACTTTATCTTACTCAAGAGACAAGTTAATAAATCAGAACGTTCCTTGGTTGGGTCCTGCCGGCCAGTACTATGTTATCTATTGATTCATGAGCAGCTCACTATCTAAACTCCACACAGCATGGCCTTGGTTTCTGATTTTTTTAATAGAAAAAAAATCCATAGAGGACACTTCCATATATAGACTAAAAGCTGTCTCAGCTTTCCTTTACCCACAGGGTAGGTAAAATAATCACAAGCATCTCTTAGAGATATCAACCATAATGAATGAAAAATATGAACAGGTCTACCAGCTGTCACACTCCCTTGGCAGGACAGGGTACCTAAAAAAGGCATCTCCTTCCTGTTCCACTCCCATTCTCCTTCATGCTTAAAAACAACTGTTTCCCAGACATCAGGGCCATAGAAAGCCCTGCATTTGTTTATGCTGTGACACACAGGCTGGATAGCCCCAGTAATCATTCTATGTAGGCCAGTAAATCTTCATGCTCATCTCTTATACTCTTCTATCCCCCAAACACATCTGGTCTCCTGCCTACTGCAATCCCTCTCTCTCTCCCTCCCCCCCTTCTACACACACACACACACACACACACACACACACACACACACACATACACACACACACACACACACACTTTAAAGCATGTTTAACAACAGCCATCTGGCTACTAATACGAATGACCCCAATAATTATTTACATGTCATTTTGCCCAAGGAGAACTCTTTGAAGGCCAGGACTCTGCAACCACAAGCACAGAACCCAACACTACAGACCAATGAATGAATAAATGGCTGGCCTGGGCAATATTGGCTCACTGATTACTCCAAACTCAGAAGCAGATCTTCTTGTGAAAAAAAAGTCATTCTGAAATAAGAATGCTTGCACCCCAGGTTATCTGCCATAGCTGTAAAGTAGCACTCAGAGGCCTGCAAATGAGGTCTTGATGCGTTTGGATGACACAGAATAGGAAGCTGGGGTTGCAGCTGGGTCTGTAGGGAGGGCCAAGGAGACCACAAGAAGGAATGCTTAGAAAAGGGAGCTGGAACCTAGCAAAGAGGCCATCCATCTCAGTAGAAGAGAGATGACAAAGGTGTTGAGGGTGGGTAGGGATTTGGTAGAACATATTCAAGATAAAAACATGCATTCTTTCCACCTATCGTTGCACTTCTTGGAATCTACCCACAGCAAATGAATACACATGCACATTAAGAAGCAGGCCGATTATTTCTGCAGGACTGTTTGTAAGAGTATGATTTTAGAAACAAGTTTAATTTCCATCAATAGGATAGTAAAATTAAGAAGGGGGATGATGCATATTTAGTTCTCTCTCCCTCTTCAAGGAAGATTTGGAGGTCTCTTGAGAAAAATTTCCAAGACAAATTAGTAAGTGGGAAAAATAAACGCGAGTTGCAGCGTAATACACAATTATATGTGTCCCTCTTTGTATTAATGGCACCCACATACTAATCTCTATTTGAGGGAATATACATATCTACATATTAGCACACAGAAAAATTCTGGAAAGGTGCAAGCCAGACTGAGAGCTGTTCAGAGGAAAGAAATGGAACTCTCTAGGATCTGGAAAAAATGATGAGAATATATTGAGAAGAATGAATTGTTGTGTACTCATGTATTAGTTGTATAGATTTTAAAGTTTGGAACTGGTATCTAACTCTTAGATTTACTTAGAGAACAAGGAGAGTACACCTACTCCCCATACCAAGGGTCACCTCCTTGCTAGACTAGTCCTCCATACCTTCCCAGTAGATAGACTTTGTCAAACCTTATTTTTGTTTCTAGTACCTGTGGAGTTGTGGGAGAACCCTGTGATTCCAAAGTTTGCCTTTTTAGAAAAGCAACTTTTGCAAAGTTGTTTTTATGTGTTTAAAGTCAAGTGTGAGTGTGTGTGTGTGTGTGTATGTGTGTGTGTGTGTTTCCTTCCTACCACCAAGCCTGTCACTAGAGACCACAATTCCTTTTCATGAAATGGGATGTATATCCTAGCAATGTTTTTCACCATGCCTGCCTTCTAGCTATCTGTACAGGGGATATTTAATTCACTTACTGATTGGATGGGACCCTGGTAAATAGGATTGGGTTGATCTGATTGGTTGATATATATGGGCTATAGCAGATATATATAGATAAATATATAGAGATAGATAGATATATAGCTATATGGGCTATAGCCACCCTCACATTTAGGAAGTAACACACATCTTCCTATCCCACTGTAGTTGACAACAGATACCATTTCCAAATTTTATTATGTCTCTGAAACAAAGACTTAATTCTGCCCATGTGATGAGTTCATGCTAAAGGCTCTGCTGATTTGTGTTGAATAATCTGTGTGCCATGGACTCAGCCGCTCTCAGGGGCATCTCAAACAAAAAGCAAGACTTTATTTCAAAAATAACCAACACGATTGGGTACCAGTGGCTCACACCTATAATCATAACTACTAAGGAAGCCAAGATCCAAAAATCACAGTTTGAAGCTAGCCCAGGCAGGAAAGTCCATGATATTTTTATCTTCAATTTACTGCCCAAAACCCAGAAGTAGAGCTGTGGCTCAAGTGGTAGAGTATTAGTCTTGAGGAAAAAAAAAGCTAAGGGACAGTGCCCAAGCCCTGAGTTCAAGGCCCAATACTGGCATACAAAAGGGAGGGCAGGCACAGTGGCTCAAGTGGTATAGCACTAGCAAACTCAGGAGTCCAAGTTCAAACCTGAGAGAGAAAGAGTGAGCCAAAAATGTATTTTAAATATAAAGATACAAAGAGTTGAAACAAAAGAAGAGAAATATATGTACCATACTTACTGTAATCAAAGGGAAATTGGAATGACTACACCAATATCAAACAAAGTGAGCTTCAGAGCAAATAATATCACCAGACATAAGGAGGGTCATTTCATAATGAGGAAAAGTTCAATTCATCAAGAGGTCCTAACAAGCCTAAATATTCATGCATCAGAGCTTCAAAATACATAAAGTAAAAACTAATATGACCACAAAGAAAAGTAGACAAATTTACAACTATGGCTGGAAATTTGAAAGAAAAAAATTCCTCTCAATAATTGCTAGAATGATAGAAAGAAGTATCAGCAAGGACATAGAGGATTTATATACAACTAACTGCCAACCAAGTTGATCTAATGGACATTTATGCATCTTCTTAGGTAACAGTGGCATACAAGACATGTATCCAAGGTATATACTGCGTTCTGAGCCATCATAACGAACCTCAATAAATTGGAAATCATCCAACTCATGCTAAGTATGTTCTGATCATAATGGAATTAATTTAGAAATCAGTAACAGAAAGATACCTAGAAACTCCCCAAATATTTAGAAGCAAAATTACACACTTCTAAATAATCCATGGATAAAACCAAATTAAAAGAGGAAATTAAAAAGCATTTGGAGCTGGGAAAAAAATGGAAACCTATTACATGAAAATTTGTGGATTCCTCTAGAAGTTCACTAGGAAGGCAAGTTTATAGAATTTATATTAGACACTTAGAATTTACCTTAAACACTTCCATTGAGAAAACAAAGTCCCAAATCAATGACCCTTGCTTTATTGTTAAAGAAGCTCATGAGTGGATTAAACCAAAAGTAAGCACAAAAAGGGAAATAATTAGCATCACAGTAGAAACTGATGAAATATTAAAAAAAAAAAAACAGAGAAAAGCAATGAAGCCAAAGGTTTTTTTTAGTATAATTGATAACCTTCAAGCCAATATGGTGTACTGGAGTTTGAATTCAGAGTCTCACACTTACTAGGCAAGTATTCACCACTTGAGCCACGCAGCCAGTCCTGGACTTCTCTCTGTATTATTCCTGCTGTCATATTGCCTTGTCTTAGGCTTGCTTTTCAAGTCATCCATCCTATCTGCCAGTCTGCCACCTGCAGCCAAGGCAGCCCTTATCACCTGTGCTATACCATCTCTTTGTACCTGTGATACCCATCTATTCTGGGGGCTCCTTGAGGCCACCTTCCATAACCCTCATTATTATCTCTTAAACTAGCAGAAGACCTTGCCCTACAAAGCATCCAGAACATGTTTGTTAAATGAATGATTTTGCTGCAAAACTCTAAGCCCTGGTTTCCTGCTTCCAAAAGCCCATCCTGATTTACCTGGAACTGATTAACATTGTTATATGGCTTTGAGAAAGTCTCTTTTCCCCTCTGAGTCTTCAGTTTGCCCATCCATCTATCAAGCCAATGTACTGGGTTTGGGTGATGAAGGAGGCACTATTGAGTTTCCATGTTCTGTTCCTGATTCCTTCGTGCTGAATTTTTAGCCTGAAATCTTCATCTCAAATAGCACATGAGCCTATTTTTCACCCTCTAGTTCAAGCTAACACCAAGCCATGATTCCCACCCCAAAACAAAGCTCAACCAAATACTTGCTGAATCTGTATTCAGGGGTTCCAGATCCTTGGCTCCCATTGGTAGGAAAAGAATCTGCACCTTTTAAAAAAAGTTTTTTATTGTGAAAATATTGTACAGAGGGGTTACAATCATATGAGCAAGGTAATGAGTACATTTCTTATCATGCATTGTTGCTTCCTCCTTTGTTTTCCCCTCCCATCTCTACAACAACATTCTACACACACACACACACACACACACACACACACACACACACACACACACACACACACACACACACACACACACACACACACACACACACACACACACACACCTAAATTGTAAAGTTCATTTTTGGACCTAGCGTCTTGTACATTTCATTGTTGCAATGGGTCAACCTGTATCCCTATTTAAACAATTTGTTTTTTCCCTTCCCCTCCCCAAATTATACCAACATCAAATACAGTGAAAACAGGGCTTATACCATAGGGGAGGGACATACAAAGCAACAAAAATATCACGTGGCACCTTATAAATATGTTAGAAACAATAGCAAGAAAGAAAAAGCCACTTGTGTCCTTATCTTGGGGCTCATTTTGCTTAACATTACCTTTTTTTGGGGGGGGGGTCCGGTCATGGAGCCTGAACTTTGGGCCTTTGCGCTGTCCCTCAGCTCTTCAGCTCAAGGCTAGCACTCTACCACTTGAGCCACAGTGCCACTTCTGGCTTTTTCTGTTTATATGGTACTGAGGAATCGAACCCAGGGCCTTATGCATGCAAGGCAAGCACTCTACCACTGAGCCACCTTCCCAGCCCCTCACTTAACATCATCTTATCAGAAGAATCTGCACCTTATACACACCAGAATTAACAACTCCTCTTCTGAGAGTCATCCTTCCCCCTGGGGACCAGGTTTTAAGCCTGGACATGTTCCAAGTGGCTAATGAGTCTTTATTACCCCTATGGAATAAGGCCATTGCCTTCCCACAGAATGAAAGAGGTGAGTTTACACCACCCCAGGGGAAATCTGTCTAGAAAGGTGTCCTGGGTCCTGTAGGGTAGGGAAGCACAAAGGCCAAATGGAGCCCCTCAGCTGTAGATTGGGGGAGAGCTTGGCAAGTGTGCACAATGTTCTCCCTCATGAGACAGGCACCCGCTCTTACCTGCTTTGGGATCTTGAAGCAAGGTCCGTCTCTCAGGTGCCATCTATCAAAGAGGGATAAATGTCATCCTATTTCAAAGGCTGTTGTGGGAGTTAAGTGGACTAAAACACCTTAAAAAATCGGATATATTGATTTTTTATCTACATTTTACTCCACGTTTCATTCTTCCAATTATGTAGCCCAATTTCTCTCCAATTTCCTCTTCTCTCTCTCTCAGCTTGCTGTGTCTCCTGAGACTAATGTTATCGACAAAGAAACCATTCCCTCACTGCTACTCCTTACACAGGGCGAACAATAAATAAGTGTACATTGGATGAATGGATGAAAATCTGGTCCTTCCATTTGACTAGTAATAATTCACTCAACTCTTTTAGATGTCTATAGAGCCTCTGCCAGGTACCATTAATGTTAGTAAATCAATTTCCCCTCAGAAAAGAAAGGAAAGAAAGAAAGAAAGAAAAGAAAGAAAGAAAGAAAGAAAGAAGGAAGGAAGGAAGGAAGGAAGGAAGGAAGGAAGGAAGGAAGGAAGGAAGGAAAGAAACCAAGCCTTGTCCACTATGTATGATGTGTCCCCATTTTCCAGCTAGAAAATTGATAGTGAGGAGAAGTAGCGACCTGCACCAGACCACAGAACAGGCCCTAATTGGAGCCGGAGTCTATCTCTAGGCCCATGTTCTTAGTCACTCCCCAGAGCATGATTCAAAGGATTTATCATCTTTCCATTCCAAAAGTTAAAGATGCATGGCCTCATAAACTCAGAAAAGATAGAAAACACAGAGAATAAAAAATGTTCAACACCAAAAACATCCTGAGTTTAACACTTCAGAATATTTTTAAGATCTCATTTCCTATATGTGGATTTTGTGGCTTTGGTTTTTGTGGTTTAGGGTTTTATTCTAGAGCCATAATCATGTGCTACAAGTAGGAAAGTGTCATGACTTCACATTATATGGAACATCATTTTCCTTGTTCTTACACAGTCTCCATCTCCGTCATTTTAATGACCACACAATATTTCTATCAAACAGACATATAATTGACTGATCGTCCCTCTGTGGTTGAACACTGCAATTGCTTTATCTGTCCTTGCTATTGTAAATAATACTGTGCTAAACACACAGTTTAGGATTATTTTCTTAGGCTGATTTTAATTCTGTCCTTGGGCTAGTTTCTAGGATGAAATTATTGGGTCAAGGGAACTGAGCAATTGTAAGACTCTTGAGAAAAAAAAAGTATTGCGCTGAGTGTGTATTTTAAGGATTTTCATATAAAATGGGAAATGGGGAATAGGGAGTCAGAGGAAAATATATGGAGGCTGGTCAGCTAATGGTCCCAGAAAAGACAGAGTCTGTCAGCAATCAGGCTTTATCTGGACTTGACTATGTCAACATAAAGAGTTAGCAAGATGTAAAGAGCTTTTTTTCCCCTTATTTCTCAGAAGGGGAAAAAAAAGCAGTTCCAAACCCTTCAGGTGATTCATGAAATAAAGATATTTGCAATCAGTCTAAGAGCACAGCAGATGTGCTTGCTAAAAATAAATAAATAACAACACATGGAAATCATCACCTACCAAAAAAATCTCCCAGTCTTCTTCCATCAGCCACACCTCAACTTCCAGAAAGGAGACCCAAGCACCAATTTCAGGTCTGCTGTTGAGCAGCAGCACCATATTTTTCATTCTTCCCAAGGGACTGTGATAAATAAATAAGGATGAAGTACCTCAGGGATATAAAAACCTGTTGTCAATTTCTTATTTAACTCCTATGATCAAAAGTCACTTAGCATTCACGGTACGCTGACTTTTGCTGCCATGCAGAGGGCATCCCAGCATAATTTCCAGAAGCATTTTCAATATGTAGTTCTTTGAAAATAGTCTGCCCATCAATTCATCAAAATGGTGCATGCTTAACTTTTGCTGGAGAGCTTGGCTTCATAAAGTGAGACATACCCATCGTAATGCATGCTGAATCAGCACAACTTCTTTGCTTGCATCTCAACCCTCTTCCAAAAGCCTCTAATGCCAGATAAGACTGTACTAACATACAAGCCCCAGGAGTTGAGATGGTCTGTGACTGCAGGGCTGGGCTGACTTTCCACTGAGGACAGCAGCCAAATTCCCCCCCCCCCCCCCGCCGCCCCGCAACTTCCACGCTCTAGAATCTCAGCACTGTGGCAGCTCTAGAGTCAGACCACAGCTAGTCCTTGGAAGATGTGCTTTTCTCCATTCTCCGTGGGCTGTGTCAGAAAGAAACTGGTTCCTGCCATGCAGCAAAACCTCAGAAACTCTAGAGATTGGCAGGAATCATCATAGCAAAGTCAGCCTCGCTGTCAGCACCTGAGCTAGTATCTTGAATTTTCACCTGTCTGCGCGCTTAGTCCCTGGTAAGGGAAGAAAATGACAGTACATGGAGCTGGAGAGGACTGCAGGTATACAGTCCTTCTCCTTGATTTCTATTTCAGGATTTTCATCACCCTAAGATTTCATTAACCTAAGATTTAGGATAAGGTTTTCCTAAGCTAGGTATTCTCCGATGCCAATATGGCAGAAGCAACTGGGATACAGCAGCTCAAGCCCACCTGACCCTGAACACCCAACGTCTGACGCAGTAGACATCAGGACCTTCGGTGTGGGAACTGGAAAAGGCCCCACAGACATGTTCAACACAGCTTAAGGGCTGGGAAAAAAGGCCTGGAAGTCTTGTAATGTGCCTGTTCCCAAAAGGAGACTGAATTATGTATAGGGTGAAATGGGTTATCTTCCCCCACTGCACCCCAAACTGTAGCATCAAACCTGTCGCTGTTAACCTGAGCTGTTTTAATTTCAATCCTTTTCTAAATTCTGCTCATTTCTGCCTGGGTTTTCCAAAAAGAGGCTATTTCTCTCTGTCTCTGTCTCTGTCTCTGTCTCTCTGTCTCTGTCTCTGTCTCTCTGTCTCTGTCTCT
This sequence comes from Dipodomys merriami, assembly GCF_024711535.1. Classification (NCBI taxonomy): domain Eukaryota; kingdom Metazoa; phylum Chordata; class Mammalia; order Rodentia; family Heteromyidae; genus Dipodomys; species Dipodomys merriami. The sequence goes on from NW_027203270.1 coordinate 10,225,980, forward strand.
GTCTCTCTCTCTCTCTCTTATACACACACACACACACACACACACACACACACACACACACAAAGCTACATGTCTTTGGGTTGGTCTGTCTGGGTTTATGGTAAAGATTCAGTGGGGTTAGCCAGTTAGAGCTCTAAATGAATCCAGAAATAATCCAGAAAATTGAAGTCTCCTCACACCCCTGAAGCCAGCTGTGTGACCAAAGGGCTTCCTGGACCTCAGTTTTCCCATAAGTCAAATAGGTTGGACTCGATTAATGGCTCTCAACTTAGCTACAGGAGTAGAATCCTTAGGGAGTTTGGGGGGTAAATACTAACACTGAGATCCCATGCAGAGCAAGTGAATTCTACTCTCTGATGGTGCACCCAGAGCATGAATGGTTAAAAAAAATACTTCTGGGTGATTCTGATATCATGCAGGCTGAGAACCACTACCCTAGGTGATCCAGCTCTGTTATTTGATTAAGTTTGCCATTTATCTTGGAGGAGACAAGAGGTAGAGATGCCAGAATAGGGGCTTTGCTTCTGGTTTCCTAGGAAGAAAAGCCGAGGGCAGAGACACAAAGTATGCCACATGGGATCCAATTGAACTCACAGATCTCCTGAATAGGAGGAAGAAGGTGGCCAGAATATAAAAAGAAGCAACTAAGGAGCCCCGGAGTCTACCTTTGAGGCTTCTTAGTAGAAACAAGCTTCCAAGGAGCAGACTGCTAGTGCAGTCCAGAGCAAAGGGCAGAACTAGGAATCTCAGAGGATCCACAGGAGTCTGTGGCTTGCCGAGACCCTGTCAATCCACATCATCCCCCCTCGAGTGTGACGCTGCCTTCAGAACTTCTTCCAGCCTCTGGGAAATGACACTGTAGCACGTACTAGGTCAGCCTGGCCACTGGTCCAGCAGTCCCAACGAAATGGAGGATGGGGACTCAAAGCAAAGATTCTATTCCCTCCACAGAGTTTAACTTCCTCTGAAATTGTGATGGGTCTTATAATGGACAGACTCTTGGATCTGATGAGATATGATAATATCTCTGATACCTGTCAAACACTCTAAAACTTCATGATTCTATTATTCTGTGGCTGTCAGTCCACATCATCTTTATCTCCAAAGAATAAATTTATCCAGCCTCATGGAGACACACTGACTTAGACCAGTGCTGTGTCCTTTGCCATCATTCCCAGCCCACCAACATGAACCACACCAACACACTGGCCGCCAAGCTTGTTGAAGGCCCTTCTGGCCCAAGAACTGGCCTTTTAATAGGATCGCCCCCTGTGATTCTGGCATATTAAAGTTTAAGGAGTGCTATCATGGTCACACTCTTCCCCCTAACACACTGACACAGTTGCACATATGCACAAACACATACACACACAAAATAGACACGTAATATATTTTCCAAGAGCCCTCAGCCAGAAAGAGCCTGGCTTGCTTTAAATAAGAACCTCTAGGGGGCCTCATTGCATTTCATGCTGGCACATGCTGAAGAGTCATTTGCTTTCAGTGGAGTGGGGAAGAAATCCCTGTGAGGATACAGGCACAAGAAGAGCCAGAGGTGGAGCAAAAGGACGGAGGCAGTGACAGCAGCCACCCCCTCTTCGATGGCAGACTGGAAGCTTGGTTTGCATGAGCACTTCTGCCTATCCCAGCTCCCTTAATGACCATCTGGCCTTAATGATCCTAATGGCTCCTTCCTGGCCTTTGACCCTGGGGCCCAGGGTCCTTCTTGACCTTCACTCAAAAAACCCACTGCCTCACCTCAGTGGATCCCTGACACTCCGTCTCATCCTGGATGCTTATTTCTGCACCTGTCCTCAACTTTATGTCTCCATTTCTCTATTTCGTGTTTCCTTATTTCCAGCAGGACCCACCGAGCTAAACGCTTACTCATTTATTCATCTACCAGCTACTCATCCACCTGTCCTCTCACCCACCCATCCATACATCCCCCCATACATTCATTCATCAACTTAACAAATATTTGCTGTTCACTTCCATGCCCTGTGAAGCTTAACACCCTTTGAAGCTCACAGTCTGGTAGAGGAGGAGAGCCCCTGAGTAATTGCTGTTTATAATGTCTTCTGATAAGTGTCAGAAGAGGAAAAGGCACTGGGTGCTCTGGGAACTTAAAGAAACTGGTCTTCACTCAAATTTAGAGAATTAAGCTAGGTAGTCTGGAACAATTGTATATTCCTTTTGGTGCCCATTCCACCCATTTCTTGGGGAAGAAATGGAAGGAAAAGTATTCTAGGCATCATGAACAGCCCAAGAAAGAGCATAGAGGCAAGAGCTAGCTTGTCACTGGGCACTGATGGCTCATGCCTACTAGTTACTAGGAGGCTGAGATCTGAAGATTGTGGTTCAAAGCCAGCCCAGGCAGGAAACTGTGAGACTCTTCTCTCCAATAAACCACCAGAAAACTGGAAGTGGCACTGTGGCTCAAGTGGTAGAGCACTAGCCTTGAGCTGAAGAGCTGAGGGACAGTGCCCAGGCCCAGAGTTCAAGCCCCACAATTGACAAAAAAAAAAGGAACTAGTTTGTGAGCAATTCGTATGGTAGAGCTGAAAACCTGGATAAGGGAGAGGAGAGAGAAGAGGCTGGGATGTGGCAGCAGGTATGGCTAGCTCAAGTAGGAAGTATAGACCAGGTTAAGAATTTGGACTCTAGGGGCTGGGAAGGTGGCTCAGTGGTAGAGCGCTTGCCTTGCATGCATGAGGCCCTGGGTTCGATTCCTCAGTACCATATAAACAGAAAAAGACAGAAGTGGCACTGTGGCTGAAGTTGTAGAGCGCTAGCCTTGAGCTGAAGAGCTGAAGGACATCACCCAGGCCCAGAGTTCAGGCCCCATGACTAGACCCAAAAAAAGAATTCGGACTCTAAGGAGTCATTTTCCCCCCAACTTCTGTTATATTAATTAGTAAACGCTTATGAATACTTAATGAGAACTTTAAGGGCCCTGCCCCAGGTGAAGTGAGATGGGGGTCATAAAGAACTACCAGGAAGGTCCTGTTCCCATACATGGCATGTCCTTTGCCATAGATTGAGATTCTATGTCATAGGGAGATAAGCGGTAACTCAGTGATTTAGCCCCCAGGCTCCCAATAATCTGATGAAAAATGTACCAGGAGTCAAGAACGAGGAAGGATAGCTTCCTGGAAGAGGCAGGACTTGCATTGAGCCCACGTGAACTGAGGGGCCATTGCTGAGTGAGGACAATGCCCACACTGCATATGCAGTGACCAGGGACCAGATCTCATGTGCCCAAACCAGGCATCTGGCAGGAAAGTGTTGCGTGCATTCTAGTAAAACCAACTCCTCACTGTTTTCAGCTTGTTTACCCTATGAATGTAACTCCATTGAGAACCATTGACTTTCTGCATTGTATTCCTACAATGCAGACATGCAGTTGGGACATGAGCCCACTGCACCCCCCCCCAGGACGAATGAGGGCTGGGTATGAGGGAGGAGCTTTCCCAAGGCCACAAGGTCAATGTTGATGGGGCTCCCAGAGCAGGTCATGATAGCATACTGATAGCCCTGCTCACCCTCCATCATGCCTGAAATAGAACCTCGGTGTAACAAGTCGCAAGCCTGCAAATGGCCTTTCTTCTTCCAGCGAGGCATATTTCTCATCGAGGTCAATAAAAGAGGACATCTTACCCCAGTTTTTATATCCGAGCGATAGTTTATGAGCCCAGTGGCTGAAGTCTAAATAAGGAAACCGTGTTTACTTGATAAATGAAGCACCGGAGCACCAGAGATGCCACATTTGCTAAACCTGCTCCATAAGCTTTTCTGTCGTGATAAATTTTCTCTGGCTTCAGGCAGTGCTGTAAACCACGCAGAGCCTCCCTGAGGACCGGCTTCTGAAGAATTGTGACTCACACAGACACAGCTCGGGAAAACTCCGACTATTGATTTCTCACATGTGACTTTCCTGTGTTCATGGTAAAACTATAAAATCCTGATAATGCTGAACTGGGAAAACTTATAGAGATCATTTGTTTTCATGGAGAAACTGAGGCCCATAAAGGGAAAGTTGTCCTGGTGACTGACTCAATTGCAACACTCTGTTGAGCTCCAGTGGAGGGGCCCTTTCTCCCTGTCAGAAAGCTTGTAGTAGGTGCTGGGGTAAAACCGAAGCCTACACACCAAGCTCCAAACACAGGAGAAATGGATAGAGAAGCATTCCTGGAAGAAGGAGAAACACAACCTCAGCCAGACACCAGTGGCTCCCAGATGTAATCCTAGCTACTCGGGAGGCTTAGATCTGAGGATCACAGTTCAAAGCCAGCACAGGAAGGAAAGTGTGTGAGACTCTTATCTCCAATTAACCACCATAAGCCAAAAGTGGAGCTGTGGCTCAAGTGGCAGAACAAAAGCTCAGAGACAGTACTCAGGCCCTGGGTTCAAGTCCCAGAACTGGTGTCGGTGTGGGTACACACACACACGCACACCTAAACACTAATCCTTGGCAGCTGGGTAGGTGGGTGCAAGATGACAATCTGGATGGACATTCCAGGTGAGAGAGGCTGAGAGAGTTTGATGGCAACTAAATATAAGAGACACAGAGCCTTCTGAGGATAAGAGGCTCATGTCTGGATGGTTGGTGTTGCCTATAATCCCAGCTACTCAGGAGGCAGTGGTAGGAGGATTGAGGTCTGATGCCAACCCAGGAAAAAGTGTTAAACCCTCCACATGCTGGTAGCTCACACTTATAATCCTAGCTACTTGAGAAACTAAGATAGGGAGGATCATGATTCCAGGCCAGATGGGGCAGAAAAGCCCATGAGACTCCATCTCAACAGAAAGAAGCTGAGTATGGTGGTACATGCTTGTCATCCCAGCCGAAGTGGCAAGTAAAATAAACAAAAACAAAAAACCAGGAAGATTGGGCTGGGTGCCTGTGGCTCATGCATGTAATCCTAGTTATTCAAGAGATTGATATCTGAGGATTGTGGTTCAGAGACAGCCCAGGAAGGAAAGTCTGTGAGATTCTTATCTCCAGTTAGTCCCCATACAGCCAGAGGGGCACTGGGGCTCAAGTGGTAGAGTGCTAGCCTTGAGCAAAAATGCTCAGTGACAGTGCCCAGGCCCTGAGATCAAGCCCCAGGACTGGCACCAAAAGAAAAAAGGGCGGGGGGGGGGGGAGGAATCACAATCCAGGCACATGCCTAGACAGAAAACAAGACCTTATCTCAAAAATAACTGGTATAATAAAAGGCTAGGGGCATGGCTCAGCAGTAAAGCACTTGTCTAGTAAGCATGAAGCCCTGAGTTCAAACCCCAAGGCCACCAAAAACAGAAGGTGCAAGATGCTATCTCAAAAACAAACTGAAAACAAAAGACACGGGGATATAGTTCATGGGGTATTGTGTGGTAAGGGTGAGGTCCTGCGTTCAATCACAAATACTGGAAAAAGAGAAGAAAAGGAAAAAATCGAGAGAGCAGTTCAGGTTTGGGATGTGGTTCAATGATAAATCGCTTGCCTAGCATGTACAAGGCCCTGGGTTCAGTTCCCGGCACCATAAGAATATTTTAAAAAATTCCCTAAAAACAAGCCTTCATATTTTATCCAGAAGGATGATGAAAATGACCAAATGACCTTGTTTGCATTTTAGGAAAATAGAAGGTGAGGTTGGAAGGGGGTACACAGCAGCAGAAGTCAGAAAGCTGTTCCAATAATCCAAGAGGAAGAAAGAAATAATGGTGGTCACAACTCAAATAGAAGATGGGGCTCTAATGAGGGCATAGGATGGTCGAAGACCTGTAGACCGTTTTTCAAGTTGTATGCTAAATTTTCATACAACATGTCTCAAAGATGATTTTTTTTACATACTGTCTATTAGCAAATGCCATCCTACTACAGCCCAGAATAGGCTATCACCTAATATTTCCTTATTCTGAAGGATTTAAGTTCTGATTACTTGTGCTATTCAGGAGAGGCTTACTTCTACAGCAATCAACTCTTAAATCTGAGTGGCCACACAACATAAATTCATCCCTTACCCCCACTGCTGCTAGTAGGGGCTATGCTCCATGTATTTCCAGGATTGACCCAGTTTCCTCTTATCTGTGGCTTTACCTTCCACTGGGTTTTGACTTTCTCTTGTGCCATCCATGGGAAAAGAGAAAGCACATCTACCTTCATGACCCTAGCCAAGGAGGCCCACATGACTTCTACCACGTCCCATTGATGAGAACTGGTCACGTTGAGACTCAAAGGGACCTTGGAAAAGCAGCCAGCCCAGAAAGTATTGAAGTAGTCACCGACACTGGCATATTGCCTTGATTCATCTGTGTAGTGGATTCACAATCTAGCCTGAGGCTTTTTCTTAATGAAGATGCTAGGGATATTCGCTAGATCTCAGTAGGCAGGATTTGCTTTTATCCAAAGACCACCTCCCTCCCAAACAAACAGATGTTCTTAATACTCTACAGATTACTGGACAAAAGCTATGTCCACTCTCCTGTCTTCTTTGTCCTGAGGAGAGGGATTTGCCTTCCATCTGCCAACCTCCACCATGCCAGGATCTGTCTTTTCTCTGTGTATTCCCCTTAATAGATGGCTTTCCCTTTCCACATTCGCAAGAGACAGAAGCTCTAAGGCAGTTGTCAAGAATTACCACAGCCCAGAGAAAGGATGAGAAGAATGAGAGTGATTCATCAAGAAGACTTATAAGCCTATTGGGCAACTCATGCTCAAAGCTGTTTAGCTACCCAAAGAGATAGCAGGATAAATTACCACCAGAAGAATTAACAATTACAAGTTTGGCACTTTACATTGGGAAGACCTATTCCGAATCACCTGTCACTGCAATTTTAAAGTTTAGGGAGAAAATGTAGAGAGGTTACCTGACCATGCATTTATAGCTTACTTTGAACAACTGAAGGATGGGCTCCTCGGAAAGAAGGTGGGCTTGGTATTTATAAATATAATCTTTTCCCTCGGTTATTCTTTCAGACCTATTTCCCCCCTCCCCCCCCCCACTCCAGTCCCATTTGATTTCCAGCAATCAGTAGCTCCTAGGACTGGCTTTCAATAATATGGACTCTGTTCTTTCTCTCTTCCCACTAACACCACTGTCATTCATAGACAAGCATGGTGGCCCACCCCTGTAAGCTGCCATTGAAAGGACCCTGGTTAAACCTAGTGTGAAAAAATCGTGGGTCCGTAAATAATTAAATTAATCCCTGACCTGAAGCTGGATTTTACAAGGTAGGTTTCTTAAGGCAAACAAAACTTTTATGTCTCCCTTTGCCAATGATAAAGGATCTGATCTTTGCTGTGCTGGTAGCCATTATGTTATATAGGCAATGTGCTAGATTCTGTTCCTATGTCATAAAGCCCTCTAAGATGAAAAAATATATATCTTTTTTTCACATAAAGGTAACTGATACTCAACGGGGTTCAATAACTTGCCCCCAAATCATCAAGCTAGCAGGTGGCGAGGCTGAGTTTCAAGCTTCAAATGCCTCATTCCAAAGTTGTAATTTTTTTTCACTCCTAACCACTCCCATGGAAGGTGGCTACTGTGGAATTCTCTGGGAGACACTAAAGATAAATCAGTTTATTAAGAATGCTCTAGAGCCGGGCGCCAGTGGCTCTCACCTGTAATCCCAGCTACTCAGGAGACTGAGATCTGAGGATCATGGTTTAAAACCAGCCTGGGCAGGAAACTCCATAAAACTCTTATCTCCAATAAACCACCAGAAAACCGAAAGTGGCACTGTGGCTCAAGTGGTAGAGCGTTAGCCTTGAGCTAAGGAGCTCAGGGACAGTTCCCGGGCCCAGAGTTCAAGCCCCGAGACCAAAAAAAAAAAAAAAGAAAAAGAAAAAGAAGAATGTTCTAATGCTCCTGGGGAAGAGCCAAAATTGAATCCATAGGGCCATAGCAGTGTGGTGGTTGGCACTGGGGTCTAGCACTCAGCATGGGAGATTATCCTCTCCCTCCAAAGAGAGCAGAGTGGAGCAGACCAAGGGTTCACTATGTGGCAAAGACTTGTCTAAACCTTGTCTCTAGCTTGCCAGATGCTCCTCAGTAAATTACCCTGCTTCTGTGGAGTCTGTGGAATATAGTAGAACAAAGAGAGCCACTTTGATTTGGGAATAGAGGAGAGCATTGCCAAGATTCATCACTGGACTGTCTGCCAGCAGTGGGGTTGTGAGAAAATCTCTTTCCATCTCTGCCTCAGTTTCTTCACGTCTATGGCAGATGACTATTATTAGATAGAATCAAGTGTCTGAACTGGAGAATATCAGGCCAAGCTCCCCTTCTCCTTCCCTCCCACTCTGTGTCATGGAGTATGAGTATGCTTGACCACCAAGCAGTAAGGCTTGCACTATAGAACCTTCTCAAGGCAAAGGAATGAAGCAGGAATGGTTTGTTCCCCTTTGAAAGGTGGTGACCCACCCAGGCCATGCATGTGGCCTGACAGTTTGCATCTGTTCATCTGTGATGTTACAACCTGTGGGGAAAGGCTCACTTCAAAGACTGCTTTATCAGAGCAGCAGGAAAGACATCTGAACATTTTGTAGTTGAAGTCAATATTGCTTCTGATCTCCTGATGTTCTCTCCTAGCCTTCTCCCATTGAGGGGGAGGAGAGCATGATGGTTTCTGAATATCAACTAGAAAGGCCGGTCTTACACATGCATTAACGGATGGTGTCTGAGTCCTCTAGAAAGGACAGTGTGTCCTACAGAGCCTAACCCAGACTGGCCCTGCCTGACCCTAATCCAGACTGTGGGCTATCTAGCACATAGGAGAAGGGATGCTGGCAACACATTGCACCACACAAAGGCTGGTCTCTCTTGCTCCACATCTTCAGCATGGGTGTGTTCTCCTGTGAGGCAGCTGGAGTCCAGGAATAGCTTCTCTGTTTAGCTCTGTGACTCAGGGAGTTTTCCCAGCAGTCACATTCAAGTATGAAGAGAACCTCAGCAGAAGACTCAGCAGGTTACATCTTTTCTGTCAGGGGCTCCCAGGTTGAGCCTCTGAACCTTAGTCAAGATTTTCTTCAAGCTGTGTTTTCTTCCCTAACTTTTCCATCCTGATGAAGAAACCATGCTCTGATCCTTGTGACCACCAGGGAAAGCAGTGAGCAAGAGGCACCATCTAGCACAGTACTGAGAATTCAGCCCCTCCCTTGCCTTCCCAGCCTTACCCACTTGGTATCAAAATGGAAGGAAAGGTTTCCCTCCCACCCACCCACCCCCCACTCACGGGAGCAGAGCCAAGGAGGAAAGAGAACATCTCTGAGCCTTCCTTCCATACCAAATGCTGTGATGGCAGCCACAGTCTATATCTTAACTTACCCAATACTCCCTCTAGTGCCATGAGGTGACAGCCGTGATTGTCATTTGTGGGTGAGGAAACTGAGGCTCAAAGATGTTTTCAAACTTACCCATGGCCCCAGAGGAAATGACAGTAACATCTCCAGGCACCATGAAAGGTGCCTGCGGGGACAATGGCTGTCATTCAGAAAAGCCTTTGTAATCAATAGCCACCATCTAATTCATCAAATGTAAGACAGTGATGACAGCTATAAGGACCAATAATATTCTATGTACCAGTAGGAAAGAAAAGACCACTGATTACATTATAACATGCTGCTACAGACTACTAATGGACCAGGCACCGGTGATTCACGGCTGTATTCTAGCTACTTAGGAGGGGGAAATCTGAGAATCATGGTTCAAAGCCAGCCCAGGCAGGAAAGTCTGTGAACCTCTTATCTTCAATAAACCACCAGAAAACTGGAAGTGGCACTGTGGCTCAAATGGTAGAGCACTTGCCTTGAGTTGAAGAACTGAGGGATAGTGCCCAGGTCCAGAGTTCAAGCCCCATCAATGACAAAAATAAAAGGACTACTAATGGTAAGGGCATACAGATGTGTTAGGATGTAGAAAAATGTGTATTTTAGCTGATGGAATACAGAATTCTCACAGCAGTGAAATCTGCTGCCATTCCCAATTAACAGATATAAGCAAGAAAGTTGGGACTCAAACCTAAATCTACCTGAGGCCACAGCCCACACTTCTGACCATACATCATATTACTTCCCAGTGTTGACTAAGCCCCTGCTATGTTCCCCTACGTGGGCAATCTCCCAAGCCATCTCCTTTAATCCCTGGTACAGGTATCTACACATGAAGAAACAGAGCTGAGGAGGATCTGCCCAGTTCTGAAGTCCATGCTCTTCAAGGCATCATGGGTGCTTATCACCTGCCTCTTCCTGCCTCTATAATTCCCAAGGTGTCTTTTCCAGGAGCCCACATGCTGTCCTCTGTGAATGCCCTCCTGGCTCCACTAACCCCCACTGAGAAGCGAATCCTTGCTGTGCCCAGCCTGAAGGACATAGTAGTCTGGGAGGCAAAGCCTGAGGCCAGATCCTTCCTTTCAAGTAGAATTGACAGGAAGGCCACTCTCTGCAGCCCCACTGCAGAGTCCTAGCTGGAAAACAAGCCCATATGTGTGCTGGGAAGAGAGATCCAAATCCCAGCCCGGGACTCCAAGTCCTAGGAATGAACCCTAGAATCCAGTCAGAGTCCCTACCAGGAGACATGGGCATAATAATCAGGATTTAGGACCCAGAACTCTAACCCCAGCACAGATTTCAGGGCCTAGCCTCAGCCAGCTGTATAACCTGCAACAGGTGCATGATCTCTCTTGATTCAACATACTCTTCTGTAAAAGTGGAACAATGACCGTAACTGGGAAGACCGATGCATCCAGAAATGTAGGCCCTTACCTAGGTTTCACCAGGAAAACTCTTCATAGCACAGTCTAGTATTGAAGGATGCCTGCATTTCAATATGAACTTGGTAGCCAGCCCAAAAATAAGAATAAGAAAGAGGAGAAGGAGAAGGAGAAGCCCTAATAAGCAGTGATCATGAAATCAGAATGTTCTTGGGACTGGGGTTTTATTAGTCCACAAAGTGATGTGTGTGTGTATCCATGTGGGAGATAGCAGATATTATCTTAGTCAGCTCAGGCTGCCATAATGAAATAGGTGTCTTAGACAGGCTAGGTGGTTTAAACAACAGATGTTTATTTTCTCCCAGCTCTGAATGCTAGAAATCCAAGCTCAGGGTGCCAAGGCTGGCTTCTGATGAGACTTCTCTGCTCAGTTTGCAAATGGCCACCTTCTCCTTGTGTTCTCATAAAGCCCTTGTATGTAGGGCACAAAGGGAGAGAGAACTCTTGCGTCTCTTCCTCTTCCAAGGATACCAGGGTCCCACCAATGACCTCAATTAACCTGGATTTCCTCTTTAAAGATCCTGTTTCCCAATACAGTGTCTCACACACACACACACACACACACACACACACACACACACACACACACACAGGGTTCAGCTTCTAACACACACAAAGAGGGAAGGGGGCACACCATTCACTTCATAGCAGCTAACAAGTGACTGAACTCCCAAGGCACACAGTGTGATGATCTCTCCATGACAGTCCTTCCTAAGGATCAAAGGAGTCAGAGATACACCTACAAAAGGGTGCTGTGGGTCCCATCCCTCTTCAAAGTGTTTCATGGCCGCACTCCTCCCGTCTTTGAAATTAAGGCGCGATGCCACGCAAGACTATACCAGGTCTGTCACACAAAATTAAAGGCATTTGGTGAAAAGAAAAGGATTTTTTAAGGTTGTGAGGTGGCCCTGACCTGTGATTTAAAAAAAAGAAAATGGGGCCAGGGATGTGTAAGCACTTGGCATTTCTAGAGGTTGAGACAAAAGACACACACACAAACACACACACACACACACACACACACACACACACACACACACACAACTGGAGGACTAACAGAGAATGAAAGATGGATTATCAAAACTCCATGAACTTCCTGTGAAAATTAATGACTGGGGGATTTATGGGACACAGGGTGATGTCATCAACACCAAAACCAAAGAGCCAGCCTAGATGCAAAGCAGCTGCCCAGCTGAGCAGAGCTGAGCTGCAAAGAAAAGACTCGTGTGCACACACACTCCCACACCCCCGCCTGCAAAGTGCTCAAGAGCATCCTTGCAGGAGACCGTAAGAGCCACATAGATGCCTGTGGAAGTTCACCATTCCCTTACTGAAAAGCTACAGGGAGGCAGCCATAAGAAATGAATTTTCATGGTGACTGTTCTGTGTATATGGACCTTCTCTCCTAGGCCATTTCAGCCTGGGAGGGATATAGAGGAGCCTGACGTGTGTGCTGTCACAAACATGGAGAGGAAATTCATCCAGCCAGGCCCTCCAGGCTTGGGCACCCAGGTTGTGTCTGTCCTCTGGGCTTCATGCCATTCAATGAATCCCAAGGAAGAAGGTGCTGGGTCACTCACTCTACCATCTCTGCTGGTAGAATGCCAGGCGTGCAGTGGACATCCTGCTGTTGCTGCCACTCAGAGGAACTACTATTATTCTCCTGAATAATCGGGAGAATTCACTGAAGCTGCACTTGTGGGGATGCTGACCCCTTGGTGCTCATGCAGGGGCTCTACAGCATGATGGGCAGTTGGCAGAGGCCTGAGCTTTGGGAGGAGAGGCACAGGGTGGGGCTAGGTGAGGACAAGGGAGCTGCAGAGGCCAGAGCTCAGCAGATGTTCCCTGGGCAGCCCCCAATACTGTCTCCCCTCTCTCTTCTACCTCTCTTTTTTTCTCTCTCCTTCCTCTCTGTCTCTGTTGCTGTCTCTCCCTCTTCTTTCTCTCCTCCCCCTCTCTCTTCTATCTCTCCTCCCTCTCTGTATCTTTTTTTTCTGTGTGTCTTTCTTTTCTGTATTTCTTTTTCTCTCTTTTCTCTCCTCCCTCTCTGTCTTTCTATATCATCCTTTCTCTCTCTCTCTCTCTCTCTCTCTCTCTCTCTCTCTCTCTCTCTCTCTCTCTCTCTCTCTCTCTCTCTCTCTCTCTCTCTCTCTCTCTCACACACACACACACACACACACACACACACACACGCATGCACAGAGTGCCCACACACTCCTAGTTGGATCAGAAGCCACCATAGATCAGTAGACAGCCCACCCCTACGCAGATGTATGGGAAGTAGATTGTGAATGGAGCCATATCTAACCCTGTAGCAAGCACATTGTGGTGGACTTTGCTTTGAGAAAACTCTCTAAGTGAGCATGCCAACTCTCATTTCCAATATATCCATTGAAAAAAGCAAGGTAAGAAATGTCCCTGTTCCCGAAGGAATTGTGAATGGAGGTCTATGCACTCCCCCACTAAATACTCCTGACCTCCCCCCCCCCCATATACACACACACACTTTAGCCCTGACTCCTACGCCTGCAGGAATGTCTCCATTGCCATGTAAATGGAATGTATTTTAAGGGGAAGGAGTGGGAAGATGGGAATTGAAGATAGATGACTAGTCAAGGAGCAGAGTGAAAGCAGATGGGACTGCCTTGGAGGGAAACAAAGTGCTCTGGGCTGCCCCAGTGTACCCTGGGAGCCAACATTCACACCTCATTCTTCTTGGGTAGATTAGGAAGTAGCCATTGTGTAGTACATGCCCTGCATAGCTGTACCAAGCAGCCCAGAGATAGTTCAGTTTAGCACACAGAGGTCATTTCTTCTGGCTTCTTATGGATTATACAGCTGATGATATTAGGGGGTGGAACCTAGACTGAAACTTTTCTGAGAAAGATGGAAATTCAAGCAGAAGGAAAAGGGAAAGGGAGGGAGAAAGGGAGAGAAGGGAGCGAGGGAGGAAGGAAGGAAGGAAGGAAAGGAAGGAAGGAAGGAAGGAAGGAAGGAAGGAAGGAAGGAAGGAAGGAAGGAAGGAAGGAAGGAAGCAAAAGAATGAAGAGCAGGGAATAAGACAAAACTATAGGGCACAATGCAAATTGCTACTTTGCAGATTACAGAACTAAGAGTTCTGGTCAGAGAAAGGAGTCCTTCATCAGGAGAACCAGAGCAGAACTGATGAGTCAGGTGTAAGCTTCCAGGACCCTGGACAGGGAAGAACAAAGCCATGCTTATGAAAGGAGCCTGGCCTCAGGCTGAAGGGTCTGTACACAGCTGTGCTTTGGGAAGCAAAGGACCTGGCCTACACCAGCCTGTGATTAAGTGGCCAAGCCAGGCCTCTGTGACTCCATGCCCAAGTTTATCCTGGTGAGGCCACCTCCCCACCTGCATCCCTGGGGCCCTTCTCTTCTCCCTGTTTCAGCCAACAAATCACACACCAAGGCAATTTTCTGAGAACATGCTGTCAGTACAGACAGCACTTGCACAAGGAATTGTATCCCAATGAAGATATGATTATAATGGTGTGTCAGCATCACAGGCACATGAGCAGGGCTCCTCTGCCGAGGAAGCTGTAACACTGGGTAAAGGAGGGGAAGTGAAGGGAAGGGAAAGGAGCGGAGGGTCCCATAGTGGCTATTCCTGCTAGTGATGTACAGACAATGCACATGCACAGTTCACAGGAACAGTCCTGGAGAATTCTTCAGTCACTCAACTGGCCTGCTCCCTAGGCATTGAGCCTGTGCTCAATGCCCCATACTAATGTGCCAGCCTTGATGCACTTCCTGAGACTCCTCTTCTGGGCCAGGCTCCTTTATACCTCTGTGCCTTTCTTTGTCTATGCAGTTCCCTTGGCCCCAAAGACCCTTCCCACTCCTGATCTACCTAATAAACCATGCAGTCCTGCTGGTCTCAGATCCAAGATGACCTTAGTCTTCACATAGTCTTTTCTATTCCACTGCCCCCCACCCACAAATTGGTGTGATCATGCCCTCCCTGGTGCTCCACTACTCCTATTCCTTGTTACCCCAGTTTAACACCTGCTGCTGGGCCATGTCATGTACCTTCTTGCTAGACTGTAAGCCTCATGTATATAAGAGCTACATGTTCTTCAGCTTCAGAGCCTCAGTTCCTAACTGTGTTCCTGGCACAGAATGGGTCCTCAATAAAAGTCTACTAGACACATGGAAGATGGGGGAGTAGGAGGAGGGAGGGAGGTGAGAGGGATGTAGAAATCATAGGGATATGGAAGAATAGATGAATATATGGATGGAGGGAAGATTGAGTAGGTGAGTGAGTGGATGGATGGATGGATGGATGGATGGATGGACAGGTAATGGATATATAGACAAATGGGTGATGTATGGATTGGTGATGGATAGATGGATGGATGATGGATGGATAGATGGATAAAAATAAAACTTCAAAGACTGTTTCTGTCCTTGGGACACCAGAGCTTGCAGAGAGCCAGTAAGGTCCAAGGTGAAAGTTCCGTTTGGATAAGGCAGGTTAGAGTCTTCTAAAAAAGTATCCTTCTGCTCTTTTGCATAAACCAATTCACATTTTCTGTTCTTGTCATAGCTTTTCCCACTCACGGGCATTTTGTAATGGATATAAGCTTTTCATTTTATTATTAGTCACAAATCATGGATAATTCACTTTTTAAATTGATTTTTGTGACTTGCTAAAGTGCTACATCAGCTATGACTGCTATTTTCTAGCCAGCACAAGGAACAACCAGCAGGTAAATTCAGGGCAAGAACAGGGTATGGCCAAATTCTGATTGGGTGACACTCCATGTAATCCAATTGGTCCAAATGCCAGTCACGGATGCTCCCTCATAGGAGAGTAGGTTGTAGCTAGTGTTCTTGCAGGAAAGTTTGTTGAACACATTCTGTATTTATATAGTACATGGTGTCTTGTCTGTTCTATGTGAATATTTAGCAATGTGTGGTTTGATGGTTTCTGCATATGAAGCTTCTCAAAATGGAACATTTCCTCTCAGTTTGAATTTCAATCAAGTTGCAGTGTTTGAATACATTCTAGGATCATACCTCTGATTGATTGGTGATGTATGTCATGTGGCCAGGAATCAGGGAGTGGGAGTAGTCACTTAGAGTGACTTAGAGAGTGTGCCACATCAAGGTTATTATCTGCTCTGAACCCAGATACAAATTAAACTCCATGTGAAGACGCTGGTTACCAGCAGAGCTAAGATTTAAATGGGTCCTAATTCTCAGTGAGTAGCCTTGAAGTAAGACAGGCCTGGGTTGAATTCTGCCTCTGCCATTGTTTAGTAGTGTGACATTAGGCAAATGATGGAAGTTTGCTGATCTGTAATATAGGAATAATATTTCACTGGCAAGGTCATTACAAGAACTATACTGCTCAATATCAATATCCGAAGATCTCATTTTCCCATCCATCAGCTCTCTGGAATAGCTTCCATCCATTTACCTAAGGAACCACTTGGGCTTCCTGTAGACCCTACTCTATTCTGGCATATTCTTTTAGGCAAGGACTACAAGAGAGTTATGAAAAACAGAGATAGCTCGTTTTGCTTTGTTCCATGCTGGTACTGGGGCTTGAACTCAGGGACTTGAGCGCTGAGCCTTAGCTTCTTCACTCAAGACTAGCACTCTACTATTTAAGCCACAGTTCCACTTCTGGACTTCTGGTGGTTAATTGGAGATAAGTATCTCATGGACTTTCCTACCTGGGCTGGCTTCAAACTGCAATCCTCAGATCTCAGCCTCCTGAGAAGCTAGGATTACAGGCATGAGCTTGGCAGTACCCAGTGACAGTTTGAATCCCAGATCTGCCACTTGTCTATTTATAACTAGCATCTTTTAACCTGTCTAGACACAGAATCTCACCAGATCGTCTGTGGAGATCTAGAAAGCATCAACCCCATAAACAGGTATAGAGAGCCAATGACTCACACTGCTTGGAGCAGTGTGCAGCACCCAGAATGGGTTCAATAAATGTCAGCTACGTTTCTACCATCAACTAGCCTTCAGCCATTTTGACAAGTAGTTCCAGATCTCACAGGGTCATTGGGTGGATTAAAAGAGATAATATGCTTCAAAATACCTACCATAGGACCAGGCACATAGTAGGTACACACCAAAGAGCAGGTGCTATCACTGCTCAGTCTTTGGTGGCCTTTTCTGCTTGTCAAGCCCATCCTCTTGGCTATGACCTTGTAGGCTGAACATTTTTTAGCCAGGCAGGAATGGGAGGAGAGTGCCTTTCTGCCTTCTGCAGTGCCTGCAAGGACATGCATCCCCTGAGACCCCACTGCTGCCTCTGGTACCAACTGATTGGTGGATTTGATTTTAGTATTACATATGATTTTAGAATTGTTTAAAAGGAGAGAAATACAATCATTTGCAAACACATTTAAATCACTCAGTAGGATGCAATAAAAACATCAAACTAAAAATTACAGCTCAAAAAGCAGACTCTGCTTTTCCCCTCTGCCTGGGTGGGCAAGCCAGAAGTTAGTATTTACCGTGGAAAGGTAGGGAAATATATACATAAAGGAAAGTCAGAGGGCATGATTAGCAGGTAGGGAAAGCACAGGGGCCACCTGATCCTAGAATCAGGGTCCTCTCAGAGCTCAGGGCCTGTTACAGGTAGACACAGAATTCCAATGTCATGTTCAAGGTCATAGACTGATACACCTCTCTGATGTGATCTGGTGCTGCTACCTCAATATGGAGCTCATGAGGATCATGACAGTGTATTCTCTCAGTACTCCTCTGCTCTATAGGGTAAGGGATAAAGGGAAAGTATGAACCACCCCCCTCCAAGTACCTGGAAACATCGCTTAAGACTGTGGTAGGAGTGAACTTGAGGCAGCTACTCAAGGACATGTGCAAGTTCCCCAGTTCCCTCAGTTCTCTAGCTCCAGAGCCCAGCATGATGCCTGGCACATCTCAGGAGTGTTCAGTGCAGCTTGACCACCGGACTAGCTTGGCTTACAGAGACCTTTCTGAGGCTCCCCATAAAGTAACAACCCAGACTCTGCCCCCAGACCTGCTCCCTGCACCCCTTGAGGCCACTTTTCAAGACTGAGCACTTTCCTGTCAATGGAAGCCTTGCTGAGCAGTCCAAATACACCTTTGACTACATTCTCTGAGAGACAGACCTCTCTTGGCTCTCAAGGCAAACTTTCCCAGAGTGAAGAAGGCTCACTGCTGACTCTGAGCCAGAGTCATACTAGCCTTCTTGATCCAATTCTCTAGACAGGGGAAGTAAAGAAAACACATGCCAAGCCAAACATTTAAAGCCAAACTGTCTGAGAGCAGCCCACCCACTTATACCAACTTATTTCATGGATTGTAATAAGTGATACATATAGCGTCGAAGACTTTGGTCTCAGATTCTGCAAGTGAAGCAACTATGCAACTCAGATTCCTGACTTTTCTGTGTGTGCCAATACTGGGGCTTGAACTCAAGGCCTGGGGGAGCTATCCTTTAGCTTTTTCATTCAAAGCTGGAGCTCTATCACTCAAGCCACACTTCCACTTCCAGATTTTTGCTGGTTAATTGGATCTAAAAGGCTAACAAATTTCCCAACCCAGGCTGGCTTCCAACTCCTATCCTAAGATCTCAGCCTCCTGAGTAGCTAGGATTACAGGCATCAGCAACTAGTACCCCACTTCAGACCCTTGGTTTTATAGAATAGATAAATAAGACTCCGTGAGATTACTGCTTCATCAGGACTCTTGTCAGAACCTGGGCCTCAACATCCTGTGAATATGTGATCCACACTGCAGCTGCCAGCTTCCCGGCCAGAAATGGATGCATAGAAACCTAAGAGAGAAGGCCTCAGGCATCCATAAAATAAGTGGCCACAGGCCTTCAGAAAGCATCTCGGCATCACTGATGGAAAGGCATGGCCAGACAGGATGTGGACACTGCTATCCATGCTTGCCCCAGGTCAGGGACATGAGAATGTAATAACAATGCTCAAAGAGACAGTGGCTTCGGTTTATATTCAACATCCATTATGCATTATGCATCAACTCTTGGAGATGTTCCATCTTGTTACACAATAAGACAGAGGGGTGGGAGTCTTATCATCCTGCTCTAGGATTCTTCCTGAGGAGGGAAATGCCTCTCCCTGGGATAACACTGTGGTAAGGTACAGCTGTGAAAAAGGTCGTAGCCATGATTGTGGCCATGTATCAGGGCTTCCAAGGATGAAGAAACTACTCGATTATGCTCCTGGCAAGAGCAGGGAAGCATGTGAGAAGAGAAGAGAAAAAGAGGGAGAGGGGCAGGTACCCGGCAAGAGGAAGAGGCAGGAGGAGGCTTGGAGCTCCCCTTCACTCTAACATAAGGCCTTCAAATCCCTTGGATGTCTTTCCTCCTTGTGTTCTAACACCCTGGGTGGGTGGGATTTCTGGAGACCCCAAACACAAAAGCTGGCTTTCATGCCAGGTTCTTATGGCACAGAACAGACCCTGGGAAGTGTCATCTGAAGGTAACATCTGGTATCCACGCATGTGTCTGTCAAGTTCAAAATACACAGCATCCTTCTGAGGGACCTAATAGCTCAGGGTTGATGCTCATGTAAACAGAGAGTAAAAGCCCACATTCCCTTGTTCAAAAAGTAGAAAGGCTGTGATTCAAATGCAACTTAGTCCTAATCATAAAGCACAGGTTCTTTTTATCCATCTATCTCTCTGTCTGTTAGTACTGGGCCGGAACTCAGGGTCCGGGGCTCTGTTTCATAGCTTTTTTCACTCAAGGTTGGCATTCTACCAGTTGAGCCACAGCGCCACTTCTGGCTCTAGTGGTTAATTGGAGATCAGAGTCTCATGGACTTTCCTGCCCAGGCTGGCTTCAAACCTCAATCCTCAGATTTCATCCTCCCAAGTAACTAGGATTACAGGTGTGAGCCACTGACACCTGGCTAAAGAACAGGTTCTTAGTATGGATACCTTTAGGGGGAGGGGGTGATAAGATCTCAGCCCGCAGCCACGGTGGTTAGTGAGGAAGATGAAGAAAGTCAGGCCTGAGAACATCACTAAAGACCCTGGCTAGCCCTAGAAGAGATATTGAGGGATTTGATCCAAGGGAGCATCCTGTCCATTCCTGAAGTAGGAAGCCCAAGTCGCCAACATAAGAAGAGATACAGTGGGTATTAGTAAGCTAGATTTCTCTCCTTGTCTCCCTCCTCTTTTCTCTTTCCTCTGTGCCATCATACCTTCCAGGAACAGGAATATACCCCTCTCAGTGTCTGCTCCCAGCCACATCCAAGCCAAGGCCTCTGAGAGTAGCTGGGCCTCCCTTGGGGCCCCTGAGACACTGGGGATCCTGGGGCAGCTATGCTGACCGCAGTGCCACCTGCTGGTGGGCCTCAGAGCCTGGGTCTGGGAGAGACTGGGAATGTGAGTGGCTTAGAAGCTGCACAAAGATGTCCCCAGGCAGATGAGAAGCAAATAGCAGCTTCTCACTGTAAAATGAAACAATGATTGAAGAAAAACCTCAAGATACTAAAGCCATGAAAGGCGAGAACTGGTGTATTCAATCACAAAAGTTTTGAGTTCTTTGTCGGTTCATAAATTTAAGCAATTATCAAAGCCACCAGATCTGTGGCAGAGGAGAGGGAGGGATTGGGGGAGGACAAGTTGTCAGTGAATGCAAAGCTCAAGGCTCTATCCAGGGTATCGCTACTCCATCTCTGGATTACCTTATCCACCCTGTGGCTCTGTTACAGACCTCAGCACCCTTATTCAGGATTCTAGATCTCTCTCCCTGTCCCAGCCCCAAATCCCTAGATACCGCTGGTGACATCTTGACTTGGATGAACTAAACTTGGCAAGAGTCTTAATCATAAGCAATACAACTCAATATAACTTAAGCCCAAAAGGGCAGACAGAGCCCTAGTCTATCAAGCACAATTCTTGAATGAATGAGTAAATTAATTAATTAATGCATGAATGGGAGAGCATGAAGGAGTTCATTAGGGGAAGTAGATGTGAGCATACTGAACACCTATTAGCTTCTGGGAACAGTGAAATTCTTCCCCTTCTATCGTGGTATTAGGATTTGAACTCAGGTCCCTGAGCTTGCTAGGCAAGTACTTTGTCTCTTGAGATACAGCACCCTGAGCTATTGAATCTATGTTTATTTAATCAGATGAGAAGACTGTCAACTGTACATGAGCTGGTAGTGACAGCACACCCAAAACCATACAGCCACCATATGAAAGACGAGAGCTCAAGGAATTACTTAGGTTATTTAACTGTAATTCTCAAACCATAATAATAGATTCAGGGTCTCTGATTACAGATAGGAGCTTAAGAGGTCTTCAAAGTCATTTCACCCAACGCTTGAATCTCTACACATCCTAGCTAATAGGGAACACACTTCCAAGACTATAATAATAATTCACTGATTGAATTATATTGGTGAGTTGGAAAATCTCTCCCTTATGTGGAGCCAGAATAAATCTGTCTTTAGATTATATAAGGTAATGCCTAGAATGTGCCCACCACCTGTCTCTCCAACCAAGAAACACTTTCATCATCCCTGCTTGCCCTATTACAAACTATACTTGAGTCTAGTTTTCCCTTAGGATGCCAGAAAACAAATGTAATTCTGTTTCTCTGAGACAGTCCTTCAGATATCTGAAGACAGTGCTTCAGGGTCCCCCTGAGGCTCTCCTCACCAAGGATAAACAAATACTCCAACCCCACTCTCAGATTCTCATTGGTAAGCAAGAGGCAATGCTGTGCACACCGTCATTCCACAGCCAATGCAGGATGTGAGGTTTCACAGATGCTGATGGTACAGATGATGAAGCAGGCCTGGCAGACCAGGTTGTGTGGATCACAATCTCTACAAAGGGAAAAGGGGAAGTAACCGGCCAGGGCAAACCTGAACCTGTGTTTATAGCTCCATCTTGCTACAGTTATTGTTCAACCAGCTCTAGAACTCATTCTATCAACAGAAAACAAAATCAATCCCTTGACCTCAGATTAATTTGTACTATTTCAGACCCTTAGGTGCAGCTCCCAGGACATTGTTGTTTTGGAGATCCAGAAGTGAGCAACATGGTCTAAATCATATAAGATCAATCTATTCTTAGAAGTAATCAATCATCAAATGCTCTCCATTTATGAAAGCTCAAGTGTATATGGTAGCAGTGACTTATCCAAGGTCAAACAGGAAATCTGTGTGAAAGTGTGGCCAGACCAGAATGATGAGAGAATCAAACTTACCATGGGAAAGGAAGAAAGGCAAATGAAAGCAAAGAGGAGGAGGTCCAAAAGGTCCTCATTGGAGTGTTTCTCCTTCTTTCCCGCCATCTTTGCGAGGCAATATGGGGTGATAGGCACAATTTTGCAGCCAGAAATTCCTAGGTGCACCAGCCGGCTCGACCATACATGAGGTACATACTTTGTGCTACTTACGCTTCTTCAATAAGGACTCCCTCGAAGGAGTCCTAGAGGGTATTAATAAGAGTAGCTAATATCACACTCATCCTCCTAGAAATTGTACTCACAAACTCGAGAGAGAAAGAGAGAGAGACTTAAAAGCATCAATAAATTGGAGAGTATAGAGCTCTTGAAGGAAAGAAAGCATGCTTGGTGAAATTGTACTTTTATTTACCTGACTTCTCCCTTGTAGAGATTTCAAAATGTTAAAAGAATACTCCGAATATAGTTCAACCAGAATCAGCAGGCGTCAACTTAATTAAGAAGCCAGAAATCCAAATCCAGAGGTTCCAGAAAGGCTGAAAATCGGGAGAGGAAATCCTAGAAATCCTAGAAAGGAGAATTCACAGAGACACATGCACACACACACACACACACACACACACACACACACACACACACACACACACACACACACACACATCTCAAATTTTTACACAGATATCCCTAAAGTCCAAGGCTGATCAGTGAACTGTATATGAATGGAGAGAGAGACTCCAAGATGCCTAGGAAGGAAATAACAGTGGGAAGAGCTGAGCTATCATTTCAGTAGCTGCCACTAGAACTCCAAATTAGCAAGTCTCGATAAATAGCATGATATTCCCACTGAAGTCCCTCCCCTCCCCAAGTCTCATTCCTTAGGAATTAAGATTCCATCCCAAGACCAAAGGCTACAATAAGCTAAAATACATCCACCCTTAAACACAGTCTTTAACAATGTGACTCCACAAAAACAACATGATTCGCCCTAAATTTATCTGCCTTGCTGAAACAGCACTCATTACTATTCAAACAGAAGCCATCTAGGGCTGGGAAGGTGGCTCAGTGGTAGAGCGCTTGCCTTGCATGCATGAGGCCCTGGGTTCCATTCCTCAGCACCACATAAGCAAAAAGAAAAAAGCCGGAACTGGAGCTATGGCTCAAGTGGTAGAGTGCTAGCCTTGAGCTGAAGAGCTGAGGGACAGCGCCCAGGCCCAGAGTTCAGGCCCCACGACCGGTCCCAAAAAAAAAAAAAAAAAAAGAAGCCATCTACCCACAGTCACTGTGAAGATTTATCCCTAATGTCCAGGACACAATAAAAAACTACTAGACACACAAGGCAAGAGGGAAAATGTGAAAAGAAAAACGAGGGAAGAGGTGGCAATGCTCAAAAAGAAATGTACTCAATACCTGACTTTTATTACTGTTACGCCCCCTGTACATCACCTTCACAAGAAAAATTAAATTTAAAAAATAAAAATAATAAAAAATAAATGATTGGTAAAAAGGGATGCACATGTCATTCTACTATTGGAATTGGAAAAGTGAAACTTTATAGTAATAATAATAAACCTGTCAAATATTTCAGGAAAAAGGATTTTTAGACAGGACATGAAAGTTTCTTTTAGGGGGCAGTACTAGGGTTTAGTGCTTACTAGGGTCTCATGCTGAGTATCACTTGAGCCATGCCTCCTTTTTATTTTAGTTTGCTTGTTTTTTTTATTTAATAGATTCTTGCTTTTCTTTTCTTTTTTCCCCCTAGGCTGGCTTTGGACCACCATCTTCCTACCTAAAGCTTCCCACATAGCTGGGGTCACAGGCATTGAACACCACTGCACACTTGTTTCTTGAGGTGGAGTCTCACATTTTCCCTGGACTGGCCTCAAACCACAGTGCTCCCACTTTCTGTCTCCTGAGTAGAAGGGATTACAAACATTCACTACTATATCCAGCTGGGGGGGCGGGGGGACACAAATGAAAGTTCTGGAACCTAGAGATAATGACAGGGTAAATTAGACTTTGCCAAAGAACCACGCAGACATCCAGGTACAGAGAACAAACAAGGATTTATTGCTGGGAAAGGGGCCAGCAAGACCCCTTCTCACAAGGGAGAAGTAAGAAGAAGCGCCAGCTATTGTCTGGGGTGACCTGTATAACCTAGGAGGTTTAGGAGAGGCTAGAAGGGGCTAGGAGGCAGAGACCCTGGTGTGGACGTGTGGGCCAGGGGCTTCATCATGGCAGACTAGGATTTATGGCTGCTGCCCATATAGTAGATAAGGGGTCTTTCAACTGCCCAGACCTGAAGGTCACTCTAAGGGGCTCTTGTTGCTTTATAGGGTGGTTGCTGTCCCAGAGAAATGCCATCCCAAGGTAAAGAGGGTTGGAAGTTGATTATTTACTGCCTTTACTAAATGGGTCTAATATTGCCTAGGAAGGGAGCATGCTACGCTGTGGAGAGGGGAAGGAGAGTGCTAAGCTATGGGACGGGAGCTCATTTTGCTAACAGATACAATATCTGAAATGTATTAATTGTCAAATTGAATCAAGAGAAAAAATGAACATAAAATAATGAAGGAACGTCACATTTGCAGGCAATAGAAGTTATTCAGATGGGCACAAAAAGAAAAGAGACCAATAAAAATAAACAGAGCCCCAGTGATTTGCACAGTCCAACATACATAAAATTAACCTCCTGGAAAACAGCAGAGAAAATAATTTAAATATTGGTTAGTAGTTTTCTAAATCTATTCAGAAACCTAATTCCACAGACCCATGATCCTTAACAACCCCATGCAGGAAAAATACAAAGAAAATCACATCTGGGCATAACATAGTTAAAATCCTGAAAATCAAATGTAGAGAGTGAATTTTAAAAGCAAGCAGGGTTGGAGGGATTAGTACATACAGGAGAATTGTGATTGACTCTCAGTTGAAAGATTTTAAGACAGAAGACAGAAACAGCATCTTTGAAATGCTGAAAGAAGATGTTTCAAAAATAAAGAAAATACTTGGCTAGGTACCAGTGGCTCACACCTATAATCCTAGCTACTCAGGAGGCTGCTATCTGAGGATCATGGTTTGAAGCCAGCCCAAGAAGGAAAGACTTGGGGGCTGGGAAATTGGATCAGTGGTAGAGTGCTTGCCTTGCATGCATGAGGCCCTGGGTTTGAGTCCTCAGCACCACATAAGCAGAAAAAAAGCCAGAAGTAGTGCTGTGGCTCAAGTGGTAGGGCACTAGCCTTGAGCTGAAGAACTGAGGGACAGCGCCCAGGCCCAGAGTTCAGCCCCCACAACTGGCAAAAACAAAAAATAAAGGAAAGACTGTGAGACTTTTATCTCCAACTCGTTACCAAAAAGCCAGATGTAGAGCTGCGGCTCAAGTGGGAGAGCATTATTCTTGAGTGAAAAAGTTAAGGGACAACACTCAGTCCCTGAGTTCAAGCCCCAGGACCAGCACAAAAACAAACAGGAGAAAACTGAGACATTGAAAAGTTCAGATCTATAGGGAAAATTAATACTAAAAATGACATACATGTGGGTAAATGTTTTCTTTCTTCCTTAAAAATTGATGCATAACTAGGGAAAAACAAAGGAGGGGGTAACAATGCTCAAGAGGAAATATACTTGTTACCTTACTCATGTAACTGTAACCCCTCTGTACAGTATCTTTACAATAAAAAATGTTTTTTTTAAAAATTGATGCCTAGGGCTGGGAAGGTGGGTCAGTGGTAGAGTGCTTGCCTTGCATGCATGAGGCCCTGGGTTCAATTCCTCAGCACCACATAAGCAAAAAGAAAAAAACCAGAAGTGGTGCTGTGGCTAAAGTGGTAGAGCGCTAGCCTTGAGCTGAAGAGCTGAGGGACAGTGCCCAGGCCCAGAGTTCAGGCCCCATGACTGGACCCAAAAAAAAAAATTGATGCCTTAGACAAAACCATATATTGTATAGCACAAATGAAAGCATTTTATATGTAGAAGTAAAATGTATGAAAGCAATAGCATAAAGAACAGAAAAATGTAAATAGAATTGTGCATGGTGTGGTATATTATTTAAAGGTAAAGTATGATAAAAATGAATATTACAAACCTACAGCAATAATTAAAAATAATAATAGCCAGGCATTGATGGCTCACACCTGTAATCCTAGCTACTTAGATCTGAGAATTGCAGAAAAGTCTGTGAGACCCTTATCTCTAATTAACCACCAAAAATCCAGAAATGGAGCTGTGGCTTGAGTAGTAGAGCACTGTCTTTGAGAGAGAAAAGCCAAGCAAGAGCACTAGACTCTGAGTTTAAGCCCCTATACTGGAATCATCACCATCATCATCATCATCATCATCGTCATCATCATAGCAGCAGCTGGGCACCAGTGGCTCATGCCTGTAATCCTAGCCATTCAGGAGGCTGAGATCTAGAGGATAGAGATTCAGAGCCAGCCCAGGCAGGCAAGTCTGAGAGACTCACATTTCCAATTCATCTTCCGGGCTGGTCACCGCTCTTGGACCCTGGGGCTGATTCAGAGAGTGAATCTCTTCCTGATTCCTGTCTTGCAGCTCACCTACCTGCCCCCGCCGTGGGGGGAGTGCAGATCCTCAGAGATGGGGCTCGACTTCTTTCCTGTTTACAGCATCACCGCCTGTCGTATCGACTGCGAGACGCGCTACATTGTGGAGAACTGCAACTGCCGGATGGTGCACATGCCAGGTCAGTCCCCGGGCCGCCCTGGGCCTGCTTTACATTCCTGTACACTTCCCACCTGATGGGAAAGTCTTGATCCATGCCACGAGGCTTCAGGGGGAGTGCTGAGCTGGGGAGACTGCTCCTGCTTGCCTACATGTCCAGAGGGGCCGCAATCAGGGTAGCATCTGGGGTCAAGAGCGTTCAGACGTTTGGAGCATCTGCATCCCAGAGTTCAATGTCTGCCCATTGCTTTCTGCTGGTGCTTCCTAGAGCTCAGGGTCCAGATGACTAGATGGTAGGTTGGCACATCCAGATGTCTGCTGCTTCCATCCAGATGTTTCCCTTCTCCCGTCCAAATGTCTGGCACTCTTTCGAGTACAGCAAAAGTCTATTAGCCAGCAAATAAATGCGTCTGGATGCCACTTTCGTTGTCAGACTAATAACGCATAGAGCCATCTCATCAGAGGCAGCTGGTCTGTCAGAGGCAGGAGTTCCGTGTTGCAGCGTGAAATGATAACGGGGGCTGCAGGCAGTGGCTTCAGCTTCTGATGCATGTGCCTCTGTTTGCTGACTGTGGCTTGATACAGGTTACTAACCCTCTCTGTTCTCACTTGATCATCTTTGAAATGCAGTCATTCACTAGTGCAAGAATAAAGTCAGATTTGTATGTAAAAATACTCTGCATGCACATGAGGAGAGAGAACCAAAAGTCGTGTTGGCTGATGACCTCCTACATGCCAGAAACATTACTTGGCTTTTACCCTTAGTGGTTGTTGTTTCTGAATTCTGCCGTACTTTATTTAAGATTGATTTAATAGAATCTATACGTGGGTCATTTTGTTCATGACCAATTGAATAGGCCCATGGCTAAATTATCTAGCCTATATATAAATAAATACATATGACAATAAATTTGTATTGCTTTAAACAGTAATATGAGCATTGCCTCTGAGCTTCCTGAAAGACAGAGTAAAAAAGGAAACATGCCATTTAAAAGTTATTATGGAAAAATGCCGGTGACAGTATTCCTAGCTACTCAGGAGGCTGAGAGCTGAGGATTGTGGTTCAAAGCCAGTCCAGGCAGGAAACTCTGTGAAACTCTCATCTCCAATTAGCCACCAGAAAACCAGAAATGGTGCTGTGGCTCACTCGCCTTGAGCTAAAGAGCTGAAAGACAGCGCCCAGGCCCAGAGTTCAAACCCTATGACTGACCAAATAAAGAAGTTATTATTGGAATAAAACTAAAAATAAACTAATTATTAGAAAGAAGGCTACATATCACCTTCCTATTCTTTGGTCCTGCAGGCCAGCCCACCTGCATAGCATCCTTGGGAGAAGTAAATTAGCCAGGCAGGGCCCATGGTCTCTAGCTCTCACCTATTCACACAGCTCACACAGCAACTCAGAACTGAGCCCTCAACTCTGGGAACTGTTCCTGGCTGTCAGCTAGGAGTCTGCTAGTAGCCTTCCCCCAACTACTACCAGGCAGCATTGACTGCCAGGGAAACCAGATGTTGCAGACATGCATGGTTCTGCCTGAGTGATGACCCTGCTTTTCCTCTCTGCAGGGGACGCTCCCTTCTGCACCCCTGAGCAGCATAAGGAATGTGCAGAGCCTGCCTTAGGTCAGTACAGGGGTACGGAGGGGCAGAAGGATGGCAGGGAGGGCGGCAGTGCTGAGATGATGGAGATCATCTGGTGTGGGCACAGAGGGCAATCAGGGCTGAGCAGAAAGCTGCAGGGCAGAAGGGAGTCAGTCACGGGGGGAGGGGCAGGGAAGGGAGAGGATGCAGGAGGGAATGCGTGATAAGGAAGAGGGGAGCAAGGGAGAGGTGAGGGCTGGAAACAAAGCTGAGGGAGAGGAGGAGGAATTGAAGGCTGGGAGGTGAGGTCACCTCTACATTCCTGTGTACAAAATGCCCTCAGCTGCCTCCTCCTCCCCTTCCTTCTTCCTCCCTCTTTCCCCTCCTTTCTTCCTCCTCCTCTTCCTCCTCTGACAACCTCTAGGGTTGTTTTGTGAGCTCAAACATAGAACAACTGCTGGCTTCCCAGCTGGAAAGCTGGGGAGGAGGGGGTTTGCACCACCGGCTTCTCCCCACACCTGGCTCTCTCCAGCCCCAGGAAATGGTTCCTAATCCAGACAGACAGAGAGAATTGTAAACAGTCCATCCGGTGGAGCCAAGTGGAGGCAAAGCTGGACACTCATGTTTTTGATGGTTCCAGAAGGACTAGAGAGGAGAGAAGAGACAGTGACTCCTGATGGCCTAGTCTCGAGTCACGGGAGCCAAGATTGCCTCAAAACCCATTACGGAAGAGCTGTGATGCTCCACTATGTTTTAAAGAGAACTATGAAGTTCCAAGAGAACTAGCGGGCTCACAGAAAGAAAACAAGGCCAACTTATAGCAAGTGGGCTATCTCCCACCCCATATTCCTAGAGTTCACCCTCCCCATCCCAGCTCATGTATCAGTGGCTAGGTCTGGCTACTCCAGACCACGAGTCCCAGCCCCAACCCCGACTAAGACCCTCTACCCTCTCTCTTCCAGGTCTGCTGGCAGAAAAGGACAGCAATTACTGTCTCTGCAGGACACCCTGCAACCTGACCCGATACAACAAAGAGCTCTCCATGGTGAAGATCCCCAGCAAGACATCAGCCAAGTACCTGGAGAAGAAATTTAACAAATCGGAAAAATATATCTCGTAAGTTAAGTGGACCTTGTAGAGAGGGGTAGAGAGAGGATACACGGGGACCAATAGAGGAGAAGGGCAAAAGGCAAGCAGACAGTTTAATTTAGTAAGCATTTAGCAAGCATTCACTGAACACCTGCTGTGCGCTGAGCTCAGAAATGATCGAGATGATCATCTCCAGGAGAAACAAGTACATTAATGGGGCCATATTGGCTGTCATGGCAGGATGCAGAAATAATGTCCTAATGGCAGTTGTGGGTGGGGGGAGGGTCAGGGAAAGCCTGAGAGATGTCATTTTTAAGATGTTATCAGAATTGTCCAGGGAGACTTTGCGCATTCTGGTACCTGTGCCTGGAATGCTGTTCCTGCCACTCACTCTTGGTCCAAGTGATCCCTCATTGTACACAACTCTGCTGAAATCTCAGATGACTCAATTCAGTCCCCCTCCTGTGGCTTTCTCTCCAATACTGAGCTGCTTTCCTTTATAGCACTCACGGCCCTGCCATGTGGAATTCCACCTGCACACCTGTCCCACTTGACTGAAAGCAAAGCAAGAAACTCCCTCCCTCCCCCCCCTCTCTCTCTCTCTCCCTCCGTCACTCACCCTCTCCCTCTCCCTCTCTCTCTCTCCCTCTCTCTCTCTCCCTCTCTCTCTCTCTTCCTCTCCCTCTCCCTCTCTCTCTCTCCCTCTCCCTCTCCCTCTCCCTCTCCCTCCCCCTTTCCCTCTCCCTCTCCCTCTCTCTCTCTCTCCCTCTCTCTCTCTCCTCTCTCTCTCCCTCCCTCTCCCTCTCTTCCCTCTCCCCTTCTCTCTCCCTCTCTCTCTCCCTCCCTCTCCCTCTCCCTTTCCCCCTCTCTCTCCCCCTCTCTCTCTCCTCCTCTCTCTCTTCCTCTCCCTCTCCCTCTCTCTCTCTCCCTCTCCCTCTCCCTCTCCCTCTCCCTCTCCCTCTCCCTCTCCCTCTCCCTCTCCCTCTCTCTCTCTCTCTCATTCCTTCCTTCCCTGGAGTCAAGGTCTAACTATATGTAGCTCAAGCT
Source organism: Dipodomys merriami (assembly GCF_024711535.1). Classification (NCBI taxonomy): domain Eukaryota; kingdom Metazoa; phylum Chordata; class Mammalia; order Rodentia; family Heteromyidae; genus Dipodomys; species Dipodomys merriami. Next base: position 10,256,336 of record NW_027203270.1, read on the forward strand.
TCCTCGAACTTTCAGTCCCCCTGCCCTCACCCTTCCCTCCGAGTGCTGGGATTATACTCTCGGTTCCACAAATTTGTACATCCAGCCATTGCTCTCCTCTAGAACATTCCACAGTGATGGAACTGTGCCCCATCTTTGGTGTCCTGTATGGCAGCCACCAGTGACAATGCGGTTGAGCATTCACAACATAGCCTGTGGGATGATCAAGGAGCTAGGTGGTGACTTATATTTTATTTGAATCATCCTAACCATTTTAGAAAGACTCTTCGGGTGATAGTCCTGCAGATGGGTGGAGAGCCAGGCGGGGAGCACGGGGGACCTGCTTAGGAGATGGTTGCCATGAACCAGACAAGAGATGGTGACACTTTGAATGGCTCCTGGGACATCCAGGCATGGAGACAAGACCTGCTCCATTCTTTTCCAGCCACTCTCTCCTGCCAAGACAGTTGTCAGACCTCATCCTGGATAGCAGATGCTCAACAGGTTGAGGAAAGGACCATGGGGGCATGGGGAGCCACACTGGAGGAGAGCAGGAGAGAGGAGATGCCAGGTCCTGCTGTTTGGTAGACATTCTGCAGGCAGGAATGAGACTTTACTGCCAAGGCAGGTCTCATGAACACACCTGCTTACCAGAGCAGCTAGAGGAGCTCTGGGGCTTCTGTTGGGAACTTCCCAACCAGACATGGATTTGCTTCCTGCATTTTTTTTTTTTACTTTGGCAAGCAACTCAATTGTGTCAGGACAGCACCTTCCAGCATAAGTAGCTTGATATCAATCCCAAAAGAAATCTGGGTAGGGAGCACCCAGGAGATCAGCCAGGGCAGACACACAAAGTCCAAGTCAACCTGGTAGGGCTCATTTGCATATTCTGAAACCAACAGGTCCTGAGGGGGGGAGGGGGGGTGGTGCTCAGAGACCTAATAGGGAGCTGACCTCCTGGGAAGGATGCTGAGATACATAAGGGCAATGAGGGCAGTTGATAGGCTCCTGTGGTCCTGGCCAAGTCAGGTCCCTTAATATTAAGTTCCAGTTCTACCTTTGGGCAAGCTCCCCTCCCCCTCCCGGCTCCTCCACTTCGCCATCTATCTGGGGGGAAGTGGAGTTAGATGATCCCTCCGAATGCCCAAATTTCTAACCACAGGTGGGTACTAAATATTCCCTTCTCAGTGAGAACATCCTCGTTCTGGATATATTTTTTGAAGCTCTCAATTACGAGACAATTGAACAGAAGAAGGCGTATGAAGTTGCTGCCTTACTTGGTGAGTTGACACGTCTATTGCTCAAATTTCCAATCTCCCAGGGAGCAAGAGAGAGAGAGAGAGAGAGAGGAGAGGGTGGGTGGGTGGCTGGGTGGGTGGAAGACAAGCAGACACATAGATACATAAGCCTCCTAAGAAGTCAACCTTTTCTAATTTACTAATCATGCCCTCTTGCCTTACACTGCGCCTGCCCCAGTAGAAACTCCACAGTGGTGAAGATTTTAGGCCCAGTTCAACCCTCAGTTTAGGCTTCCTGTTTCTCCTTCAGGCAACAAGGAGATCACATGAGCACAAAGGTCCCTGTGGGGACTTGCCAGTCCTGCTCTCTTGAATGTCACGGTCTTCTATTTCCAGGACACAGGTGGCATGCTGGGGTCTAGAGGAAAAACAAAGCTGTTATATAGAAGGGATGCTTAAATGCCCCCAGGTGGCATCAAGTATAGTCAGGGTCCCAAAAGAAGCCCTGCTTGGAGAGCAGCATTGTTGTATTGAGAAGGCCAAGTGTGGCCTCCTGGACCAAGAGCCCTTTGTCAAACACAGTTAAGAGCTACTCTTCCCAGATGCCCACAAACTTGAGGGCCACACCACAAGTTCACATACATTGGCACAGAATGGGCACAGAGAGTTCACTTCGACCCTGCCCCAGCCCAACTGGAACCTCACAAGACCCCTGATAGCACAGAGTCAAAAGACCTGAAGGATCTACCCCTGGATCTCTCATGCCAGCTCACACCCACTCTTGAGAAAGGGCACCATGCCAGGTGCCAGCAGCAGCCTGGGACAGGCAGGTTCACCCTGGCAGTATAGAGGGGGGAGAGCTGGTTTTATAACTGAGTGCTGTGAGGATATAGACAAAGTTGCTTCAACTTGCCAACCCTCAGCTCCCATGTCTGCCAAATGGGATACATCGTACTCATTATGCCAGACAGGGTTCCTGTCACAGAGGGCAAGGTCTGAGGAAAATGACTTTGAGGAGCGTGGCTCACTGTTTCAGAAGCTCCAAGTCCATTGTGGATGGGGGAGAGCACGGGGGAGCAGCGAGCTCAGATCATAGTGGCCAGGAAACAGAAAGGAGAGAATACCTTTGTTCACTGACCGCCTCCTTTTCCACCTTTTATTCCATTCATCCCCAGCCTTTGGGATGGTGCCACCCATATTCAGGCACAACCCAGAGCATGCTTTACTAATCTCCTAGGCATTTCACCATGTAATCAAGGTCACAGTTCAGGTGAAGCACATCCTTTTCACAAGTTTTTAGGGATGCTTAAATGTAATCAAGCCCTTGCCCAGACAAAAGTCTATCAGTAATAGTTGCTGGTACCTAGACAATCACCATGCCAGGCACCCTGGCTCAACTGATATGTCCAGGACCATCAGAGTATTTCTACAATTCCTCTAGACACAGAGAACAAGACCATCTCTCAGTGCCATCTGGATTAACGTCATGGTGACCAAAGGCACTGAGTCAAGAAATTCAAACCCTGGGGCCAGGATAGGAGTCAAGCCCTCACACCTCTATTTCCTAATGATGATTCCAAGTGGGTCTCTATCCTTCCCCCAGCATAAGCCCAAACTCTTTATCTCTCTCTTTCTTCTCTCCCCCTTCCTCTCTCTTACATACACACACACACACACACACACACACACACACACACACACACCGCAGGAGGGCCTGAGCTCTGAATCTGTCACATCCGCATCAGAGATGAGGATGAGCTTGTTCCTAGCATCCTGTTCCCACCCAGAATAGCCTGCTGAGGAATTCATGCTGCCATCTGTACCTTCTGTGACAGGAGCATGTGTCACTTGCAAGCTCTCAGCCATCAGGCCCAGCCTGGCCCTTCTCACACCCAGTGGCCATATATATGCACGGACCTCAGGCAAGTACTCACTGTACCCATGCCAACCTGCACACATACAACCACCTGGGGACCCCATATCCATGTACAGCCGCCCAGAGACGGGTCCATGCTTGCACAAACCTAGGCAGTCATGCTGCACAGCTACACACTCACATATTACATCACATGCACAGAAACACACCTACACATATGCACACGTGCTCTGCATTCTCAGACACACTCTGCCCGCTTCCACAAACACACTCACATATGTGAAGACATACTCAGTATACCCAAATAGGCAGAGATAGCCACTCACATAAAGCCACCAAAAGCCAGACATCCTGCCTGCATCTGGCAAAGGCATGTACACACATACACACACGTGCGCACACACATACTACCTAATCCACTCCATTCCAGCCAGGCTACACAAACACAAACACAACCCTCACACATGACATATACATATAAGCCTGCATTACAGAGAAGAGTGGGGAGGAAAAAAAGAAAGTGAGGCCATTCGGAACCCAGCACCCCTTTCCCACCAGCTCTGCTTGTCCATCTAGGCTGTTGGGCTCCACCTAGCCGCACACACAGGAAGAGTGAGGAAGATGCGCACATCAGAAAAATCACCAACCAAGAAGTCAGCCTGGGATCTTCAGGATGCTTACAAACTCACCCCAACAATGTCTCCACCCCTCCTATCCCTCTCCTCCAGCCCCAAGACTGACAGCCAGAGATTACAGCTGGGAAGGGCCCCAGGGTTCAAATCCTTCACCCTTCCCAAGCACCACTGCCAAACATCCTTTGGAAATAAGGTCACTGAGAAGTGCAGAGCTTGTCAGAGCCACAGAAGTTAGTGGTGACTGCAGACTGGCTTTATTGCCCTGTATTATCCTCAGTTTTGCTGGGATCTAAGCATTTGGAGATCCTGATATGAACTAAAATCTCTCTTGCTACAGATGCCCAGGTGCACACACCCCAGGCCTTCCATTTGCAACCACATGAGTGGTTCTCAAACCCTGGTGGGGCTACGAACTACCCAGGGAACTTGAAAGTTCATACATTTCAGACATCATTCCCAGAGACTCTGATTGTCTAGGCCTCTGGCGACATAGAGGTCCAGGCATCTACAGAATTTGATGCAGAGGATTGGAAGACAAATCTAAAAACACATTGACCAAGAGAGTCCCTCTATGCCACAGTGAAAAACTCCCTCAAGGAAGAAAGGCTACTAAGCAGTGACATCTGGGCCAGAAAGAAAAGAGATCTCCAATAAACTCCTGCCAAGAATGGCACACGATCCAAGCTGGCCCAGAAGGCTGTACTAGAATGGTCATGGTTGTGGGTAGGAGTGTTCTGGGTGCCACTGCTTTGGTCACCTGAGCTCAAGTCATCTGACACATGCTCCTGGCTATACTACACTCTCATTCAAGTCAAGGATCCACTTCCAGTCTCTGTTCCCAATGCAGGGTCCATTCACTGGGTTCTGGGAGCCATGGAACAACAGGTCTGGGAGCCCCTCCAAGAAACAATGTTTAGTCCCTACCCAGTGGTGACACAGTCAGCTGTCAGGGAAGGTGGCCTTTGTCAGAGGCTTAGCCCTCCCATGACAAGATCTAACCTCCCAGTGAACCTTGCTCAGATATTCTGGCTTCTGAGTTCTTCATGTGTCCACCCCTTCTTGGAGGTGATCTGACTACAACTCAATCTTTGATCTTTTCCCTCCCTCTCCAGGTGACATTGGTGGTCAGATGGGATTGTTTATTGGTGCTAGTATCCTTACAATACTAGAGCTCTTTGATTATATTTATGAGGTAAGATTTGGAACTGCCCGGGGTACATTTCTTTGATATGCTGATGCTCCCTTCCCATCCCCAGGCTCTTGAACTCTTTCCACTCACCCAGATCCCTGCTTCTCTTACTGTCTACTCATATTATTCATCACCTAATCCTAGGCATGGGAGGTCCCTAGAAGGGGTAGATGTGGGAGATATAGAAGCCATAATCCTAGGATGGGGAATGGTAAGAAAGGTGGGCAAGCTCCAGGTAGGGAGAGAGCATGGGGATGGAAAGAAGGGACCAGATGATGCTGGTAACTCCCAATGCAAGTCTGAGGATGTAGCATCATACTATGGGAATGTCCCAATCTACACACACACACACACACACACACACACACACACACACACACCACCTATACATCCCACATACACATCATATACAGTCACACTACACTCAGACATAAGTATATAATACACAAAACACTCCATACATATGCACTACAAACACACACACACACACACACACACACACACTCACACACACACACACACCATGCACAAGCTGCCCTCTGGGTGACCCACCCTCTGATTACTGGCTTCCTTTGGCATTTTCCAGCAATTCTCATCCATCTCCAGTAGGGGACCATGATACACCATACAAGCCAGTGCCTCTGCCGTTGTAGGTCTGGAGAGATGTCTCCCTCCAGAGGCAGCTGGAGCCTCTGAAACTCCCTCCACAGCAGAGAGAGTCTGGGAACCCCCGAAGGAATGAACACACACTTGGACTGCATTGCCCTGGATTGATCTGGGCAAAGAGCTTGTGCCCAACCAGCCCCTGAAGAGCAGCGCAGAGTTAGGTGTCAACCTACACCAGGAAACATAGCAGCTTTCTTGTGGCTCCACTGTTCACAGGAGGCCTCCATCTTCCTGGATGTGAAATGAGCAATGCTCTTTACTCTCAATGTGAATATAGACAGACCTGGTCCTGAGAGGTCCCTTAAGAACTCCTGATGTCAGGCAAGCAGACAGGATGCTGTAGAGTAGCATTTCGCCTCCTGGGAAAGGCTGTGCCTGTCCCAAGGCCCGTGAGAATCATTCAAGGGAACTGTGAAGACCCTGTGACCAGGGTCTTCTGAAAACTCTCGCCTCTCAGCTTGATGACCCTCAACCCAAATAAAGTCTCCACAACCTGTTTTATTCTCTGCTTTGTTTATTAATCCTTGTGAAAAGCTGTACAGTGTTCTAGCTGGGCAACATTTTAAGAACTGCCCTTTATTCCTAGCAATACAATATTATGAATCAGACGTGCCTTCATCTAGTGGACTGTGGAGCTATCAGGCCTAAAAATGGTCCTTGTCCTCCAAGCCCAGTCTCAGAAAGGGATCCCCGGCTGTTCCTCAGAATGCCTAGAGAGCTAGACATACCAGCATGTTCGGTTTATCTACAGGCTCCATTCACAAGAGAAAGGCTGTCCACACTGTACAGGGGACCTCCTACTCTTGCTTCTGAGCTTTCTCCCACAACTAAATCCCATGTGGGGCCAAAAGGTCCACTTGAGACATATGGACTCCTGGAGCCATCCACTAGGCAGGGCTCTTGACACTTGGCCCATTCATCAACTAGATGGCTACCACCTCTATGTTTCCCCAGTAGAATCCAGTAGGGGAGGGGGGAGGGGGGGATTCTACCTTTGAAACTACCCTCCCAGTCTAATCATCCCTTTCCTCCTGCTTTTTTTTGCAGCTGATCAAAGAGAAGCTATTAGACCTGCTTGGCAAAGAGGAGGATGAAGGGAGCCCAGATGAGAACGTGGTAAGAGTGGCTGCTGGGTTGGCTTTGCATAGGCAACATGCAAGCAGTCACTAGAGCCAGTGACTCACTGCATAGCTTTCCACAACTGCAATGCCTTGTCATTCCCCAAGTCCAAGGATGCTCCAACTGAGCCTCATCCCAAAGGCCAGTCGGTAAGCCACAGATGTGGCTGATCCCAGGTCTAGCTTCCATAGGTAGGCCCTGCCTAGCTCAGTCCGGCTTCTCCCAGACCATGGATCTACTCCTGTTTTAAGACAGACTCTACTTCTATGTTCCCTGGGCAGGGGTGGCAAAACACAAAAGCTGTGCCACTGGCATCCGTCCCATTTGATGGGACATATGGGCCCCCATGAAGTTGAGAATAGCAATGAGATCTATTTGTAGGTACTGTCCATGCTGGGTTCAAGATGAGTACTGTTCTGTGTGCCTGTAGATCACATCACGATAGCCCCATAGCCACCCTAGAGAAAGGTTTACCTTCATCTCCTTTTTGTATCTGAGGCCATCAAAGCCTGGAGGCGATGGTAACACAGCACTTGAGTATCAGAGTTGGACTCTAGGCATCTCTAACTGCCACTTCTGTACACCCAGACAAGGGGTTCCTAAGGCCAGTTATCACTGTCGTTTGCTAAACCTCAGTCCACTCCTGGACTCAGGTCATGCGGAGCTGGCTCTCCTCAATAGTGGGCCTCAGAGAACCATAGCTGCTAATCCCCTAAAGTCCCCCAATCCCAAATGGATCCCAGCCCCTTCCCTGAACAGATTCCCAGTTCTGCTCCAGACACTGTGTCTCCACCAGTCTCCCAGGTGAAAAGTCTCACTTCAATTCTCTCAAGCCCTGCAGCCTCTGTGGAGCAGAAGGCAGCCTCTGCTGTGGGGAGGGGTGGAGGGAGGTGGGAGGGAACAGTATGGAAAGAAAAGCCCAGATTCTAGTCTTAACTGGTGTGGCTGGATCCCAAGTCTTCTGCTTCTTAGCTGTAGGCTCCAGAGTAAGTTATTTAACTTCTCTGAGTCTATCTTCCTAAGATCAAAGGCTCTCTGATGGTGGTCATGGGGATTAAGTGAGATCTTGCCTGTAATCATCATACTGTGTTGACAGTAAGTGCTCAGAAAAGTGGTGGTTCCTTGGCTCTCCCAAGGGAGTTACCGCTTCCCTAATTCCCACCTTTCTGGTTCTTCTTCCCCCAAATCTGTCTTCATCACATCTCCCCCAGATTCCTGGCACCACCTCCTACTTAGTCTCCCTGCTCCCACTTCCTCTGACTTCCCACTCACTGTAGCCCTTGGAACTGCTTGAAGATTTTAGAGCCACCTCAGCTCCCACCCTGCTCAAGGACCTCCAAGGACATGTCCCCAAGGCCCGCTTTACCCTAAAGCGATAATCTGCTCTGATTCTCACCTGTAGGAGCTTCTGCCCTTCCTGCTTGGGCCTGCCCCATGAATTTTTAAGTTGAATGAATGATAAATACACGCTTTGTTCGTCCCTGCAGAGCACTTGTGACACGATGCCAAACCACTCCGAAACCATCAGCCACACTGTGAATGTGCCCCTGCAGACAGCCCTGGGCACTTTGGAGGAGATTGCCTGCTGACACCCCTCAGGCTACCCAGCACCTCCAAATAGACCTTAAGGCCCAAGACCTAGGACAGGGGACAGCAAGCTCAGGTGGGATGGCCCCTGAAGACAGAAAGAAGCAAGAGCCCCCTATGCACACATTGCAAAACTTCTGCCAAACCTCGCTCCGGCCATGTCTGACATGAAGCGTCCCTGAGCCCCGCCGTGTGTCCTCGTAGGAGAGATGAGTCACACTGGAACTGTCCAAGAACCAACCTGCCATCACATCTCACTGCCAGATGTATAAAGCACCTGCATGCTCAGACTTCTTACAGCCAGCACCACCTCCACATCTGTCTTGTACATGATATTCTTCCGTGTGGTCTCCAGCATCTGTGCGGTGGGACCTGATGCCAGCCCCTCAATGTCACCGTGAGGCCATGCTGGAATCAACACTACACAGCCCAGAAGGAAGCCGCAGAACTCTCTATGATGTTCAATTCCTGTGTCCTTTGTGAAGATTCTTAACCTACCCGAGAACCCCCACTTCCCCCAAACTAGCCCCTGGGGGGGTCTGGCACCAAAGGTGACCAGTGCCAACCTCCCTTTCACCCCAGCGCCTGTGGAGGTGGCACAGTGGCCTGGGTGACCCCACTATCCATCCATGGAGCCACGTTGTTCTGTGACACCGCTGTATAGTCTGATTCTTTTCATTTTAATTTGGAGGGGTTTTTTGTTTTTGTTTGTCTATTGAAGATCATTTTGCTTTTGTTTTGTGGCTTTTCATTTTGATGTTCTGAGGTTTGATTGTTTTCTTTTTTTTCTTTACTTTCCATTTTCTTTGGAGTTTATTTATTCGTGCTTTGAATCACAGTCATATTAAAAGCTGGTCTTGTGGAAATGGCTGTCATTTATATTTTTTCTCCACATCCAGATCACTCTCTGCCCCGGAAGGTAAGCCAAGGGTCAGATCTTCCCACATAAAAGCTGCAGGTGATGTGCTTAGGTAGCTTTATATGCAACTTTACTTGACAGAATGTGCACACCTTGTATTTTATCTGTTCTAAATGGTTCACAATGTGGCCAATGATGTCACCACCCACTGGTAGTTCGCAGCCCTTGTTCTGTAGGCCACTGCCCCAGACCATGGGACATGGAGAAGGGAAAGCTGCCTGCATCTGAAAGCCACAATAGAGGCCTTCTAGACCTCTGTGCTCTGTGTGCGCTACCCTGAATCCTCCCAAAATTGACTGGGGAACCTAGTGTGATCTCCCTCCCACACATCTCAACTTCTCTCCACCCCACCTTCCCACCTCCATCAAAGGTCACTTTTGCAACCCCTTTAGCCTAACCTTTTGCTTCTCACAACTAATCCCCAGCTCTCCCAATCCAGGGTCACCCCACCCCAACCCAACAATAAATAAAAGGTCTCGTGTGGCTGGTGCTCCCATCCTTACGTGCAGATGAATGGATAACACTGGCCAGACCAGGGGTTCAGGGTTTTAGTCTCAGCTCTTATCACCTTCTTCCTTTGGAAAGTCCCTTGTGATTGGGTCTACCAGATAATCCAGGGTGATCCCTCCATTGCAAGGTATTTAACTCAATCACATCTTCAAAGCTTCTTATACTCTGTAAGGTACAAATATAATCTTCCATGCATGGAAGATTCCAAGCATTAGGATGTGAACATCTTTGGAAACCGTTATTAGGCCTTTCACAGATCCATCAGACCATGTGGCCTAATGAGTAGAACCAAAGGGGGAAGGAAAGAGACCAACCTGGGATCACCTACAGCTCCCAGGCTTTAATTCCATCTGTAGACCTATCAAGAAGACCTGCTTAAAACAGTAAGGACTCAGAGTGGTCATTCCTCCAGAATGTGTCAAGCCCACCCCTCCTTACACCTGGCTGCAAAATGTCCTGCTGGTCTCCTAGACTGCCAGGGGTCTGATTGCTCCTCTCAGGGATAAGAATCAAAGGAAATGTCTATGTGGATTGTCAGGAATCTGTTTGGTGCTTCTGCCTTGTCACAGTTTAACAGCTCCATAATTTTTTTTAATCCATAGCTTAAATTGCTATTTGAAGTGCTTCAGTGGATTTCTGGCTTCCTTTCAGGGATATATATAGATATATAGATATATAGATATTTGTGATGGAGCAAAGACCATTAGAACACATTTGGATTTCTTCCACTTCACAATCTTATGCACCCCTTCTGATTTGAGGATTTGGGCTTCAATAAGCTTGAATCAAGCCCTCATACTTATTAAGAGAGATAATAAAGATAGATAGATGATGGATGGATAAATAGATAATGTAGAGATTTATGAACTCAAAAGAACAAATCAATATTAATTGGTAGTTTAAAAAAAGACACAATCTAAATACCACTGAGTGCTGGGGTGTTCTTATTATTGTCATTGCAAACAACTAGCTGTGTCCAGTTATCTCTGTAATGAAGATCTGGGTAGATCAGGTAGTCAGAGGAAACTTAAGGATATGTAGTTGTTTCAGGAATGACTTTTAAAAAAAAAAAAAGATAACATAGAGGGCAGGAGTTGGAAGCAATCTCAAGTCCAGACCACAAGACTGGATTCTCAGTGATCTCATAGGTTCAGATAAATTGATTCACCAATGGCATGGGACCTCAGAGACAGAGTCTGAGGTGGCTGCAGTTGGGGAAGCAACGGAAGAAGTGGTTCTGTAAGTACCCTGCAGGGCCTGTGTTGCCTGCTCACAGACTGTTGCTTTGTTGTTTTTGGCAGAAAGGCCAGAGTTATTTTATTTTACTCTTTCCAGCTTGAAGCTATTTGTGTGAGTTTTAACCATGATCACATCACGCCTAGCCAAGAAGCTTGTAGAGCCACAAGCACTGCCAAGAGGGAGATGAGAGTCCCCAGAGGGTCCCCTGTAGAGCAGGCATAGAGATGTAGGAGGCAGCCCTGCCCGTGGGTGCAAGCTCGGGGAAGCTACACTCAGCCCATCTGAGCCCCACAGGCTAAGGAAGAAAAGCTGATTCCCACTTCCCCCTCATAAGCTCAGAGACTCCAATTCCACTACTCTGTGTGGACCCAGGGCCTCAGTGAGGTTCCATCAGATAAGTTCAGGAATTACAGAGAAGAAAGGGGACTCAGAGAGGGCAAGGAATTTGCTTCTGCAGAGAGAACGAAGTGATCTGAATCCACACACAGGCAGGGCAGACCTCATATGACTTAGAACAACCTTCCTAGCCAACGTAGGGAGAGAGCAGAGGAAGGAAGGATAGGGGCTAATGTGGGAAGGACACTGGGCCATCATTTATCCCACTGATGGTTATGCATCAGGCATCTATATAATCAGAGCAGGGAATATTAACAAGTGCACAAATGACTCTCAGATATGAGTAGCTTCCAGTTGAATAGACATGAAAGACAAGAATATTTCAGGAGATTCCAAACAAAGGACACAATCAGAAGTAGGGAGGAACTGAAGATTGAAGGGCCTGGTCATTGATCTGACCCACTGTCATACCTGATATCCTTCGAGCTCCTTCCTCTGGCTGCTCTCAAGAGTCTATGAGACATTTCTCAAGCCAAAGATTATTGAAGCTGAGGACTTTCTTCCCCCTCATCTGGGCTTCTTACCTCTCTCACACAGAATCTTTTACGCGTGTACTGCTGTATTCCTAATGCTAAGAGGTGGAATATTTTGTGGGTCATAAAACAGAATAGAACCCATCCATGCCTGAAAGCAGGCAAGTGTAATGTAGCATTCGACTTAAATGTTCATTTGCTTTTCAAGAACAAAGACTTGAACAAGAAATCAAAAGACTAGGTTGCTAACTTGTCCCTGCTATAAGCTGCCCACATGATTTTAGATAGTTCTCTCTCTAAACCTCCATTTGCTCCTCTATGAGAGAGGAGGGAAAGGACATATAATCCTTTTGGTTTGTGCTTCTCTGCTCTAGCCATCCATGAGAGACTAAGTTGGGAACGGGATATCAGGCCTGTGAGCAAATGCTTGACTTACTGCTCAGAGCCTCTGTTTTCCTGTCTATAAAATGGGTATAATTAGTCCTCATTTTTCAAGGTTAATTATAGGGATTAAATTAGCTAAAAGTATATAAAACACTTTCAGCCAGGCTCTGGTGGCTCATGCCTGTAATTCTATCTTCTCAGGATTGAGGCTCAAAGCCAACCTGGGAAAGTCCATGAGAATCTTATCTCCAATTAACCTCCAAAGAGCCAGAAGTAAAGCTGTGGCTCAAGTGGTAGAATACTAGCCTTGAGCAAAAAATAGTTCAGAGATAGTGCCCAGACCCAGAGTTCAAGCCCCAGGATTGGCACACAAATAAAAACTTTCTCATGGGCTAGGAAGGTGGCTCAGTGGTAGAGCGCTTGCCTTGCATACATGAGGCCCTGGGTTCGATTCCCCAGCACCACATAAGCAAAAAGAAAAAAGCCAGAAGTGGTGCTGTGGCTCAAGTGGTAGAGCACTAGCCTTGAGCTGAAGAGCTGAGGGACAGCGCCCAGCCCCAGAGTTCAGGCCCTACGACTGGACCCAAAAAGTAAAAAATAAATAAAAACTTTCTCAAATTTCCCATCTTTTTTCATCCCATAAAACACTGATTCTGAATCTCACTTGGATCGCTGACTCTTTGAAAAATAAGATCAAAGCTATGAACTCCTCTTGCCCCTGAGGAAAAAAAAGCACATCATCATACAGATGTAAAATTTCATATGTAATTTTGGGAGGATTCCGGGTGCCCAGATGTTCTATGGACCCACCAGTGCTAGCCTGGGTCTCCCTTTGACCTAGGAAGCACTAAACAATCTTCAAAAGAACTTATCATCAGTACCACAAAGACCACCAGCATTTCTTCTTCTAAAATGATCGAATGGCTGCAATTTTTCAACTGACAGAAAGAAAGGGATGGGATTTGATCAATTTCAAGGGTTTTTTCTCTCTCTTTAATTTTCTAAACCTTCTGCACCTGCTGCAGCTTTGGAGCAAGTGTTCTTACAGATGGCAAAGTGAATGAGCAAGCAGAAAATGGATAGGAACAGGAAAACTTAGAAATGTAATTTAATGAAATTATTTTATGCATGTGAAGATTGTCAGGGATGAAGAGACCCGCATACATCAAAAGGGAAAATAAGAGTATTCTCAAATATCCACATGTATCTCCTAGTCCCTAAAAGATGGTCATGCCAGGCACTGATGGCTCACATCTGTAATCCTAACTACTCATGAGACTGAGATCTGAGGATTGTGGTCAAAACCAGACTAGGAAGGAAAGTCTGTAAGACTCTTGTCTCCAATTAACTACTAAAAAGCTGGAGGTAGAGCTGTGACTCAAGTGGTAGAGTGAGTGCTACCCTTGAGCAAAATAAAAGGCTCAGGAACAACACCTAGGTCCTGAGTTTAAGCTCCAGGATGACAAAAACAACAACAACAATAAATGATGTGATCATGTCTCTGCATCCCAGAGATGTGAGCCTAACATTCTCTGATTGCAGCTGAGCCTCCACACCCATCTTGGTGAATATCTGATTTCTGAGCTGGGCTACAGTGGTTGTTTGATCATTTGTTTGTTCAAAGAAAAAATCCACACCTGATAATGACTATGATTGATGCCTTGGAAAGGGTGGTTTGGATGTCTTGCCTCCTTGGAAGCTATTGCTATATCACACTCATTTATCTAACGTACTGACTTTTGGAGCTATTTGTCTTTAATATGATTTACATTCCTGTGGCTTCCTTTTGAAAAGAAGTATATCCAACTTAAAATAGGCCTAATACAGCATGAGTTGGTGGGTACCAACTCATATCCAGCTCAACCAGCCTTAGAAGGAAGAAATATCAAGATGCAGCAGGAAGCTGATGGAGGTCCTCATCCTGAGTTCATCAACCCACATGCATCTCATCTGTGTGCCACTGAGTGCCAAGCACTGCACCAGATGCTAGTGACTCAGATATCAAGAAGGCATGAGCCTTACGTTCAAGAAGCTCAGGGACTGGTTGGTCAGTGGCAGGAAACAGGCCAAGCACTAGGTCCTCAGCCCAACAAGAGCCTCCTTCACCTGCATCTATGGTATAAAAGGACAGCTGAGCACTTGCCCCACCCTTAGTGCTAAAGATACAGAAGAGCCCACTTCAAATCTGTCTCATGGGGCCACACTAGTACCAGAATAGAGGGACTCACCCAGCTTTACAGAATTCACTTAATACTCTCCACTCTCCCTTAAAATATCTGCCGTTGCATCCAAGCCATTCCTTCTCCCTCATATCTCCCTTCTCAGCAAAGAGTAGAGAGGACACAATACAGAGCTCATAAGGAAGCTCAGATCATTAGACACACTCAGAGCTGTCCTCTTCCTCCTTCTCCTCCTCCTGATCCTCCTTCTCCTTCTCCTTCTCTTTCTCTTCCTCCTTCTCCTTCTCTTCCCCCTCTCCTCCTCCTTCGTCCTTTTCTCAACTCTGATTGAACCCAAGGTCTCATGCATGCACTCTATCACTTGAGCTGTTCCTCCAGACCGAGAAGCATTTCTTGAGCCCTGCCCCCCTCCAACCCTGTCCCAGACACCAGGCTAGGCTCCTCATTGCTCTATATTATTCAACTGACACAACATCACAAGGTGGCCTTCATTAACACCCCTGGCTCACGGTGGATGCTGAGCTTCAAGAGGTAGAATGATTTCTCCAAGGTCAAGCAGCTAAGATAAGGAGAAAACTCATCATTCCATTTTTGCTCAAACTGTGCTGATCTTCCTCTGCTCCAAGATATAGCCAAAATGGCAGTAGGTAGGACTTGGATAAAAAGTCCCTGGAGTGGTCCCCTGAAAGGCAGAGAGTTTCTCTAAGAAAGCTCAGGAGACTGTGCTCACTTGCAGTGATGCATAGGCCTGAGACATAGGTAGTTCTTTGCTTTTCTTTCAGAGCTGAGGACTGAACTCAGGCCCTGTGCTTGTCAGTTAGTCTTTCCCTGAGCTAAATCCCCAGCCCAACATCGGTAGTTCTTTACAATACCGTTGAATAAATTATTGCATATAAAAGGTTATGGGTCTCCCATTCATTCTACAAACACTAGATTGAGTGAATGAGTGCCTATCTTCCATCCATTCATTCCACAGGTTCACTCATTTATTGTGTGATAGCTATTCCAGGTCCTGGAGACAGAAGAAACACACAAATTCCCTGCCTTTCAGGTACTTGCAATCTAATATAAAGAGATTGAAAAAGGGCTACACATAAATTCAATGAGAATGAAGTTATTTCAACAGTGCAAAATAGCAAAAAGAGGATGTAAGGTCCCTGTTGTCATTGGTTGCAATAGAGCCACTCAGAGGTGAAACTGATATAAGACTGTGTGGGGGAGAAAAAGAAATGGTTGCTGGAATATTTGAGGACATGACATCCCAGGAAGGTACAAATGTCCTGTGGTAGAATCAGCTTGCTACATCCACAGTACAGAGTTTATGGAGTATAATAGAGAAGGGGAAGAATACTTTGTCCATACCAGCTAGAGCAAAATTTTCTGGGTAGTTGAGGGATCCATCAGTAGTGGTCAGCTAAGTCCTGATCATGGCAGACCTCATATACCAAGCTAAAGAACTTGAACTTCAAACCTGAAGGTAAGAAAAAGCACTGGGTCAGGAGACAAGACAAAAACAAAAAGAGAGAGCACACTCAGAGGGAAAATTGGAGGATGGCAAGGAACGAGACTAGAGACAGGCACCCTTAGGAAGATGCTGGGATCTGTATGGGCAGAAGGAAGGACAATTTCCAGACATGATATGAAAGTAAAGTAGGCAGGGCTTATGTAGCTGGGAGAACATGGAGGGAGACAGTTATGTGGAAGCAGGGAAACACCAGGATGTAGCCTGGTTACTCTGCCCAGCCTGAGCGCTTCTCTTAGGAGCTTGACTCTGAGTCTTGACTCCTGGCATGCTCGCTGTTATTCCTCAATATGGGGCAATCTCCCTTGCCTTGGTCAGGGCATTCTCCCTTAGATATGCCTCTGACTCCACTTGCTCCTGGTCGACCCCCCAGCACAGGTCTCTGGGGTCCCTTGTCCAGATTTTACATTTTCGCAGCCTCACCTTGCAGAGTCCCAAGGCCATACTGGAAGTTCAGAGTCTCCATATTCTTTGAATAACTCTCCCCTGGGTTCTATGAGCCTTGGTCCACCTATAAGCTGAATGGGCCCGTGTGGAGCCATCAGAAGTCTGAGTGGAGTAGAAGTGGAGAGCACAATCCAGATGAATAAAGACTGGGTCTCTGGCAATAGCACAGTGACTGAGATCACATGTGGGGTCATATTGATCCTGGTATGGATTTTCCATCTCCAGACATGTTCTCTTATGCATCAAATGGGGATGATAATGGTACTTACATCATAGTTATTAATCTAGGGTCTAAATTATAATGTGTGGCACATAGCGTTTGCTGTAAAGGCAACAATCTCTCTCTACCTATGATTGAATAGATCCATTAGTCATTGATGCCTACTCTTAGCCAAGCATTTTTTTAATCATTGTCACTTGTATGAACAGCATGTTTGTTCATCCCTACACAGCCCTGTGGGTTTTTCTGCCCCAGTAGCATTCAGAGACAGCAGAACAGGCCCGGGCATAGAAGACCTGAGTGATATTGCAGTCTCCTCTCCAGGAGTCACAGCCATGCCTCAACCAAAAGTTCCATACTTGCAGGGTTTTGAGAACACTCTTTCTAGGACAATCTACAATGTGAACTTCAGACACTGCTTTCTCACATATCATCCCATCACTTTTATTATTGCTCTTGCCACTACATCCACTGTGATCCTAAGATTTGCTCTTTTAGACACACAAGTATCCTATGGGAACTCACACACACACACACATACACACACACACACACACACACACACACACACACACACACACACACACACACACCTGATTTTCTGGTCAATGGGAGACTGTGCTGCCTTCTTCTGAGCTTCTTGTACACTGAGGAAAGTAGAACACTATGCTAGTTGTGAAGGTTGCTGCTCCCAAAGTGAGTCCATCCTCACCCCACTCTCCAGCATCCCAGCAATAGGCAAGCAGTGTATGATGATTTCCCTGCCCAGAAAGTGACCAGCCACCACTATCAGTGGCACTTGAACCTCCCACTTTTAGAGAGCATTGAAGAGCAAGGTGAGCAATGACACTAAAGCCTCAGGGGTCATCTTGTAGTCACTGTACCCCCACCTCCTGGGGACAAGAATTTGTTAGCAGGAGGGCCAGCAACCGGCATCTATGACCTGAGCCACAGAAAATAAGAAGAGTCTGAGGACTCTTCCAAACAAACCAGAGGTACAGAAGGACCTAGCTAGAGTTGCCAGGTAAAAATCTAGAATGTTCCAGTTAAATTTGAATTTTAGGTACACAAGAAATAGTTTTGTTCACATTTTATTTTATTTCTTCCTGAAATTCAAAAGCTTGTACAAGGGGATTACAATTTAACATGTCCATCTAAGTGTCCAGTGCTTACAAGAAGTAATTATTAACAATAAATCTGATCCATACAATCTTTGGGGCATACGTAAAATGTACTTGTGTATCCAAAATTCAAATGAAACTAGGGAATCCTGGTTTTTATTATTGTTGATGTTTGCTTTACTAAATCTGGCAACCCTAGACATGAGCTGGGCCAGGTGTGGGAAAAGGGGGAAAGTGGGGAAGGCCAGTCCAGGTGGACAGGTGAAGAAATAATTAGAGACATTAGCTCCAATTTGGCACCTGCAGACACACTGAGAGCTAAGGTCTGCGCTTACATTAAACTCTACTTTATTAGTTGGCGTGTCTTCCCAACCCTGGGTCAGAACCAACATTTCTCAGCCCGCTGTGCATGGCTCCTAGCCTGTGTGCATAACCTGGTCCGTCCATCTAGAAGTCGCAGCCATCAACCCAGTCTCGAAGATCCTTGCCCTGGCAGTGATGCCTCCAGGCCTCCCTGGGGAGAGGAAAAGGGAAAGAGGAGAGGCCACATCAGCTACAGCCTTCAGGAGCAGGAAGGAAAGATGGGCTCTAAATAAACAGAGTCTAGTGAGGGGAAAAGGAACAAATAAACTGAGTTAACAAGTAAGGAAAGCAATGGCCCTGAAATTTTCAATATCTAGTCATCTTGTTTTGACATTGAAGGCATAAACTGATATGCTCAAATTCACCCATCTGTCATTGGTAAAGGCCTAGAGCCCTGGAGTGTGGGGCTTGGAGCTAATGTTCTTTCCCTATGCTAATGCTTCTGGTATTAGTGCTATTCTATTCTATTCTGTACTGTTCGATTTATCATATTATATATTACTTCCTCGACTATTAATTCTGCTATTAATGCTTCTGATACCTTCTTGCATGTGCCCCCCCTCACAGTTTACATAACACCATCATACTTATCACCCTTTTTCCTCTCTTTTGTTTTTGTTTTTGTTTTTTGTTGATCATGGGGCTTGAGTGCTATGCCTGGGTACTGTCCCTCAGCTCTCAGCTCAAGACAAGCTCTCTACCACTTGAGCCACAGCACCAATTCTGGTTTTCTGAGTGGTTTATTGGAGAAGAGAGTCTCACAGACTTTCCTGCGCAGGCTGGCTTTGAACCACAATCCTCAGATCTCAGCCTCCTGAGTAGCTAGGATTACAGGCGTGAGCACCAACACCCAGCCTTATCACCCTTTTCTGCCTGCCTCTAGATGCTCTATTAGGTAGATTGGGCAGATTCTACACTCTCTACTTTTCCCATTAAGAAAAAACCCTCAAACTATGATGCAAAATTACTTATCCAGGGCCTATGGCTACCTAATGACAACTGGCCCCCACTCAGTTCCCCTTTAACAGCCAATCTGAATATTTTCATTGATGGTTACTCTGTAGACTCTTTGGGGGACCATAGCCTGGTTCCAGCTTAGAGCTGAGCCAGGAGTGTGTTGGTGGGCACATTTGCTTATTTTGAGGAAGACAGACCCTACAGTCCACAAGCCCCACGTTCTCAGCGGTCCCACACTTTGATAACTAGTGCCCCCGAGGATGTCAGTGTCAAAAAGCTCAATCACCAAGAGTGCCCCTAAAAAAGCCCTAATCCCCTATCAGACAAGAAAGATCAATTGGCTTGTCTCTTCTGCCAGACCCTGAGCCTGAAGCACCTGAGTCCCCAGTGCTTGCGTGAGGAATGAATGGACGCTTTCCTCTTTGTGGAGGCCACTTTCCATGACTAGCCTCAGCCACCTCTCAGGACTTATCCTAGCCAGGAATGTACTCCCAGTGTGTGAAAGAGACTTGTTCTCTGACTTAGCCATCCATCCCAGAGTGGGGACCTTGAGGCTTCAAGCCCTTTGGTTAGTGCCAAAGGATACATTCCTCCTTCTTGATTGTAGATATGCATTATGTCTTAGAGAATCTGTCTCATCCCAAAGTTCATTCCTAGGGCTTCAACTGTTCTCAAACCAACACAAATGCCAAAGCTGTGACCATTTCAGGGTCATGTTTGTCTCCTCTCACTCCCTTTGTAAGCAATACCTCACCTGTCCCAATACCTCTTCCACAGTCCCTCTTACCACCTTTCATAGTCATCTGTGGCACATCTCTCCTCTCCAGACCCTCCACTGCTCATCTAGATGCCTGCAGAGCCATCCAAGGTCCCCTCCCCATGCCCACACACATGCTTCTACTCTCCTTTCCTTCCTTATGATTGTGGGCTGATCCTCAATGTCCAACTCTCACCTCTGTCCATAGTTCTAGATCTTCAGGCCCTTGGAACATCCCACATGCTTCTCACACAACTCTTTTGCATATGAAGAAGGGTTGGAAGGCTGGGAGGAGGGACAAAACAAAACTGCAAGCAGGAGGCTCCACAGGCCTGCCTCTGCTTCAAACAGAGAATTTCTTCTATCTCTTTTGGCTTGGAAGGTGGCTCAGTGGTAGAGTGCTTGCTTAACATGCATGAAGCCCTGGGTTCGATTCCTCAGTACCACATACACAGAAAAAGCCAGAAGTGGCGCTGTGGTTCAGGTGGTAGAGTGCTAGCCTTGAGCAAAAGAAGCTCAGGGACAGTGCTGAGGCCCTGAGTTCAAGTCCCAGGAATGGAGAGAGAGACAGAGAGAGAGAGACAGAGAGAGACAGAGACACAGAGAGACAGAGACACAGAGAGAGAGAGAATGAAGTTCGTCTATCTCTTGTATGGCTTGGGCTTTTATATAAAGTTTAGTTTTTTATGTAAAAGATGTCACCGTTTCAAAAATAATAATAACCTTCTTAGACCCTGGCCCAAAGGACTTTTGAGACATCCTAGCTACAAGCAGATCTTGGAGGAGCCAGGCTCAGCTATGTGGCCACTAATGACTTTTTTATTCTGCCTTCAGTTGAGTGTGTCATCTGTAAATACCTCTGAGTAGTGGGAATCCTCACCATCAACTGCTGGTTAGGCTAGAAAGCCTAGGGAACTTCCTGCTCTGACTCACCAATCTTGGACATACCATCTGAAGAGGGGGCTCCAGAATGACTTACTCACCAATAGCCTAGGCCTTGAGGCTCTTGGGCTATCTTCATGGCACAGATAACAGTGTCCTTGAGATTAGGGTTCAACAAGTCTAGAGTGAGAGGCAGAAAAAAACAATGAGGGAACAGAGGATAGAGCTAGTCATCCTAGAGTTTCTCTGTCTCTCTGTCTTCTCTGCATTTCTCTCTCTCTTATATGTGCACACGCACATGTGCGTGCAAGCACGCGTGTGTGCACACCTCTATCTCTGAAAGAACATGTATTCCTCTGTCCATCTCCCCTTCATCAAAAACAATCCCCTCTCCATCCCTACAACTATAGGCTAGTCTCTCAACGCAAACCTCCTAATCGGCTTCATAGAAGTTACATCCACACTGCTTATACACTATGCGTCTCCTGGGGAGGGAAAGTTGGAGGGGGAGCAAAGCAAACTGTGGAAAGAGAAGGCTGGTATAGAGCCTGATTCCAGCCTACCAGTGCAGTACATCCGGCAGATGTTGATGGCATTTGGGGTGAGGTTTTTGCACCACCTCCGGCTGCTGATCTGGAAGAGGCCATTGTTGGTGCTGCCATCAGCTTCATGGTCCACAGCAGCTGTGTTGAAACCACTTGTGAAATAAGCAAGGCAGACCCCTGGTGGAAGGGAGAGAGATACGTAGGGGAGAGGGGGTCAGAAACTAGCCTGGGTCAGATGGCTAGGGAATTGTAGACCAGAATGTCCACAGTGCCAGACCCATGCCCTTGCACTCCTAGCCTCACCTGCCCTGAGGAAGCCAGAGCAGACACCCCCCCACCTCCTTCTTTACAGATGGGTCAATCAAGGTTTAGAGGGCAAGGCAGGTTCCCCATACAGCTGCCATACAACAAGGGTCAGGATTGGATTTCAGTCCTTGCTGGCAATGTATTCAGTACCTAGGGGAGCTAAATCTGGAGTCAAGGTTAGGAAGACATAGGTGGTATCTACAAAAGGGGGTGAACAGAGGGAAAAATGAGTCCAGATGTGACAATAGTTTACAGACGGCTTCTTAGAACTGCCACCAGCTTGCAAAGTTTGGTATTGCTGATTGTTCACTTGGCCTTCTACACAGCATCAGGACTGTCTGGTCCTCATAGCCACAATGAAGTGTAGCATATTAAACTGCTCCTTTGATACCTGACTTTGAACAAATTGAAGATGGATTTCCAATTTGGCAGCCTCTCACCTGCCTCTGCTATGTGTTTAACTCAATGCTGGACATGCTGCTTTATTATTATTATTGGTATTATTATTATTATTATTATTTTGATGCCAGTACTAGGTCTTGAACTTAAGAGTCTAAGCATTGTCCCTTAGCTTTTATCACTCAAAGATGCTGCTCTCCCACTTGAGCCACAGCTCTGCTTCCAACTTTTTGCTGATTAATGGAGACAGTGGATTTTCCTGCCTGGACTGACTTTGAACCACAACCCTCAAGTCTCAGTTTCCTGAGAAACTTGGAGACTGGTCATAACTGGGGCCCAGCTAGGACTGGACATTCTTGACCTGTCATCTCCCTTACTCCTCATTTTACGTGATAGCTAAGTTAAAAAAGAAAATCCCAAGACCCTTGAAGGAAAAGGAATGAGGGATGATGGTGGGAGGGCGTAGAGAGAAGAGGGAATTGAGGGAAGGAGGTCCTTACAGTCAGCCAAGTCGTATCCCCGAAAGCCATCCAGACCAAAGTTCTGGAGTACTCTGGCCAGCTCACAGCGACTGTAGACCTTGGCCTCACTGGAGGGGAGTAGGCAGCTAAGGAGAGACAGGAAAGCCAGCACTGCAATCCCAGAGGGGCACAGCTGCTTTCTGGGAGCTGGGCTCCTGGCTTCCATATGGGTGCCACAGGTGCAGCCCCCGCCACTCTGGCTCCACGCTGAGTTTTCTCACAAACAGTCCTGGTTGTTGGTCCACTTACACACAGCTACACCTCGGAAGAAGAAGGAAGGGCAAGAGTCTTATTGTACCACTTGGAAACTGGAGAAGCTTGTGACAGAAATCTCCAAGGAAGTACCAGCCATGATCCCAAGATTTTTCTCCTCCCCAGTCCTGCTCCACTCCACCCTGCCCCAGCAGCTGAGGGGAGAAAAAGGGAAATGGAGGAGAAAACGCTAACACGTTGAACTCCAGACTACGTGATTGGTGTTATTTTGTCCTAAGGCTCAACAGTTGACAACTAGGAAGGGAGAAAGTTTGGACTGAGACCAAAGTTAACATGAATGCAAAGCCCTGAGCAGTGGATGGCACAAACCAATCCCCAAGCCCAACACCAAAGACCCTCTCTTCCAGGACTGAGTCTCCTCCTGATCATAACTGAGTCACAGTCCCTTAGAAGACCTGTCTTTCCTCTGAACTCTAGATTTCATCCCTTCCCATCTCTAAGCCTTATTCCATCAATCACCCCTTCTCCCTAGTACCACATTAAAAGAAAAGAAATATCACTATACCCTTCACCCATCTCCAGCCCACAATCCTCTTGGTCTACCTTCCCTCCAAGAAAAGTCTCCCCTAAATTCAAACTAGTATCCTGGCTTCTCTTATAAAGGCCTCTGTGTCCAGTCTTGACCCCTCTTCCAAACTCTCCTATGCACACATGCCCCAGAACAAATTTAAGTGCAAAGCCTAGCCATGTATGTAAACTCCCACCACCACAGCCCCAAAGCATGGGCCACAAGGCCATGGGCCCACCCCTGCTGCCCTGTCCTTCATTCACACATTCACTTCTGGCAATGACACATTGTCCACTCAGGAACAACTGTCTAGAACTTTAGACCTCTCCTCACCTCCATATAGTTAGCTCTCACGGATGTCTCAAGGGTCATGGCATGTCTGAGTTCTCCAGAGAGATTCTCTCGACAGACCACAACCCCACACTCCCACAGCACCTCCATCTCCTCCCCTCCCTCCATCACACTGAAGTGTAATACGCATCAATCTTCCCACTACTAAGAAAATGACTTATGTGCCAATACTGGGACTTGAACTCAAGGTCGAGAAGCTGTCCCCTTAGCATTTTTGCTCAGGGCCAAAGCTCTACCACTTGAGCCACAGCTCCACTTCTGGCTTTTTGCTAGCTAATTGGAGATGAGAGTTTCACAGACATTCTCTCTGGGCTAGAATCCTCAGATTGCAGCCTCCTGCATAGCTAGGATTGCAGGTGTGAGCCACCGGCACCTGGCTCCCTAACAAACTTAAAACAGTGGTCTGGTCTTATTTATCTTCATATACTTAAAGCCAGGGAGAGTTGCTGGTGTGCAGGGGCTACTGATAGAATGCTTCTGAAACTCAAGTGCACTGAAGTCATGACCACTGGAACATAAGCCCATCTCATCAAAGCATGGAAAAGGAGATGGAGGGAGACAATTACCCTTGCCAAGCTCTCCAAGTCTGTCAGACACTGGGCCAGGCCTTTTTTGGATGCTTCCTACTCTTAATGTTAGCTAATCCTCTTAACAATTCAAAGGCGATGGGATTCATATCTTCAGTGTATAGATGAGAAACCAAGTTCACTGCTACACAGTGAGTGTTTTCAATTTCGTGGTATCTTGTATAGTAAAATGATTTAAGGATAAATCCATCCTGAACATTTCACAGCAGGGCCAGTTTAAGAAGCTAGATCAAAGAAATAACTCCGAGACCTGCTAGTGTGTGTGTGTGTGTGTGTGTGTGTGTGTGTGTGTGTGTGTGTGTGTGTGTGTTTGTGTGTGTGTGTCCCTCCCTCTCCCCTATCAGGCTCACAAACCAGAATACCCCTCACCTCTCTCTCTCTGCCCACCACCTTGCTTTTTCCATGCCCCTCTGGGTAATGGCTCCCAGAAGCAGGGGAAGGGGGCTCACTGATCAGGAATCCTCCCTGCCAATGCTGAGTCGATGGTGACAATGACAGAGGCAGCTGTGACTCAAAACCCCGCTTTAGCTAAAGATGACCCCCCACAATATCTCCAAGGGATATTAGGTATAGAAAACAGAGGTTCCAGACCTACCCAGAGCCTTCTAGAATGCTCTAACTTCTGTGAGATCGTCTTCTAGAACCTACACCACCTATGAATCTTTGCGTTGTCTACTGAAGTCCCTCCATTTCTGGGTTCAGAGCCACGTTAAGGAGACCTAATCTCCTCCTTTCTTGGCTTCTGTGCATGCAGGCCTCTACACACACACACACACACACACACACACACACACACACACACACACACACACACACACACACACACACACACACACACACACAAACACACAGAGTACTTGGAGGGCTGAATCTATTCTCCCAAGAGATGGTTGTTTCCTAGTCATGATGAAAGGTGCCCACTGCCTCCAGGCAGCCCGAAACATGGGCTTTGAGGTCAGGTTGGCCTTGGCAGGTATGTAGACTCCACTCACTACCAGCTGAGTGGCCCAAAGAGTGACTTAACCAATCTTTTTCTTCAGTTCTTAAGTGGGAAAGACAGTGTATTAGAAGAGCTCAATAAAGATCTATAAGTGCATGGTACTCAGTGTTGAGGGCTCAATAAAAAAATTTTAAAATAGCCCTTTCAGGCCAAGAGCTGGTGGCTCATGCCTCTAATCCTAACTATTCAGGAGGCTGAGATCTAAGGATTACAGTTTGAAGCTAACTTGAGCAGGAAAGCCTGTGAGATTCTTATTTCCAACTTGCCAACAAAAAGAAGTGGAGCTGTGGCTCAAGTGTTAGCTCTGAGCAAGAAAAGCTCAGGGACAATCCCCAGGCCCTGGGTTCAAGCCCCAAGACTATTACAAAGAAGAAAACATAAATGACACTTCCTATTAAGAGCAGAGACATAACTATGTTTAGTTGTACCATGTTCACACTGTCTGGTCAGCCCAGCCCAGCCATAATAAAGAACTGAGCTTAGCCCTGCATGAGCATCCATGGGTTTTTTTTTCCTTTTACTTTCTCTTTTAAAAAATTATGATATATATGATCTCTCTCTCTCTCTCTCTCTCTCTCTCTCTCTCTCTCTCTCACACACACACACACACACACACACACACACACACACACACACACACACACACACACCACTCCTATTTAAAGCTCAAAATAAATGCAGTGGTTTGTCTTAAAATTGGATGAGAACACTTAGCAGGGGGTCCGCCCTCTAAAGTTTTAAGTGTAGGATACATTAGTATTGACTGTGGGGCCAGTGGAGAGCAGATCTGTAGAGTTCCTTCACCTTGCTCTAATGCATCTTCATGCCTCTTCCTACGTCCCCCCTCTCCACCTCCCACTCCCAGCCTCTCATACTCATTGCTCTACTCAGACTCTGTGAATGTGTCTAGGAAACTTTGATCTTTGCAGTCACTTGTCCTCCTCCAACTGGCTTATTTCCCTGAGCATACTATCCTCCAGGCATTCTGCTCCAATGTACCCAGTAAGCCTGCCTTATTCATACATTTATTTATTATGTGCCATGTTGACCAAGCACAGTCAAGAAAAATAATAAATTCGTCCAAAGAAATGTCAAAAACAAACGTGCTGAGTTCCTGCACAGACAGGATGAAGCTCAGTGGAGTCACAGAAGCTCAGTTAGACCTGGGTCATCAATTGGTTGTGTTTTTAAATTGTGTGTGTTTCCCTACCCTTAATTTTGGGAAAATTTGCCTCCCCAAAAAGCAAAATGTAAGATGGGTGCCAGTGGCTCACACCTGTAATCCTACCTACTCAGGAGGCTGAGATCTGAGGATTGTGGTTCAAAGCCAGCCCAGGCAGGAAAGTCCATGAGACTCTTATCTCCAAGGAACCACTAGAAAACCAGAATTGGTGCTGTGGCTCGAGTGGTAGAATGCTCGCCTTGAGCTGAAGAACACAGGGACAATGCCCAAGCCCAGAGTTCAAGCTCCACAACCAACAAAAAATAAAAATAAAATAAAAAAGCAAAATGTTCACACACACACACACACACACACACACACACACACACACACACACACACACACAAGCCAAGGTAAAAGTCATCCTCCTAAGTCAAAATGGGCTCCTAGTGTACTTAATTGAAGAGTGATAAAGTCTGTTTGTTTGTCATGGTTTTTTTCCTCCATGGTGTCCTCCTGGGGACCACAGACCCACAGGGCTCCTGCGCCCCATCTTTATCTACTCTGCTACAGGTGGGCATCTAGGTTGTCTCTGTATCTTGGCCAAGGTGAGTCATGCTACAATGAATTTTGAACTGCTAATGTATATTCAGGAGTCTGATTTCAATTCTTTTGGATAAATACTCTCAAATAGGATAGCTAAATCATGGAGTAATTCAATTTTTTAAGGAATCTCCACACCATTTTTTGCTTTCATACCAGCAGGATTCTTAATTTTTCCATATCCTTACCAGTATCTGTGGTCTTTGTTTTCCTGATAATGACTATTCAGATGTGTGAAGTGATAGCTCATTGTGATTTTACTTTGCATTTCCCTGATGGCTAATAACACTGAGTATTTTTTTTCCAGATACATGCTGGCTATTTATATATCCTCTTTGCAGAATGTCTACTTGGCATCATTAAAAGCTCTCCAGATAATTCCTGTTTGCATCTAGGCTCGAGCTTCTATTCGTGGAATGAGTTCAGAACTTGGTTCGAAAACCTAAGTTTGGTGTCTTCCTCTGTTAACCTCTATCCTCATCCTTAAAATGGAGTCATTAACCTGCCCAGAGCAGTGTCAACTTGAGCCTTACACTTCATCTCATAATTTCACCTTTCTCCTTTGTGACCTGGAAATAATCTTCCCTCTCAGTTAGGATGAAGGAGAAGCTTTCATTTTGTCAATGCATGAAGATCACACACACACACACACACACACACACACACACACACACACACACTTGCACTAGTACATCTTAGCTATTGTTTTTATTGCCTGGCCCTTGGTGGTGATTCTGTCTGCATGAGGTTTTTGAGGAGTTTTTACGACATCAGGCTGCTTTCACCATGTTATCACTTCTTTTTATTGAGTAATACTTCAGCTTATTTTACTTTATTGTGTGTTTTGTTATTTCCCAGTTGGCTCTCACTTTTAAATGGGGAAAAAGCAACAACAGCTCAAAGGGAACCGTTATGAGGGTAGACAGGGATCCAGTGGGAGCTCGGCAGGTCTTTAGTTCTCAACTAGGCTCTCCACAAGTCTTTCCTAGTCCCCCCAGGCAAGCTCAGATTCTTGACTACCTCCCACCAGATTGACCAGTGGTTCCCTCCAAGTGAATAGTAGACTTCACCTCAGGCCAGTGGCATCCAAATCTCTGGAGATAAGGATCAGTCATCAGTACTTTTGCTTATGTTTTGTCCAAGTCACTCCAAAATGCTGCCTAAAACTAGGCTTCAACCAAACTTCTTCTCATTCCCAAAGTATGTGACAGTATTTTCCATCCCTATTTTACATGGTATTATGTATGTCAAACCCACTCTTTCTGTCCTAACCCCCTGGCTAACTTCTAGACCTTTCAATACTTGACTTCCTACCTATCCCTACCTTAGGCAGGCCTAAGGGTCCCTTCTAGTCTTGCATAGGATCCAGTGCTAGTTTATAAGCTTGGCATATATCACATTCTATCAATAACTTCTTTCTCCATTATTCCCATCAGATTAGTTGTTGTTGAATGTGACTATTTATTCAGGGTCAGGAGGAAAACATAAAATAATAATGATAATAATGATATACATGTATATAAATAAATATATATTTATACATAATATATTACAATTATATATTATACATTACATATTTATATATAAATATTATATATGTATATAGAGAGTAAAAAAAAAATCAAGAAAATCACCTAGTTAATTCAGGAGAAGCTTAGCACAGGGAACTTGATCAAGAAACTGATAAGACTAGCCCCAAAGACTACCCAGGGAAAAATGAGTCCTCCTCTGGTTATCTGTAGGAGAGAACCTATGGGTCCAAGATAAAGACCTTGGCCCACTCGTTCCAAACTCAGTGCTCTAAGAACAGAGTGGACATCTTATTCCCTGTTTCTGTCATCAGTGGTCACCATAGGTAGCCATAATCGTATGCCACTGTTTTGGGGAGGACTAAAGTATGAAAAGTCAATTATCCCACTGCAAGGATCCAGCTTGACAGGATTACATCTTGTTTGTAAACCACCGTTTTGCCCTTCATATGACCCTGACACACTACACAAATCCTACAGGCGAGAGTCATTAGGAGAGCCAGCCAAGTGTGTTGTGCCTGAAAAATTTCTTAACAGACACTGAATGTATTAACGGTATTTGAGCAAGTGTAGGTACATAGATCATAGCTAGGTAGGTAGATAGATGATAGGCACATAGATGATAGTGTAATAACCCAGGGGCCTCGATAATCAGAGGGGCCCCAATAGTCAGTGTGGCCCTGTGGTCCGGCCTGCTGGAGGGGACGGGGCATTAAGAGGGGGGGGACCTCACCACTTCCCAAACCAGGCCCCGGGACGAGCAGGACATTGAAAGGCTGAAGACCGCCCTATGGGACGTGTCGTGCCGCCGAAATGGGCGGGGCATGCCACCTAAAGGAGGCGGGGCGTGCTTCTGGAGGAGATGGGGGGCTTCAAGCCCCACATGGCAACCTGCCTTTTGGGATGGGACAGGGGGGCAACCTGAGGGAGGAGCATGAATGGTGGTTTGAAACCATTAGTGGGAGAAGGGCACAGCCTATGGGGTTTATATAGGCTGCGTGCTCCAAGGCCCGGGGAAGGAGGTTAGGGGGAAAACAGTCTGGAGGGAGGAGAGGGGAGTTGGGAGGAGACCAGGAATCCTGAGGGAAGTAGAGTAGAGGAGGGAGTAGGGGAAAGCCTGCGGGAGCAGAGCAGGACAGGTCTGTGAAATACAGGGCAGGCCTCTAGGGGCCATTTGGGACCTTCCTCTAGAGAGGCCTGTGGAGAGGCGCCTCCCAGAGCAGAGCAGGGCAGATCTGTGCAGAGTGGAGAGGCCTGCAGAGAAGGAGGAAGGGAAGAAAGGGAAAAGCCTTCCCCTTTGGAGCTTTGGAGCTTTGGAGCTTTGGAGGTCTGAAGTTTGGAGGTTTGCATACCGACTAATTTGGTGGTTTGCAGACCACCTAATAAAGGTCAGGGGGTCAGGGCTGCCTATTGGAGGCTTGGAGGTTTGGTGGTTGAGGCTGCTCTTGGTTCTGGGTACCTAGCCCAGGACAAGGTAGTCTCAGGACCCCTTTCTGGTGTAAATAGTGTAAATACACTTTTTTTGTCCACCTTTCACTGTGCCTTGATGGATTGTCTTGCTCTCTGGAGGTCATAAGTATAGGTAGGTAGGTCAGCAGGTAAACAGACAGACAGATAGATGATAGGTAGGTAGATAGATGATAGGTAGGTAAGTCAGTAGGTAAAGAGACAGACAGACGTATAGATAGATGATAGGTAGGTCAGTAGATTAGATAGATAGATAGATAGATAGATAGATAGATAGATAGATAGATAGATAGATAGATAGATAGATAGATAGATCAGTAGAAAGAGAGACACAGAGAGAGATAACAGGACTTCCCACCTGGTACTGCTTCCCTCAAGAACCCTAACAGATATGTCCAACTATTAAATGGTTGGTGGAGGGGCTGGGAAGGTGGCTCAGTGGTAGAGCGCTTGCCTTGCATGCCTGAGGCCCTGGGTTCAATTCCTCAGCACCACATAAGCAAAAAGAAAAAAAGCCAGAAGTGGCGCTGTGGCTCAAGTGGTAGAGCACTAGCCTTGAGCTGAAGAGCTGAGGGACAGCGCCCAGGACCAGAGTTCAGGCCCCACAACTGGACCAAAAAAAAAAAAAAAAAATCATTGGTGGAAAGCCATTTAATCATTTTCAAGTTATAGCATCCATGTTAATTCTCTCCCAGAACCACAGCCATCACAGCCAATCCCTCTTATGATTTGTGGCACTTACAGGATAGAGAAAAAGGCTGAAAGCAGACAGAGCTGGGCTGCAGTCCTGATTTCACAACACTTACTACCTCTGTGGTCTTGGCAGGCTAGTTGTCCTTATGAGCCTCAGTACCCTGGCCTATAAAATGCAAAGAACTGCCACTGCAGGGGGTCCACTGAGGGATTGTGAGACTCCATGCAAAGCATCTCACATAGTACCTGGGACCAAGCAAGCACTCAATAAAAGGAAACATATAATTACTGTTATCTTGGGGGAAGGCAGTGAAGAAACCAAGCAACGTTATTTTTAAGAGCTACACTTGTCAGAAAAAAGTCTGGAAAAGTACATGAAGGGTTGTGCTAAAGACACAGCACAAGCTCACTTCCATTATACAGAGGCTTTTTTCTCATCTGGCTTTGTGACAGGTTGGCCCTGGCTGAAGTCATGAAAACAGAGGGTTTCTGAAGTCATAAGATCTCTGGATAAGCAGGGAATTATCCACTCACATCTGTCTTCTTGGACTTAGATCCTAGGGATTTTCTCTCAGAGAAACTGACCTAGCCAAAAGGAAGAAAAATGGGGGGGAGGGGTAGAGGAAGAAGAAGAGGGAGGGAAGGAGGGAGGGAGGGAGGAAGAGAAATTATCTATTTGGAGGAAAGGGCTTATATATCCCTTTCCTACATCCTGTTTCCATCTTGACACTTTCCAAGGCCAAGAGAGGTCCCTCACATCTGCTCCTAATTCTCTGGTATGCATTATTATATCTGATCTATCTATCTCTGTACCAAGGGACTCTTGCTAAATCACACTGCTGAACACACCATTTCCCTATTTTTAAATCTTTCAATGAGCCTCCATCACTCTTCACTGGGCAGCCCAAATAGTCTTGGCTAATCTCCTTTCTGGCTTCTTCATCCCTTATCTCCATCCCTAATCCCAGGGCCCTGGCAGTTCTCAACTCCTCCCAAAATTATCTGCCCAAAAGCCTTTACTTGCTGGATTACCAGATTCAATCCAGTGCTTTCCAAATCAGCCCAGTGATTTTACAGGAAAGGTCAATCCAACTTTTTTTTTATAGGAAGAGTTAATGCAACATTCTTTTTTCTCAACCCTCCAACTTGTTTTCTTGTCCTTACAACTTGAGTTTATCCCTCTCACAGAATTACTGTGACTACACAGTAATTTATGTTAGATGTGACTGTGGTTCTGTCTGTAAGTTGTTCCAGGCCCAGGAGTATGTTTTTTTTTTTTTTCCTGTATTGCCTTAAAACATTGAGAAGGCACTAAAAGAGAAGTTAAGGGAATACATTGAGAGCCTACGAGTTGGGAAAGACTGTACTATAAAGGGATAGCATAATGGTGGCTATGAAAAAGTTCTGTGACTTGATTGGGATGTTTGGAATACAAATCAATAAAAGGATGTGTGTGTCTGTGTGTGTGCACGCCCACGTAGTAATAAAGTCCAAGCCCTGACTTTGCTATTACATTTAGCTATGTAAGATGTGACCACTGAGGGAGGAGTATATGGGATCTCTCTGTGTGTCTCTCTGTCTCTCTCTGTCATTTTTTGCAACTTCCTATAAATAATGGAAATGTACACACAGGCTAGTTTTCCTGTTCTGACAAATCTAAAAAATTATTGGCAGTGAGGGCCTGCCACCACTGGAAACGTTCACAAAGTCTAATATAAGATTACTTTGAATTGACTGGCTAGAAAGTGAATAATGGCAACAGAAACACAACCCAAGTGTGCTCTGACATCTGGTTGGTTTGGGAAAATGTTTCTGCTCTAAAGGCTTCATCCAGTGGCCAAGCGGTTAGAGGCCTGAGTAGAATAAATTAGGATCAATGCAGTTATAGAAGCTGAACAAGGGCAGCTATGGTATAAAATTAATAATAATAACAGCAATAATAATACAGCTCCACTATATGATCAGACAGAAAGAGGCTGTGGGGCCTAAATCCCCCACATTTTGGGGAAGGCAAGAAAACTAAAAATCTGTGTGTCCCTACAAATTTTGGGGCCCTGAAAATCTGGGGGCACTAAAGACTAAAACTGATGCCTTCAAAAACTGAAAATTTCTACAAACTCAGGGCCTCTAAAACCCTGAGACTCCTAGAAACCCAGATAAGCTAGTAACTGAATGATTTCAGGTGCCTAGAGTTCCTAGGAGTTTGGCACCCCCAAAAACTGATGTCTCTAACAATATGTGGCCTCTGAGAAATAGGAAGCTTTTCACAAATTGAAAATCTGAATAACCTGGGGCTTTTAACAACCCAAGACCTATAATAAACTAAAGCTCTTAGCAACTCAGGTTGCCTAGCAACCCAGGGACTCTAATTATCAGAGACACCTAGCAACTAGAGATTACACAACCTGGAGGCCTACTACACACCCAACCCTGGACCCAGACTACCTCTCTGTGTAGTGTCTATACACAGTGTTGAGAGGCAGTATGTTCCAAGAGATAGGGCCAGAATTTGAAATCACACCCATGGTTACTGGTCAGATTTTACCATTTACTGGCTGAATCTCCTGTGGCTTAACCTTCCTAATCATCAGTTTTCATATAAAACTACAATCATAATTATGGTATCTAGCTGTGAACACCCAGTAAGTATTGTGGGAAAGCATTTTACCGGACATATGCATGCATGTCGCCATTATGCACTGCATCTTATTTTCCCCAGTACCACACACAACCCATCAATTCTACTTCCAAAATACCTGTCCCATCTAGTCTAGCTCCCTGGCCACCACCAAAGTCTTCCGTCCCTTCACTTCATTGTTCACACTGCTGTCAGTTATCTCCCCATCACAAGGTCCTAAAGTCTTCCACTGGCTCCCCACTATCCCAGAAGTCAATTTCTAACTCTTTAGAATGGTATAGAAACTCTTTGTGGTCAGGCTCCATCTTTCCTGCTTCATCTTCAATCACTTCTCCAAAGCCTGCTTCCTTCCTTTACCCCTGAAGCAAATCTGTGAGTACCACTATTTCAGGTACAAAGATCAGGAAATAGAGGCTGAAGGAGGCACGTGTGCACAGGCACACACACACACACACACACACACACACACACACACACACCACATAGGTGTGAATTCAAACTACACCTGACTCTAGACTAAAAGCCACACAGACCCATCACTGCCATTTGCAAGGTTTCAGATGCATAATTCTTGCAGGCACTGGTGTTGGCCTCTAATCCTAACTACTCAGGAAACTAAGATCAGAGGATCTCGGTTTAAAATCAATCTGGGCATAAAAGTCTTTGAAATTCTTATCTCCACTTAACTAGCAAAAAAGACAGAAGTGGGGCTGTAGCTCAAGTGGTAGAACATCCAACTTGAGTCAACAAAACAAGTGAGAGCCTAAGGCCCTGAGTTTCCAGCCCTCCACTCCCTCTCCCCTTCCTTTCAAAAAAACAATTCTCTAGCTGCTCTAACTTTGGTCTTTTTCTTTTCTCCCTATCTTTCTTTTGGGAGCCACAGGACATTTTGCTTTGGTGGAGCTTGAGGTTTTACCACCCAGGCGTGCTCTCCTAGCACACCCCAAAAACACCTTTTTTTTTTTTTTTTGTCTGTCATGGGGCCTGAACTCTAGGCCTGGGCCCTGTCCCTTAGCTCTTCAGCTCAAGGCTAGCACTCTACCACTTGAGCCACAGCGCCACTTCCAGCCTTATCTGTTTATGTGGTGCTGAGGAATCAAACCCAAGGACTCACGCATTCAAGGCAAGCATTCTACTGCTGAGCCACCTTCCCAGCCCCCAAAACACTTATTTCTATATGAGTCCCTAAGACTGTTCAGATTGTTTCTAGTGATGTTTAACCTGAAGCCATCTCATTATGCCTTAGAACTCAAGATGTACTTTATGATACATGGCTTAAAATCTGTCTCTATGTTGCTGCTCATCCAAAAAATTCAGCTATTAACATGTTAGTAGCTAAAAACATTTGTCCTCATATCTTTTCTATCAAGAAAACGAATTGCTCTACTTTCTAAATATATGCATTTTTCCCTCCACAGGATGCAATAGAACTACTGCTGTTGTGTTTTGTGTTTTTACTTAAGGTAAATATGACATATAAATATCTTTATTTACTTTGCTTGGCTTTCAAGGTTGGAGTGAGTGGAACCACGGGAAGATTGTTCTGGCTCAGCCCAGTGTTCTTACTTTGTGAGCATGAAGGCAAAGATCTCCAAGGGAAAATGAATTCCACTAAGACCCATAGGGACCAGATCAGCCTTTTCAGAACCTAAGTGTGTACGAAAACACCCCTCTTGTAATTGATAAAAAGCACCTTAACAGTACTGCTCTTAGACTCATGATGTAATTACAGGACAGTGAGCCTGGACACTCCATAAGGCTCCTTTTTGTGTGTGGAAGAAAAGATGTTCTTTGATCTGCAAACCAAAATGGTTTTTGTAAGGTTCGCCATGGGAAGGTGGAGCAGATTCCTCACTCTTAGCTAAGTCTCTACCAAGTACTTGTGTCACCTAGGTAACTGAAGGGGAGGGCAAAGGTGTGACCAGGTAAGGGAAGGTATGGTATCACAGGATTCGGATGTGATCTCAGAGCCTGGGACCCTCCCACAGTCTGATGGGAGGCGTGACCAGAGGCAGCCCCGAAAGTGACTTCAGAGGAGGAGGAAGTGACCGCCTCCAGGTGACACAGGTAAGGGGTGGTGAATTAGCCAAGTGGAGGGAGGAGTCTTCTCCACCTTCCCAGGGTGTACCTTACAGTTTTCCTCCCAAACTTCAAGGAGGAGATCTATGTTTGGGGTTGGTAACACTTAGTGGCCCTGAAGAGGCATTGACAGCAACAACCATTCTCTGTGGGCATGGCTTGGCCTCCCTACATGAAGTGAGCAAGGTCTGAGAACTTTTTTGGATATCACACCTGAGGATGGGGAAGGCCGCTGGCATTCTCAAGTAGGAGTCAGGAATGTGTCCTGCATCCTGTGGTGCAGGGGACAGTCTTACCACACACACATACACATCCAAGCATGTTGCATGCTTGAGCATCCATACATATGCACATACACGCCTCAAATGTTAAGACTGTCAAGGTGGAGATAGCCTGATATCCAGAATAGAGCAGCTGTGCCTAGCTCCCTCTCTATCCCATGTTTCATTTCTCTAGTGTCCTGACCTGGAAATTAAGATGATTTAACCTGATGATTTAGGTGTCATTCTCTACCTAAGTTTCCTACTCAGCCACCTGTTGATTCTGTGTGCAGTATTTTGAGTGTCCATAAGCAAAAACAGAGAGAACATTTTGCCTCCAGTTCCTCAATTATAAATGGGAATAAGTATTCTCAGGTTGTTAAGAAAAATGGAGCCGTGTGTGATATTGCCTTAGACATAGTAAGTACTTATTAAAAGTTCTCTCTTGGGCTGGGAAGGTGGCTCGGTGATAGAGCACTTGCCTTGC
Source organism: Dipodomys merriami (assembly GCF_024711535.1). NCBI lineage: Eukaryota > Metazoa > Chordata > Mammalia > Rodentia > Heteromyidae > Dipodomys > Dipodomys merriami. The sequence continues at coordinate 10,292,403 of NW_027203270.1, forward strand.
ATGCATGAGGCCCTGGGTTCGATTCCTCAGCACCACATAAGCAAAAAGAAAAAAGCCGGAAGTGGCGCTGTGACTCAAGTGGTAGAGCGCTAGCCTTGAGCTGAAGAGCTGAGGGACAGCGCCCAGGCCCAGAGTTCAGGCCCCATGACCGGACCCAAAAATAAATAAATAAATAAAATAAAAGTTCTCTCTTTAAGGAAAGCCATCATAGTGGATCAGTATGGAAAAGTGTTGGAGGAAACTGTCATCTACTGTTATATGTGTCCCATATAACAGCTTTCAGGGCAGAGGGGGCCTGTGAACCACAAGAATCACATTTCTCCAGAACATTCCAGAGGCAGCAATGGGTCTTGGGCTTCGCAGAAGTCCTAGTGTAAAGAACTTTGACATGGAGATACACAGGAAGTCTGCTGCTGTTTTTGTTCATCCTTAGGAAAAAGGAGTGAAGGAAGATTCAGCTAGATGAATCATTTCAGTGGTTCTCTCTCTCTCTCTCTCTCTCTCTCTCTCTCTCTCTCTCTCTCTCTCTCTCTCTCTCTCTCTCTCTCTCTCTCTCTCTCTCTCTCTCTCTCTCAGCTCTACAGAATTGAAGTGTCAGAGCTTTGAGGTCAAGTTTAACCAAAGGTCAAATCCAGTAAAGACTCCGCCCTTCTCTAATGAATTAGGTATGGTAATAGTACAAACCAATTAGGATCCTGTGAATACCTAGAGAGATAAAGCATTTCAGAAGTGCTTAGTAAAAGTTAGGAAGCATTGTTGTGTTCTAATAGCCACAGATGGATCTTAGTCAATGTGTTGCGTCCTCAGGTTCAACTACATCCGCCACCCCCCCCACCCCCCAGTATTGGGGCTTAAACTCAGGACCATGTGCTATTGTTTAGCTTTTGCACTCAAGGCTGGCACTCTACCACTTAAGCCACACCTCCACTTCTAACTTTTTTTTTCTCGTTGCTGGTTAATTGGAGATAAGAATCTCTCAGACTTTCATGCCCAGGCTGGCTTTGAACCAAGATCCTCAGATCTCAGCCTCCTGAGTAGTTAGGATTACAGGTGTGAATCACCAGCACCAAGTTTTTCAACCACATTCTTATTTAAGATTTCCACAAGAGTGCTTCCGCAGGGATCAGATGGTAGCAAGCTTGAGGCTCTGCATTCAAACACATATACTGTAAGGTATCCATGCAAAATCATGGAATATTGTCAATCCCTACATGAAGATATTTGGCAGCCTCTGCTACCTCTCTCCTATATACCCATGCACACATATTTACATGCAGAGAAGTTAACATTGGCTATTGGCCCAAAATAAGAACCTATTACAAGCTAAGGGATGAGCATATAAACATGTTTCTCCAGTGCCTCTTTGCTCCCTCCACTGTACCCCCAAGAACTTTGCCTGCCAAGAGATGTTAAGATGATGACTCCCGAGCATTTAAAGTGGGAATGGCATTACACTCCTCGGGGAGCCTATGTGAAGAAAGCAATCTTGTAAAACAGGATCTGTTCCATAGTTAAGCCAAGGCCATCTTTTACTGATTAAATGTCAATAAGAATGTGGATAAGTTAAGCTATTCAGACCTAATGTTCCAAAATGCCAAGTCCTAAGGCTAGAAGTCTAAACTCTTATCATTCAAAATACCAGGGGATGGAACCCTGGAGGAGTAATGAGAGCTAAGCCACTAGAGGATCTGGAATCTGATTGGTGGTGCCCTGCTAAAGCATTCCCACATGTGGGGCTGGCTTGTACTTTTAACCCATTAAAAGCAATGTCCTACAAACATGCCCAGAGTACATGAACTCAAAAGTGTATATTGGAGCTGCTATGGAGCATGGAGAATGCCAGGCTTGACAAGGGACAGAGACAAGAAGATGGAAGAAACAGAAGGGAACAGAGGCTCTCACATGAGAGACAAGCAGCCATCTACCCTTCTGCCCTCCAAGGTCTGGTTCCTAAAATATTCCAAATAAGAAGTACTTGCTCATCTCCTGGTTAGTCTTCCTTGCTCCAGGGAAGGTGGTTTTAGTTAAATATTACTCAGTTTTCTCATTATAGAAGCTGATTTAGGCAGAGGCAATGGACTAACTAAAAAAAAAATGTAATTTATACTATCAGAATAATTCAGTGCTTGGTCTTAAAAAGCACCCATTTTCTTTAGAGTCTAGAGACCCGGGGAGTGGAGGCCAGAGCTCAGGGCAGGGTTAAGAACAGGGAGATTTCAGGTACAGGGCTGGGCCTCTGGAGGAGACATCCCTAAAGATGCAAAGTGCTTAGTTCACAAGGTGAAGCAAGCAGCAAATGGAAAGTGCTGTGGCTGATGAGGGCTGGCACAAGATTGGATGTAGAAGCAACCCTCCAACTCTGGGCAGCCAAGTGTGCGGAAGTCTATCCCGCAAAATCTGCCCCAAATCTATTTTCCTACTTGCCACTATCTTCTCAGGGTCTAACACAAAATAAGTACCATCTCTACCATCGTTTCCCCTAGGAAAGAAAAAGATGGCACCACCTTTCTTACAACTTCTTAGGCTTTCATTTTAGTCATATACCACTGATGTTAATCAGATGGCAAGAACTAAAATCCAGTCACTACCAAGTTGTAAACAACAGAAAGGTCACAGGAGAAATCAGATTGGAAACCTAAAACACAGAGCGGGCCCTGCTGATGGACCTCTAGGAGATGTAGGTGCTAGGACCTGGGAAAGGATAAAATTGATGGCTGCCGGAGAAAGTAGGGCTGGCAGTGTGTGCCTCGTTGGGCTTGGCCTTATGAGAGACTGGACCCCACTTCCTGGACCCTAGCTAGACAAAGGGAATTGAGAGCTGTTTGGAAATGTGTCAAGCCTACCGCCAACAGCAGATGGCCCAGCCTTTTACCTGGTGATTTTTTTTTTTTTTTTTTTTTTTTTTGCCTTCTATGCATGGGCTTCTCAGTCCGTCCAGAAGAAGGCACAGAAGAAGAGCTTCCATGTGGCACAGGGCTCACTCGTGGCTTGGTTCTGCATACAACTAGGCTGCCTGCCTGCCTCCCAAAAGATGCCAATGACTTAAAAAAGAGAGAGAGAGAGAGAGAGGGTTAGGGTTAGGGTTAGGGTTAGGGTTAGGGTTAGGGCCAGATGTTCCCAAGGAAAAGGATTTCCCACATCCACATCTGGGTCAGATGCAGACAGGGAGCTGGTACACAACAACCCAGTCCATAGGGCCTACGCCATGGACTAAGCTTTGTTCATTATATCTTATCTCACTGTAGCCTCAGCCATTCTCTTTTCACCTGTTCTCTAGGAGGTACCTCTATGGGCCATATGTTGAGACCCAAGCAGTAGAGGTCTGTTAATGATGAAAGAGTGATTCCCATCCTCACATCCTAGAAGGGAAAGAGTGTCCTGTAATCTCTCAGAAGAGCCTACAACTTAGAGAACAGATGATTAACCTATATCCCATGAAGCTTGGGTGACTTGTCTCTGGGCCTCCTCAGACCAAACAAAAAAAGCTGAACAGTCAGGGCCCTGTCCATACAACCCAGGCTTCCATCGAAAAGCTGCACTCTCCTTCATGTAATCTAGTTAAAATCCCACATAAGTTTTATTTCAATAAAATTGCTTAAGGCTAGGGATATCGCTCAGTGTAGAATACCTATCTGGCATACACAGGCCCTAGGTTTGATCCCTACACTGGGGCCAGTGGGGAGAAGCTCCAAAACTTTAAAAGGGTTGGTGCCTTTTTTTTGGACATGGGGCTTGAACTCAGGGCCTGGGCACTGTCCCTGAGCTTTTTCACTCAAGGCTAGTGCTCTGAGCTACAACACCACTTCTACTTTTCTGGTGGTTAATTGGACTTTCCTGCGCAGGCTGGCTTGGGATTGTGATCTTCAGATCTCAGCCTCCTGAGTAGCTGGGGTTACAGGCATAAGTCACTGGTGCTAGGCTTGGTTAATTCACTACATTATGATAGAATACATCCCCTGTCTTAAAAGACTTACTGGTGGATGGAGCTTATTTTCCAAGCCATTGGCTTTGGGGATGCCTATCCACTGGTCAAAGATATGTTTTCATAACATTAGCAAAGACTTAGAATGTGTTCATTCCATCATCAGCTCTTGCCTTTTTCCATGAGGGAAAAAAAAAGTTGTTGCAGTTAGCCACAGGTCCAAGAAAGATGAGAGGCATATGGAACAGACCCAGGTCCAGCCCACAGCTTGGGATCAAGCTGAGCTGAGCCTTATTCACATCAGCCAAATTCTATCCAATCTGTAGACCTAGGAGCCCAAAACAAATGCTGGATATAAGCTATTGGAATTTCAAAGTTGTTGTTCCCCACATCATAGCTGACCACACAGTGCCCTTTATAGACCCTTTCTGGCATTTCCATTTAAAGTATAAATCTGGCTGTTTAAAAAGGAGGGAATTTTTTAACTAGAACTCAAGCACTGCTAGCTTCTATCACTCGGGAGAAGAATTTCACAGTATCTAATTAAGCTGAAGATGCAAATAACCTTAAAATTCAACTTTTCCACCTCTAGGTAATTATATAATGTGAAGCAGTTGGCAAAGTTTTCTGTAAAGGTCCAGATCGTAAATATTTTAAGCTTTGTGAGCTACACAGTCTCTGTTGCTACCACTTAATTAATTCTACTGTTTTAGCGTGAAAGCAGCAATGAGCAACATTTAAGTGAATGCTCGTGGCTGTGTCCCAACAACACTTTTTAATGGACACTGAAATTTGTTTCATATAATTTCCACATGCTAATCATCCATCAGTGAAAAAATAAATAGGGAATCTACATGCAATGGAATATTATTCAGCCTTTAAAAGTAAATGAAATTCTGACACATACTTCAACCTTGAAAACATTATGCAAAGTGAAATAGCCCAGATACACAAATATGTGTTTATGATTGTACCATATGATTCCCTATATGAAATGCCAAATCTAATTTATGGAGATAGAAAGTAAATGGTGGCTTATAGGAGCTGAGATAGGAGAAAGGAAGATTTAGTCTGGGGTAAAGAAAAGGTCCTGAAACTCTATGATGAAAACTTTAAAAACCTGAAAAAGGAAATTGAAGCAGAACTAAGGAATTGGAAAAAAAAAAAAAAAAAAAAAAAAACACCCATGCTCCTGGATTGGGAGGATTAACATTGTGAAAATGACAATACTGCCAAAGGCTCTCTACAAGTTCAATGTAATACCTATCAATATCCCAGCCTCATTCTTCAAGGAAATAGAAGAAGCAATCCAAAAATTCATATGGAACAATAAAAGACCTGGAATAGCAAACAATCCTTAGTTGAAAGAACAGTGCTGGAGGAATATCAATACCAAACTTCAAACTCTACTACAAAGCCATAGTAATCAAAACAGCTTGGTACTCACACAAGAACAGACCTGAGGACCAATGGTGGTAGAGTGCTTGCCTTGCATGCCTGAGGCCCTGGGTTCAATTCCCCAGCACCACATAAGCAAAAAGAAAAATGCCGGAAGTGGCGCTATGACTCAAGTGGTAGAGTGCTAGCCTTGAGCTGAAGAGCTGAGGGACAGTGCCCAGGCCCAGAGTGCAGGCCCCACAACTGGACCCAAAAAAAAAAAAAAAAAAAGAAATGAAAACCCAGAAATGAACCCACAGACCTACATCCACCTAATCTTCGATAAGGGAGCTAAACAAATAGAATGGCAGAAAGATAGCATCTTCAGTAAAGGTGCTGGGAAAATTGGTTAAAGACCTGTAGAAAACTAAAGCTAGATCCCCATATATCACCCCCCACTAGAATCAACTCCAAATGGATCAAAGACCTCGAAGTCAAAAGATACCCTGAAAATATTACAAGAAGGAATAGGGGAAACTCTAGGGCTCCTTGGCACAGGCCGAAATTTTCTTAATAAAGTCCCAGAAACACAACAAATCAAAGAAAGGTTGGACAAATTGGATTGCATAAAACTACAGAGCTTCTGCATGGCAAAGGACATAGCAAGCAAGATTAATAGAAACCCCACGGATGTGGAGAAGATCTTCATTAGCCATACAACGGACAAGGGTCTCATATCTAAAATATGCTTAGAACTCAGAAAATTAAATCCCCCAACAACAAATCCTCAAAGAAACAATCACCCAATTAGTAAGTGGGTTAAAGACTTAAAGAGAGACTTCTCTGAAGAGGAAATAAGAATGACCAATAGATACATGAAGAAATGCTCAACTTCTCTAGTCATAAAAGAAATGCAAATCAAAACACCATTGAGATTCCACCTCACCCTAGTTAGAATGGCTATAATCAAGAAATCTAATAATAACAGATACTGGAGGGGATGTGGCCAAAAGGGAACCCTAATGCATTGTTGGTAGCAATGTAAACTTGTTCAACCACTTTGGAAAGCAGTATGGAAGTTCCTCAAAAGACTACACATAGAGCTCCCCTGTAACCCAGCATTCCCACTTTTGGGCATTTACCCAAACTATCTCAAACGAGGTCACACTAAAGCTACCAGCATAGTTATGTTTATCACAGCATTATTCATCATAGCTAAGATAGAGAACTAACCCAAATGCCCCTCAGTAGATGAATGGATCAAGAAAATGTGGTATATATGTATATGTATAAATATATATACATAATGGAATTCTATGCCTCCATCAGAAAGAATAACACTACCCAATTTGTTAGGAAGTGAAAAGACTTGAAAAAAATTATATTAAGTGAAGTAAGCCAGACTCAAAGAAACATAGGTCCTATGGTTTCCCTTATCTACAATAAGTAGTATATGTCTAGGACAAGCAGAAGAGGTCAAAAGCTATGTACATATGACCATATAACCTGATGCTAAATGAAATGAACCACAAGGTAGGGACACAAGAGCTTTTATCTTTCTTGTTGTTCTTTTTAACGTACTTATAATATACTATGTGATTTCTTTTTGTTTCTTTATATGTTCTTCCCCCATGGTACAACCCCTGTTGTACCTGTATTTGATTCCAGTGTCCTGCATCTTGTATATATATTTTTCTAATTTGGGGAGGGGAAGGAAAATAACAAAATGCTGAAATAAGTACACAGGATACAGGATGACCCATTGTAGCAATGAGATATACAAGACAGAATGATGAAAACAAACTCTACAACTTTGTGGGGGGTGGGGAGAGGAGTTGAGGAGGTGGGGAGGAAAGGGATGGGAGGGGAAAAATAAAGGAGGGGGTAACAATGCTCGATAGGAAATGGACTCATTACCTTGCTCATGTAACTGTAACCCCTCTGTAAAGCATCTTTATGATAAAAAAATATATATATATTAAGAAAAAGAAAGAAAGAAAAGTTACTGGAGATGAATGGTGGTGATGGTTATAGAACAATGAGAATGGATTTCATTCCACTAAACTACACTGAAAAGGCAGTGAAAATGATGAGTCTTGTTATGCATATTTTACCACTATTTTAAAAGATTGAGAGTTGGGCACTGATGCCTGTAGTCCTAGCTACTCAGAAATCTAAGATCTGAGGATCACAGTTTGAAGCCAGCCTGGACAGTAAAGCCCATGGGACTCTTCAATTTAACCAGCAAAACATCCAGAAGTGGAGCTGTGGTCCAAGTGGTAGAGTGTCAGCTTAAACAAGGCTCTGAGTACAAGTCCAGTACCAGTAAAAAATAAAAATAAAAATTCAAGTTCAAGTAAAAATTTAAAAAAAAATTCCTAACTCATAGCTCCTTACAAAAAACTATTGGTAGTAGGATTTCACCTTTGGCAGGATTTGACCTTAGAAAATTATCCTAAAAATAATTCTCACTCATGTGCCCCAGAAATTCACCACAGAAGTGTCTAACATATAAAAATAAAAATAGAACAAGTAGGGGCGGGCAAGGTGGCTCAGTGGTAGAGCACTTGCCTTGCATGCTCGAGGCCCTGGGTTTGATTCCTCAGCACCACATAAGCAAAAAGAAAAAAGCCAGAAGTGGCGCTGTGGCTCAAGTGGTAGAGCGCTAGCCTTGAGCTGAAGAGCTGAGGGACAGTGCCCAGGCCCAGAGTTCAGGCCCACAACCGACAAAAAAAAATAAATAAATAAAACAAGTAGCCTAAATATTCATCAACAGAAAAACAGAGAAATACATTGTGGAATACCCAATGATAGGACAATGTGGTGAAATTTACACATAAAATTTAAAAACCATTGAATAATGCTATGTTGTGTTAATGGATACATAAATATGTAGTAAAAGTATAAAAGCATGCATGGAGATGATAAACATTGAATTCATGGTAATAGCTACCTCTGGGAAAGGGGAGAAAAATGGAGTTGAGAGTAAACTATACAGGGAGCTCCAATTATATCAGTAATGTTTTATTTCTTTAAATGAGAGCTGATGCAAATATGACACAATGTTAAGATTTGACACCGCTTAATGGTGGGTAAATAGGTGTTCATTATGTTCTATTCTTGTCTGTTCTTTGAAACATTTCACGATGGAAAAAAAATTATTTAACAAAAAGTAAAGGGAAAAAGGCAGAGGAAGGAACATACTTTTAAGGAGAAAAAAAAGGGGGGAAATTATCAACTTCAAAACATGCCATTAGCAGCAGTAGGAATAGAAGGAGAATAAGCAGTCTGAGTTATTGATCCTTCCTGGCTTTTTCTGGCGCCTTTCAGGCCTCAGGCTCAGAACTTAGGAAATAAGAAGTAGGCAGAGACCCACATTTCTAACCAAAGGATGGTTCTGCCCACAGGTTGGTCTTTCTAAGGCTGTGAAGGGAAGACAGAGAAACCAGACCAACTATATCTGAGCAGCACTCCCCTCCCACTCCACCCCCCCCCCCCCCGCCCTCCCTCCTCCCTCCCTCTTATCCCCCCCCCCACCGTCCCAAGCCAAGTTTCCACAGGTAAGCCCAGCCACATTCACAAAGCTGTAGAAGTCATTTTAGGGCTTTGAGAAGTTTTATTGTGGAACTCCATGTCCTCTCACTAGTATCTGCAGACATATGGGAGGAAAATCCTAAACTAGACTTCCCTCTGGGCTTCCATCCTCAACTCAATAAACATGTATTCCCCACCCTTAGTCCTACTCAGTATTTAATACTGTTAGGATCAAGTTAGACTGAAAAGTAACAGGAACCCCAAGTAAAGCTGGCTTAAGTAATATAGAAGTGTATGTCTGTGTCCTGTGGAAGAAATCCACAGGTAAATAACTCAGGGAACTATGAAGGTACTATCATTCCTGGGGTGTGGCATTTACCTGCTTCGAGATGACAGCCAGAGCTCCGATGAGCAGATCTGCCTTTCTGCCTTCAACCAGCAAGATGGAAGAAAGAGGACTGTCTTCTTCTTTTGCAAAGGTAATTTCCAGAAAATGTCTCATTTCCACAAATGTCTCATTGGTTATTCACGGCCATTTGGCCACTCTTAGCTCCAAATGAAGCTAGGATATGTCGTTCTTTGAGACACCACCAGCCCTGACAAAACTAGGTGATCTGTTGCTAAGAAAGTAGGGGATCTTAGAAATAGTCTCTGGGACAGGGGCCAAGTGACCGTGTGACTGGCCTGGAGCAGCTGTTGCTTCTTCATCCTTCAATCAAGGCAATGGAATATTATTAAAGTCCTCTCCAGATCCAACATCCTATTTTACACTGCAGTTTCATATTATAGAAGTGCTTGATTCCAAGTTGGAAGAGGCAAAATGAAGGGAATTCATGCTTATTACTTATTCATAATGGATCTACTTTTTCACTCTTTATCTCTCTTAAACTTAATTATATGGTATTGGATATATTATCCCCTTTTTGAGATGGGAAAATTGAGGTAGGAAAAAGCTAAACCACTCACTCCCAAGCTCAATGAATCTTTAAGTGGGGGGACTGGAACTGACATCCAACCTTTCACTATAGCACACTGATAACCCCAACAGTCAGATGCCACATACAGAGATTTCCATCAACGACAAACCACGTGGGCTGGTGACCTAGTAACTGTCTTAGTCTAAGAACACTGAGATCATCAAACATGATTTTTTTAAAAAGTGTAATGACACATTTATCAAATGCATTCTGTGGGTAAGAGACAGATGGTTGTATATAGGAAAAGACCTAGGTACAATCTCAGGTCTGCCATTTACTAACAGTTTCACCTTGGACAAGTTATTATGCCTCATGACTCTAATCTATAAATTGGGAATATAAGGAATATAAGAAATCTTCATATATACATATATATGTATATATATATGGAGAGAAAAGAGGACACACACATATGGTTGTTGAGAGGATTACGTGAATGACAATCATACTGGGAATGTAGTATTCATGTGAAAGTGTTAGCTTCACATTACATTAAGCAACATCTACTAGGTACTTAGAAGAAAAACCAAGGAATAGAGAGCGGTGGGGTGTTTGTGGCAGAGGAAGCAGCCTAATCCAAAGCTAGAGAAGATGACAGTGAAGGGTCCTGAGGGATGAAATGAGTTGGTGAGTCTCTTTCCAGCTCCAGAAATGGAGCCTTGGTTCAGAATGAGTCCTCACTGAGCACATGTGTGATTTGAATAGGAAAGCTCTAAGAATGAAAGACTATGAAACATGAAAATTCCAAATGCCCATCTCCAAGCTCTCTCCACAGCACTAGAAGCATGCAAAAGGGGGAAGGACACCCTTCCCTGGCATCTACAGGAGAGGACATGAACTTGAGTCCTTGGTGTTCTGGCCTTTATCATGCCATAGTCCAAATGGTTAGTTATTCACAGCTGGTAGATAGCCCTACTGCACCCAGCCCCACCTTCTAGAGGATATTATCCTCTGAACTTCGTCCTCACACAGGAAAACTTGCTTTTTGTGTACAGAAAGGGACAGCTAGACGTCACCCAAAGTCATACCCAGAAATCCAGCCAGCCAGACTGCTGCAGGCAATAAGAACCTGAGGGATAGGGCTGTCCTCCCCTGACCTTGAACCCTTCCCAAGGACAAGGGGGCAGCTCCCTCAAAGACCATGTGTAGATCTGTCCTTCATAAAACTGGGCAAACCACAAAATAGAGATGAGACTCGGAAAATGGGATTTGGCAGACTTGGGTTTTCTTCCCAACTCAGCTACTAAGTCATTATGTGATCTTGGGCAAGTTCTTTGACCTCCTAGCAGTCTGGTAAGAAGGCTCATCTGATATAAAGATTAAATGTTGTGGCTGAGAATGTAGCTAAAGTGGTAGAGTGCTTGCCTACCATGCTTGAAGCCCTGGGTTCAATTCCTCAGTACCACATACACAGAAAAAGCAGGAAGTGGCATTGTAGCTCAAGTGGTAGAGTGCTAGCCTTGAGCAAAAGAGGCTCAAGGACAGTGCCCAAGCCCTGAGTTCAGTCCCCAGGACTTAAAAAAAAAAAGTTAAATGTCATGATGGATGTAAGGGTTGTTTTGTTTTGTTTTGGGGGCTTGGAGGGGAAGGTTGGGGGATTGTTTTGGTTTTGGCAGTATGGGGCTAGAACTCTGGGCCTGAGCACTGTCCCTTAGCTCTTCAGCTCAAGGCTGGAGCTCTACCTCTTGAGCCACAGTGCCATTTCTGGTTTTCTAGTGGTTTATTGGAGAGAAGAGTCTCATGGACTTTCCTGCCCAGGCTGACTTTAATCCTCAGATCTCAGCCTTCTGAGTAGCTAGGATTACAAGTGTGAGCCACTAGCACCTGGCAAGAAACTGTATGCTTTCTTTATTATTTTTTTTCAGTCAGTTGTGGGGCTTAAACTCTGGGCCTGGGCACTGTCTCAGAGGTCTTCAGCTCAAGGTGAGCTCTCTACCACTTGAGCCACAGTGCCACTTTCTGATGTAAGGTTTCTAAGGCAGTTCTGAGTAGGAAGCAGGGCCTGCCCATCTCTGTTCTTATTTCTCTTGGCTTTAGTGCTCTCCAACACTGATAATGAGTCCCATGGAGATGCCGTGACTTTCCTTCTTCCCTCTCATTCTAAGCATCCTTGACTTCTGAATTTGATGAAGTTACCACTGAACTTTTTCACGCAGTTCATGTTTTTGTAACTGTATACCTGTCACATGATGACAGATGTTAGGGTAGCAGGCTCCCTTCCTCTCCCCCAGGCTCCAAGGAGACCACATTGATGGCATAAGATATACAAGTATCCTGAGCCAAATTGCAAAGTAAAGAGCAAATCTATGTAGCTCCTCTGGCCTGTTCTGGCTCTCCAACTACAGGCTTTCCTGTTATTTGTGTTGGAGAATTCAGGTCAGGCTAGAGATAGGAGTGGGACCTCCTAACTCTCCAAATCCAGATGTTACACATGCCCCCCCTCTCCTCTCTCTCTCTCTCTCTCTCTCTCTCTCTCTCTCTCTCTCTCTCTCTCTCTCTCTCTCTCTCTCTCTCTCACACACACACACACACACACACACTCTGAAGCTTGTTGGCAGAAATGTGTCAAGACCTACAAAAAAGCTTGGCTGTATAAACACCATCTCAGTCTTCTAGAATGAGCCCAGGTACGTTCTACACTTAAATGGTAACAGGAAGTCAGAGAAGTGGCTGGCCTGCTTCCTAGTTCTAAAGTGCAGCAGCCCCACCCCCACCCTACTAGGAATTTACTGGTGATGTCAGCCTCTGTCCAGCCAAGAGACTTTTTTTTTTTTTTGGTGGAGAAAATAATGGCACCCACAAATATTCCATGAGAGTTGGAGGAGTTGGGAGAGCTGCTATGGAGCTACAAGAGAAGAAGAGACATATATAGAGGGTGCCCAATGAAAACGTGGGTCCAGCAAATCAGTGTTCATAGTTCTGTTTCTGAAGTAAGACATAAGATGGGAAGCAGGGAGCTGGTGCCTCAGGCCTATAATCCTAGGTATTCAGGAGGCTGAGATCTGAAGGCCACAATTCCAAGCCAATCTGGGCAGGAAAGTCCATGAGTCGCTTATCTCCAATTAGCTGCCAGAGAACTGGAAGTGGTGCTGTGACTCAAAGTGGTAGAGTGCTAGCCTTGGGCAAAAGCAATCAGGAGCAGCACCTAGGTTCTCAGCTCCAGGCCCATGACCAACAAAAGAAAGGAAGGAAGAAAGGAAGGAAGGAAGGAAGGAAGGAAGGAAGGAAGGAAGGAAGGAAGGAAGGAAGGAGGGAAGGAGGGAGGGAGGGAGGGAGGGAGGAAGGAAGGAAGGAAGGAAGGGTGGGACACAGGCTGTCATCCTGTCTGAGGAAGCTTCCATGTTCTCTGAGTTATCTTTGGATCAGGTAATGCTTGGATCGCTGTCCTAGAAAGAGAGGGCTAGCCAAGGAAACAATAGTGCATTTGGAAAACAGAATGGGAAGCCACAATGAAGTCCCCACTTCAAGTACCAGCAACATCCAATCAACTGTGAATGCTGTGCTGGGTGGTGGCATCCCACTCTACTTTCACTGTGGTAAGAAAAGTCACAGCAGGTCAGACAGAGGAGGAGAGCCATCTTTTGGATCAATGCTAAGTTTTGGACCAGAGAGTAGTGCTAGCAGGGACCCTGGAAGTAAAGATGAAAAACAAGAGAAGGAGAGAAAGAAATAATCCAGGCCTGGTACTAGTGGTTCATGCCTATAATCCTAACTTTTTAGGAAGCTGGGAGCTGAGGATCACAGTTTGAAGCCATTCTGAGTAGACAAATCCAAGATACTCTTTGTTGTTGGTGGTGGTGGTGGTGGTTGTAAGGCCTGAACTACAGCAGGCCTGGGCGCTGTCCCTGAGCTCTTTTGCCTAAGGCTCTACAACTTGGAGCCACAGCTCCTTTCCAGTTTTGAAATGGTTAATTGGAGATAAGTTCCATGGGGACTTTTCTGCCCAGGCTGACTTCGAACCATGATGCTCAGATCTCAGCCTCCTGAGTAGCTAGGATTACAGGTGTGAGCCACCAGCACCCAGTTTCCAAGATGCTCTTATCTCCAGTCAATCAACAAGAGGCTGGAACTGGAGACTTGGCTCAAATGGCAGGGTACCAGCCCTGAGTGAAAAAGCTAAGGGACAGTTTCCCTGAATTCAAGCCCTAGTACTGGTGCACACACGCACGCACTCACACACACGCACGCGCGCGCACACACATACACACACACACACACACACACACACACACACACACACACACACACACACACACACCCAGCAGGAGCCTGTACAGAGGGTTAAAGGATCCAATACTAGCCCTCAGGGGACCCATTGAAATGTCACCCCAGGCAGGCCTTACCTTAAGTAGAGCCAACACAGAAGGCTAGTTGAGCACTTGCTGGAAGAAAGAGAATGTTGGACCTCACTGTGCATGCATGGCACCTTCAAACTCACACAGACACAACTTTTTGAGCACTCATGTGTAAGGCTGTAGGCTAAGCACACTGCACACATTAGCTTCCTCAATTCATCCACACGCGTGTATGAACACGTGCATATACAAAGCACATTACTGACAAGAGCCTCAAGGCTCAAGAGTGGTTTTGTTAAACAATTTGCCTAAGGTCACAAAACTACTAAGTGGCAGAGCTAGAATTTGAGCATGTCTTTGATTCCCAAGTCTCATAATCATTTTTCTACCCAGGGGAAGGAAACAGAAGTAAATCTACCTTAGAAGAGACTTTTATTTCTCCTATCCAACTGGAAACCTGGTGGGCAGAGAAGGCTGTGAAGAAAAGCCTTTTGGGATGAGATGAGGCACTGATTCACCTGCTTTGGGTAACCATGGATGTCTTTTCTTTTACTTCCCAGCTGCATGAGGCCAGAGCTCTTCTGTTCTCCAGCCCCTTCTGCTTACTTCTGCCTTTGCTTTGGATTAAAAAGACATTTGTTTCCACATCTGTCCCATCCATTAGACTCACAAGTTGTTCTCATCCCTGGCTGCACAGAAGGATCTCTTTTAAAAAGATAACAATGGTTGGCCCCCACTTAAAAGCACTTAATATCAGAGTGCCTAGGGTTAGGGACTCTGTATTCGTATTTTTTTCCTAAAGCTTTTTGGGTGATTCAAATGCGCCACCTGGGTTGAGAGGTACTATGCAGACAGTCCAACGCTTCAAGGTCAAAGACCAGAGCATGAGTCTTTGAATCCCTGCAGCCCAGAATGGAGACGGTTTCAGAGTAGGGGCTTTATACATCTTTACAAGGAGGATAAATAGCAGAAGCTAAAGATCAAAAATGTAGAAAAGGTAATCAAGGAAGTATTATTCAGCAGGGGGAAGAAAAATGAGAGATTTGAGATTTGAGGCAGAAGTGAATGTTTAAGATGCCAGGGGCAGAGGAAGAATCTAGCTGAGGCTCTTGCATAGCAAATCTCCAGTTAAAAGTAATAGGAAGTTTTGAGACAGAATAAACAGCACCAACAGCAAAGAGGAATAGGGTGGGGTCAAAAAATGGGAATCTGCTTCCCGCTGGTGGCTCATGCCTGTAATTCTAGCTAGTCTTAGAGGTAGGAAAGACTGTGAGACTCTTATCTCCAATTAACTCCCAAAAAGCTGAAATGGAGGTGTGTTTCAAGTGGTAGAATGGCAGTCTTAGGGAATAAAGCTAGGGAACAATGTCCAGGCCCTGAGTTCAAGCCCCACAACCAGCACCAAAAAGGGGGAAGGGGAGCTTTGAAAGGAATAACGAGCTTGGGGACAGAACCCTTGTTATTAGTGAGAAGAGAATGAGAAGGACAGGTGCCAAGAAAAAAAGGAAAGAGAAAGAACAGAGTGGTGACTTTTCAGAATAATTGAAATATGAAAAAAAAAGAATACCGCTAAGATGATAAAATTAATGATTTAAAAATAAAATGAGAAAATAAGAAAAAGAAGCTTGTAATTAAGAGCAGAGCAAACCTGTATGCTAGCCAGCCATATGCATGTTTGCTCAGAGTGCTATTGTTTTCACTGTGAAAAGGATTATAGGTAAATAAAACTTGCAAATACATTTCATAATGAAAAATCCTATGATGAACAACTGGGATGATCATAGTGAAAATTCTCGGGGAAAAAAAAAATAGACAGTGCTCTAGGCATGAAAAGTGGAATCATTATCATTCTAAGGGGCCATCACCCGGTAGACGTTGCTGTGTGTGCTAAGAAAATCAGCTCACTGAGCACTGATCTGCAGTCAGCTACACAAAGGCAGCTCTCCAGAGGCAGGCTCCCCAGGGCTGGGGCCTGGAGGAAATGGAATCCTGACTGGTATACACAGTAGGCCTCTCTCGGGCCATCTTAAGATGGAAGGACACGCCTTCATTGCTGTCTCCTTCTAGTAGTCTCTTTGCAGGGCAAAAGAGCAAGCAACTCCCCCAAGCCTCTTTCATAAGGATACTAGGCTTATTCCTGAACGTGGAGTGTTCATGACCTCTCAAAGGACCACCCCTTAACACTGTTGTGATAGGGGTTCCATCTCAAGATAACACCCCAACATTCACACTTTAGCAACACAGAAACCTATTCTGTGTTGTTTTGTTGGTTGGTTTTACTTTTTCCTGCTACTACACCTAACCTGTAAATATTATTCTGAATCATCCACAACCATGGCGCCCAACTGCTTCAAATGTTTCAGCGATATTTATTTGATCTATGGATGAGAAAGGATTCTCTAAGCATAAAAGGCAATGGAAGAAATCACTAAGGGAAAGAAAATCAATACATTGGACTACACCAAATTAAAAACCTCCCGGATGTCAGAAACCATTCTACACAAAACCAAAAGGCAAGTGACAAGGCCGGGGAAAAATATGTGCAATAAATATGACAAAGAGTTGTTATCTTTAATATATAAAGAGCTCATATAAATCGATAAGAAAAATATTAATATCCCAGTAGAAAAATAGGCAAACAGCATGACTATGTACAAATAGTCTAAGAAACACATGAAAAATATTTATCTGCACCAGTAGTCAGGGAATGCAAATAAGCACAACACTAAGCTATCATTCACCTGTCACACTTGACTAACACTTAAAGCTGATAAGGACAGAGTGATCATTTGCTAATTTCTAAGGAAAAATTGGTGAGGGAAGCTATCTTTTTTTTCTTTCTTTCTTTTTTTTTTTTTTTTTTTTGAGATTGGGACTTACTATGCAGCTCAGACTAGCCTCAAACCTGCAATCCCTCCCAAGGGTTTGGATTATATGCATGGACTATATTACCTGGCAAAAAAAAAAAATACTTCTTTACTTTTCTTTCTTTCTTTTTTTGGTGCCACTACTGGGGCTTGAAATCAGGGCCTGGACACTGTCCCTTAGCTTTTCACTCAAGACTGGTGCTCTACTGCTTGAGTCACACCTCCACTTCTAGCATTTTATTGGTTAAATAGAGAGAAGAGTCTCATAGACTTTCCTAACAGGCTGACTTTGAATTGCAAAATCCTCAGCTCTCAGCTTCCTAAGTAGCTAGGATTATAGACATAAGCTACCTGCACCTGGCTTACTTTTTGACTTTAGTATCTTCCTACAACCTAGAGGAAAAGTTCAAAGACCTCACAAAGCCCACAAGACTCCAGCCTTCCTGTCCTAGCTCTTCTAGAGTACCCCACTTCTATGCAGGCTCATCTATGTGATCCTGTACCTAGTAGGGAATGTCTCATCTGCACAGATTGTCCTTCCTGGGGCCTGTCACCCTCTTCCTTCTCTGCTTCTTACTCCCTAGCCTTGTAACACTTCCTTCTCCACAATAGAGGGAAGACATTGCCATTTTCAGGAAACCTTCATGAGCTGGGTTTGGCATCCCTGCCCTGTACTCTCATTACACAGCCTTCCCTTACTTAGCACTTACAAGGCAATATTGAAAATGACTCTTTATGGCTTTCTATCCACCTTAGATTATATATGCCTCAAGAGAGGCATTATATTTTTATTCATTCCTGTATCCCTGGTCCAAATCCAGCATAGATGCTCAACAGATGACTCCTGAACTAATCAATCATATAATAAATTAATGATTCCGTTTTGCGCCATAAATTTTCTGCCACTATTCTGGTAAATGTGAGTTTTACATAAAACGGATAAAATTAACTCATCTGAGATGGAGAAAAAAATACCTCACCCATGCCCCAGCCCTCATTTTATGCCCATGTTCTATCATCCTGTGGGTTGTAACCCATTATAGGCCATGAAATTAATCCATAGGTCACAAGGATGGAATGACACTTGTATCTGTTCTTTCTTTGCTAGTTCCAATATTTTTGATTTCTCTACCCATTGCACCAAGGCAGGAAGGAAGATTACTTAAAAATATGAGCTGAGCTGAGCTGAAGGGAAGGGCACTAGTAGCTCACAACTATAATTCTAGCTACTCAGGAGGCTGAGATCTGTGGATCATGGTTTGAAGCCAGCCTAGGCAAGAGAGTCCATGAGACTCTTATCTCCAGTTAACTACCAGAAAACCAATAGTAGAGCTATGGCCCAAAGTGGTAGATCACTAGCATTGAGCAAAAAAGCTCAAGGACAGAGCCCAGGCCCCTGACTTCAAGCACACATATATATGCATACTGAGGAGATAGAGTTTCTGCTCTGATTTTCATTCATTGTGAGAGTCCAAGAAACCTACCAGATCCTCTAGGCTCTGGTCTCCTTAACTAGTTTCTTGAAATTGGGTGTTATAAAAATATAGATGAGGTAGGTCATGGAATATTTCAATGGTACAGCATTTGCCTAGCAAGTATAGGTCACTAGGGTCAATCCTCAGCATCCCAAAAAATAATAACAATAGATCAGGCATTAGTGGCTCATACCTAGTGGCTGAGACCTGGAATACTGAAGTTCAAAGTGGACCCAGGCCAAAGAGACTCCATCTCTAATTAACTTGCAAAATGGAGGTGTGGTTCAGGTGGTAAAGCACTAGCTGTCAACTAGTAAGCCAAGTGAGCACAAGGTCCCTGAATTCAAGACTCCATAATGGTGAGCATATGCATGCGCGCACACACACATACACATATCACATATAATAATAGCAGCAATAATATTACAAATAGGCTAAACTTGAAGGCCTAGTTTTGCTCCAGATTCCCAGCACTCTCCATTGCATCTATGGTGTGGAGATGCTGTAAGCACCCAGCAGAAGCAGGCAGCGCCCTCCATTACTCCCATATACCTCACTAGGCACCCCTTCCCTCTTCCTCTGTTTCTAATAAGCTTCCCACCTTGCCTTTGTACTGCAATTCAGTTCTGCCTTTCTCAGCCTTTGGGGAAACATGTACTCAGTGAAGTATGAGTCCTGGAGCACAAGGTCATCGGTTCTGAAGGAAATAACTATATTTCTAAATTGCAAATATGACCAAGTCCTTCCCTTGCCTAAAATCTTTGTTCAATCCCCATTATACTCAAGATAAAGATCTGGCTTCCTCATATGGCCAATAAGATCCTTCCTGACATCCGACCAGCCTGACCAGCCTTGCTTTTATGTCCCAGCTTCTTTCCCAAGCCAGTCAAGCCTCTTGATCCTGGGCCCTCCCCACATCACCTTACCTGCCCAGGACATTTCTACAGCCTAGCTCTCATCATCAGGTCTCCACCCAAGGTTCTGGGCAGCACCTTAACCTCTCCTTGCTCAGTTCTCCCCATCCCCCAGCTACTCTCAGAGAGGCTACTTCATTGTAGTGCTGGCTGCAGCCTGGGCATAACTTGTGAGTCAATTCTCTTTCTTGCACCTTAAGGGCAGATGTTGTACCTTTTGTTCCATATCCTTAGCCTCTGGCCCAGCACCTCCCCTAGAGGAAGCTCTTAGTGCAAATTAGTGAGAGAGGAAGCAAGGAAGCAATGGACAGAAATTCTTTATCTGACACCTTCCCTAAATTTCTAAGGCCATTAAACAATTGAAAGCCTTTGAACTGCAGGTCAATTTTTAAAGATCAGCCTCCTGTGGGCACAGTC
Source organism: Dipodomys merriami (assembly GCF_024711535.1). Taxonomy (NCBI): domain Eukaryota; kingdom Metazoa; phylum Chordata; class Mammalia; order Rodentia; family Heteromyidae; genus Dipodomys; species Dipodomys merriami. The sequence continues at coordinate 10,312,181 of NW_027203270.1, forward strand.
TTAGAAGGAAGCCTTGAAATGAGGAAGGCAGGGTGAACGCGAGTAATCTGGATGCCAGGACCACCCCTTCCACTGGAAATTTCACCAACAAGAGGAAGTGTCCTGAAATGATCATTTTCCACACGAGTGTGAATTTATACAAACAAATCTTGGAATACTACGAGGCCAATGTTTGAATGTCTTTTTAGGTGAACATACTTGGGGGGCCAGGACAAGGCTGGGCTGCTTGTCTTCCAGCAGTGACTTCAGATTTTTGGCCATTGAGTTACAGGATCCCATGCACAGAAGCCCCTGACGGAACAAAACTATAGTGACAGAGGTAAAACCATTTGAACCAATCACTGAAACTAGCTCCATCCAGGCATGGAGGATTGAGGTGACTCAGAATCAGGTTCACAACTAGACATTTCACACACACACACACACACACATTTTCATTTGATTGGCATACTAACCCACTGACAAAGTAGTCTGGAATTTACAGATGAGAACGCGAAGGACAAGAGAGGTTAAATAACTTGTTGAAGTTCACAGGGTAAACAACCAAGCCCTAATTTGGTCTGAGGTTCATATCTCTTGCTTTCTTCGCACAGAATTCCTATCCCTAAGTAGTTTCTTCTATGCTAGAATTTGAGCCTAAAAATTGTTCAGCAAGACAGAGGGTGTGGGGCCATGGAAAGATATACCATCATGTAGAGTCTAATAACCTGGGGGACTTGGAATTTATCTGTCCCCTAGCAAGCCGGTTCTGGGATCCCCTGCCTTCACCATCCTGTCCCTCTCGAGAGAAGTAGTAACTTTGATCAAATCCCCAAGGGCTTAGAGGATTGCCTCCTGCCCCAAAGATGAATACTTCCACCTCAAACATCAGCCTCCCTCCAACACCCGCTATATCCAGATGTCTTTTAGCCCCAGAGACAAAAAGGAAAATTAAACAGCAGCAGAATTGAGAAACTCCATAGATTATCAGGCCCTTCCTGGATCTTTAGCAACCCTTCATTCCAGCACAAAGGCCCCACGGAGCCCAGGGGCTAGGTAAGCCTGCCAGAGCTCACAGGAGGTAAGCAATGCCTGATACTGCTTCAAGGGATGCTGGGATAGGGAGGCCTCTGCATCTTTGTCCCCCACTCTGGGCAGATGGTAACTAAGAGGCCAGTTCAGAGCTGCTTCGCTAGCATAGGGCTTAGGTCAAGGATAAAGTGCAGGGGACACAATGGGTAGCCACTGCAACTTCAGCATGAATTAATTTACAGATCAGTGATGAAAGCAGTTTTAAAAGGACAAGATGATAATGATGATGATGATGATGATGATGATGATGATGATGATGATGATGATCAGACAAAAAGAAAACTTCGACAGCCTCAAACAGAAAAGTAAAAAAAGGCTTTGATGACATTTCCTAGCCACAGCTTGCCAAACAGCTCAGAAGTTAACTATGTAATATGTAGTTAACAGAATAGACAATCCAACAAGGTTTCCCTGGGAATCCATCCAGGATGGAGATCCCACCAGGATAAAGATCCAGTTTCCTCTTCCTAACTCCCTTTCCCCAGATGGGGGTTGGCAAACTGTGCTGGTTTAAAGTAGCAGGAGGAAATGTGCTAGGGAAGTACTTGCTACTCTACTTGTTTTCTGACTCTGTTTTTGTTTTGTTTTTTTTATTCCTGGGCTAACAAATATACAAACAAGGCCCTGATCTTGGATTTAGGACCATAGGTTCCTAATTCCCTAGTTATGCTGAGGGATTAGCTGGTTTGAGTGAATATAAAAAATGGAACAGCTCCATCCACACCTGATTTTATAGGGCATGAACTAGGCAGCCCCCCAGCCAGGCCTCTCTTTCAAGAGCTAGGGTGGTACTGTGAACCTGGAGAAAAACAAAGCACATCAGGCTTTCCTAATGCTTATAACAGAAACCATGCAATCTCTATCAAAGATGGGTTATACAAATCTGATAACCAGATCCCACCAAAAGATCAGTAGTGTCATTCGTCAGCTGTGCATGAAAATACATGCTGTAATCCTAGCACTTGGGAGGGTAAAGCAGGAAGATCTCAGGTTCAAGACCAACCAATGTACAGGATGGAGCCCATCTCAAAACAGCAGGAGGAAAGTGCCCCTCATCTTTCACTATTTGCAAGACAGACACCAGGAGAAAGGGGCATATACCCCTCATGGGGCCAATGCTCTTGGGGAACTGCTTTGTGGCACTTTCTTCATTGGTGCCTTAACTCTTAAATACCTCAAATACTTGATTCAGAGACCTACACATGAGGCGTCCTCAGGATTCTCAGGCGACTCTCATCCTTAGCTTCCAAACATATCTAACCCCACACCACACCCTAAGAATCTGACTCAGTAACCACGCACTTAAAGAAAACAGAAGTATAAATTTACTATTCACTTAGTGGTAGCAAGGTAACATTGTAGGCATAATGATTAAAAAAGGGAGGGGGGGTGACAATCAACTTTATAATGCTGAGCTTCAAATCCAGACCTATAAAGGGAAGGAGGACTCAAGATGCCTTATGGACCAGGAGGGTAAACTAACATAAATAAAACAAACCAGGCCAGTGGGAGAAGAGTCTAACAGAAGCGACCTCTCCTTCTTAAATTTTGATTGTCTCTGAAAATGCTGGTGCAAACTGTCACAGCTCTGATTGTTCAAAAGAAGCCACAAATCTTGATTTTCATGTGAAACCTCTGATTCTTAAGAGGGCAGCTGAATTTTCTTGAAAACATTAGGTGAGTTAAATCAAGCCGACAGCCGGCCAGTTTTTCACGCTGCCATACAGGTAGTGAGCACCATCTCCTTAACCATGGTATTAGGCTGCCACACTCCAGCCGTCATCTGCCACTGCAACAGAAGCACACGTAGCCAGAGCTCCCTGCTTCCCTCTGCACACATGGCTGGACTCCTGAGCCCCAGAAAACAACTAACTCTACAGGAAGAAGGCACAGCTGAGCCACCCAGCAGAGAAGCAGGGAGGCCCTCATGGCCCCCTGCTGGCCTACAGGACTAAATGGCTGACTGCTCCTGCAGGAAACCTTCAGGGCTAGGGAGGCTTTTATCTGGCTCCGAAGCCAGGGCTGCCTCTCGAAGGACTTCTAGGTGCTCCTCGGCAGCAGACAGCGACTGATCAATCCAATCAAGACCCCCAGTCAGATGGCAGGCATTCCTGGTCACCAGCACCAGATGACTGACAGACAAGAGCAGGGCAGTGGTCCTAAAAGAGGGGAGAAAAAAAAAACAAACATGAAAAAAAAAAAAACATGAGATTTGGCTCCCTGGAAAATGAGGGGCTTTGCACAAAAATTAGAGTGGACCCACTCTAGCCTAGCATTCTCCAAACTGGAGACCATCTCCTGAGAGGTTGGTGGACACAAGGTATAATGGATCTATACTCAAATAGCTTTGGGGATGGCTACCTTAAACAAGGTTAATGATGAAGACTGTCTTGAAGACTTTGAGGTTCCTGACAGAGCTCCCAAGAGGAAAACTAGAAGATGCAGCATTTCACAAACGTAAGACTGCAGAAGCCACTTCCTGAAGCACATCCATTAACAGCTCTCAGTAGGGTACTTTGTGAAACAGCTCCAATGTGGCCAACTCTACAAGCAACTGTATCTCCAGCTACTTATTGCCCCTTAAAGACAGGATATACGTCCTCAACTTGAGTATTCTTTATTGATCACAAATCAGTAAGTCCAGTACTGGCTTATTAACTCTTTAAATAAAAATATAATTGAAAATCAAATTGAGGAGGAGATTTTTCTGCACTTAAAGATTCATATATATATATATAAAATACCTTTCATATAGTGAGTACACCTGATGCAACTGGGGATATTACAGATAATTAACCCATAGCCAAAGCTGGGTAACAGTAGGAATGGGGCAGAGAAACCAAAACTACTGTCTATCCAGCAACCATTACACAGCATGTGCACAAGATAGTCATGAATCAGAAGAAGAAAGAACATGATTTTTTTTTTTTTTTTTTTGGTCCGGTCGTGGGGCCTGAACTCTGGGCCTGGGCGCTGTCCCTTAGCTCTTCAGCTCAAGGCTAGCGCTGTACCACTTGATCCACAGTGCCACTTCCGGCTTTTTTCCTTTTTTGCTTATGTGGTGCTGGGGAGAATCAAACCCAGGGCCTCAGGCATGCAAGGCAAGCGCTCTACCACTGAGCCACCTTCCCAGCCCAGAACATGATTTTTAATAGGCAGAATTAGAAGGTCAGGAACAGAGGTGTCTAGGGGTACTTGGTAGATGAGCATTGCTGTGGCTGACATGTCACCTCCATTCTCTTTGCTCACCACAGCCCTACACACTAGATGTGGGATCCAAAGATCTCAGAGGTGGTAGAAAAAGTAAAGAAGGGAGAGGGCATGAAAATTACTAGATCTAAAACTGGTCCTCTCATTGCAAGGTTTCAGGCATGGCTCACTGGTAGGTTGACCTTTCACATGGAAGTGAATGTACCCAAAGCCAGGGCAGCCTTGGGATGCCAGCAAAGCAGTCCTCTCTAAAGAACCCAAGTAGCCAATCTCGCAGCTGTACAAGGACAGTAAGCTGGCAGAGTGTAAAGAAGGTTGGGCACTCCATTTTCTCACCTTGCATCCAGAAGCTTGGGGTCCAGTGGGGGGTACATCGACTTCACGACATCGTCCACTCTGAGTGGAGGCAAAAGAGACTATTTTCAATACTGCACTTTTCCTCATCTGCTTCTCTACCTTCCTCTTTGTCTGTGGCTAGTCCAGACTCCATCTTTCAGGGCTCATTCTCACACTGCTTCTGCATCCTCTGGGCAGAAGCTGGGCAGAAATATTTTGTTTTACAGAATATTTTGTGTTGGTTTTTATGGCTTTTGTTTTGGTTTGGTTCCAATGGTTTAAATGCCCAAGATCACACATAAGGGAATGATGCCTCAGATTACTGGTCAACTGAAAAGACAAATGTCAGACAATGCATAAAACTTGGAAATAAGTGAACAAAAGCTATGAAATATGGAGGTCTAGGGAAGGAGTGGGACTGCAGGAATACTCATATTTAATAGTGGTCACCTCCTAAAATTGAGGAGCACTTCATTTTCTAGATAATCTAGTATTTTAACTTTTACAAGCCTTTACCACTTTTGTATTCAGGGGACATGCAAATACAGTTACATAGAACAGTAAAAAAAAAAAAAGTTACCAGCTCAATTTGAGTTCAAACAGCAATTCTGCATTCCTTCCCCACATACTACAGACCATGGTTAATTACTTAAAGGCAATTTCAGAAAAGAACAACAACCCATTTGGATTCGTGGGGGTCCAGGACGGGCTCAAAATCTTTGTTGATAGTTCTGTTTCTAAAAGCATTTGAAGAAAATTCCTTCATTCTCACTCGGGACAGTGGAGATAGAAAGAAAGTACAGAGGCACAGTGGCCCTCAGCACCTGGTAGCCCTTTTCTCCAGTGCCCAGAGCACTGCTCTTCTTTAAACACCATCAACACAATGTATAGAGTGAACGAAGCAGGAGGTACAACAGGACAAGCACTGGGCATGAGAAAGTGTGAGGGAAAAGGACAAAGCAAGATCCCTCACCAAATTACAGCAAGAAACACTAGAGACATGATTCAGAGATGCTCTGCAGGACAGGTCAGTGAGCACCAAGGTAGGACACCCTCGTGGCAGTGCTATACCCTCCCCTTGGCATACTGTAAACCCTACCTCCTTAAGAAACCTCAGTTAGCTTCTTCTCCTGGCCCCTCCTGAAATACTGCCTCATCACCTTTGCTCCAGGGGCTGTCTAGCCCAAGTGACTCCTGGAAGTGACACAAAGTATGGAAAAGGGTCCAGGAGATATGAGCAATGTGGAATAGGTGACTTGTAAGCAGTACTATCTGTTGCTTGTCTGCCCAGAGCCTGGTTAGGGGGGGAGGGGAGAGTGGTTCTGAAGGTAAGAGGCCAACCAGGGCTGATAAAGACCATGTAGCCACACCCACTTGGGGCAAAGCCAAAGAAAGCCAAGAGCTGTTCTGGGCTGAGGCCTTCCTGGAGTATTTTCCTCCCCCTTTCTCCACTCACTTGGCAGAGTTCAAGTATACCAAGTCACTGCCCTCAGAAGACCTCCTCACAGGTTGCCCACCCACAGGAAGCTCCTTGTTTTCATTTGGTTAATCTTGAGGCCAGGAAAGGGCAGGTTCCACGTCATTCTCCACAGGGCCCTGGAACTCACAATGAGCCATTCCAGCCAGAGGAGCCAGGTGACTGACTGATAAAGAAACCTTCTGGACTTGGCTCCTTTCTGGGCTGGGGTGTATCTACATACCAGCCACCAGATGGAAGCACAAACTTGATACAGTACTTTGCTCTAAGAAAAGGGCTTTATCTTTCTTGGCAAAATCCAGCCTGTGAGGGCGTGTAGTTGTTGACTACAATCCTGCCGCATGCCTCCCCCATAGGATTTTGCAGACAGATGCAAGTTGTGAGATCTGAATGCTATATGGCTTCACCTCCCACCTAGGCCTGGCAGCTGCCCACTGGACAAAAGACAGTGAGGACCACTGTGGCAAGGAAAGGCAGGTATCCTCCCAAGTGGCAAAGTGGTCCCAAGTCCAGATATTGGCTGTCCTGGAGGTGAATGGAGATGGCTGGGGGGCAGAGGTTGGGGGAGGCTCTCCATGGGAAATGTGCCTGCTGGCTACAGCATCTGGGTGGATGGACAGGGAAAAGAGGCAGCCCAGCTGGCACATGGCAGAATGGGAGCAGCTAACCAGGAGCTGCACAAAAACAGAACTGCTGGAAACCTATCAGACTGGCACTTGCTGGAGGTGGGGATGGTGGGAGAACCCCCTGAACTTTGGAATCTACATTCTCGTAGCTGCTCTGGGAAAATCGGAGACACAGATAATAGAGGTTGTCCACTTCCAGTTTCTCAGTAGAGCCTGGCCCTGCTGGCCACCTCAGCCTCCTCCCTCATAGAGTGTAAGCACCTCAAGATGGTTGACCACTCACCTGGGGCTGATCCGCTTTGCCACCACAATGATGTCGCTGACACTTGCTGAGGTCTTCATCTTAGCCCCTGAGCCCATTGTCATGGCAACGAGTTTTTCTGTCAGAGTGTGACAAATCTACCACAGCACAAGGGAGAGAGGTGATGAGGGTTGACCTGACTACAGAGACAAATAGAGTCCCACTCCAGATGCCTCCCAAGAGCTGGCCCCTGCCCGACACAGAGATGAAAGGAAGTAGGGTGGGAAGAGGCAAAAACCAAGAGCATGGAGGGCTGGGGAGAAAAGACACAGGACCTCAGATGGAGGGTAGAGGTTTAGTCCACAGGAGCCTAAGCTGAATAATCCGTCTAAGAAAAGTCATGTGCTCTAATTCTATCAACTAACTTGGGGGAAAAACCTTTCTAGTCCTCTACCTCGTGGTCAATTCTTCCTAAAGGCTGGGAAGTGGAGCGCGTACCCACAGACTGGACAAAAGGCACTTGTTCCCTTTCAGCACATTCTCCAAAAATGGCTTGTATTTCCACAACTTTTGAGGGTGATGTATTATTAGTATGTTTATCAAGTTGATGGTGGAAGGACATGGAGATGGACAAGCCCATGACATCACCCACTCTTTTCATCACCCACCCACAATGCTGTCTACCGCCCCCACCCCCAGAGCTTGTTTTCCCCCTCTTTTGCCTCCCCCATTTAGAACAGAATATTCCTCAATCCCCGCAAAGATGTTCCACTGCCTGCTTGTCCTGACACTAGAAAATAGCAGAAAGCTAAAGAGCCTGCCAGGTAGGAAGCCCAGCACAGGGATTCAAGGGACAGGTGACTGAGCAAGAGCCTTGAGATGCCAAGAGAAAGGACCTAAACTTTGATCTCAAGTTGCCAGAAAGGACCACTGATTCTCATCCAATAAGACCCCCTCCAGCTGATTCATCTCCCACCACAAGTGCCAGTTATCTTCCCTCTCTCACAGGTGAAGCCAGAGAACCAAGCTGAGGCCTAGGACACATTCTAGTTGGGAGAAGAGAAATATAATACGGCTTAATTGCTGCAGTTAGTATGCCTAGCATACTGTATCTATCACCATATCACTATCTAACAGCTGTATTCATATATCTAAGGAGCTTCCTGGAATTAAATAATAAGCCTGTACTCGGCAATTTCCTCCTAGACTTTCTTTTGCCCCATGAGAGACAGCGGAAGAGAAGGCAGGATAAAGGACTTTTTAGTATCTTTTAGTGAATGATCCTGGAGAAAAGACAAGTTGTCTCTTTTGAAATCTTGAATAATTACTAAACAAAGAGACAAAAAGAAGTGGAAACACTTCTATTTGCATTTTGCCAAATATTTGAGTAGTATTATTCTAGTGGGGAGGATAACATCAGGCAAGAACTGGAAAATAAATGAATGGAAACACAAAGACAAAAGTCAGCCTCCCAACTTAAAAAATCTGGTTGTCCTATTTGGCTGACTACTGTCACAGCCAATGGCAACTAGGGAAAACTTTCTAATAATTGAAGTTCCAAATACTAAACTCAACTCACTGCTCAGGGCTGAGTTCTATGTTACTGAAAAAAATAAATAAATAAAAACAAAAACAAAAAATGACTAAGGCAAGAAACTCTGTCTGCCCTTGACAGGGTTTTAGCTACCTAGCTTCAGGCACACAGCTTTATCCTCAGTGGGTGAAAACTGTGGCTGGTGGTCCCTACCCTATCCTTCCTGCAGGTTACTGTGTTAAGAGTTTAGGACTGAGAATCCTAAAGTAAAGCAAACCAACCAAGCAAGAATAGATGCAATGGATAGACATTCCAAATGTCAGGCTTAAAGCACGGCCTCTTGGTGAGGGTGCATGCACTTTCTGAGGTCCCTTTCAATTCCATCCACATCTAGGATGCATTGATGGCCTTTGATCTCTCAGGGAAATCCCACCATTACCTTCAAGATAGCGATGCAGTGCGACATGAGACCCCTGGGAAAGCAAGAAGAGGACATCAGTGCTACTCTAGTTGAACCCACTTCCCCTCAGCTCCCACTCCTGCCCCTCCTCTAGTACAACACCTGAGGGCAGAGATGCCTAAGGGTTCAAACACACAAACCCATGAGCCTTGTCTTCCTCCTGGCCCCAGCCCAGCCCTTCAGTTAACGCTGTCAAGTCATGTGCTTTATAACTTATCTCTCTGATAGACTGTTCCCTCTGCCCAATGTTTTCTTCCCCTTAGGTTCATCCTGATGAATTCCTTCAAACTCAGATCAAAAGTTAATCCTTGGTGACAGCCTTCAGGAAGACCATCTCAGCCTCCCTACCCCAGGCAAACTTCAAACCGCCTCCTCATGTGCCACTGCCCTGTGCAGAGATCACCTATAGCTTCTATGACATTGTATAAGGTACAATTCTATCTTCCCATCATTTCAGTATCTGCCCAGTCTAGCCTAGTGAGTGCCCTGCCTGCAATGCTCCATAAATGTGTGCCCAAGGGAGAGAATTGGGAGACACATCTCACATCACAGCAGCTCCTGTTGGACAGACAGCTCTCGGAGGGATACTGAAAACAGGAGCTTCACTCCTGGAGCCTGACTGTCAAATTTGTGGGCACCCCAAGAATAAGCTCTGGAAGAGGGGTAATAAGGAAAAATGCCATCAGGTCCTATTCTGATTTCTACAAACACTGAGGGCAGAGGAGATAAACCAGTACCAGCGTGTCACTGGGCATCTAGAGGAGTGCTCTGGCAAAAAAAAGCCAGAAGCCCCTTTGCCATACCCAGGAGGCTATAGATAAAGCAGAAAGTCCCCTGGGCCTTACGATGCATCCTCGATCCAGTCTTCATTCTCCAAAATGGCCTCGATGTGAGGATTGGTGATAACAACATCATCCAGTTCTAACTCAGAGGGCTCAGACTGGGTCTCCATGGCACCGATGAGGTCCACAATGGGCCTGGAAGGAAAGGATCCTGTTATGGTTTTATGATGGGTGACTGCAGCTGGCCCTCTCCTGGTTGCAGCCTACTGCTACAATTTGAATGTTTGGTACCCAAGATAATACTATTGAGAAGTGGTGGACCATTAATAAGGAGGACCTATGCCAGGTGCTGGTGGCTCACACCTGTAATCCTAGCTACTCAGGGAGATCTGAGGAATGTGGTTCAAAGCCAAACTAGGCAGAAAAGCCCATGAGACTCTTATCTCCAATTAATCGCCTGAAAACCAGAAGTGGCACTGTGGCTCAAAGTAGTTGGACACTAGCCTTGAGCAAAAAGAGGTCAGGGATAGCATCTAGACCCTGAATTCAAGCCCCATGACTGACAAAAATACAGAAAAGAAAAAAAAAAAGATTATCTAGTGGAGGGTCCTCATGTCATTGGGGAAGAGCCTTCATAGGGAATTATGGGATGCTGGTCCTTCATTTTTCTCTTCCGCTTCCCATTCATGAAGCAACTAGTTTGCTACTCCATACACTGCCCACAACAGCCATGTAGAATCTCTACTGGTTGTCTAAAATGAGGTCCACCTCATTAAATACTAGAAACTCTAGACAACGAGCCTGTTCTCCTTATAGGTTAATTTTCTCAGGTACTGTGTACAGTGATGGAAGGCAGATGGCCATACCTACATGCCTCAAAAGGATGAAAGGAGTGGATAAGTTAGGGCAGTGATCACCTGTGCCAGGTTCAAATCTAACCCAGGTGGGTCAGCAGTTGAGGGCAGAGCACACAGCTTTATGGTGTGTCAAGAAGGCAGACCAAAGGCACCAAAACCCAAGTAAAGTAGAATGAGATGTGCTACTAGACAAAGAGTAGAGCTATAATTTTCCAGTTACACAGACTCAGGCAAGACAAAACAATCTCCTTTGATCACTTATTTTCCCTTCAAGCCTCCACTGTATGAAGAGATTGAAGTTCCTATTGCCCACACCACCTATCAGCATCCCTTACCTGGTCACAGACTCACCTCCCACTCCCTGATCTCTATCCTAGAGAATAAGGTGAGCAAAAACGACCTTCTTTACAGCAGAGTTCTTTAAAACTCAAAATATGCTAGGCTTGGTGGCACACATCTGTAATCCCAGTACTTTGGAGACTGGGTCAAGAGCATTGAGGTTCAAGGCCAGCCTGGACTACATGAGGAGTTCTGGACCAACTGGATTACATATCTAACTCAGAGAGACAAGGGGGTTAGGGAGAGAAGCACTCTCACACTCTATGTAATAGTAATGCAAGCTGGATCGTGTATCTGGGCACTTACTAATTATTAACCACTAGAGAAATGTTGACAGAATTGAGATAGAGAGGTAAAAGAAACTACCAAGTAGTTGTCACAGTCCCTTAAGGATCTGTCCATCTAAAACTCCTAAACTAAAAACAGGATTTTGCTTACAAAATCTATTTCATGTAAAGACATATCATGAAGAAATCTTCTATAAGAGACAATCCTGGCTGGCATCTCCTGATGCACAGCGACTGATGCTTAGATGTGTGATTGCGTGTGTATATGTGACTTCACTTCCCAGGACTTCGGTTAGAAAGGGATTTGGCTTGTTCCCCTGCTAAGTGAGGTGGCCAGCTGTGCATAGATAGTCATACCTTCATGACAGATGAATATGTTTGGTAACTTTTTCAATGGCCCAGAAAACAGGGACTATCGGTGCACCCACTGTTGGGGGAGCTTAAGGAACATGTTTAAGCTCTGAGGTCTTGTTTCTATTCCTCTCGTTTCCTCTGGTCAGTGCCTATCTCTCCACTTCATCATCTACAGCCCACTTACTTGGAATCATAGCGCTGCAGCAGATCTCGGGGTTGACAATAGCGCTGCCTGCAAACCACCACCAAGGCTGCAAACGAGGCCAGGAAGACGGTGGCCAGCACACCTATGGCGACAATCACCACAGTCTCCATGCTTCCAGTGGCTCCTGACTCAGCCCCACTCACATCCTCCACGCAGGCCAGAGCTTGAGAGAACACAGGTCAGGGCAGACCTAGTAAAGATGCCATATCAAGGGATGGAGAAAGTTAGGTCTCACCTGCCAGAAATAGGAAATGGGGTGAGAAATGGGTTCTAGGTTCCTCCTAAGGTACCTACAGAGTGACCTGTCAAGGGCCTAAAGAGAACCTAGGTGCATTTTATGCCATAACCTTGTTTGCCTTTTCCTTTATTGAAAGAGTTTGCTTCCCAGTTGGACCAGGTTAGTTTCTAAACCTGGGACAAAAGAAAACTTTTTACTAGCATTGTTTTCACATCTACAAAAAAAAAAAAAGTGCATAAAAGAACACTCACTGAAGGTGCAGGCAGATTGTATTAACCAGGATCTCCTGTGTGCCAGACACTCTGTGTGTTAACTCTTGCAGCACCAACCTTCTGAAAAAGGTGTTCGTTTCCCTATTTCACAAGGAGGACACTGAGGTTCGGGAAGGTTAAGGAAATTGTTCACGTTTACATGGTCAAGAAGCAGGAGGGGACTACTTCACACTAAGTTGGCCATTCATCTTCCTATTCCTCTATAAGAGGTTCTGATCATTATTTTCAGAGTTGGAAAGCTAACCAATTCTGTTATTCATTGTCTATCACCATTTTCACTTTGAAGACATTTTCCCCTCTGTAGTGAAGTAAGGCCTGATGACACAATTACACACTCTAAGAATTATGTCATTAGGCCATTTTGTCACTGTCAAACACCATGAGTGAACTTACACAAACTAAGACAGCTATGATGTCACCAGAAGATGTAATCTTAGGGGACCATCCTTGCATAGGTCATCCGTCATTTCCTGAAGTGCTTTCATGCAGGACATGACCGTGTTTTAAACTCAAGAGGCCAGAAGAACAAGGACATCTTGGAGGAGCACCCATTCATGAGGTTATATATTTGCAAACTTCCTACCTGCAACCCTTTCAGAACATTTTTCTACCCTTTCTGGTCTTTTTCCAATGGGAAAAAAATGGATGCTCTGACTTAAATCTCTATGACTCCAGGGTGGTGCCTCTCCTTTTTTTGCACTTAAGTCTACATTTTCTGTCTTAGAGGATCCAAATGTTCTTGATATTCAATAAATATATATGGATCATCTATAATATTGGACTCAATTCTGCAGATTGGAGATTAGATAGATAGATAGATAGATAGATAGATAGATAGATAGATAGATAGATAGATAGAACTGAAAAACTGCATCTGCATACTTTCGGGGGGGGGGGTGATGCTTCAGCTGGGTTTTGAAGAATGACTGAGAAATTGGCAGGTAGAGAAGGTATGGACTTGATGGGGCTTAACTTGCCAGGAAAGCCGCCTTGGAGGTCTCCAGGGCTGCTCCCTCAGAGATCTCTGGTTCCTTTCTGTAGCTCTAACGGTTTGAGGGATGGGAGTGAGAAAGGGGGAGGGGAAAGTCTGCCTCAGTTTCTCCAGGGGTGTGGTTCTTCTTCCTATCCCTCCTACTCTACTCAAATGCTCTTTCCTCCTCCCTTCACCTCTCCATCTCCATCTCCATCTCCAGTCTTCCCTCCTCAGTGTTTCTTTCCCTCTCCCCCCACCCCCAGGTCTCCAAGAACACCCCCACAGGCTTGCTTTCCTTTCTTCCCTTGTGTTCTACGTGTCTGTAAGCTTTCTCGAACTTTCCCTCGTCCCTCCTGGTTGGTCTGTCTGCGTGGACGTTTCTTTGTGCGCTTCTCTTTCTCTTTGTGTTTCGTGGTGCGTTTTCCTGTTCCCGTTCTCTCCCTTCCCCTCCAAGTAAACCCACGAGGGTGGAAAGCTGCAAGGAGAGGGGGGGAGCCTTCCCCCCTCCCCCGATCCCCACCCAGACCCTCACCCCGGGCCCCGGGAAGACAGAGAGAGGGGCCGGCCCGGGAAGGAGCGCGCGCGCGCCCCAACTTTCGTTCCCAACTTGTAGCTTGCCAAGACCCACGGGGCGAAACAAAGCATTGGGGAGCCGATCCCCGCGGCCGCACCCCGAACCCCAATCCGCGTCTCCCCACCATCCCCCAGCACCAGGCTCGGGGCGACCCCAAGCACCCCCCCTTCCCCGGCCCAGCCAGCCTCGCCGGCCTCACCCACCTCCGGTGCGGCTCCCCGCGGCCCCGCCGAAGGCGAAGTCCAGCCCGGGGCATGTCGGGAAGAACGGGGCGGTCGGAGGACCCAGCTCCAGCCCTCCCAGCGCGGCCCGCCCCCCGCATCCAAATCCCCCGCTGCCAGGCGCCGCCGTCCCCGCCAGCCCACCCTCCCTCCCCCGCGGCCGGCCGGGGAGCTGAGGCCCCGTCACCAGCCACCCGAGAGCCATCCTCATGTCCCACGTGAGGGCCAGGCCAAGGGGGTGGGCAGGTAGAGGGAGGGTCCCTGACACCCCCTCCCCTCCCCTTCTGCCTCTGCAGGCTATGGGGGAGGGGGGCACCCACAATTCCCACAGATCCTGGTCTGCTCTCTGCTGCAGACAAGAGATGCTTGCTAAAGCATGGTCAACTTGCTTCACTTCTAAGCCTTGGTTCTTTCTTCTGTGAAATGGGGGCTACTGCTTGGAAGCATCCTCTGAGTTGAATGACAAGGTTTCTTGTCTTGGCTGAGGATTTGCCAGCCAGGAAAATCCACTTAGGGTGTCAGTCCTCCACCCATCCACCTCCAGGCCCACACTACTCCATTTCAGTGCAGGGGGAGACTCGGGTCGTTCGTAAGGACATAGCCCCCATGCTGCAACCATTGCCTGTCCAAAGATGTTCATACCAGGTGGTACAGGCTGCCTTTTAAAGCAGGACTATGTGGGGTCCCAGCCTGAGTCCAAGAAGCAAGGCCTAGAAGAGGGCATCGGCTCACTCCAGGGGAGCGGGGAGGGGGCTTTTCTGAGGGAGTGGATGAAATATGGGCAGGGGTCCAGACCCCAGGCCTAGAGTACCAAAACAAGTACCACCCCAGCGAACAATCAAGTGATGCAAACTAGGAGCCCCCAGGCATCACCCAGCCTACCCAGGTGTTTCTGTTTGTTTATTTTGTTCATTTGCTTTGGCTCATGATTTTTAAAATTGAATTGCTATCAGCTTTTTAAATCAAGAGTTTCAAGGTATGGACCATAGTTCTATAATAGAATACTTGTAGAACATGCACGATGCCCTGGGTTGCATACCTAACACAGGAAGAACAAAAAGGACCTTTCCTTAAAATTCTACATTTCTCCTCTAGAGGAAAAGGCTGAGGGGTGATTTAGTCACCCTTTGAAGTGCTTTCACAAAGAAACTACTGATCATTACCATCTGTGTAGCTTACAGCAAAGGAACAAACATCGGAAAGGATGATGAGGGGCAGTGTCTCCATTGCTTGGAGAGTCTCAGAGATGAACTGTTTCTATTTGTCTTGGTGGTTAGACATTTGAGGGCCTCAAGGTACCAAGCAAAACCACATGATCTTTTGTAATGTCTTCTGGGTCTGGGATCCTATGATTATACAAGACATGTAAAAAAGCTTTGCAATGTTTACAACACAAGTGGGAAAGGTATGTAACACCAAAACTCAAACTTTATAAATAAGTGGATACTAAATAGCTTGGCTGCCTCCTGGACTGACAAGATTCATGCCGCAGTGAACCTCACACTACCCAGCTGCCAGGAGGGCAGGGTTGTACTAAGGTTGTGCCATGGCCTTCTCCTAGCCAGCTGTCTCCATTGTTCTATCAGCTCTTGCCATCCCAGTGCCCCTGATCAGAGGAGATCTTGTGTGGAACTCACTGTTCTAATTGAAAGCAACAGAAACTCATTGTCCCATGTGAAAAGGGCATAGGGCACCCACAGAATCAACGGGAGACCAAAGACCCTAAGAGTAAGAAGTGGGAAGGCTCTAAGGGCCAAGTGTCAAGGCCCTAAGAGTATTCTGATCCTCCATCCACGATTCCAAGTGCTGGGTAGGACCTAATCCTAATGGGAGAGGAGACACTAAGTGTAGTTTGCCTTGCATATAGATGCAAGCAAGGGCATTGCCTCCCAACAGATAAGATGGATAGTGGCTAGACTCCCCCAAATGCAAATACCCCTACACATTACATTTCCTCACCAAGTCTGTATATCGAACCATATGGTAAGGCCCCCAAACCCAAAGCTAAACCTGATGATTAGAGAGAGTAGCAGCCAGAAGGTCAGAAAGGACAGTAACTATTCCTGGGAGGAGAGGGTCTTGGTTCCTTGCTAATGGATACAAGCTCAAGCTTCTCCTATACAAGCCATAAACACTTACTAGGCACCTACTATATGTGTACAAGAGATTGGTTACGCACCTGACACATCTCACATCTTTTTATTATGTGAACAACTCTGAGGATTTGGTATGAGAATGTTTGTCAGGAAGGAAATAGCCTTAGAAGAATAAGATTACTTGCCCTGGCTCTATCAGCTATATGGGGTAGGGCAGGGAATGGAATGCATCAGATCCCAGATCACCAAACCAGGAAGTTAATAGTTTTTCCAGTTACCTGGCTGTGGGAAGAGAGTCATATGTCATGGACCCAGCTGCCACTCTATGCCAACTTCTTGCACACTTTATCTTCAAAAATGCACTTACCCTGGTCTTAGATATTATCTGGGCACTGTACTTTGACATCATTTTGCTTCGGTTTTGCCCTGTGTAGCAGTTGCACTCCTGTCTCTCTGTGATACATAGTTTCTGGCTGCTTCTTTCCACACTATCTAGCTGTGTTATATACTTGTAATGGGTAAGCAGTAACAGTGTTATTTGGTTGGCTGGGTAGCAAGCATTGAAGATGTCCCTTGCCAATGCATTCACAACAGCTAAGCATCCCCTGTGCACATATATATTATATATTATGTATTTTGTATTATATTATATATATATGTATATGTTTTGTGCACATCCTATGGTTTTCTTTTTAAGGCTAATGCTCTACCACTTGAGCCACAATTGCAATTCCAGTTTTTCGATAGTTCATGGAGATAAGAGTCTCACAGATTTTCCTGTCCTGGCTAGTTTCAAACCATGATCCTCAGATCTCAGTTTCAGGTGTGAGACACTAAAAATATAGCACCCAGCTATATGTTTAATATCTTTTTTTAAGTGTTCATCATGTATGACATGGGGGGAAAAATGGGAAAGCTCACTCTTCTCTGTGTCTGAAATCCTTACCCCTTTATTCTTGTGGCTCCCTCCCTCTGTTCATCTGTCTGCTCAGGCACTTCCTCAGAGAAGTCCTCCTGTAGCATCTCCCATCATTTGTGCCCCTGGAGCCTGGATGTTGATTTTGAATGGCATTTAGCACACCTAACTCTGCACTGTTTCTGTTCATTGTTTCTCCCCTTTCAGAATCTAAAGTCCATGAGAGCAAGGACTTTAGTTTCTTCTTGTCTGCTGGCCTCTAGTATCTTGAAGCAGGTGCTAAGTAAACACTTGTGCAAGGACGAAAATAAAGCTGACCCAGCCACATTAATATCATTCTACAATAGGGAATTCAAACTCTAGACCAATGGGGCATGTTGGGCTGTGGCAGCCCATGGGAGGCAGGAGGGCTAAGCACCCAGAAAACTCTCAGAAAGGGTAAAGCTAGTGTTGGAAAGAGCAGAAATTTCACCTACACTAAACTATCACAATTCTAAATCCCCAATTTGCCTCTGAGTTCATGTTTGTTTTCAGTGTTCTGTTCTTTTATAGACTGGTGGATGGCTTTCCAAGGAGCCACACCAGCCAGGGAGGTGTTTGTATACACAGATCAAGCCTTCTCTGAGCTGTGAGAGTGGAAGCCAGCAAACACAACTGTGGGCTGGCTGCAGTAGGACCAGGAAGGGGTGGGGCTAGGAGGAGGGTGGCAGGAAAAGGCAAGAGGATTGAGAGCTAGCAGGGCAGGCCAGAGCCTGGATCCCCACTGAATCCAGGTCAAGTTTACATTTCCTCTCTTTTAAGGCAGTTGTATCAAAGGACAAAGAGACCCCCTCCAGGGATTTCCCCAGGGTCATTAGGACATGTGTAACAGGCAATTGAGGGTGCCAGGGGTGAGAGGGAACACTTTCTCTCAACAAAGGCACTTAAAATCCTCGAAGGACTTTTCCTGGAGCACTCTACAGCCTTCTAGCCCATTCTACTTTGGGTTTTTTGTTTGTTTGGTACTGATACTGGGCTTGAACTCAGAGCCTCATGCCCTTGCTTGACTTTTTCCACTCAAGGCTGTTGCTCTATCACTTGTGTACACTTCCACTTCTGTCTTTTTTCCTGGTTAATTGGAAATAAGAGTTTCTCTGATTTTACTGCCTGTTCTGGCATTGAACCTCATGAATAGCTAGGGTTATAGCTGTGAGCCACTGGTACTGGAGCCCATTCCAGTATTTTAAAAACAGCTTCCTTAGAGCAAATGGAAGTCTCTCTTGCTTTGAATATTTAGGGAGTGGTGAGTAGGTGTGAATAAGGAGAAATAAGATCCCATGTTTTACTTAATGCACATGAAGTTGCTTTAATAATGGACTAAGTGCTATCAATAAAGTCATTCACTTCTCTGGCTTTAAATCTGACTTCAGTATCCCCTCTTCCGTGTGTCAGTATGGTCATTTATACATAGCCATTTTTGACCCTTTATATAGGTAGCAGGTCCTCTGCTTTGTACTTCACATAAATTGCATGGTTATTACAATAATCTCCTAAAATAGACATCATTATCTGACTTCACACATGAGGAAATTAGGACTCAAATATGTTATACACATTTCTATAGCTAGTATGGGTATAAACTAGTACTGTCACCCCAGCACCTAGTCCAGTGTTTTGCCCGTACTGTATACCCCCAAATACATAATTTTGGATGAGCAGATAGCATTCACCAAGTGCCTAGTTCTTTATTCCTAATACTTCAGAGGGTACTTCATTTAATTGTCCCCTTCCACTGGGTATCTGGGCCAGGGTGGGGGTACGGAGAGTGGTATCAGGAACTAACACAAAGGGCCCTGGCTAGTAATTAGCAGAACTGGATATGAAACTGGGTCTGCTTGACTCTAGCTGTGTGTACTTCTCCCTGAGCCCTCCCTCTGTGTTCTCCCAGTCTTTGAGATGACATCTCCTGTCACCTTGCCTTTCAGATGGCACTGTTGTGAAGTTTGTTTTTTTCTCAAATTTTGTGTCATATTAATACCTAAGAATGATGTCAGGACAGTAAAAAGCTGGAGACATTAAAGAGATTGCAAAGCAAGCTGCCCTATGTCAGTTTCTTTGTATCATTTCCATGGGTAGAACAGCCTCTCAATAGGACACCAACTCTTTTGTCCATGAGTCCCCAAGTGATTTTGATGGGTGACAGAACTTGGGGAGCAAACTGTGATTCCTTCTAGATGAGGCCAGATCCAAGTATCTAAAGCAAGCAGAACTGGGGACATTAGGGCCCTCTCAGAACCCAAAGTCAATCCATTCTTAGGAGATGGCAGTGAGAGGAGGAATTCTCATTTAGATCTTGAGCCAGGCAGGGTAGCAATTCCCCAGAACATCTGTGGACCAGAAGAGGTTTGTGTCACTACCTGGCAGTTGTCTAAACATGAGCAGAGATTTAGAACCCTGAAGCTAGCCAGGACCAGCAGAGACCCAGCTGAGAAGAACAGGTTTAAGCTCTGAAACTAACAGCCCTAGATAGCTTCACAGTCTACTCTGGTTACCCAATCACACAACCATCTCTTCATCCTCTTAGGATACCCAGGGCTAGGTGCACAGAATCTTTCCAGAGACCAGATGTAGGGAGAGGTTAAATACCTCCCCAATGGAGCAGGATGCTTACCTAAACATCTATAAACAACATCCAATCAAGAAGGTGCACTTTGAGGACTGGTCACAGGGTGTCACCAGTGCTTCTTAGTCAAGTGGCCATTTTGCTGTTAACTGATGCAGAAGGATGCCACACAGAAAAAAAATCCCTCCCTGCAGATCTGACCCCTTCTGTGCCTCCCAGAAGCTCCATGAATTTCTACTCCCTTCACACCTCAGCCTTGCTGGCTGTCCTGGATCACATGGTCCCTCAGAGTTGCTACCCTCCTCCTCTCCATCTCAGCTCACTCAGCAGAGCACATACACTTCCTTCTCCATACTATTAGAGAAAGTCCCACAAAATAGCCTTGCTTTTGATTCATGATCAAAAACAGCAAGCAGGCACCCCCATTCCTAGTCGGCCATCTGTCTGTCTGGGCAAGTCTCACTGTCTAACTTTTTAAACAACTTCATATCCAAGCTTCAGCCCTCCATGCCTCCACTCTACTTTGATCAGGTTCATTTACAATAGTAAAGGAGAAATAAGGGCTAACTTCCCCATCTTTCATCACCAAATCCTGAAAACTACCAATGTGTGTATCTATTTCCTTTCACCTCCATTCTGGATCCTTAGGCTTTTTCTTCTTTCTTCTAGACTAACACCTCCCGTGATTCCTGAGAATTTCCAGCAGCAAGCATTTAAAATATTTCTCTTTATGCTAAGTGACTCTGGCTCTAGCCTGTGTCTCCATTTTCTTTTAGTACTAAATATCTTCTGCCCAAATGCTATCAACATGTGTCACTACTAAGAACCTCATGTTTTTCTTCAACTTGCTCAAATCTGTCTGAGGTGGTCTTGTTAAGATCACCATAATGCCATATGCATTGGACATAAACATCTTTTTTTTCACCAGGTACTGTTGGCTCACACCTGTAATGCTAATCAGGAGGCTGAGATCTGAGGCTCATGGTTCAAAGCCAGCTAGGGCAGGAAAGTATGTGAGACTCTTATCTCCAATGAATTAGTCAAAAAAAAAAAAAAAAGCTGGAAATGGTGCTGTTATTCAAGTGGTAGAACATTAGACTTGAGCAAAAGAAGCTCAAGGACAGTGATCAGGCCCTAAGTTCAAGCCCCAGGACCAGCAAAAAAACAAAACAAAACAAAACAAAACAAAACCTTCCACGTAGAAGTCTAAATAGTGTCCTAGACACTGTTAGGTTTCCTAGGAAGTTTGGCATGGTGGTACACACCTTCAGTTCCATCTACTTGGAAGGAAGAGATAGGAGGACCAAGTTCTGAGGCTGGCCTGGGGAGAGCACAGCACCCTATCTGAAAAAGAAACTGAATGTGAAAGAACTGGGAGACTGAAGTGGTAGTAGCTTCAAGCTCAAAGTTCAATCTCCAGTACTACAAGGGGGGACAAAAAGTCCTGATAGTCTACACAGTATGGTTCAAGGGCCACAATCTTTGTAACCAAAGAGAAAAGTTGGGGAGCAATACAGGGGTACTAGGAGAAAGCCAGAAGCTCACAGTAACCAGTGCACTACTTTCTAAACTGCAAGTGTGGGCAATGGATGACTCCTTTGAGATACCTCCTTCCTGCCATTCATAACTCCACCACAGCCTGGAATGGAGAGAACTGGTGGGGACATGGTGTGACAGTCTGAATTGTTTCTCAAAAAGAAAAAATGGCAGTGAGTCAGCTCAATGCAGGGGCAAGGCATGAATAGCAAGTTTAAAAGCCCCAGATAAGCATCACACACACACACACACAAGCCCACACCTACATAGAGCACTAGCAAAGGTATTTATTGTTTTCTCATAATGTAAGGTGAAAGCTACACAAAGACCCTAGAGAACAGGTGTGCCACACTGAATACCTTGATGCTAAAGACACCTGTCTTCCACCCCAGCCTGCTGACATATTCAGGTTTTTTTTTCAAGTGCAGTCATTCAGAGCAACTTCATTTATTCAAAAGCTCTTTTGAAATGATCTCTGTTTGACTGCTCCAAGGATCTCTGTGGGTAATGGCTCTTCTATAGATTGTAGGTAGTCTAAATGCTTCCAGGATACCCCATTCCAAGTGCCAATCATGCAGGGAGCCTAATGTATTGAAGACACATACATACCTAAGACTCAGCCATACCCACTGAAACCAGGCTGGGTGTAGGAGAGAAATGGCACCGGGATGGACAAATCAGTGAAGGCTTCCCCTAGTGAACAAACAGTTCATGATGTACCACAACACCCAGTTCTGAGAGCTATGAATTTTTGCACATGGAGAACAAGACAAACCATCCACAGTGACAAGGATGGGGATGGGAGAAAAGAAAGGAGGCCATTGTGTCTATCAACAGTCTCTTGGAAAAAGGGAGAGGGAGAAGGAATTTGTGGCTACGGAGAAAGATACCCTTTTCCTTGATAATACAGATTGACTCCAGCCTTTGTGCCTCCATTTTGCTAATAGAAGCAGAATTCACATCAACCCCTTTGCAGATGGGGAATGCTATTTTTGTTTAAAATATACTTTTATGTTCTATCTAAGGAGGGCTTTAAGTATAATGATTTCCCTTCTTCCTATTTAGTTCCCTGTGACAAATTGATCTGTAGCCACACAGGATAATTTGCTCTTCCTCCATTGGGTTTCTGTGTTTTCCAACCTCCAGGCTGCTGTTTATCTATCACCTCTGTCTACCATACCAATATTCAACTCACCTTTCAAGTCCTGTCCATCCTTTATGATGCTCCCCAAGGGCCACTTCCCACTTATCTGTGTCCCTCCCAACCTTCTGGGGTCCCTTCTCCACTGAGAGCTGTAACACTCTGCTTTCTGGCTGATATGGCATACTGCCTTATGTCATTCATTTTCTTGTCCAAAGTTAGTATGATGGGTAGAGTAGTAAAGAGACCCTGCCCTGAGATTCACCCCCTGCCAGGGCTCTAGTCCCATCTGCCTGGGCATGAGATGCCATAAAATGACTCATACTCTCACAGTGGCCTCAGTTACTTTTTTTTGTGAAAGGAAAGGTTGGAAGCAGGATTCAAAGTGTTTCTCCTGGCTCTAACCATTTAGAAATATGTTTTCAATCCTCCTTCATATTGTCAGGCTGTGAGCCCCTTACAACATGGAACTTAGTCTACAGCCATCTCACCCTGATCGTGCCTAATCTCATCTGATCTTGGAAGCTAAACGGGGTCAGGCCTGGTTAGTACTTGGATGGGCAACTGCCTGGGAATATTGGGTGATGTAATTGAGTGCTGGTGGCTCTCACCTGTAATCCTAACTATTAAGGAGCCTGAGATCTGAGGATCATGGTTTGAAGCCAGCCCAGGCAGAAAAGTCCCAGTGAGACTCTTAACTCCACTTAACCACTCATAAAAAACTGGAAGTGGATCTGTGGCTCAAAGTGGTAGAGCACTAGCCCTGAGCAAAAGAGCTCAGGGACAGTGCCCAGGTCCTTAGTTCAAGCCCTACAACTGACAAGAAAAAGAAAAAAGAACTCATGGTCTTTATCTGAGTTCCCACAGCAATTGACACCCAATACATTTACCTACCCATCATCTTGTTTAATTTTCATGGTACTCTGAGTGGCTGACCCCAGGCACATACCCAAGTATTTGGAGGTACTAGGAAGAATAATAACCTGACAAGCCCAGGAGGTTAAAGATAGTCCAAGGAAGGATTCATTTTCAGAAGGGAACATCCCAGAGTACTGCTTAATCCAAGTTCTCTCATAGATGGGCCCTTCAGGTCAAGGACAGGCTGGATGACAGCAGTGGTTCACAACTGATGGCAATTCTTTCTTTAGGGGGCATTTAGGTTGTCATAAATTGGAGGGAAGATGCTACTGGTATCAATGGGGGAGAAATCATAGATGCTAGTTAATGTCTATAATGCACAGAACCATCCTCACAACAGCTACCTTCCCCCCAAATGTCCACAGTGCCATGATGGAGAGACTCTGTTAGGTACCAGGATCATCATAATCATCTTTCCCCTCCTCCTCCTTCTCCTTCTCCTTCTCCTTCTCCTTCTTGTTGCTGCTGCTGCTGCTGCTGCCTTCTCCTTCTCCTTCTTGTTGCTGCTGCTGCTGCTGCTGCTGCTGCTTCTTCTTCTTCTTCTTCTTCTTCTTCTTCTTCTTCTTCTTCTTCTTCTTCTTCTTCTTCTTCTTCTTCTTCTTCTTCTTCTCCTTCTTCTCCTTCTTCTCCTTCTTCTCCTTCTTCCCCTTCTTCCCCTTCTTCCCCTTCTTCCCCTTCTTCCCTTCCTTGTCTTTCTTCCCCTCCTTCTTCCTCTCCTTCTCCTTCCTCCTCTCTCCTTCTTCATTTTCTTCTTCTTCTGTCCAGGCTGGCTTCAAACTGCAATCCTCAAATCTCAGTCTCCTGAGTAGTTAGGATTACAGCCTTGAGCCCCTGGCATTTGGCTATACCCTTTCTTCTCCTCCTATTTTTTTTTTATTGCTGGTCATGGAGCTTGAACTATGGGCTATCCCTAAGCTTTTTTGGTAAAGGCTAGCACTCTACCACTTTGAGCCACGACTCTACTTCTGGTTTTCTGGTGGTAATTGGAAATAAGGGTTCTCATGGCCTTTCCTGCCTGGCCTAGCTTTGAACTATGACCCTCAGATCTAAGCTTCTTGAGTAGCTAGGGTACACCTATGAGTTTCCAGTGCCTGGCTCCCTTTCTTCTTCTTCTTTTTTTTTTTTTTTTTTGGTCCGGTCATGGGGCCTGAACTCTGGGCCTGGGCGCTGTCCCTCAGCTCTTCAGCTCAAGGCTAGTGCTCTACCACTTAAGCCACAGCGCCACTTCCGGATTTTTTTCTTTTTGCTTACGTGGTGCTGAGGAATCGAACCCAGGGCCTCGAGCATGCAAGGCAAGCGCTCTACCACTGAGCCACCTTCCCAGCCCGCTCCCTTTCTTCTTTTTCCTGTCTTCTCTTTCCCTTCTTCTCCAAGATATGGCCCCATATCACACAGGAATATTCAACCTCACTCAAGACCTAGCACATCTCTTACAGAACCATCCTATCTCTACCTTTGTATCTTTCAATCATTCAAAGGAGTAGACACTCTTGAATTTGGTTTTTATAGTGTGTATTCCATGCACTGCAGCAGCATGGGCAAGAAGGAATGAGAAACGCTTTCCACCTATGGACCATTTAAATACAGTACATCATTTGAAGGGGATTTCTTTTTTTAATTTTATTTTATTGTAAAGATGCTATACAGAGGGGTTATAGTTACATGAGTAAGGAAATGAGTACATTTCTTGTCGCACATTGTTATCCCTTGAAGGGGATTTCAAATCAGCTTACTGATTGCCTGTTGGTATGGGACAAGGAGAGGGAGAAGGGGAGAAAGAGAGGGAGAGAAGGGGAAGGAGATGGAGAGAGAGGGGAAAGAGAAGGAGAGGGAAGAGAAGAGGGAGAGAGAGACTGGGAGCTCAGGTGTTTGGAGCTGCTGCCAAAAGAAAGATAGCCAGGTGGGAGAAGATAGCAGCAGTCAGTGGATGCAGTTCACAGAAACCATCTGCACTTTTCAGGAACACAATGTGTGAAGGTGGACTTGCATGTCAATAAGTCGAAGTCAAAAGAAATCCCAGGGCCACTAACCTGATACTTCTCTTGGCCATGCCCCACTCTCACAGTGAGAACTCCAGCTCATTTGCTTTGGCATTACCCTCATGTAACTAAAATAGGCCTCCTTCTTCCTCCTCTTGGTTTTATTCGTTTTCTTTTTCAGTGGCTAAGTTGACCCACTCATTTTTTTTCAGTCATGGGGCTTAAGCTCTTTTGCTCAAGGCTAGCACTCTACCACTTAAAGCCACAGTGCCACTTCTGGTTTTCTGGTCATTAATTGGAGATAAGAGTCTCATGGACTTTCCTGCCTGGGTTGTCTTTGAATCATGATCCTCAGATCTCAGCCTCCCAAGTAGCTAGGAGTACAGGAGTGAACCACCAGGGTCCAGCTCATACTTCCTTTCTGCTAAGATATAAACTTTGGTCTTCTTTTCAGGGTGTTCAAACAAAGTACATGTTGAAGGCTCAAACCATGCACCACTAGCTCAGTTCACAGATGGTAGGCAAATGTACACTCCAAAGAGACTTTTAAAAATGTGGAATCCGAGTTACTTGGGAAGCTAAGATCAGGAGAATCATTTATGCTAGACCTAGCATACAGGGTTCTAAGGCTCTTTTTGCCATCTGTTTCTAAAAAATAAGAAAAATGTGGCTTATACAGATGAACTGACTTGTCCAAGGTCATATACCTAGTCAGTTGCAGATCTCAGACTTGAACTCCAAGGAATCTGACACCAAAAGTTCCACTATCATTTCTCCAAGTCAGGAGTTTGATAATCTGCA
This sequence comes from Dipodomys merriami, assembly GCF_024711535.1. NCBI lineage: Eukaryota > Metazoa > Chordata > Mammalia > Rodentia > Heteromyidae > Dipodomys > Dipodomys merriami. The sequence continues at coordinate 10,338,227 of NW_027203270.1, forward strand.
GCCGAATCTTCTGGACTTCATATTAAAATTCAGACATTTAAAGTTCCATCCTGAAGCTGAGTGCTAGTAGTTCATGCCTATAATCCTAGCCACTCAGGAGGCTGAGATTAGGTCATGATTTGAAGCCAGCTGGGGCAGGAAAGCCCATGAAACTCTTATCTCCAATTAACTACCAGAATAGCCAGAAGTGAAGCTGTGGCTTAAGTGGTAAAGTGTTAGCCATAAGCAAAAAAAAAAAAAAAAAAAAAAAAAAAAAGCTGAGGGACAGTTCCCAGGTCCTTAGTTCAAGCACCAGACAAACAAACCTGTGCCACTACTGTCCCCTGAGGTTGAGGAGAATGCTGCTCCTAACAGAATCTATTCTGTATAGAAGAGCTATTAGACATGCTCTGATGAGGGAACAGGGAGAGAGGAGTGAAGGAGGATGAATATGGTCCAAGTAGTTTGTTTGCATGTAGGAAAATAGATCAATGAAATGTACTGAAATTGTTTTAAGGAGATAGAGAAAGTGCTCATGCCACTAGGAGACAAGCAAAGTCAGACAGAGACATACAGAGGGCAAAGGAAGATCAGTGAACATCGACAGGATTCTGTCAACAGAGACTCTAAAATGGAAAACTTGAGAAAAGTAGGAGGTTCTTCTATATGTGACCCTGACCTTGCCTTCCCAGTTTGATTATAGTTCACTGTATCCTGGTCTTATCTTGGTGGAATATCAGACACAGAGGACAAACCAAGCTCATTAACTGATCGATGAGTAACATGAACAGAAGATGGAAGGGAGCTGGTGGGCACACTGGCACAGAGTCTGATCAATGGTTTGGGAGAAAGAAGGTTGGGGCTTGTTTTCATGTGGAGAGACCTGCTGTGCATAGAGGAAGCTTGAATGAAATAGCCCACGTAAGTCTGGACATGATAGTGTATTCTAGAAAGGACTCAGGCACTAGATGGGATATTAGATTACATGACCTCTGAAGTCTCCTAGGTTTTCTTGATTCTCCTTGTAAATAATTGAGACTTCCTTTGTAGCATTTCTTTAGTATTCAGGTTAGTATACAATTTGGAATCAAGCACAACTTGTCTTATTTCTCCCTCTAGATAATCTGGAGAGTTAACCCAGCTGATTGGGAAAAGTCACAGTGCCATATGGTATAGTTCAATGACATCTCATTAAAATGAAATTGGCTCTTGGAGATGACCACTGCTGCAGTACACTAACTGAGAAACTGAGAACTTCTGGGGATTCAGTTATGGGGATTTGGATTTAGTTGAGAAACTGAGGATTTGGGAAGAGCAGAATAAATGTTACACTCCTCTTTAATGTTAGTTCTATAGGTGCTCTGATAACACAGAAGAAAAGCAAATTCAGACTCAGTTTCTGTACACTCACAATAGAGATCACTTCTGACCCCAGATATTGGGGAGGGGAGGATTTCTCTCCATACACAAGCAAGAAATTCTGCAGCAGTGCCAGAGCACACAAGTTGAGGGCTCAGTCCACAAGACTTACCTGCTCCCGCACACTTTAAATAGCAATTGCAAGCCACAGGTTGCTTTACCTGTGTTTCTGACTGCTATGAATCAGAATGGACGAACTCACCTCTTCAGGTTTGATTAATTTGCTGACTGATAGAACTCAAGTGACTGACAGAACTCAAGAAAACATATTTACTGATTTATTATGAAAGATTTTTACAAAGGAGCCAAAATAAAGAGACATAGAGGGATAGACAAGTGGAAAGGGTGCAGAGCTCCGGTGCTCTCATGCTGACCTCCAGGGGGCGCTATATGTTCAGTTCTTCAGAAGGTCTTTGACCTTTGTAAGTTTGGGTTTAGACATGACCAAACCAGAGACAATCTTGTGGGAATGTGATTGGACAAGAAAGATATGATCTAGTGCTAATGGACTGAGTGAAAAAGAACAGAGAGGGCTGTCTGTTTGCAGTCTTTTGGGACCCTCTTTTTTGGGGGAGTGGGAATGAGGTTGGTCATGGGGCTTGAACTCAGTCTGGGTGCTGTCCCTCAGTTCTTCAGCTCAAGGTGAGCACTCTACCACTTGAGCCACAGTGCAACTTCGGTTTTCTGGTGGTTAATTGGAGATAAGAGTTTCACTGACTTTCTTGCCTGGGCTAGCTTTGAACCATGATCCTCAGATCTCAGCCTCCTGAGTAGCTAGGATTACAGATGTGAGCCATCCTGCCCAGCTTCTTTTGGGCCCCTCTGTGTGCCACTCCTTCCTCCCTGGTATGGGAAGACCTCATTTTGAAGTGAGATAATATAGGATAGAGAATTTATTTTTAGTCAACTCCAAGACAGAAGGGCAAGGGGAAGATTAGAGTTCCTAGGACTTGTCTTAGGGAATGGAAATTCTTGTTTCTATGGCCTACCTTGGGGAGAGAGGTATATACCAGAAATCCTGTTAAAAAAAAAACAGTTGTAACATTATATATATATGCATATATAAAATACACACATATATATACTAACAACTAGCTATTTTGTCAACAGAAGAGAGGAAATTTTAATGTTTTTCTTCCAAACTCAATATTATCTCTCTTCTACCTTGTTCTCTGAGTTTTTAGGAGTAAAAGGGGGATGGAGAAAAGGACGGAAAAAAGAAACAAAGGTATCACTCCCTTATCCAAACTTAGGAATGGGGTAAATACAAAGGCATTGGGGTAACCCAGGGAAGAGCTAAAATGTTGTTTCTTCCCTGCCTCCCATTTGTCTTTATCATTTTGTCTCATCAAACAATCTTTCAATGCGATTTCCATAGTGGGAAGGTAGTAGAAACTACTTTTTGCCCAAATCAGACATTTTGAAAAGTTTGATCTCACTTCTGTTATTGCTTCACTTTGAGCTAGTCAAAGTCAGCTGTTTTCCCTGGAATTCTGTTTCTCCATCTGTGAGGAGGGGTGTTAGATTATAATGACCACAAAGATTCCTAAATTCTTAGGATGTAATGTGTGATCTGCACTACCAACAGCAGCAGCAGTATCACCTGGGAGCTGTTAAATGAAGAACCTTGGGCTGAGAATGTGGCTTAGTGGTAGAGTGCTTACTTAGCATGCATGAGGCCCTAGGTCCCATTCCTCAGTACCACAGAAAAAGCCAGAAGTGGTGCTGTGGCTCAAATGGTAGAGCACTAGCCTTGAGCTGAAGAGCTCAGGGACAGTGCCCAGGCCCAAAGTTCAAGCCCCATGCCCATGACCGAGAGAAAAAAAGATGCAGATTCTTAATAAGCCCTGGTTGATCATGACTGTAATCCTAGCTACTCAAGGGACTAAGATATGAGAATCACTATTTAAAGCCAGCCCAGGCAGGAAAATCCATGAGACTCTTACCTCCAACTAACCACCAGAAAACTGGAAGTGGTGCTGGGGCTTAAAGTGGTAGAGCACTCACCTTGAGAAAAAGAGCTTAAGGACAGCACCCAGACCCTGAGTTCTAGCCCCACGACTAACCAAAAACAAAAAACCAAAAACAGAATCTCAGGCCCCAAACCTGTGACAAGATCCCTAAGTAATTCTTACACTCTTTAAAGCTTTTTTTGAGAGATCTATTCTTAAGACACCATCAGTCTGGGAATATGGCTTAGTGGTAGAGTGCTTGCCTAGCATGCATGAAGTCCTGGGTTCTATTCCTCAGTACCACATACACAGAAAAAAAAAAAACTGAAATGGTGCTATGGCTCAAATGGTAGAGTGCTAGCCTTGAGCAAAAGAAGCTTAGGGACAATTCCCAAGCCCTGAGTTCAAGCCCCAGGACTGGCAAAAAAAAAAAAAAGAAAAAGAAAAAGAGACCATCAATCTGTGAATGGACGGTTGAATTTTCCCCCTCTTGCTGATTTCTATCACATCCAAAATTTCCAGCTCTAGGCTCTTTCAATGGCAAGAATAGCTTCAGATTTTGTGATTGCCTGGCTTTGGGCTTAGAGAAAAGTCATGTGAGTCTTAAACTATAATAATAATACATCTAAAAAATTAATTTACCAATTAACTTGAAAATTAATTCACCTACTGGAGCACCTGGCACAGCTTTAAGAAGCTTGGCCATTGTAGAGTTTAGGGAGTTTAGGAACATACCTGACCAGCCATAGCCACATCCACCCAGTATAAAAAGCCTATCTATATTTAGAAAGGAGAATGAACCCTGGGGTAGGGATGGGATAGCTAACTGGCATATGTGAACTCCTGGGTTTGATTTCCAATACAGGGTGAGAGTGGGAGTAGGGATAGATAATTGGTATGCCATTTACTTGGCATATTCAAGGCTCTGGGTTTGAACCCCAGTACAGGGTGGGGATGGGAGGGAAGAGGATGCATTCCATTGGAATTTTTATCATCAGAAACTCATCACAAGCAATTCTGGAGGCAGTTCCAGACTATGCCTGCCTTCATCATCTGACTACCTTGCTTGTGGCCCTAAGTTTGTGGTTCATCTGCCTACACCAGAAATGGAATATTGGACCGTCACTGTGGTGACTCATACGATACTGATACTAATGATTTGCTTAAATCCTTCTCCATTCCCTAATGAGCAGGACTTGTGATAGGATCTTTCCCTTAGTTTAAGGATTCCATATAGAGGCTACCACTGGAGCTTGGAAGGAGGCAACCTATGAGCACATTATTTTGTATGTGCTTCATACATTTATCTCCAGAGAGAAATCCTACATAGTTTCACCAAAGGATGCTGAAACCTGAAATCCAAAAATGTTTTCTCACAGTCCACCTGCTGCCTGGAGATACCTAAGTGGCAGCTCCTTCTGTCTTTTCCTTCCTCCTCCTCCATCTCCTCTCCATGTTCAGCTCACACATCCCAACTTCCTCTAGATTTAGTCTGATCAACTTAGGGAATCTTTTCTGGGTTATCACAGTTATTCCAAAGAGCCAGAGACAGACCCCAGCCCTAAGTGAACGTTGTTGCAAGTAAGCACAGCTGGACCACCAATAAGAATTGAAAAGAGAAATCCTTAGAACTCAGAGTCACTTCTTAACTGGCCCACCCGTCTTTAATAGCTCTGGAGGTGAGATGTATAAGGTCTTTTTTTTTTTTTTTGCCAGTCCTGGGGCTTGAACTCAGGGCCTCGGCACTGTCCCTGAGCTTCTTTTCTCAAGGCTAGCACTTTGCCAATTGAACCACATCACCACTTCCAGCCTTTTCCATTTATGTGGTACTGAGGAATTGAACCCAGGGCTTCATGGATGCTAAGCCACATTCCCAGCCCTAAATATATAAAAACTTAAGGTCACTCTCTGGACTTGGAGAGTGGGTTACATCAGTACCTCCTCCACCATGTAATTCTGTTTTCTTTGCCCTGTAAGATGTTCATGTAGTGTCAGGATGCTGTGGGTATGAAAAGTGGTCTAGAGGTAGGTAAAAGGTCATCAATGACATCAGAAAGGGTGTGTTTCCACTTTTAAAACATAAGCTTTAGAAACCACAAAGAACATATACACTATCTTTGTTGTATCATTCTTAGTTCAAATCTAGCATTCTCCATATATAAGGAGGCAATATGTTTGTAATACTATGTAAAACTTGTTTCTGTATGTACATGGTAAAATTACTTTGCAATGCAAATTTGCCTTACTATTTCTGCTCTATAATAATATGTGCTTATCAAATAGTTTTAAAATGCCCTTCGAATATTCTGTGTGACTATTTTTCCTGGTCTTCTTGTTTCCATCTTAGTAGACTCATGCTGAAAGAATTATCTTCCTTGAACGCAGAGCCCTGGGTCAAGAGAGATAAAAGGAAGGTGGGGCTGCCCAGAGCATGCTGGGACATAGAAGGGAGCAAATACTCACAGTAGAACATTCAGAGTTGATTTGTCACTGATAACCCAGAGCAGACACAGCAGCAGGTCACTCTAGAAGGGTTTCAGAACAGCAGATTTTGGACTGTGTGAACATAGGCCTGGCCCGAGGAGAAGTATGCGTAGCCCTGATATTTGCTTCTGGGGCAGGAAATGCAAGTGAGGCAAATTCAGTATGCAATGACTAATTTTCTTTTTTTCTTTTTCTTTTTGTCAGTCATGGGGCTTTAGCTCTGGGCCTGAGCATGGTCCCTCAGCTCTTCAGCAAAAGGCTAGTGCTCTACCACTTGAACCACAGTGCCACTTCCAGCTTTCTGCTGGTTTATTGGAGTGTTTCATAGCCTTTCCTGACCAGGCTGGCTTTGAACTGTGGTCCTCAGATCTCAGCCTCCTGAGTAGCTAGGATTACAGGCATGAGCCACCAGTGCCTGACACAATGACTAATTTTCATGAAGAGAAAAGAAATCTAACAAGGGAGTGGCTTTACAACTTATTACATGATCTCCAGGTTCACACAGACCATTCCACACTTATTTAACAAGCAAGTACTTATTAAGAGAGCTTCCAGACCTCAAGGCCCTTAAAAACTAGTCAACAGGCTCAAGACCATTCTCCGTTCTAATAGGAGTGGCATTTAAAAAATGCTGGTGGGGGGAGGGAGGGTGGATGGGAGGGTGGATGGGAGGGGAGAAGGGAAGGGAGACTCAGGAGACCATGGAAGGCATCCTGGAGGAAGTGAGGTTGAAGATGGGAGGGAATGGGTAAGCTGAAGTTAGCTAAACTGTAAGGTTGAGGAGTGGGAACTGTAAGGTAAACAAGTTTAGGCAGAGAACAGGATGGTGTATAAGGGTATATTTGTCAGCTAAAGCAAGCATTTACTTATTTTTGTTGGTAGAATTGCCATTCAGTGTTTATGATCTCCTAGCCTATCTATGCCTATCTGAGCTAACAGATACCTGGATCAGAGTTTTCAAAGTGCCTGCTGAGTCTTCAGTTCTGGAAGATCTGCAGACTTTGGACTTGACTTTCATTGTTAAGTGTCATTTAATATTTCCCAAATAAACTTAAAAATTTCCTAAGAACCAATATACAAGGACACATGCACCTCCATGTTTATTGCAGCACTGTTCGCAATAGCTAGGATATGGAAACAACCTAGATGCCCCACCACAGATGAATGGATCCAAAAACTGTGGTATCTATACACAATGGAATATTATGCAGCCATTAGAAATGACAAAATAATGGCATTTGCAGGGAAATGGATGGAGCTAGAAGGAATCATGTTGAGCGAGGTAAGCCAAGAACGAAGAGACAAACAGTACATGGTCTCCCTGATAAGTGGATGATAAATCCAAAATGTTAGGTGATATGACAAAACTAACAGGACTTAAGGAACAAAGAACTCCCACTCATCTGGTTGAACCACTACCAAATATCCCCATGCTGCTGATCACATATATGGTATATAACATGTGAACACCGTTATATATTACAGACTGTGATAGACAATTTGCTCCAGGAAAGTTAGAATGATCTTGTGACTTTAAATGAGCATCATTATTCCACAATACTGTGAATTTCCGGAAATTAAGTAATCACTTAATCACAATCAAAAAAAAAAAAAAAGAACCTTGGGGAAGGGAGGGAGGGAGGGGATGGTAGGGGGAAAACAATGGAGGGGGTAACAATGTTCAAGAGGAAGTGTACTCATTGCCTCACTCATGTAACTGTAACCCTCTGTATGGTATCTTTACAATAAAAAAATTTAAAAAAAATTTCCTAAGAGTCTTGAGTTATTTGATTTTTCAACTTCTGTATTGAAAAATAGTTTCAGAAAAGTTTTGAGTGTAATACAAAAACAAAAATGACTACTTGTTTAATTACTTTACCAATTGTTAACATTTGCTTTGTGCATTTATATCTCTCCACATATTGTTCTCTTCTCCTTCTCTTCATCTCATGATGATTGCTGTGATTTTTATCAAACAGATCCCATATCTTTTACTCCTAAATACTTTCAGAAGGTATAGGTTAAAACATGAATATTCTCTTAAAGAATCCCAGTTCCAAGGATCAGATTCAGGATTACTAACATTGACACTATAGTACTGTCTAATATGCATTTGCTTTCACCAGTTGTCCCAATAATACCCTTTACATTTTCCTGGTCCAAGGTCCAGTAGAGGATTATACATTACCACTAGCAGTGATGTCTCCTTGTTTGTCTTTAATAATACCAGGTCTCAGTCTTTTTGTCCTTCCCACCAATGATACTTTGGAAGAGCACAGACTAAACATCATTTTGTAGGCTGTTCTTTGAAGTGGACTTATTTGCTGTTTCTTCATGATTCCATTCAGCTCGTGTGTGTGTGTGTGTGTGTGTGTGTGTGTGTGTGTGTGTGTGTGTGTGTGTGTGTTATAATAAGCAGGTAAGCAGGATTGTATCTTTTGTAGGAGATCACACCAGGAAATTTACAGTGTCAGTGGGTCTTATTGATAATGGGAACTTTTGTGGTTTTTAAAAAAATCTATCTGAAACCATGTAAGAAACATACATAACCAGATGTGTTTCTGTTCAACTTTTATCACAAAGGAGATTAATAGTGAGATAAACTTCTCTAGTTTACTTTGTTGGAATGTAGAACACATTGCTTAGTCTCCTCTGCTATGTCGGCATGTATTTGGACTTGGTATAAGTGTGGCCATTGATTAATAAAGTTGCAGGCCTTAAAGGGCTGAATGTAAACTTATACAAGTAACAAATTGCAAGGGAACCATGTATATCAGAATTTTCTCAATATTGTACAGCCAACACACACACACACACACACACACACACACACACACACACAATTAAACTGGAATCAATAGTGAGCTTTTGGGACAGTCACATTCATAAATTAATTAAAAAAATACCCTCTGTACATGGCATGCATTTTATTTCCTATTTGGAGCTTCTTTGAAAGATATTGATTATAACAAAGTTCTCTTTATTTGGGTATAAAAAAGGTACAGTATCTCTCTATGGTTCCCACCCCCAAACAGTTTCTGCAATGCTCTCATTATCTGCAGTCCTTAATATCTCTTCCTGGTACTTAGGAGTCTTTATCAACCCAGATCTCACAAACAACACATACACCTACTTAACAATTGGTTTTGGGGTGTGTTCCTTGGTTGCTACAAACTACACAGAATTTGATATCTATTTCTTTCCCTCTTGTGAAGCTTAGTTCTGCTATGGTAAAGCACACCAATGTAAACATTTTAGGACCCTAGGCATACTCTTTGCACCTGCCTGCTTAACCACTGATCCACACATACACACACACACACACACACACACACACACACACACACACACATGACATTAGACAATCCTACCTTGGGAGTGTCTAGCCCAGAGTTCTTATTCCCACAACTGAGGACATTGGGATCCATACAAGTGTATTCTAAAGAAGCAAAACTGTTTGTGGTAGCCAGACTGCAGCCCAGCTACCTCAGCCTGTGCCAGGGGCTGGGGTGGTTTTCTAATGGCAGAGGTGCTCCTTGAAGGTGATCAAACTGCCTTTCTCTCTCTTGGCAGGTGTGGGTTGCTGGCAACTGTAGAAGGCATTGAACAAGGTCCTTCAGTCTAGTTTACTCATCTCAAATTCAGCCAGGGAGCTGAAGCCCAGCCAGGTCCTTGCAGAGCTCTAGATTTCCTCCTAGATTTAGCAAGAGAAGATGGTCCTAATGGAAGCACAGAGCAAGAAGGTATGGATGCCTTAGGATGTCTTTTTCATTGGAAAAAATGCATTCATTGTTTTTTAAAAAAATTCTCCAAACCCACCCAATGTAGCTATAACTGGACACCACTTATAATGCAATCCATTGCATTCAGCCAGGACAGATTTCTTACTTACCTTGTGCAAGGCACAAATGATGGGCACCAAAAGGGATATCAAGAAATTAAGGACATTGGGGGCAGGGGGAGGATGGGATGGGAAGGGGAAACAAAGGAGGAGGCTACAATGCTTGATAAGAAATGTACTCATTATCTTGCTCATGTAATTGTAACCCCTCTGTGCAGTATTTTCACAATAAAAAGATTTAAAAAAAAGAAATTAAGGACATAATTTCAAGTGCCAGAGGCCTACAATAATCCTAAAGAGGTGATGATATGTGTATTAAAATGTTTAATGACAAGATAACATTTGTTGACTCATTCGGATGAGAAGAGAAAGTGGATCACCAGGAATGGAAGCAGTTCTCCCTATGTGACTGAATGCTGGGGCTCGTAAGTCAAATGACCTGTCTGAAGTTGCAGCATCTCCTCTTCTTAGCTGTGATAAATTCAGTAAAGCACTTAGAATAGCACTGTGCAATTTTTGGTGACCTCAAAGCGCTAGCTATTATTATCATCTGCGCTGGAGCCAGCACTTCAAAGATGGGTAATGCGTGAGCACTTGTTGTCATTTAGCAGGCCAGGGCAGAAGGCGGGTTTTATTCTAGAAACCTGATTCCAACTAGTGGACTTAAAGCGGCTGCACCTTCCTCCGCCTGACATTCCAATGTTGGTCCCAAGGGGGCGCTGCGATCCAACCACTGCGGCTAACCCGAGGCGCGCCCCCGTCCCGCGCGTGCGCGCCATCCAGGTGAGGAGGCGGTGGCTGAGCTGAGACGGGACTGGGGGGGGGGGGCGGGCTCCTACGAAGGGGGCGGAGCCAGAGAGGCCCGGGCGGGGCGGAGCCGGGCGAGACCAAGGCCAGAGGCGGGACCAGCCGCCGCCGTCGTCTCCGTCTCGGTTCCCTGGCCCCCCAACACGCCGGGCAGGGCAGCCACCACCAGAGAAGCGGAAACCGTCGGCTGCACCCTCCGGGAGCCGCGCGGGTCCTGGAGAGCGCCGAGGCGCGGCGGCGGTAGACTCGGTCAGCCCGGGATCCCCCGCAGCTCCTCAGCGAGCGGCCCCGCCCCGGCCCCGCCCGAGCTGTCCCCGGGCCTCCGCAGCGGCCCCCGCGGCCCGAGCGCGCCCACCTGAGCCGCGCCTGCGCCCCCCCTCCACCCCCGACCCCCCTCAGCCCGCGGGGCCGGCACCATGGCGGAGCAGGAGAGCCTGGAGTTCGGCAAGGCGGACTTCGTGCTGATGGACACCGTCACCATGCCCGAGTTCATGGCCAACCTCCGGCTCAGGTGAGGGGCGGGGTGGCTGCGCACCGGGCGTGGGGTGGGTGGGTGGGTGGGGGTGCGGGACTTAGCTTTCCCGGTGCTGCTGAGGCGCGGGGGCGCCAGTGGGGGGCGCGCGGCCGCCCCAGGGCGCGGTGACAGGGGTCGCGCCTTCCGGGGAGAGACAGGACGCCGCTGGGGCGCGCGCGGCGTGGGGATGGCGGGGGGCGTGCCGCGCCTTTCCGGAGAGGCCGTGGGTGCGTGTCGTGGGCGGGGGGGAACAGCTGAGTTCGGAGGTGAGAGTCCGGCCCCGCACCGGCCCGCCCCGCGCCAGGTGAGGGCTGTGGGCGGGGCCCGGTGACCTCATGGAAACCCAAGTGAAGGAAAAGAGAAACTTTGGGGGGGGAGCGTCGGCTCGGCCCCCACCCCACCCCCCCGAGGGGGGGGAGACGCTGGCGGTGTATTCCCTCCCCCCCCCCCCCACGCACCGTTTCACACTTGCTGCTTTTCTTCTGCTCGCTTTATCTGGCGTGGTTCCATGCCATCATCATCATCGTTCAGGATGCTGTGGGATGATCCCTGAGTTGTCCATTCCCGGGCCACTGGCTTCTTCTTTTTTTTTTTTTAAGTTACTTACTCAACGTAATTAGACACGTTTCCAGACATCGAAGAGACTGCGAGGACTTGGCCAGTGCCAAAGTAAACGGTCTGAAATTGACAAGGCGTTCACGGTTTCAGTTTGGTTGCTTTTTTTTTTTTTTTTTTTCTTGTCCAGGAGTTATAGATGGAGCCCTTGTATGACTGACATCCTAGGGAAGGTAGTGACAACTCCAAAGGCCCCAGCGTGGGCTTCCCCCATGAGTTTGTCTTAGAACAAATGCATGTGGTTGTGTCTGAGCAGGACTCGAAAGCAGTTCGACTTTTAAGAGTACAGTTAAGGGAATTTCAGAATAGCTCACGTTTTTGGTTCTTTGTGTGTGTGTGTTTTGTGTTTTCTTTTCTTTCTTTCTTTCTTTTTTTTTTTTTTTTTTTTGCAGGGACTTGGGTGTATTTTTCCTGGAAGCTTTGCCTCATTTCTTGTAAAGTTTATAGTGAGACAATCACTCCCTCAACTTAAAAAGTACTGGATGCTTAACTAACACTTACTTACTTACTTACTTACTTACTTACTTACTTACTTACTTACTTACTTACTTACCACTGCCAACCCTAATTTCAGAATTCTCTCTCTGTGTGTCTCTCTTTCTCTGTGTCTCTCTCTTTCTCTGTCTCTCTCTCTGTGTGTCTCTTTCTCTCTGTGTCTTTCTCTGTCTGTCTCACTCTCTGACACACACACCCACACACAAACAAACACACAAACCGGTTTAATCTTTGAAATTGCAAACCATATGATTTCATCTGTTCTTGATCAGGCATCCTTGGTCTTGTCCCAGAGGCAGAGTGGTAGTAGAGCAGGAGCCCAGGTTGAGTGTTACACCTGTCTCCCATAATCTGACCTTGAGTTGATGCATGGGCTAGTTTCCTAATTTGTAAAACATGATCTCCTGGATTTCTTTCAGTGCTCAGGTGCTAGGATTCTAAGTTTTCCAAGGTTAGATGGTCTCAGAGTTGCACTGTATTTTTCTGAATAAAGTGTTGCATCCTGATATATGGTTGCTTTTTATTTTTATTGTTTTTTATTAATATTTTGGGTTCCAAGACTCACTCCCTGCAGAGTCTAAAATCTGAGACTTAGTCAAGCCTTAGGCACCTGTAATCCCAGCTACTCCAGCAGCTGAAAAGGATATGTGTGGGGGCAGGGAGTGTTAGGTTTGAGTTGGAGGCCAAATGTGAGAATACTGAAGTCCTTACTCTAAAATAATATAGTAAAGTAGTCCTTTTATGTCTACATTGAAGGGGTTCATTTCAAGAGACTCCTACTTTCCCGTGGATGCCTCAAATCCCAAATAGAATTACATGTTTTTCCTGTATTTACACATTTATAACATTTAATTCATAAATTAGACACAGTAAGATAGTAACTAATAATAAAATATAACTACTGTAGCAGTATGCTATAATATAAAGTTATGTGAATGAGCTTCTCCCTCATAGTTATTCTCACCTTTGTTGACTGCATATAACAAATTGCAGGAAGTGAATTTTTGGGTAATAGAGGACTAATGTATTTCCATATAGCTTGTGCACATCTTTATGTATGTATACATACATTATATACATATAACTTTTCAGTACTTGGAATCGAACCTAGGGCCTTGTGCGTGCTAGACAAGTGCTCTACCACGGAGCTACATACCCAGCCTCTTCTGTATATCTAAAAGCATTGCTAGATTACTTATAATACTTAATACAATGTGGGAGTAGTTGTATATTATTTGGAAAATAACGACAAAAGTCAATGTTCATACATGTTCAGCATAGACACAATTTTTTCTCCAAGCCCCTGCCCCCAAACCTGGGGCTTGAACTCTGGTGGCTTGGGGACTGTCCCTGAACTGCTTTTGCTCAAGGCTGTCTACTACTTAAGCCACAGCACTGCTCCAGCTTTTTCTGAGTAGTTTATTGGAAATAAGAGTCTCTGGGATTTACCTGCCCAGGCTGGCTTCAAATTGCAATCCTCAGATTTCAGCCTCCTGAGTAGCTAGGATTACAGGCATGAACTCCAGGTGCCTGGCTTCTCCACGTATTTTTGACATTCTGTTGTTTGAAGGATGCAGAGCCAGAGATGCAGAGGGGCAACTGGAATCAGATTTATATGTTCACACCATTATGATAGCATGTTACATTTCGGGACGCTACAACTGGAGTTTGAACTCAAGGCCTTGTACTTGCTAGGCAGGTGCTCTACCACTTGAGCTGCACTCCCTGCCCATCCCCCCCCCTTTTATATAAGGTCTTGTTATGTGCAGACCTATTCTATAACTATCCTCCTGCCTAAGCTTTCTAGGGATTATAGGCATGAGATATCATGCCTGGCTTGCATGTTACAGTTTGGATACCTAACTTTTATAGAAATGACTTCAAATACCATATTAATCAAAATGGCATAACTATGCCAGCTTAACCAATAATAGTTATAACAATGGTTAAGAGTCAGACTATTGAGATTCAATTTCTCTTCCTAGCATTTTCGTGCTGTGGTCTATGGACAAACTACTCAAATCTCTTAGTGTCACTATCTAAAGAATTTGGGTTGTCTTGAGGGTTATTTTAGTTAATATGTATAATTTCAAGTATTTGTGCATGGGAAACACTTTCTAGCCATGTTGCTTAAAAGTTTTCTCAAGTGCTCATGAGACAGACATTAAATAGTAATTTCATAGATGAGGCATATTCAAAATTATTTGAGATTCTATCCCTTTTCCTATGAAAGAAACTTGTATGCTTTAAAAATTCTTAATTATTTAGTCACTCAGTTTATAGTTATCTCAGTTTATCAGACTAAGTACTTTTATTAAATACATATTGCACAAAGGCATTATAATGATAGTTGAATAGGAAGCCATTTATTTTAACCTCCAGATGTCATGTCTAGATGACATTTTTCAGAACCCAGAAGAATTATCCAAATTTGAAATTGAAGGCTTAAACCAGGAACATAGCACATGTCTATAATCTTAGAGCTCAAGAGGCTGAGGCAGAAGGATCAGAAGTTTGAGGCCAGCCTATAGTACAAAATGAGATCCCGTCTTAGAAAAAAAATCAGAAAGAAAGATAAGAAAGGAGGGAGAGAAGGAAGTAGAAAGAGGGAGTAAAGGAAAGAAAGAGGGATTTAAAAGCTTAGAGTCTAACTGTTATAGAACTATCCTTATGGCTTTATTTTTTTTTTTAATTTGGGGGCTGGGAAGGTGGCTCAGTCGTAGAGTACTTACCTTGCATGCATGAGACTCTGAGGTCAATTCCTCAGCACCACATAAGCAGAAATAGCTAGAAGTGGCACTGTGGCTCAAGTGTTAGAGCACTAGCCTTGAGCTGAAGAGCTGATGGGCAGTGCCCAGGCCCAGAGTTCAGACCCCATGAATGACCAAAAAATAATAATAATTTTTTTCAGCAGTGCTGATGATATAGCCCAGGGCCTTGTGCATGCTAGGCAAATGTTCTACCCCAATCCTGTGGCTTTTTTTTTTTTTTCTTCAAGAAAATTGAGGGAGAGCCGGGCGCTGGTGGCTCACGCCTGTAATCCTAGCTACTCAGGAGGCTGAGATCTGAGGATCGTGGTTCAAAGCCAGCCTGGGCAGAAAAGACCGTGAGACTCCTATCTCCAATAAACCACCAGAAAACCGGAAGTGGCGCTGTAGCTCAAGTGGTAGAGCGCTCGCCTTGAGCTGAAGAGCTGAGGGACAGCGCCCAGGCCCAGAGTTCAAGCCCCACGACCGACAAAAAAAAAAAAAAAAAATTGAGGGAGAACAATTAGAATGGGTGTTTTTGTTGTTGTTGCAACATGTTAGGCTGTTGTTAGATTACTAAGGTGACTCTAACTTCTGTCCTACATGTGTCAAAATATTTAATTCTACTATTTAAAAGGTGGAATATTTATGCAGTCCTAAACTACATTATTTTAGTTTTACTTTGCTTGAGGTACTCTGAGGATGAGATGGATAGATCCAAAGACATATGAATAAAATGTGCCTTTTGTACCTCAAAGAGAAGAAAGGTGACAGTTTCTATTGGTTAAAAATAAACAACAAAAGAGAGAAGCTGACTAGAGCTTAGGTGTTTATTTGCCAAGTAATTATAAAACTCTGGAAGCTCAGAAGAGGGAAAGATGCCACAAATTGACTCAGAAATATCATACAAAGGAGGAGAGGAGAAGCCGAGTCCCAGAGAATGGGTAGTGTTTGTCTATATGGGTGGAGAACATTCCAGGTGGATAAAGTGGCCTGGGCAGATGATGGTGGCCTGAAAACTAACTCTGCCTGAATGATAATGAATATGCCTCCAAGTCTATAGGGAAGGGGATGGTGTTGGGGAATCTTTGGGAAGAATCACTAAGTCTCATTAGCATACTTGCTCATGCCCAGGTTTCTGGGTTTACCCTGACACCCAAACCACCACATCAGTCAGGATTTTTCAGATGTGTGTATATATTTGTATCTCATCTGTGTGTGCCACTTGACAACTTAGAATTATCTGTAGTTCTCACTAGACAGAAAAGTGATTGTCCTTGATTAACTTTGTTAAGTGTAGTTGATTCCCTGTTGTAAACACAGTCCCAGGCAAAGTTAACACCCCCCCCCCACACACACACCTTTTTTTTTTCCAGCTGTGTATATCCCAGCCTGGCCTAAAACAGTCCTCTCTCTTCATAGTTCAGATTTTACTTTACTCTAACATATCCCCCATCCCAACAAACAGCCACATGAATTTGTCTGTTTTGATCTTGAACATTTGTTTTACTTTGTTTGCAGAAGCAGATTAAGTACATACCAACACTGCATCATCACAAGGTGCTAGGAGATGATGTTGAAGTGCTTTCATCTCCTGAATGCCAGGTTATGATCAGCACATATTTGTGGTTGTTGGTAGGTGAAATGGAATATATTCATTCCACCTGTGGGTAGCAATGGGTATGCAAGTAAAATTCCCATGTGTACCTGATGGTTCTTGCTCACACTTTTTAGTCCAGAATGTCCTGTCCCTGTTTTCCGCATGGTTCTTCTGAAAGGGCCCCTTCTTTTATTTATAGTCATATACAGTGAAGCACCTAAAGGCTACAGTTATTTCAAGGCTCTGTGCCATTGAAACTTGATTTTAATTTTCCCTGCTGATAATTTCTGGCACAGTGCTGGGCACAAATCACCTTCTTTTGTGACTCTAGTTTTTGGAGGCAGGGGAGAGGGAATAGAGTGGAGGGGAGAGAGAGGGAGATAAAAGAGGAAGGAAAAAAGAAGTGGGGAAGAGAAAGGAGAGGAAGGCGGAGGGAGGGAGAGAGAGAATGTGTCAGTTACTTTTTAAGAAGCGTATATAGCTGGGCACTGGTGGCTCACACCTGAAATCCAAGCTACTCAGGAGGCTGAGATCTGAGGATCACTGAAGCCAGACCAGGCACAAAAGTCCATGAAACTGTTATTCCAATTAAATACCAAAAGAGCTGTAAGTGGAGCTGCAGTTCAAGTTGTAGGGTGCTAGCCTTGAGTAAAAAGGCTCAGGGACAGCACTTAGGCCCTGAGTTCAAGCCACAGGACTGGCACAAAACAAAAGAGCTTTACAGCATTTTCTCTTGAGGTTGTAGATGTAATTCAGAGAATTTTCTGGCTAGCACCTGTAAGACCCCAGATTTGATCCTTGGCAACACCAATAGGAAATAAAAAAAGAAAATCTTATTCTGTCATTTTCTCCTGAGTTTTATTTAAACATTTGCTACAATGGGTATAATTTCCTCTATTCTTTTTATTCTCTTGCTGGTGCCAGGCTCTGAACTCAGGGCCTCACACTTAGTAGGCAAGTACTCTACTGCCGAGTCACACCTTCAGTCTTCTTTCTTGCTGGTTATTTTTGAGATAGTATCTTCCTGCCTAGGTATGGGCCTGAAGTGCTAGCTACCCATGTTCGTAGCTGGGATGGCAGGCATGTTGCAGCCACGCTCAGTTTCTTCCCCTGAGATGAAGTTTTGTGGACTTTTCTTCAAGGGCTGGCCTGGAACTATGGTCCTTCTGGTCTCATACTTCTACATAGCTAGGATGATAGGCATATACCAAAATGCCCAGCTCTTGGTTAAGAAGTGGTCTTGGTGACTTTTCTACCCAGTCTGACCTTAAACTATGATCTTTTGAATCTCTGCTTCCCATGTAGTTGGATTACAGGTATGAGCCATTGATGCCCTGTCCCCTATATCCTTACTATCTTTAAAAACAGAACATTGGGGTGGGGGGGGCAGAGGTGTGTTAAGTCAGTGTTAAAGGGATGATGTGGGTTAGTGTGAGTTAGTGTAGAAGTTTTGATATATCTTTCTTGCTTTTATAACAAAATTTGCTAGCGTCTGGAGAGCTACCTTCTTTCCATCCCAGAAGTCTCTTACTGGGGTAGAAGTTGTTCTACTTAATTCTTTTTCCTTTTGGTAGAGGAGAGGAGATGGTGGTGATGTTAAATTGCTCATTCCATTTCTCAGGAGTAAGGTTTCTATTCAAGTACCTCCTATGTTATGATCAGGAATGAGTCCTCTTGGAGAGAGTGAGGGAAGGGGTGGCATTAACAAAAAAAAAAAAATGTACTCTTTACCTAACTTATGTAACTGTGACCCCTCTGTATATCACTTTTATAATAACAATTAAAAAGTGTTTAAATGGCCCCTGCCTACAAACCTGATGCCCGCTTGAATCCTGAACCCTTACTTCCCCACAGTGTTCTACTTTCTTTGCAGCCACTTTCATTTGGGATAAGGAATCCCTAGTCTCTCTTCTAGCTTAAGCAATTTTTGTCCTTGAGTTGTTTCAGCTGACATCAGGTTCACATCCCTCTAATTGAGAGTCCACCCAGGTGAGCTGCATGGGACACATTGTTCTTTCTGTGTTCCTTACCCATAACATAACCTCTTGTTTAGGAGTGGACCTGAGCTGAGGACAATGTTCCTGTGATGTGCTCTTCATTTCATAGGACAAGGAAATGTATGTTAGGCTCCCAGACATCCCATTTCCTAATTTTATTTGTTTCTTGTGTTGAGAATTAAAGCCACTGATTAGCTGTGGCTTCTTAGAAAACTAATTCTTCCTGCTTTCCTCTTCCATAGACACAACCATTTGAAGTATTGTGTCTGCCAAAGCTACATGGAGCTTCTATTATTATTTTTGTGGGGTTGACGATTGGACCTAGGGCCTGGTGCATGCTGGGCAAATGCTCTACTACTTACCTATACCCCCCAGTTTGATTCTTTCTTTTAACCTCTACCTTGGGACTGTCCTGTTCTCTGTAGGATGTTTAGAAGAATTTCTGGCCTCTACCCAGTAACATCTCTTCCCTTTCATTTACAGTCATTAAAAATGTCTCCAGACATGGCCAAATGTCCCCTGATGTGAATAAAAAATGGCCCCCAGTTGAGAACCACTAGCCCAGACTATTCTTATTCCCTGGAATGTCCTCCATCCCTAATTTCTGTCCTCATTTCCTGCCTGTCACACTCTTATTCATTCTTCAAGACTGGTCTGAGAAGTATTTCCTAATCCCCAGACAAGGTTAATTATACTCTGTGGCCCAGTATACACAGACACGTGTTCATAAGTATTAGGGAAGTTACACATTCTGTTGTTACTATCTGCATACCTGCTTCTTATTCAGCAGTTCATGAGATCTTCAGAGTAATTTGAGCAGAAATAGGTGTGGGTTTTCTGATACTCTGAAACTCTGTGCTGTTGTAGACCACCATATTTAAGAAAAGAATGTAAAGTATGAATGCTAAATGAGACGGCTTTGAAAGAGCTAAGTGCAAATGAATGGGTGCAAAGCAAATCTTCCTTTGGTCCTTGTATGTTTTCAGTCATGTTGCAGAATTTGGGACCTGTGTACTCAGTGTAGCAAACTTAGTTGACAAAGAAGTCAAATGTTGGCTGATTGTTCTTCAACTAGTAAAATTCTTAATTAAAAAAATCATAATATTTCAAAATGTATTATACTTAATACAACTTAACTGCATCAGGAGAGGTACAGTGAGATAAAGAATTAATAGAAATATAGCATGCACACCATCATCATGGTACTTCTGTAATTTTTTAAAAAAAGACTTTGAACATGTGGAAAATTCAGTGCAACAAAGGATTTCTCTTGCTTGATAGGGGAAAAGCCCTAGAGACTCTGGGTGGTCTTCAAACAAATGTAAATCTACAATTGTTCAGACCCCTAGTTAGAAGTAGTTCTAGTTAGATTTATAGGTGAGGTGAATGGCACACTAAATCTTTTTGGCTTCCATGTGAAATTCTTTGGCAATTTCTTTTGGAAGCTTTTTGGAAAGGACAGTTTGCTCTGTGCCTGTTTTGTACATTGGCTTCATATTGGGACAAAAATGAGAATTTGGGTTTTGGAGCTGCCATTTGGAGTGAATCACCCTGCCGCCTTGTTTCCTTTCCTACACCATGACAGATTTCCAAGGCTATTTTTATTCAGGGTCATTTCTTGACCCTGACTTCTGCTGTGTTTAGCTCCCAAATAGAGCCAGATGTGGGTAAATTCAAGCACTTAGAAGTTGCTACTGGTTAGTTGCATTATAAGTTCTGAAGGAATTGACTTTCACATTAAAGAGACAAGCTTTATCTTTTTGTTTAACTTTGAGACAAAAAAAAAGCATTCTGGGATAGAACTGTGTTTACTTAACAATCTCTGTGAGTTATCTGCACTGTGAATTAGCTTTATGTGGAAAGTTGTTCACTGACATTCCCACCTATAGCTAAATGGCCCATTTTATGGTTCTCCTGCATCCATTGCTGTGCTGCTGTGGAGACTAGACTATGCCATTGCATTCTCCTGCAGCTATGACTCAGTCCATCTAGTGGGGACTAGATAGCTGACTTTCCATTAACTGTAAGTTAAATCTGCTGGTCATATTTAAAACTTACAAAATACTTTTTTCTCCTTGTTATATTCTATGCATCCATGAAAGTTGGTGATACTAGTCCTTAAATTTAGGTACTGTAGCTATGTGTTGAGCTTTAAGTACAGATCTAAGCCAGGCATGGTGGTGCAAGCCCATAATCCCAGCTCCTTGGAAGATGGAGCCAGAGAATTGTGAATTCCAGGTTGGCTTGAGCAAAGTTAAAAAGACCCCAGTCTCAATAACAAAAACAAAAGGGTTAGGGGCATGGGATAAGCACTTAAGGCCCTGGAGTTTCAATCCCTAATACTGTGTGTATAATTTTCTTAATTATAGATTTATATGATTTATATGGCTTTTATAATAGCTAGTAATGACTTGAATTCTTGCTATGTGCTAGCATGGTGTGGAGTACTTTCATGTGGTTTACTTTCTAAAGTCACTTTTGAAGAGTAGCTTAATTAGAAGTAAAGGATACATTTATAAGTAGACTAATATAAAGTGAAATGTAACTGAGCCCAAATAAATAGTGTAGACAGCTCATCATTCTAAGAACTCCCCAGAGAGAAGGAAACAACATACCATATTTTTTAAGGAATTGATGACAATATAATTAAGAGTTGCATATGTGTATCTATTACAGTTCAGAGAGAATTCAGAAAGGGAAGATTGGGAGTGTGAGTGGTTAGAACATGCTTTGAAAGAGGCACAATGTGAGCAGACCTTTCTCAAGTGGAGATGTCTCTCATTTGGAAATAGCTACCCTCTGGCCTGAGCTTTTCTGGCCCACTTTTCTTGTTTCCATTCACTCTTAGTGTGAGTGGGCTGACCATGTTGTTAGCAGCTTCCATTGCTCAAAAATACCACCCCCCATTGTCTGTACTTTTTTCATTCCTGTCTTATGCTGCCCCCAATTCTTCTTCTCAGAGATTGAATTGGTTTTATATGAATCTTCTTAGAAACCTATATATGTCTAATGCACATCAGTGCAAACTGGCTTAGTCCAGTTATTTTCTTTCTCTTGCCCAGTGAGATCCATTTAGAGTGGAGGAAGTAAATTTTCATTTTTGGAGAAATGATGGGGGATATTTGAAATTGTGTAATTTAAGGAGTGACAAGATATAGGACATGACAACTAACCACAAATAACTTGAATACGAATTGTTAATATTTATTCCACAAGAACTCAGAAGGATTTATGTCAGGGTAAAAGTGAGGAGAGATTTTTCCTTTGCCAATTCTGCCATCCTTTCCTAAATTCCTTTGATTAATAAGAAAACCTTTTAAAGGCTCAAATAATGGAGTATAGAACTGGGTACCAATGGCTCATACCTATAATTCTAGCTACTTAAGAAGCTGAAATTAGGATTGCGGTTTGAAGCCATCCTGACCAGAAAAGTTCATGAGACTACCTTCTCAGCAGCTGAGAGCTGCATTCAGTGCCCAGTGCCAATCCTTGTTATCCTAGCTGCAATAGGAAGCCTAACATAGTTGGATCTGCCCAGCAGGAAGCTAGATCCTATCTCAAAATAATCAGCAAAAACAGAGGTTGAGGCATGGCTTATTTAGAGCACCTACCTACCAAACACAAGTACCACCTTAAGAAAAGGGAGTGGGGGGGAGTCAACTGGTTGAAATGTCAATGAGAACAACCATGGGAAGTCTTCTATCACATTCAAGCTATCCTATCTATCACTTTATGTTCCTCCCTCTCTTAGTCCTAAGGGCAAGACAAAGTCTTATCTCCAAAGGCTATTGCCAAGCATTAAGTACACAGTGTTTTTGCTTCTATCAATGTGGATAAATAAATGCAGAGTATTCCTTACTGAACTATGCATTTGTTGTATTTTAGGTATGTTTATGTAGGATCTTTCTGAAATGGCCAGTCTTCTTTAAAAAGATTGGTAGAACTCAGATATATGAAGCCTAATACCACATGATAAGGGGCGGGGGGGGGGCCGAGGAAAATGGAAGGAGAACCCACTTTAGCTGAAGTCTTCTGTTGTTGCTCACCTCAGTGAGTTAACTGTATTTCTTCAATACTCATAACTTTTCACTACAATGTGGAAAGCTTTATGAAGTCTTTATCATTTGTTGAGTATCAGGCACATGCTTTTTAAACAGAAGAACCAGTGACTGCTCGTTTACATTGGTGCTGTTTAAAAGGTTGTGTCGGGGCTGGGAAGGTGGCTCAGTGGTAGAGCGCTTGCCTTGCATGCCTGAGGCCCTGGGTTCGATTCCTCAGCACCACAAAAGAAAAAAGCCGGAAGTGGCGCTGTGGCTCAAGTGGTAGAGTGCTAGCTTTGAGCTGAAGAGCTGAAGGACAGCACCCAGGCCCAGAATTCAGGCCCCACGACCGGACCAAAAAAAAAAAAAAAAAAGGTGTCTATGGTGTCCCTGGGTGTGGAGGTACCTGAGGAGCAGGCCTGGATTCCAGGCAGGGTGGAGTATGCATTCTGGCCATCTGCTCTCTGCTGTTTTAAGCAGAGCATCTGTACTTCTACATGCTTTTGGGGTTCAATGGGAAAAATAATTCTTCATTTGGGGAAAAAAACCCCAAATGATCACATTGAAAAAAGTAGCATGCTGTTATAGACAGTTGTTTTCTTGAGGGTTTTATCTTCATAAAACTTAAAAGTACTTCCAATCAGAATTATTCAAAAAGTGGAGGGCAGTATAAAATAGTGAACAAAGGAAATGTTTCAGGTATAGATCAAATATATGTATAAAGTCATATATGACTTAATTCACTTCTTAAAGACCTTATGTCCCAGTCTTAAAATGGGACTGTTTTTTACATTGCAAGGTTATTATATCAAATGAGAGAATAAAAAACTGGAAGAGAGTGAGGGGAGGGGAGACATGCTTCAAAAAGAATAGTTGTACTCATTACCTGACTCACATAACTGTAACCCCTCTGTATATTAACTTTATAATAACAATAAATAAAAAGAATATGAAGCAACAAAAAATGGTAATAGATGGCTTGTTTTTTGTTTAACACATTGTGGACACTCAGATGCTAATGCACTCTCATTTTTTGATCCATAAGCGAACTATAGAATGCAGTTAACTTTTTAATAACTTAGATCATCATGACCATAATTATGAGCAATTGTTTACTTGTCTTTGGTATTTATTGAGGTAAGTGTTATATTTTGTTTCATGCTAAATTGATCTCAATAATTTAGTCTTTAGAGCATATAGATAAGTCTATAATTTTTCTTCAGTGTGCTTCACTATGAATTCTCTCTTAATTTACAAATCTAGTCTGCTCTGGGTTTTGGTAATCAGCTGAGCTCATCAGAACAGTGAAGAGGAAAACAGTTATTATGTTCTGATAAGACTGAGAGGTTGTTCTCTGTTTATCAATCCTAGGACATGAGTTTTAAGATTCCTAGGGGTTTTTTGTGTGCTGTTAAAAAAAAGTTCCTGATTGTTTTGATGTCTTTGGATGGAAAAGCAAAGTAGGCCAAGGCTGAGTTCTGAGTAGGTAAGGTGCTACTCTAAAACTTATTGCTGCCCTTGGTATTTGAATTATGTGTGTGATTGAACAAACCAAAGTATGATGAGTGAATTTGTCCATGTTATATGTACTTTGATGGCTGATGATTTGTGGTAGGCTTCTCTACTTTTAAGTTCCAGTTTTATTTGAAATTTTTGCTGAAAAATAACACTTTATGACTTGATTTAGTCTAAATTGATGTTGTTTTTTTTTTTTTTGTAAGTCTAGCTTTGTTTCAGAATTATTGAGCTTTTAAGAGCCTGCCTAGGCCCCATCTCATAGAGATTGTGGTTTACTGAGCCTTATTCATACCCTGGTGATTATTGTACATAGCCAGCCAGGTTAGCAACCAGTATCTCAGGGTAATATGTTTTCATCCTTCAGGGTAATTTGTTCTGTTGAAGCTAAAAAGGGGATGTCTGCAATGTGAGCCGACTGGCTTGTTAACAAATACAGCATTCAGTTAGTCATGGTCATAGCTCTGTTATAGACATTAAGTCAATTTCTTTTTTTCTTTTATTTTCTTTTTGCCTGTCCTGGGGCTTGAATTCAGGGCCTGGACACTATCCCTGAGTTTTTGTGCTCAAGGTTAGCACTCTACCATTTGAACAACAGCTCTACTTCTGGCATTTTGGTGGTTAATTGGAGATAAGAGTACCACAGACTTTCATCACGGGTCTGGCTTTAAACCAAGATCCTCAGATCTCAGCCTCTTGAGTAGTTAAGGTTACAAGCATGAGCCACTGGTACCAGCTCAATTTCTTTGATACACACATTACTTTTCATCATTACAACAAGTTTTCTGTTATTTTATCCTATTAAAATGATGGACCAGGGCTGGGAAAGTGGCTCAGTGGTGGAGCGCTTGTCTTGCATGCCTGAGGCCCTGAGTTTGATTCCTCAGCACAACATAAGTAAAAAGAAAAAAGCCGGAAGTGGCGCTGTGGCTCAAGTGGTAGAGCGCTAGCCTTGAGCTGAAGAGCTGAGGGACAGCACCCAGGCCCAGAGTTCAGGCCCCATGACCGGACCCCCCCCCCCAAAAAAATGATGGACCACATCATCACTATATTTATTTTTCCTTCTGTCTCCAGATTCTTCATACAAACAGTATAATCTTATCACTTATTAATACCTCAATGTATTTTCCTTATACTCTTTTATATGCATATATGTGTGTATATTTTAAGTGTTGAAATCTTTACGGTTATAAAGTACATAATTTTGTGAACTGTTTCTGATACAGCATAATATTTTCAGTTTTTTCCAGGTCAGTAAGTTGTCTTTGAAAGTATGATAGCCACCATGTCTTCAGGAGTGACCCAAACAGACATGACCCTCAATCAGTGTGTGTTTGGGGGTGGGAGGCAGGGAGATGGACATATTAAACAGGCAAACAGATAAAAGAATAATTACATATGAAACTAAGTCCAATCAAGGGGAAAAACAGGATTCCCACACAGGAAGTAGATGTGACTTGAACATGAGTGTGTGAGCATGCCACAGAAGACATTTTCTGGGGAATCTGACTGAGATCAGAAGGATGAGGATAGGTAGAATAGGGGTAGAGTGGGAAAGCCAGATAAGGAAGGATCCAGGCCAAGCAGACTGAATCATATATGTATAACAGAGAAAGAAATACATTTAGATAGATCTTTGGTGTGTTTTAGAACCAAAAGGCACCTAATGAGGCTGGAGTTTCCAGGCAGAGTGTAGCAGGCAAAGTGGGGACAAGAAATGGTGACTAACTAGGATCCATGCTTGCTGAAGGGCTTGAGAAATGATGGATTCAGACTCTAAGTGCATTGGGAAGCAATTAAAGGGCTGTACACATCTTGCAACAAGATGGTAGCAGCAGGGTGACAACATACTTTTAAATATGTTTCTTGAGTTTTCTTGCCAAAATCTCCCAGGTCTGGTAGCTGTTCTGAATGTTTGTTTTTGTAAAGTTGGAAAATTGAATGCACATTTGGGGATTCCTTTTTACTTTATTCCTTTAGTAATAATAAATGTAAATACAGGCCTGATTTGTTCTCTAGTGTAATGAAGCTGGGTTTTTTGTTTGTTTGTTCTGAAATAAGTATTTTGTTGATTTGAAATAAGTGAATCTTGGTATTAAGCTACAAACTGATTTGGGAAGATTACTTATTTTTATGCTTCAAGCTAGAGAGGAATTCTGAGCTGTGAATTCTCTATAATGAAGTCTCTGAGTCATAGAATTTTAATGCCAGAA
Source organism: Dipodomys merriami (assembly GCF_024711535.1). Taxonomy (NCBI): domain Eukaryota; kingdom Metazoa; phylum Chordata; class Mammalia; order Rodentia; family Heteromyidae; genus Dipodomys; species Dipodomys merriami. The sequence goes on from NW_027203270.1 coordinate 10,364,445, forward strand.
GAGATCCTTGAGGTTTCTCACTATTGTACAAATGCATGAAGTTAGAAACACAGACAGTACATGATTCATCAAGACTTCTTACTGGTATAGTAATGTAATACAAAGACAGAAATCAACTGTCTCCCAGCTTTGCACTGATTTTTCCTCTGTTCATAGCTTTGTGATTTGCAATCAATTAGCAACCCAAATTCCTTTTATTCTACTTTGAAGGAATGTTACTTTAAAATATCTGGACAATTTGAAACAATGGAGAGTAACAATGAAAAGGCAAGGATTCAACATTACAAATAGAAAGTAACATTGTAAAGATAAGCAATGGACAACTTGAGGGTTGATACATTGATACCATGTAATCAACACTGATATATACTCTTGTCTATACTATGTATCAACATAGTCTATATTATGTATAAACATTGACCGGCAGGGGTTCAGAGAAAGAGAGTTGGAAGTGCCTCCTCCACCTCTCCTAGAGGGATGACTTGTTCCCAGTATCACTTTGTATCAGAATGCTCTTGGCTCCAGCTAAAAAGACCTGACTGAACTGTTTTAAATAGAAAGGAAACACTCTATCTCATGCAATTAAGAGGTCTAGAGACTCTGTAAGAGCTTTGCCTTCCGCTATCCGTGCCTCCCTTGGCCCTGTGTGTCTAGTTGTGCTGCTTGCTTCCTCATACTAGTGGCAGATCTTTACAGCAATCCTGTCCACAGTCAACTCAAGAGGAAGGAGGGGTGATGCCTGCTTGTCATGTGCTACTCTTTTAGGGATCTCCCCTCTCCCCAAGAAGACACCCTCATAGGTTTCATTGGTCAGCATTTGGCTATTAGCTCATAACTAAATCTCTCATTGGTTAAAAAGAGAGAGAGAGTGTGTGTGTGTGTATTATGGTTGATTTAGAGTAATTGGGAGCTCAGGCTAGGTTGGGATTACAGTCCTATAAGTAAGACCTTATTTCAAACCCAAGGTGGGCATGGTGGTGGGCATTGGTGGTCCCAGTTACTGTGGGGCATAGGTAGAAAGATTGCTTGTCAAAGAAAAAAAAAACACAAGACACCATCTGGGATAAAACTAAAGCAAAAAGGGACTGGCGACATAGCTCAAGTGGTAGAGTATCTGCCTTATAAGCATGAGACCCTGCATTCCAACTTCAGTATCACAAAAAAGGGGTTGGGGGAAGAGGTAGGACTAGATTGCACTGCACTATCTGGCTGTGTAGAAGGGAGTTAATGTTAGAACAAAGTTAGAGAGCAAGAAATTTTAGGAAAGGAATATAATAATAGGCAATTAAAGTTCTTCTCTATGCTTTTACACAATAGAATTCTGCTCATTAAGGGGAAAAAAATGCTTAAGTGCCCATGGCTTACACCTATAATCCTAGCTACTCAGGAGGCTGAGATCTGAGGATCAAGATTTGAAGCCATTGTGGACAGGCAAATCTGACAAATTCTTATGTCCATTTAGCCAGCAAAAAGAAAGTGGAAATAGAGATCAAGTGGTAGAGTTCTGTCCTTCAGTAAAAAAGCTAAGCAAGAGTGCAAGGCCTGACTTCAAGCTGTTCCAATACTGACAAGGCAAAAAAAAAAAAAAAAGAGGAGGAAGATAATTTCCATGTGATGGGACATACTTGAAATTGTGTCATTTAAAGACAGAACAAATAAGATATAGGACATGATAACTAACCTCAAATACTTGAGTATGAATTGATAGTATTTATTTTGGGAGACCTCAGAAGACAGGATTTATGGCAGAGGTAAAAGTGAAGAGAAAGTTGTCCTCTATTTCTTTTTTTGTGTGTGAAGAATTTGGTCCTAAAGCCATTAGTTTGAGACATAGCAAAGTAGGTATGTATGCTAGGGGAGAGGGGAGCCACAGGGACCCAGAGAGGGCATGGGAGCATAAGTTGGATGAAGAGGGGGGCAAGCTTGAGGCCCTGGGTATGGATTGGAGAGATTCTGTACAGGAAAGCTCTTGGGGACAGCAGTTTACAGCCATGTTAGTACTCAGATTGACTACCATAGTTTCATAGTGCTTGTGCTCAAGTAGCCCTCAGAATAGAGGGCAATTTAAAACTTATGAATTGTTTATTTCTGGAATTTTCCATGAAGTATTTTTGGACTATGGTTGACTATGGGTAATTGAAACCACAGAAAAGGAAATTGTAGATAAGGGGAATGACTATTATTATATTTGGGGAAACAGGTCTAACTAGCTTCCACAAAAAGAAAAGTGGGAGGAAACAAATCATTGAGATGGCTACTTGGTATCACATTGTGTTGGATGGTTTTTCATTCATTCATCCATCCATCCATCTCCTTTATTTGATTTTACAAGATGGGCATTATAGAGATGTGAAACCTCTACTTGGAGACAAGATGGCTTTCTCTAAGTCACAAAGCTAATTAAGAAGCAGTTAGAATTTGTCTTTCACAGACCATTTGTCTTTCTACTGCCCACCACTGTGAAAAGGAATAGAGAGTAGGATGTGGATATAAGACACTGGGCAGATGTACAGAATATTGGAACAAGGAAGTGTTTCTCAACACTTCCTCTCTAGCGGGTGTGGAGGTGCAGACAGAACATGCCCCATGAGACATAAGTGGTCAAAAGAAAAAAGAAAAGAGCCAAGGACTATGCCTTGAGAAGCACTTTTCTGATTCCCCACTTATTGAGAGTCCAAATAAGAAATTCCCTAATAGGAACTGGGAGAGTAGTGTCCAGGGTGGAAGGAAGAAAACCAACTGAGTGTGCAGTGTCATAGAATTCAGGAGGAGAGGAGATTGGTTGGCAAAGGGAATACCCTAAGAGAAGTGAAGGTAAGGAGCTTGTCTATTAGGTACACTAAGGTCCCTGGGCGACCTTAGTGAGAGTTGTTTCAGTGGAGGGGCAGAGGTAGAAGCCATTTGAGGGGCTGAACATTTGAGGGACCATCAAAAAGTTGGCTGTGAAGGGAAAGAGGAGATCAGTCATAGGAGAGTATAGATGGGGGTTTTTTTTTTCTGTTGAATTGTTCATGAGTAAATAGCAGTGGGAATTAAGCAGTGAGAGAAAGGAAGAAGAGTCTCTAATAGGCAATGGGTGGGGTCCATAAGGAGATGTGAAGTAGAAGGTGTCCAGAGCAGCAGTGGTGGGTAGAAGGTGTGCAAAAAAAGGCTCCTGTGTTCTTTGCCCAAATTGCCTGTATCTTTTACCCATACAACAGAGTTTTGTTGTTGTGCTTAAGCAGAGTATTCCCTGCTTCTAGTTTCACCACTGCATGGTCTATACTATTTCCAATAAACAGAGTCTGCCCATACATTTTAAGTGATAGCATCTAAGACATATTGTATTTACGGCTGTACAATTCAGTTCTGGATTTATACTCCTATCTCTTCTGAAAGTATATAGTCCTGTGTCTTCCTTATGAGTAAGGGGAGAATAAATTGATGAGAAAGAATATATCTTCGGCCAAATATTTAGGCCGATAGATTCCCTTAGCTCTGGCAAAAGTTGGTGCTTCAGACAACTTCATCCAAGAACTCTGACACATTTTAAAGAGCCAATACAATTTTTTCCCAACACATAGTTTTACTCTGTCATTGTTTGTTTTCTGCCATTTGGTTTGGGTTCTGTAGAAACATTTTGACCTTTAATAGTTAACAAGGAGGTTTTGTTGTTGATGTTTTTCTGCCAGTTCCTAGGGTTTGACGGCCTGGGTATTGTCCCTGAACTTTCTTGATCAAAGCTAGTGCTCTACCACTTGAGCCACAGCTCCACTTCCAGCTTTTTGATGGTTAATTGGAGATAAGAATTTCCTGCTGGGGTTGGCTCCAAACCTCAAACCTCAGATCTCAGCTTCCTGAATAACTAGGATTACAGGTGTAAGTCACAGGTGTATCTGGCAAAGAGTTTTTAAATGAATGAATGATATGAAACCTGCAAAAATAAAATAATACTAGACCTGAAGTATAGAAATAAAGTATGAGATTTGACATTAAAATGCAAGAAAGAGTAAATGCCAAAACCTGGAAAGATGCCCCCATCAGCACGGGATGGAATAGTAAATTGTGGTATTCTTAGAACAGAATGCTAGATAACAACAAAAATGAATGAACTATAGTTACATGCATCAGCATGAATTAATCTCACAATCATAGCACTGAGCAAAAGAAGCCAGGCACAAAACAATACCTACTCTATGCTTCCATCTGTGTAAAACTCAAAAACAAGCAACACTAATCTGTGGTGTTAGAAGTCAGGATAATGGTTCTTTTTGGAGAGGAGAGAGGGAGCAATGATGGTGGCAGCTAAATAAAGGCGCCAGCAGGGGTGGGAAATAATCTTCACCAAGCAGGTGGCTACACAGGTGTGTTCACTTTGGTACCTCATCAAGTTCTACAGTTATGATTTGTGTACTTTTATGTATCCATCTATAAAAAGACGTTTAAAAAAGACAACAAGGAAACTTCCAGGAAATATTTGAAGGGACTATAAAAATCAGAAAGCAATTAAAAGTTAGTAGGAATACTTTGACCTTACATAGGCCTCATAAACCTCACTGTAGCCAACAACTCTGCTGAGTTAGCCGAAGGTCTGTCATGACAAAAGTGGGTTTTGCATAGACTGGAAGAAAACTCCCAGATGTGGGCCATGTATATCAATCTATACTCACGCCAAGATGCATACACATTCATATATACATGCATGATACCATTATTGGGTGGACTCAGCCAGTACATTCCATCCAGGAAGTGCCCAAACTTCCAATCCAGTATTCAGTATTCTGTGGCCATAGTTACAGACTTTACTGTGTCTGTTCAACCTTTCCCCTGTGCTGATTACTACTCTACAAGACACTTACTTTTTAATTTCATTTTGAATCCCAGATGCCTTTCAAGAATTGCACATATATGAGTTTTTTACTTGCAGGTTTTGTGTTTAACTGTTCAGTTGGTCCATGTGTAGGTAATGAAAACTAGTTATGACATTAGTTTGTGAAATAAATTTAAATATGTCATTACACCATAAAATATATAGTGAAGCAAGAATATTTTTTATGTGTTTGAAATTGACTTCAGTGATTTTCTCATTTAGTCCAGAAAAAAAAACACCTGAAGTTGGTTTTTTCAGATAAGCAAATTTCTTTACATTCAGATTTATTTCAAACAGAGCTTAGATATTCCTGGAATAAGGTGGGGAAATATGAAGACCTAAATTGGGAAAAGTGTGTTTTTCTGTTTTCTGTTTCATAAATTTTCACTAGACTCTGCCACAATCCATTTTTATTCCTTCATAATTTCTTTTTTTTCTTTGATTTTTTTAAATTGTGAAAATATTGTACAGAGGGGTTATAGTTACATGAGCAAGGTAATGGTACATTTCTTATCAAGCATTGTTGCCTCCTCCTTTGTTTTTCCCCTACCATCCCTTCCTTCCCACCTCCTCAACTACACTTCCCCCTTCCCCCTCCTTCATAGTTTCTTTTTTTATTATTAATACGTTTTTTATTGTGAAATACCATACAGAGGGGTTACAATTACATGAGCAAGGTAGTGAGTACATTTCTTATCAAGCATTGTTGCCTCCTCCTTTGTTTCCCCTTACCATCCCTGCCCTCCTATAACCCCCCCTGCCCCCCACCAAAGTTGTAAAGTTAATTTTTCGACATCTTGTACATCTCATGGTTGCAATGGGTCCACCTGTATCCCTATTTAAACAATTTGTTTTTTCCCTTCCCCTCCCCAAATTATACAAACATAAAATACAGTGAAAACAGAGGTTATACCATAGGGGTAGGACATACAAAGCAACAAAAAAATGAGTTCAATCTTGTGATTTTGATAAATTAGATTCCAAAGATTATCAGTGGAATCAATGGGAACAAAACAACCCCCAAACCAAGAAATAATTCTATGAATGAGAAGGAGAGGGTTTTCTGTTTGTTGTTGCTGGTTTGTTTGTTTGGGGTGGGTGGGTGGTGGGGGTCTTTGAGCTTGAATTCAGGTCCTAGACTTCCTTTGCTCAAGGCTAGCACTCTACCCCTTGAGTCACAGCACTACCTTCAGTTTCTTTTGAGTAGTTTATTAGAGATAAGAGTCTCACAGACTTTTCTGCCCCGGCTGGCTTTGAACTGCAGTCCTCAGATCTCAGCCTCTTGAGTAGCTAGGATTTACTGCCATGAGCCACCAGCACCTGGCAAATTTTGTTTTGTTTTCTCCATTAGTGAAACTGTTGACATTTCTAATAAAAAAGGAGTATTTGTCTTAAAAAAATTTTTTATGATAACTGCCTTTTTAAACTCAGTCACTCTGAAAGGTGACTTTCAAGAACATGCTTTAGAAAGATTTTTTAAAATGTAGGATGATTCTTTTCAACAAAGTTCAAAACATGCATACCTAAGTGCCACTGTGAGGTAGCTTTGTGGGATACTATGTTTCATAATGTTGAACTTGTTGCAATAATGTATTATGTAAATTTGCCATCTTCCATATATTGATTCTAGGGCATTGGTTAAATTGTATGAGGGAAAAAATCTACAACTTGTTGATCCATACTGTAACTTTTCTGTTTAGAACCTCAGTCATAAAAGCATTCAGCACATTTAACTACCCACCAACTGTTTTAGTGGTATGAAGATGAACAGAATCCTGTCCATGTCCAGGTGTAATCCAGGTCTAGAGGAAAAGACAGGGAGTAATTGCAGCAATGTGATGCATACTGAAGTAGGAATATGGATGGCATGTTACAGGAACTCAAAGGAGCACACTTCTGTGTCTAAAAGGAGAGAGTTGAACTGAAGAATGAGTAGGAAATTGATGGGCAAATGTGGGCAAAATAAATTCATGAAGCCTTTTGCTAAGGATTTTTTTTTTTAAATGTGATTGGGAGCCATTGGAAGGACATGACTTGATCACATTTACATTTTAGAAAAATGACTGTATTGGGGCTGGGAAGGGGGCTCAGTGGTGGAGCACTTGCCTTGCATGCATGAGGCCCTGGGTTCAATTCCTCAGCACCACATAAGCAAAAAGAAAAAAGCCAGAAGTGGCGCTGTGGCTCAAGTGGTAGAGTGCTAGCCTTGAGCTGAAGAGCTGAGGGACAGCGCCCAGGCCCAGAGTTCAGGCCCCATGACTGGACCCAACAAAAAAGAAAAGAAAAGAAAGATGACTATTATTGAAGAAGATACTTAATTGTGTGACTGAGGCTAGAGGTAGAGAGACCACTTAGGAAATGATTGATGGTCCAGGTAAGAATAATGAGGAGATGAGAAGAGAGAAGGAAGTATGGTTTTCATATGTATTAAAAGATAGGCTTGATTGGCCTTGGTAATTGCTTGGATGTTGATGGAGCAACTGGTCTTGTCTGATTGATATAGTTACCCTAAGTAGGAATTTGAAGAAAGTACTGTTATTTTAGAAAACCTAGAAAAATAACTGGAAAGGTGATTTGGAACAGTGGTTGAAGATAATGGGCTGAAGCTGTGTTTCTTGTAAATCATGTATCTAGTAGCCAGAAGGTTGTAAAGCCTAGTAGAGTGATATCAGAGTCATATATGCATATGGTATCATTTGATGCTTTGGAAATACATGAGATTACCCACTGATGACTAGGTTGAGTGAGAAATAAAGGCTTTATTTCTCTAAAATGATTTCTTTATCCTTTTAACACCTTGTTGAAAACTTGGAAAGTATAGTCACATTCACCCACAATTCAATTCTCATTCCCTAAAGAAAATCACATTAGCATTTGAGCTATTTACCTCCAGACTTTTCCTGTACAAATATTTTCCATACAGTTGCGGTAACCCTAGATAGACAACTTTGTGTCATATTTTCCCATACAACATCACTTCAAGCTCAAGCATAGTACACAGTCTCTAGTAAATAACACTGCACTTAATGTTTCTATACAAGGATGTCTTCTTTCATTATTTGAGATCAGGGTGTTTTCTTAGTATGGATTCCTAGAATAGGATAATTTGATTAAAGATGTGAACAAATGTGAAATATATTTTATCCAATTGTTTCCCAAAATAGTTCTGTCAGTTTCTATTCCCACTGATAGTTCAACATGTAAGAGTTTTATGGGAAGAATAATCAGTGGAAGAAATAGTTGAACCAGAAAGAAACTATATAAAAGGAGAGTTTTTAGAAGAAAGCAGAAAGGATGGGTGCGTCCATGGGTTTGGTGACAGATTTTAATATAGTGATAGGAAGTTAGCCGCGTTACAAAGTTTAGTTATTAAGGACAGGAAAGAAAGAGCTATCAGGTAAAGGAGTTTCAGAATTGCTGGAAAGTATGATGGTAATTGTTTTGGAAAAAATGGATGTTTTAAGCATATTTATATGGATATGAGTTGATAATTGATAGAACACGGTACTTGAAGAAGTGAAGGAGATGGGGTCCCGAGTTCTAACCCACCTTTTCAGAGATAAGAAGGTAGTTAGGATGGGAGTGGATGGAGGTAAGTGCATGTAGGAAGCTGGAGGAGTTTTTGTTAAGTAGATTTTGTTTTGCTCTCTTAGACTTCTAGAAGACTAGCTGTTCCCCTCCAGAGTGAGGGTAGAGGGGGGTGTGAGGGAATGAGATTACCTTATGAAATGGGTTGGTCAAGAAAGGTGTTGAAAGATAAGTATGAGGGTCACCACGCTGTTGGAAGTACTCACAATGTTAAAAACTACAGATGTATAGAATTTCCAATCAGGAGTCCTGATGCAAGGAGAAGCAAAGTAAGCAACTGTTGTTCACCTGATAAGTTTTTGTTTGGTTTGCTTTGCTTTGCTTTAAACACGTTTTACTTAACTAACTTGTAAGTACAGGGAGATTCATTTTCTTATAAATGAGGGGGGGGAGGCGGGAGAAAAAGAAACAGATTGGCTCCCACAATAAGCTGGTGATGAAGTCCTTTGTATGCCTTGGTTGGACTCCTCACTTGGAATCACTAAGCTTATAGTTGTTGGTTAACTTTGAGAAAAGTCAGTGTAGCCTTTAAAAGTCAGTGTATCCTTGTGATGTATCTAAACAAACAAAAATACATACGGTGAGATGGTGGCAGAAAAGAGGGAAAAGCATGGCATTTCTGTTATTCCTATGTAAGTTACTTAATGTTACTGCATTACTATAACTGCTTTGTCTTTGAAGTGGCAGGAGAAGGCAAGTGGAGCACTTATAAAAGCCAGTTCACTTTTTTGTACTTCTTAGAAATTTTTTGAAGAGTGCATTGTAGAACTGTCCAATACAGTTTCGTGTTAATGCAGAATGGTTATATTCATTTATAGTATTGCTATGCAAATAGTAAAAGCAACATAATAATGAAGGCTGGTTTGTGGGATGTGTTAAGAGGATAGGCAACTGACATTTAAAAATCAAAGAGTAATAATTAGTATTATTAAGAAAAAATTCATTCTCTTAAAGTATGTAAAGAAATACTTTCGTTGTCAGTTATTATCATTTTTGCTCATACATGGCTTTGAGTGACATCAGATTTCAATGGATGTAAACAACTATTCTCAAGAACAGTAGCTATTAAAGCCACTTGAAAGCTACTAAACAATGATGAAAAACTATGTTATTTCCCAAAGGATTGCTGAAAGACGATGATTTTATGCCAGTGGAAGGCCAACTTTTACCACAAAAATTTCCCTGTAACCTTTCATGATTGAAAACATATTACTTGCTATTCAAAAACACAGGCAAATTAGTGAGGAGAGTTTCTAAAATAAGCTTGGGTTTAGACATATAATTTGTGGATGACAAGTCATGATAGTAAAGTGTATTTTCCTCCTGTGTTTTGTTGTAAATGGTAGAAAGGGACCTGAAACTTTACAATTTAAGTTTCAAATGTCCTTTTGCTCTTGCTTGTTTTTTTTCCCCCCACTCAAAGTTAGTGCTCTACCACTTGAGCCACATCTCCACTTTTAATTCTTGTAAAGCGTGTGCTTTAAGGGACACATATGAGACAAGAGATTGGTGTAGAATGAGCCCCGCTACTTACCATAACTATAGTAAGGGCCTGAGACAGAGACTGTAGTGAGATAATAACTGCACTCATAGTTCAAGCTGGAAGTAGTCACTGACTGACACCGTAGTAGACAGTGTGTTCTACTCACAGTGAATCAGTTCTAGATCTTGATAGCCATTGGAGAGCTGATAACTAAGCATTGTGATTCCGTATGCAATCATTCAAGTAATTTCTCTCCTGATCACTTTAAGACCTGACTACCACAGAACTACCTATTTTCTTAAGAAAATAAAAAGGAACAGATGGATTAACTTTTAAGATAATCTTCTATTTTGACATAATAGAAAGCTTTTTTATGTTATGAGTTACCATATACTTTTCACCCAAATATACCAATTATTTGATGTTTATTACCCTCATCAGTATGTGAGAGTAAGTTGCAGATATCATACCCCCTAACCTTTAGTACTTCAAAGTGTATGTCTTTAAAAAAAAAAAGAAAGAAAAAAAAGGAGGAGGAGGAGGAGCTGGGGCACTGGGGGCTCTTACTTGTAATCCTAGCTTTACTCAGGAGGCTGAGATCTGAGGACCATGGTTCAAAACCAACCTGGGCAAGAATGTCCATGAGTCTTTTATCTCTAATAACAAAAACCAGAAGCAGAACTGTGGCTCAAGTGGTAGAACACTAGCCTTTAGCAAAAAGAAGCTCAGGAACAGTTCCCAGGCCTTGAATTCAATCCCTAGCATCAGCAAATGTCACCCCCCCAAAAAAAAAACTTGAGTAGAGCCTGGCCATTTGTAATACCAACAACCCAGGAGGTGAAGCTAGGAGGATCACAAAACTCTGTCTAAAAATTTAAATAATAAATCTAAAAGAGTTGAGGGTAAGACTCAAGTGGTAGAATTCCTGCCAAGCAAGCACAGGGCCCTGAGTTCAAACCCTTCTCTTCTCCCCTCCACACTTCCTGAGAGGAAAAAAAGAAAGAAAAGAAAAGAAAAGAAAAGGCAGATGAAAGTCTCTTACATGGCCCCAGCACATTTGTTAAAGGCAGGACATTTTACATTGGATTACATAATAGTATTGTATCAAAGTCCATGTTTAGAAATTGCCAATTGCCCTCAATAATGTCTTTTTGTCGGCTGTGGGGCTTGAACCCTAGGCGTGGGTGCTGTCCCTGAGCTCTTCAGCTCAAGGCTAGCACTCTACCACTTGAGCGACAGTGCCACTTCTGGTTCTCTGGTGGTTTATTGGAGATAAGAGTCTCACAGATTTTCCTGCCTGGGCTGGCTTTGAACCATGATCCTCATCTCAGCCTCCCTAGTAACTAGGATTACAGGCATGAGCCACCGGCACCCAGCCCAATAATGTCTTTTATGGTATTTTTTCTTACCTAAGATTCATATCATCTCTCTTATCTCATGTAACAGAATTAATTAACTTCTGGGGTAGGATGGAGAGAAACACATTTTCATTGTACATATTGCATCTTTTGATGTGTAACCCCCATCTCAACATTTTCTCTCAACAATAATTGTTAAAGATCTTACATACAGGATATACTTGTTCTTCATGGCTCATCAGTTAGTACATTTTCTAGCAGACAAATTACTTCCTGGGAGCAACCATTGATTCTTACTGAGTTTTCTATGTGGGTACTGTTCTGTGCTGAGTACAATATTAAGCTTTCTTCCATTCAAAATGTCTTTTAAACATGTAATAGATGCTGTTACATCTTATTTGGAAAGTTTTTTTTTTGTTTTTTTAAGTTCTAGATGAAACAGCTCCATAATTCCAAAATATGTCCTACAGCTTGTCTTTAGCTGAGGAAAAATGACAAGTGACCACTATCTTTCTGCTTTAGGTCAGTGATTCATTTCTTTTTCATTGGGCTATAATTATCCTCTTGAAGTATGTGAGCAAGGCAACATATGATTGTGATTCCAAAATGCCTCATAACCTTCTCCATGTTTGTCTCATTGAAAAATGCATGACAGCTTTGGGTACTAACGTTTCATTCTATAAAAGTTTGGCAGAGTTAAAATTCTCTTCTAATTCGTTCCCACAAGATACAAAGAAATCCCAAACAGATTATTCTTTAAAAACACATAGCTTAAATAGAACCAAATAACCAAATTCAGTACAGGCTTTAAAAGGTGATTTGTTTAGTGTTAATACTTCTACAGTTAAACAAAGGTGAGAATTATGCTATCATCTAATCTCTATTCTGTCATGATTATTTAAAATTTTCATAAATGTTTGATTATAAAATGATACAATGTTGTTTTCAAAGTGTTCCTAGGTAATGTCTTTTTTAATATTTATACTGTAAGTTCACTTCCCTTTTTGTTTAATAATTTGGGTTTTTAATAGGTTTTAACATGAAATAAATATTAAATCATTTCCATTAACTTTCACTATTATAGTTTAGTTTTTGCAAGGGTATATTACATTTCAGATAGTAAAATAACACATAATATACCAAATCTGATTTTCTTTTTGTTTTTTGGTTGGTCATGGGGCTTGAACTCTGGCCTGAGTGCTGTCTCTCAGCTCTTCAGCTCAAGGCTAGCACTCTACCACTTGAGCCACAGCACCATTTCTGGTATTCTGAGTGATTTATTGGAGATAAGAGTCTCATGGACTTTCCTGCCTGGGCTGGCTTTGAACCATGATCCTCAGATCTCAGCATCCTGAGTAGCTAGAATTACATGTGTGCCACTGGTGCCTGGCTCCAAATCTGATTTTCATACTAAGATGCATCATGATACTCAACTCTTGATAAAATTTATATTAGTACATCTCAGTAATGTACTTTACTCATTGTCATGTTGGTGAGATATAGCTATAACTGTAATGTATGTGATCACATACATGATATACATACACCTTTTGGGTACTGCCTGAGTTAATACTAAAGTAGTTGTAATTTTCTGCTAATTGGCCTTTCAGAACCCATTGCCAAGCCACATGAGGCTGTGCTTTTAGCAGCTAACTTCTGACTTGTTTCATTGAGTCCAAATTACACTGCAGGCCTATCATGAAGTCTGAAACACAAAGCCCACGTGGGGCATAGTCAGATACCAAAATAAAATTTTAGTTCTATTAGAAGGAAGAAGAGGGTGAATAGGTGCTAGGAAGTTATGATGGTATCATGTTTCAGGTTCTCCTCCTGTCTCCTCCCACAGTTCAGTATTCTCCACTCCAGCCACCTTTGTCACCTGAATACAATACTTCAGAAATTCATGTCATATGGAGTAAGATTATCACAGAATTTTTTCAACCCAGATATAGTGTATATTACATTGTATGCCACAATGCCGGGACTTAGGTGGATAGAGGCAGGAAGATTGTGAGTTCTAGGCCAGCCTGTGATACATAAGGAGACTCAGTCTCAAAAAAAAAAAAAAGTGGGAGGAAGGGAAAGGAGAGGATGATAGAGGTGGTGAATATCGTAGAAGTACATTATATATTATATGTAATACATAAATAATATATAATTAAAAGAGTACCATAGATGAGGTGAATTTGATTGAAGTACATTATATGCAAGTTGTAAAAATAAAAAACAAAAGAAACAACATTTTATTTCAGGAAGGCAAAGCAAGGATATGGGAAAGTACCATGTGAATGGAAACATGTTTGGCCTAAGAGTCACATGATTTCTCTGATGATGGAAAGAAATATTCTTTGTCTGGTCTGTCCAGTAGTCATTGGCCACACGTAGCTACTGAAAAACTTATTCCATTTTAATTAATCTAAACATAAGTGGCCACATGTGGCTAGTGATTCCTACATTGTACATGCTTACTAGCACTGTTACCACTCTGAGACCCTGGACTAATCCCTCTACTTTTCCTGATGCATGTTACTTACCTTTAAATATTACATTTCCTGCTTTCTTCACAAAAATTATAATTTCAAAAATTAAGTGACATTAAAATTATGGTACCCCTATATTTTCTCATTGCAAAACTAGGCGCACTCAAGTTTGATGACCTTAGTCCTATTACTACTTCTGTTCTAATACCAAGGGCCTTTTTATTTATTTTTAAACAGAGTGTACAGGAAAAAGAAAAAGGTAATCATCATTGTTGAGGTATTGTTAAGCATTAAAAGTTCCTTAAAAAGGGGCTGGGAAGGTGGCTCAGTGGTAGAGTGCTTGCCTTGCAAGCCAGAGGCCCTGGGTTCGATTCCTCAGCACCACATAAGCAAAAAGAAAAAAGCCGGAAGTGGCGCTGTGGCTCAAGTGGTAGAATGCTAGCCTTGAGCTGAAGAGCAGAGGGACAGCACCCAGGCACAGAGTTCAGGCCTCATGACCGGACCCCCCCCCAAAAAAAAAGTTCCTTAAAAAGACAAAGTAAAAATTGAAGATGGAGTTTTTTTTTTTTTGTTTTTTTTTTTTTAATTTTTTTTATTGTAGAGATACTATACAGAGGGTTACAGTTACATGAGTGAGGTAATGAGTACACTTCCACTTCCTCTTGAACATTGTTACCCCCTCCATTGTTTTCCCCCTACCATCCCCTCCCTCCCTCCCTTCCCCAAGGTTCCTTTTTTTTTTTGATCGTGATTAAGTGATTACTTAATTTCCGGAAATTCACAGTATTGTGGAATAATGATGCTCATTTAAAGTCACAAGTTCATTCTAACTTTCCTGGAGCAAATTGTCTATCACAGTCTGTAAGAAGATGGAGTTTTAAAATTAAAATATGACTAATCAAAAATATTTTACAGATTATTTTATTCCATACATTAGAATATTTAATCAACTGGATGATGAGCCAAGTTCAGTTATTTTGCTAATAAAAGACATTGTTTTAATGGATATATGTATGTCCTTTTTAAAATTCCTAGAAGCAAAAATTAAAGGGTCAAAGTGCATGACCATTTAACATGCTCATATATATTCATCTATATTTCAACCACGAGTGAGAGGGTTTTTAAAATGAATATTACCATATTTTTTGGAGGGCAAAAACACTTTATCATCATTAGTGGATTTCTTTTATGTTAAATCCTGTGCTGAAATGAGTTTATCTTATGCTCAATAAGTTTATATGCATATATTCTTAGGAAATTATAGATGTGTCATTCTGACTGCATGCCTTCATGAAACCACTGCTTTCCCTTGACTTCTGATTTTTGAATATATGATCAGCTTCCCCTTCCCATTTCTGTCTCTTCTGTTCACCTAAAAGAAAACATGATTTAATGACTAAAAACCACAGGACTAATAGTCCCAAGCCTTCCATTTGCTTTGGAACCACTGTCACTCTTGGTTGAAATATAGATGAAAATATATGAACATGTTAAATGGTCATGCACTTCTAGGAATTTTTAAAAGGACATACACATATCCACTAAAATAATGTCTTTTATTAGCAAAACTCAGCTCATCATCCAGTTGATTAAATATTCTAATGTATGGAATAAAAGATAGAGGAGTAAAAAACTTGTTGTGCTTGGATTTCCTCAGCACACCACATAAAGAAAACATGCTGCCCACATAACCTTTGCATGTGTATAAGCTCCCCCCAGCTGTCTCCCTGAATTCCCCAGTATCTTCATCCGTGTGCTAACCATGGGCCCAGTGTTGTAATTATCTAATTATTTGTTTGTATATCTTGCTATAGGGGAGCCCCAGGAGGGTAGAAGTACATCTGTCTTTGCATCTTACAGTCTCTGAATCTAGAATGAGATAAACATCTCTTGAATGCTCTTCCCACATGAAAAGATTAACAAAGCAATTGTAATTGAAACAAGATCTTATGTGTAAATATCCCTTCTTCCTGAAGGAAACAACTTTGAATTGGAGCTTTGGAGAGGAAAGTTCATGAGAACCATGTCTTTTTGGCATTATCTACCTAGTGGTTTTGTCAAACTATCAAAGCTTTCTGTTACTCACATTTTGACTTGAATTTCATAGCTCAGAAAATAAGACTCAACCTATTTTCAGCATAGCAAGCCTGTAGGGAATTCACATTTAAAAAACCATAGTCCTAACATTATATGTAGTTGCCTACTTTATCCACTGACAGCATTTTGTTTTGGGCACAATTGATGTCTTCACTTAGGTTTACATGAATCCCCCTTTATTTCCTGAATACTCTTTTTCTGGAGGTAGCCTTTTACTTCCAGTCTGCCATTCATATTCTCCCTCAGAGTTTTCAAGTTCACATGTTCACAGCCTTACTTCACTGGTGTGAGAGAAAATACAAACCATAATGAAATAAAGCTATACCAAATAGCTGGTCCCTTAGATTGGCTCAGTTTTAAAGCACTTAAAATCTCAGCTAGCTTTGTACATATGACAATATAAGGTGATGCTAAGCGAAATGAGCCCCAAGATATGGACACAGGAAATTTTTCTTTGTTGTTGTTTTTAATGTACTGTGTGATTTTTTTTTTGTTTCTTTTGTATGTTCTTTCCCCTATGGTATGTCCCCTATTGTCACTGTATTTGATTTGGGTACCCTGCATCTTGTATATACATTTATTTCATTTGGGGAGAGGAATGAGAATAACACAATGCTGAAACAAGGACACAGAATGACCCATTGCAACAATGATACTCACAAGACACTATATTGGAATGATCTTTTCAACTTCTGGGGGGGGGGTGGTGCTGCAGCGCCAGGGGAGTGGAGGAGGGGGAGGGAAAGGATAGTAGGAATAAAACAAAGGAAAGGTAACAATGATCAACAAGAAATGTAACTCATTATCTTACTCATGTAACTGCAACCCCTCTGTACAGCATCTTTACAATGAAATAAAATTTAAAAAATCTCAGCTAGGGTCTTTCCTACACCTTTTTCCTTAGGCATTAGCCATTGTAACATACTGATATTTCTGTAAATGCAAATCACTTTCAATTCTGGTTTGTTTTTTTTTAATGTATTTACTGGCTTTGCAAAAATAAGGTTCTTTCTTTGTTGGAACTTAGGTTTACTTCCATTAAAAACAAAACAACTCCCAAACTACTCTAATAGCTGTTTACTTTCTTAGCTGAAATTTGTCCTTTTTGATTTTGCCTGGGTTGATTCTTTTATATTACCTCTACTAGAGGTCAAACTATTAAGACTCTCCTAGCCTGCCTCCCTTTTTGTTGCATTGTTTTTCTAATAATCATACATTGGCTTTTCAAAAATAAATGAAGGCATGAGACATTGCTTAGCAGAAATTGCTTTAAAAACCTAAGAGAGGGGGAACATATAATGCTTTATAAATATATAAATTATATTTTATGTATTATGTATATATGTATAAATTTTAATCATAGGTCAATGTAAACAATGCAACTCCAAATAAAGTTAGATTAGGGTGGCATTTGGTATATAGAGGGGATTTATCTAATAATCTCAGAGATAATCTGGAAAAAGCAAGTATGTGGTAGTAGCATAATAAAGTTTGAAGAAGAGTTTGGAGTCAAGACTTAATCTTCCTCATGGTTCCCTGAGTAGGCTCTTTGGATGTACTCTTGACTTCCTTTAGTAAATTATTTCTCATCTTATAGCTAAGTGGTCCTTCTAAAATGCATATCCAAACACTTGCTCCCTGATTATGGGGGAGAGGGGGAAGGGTTCTCGCTTGCTCTGCCCTGAGAATAACATACAGAATCATTTTAAAGGTCTTCAAGATCCTGTACAACTCTGCCTTTCATGGTCTGAACTCTTGCCACTTGTCATTTGTTGCTGCAGCTGGGATGCATGTTCTCAGAGACTTTTGGTGTTCCCTTTCTATTACGCTTGAGATCTTTCAGCAGGTTTTTTTCTACATAGCCAAACATCATATCCACCAGGAAATTATTCTTCATTCACCATGTCCAGTTAAGGGCCTCTTCTGTGCAACATCTGAGCTACCTGTACTGCTGTCATGCTTTTCATACTGTGGCGATTCTATCTGGTTCATTGTTTCAACATTCCTACTAGCCTGTATAAGGACCAGAACTGGGTGTGTCTCATTCACCTTTTGATCTGTGATCTAACACAATGAAGGTACTCAGTAAATATTGATCAAATGAAATAATTATAAGGCCATACACATGGAAACATTATGATAATGTTCTAAGAATAGACAAATTGATGAAACTGAAATGACAGCAAAGAAATAGGTTATTAACATCGATGAAAATTCAATAAATGATACATTATTCATATCATTCCAAAATGGGAGGGAATATTTGGTAAATGGTATTGGTTAGCTGGTTATCAATTTGGGGAAAAAAATTTTAGACATGACTTTAATGTATCCTTAAAAAAGGTTGCTAAGAAATTAAAGAGTGAATTTTTTTAATTATAAAAAGATGGAGATGAGTATTTATAGAGAAATATACTTACATTGAATATCTCATAGAGAAATTATATGCAACATTTTACTTTATCTTTTTTATTGAGTTTGGTAAAGCAGACTAACCTAGACTCACCTAGGTTATTTATTTTTTATTTTAAAAATGTATTATAAAGGTAATGAACAAAGATGGTTACAGTTACATAAGTAAGGTAGAATACCTTTCTTTAACACTGTTACCTGCTCCTTCATTTTCTCCTTCTTATAACTCCCCATCCCCCACCAGTCATAAAGTTCATTTCCAACATAGTACCTAGTGAATATTTTGTTGCATTAGTTCATCCTTTGTCTTGCTGTTTCTGTGATTGCCTTTCCTTTCCATAGATCAGATAAGCTTATATATAAGACAAAGGGTACAGAAAACTAAACCAGAAAACAGAAAATAGGAATAACTGCATACATAAAAAGAACCTCTTATTTCCATTCTTGGAGTTAATTTAGATACTCTTCATTATATGATCCTATGCACTTAACAATTGGGTTATTGTGATCCCCTGCTAAGAATAGTGTAGATATATTCTAGTTATTACAAATGAGAGAAACCATGAAACCTATATTTCTTCAGCCCTGACTTGTTTAACTTAATATAATTTTTTCCAGGTCTTTCCATTTCCTTACAAATGGGGCAATGTCATTCTTTCTGATGGAAGCATAGATTGTGTATATATAACACATCTTCAAGATTTAAAAAAAAAAATTAAGTGCTTGTACAAAGAGATTACAATTCCATACATCAGCCCCTTCCATTGTTCTCCCCCATTTTCCCTCTTCCATCTTTATCCTCAACTTATATATTTTATCTTTAGTTAAACACAGAGGTTTTACTTCAAAAGAGACATTCTAAACTTGTCTATATCCATAGAAAATCTCACCCACCTGACAGAAGCATACAGAACCCTCAGTAGACAGGATCCAAGAAGAAACACTTCTAGATACATCATAGTAAAAACATTAGCCTTGAAAAGCAAGGTATTGGTTTTGCTGAAAAATCAAAGAAGGAGCTATATTACAATTGAAAGAAAATAAAAATCACTGTAGATCTCTCTACACAATGTAAGATGAGCCTGGAATGGTATAATCCAAGCCCTGAAGATCAACAACTGCCAACCCAAATTGATGTACCCAGCAAAGCTATCATTTACATTTGATGATGAAACTAAAACCTTCTATGACAAACAAAAATTAAAGGAATTCATGAACACTAAACCAGCTTTATAAAGAATACTAAAGGGACATATACAATGTGAAGAAAACAATCAAAATCAAGGAAACCTACAAAAATCACTAAAAAATGGATTTAGTAAGCACAGGAAGAGGAAAGAAGCAAAATACAGGAAATCAAGAAAATGGCAGGAAGTATGACACATCTCTCAATAAGAACCCTAAACATTAAGGGACTCAATTCCCCAATCAAAAGAAAAAGAACAGCATGTTAGATAAAACGAACAAACAAACAAGATCCATCCAATTGTCTCCAAGACACCCATCTCATACTCAAACTGAGTGAAGGGATAGAAAAAGAGTTTCCATGTAAATGCACCCTGCAAGAGGGAAGGTGTAGCCATGTTGATATCTGATAAAATAGATTTCTCATTAAAATCAGTACAAAGAGACAAGGAAGGTCATTGCATAGTAATCAAGGAATGATCCATGAAGAGAAAATCACAGTGGTCAATATCTGTGTACCAAATAATGGGGTACCTAAATATGTTAAATACTTTTGGACTTACAGAACAAGATAGACCCAAACATAATAATATTGGGAGATTTTAATACCCCGCTCTTACCAAAGGACTAGTCAACCAAATAAAAGATAAGCAAAGAAGCCTCTGACTAAATGACACCATAACCCAAATGGACTTAACAGACATCTACAGGGTATTCACGCAACAATGACCCCATTCACATTCCTCTCAGCAGCCATAGGACATTCTCCAAAATGTGAGTACAAAGAACCGAAGCAAATACAAGAGGATTGACATAATTCCTTGCATCCTATCTGACCACAGTGGAATCAAACTGGTTCTCAACAACAAAAAAAACTGCAGAAATCACTCAAACACATGGGGACTAAATAATACACTACGGAATAACACCTTGGTCACAGAAGAAATTAAGGAAGAAGTTAGAAAGTTCTTACAATTCAATGAAAATTAAAACACATGATGGAACTTCTGGGATACAGCAAAAGCAGTGCTGAGGGGAAAGTTTATAGCTCTGAGTGCACACATAACACAGAAACAGCTCAAGTAAATAACTTCATGATGCAATTAAAACTGCTAGAAAAACAAGAACAAATCAAACCTGAAATTGGAGAGATAGCAAAGTTTAGGGCAGAAATAAATGGAACAAAAACTTTAAAAACTATACATAAAATCAATGAAACAGTTTTTTTAAAAAATTAATAAAATTGACAGATCACTTGCTAGATTAATGAAAAAGAAGAGCAGCAATTCAAATCAATAATATCAGAGATGCCACAGCAAACGTCCAAGAAATTCAAATGATTATAAAGGACTACTTTCAAAACCTACACTCACAAAAGAAGGAAAACCTAGCAGAAACGGATGAATTTTTACAAACATAGAAATTGTCTAAACTGAACCATGATGATATAAATCAGCTAAACAAGCCAATAACATGGATTGAGATAGAGGAAGTAATCAAAAGTCTTTTAACAAGGAAAAGCCCAGGCCCAGATGGATTCACTGCTGAATAAGACTTTCAAAGATGAATTAATACTCCTCAATACTCCGCAAGCTTTTCCATGAAATAGAAACAGACGGAGCCATTCCAGATTCATTCTATGAAGCCAATATCACACTCATCCCTAAAACAAGTAAGGATCAACCAAGAAAGAGAACTACAGACCAATTTCTCTGATGAACAAAGATGCAAAGCTCTTCAATAAGATATTAGCCAATAGAATCCAGAAACAAAAATTTAAAATCATACATTATAACTAAGTAGGCTTCATCCCACAGATGCAAGGTGGTTTAACTATGCAAATCAGTAAATGTCATTCACCATGTCAACAAGAGCCAATGACAAGAACCACAGGATCATCTCAATACATGCAGAAAAAGCCTTTGACAAAATACAACATTCATTCATGTTAAACACTTTGGAGAGGGCTGGAAAGGTGGCTCAGTGGTAGAGTGCTTACCTTGCATGCATGAGGCCCTGTGTTCCATTCCTCAGCACCACATAGCAGATCAAGCCGGAAGTGGTGCTGTGGCTGAAATGGTAGAGTGCTAGCCTTGAGCTGAAGAGCTGAGAGACAGCGCAGGCCCAGAGTTCAGGCCCCATGACTGACAAAAAAAAAAAAAAAAAAAAGCTTTGGAGAAAGTA
The DNA here is from genome assembly GCF_024711535.1 of Dipodomys merriami. NCBI lineage: Eukaryota > Metazoa > Chordata > Mammalia > Rodentia > Heteromyidae > Dipodomys > Dipodomys merriami. The sequence goes on from NW_027203270.1 coordinate 10,386,081, forward strand.
GCAATAGAAGGAACATTCTTTAAAAAAAATAAATAAAGGCTATATGGCAGATCAACAACCAACATCATATTATTTGGGGAAAAACTAAAACCATTTCCCCTAAAATCAAGAACAAGGCAAGGATGTCTACTCTTCAATATATTCTGGAATTCTTAGAGCAATAAGAAAAGGACATTAAAGGGATTCACATAGGGAAAGAAAAAAATTAAACTATTCCCATTTACAGATGACATGATCTTATACCTAAAGGACTCAAAACACCCCCAAATTCCTAGAGCTGATCAACCACTTCGGCAAAGTAGCAGGATACAAAATTAACCCACAAAAATCAGTAGCCTTTTTGTATGTCAACAATGTACAAGCAGAAAGGGAAATCATGAAAACCCATTTGTAATAGCCTCAAAACAAAGAAGCCTTGTAAGTAAACTAACCAAAGATGTAAAAGATCTTTATAGCAAAAACTATAAAAATCTGAAGAAATTAAAGAGGATACCAGGAAAGGGAAAGACCTTCCATGTTCATGGATAGGTAGAATCAATATTGTAAAAATGGCCATACTGCCAAAAATGATATGTTCTTTACTGAGTTAGAGAAAACAATCCAAAAATTCTTATGGAACAACAAAAGACCTGGAATAGCCAAAATAATTCTGTGGAGGGGAGGAAGCAATGTGGACCCTATCACAATAGCAAATATCAAACTAATACAGAGCCATAATAACAAAAACAGTTTGGTATTGGCACAAAAGTAAACCCAAAGATCAATGGAGCAGATCTGAAGACCTAGAAATAAAAACACATACTTACAGTCATCTGATATTTGACAAAGGAGCCAAAGACATACAGTGGAAAAAACATAGCCTCTTCAACAATTAGTGTTGAGAAAACCAAGCAGCCATATGCAGAAAACTAAAAGTGGATCACTGCTTGTCACTATGCACTAATATCAATTCAAAGTTGATCAAAGACCCCAACATCAGGCCCGAAACTCTGAAACTACTGCAAGACAGAGTAGGAGAAACACTAGATCTTGTAGATATAGGCAGGAACTTCTTGAATATAGAATCCCAAGGAGCACAACAGATAGGAGAGACTTGATAAGTAGAACTACATTAAAATGAAAAGTTTCTGCACAGCTAAGGACATAGTTGCTAAACCAGAAAGAGAGCCAACCAATTGGGAAAAGATCTTCACCAGCAAGATATCAGACAAAAGCCTAATATCCAATATATACAAGGAGCTCAAGAAAACAAACCCCTCCAAACTTAATATACCAATTACCAAATGGGAAAGGAAGCTAAGGAGAGACTTTTCAGAATAAGAGGTAATAATAACTAAGAAACACAAGATGAAATGCTCATCATCCCTGGCCTTAAAAGAAATGGAAATCAAAACAACCATGAGATACCATCTCACCCCGGTTAGACTGGCCGGCCAATATTCTGAATTCTGACAGCAAATGCTGGTGGGGAATGTGAGGGAAAAGGAACCCTACTGCACTGCTAATGGGAATGTAAAGTAGTACAACCACTCTGGAAAGCATTTTGGAGATTCCTCAATAAACTAAACATAGACCAGGGTTCCCTACAACCCAGCCATACCACTCCTAGGCATCTATCCTGAGCATCATGAACCAGGATATAAAGACACCATATTAATTGCTGTACTATTCACAATAGCCAAGATATGGAAACATCCCAGATGCCCCACAATAGATGATGAGTTGATCAGAAAAATGTGGTACCTACACACAATAGGAATTGTATACAGCCATTAGAAAGAATAAAATAATTTCATTTTCAGGGAATGAATGGAGCTAGAACAAATTATGTTAAGTGAGGTAAGCCAAGATCAGAGAGACAAATGGCACATGTTCTCTCTGATAAGTGGAAATTAGATCTAAAATGCACTGGGATCTGACAAATTACACAGGATTCTAGATATATACAATGAAACCAAAAGAGGATAGTCTTAGGAGAGAATCACAAAGGTGCAATACCTAAGTGCCTCTTCATATGTATATAAAACAATATACCAAAATGAACTCCAAAGATATGGAAACAAAGGACTTTTATTTTTTCTTTCTGATGATGCTGTATTTGTTACCTTTTATATGGTATATTCATGAGCATATCTTTGGGAGGATTGGGTAATGGCACAGAATCTGAGGAAAGGAATGAAAAAGTGTAGCAGTGGAGCATACTGGACATTGATAAATGTGAACTATACAAGTCATGGGTGAAGATGGGAGTTGAGGGAATGGGAGAGAATGAGGGAATGGATGACACTGTACAAAAGGAAATGTACTTATCACCTGACACGTGTAAATGTAACCTCTCTTTATATCATCTTTATACTAACAAAAAAGTAAATTTAAAAATCAAATATTGGTGAGGATTTTTGGTATAATTAATAATTAAATCATGTACATTGGAAACTGACAGTGCCTCTCAGGCTAACTACATTATCACATGACCCAGCAGTTCTCCTTCTAGCAGTGCACATTTGTGTGAAAAGAGTTCATATTTCTACCAAAAAAACTTAAGACTGTCCAAAGCAGCTTTACTTAAAGTAGTCAATGGCTGAAAATATCTCACATATTCATAAATGGAAAGGATTAATTGTAGCATATTCCTATTTTAAAAATATATAGCAATAATAAAAGAACAAATTAGTAAAAGAAAACTATATACAATGGATTAGATATCTGGCTGGTGGAATTGGTTTTTTTCTTCCTATTTTTAGTTTACAGAAATAATAAACATTGGGCTGGGAAGGTGGCTCAGTGATAGAACACTTGCCTTGCATGCATTAGGCCCTGGGTTCGATTCCTCAGCACCACATAAGCAAAAAAGAAAAAAGCTGGAAGTGGCGCTGTGGCTCAAGTGGTAGAGCGCTAGCCTTGAGCTGAATTGCTGAGGGACAGCGCCCAGGCCCAGAGTTCAGGACCCACGACTGGACCCCCCCCAAAATAAGCATTACATTCATAATGGAAACAATTCTATTTTAAATGTGTAAAAGTGATTTTCACGGATGTGTTCTTGCCAATGGGCACAAGACCCTGTCGTCTATCCCTAGTACTATAATTTAGTTAAAATTTCAGTACTTTGTAAGTTCAATATAGCAAACAATTGGTATAAATTCCTAAATACTAATTCTCTTTTAATCTAGATTCTTTGAAGAATAGTAACCACAACAAAGGAAATGTTCTAAAGGCAGCATTCTAAAGGTGTATGGATAACTTAGAATGTGTTCAGTAGAGGCCTGACTAGATGGTAGAGACTTAAAGTTGTGACATGTGATAGAAGGCTGAAGAACTAGTCATGGCTTTCTTGGAGAAGAAATCCAGAAGGACCCAAGGGCTTTTTTTTTTTTTTTAATTAGACATTTCTATGAACAAGAGTTTACTGTGTTCTCTGTGAACTCAAGCAGAACCTGAATAAGTAGATAAAAGCCATGCTAGGGAAATTGATTTTTGGACTATGTAAAAGAACTCTTTGTGACAATAATATTTGTTCAGCTATTCAAGATACTTATTGAGAGTTTTTCTGTTGTAGGTCATCTATTATCATAAAATATCAGCATTAGATCTGGAGTATCATGGTCCCTTAGTAAATTTATGTAGTGATATTGGAAGCTGTGCAGAAAATAATACAGAGTTTTGAAGTGCTATGATAGAAGTAAAATAAAATGTTTGAGAGCACAGTTTCAGAAGCATCCTTTTCTGCAGGGAATTAGAGCTTTGAAGAAGAGGTTAATAGTTTAATGGAGTATTGAATGATAGATTGATGGATATTTGCCAACTATATGGTCAGGGAAGGGTATAGTATCAGGACAGAGGGATGGGGAACAGAGCTGTTGCTAGTTTGGAAAATTTAGATCTTCAGATCTTGGTCTTACCCATGAGCGCCTTTTGATAATGGTTGTGGAGGCAAGGACTTTATCTACTTTGTCTATATTTATCTACATATTCCCAATAACTAGGATAATGAGTGAATGAACAATATGCCATCCTTTCCAAAATGTCCTCCTAATTTGGTGACAAATCTTGAGTTTCTGTCTATTACACTTAATATTGATCAAGTTAAAAATTATACCAAATGTTAAATCTGGGAGGTTTTATTTGTTCCTTCAACAAACACTTATTAAGTACCTGGTTGGAGCAACTAGGAGGAGAAATAGAGTTGCCGGCAAAGCTGAGGTGAATTAGAATCAGGAAGGCTGTTGGAAAGATTTGACATTTTTCTGAGCAGCTGTTGGAAGGGTAAGAACAGAGGAATGACATGATGTGACACATGTTAACAAAATCTGTCTGGTAGCTATTTTGACAACCGATTTTGACGATAAACTGAATGGAGAGGCCAGAGCAGAGGCGTGGAAAAAACATTTAGGAAGCTAAGCAATAGCAATCCAAGTGAGAGAGATGATAGTAAATTGAACCACCATGGTAGTTGCAGAGGTGCTGTGTATTCTAGATGTTTTGAGGTTAAGTATTGCTGGCAGACTGAAGCTGGTAAAGAGTAGGAGCAGCTTTGGGACAATATTTGAAGCTCAATTTGAACATAAGAAAGTTGGCTATATCATTTGGAGGCTCAGGATAGAAGTTCAGGCTGAAATTTTGTAACACTATATATGTACAGATGTATAGATACACATATACACACATACAAATATAATTATGCACATATATTTTGGCTGTGTGTGTGTGTGTGTGTGTGTGTGTGTGTGTGTGTGTGTGTGTGTGTGTGTGTGTGTGTGTGTGTGTGTGTGTGTGTGTGTGTGTGTGTGTGTGTGTGTGTGTGTGTGTGTGTGTGTGTGTGTGTGTGTGTGTGTGCTTTAACTGAGGCTTTATGCTTGCTAGGCAAGTGCTTTACTACTACAGGTACACCTCCAGCCCTTGAAAATAGTAATTTAATAATGAGGAGCATAGCTCATGATTTGAACACTCAAGACTTAAGGGAATGCCCCCATACACAACATTCCTTTAGAATTAAGTAATGATTCCTTAAGGAAATTTCAGATTGTTTTGTAGGCACAAAAATTTTTGTAGAGGGGCTGGGAATGTGGCTCAGTGATAGAGCATTTGCCTTGCATGCATGAGGCCCTGGATTCTATTCCTCAGCACCACATAAGCAAAAAGAAAAAAGCCGGAAGTGGCGCTGTGGCTCAAGTGGTAGAGCGCTAGCCTTGAACTGAAGAGCTGAGGGACAGTGCCCAGGCCCAGAGTTCAGGCCCCACGACTGGACCCCCCACCAAAAAAAAATTGTAGATCAGATGAGTTTAGGCAAATCTAAAACTTAACCTGGGTGCCAGTGGCTCACATCTGTAATTCTCGCTACTTAGGAAATTGAGAGTGGAGGATAACAGTTTGTAGCCATCACAGGCAGGAAAGCCCATTAGACTCCTATCTCCAGCAAAAAAAAAAAAAGCCAGAAGTGGACCTGTGATTCAAGTGGTAGAGCATTAGCCTTGAGTGAAAAAGCTAAGTGATAGTACCCAGGCCCTGAGTTCAAGCCCCAGTACTCACTCTCTCTTCTCTCTCTCTCTCCTCTCTCTCTCCTCTCTCTCTCCTCTCTCTAAAAAAAGAAGAGTTCCATGCATTTTAAGAGACAATCAATTCTTAAGATTGTATAGAGTATAACTTCTATCATTCACTCTGTTTAAAAATAAAGCATACCTATTAAGTCAGTAAAAATTGGTGTTGACTAATTTTTATACAGCCATCTTTATTCTGAACATCCATCCCTTCTTTTTCAACTTATTTTTTGTGTATTCACAGACTGTGTATAATAGTGTATAATTTGCTATGACAAATACTTGAGAGGGGGCTGGGAAGGTGGCTCAGTGGTAGAGTGCTTGCCTTGCATGCATGAGGCCCTGGGTTCAATTCCTCAGCACCACATAAACAGAAAAAGCCAGAAGTGGCACCGTGGTAGAGTGCTGGCCTTGAGCTGAAGAGCTGAGGGACAGCGCCTAGGCCCAGAGTTCAGGCCCCACAGCCGACCAAAAAAAAAGGAAAAAAAGAGTCTCATGGACAAATACTTGAGAGATTAACTTTTTTGGAGGGTTCTCTCAGCTTGAACTTGGGGCCTTGAGCTTATTGGGCAGGTGCTCTACTGCTTGAACCATCTTCCCAGCTGAGAACTGTGTGTGTGCGTGTGGGTGTGTATGTGTAGTGTATGTGTGATTGTGTGTTGATCCTGGGGCTTGTACTCAGGGCCTGGGCACTGTCCCTGCATTTTTGTTTAATTAAAGATAAGCTCACAGACTTCCTTGCCCAGGCTGGCTTTGAAATGAAATCTTCCGATATTAGGCTCCTAGGTAGCTAGGATTATAGGTATGAGCCACCTGTTCCTGGCAGGAGTACAACTTTTAAAAGAACATTTAGTCTGTATTCTTTTAACTGGCTGAACTTGGGATCTTTCTGCCTCAGTATCTTCTGTGCTGAGATTATAGATATGCACTACCATGCCCAGCCAGAGTGTGTGTGTGCGTGTACGCATGTGTGCATGCATGGCATTTGAACTCAGGCTGAGTGTTGTCCCTGAGCTTTTTTGTTCAAGGCTAGTGCTTTGAGCCAGAGCTTCACATCCAGCTTTTTGCTGGTTAATTGGAGATATGATTCTCACAGACTTTCCTGTCCCAGATGACTTCAAACCAGGATGCTCAGATCTCAGTCTCCTGAGTAGCTAGGATTACAGGTGTGAACCACCAGCACCTGGCAAGAGAGACATTTTTATGATAGATAGTTCTTATGCTAGGTACTTGTTTCCAACTCAGAAATTCTACAAGACATGTTCCAGTGTCTGTTTCTCCTCATTTTCTCTGTTTGAGGAACCTGAGATTTAAGCTCCCCATCTTAGAAAGTAATGCTGAGGGCACAGCCCTTGGGTGCAGCTGCAGAAACTACATTTCTAGGATTCACATAGGAGTAACCCAAAGTGCAAAAAGTGACTTTGGACTTGAAGATATTTTTTTTTTGCTTGAACTCAGGGCCTAGCACTATCCCTGAGCTTCTTTTGCTCAAGGCTAGCACTCTACCACTTGAGCCTCTGTGCTACTTCCAGCTTTTTCAGTTTATGTGGTACTAAGGAATGGAACCCCAGGCTTCATGCATGCTAGGCAAGCACTCTACCACGAAGCCACATTCCCAGCCAAGGATATGATTTATTATCCATGCATTTGTGGATGAGTATATCTGATGTTCGAATAAAATCTGCCAAAATAAAAAAAAAAAGTGTGAGTGTTGTAAACAGCCCAAGAAGGGCTCACTAAGATGCTCTTCACGTATCTGATTTCCTTGTTCCACGGCCTGCTCGGCCCCTCCCTGTTACGCCACTGTTTTTTCACTACTATTTCAAGATCTCATCTCAAAAGTAAATGTTTAGTGGTTTACTTTGGCATTCACCATAGCATGTTTTATTTCCATCATTTCCATTTTTGTTCCCAACTTATTTTCTCCCATCTTTGTGGAATTGTGGCAGTGCCCAGTGACTAAGTCCTGAGCACTGGAGTCAGACTTGAGGTTTGCCTCTGGACTCTGTCATTTACTAATAGTGTGGCTTTAGGAAAGTTTGCCCAACTGTGTGTGCCTCAGTTTCCATAACAAAACAAGAATGTACTGATATGGAAACAATTGAACTTGTAAAGCGGAATAAATGAGCAAATGCACATAGAATGCCTCCCTCGCCTCTTAGCACAAAGTAGGAACTCAATATAGCCTTCCTATCTCTTTAAGCCTTTTGAAATCCTTGTGTTTTTGTTTTGTTTTTATGATTTTGCCTACTTGTATATTCCCTTTCTCCCTCTTGCTTGTCGCCATCCCCACCCTGCATGTGAGCATACAGTTGAAGAAAACCTTGGAGCTTGGCATACTATTCCCAAGAGCCTCTCATCTTCTAGATGACTTGTCTATACCTGTTTTGTGTCTTTTTTTGATAATGTGGTAGAATTTAAAAAAAAAGAATTTGATGTAGTTACCTCACATTATTATCTCTTACCCAGGATCTTTCTGGAAAATACTTCTTGCCATTGGTTTACTGGCTTCCACATTGGCTCTATCCACTCAGGCCTTGACATGAAGTGTTTTTCAGCATGCTTTTAGCCTCTCCCATGCTCAGCATTTTTTTCCTTGCCCAGTATTTAGTGGTTTGTGATCATGTGCTTTTACCCATGGTGTGGTTCCAACTTGATAAACCAGTTATTTCTCGATGCTTTATAGTGTTACCCCCTCCCCTTTCCTTAGTGACAATGCAGCTCCTAAGTAAGGGTAGGCATCATATTTTACCTGTAATTCTGACTTCTGAAAATATCTGTCTTTTTAAAGGAGAGTTGTTTTCTTAAGCTCATTTTTTCCCTTCATTGCTTTGGCATAGAAGACAATTCCTTGTGTATATAGTCACTGACCATCTGTTCTGTGGGCTGTAGATTCTAGAGTTTGTCTTTAAACTTAGTGAAGCCTGTCCTTGCTTTCTCATTCTCCTTCCCCCAGCTCTCCCTCCCTTCTTCCCTCCTTCCTTTTCTCTCTTTCCTCCTTTCCTTCTTTTGCATATTGATTGAATAAATTGGGGGCTTAAAATATAGATACAAGTTTAAGACAAATTTTTAAGTTTTTTTTATATATAATACTAAATTGCTCTCTTAGATGTTTGTACTCAACCTATTTAACCTTATCCCTTCAGTACTAGAGTTTATGATTATAAACAGCTTTTGCTAATTCTAATAGAGAAATAGACTGTCATTATTTTTATTGTACATTCCTGGGTTGTACAAGTAAGAATATCTTTTCCAAGATATATGAGCTATTTATAGACTCAAATTTTCCTGTTTGTAGCCTCCTCCAACAGCAATACTAGGGTTTGAACTTTGGGCCTGTGCTTACTAGGCAGGTGCTCTCTGCCTTGAGCTACATCCAGATAAATTGGGTCTTAGTTGTCTTACTTTATATAATTCTTTACTTTTAATACTTCTTTACCTTAAAATTTGCATTCTCTTTTTTGTGTGTTTTTTGTTAATTTAAACATTTACAACTAGTTTTTTTTCTTAGTAGCTAACTTTTATAATTACATTATATCTCTCTGCCATCACCCAGGTTTCATTCATTATTATCAGTTTTTGTAGTTTCAGGTAGCTTATTTAAGTCTGTATATGGACTAAAACCCCAGTATCAATAACTTAACATAAAGGGAGTTTATTCTTCCCATGAAATGAACAGTGAAGAGGTCAGTAGCGGGACTGGCTTCATAGCTACATGGTGATACCAGAGTGTCTGGTTCAAAGTACCCTCCTGGTAGGCTATTCTTGGTTTGTGACTCTTGTGTTCCTGCTTGTTTCATGGCCATATGATAGTTGCCTGATCTCCAACCTCTCATTTGTGTTCTGGAAAGGAGGAAGGGAAAAGAGGAAATAGCAAAGAGGTACCTTTATTGGGAAAACAAAACTTTCCTGGAAACCCTAACATCTCATTGATAAGAATTATGTAACACAACCACCTATTCTGTCACCTCTAGCTGTGTATATTTTTAACTGGGCCCTTTGGCTACTTGACCTAGATTGGGGTTCAGTTAGTAAGGAAAAATGATAAAGGACAGGAAATTAATGATAGAAGGCATAGGTTTTCTTTTATACCTTCAAATAATAACACAAACTCATTAATAACAGACTACGAATTATAAGCTGTATCTTTTGACCACCATTATGGAGGATAAAGAAGAACACCTAAGTGATGTTTTATCATTTTTCTACCTCTACTTTCAGATTATTTTTTTCCTGTAATGCAAGCTTGGAACCAGCTCTGTAGGTTCCAACATGTCAAACCCAGCCATTCACAAAAAAAGCAAATGTAGTACTAAAGATGCAGAAAAGGATTTAATCAATATGGCTGTGCTGGGAGAGGAACTGAATGAAGCATTTCAGTCCATTTTGGGGAATTGACATAAGCTTTAGGTTTTAGATAGTGGAAAGAATTGAGACAGGAGAGATTAAAGAATTAAGTGGTCTTGATCAAACAGTGGTCTGGCTGATCATTATCTCATTTCTGGTTCTGTAAGATGACTGTAAGAAGTCCTTATTGTTTGAGAGGACGATGACGATTCTCAGAGGGTAGTGGCCCCTGCTCAAGGCAGCTCTTCTTGGAGTGATCTGTCTGCAAAGCTCTGCTAATTTTGGAGTTCCAGGTGACTGCAGTTTAGGACAATCACCAGAGAGTTTTCAGGAATTTGGAACAATAAGAAACAACAAGCCGGGCGCCGATGGCTCACACCTGTAATCCTAGCTACAGGAGGCTGAGATCTGAGGATTGCGGTTCAAAGCCAGCCTGGGAAGGAAAGTCCATGAAACTCTAATCTCCATTAAACCACCAGAAAACCGGAAGTAGTGCTGTGCTGTAGCTCAAGTGGTAGAGCGCTAGCCTTGAGCTGAAGAGCTGAGGGACAGCGTTCAGAGGTCAAGCCCCATGACCAACAAAACAAAAACCAAGTACTCTATTTTTGTAAGTGTTTGTAGTGAAGGTTTTATTTTTGTTGTCAGTATCCATTAATTGTACAAAGCAAGAGGTTTCACTATGATATTTCCATACATTCTTCTAGTGTATTTTTGATCATATTTGACTCTCTGTTAATTCTTACACTTGTCCCCTTTCACCTCTAACCCCTTCTTTCTCACTAGTAGTCCCCCTTTTTCTTTTTAAAATTAACATACCTTAGTGATAGAAAAGGATTTCACTGTGACATTTCCACACATTTAAACAATATATCCATATCAACTTTCACCTCTTCTCTTACTCTCTCATCCTCAGTTACTCTTATCTTTTACCTTTAGCCTAGTAGAATAGGAGATAAGTTAGGTTTCACTAGTTTTTAGATGAACATTCCTTAAATGGTTAACATGCCTACGTGCAGAGTTAATAAGCAGGTGTCTGACCTAAACTTTTTTTTTTTTCGGTCATGGGGCTTGAACTCTGGGCCTGGGTGCTGTCCCTCAGCTCTTCAGCTCAAGGCTAGTGCTCTACCATTTGAGCCATAGTGCCACTTCTGGCTTTTTCTGTTTATGTAGTGCTGAGGAATCAAACCTAGGGCCTTATGCATGCAAGGCAAGCATTCTACCATTGAGCCACCTTCCCATCCCTGACCAGATTTTTAAGACAGGGGGCAACAGATTCAATATGAAGACAGGATGTGGGACTTTTTTAATATCATTTTTTAGGGAAAAACAGGAGGATCCCAGTAGTGGGGTTTGAATTTAGAGCCTCTGGTTTGCTAAGACTTGGAAATTACCAATGAACACATGAAGCACCTTAATTTTTCTTTGTAACATTTCCATGCTATTATTTGTTTATTGCCAGTACTGGGACTTAAACTCAAGGTTAAGGCACTCTTTCTTAGCTTTTTTGTTCAAGGCTGGTGTTGTATAATTTGAGCCATACCATTATTTTTAGCTTTTGCTGGTTTATTGGAGATAAGAGTCTCAGATTATTCTGTTTGGGCCAGCTTCAGCCACAATCCTCAGATCTTAATCTGTTGTGTAGTGGCTAAGATTAAAGGCATGAGCTGCCCAGCTTCATTTTTTTTTTAATTTATCTATTTCAATAGTTTTGAACTCAAGGCCTTGCATGTGCTAGGCAAGTGCTCTAGTCATGCCACTAGCTCTTTTCTGCACTGGTTATCTTTGATACAGGGTCTCAATTTGTGCTCTAGTATGCACTTGGACTGTGCTCATCTTGTTTTTTACTTCTCACTGCCACAACCAGGATAACAGGTATGCACCACCAAAATAGTGTCTTTGATTGAGATGGATTATGAATTTTTCTGATCAGGATGGCTTGGAGTCACAGTCCTCCTGATCTCAGCCTCCATGTAGCTAGCAAGACAGATGTGCTCAGCTATTGTTAGAGAAGGAGTCTAGCATGTAGGCCAGGGCTAGCCTTGAGCTGTGATCCTCTAAATGCCATACTATTGTTTGTTTGTTTGTTTGTTTTAGGTTGAATATTACTAGAAGTCTAAGGGAAGACAGCCCTATTTTTCTTGTGTATGTGGCCTCATTTATTTTTCTTAATATGCAAATAAATTAATTTGGCTTTCCATTTTCATATTTGAAGATGAGTAACCTCACTAAGATTTGTCTTAGTGTTAATTCATCTAAATTTATCTTAGAAAATATGTATTTTTTATTATGAACACTTAAAATGACATCTTTTTTTTTCTTTCATATAGAGCATAAGGGCTCATGCCTATAATCATAGCTACTTGGGAGGCTAAAGTTAGGACTGGGGTTTGAGACTAGCAGTGAAAAAATGTTTACAAGATTTCCTCTTAACCAAGAGAAAGCAGGATGTGTTAGCATGTTCCTATCATCACACTATGTGGGAAGCATAAATAAGAGGATTGCATTTCAGCCTAACTTGGGCAAAAAGTGAGACCCTATTTGCACAATAAAGCCAAAAGAACTGGAGTTGTGGCTAAGTTAGATCTCTGCATGACAAGCATGAGGCCCCAAGTTCAAACCTCAGGACCACTAAACATTTGTTTCTTCCTATTTCCTTTCTCTTTCTTTTTTTTTTCTTTTCCTCTTTCTCTCCCTCCCTCCTTTTTGCTTTCATTTTTTAAAATGGTACCAGGAATGAAACACAAGCCACTCAATTGCTGTATAAGTTCTCTACCATTTGAGCCTTGCCCCAAGCCTTCCCCCCTTTTTAATTTTGCTTTTGAGATAGGGTCTTACCAACTTTCCCCAATCTGGCCTTGAACTTGTGATCCTACTGTTTGCAATTATAGGCATGTAACTGTGTCTTGGGATGCTTTTCACCTCTAAGTGTTCTCTTTTTCAGAGATGCAAATCAAAGATACATTGTTTCTCTACTGTCTGTCCCTGTATCTATTATTTTCTCATCAATTCATTTGTTATAAGGTACACTATTCCAGAAGCCGCATTTTGGAAGATGGAATATTGGAGTCTTTATTACAGTTAGTAGGCTGTAGACAGCCAGTTGTTACAAAGGCCTACAGCCCCCAAATACACACAACACAGCTAGGAAACAGGCCAGCAAAGAAAAAAAGAACAAAAATAATACCAACAAACCAATTCAGCTCTGATGGAGAGCTGATTTGAGACTCCATGATGACCAGAGATGAGACAGGACACAGGACAGGATCACGGGGACACACATGGCATGGCATAATGGCACCTATGCTGGTCTGGGCCTAAATAGGGTCCAAGCAGGAGGCAGGTCCACAGGAAATTCCCAGTCCCAGGCACTGGACTGACAGATTCAGTAACCTATCAGCCAGTGCCTGCCTCTACCTCCAGGGATCTGGGCATGCCCATCACTTGGGAGATGGGAGTGTTTCCTTCCCTCAGCATGAAGACAAAATGCCAGAACCTACCATCCACCATGTGGCCAATATGGCCTCAGCCAGACCTGACCCTACTTCAATTTTCTATTTTCTTGTCTTTTCTCAAGCTTATCAGACTCTTAAGCTTTTTCAGCAGGTTTTTACTGCTTTTTGCAGCGTCTGATATAACTTTTTTGGGGGTGGGGTGGGAGGTCATGGGGCTTGAACTCTGGGCCAGGGCACTGTCCCTCAACTCTTCAGCTCAAGGCTAGCACACTACCTACCACTTGAGCCACAGCGCCACTTCCAGTTTTCTGGTGGTTTATTGGAGATAAGAGTCTCACACACTGCTTTCCTGCCAGAGCTGGCTTTGAACCACGATCCTCAGATCTCAGCCTCCTGAGGAGCAGGATTACAGGCATGAGCCACTGGTACTTGATAAATTTTTTGGGGGGGGGGTCCGGTCATGGGGCCTGAACATCTGGGCCTGGGCGCTGTCCCTCAGCTCTTCAGCTCAAGGCTAGCGCTCTACCACTTGAGCCACAGCACCACTTCTGGCTTTTTTTCTTTTTGCTTATGTGGTGCTGGGGAATCGAATCCAGGGCCTCATGCATGCAAGGCAAGCACTCTACCACTGAGCCACCTTCCCAGCCCCTTGATAATTTTTTTTAAAGGAAAAAAAACACTTTATTTCTATTTCCTGGAATTTATTTCAATAAATATTATTTTATATGATTAGAGCAACATACATATTGCATCTTTGTGTTCCTTCCCTAGGAGTATCCTCCTTTGATCTCATTGGGTGTTAACTCTTTGAGTGGTATAACCTTTTCTAAAAAATGTGAGTTACTCCTTTCTTTTCTGAGCTCTACTTATTTTTCACCTTCAGTAATAGTATTGTTTCTTGTTTGAGCTGCTTTATCTCTTTGAGTCACTTGTTACATTAAGCCTGTATTAGTTTTCTATTAGAGCTGCTGAAAGACATGATCACAATTTAGTGGCTTAAAATAGATTTATTATCTTAGTGTTCAGGAGGTCAGAAGTCCAACAAATCAAGATGTTGGCGAGGCTGGGTTCCATTCTGAAAGGTTTAGGGAATATCCTCATTTTCTAGCCCTTTTTACATTACAGAGATTGCTAACAGTCCTTGGCTTGGAACACTATAGAACCTGGACCTTGCTGCAAGAAGTTTAACTTGGTCAATTTTAAGCACTATCTATGCATGTTGTTGAGGTTCATATTCAGTCTTGCTTACTAATTGTATAGCCATAAGTTATTCAATGTTCTGCAAATTACTATCTATACAATGTTCTTTTGAAAATTAAAAATACTATAGTTAACCACCAAGTCCTCAGAACAATATCTGACTCATACTCGAAGTTTCACAAATGGATTATTGTCATTCTGTTAGAAATCTGGGGTTTAGAACTGAACTAAGAGGCTTGCTAGTGGAAACTAAATGTGGAGTATGGATATAAAGCAGTGGTTCAGACCATGGGTATGAGCAGATAGGCTTCTGAGAAAGAAGAAAGGCAATTTGTGGGCAAGGTATTCTTTTTTTTTTTTTTTTAAGTTTTAGCAAGGATTCATTTTTTGTTATTGTTGGTTCTTTTTGTCTTTTTCTTTTTTTGTTCGGTCATGGGGCATGAACTCTGGGCCTGGGCGCTGTCCCTTAGCTCTTCAGCTCAAGGCTAGTGCTCTACCACTTGAGCCATAGCACCACTTCTGGCTTTTTCTGCTTATATAGTGCTGAGGAATCAAACCTGAGACATCATGCATGCAACACAAGCACTCTTCCACTGAGATACTTTCCCAGCCCAAGGATGCATTTTAATATAACAGTGTAAAATAGGGAGAAATGAGAAGAGGGCTGGGAAGGTGGCTCCGTGGTAGAGCACTTGCCTTGCATGCATGAGGCCCTGGGTTCAATTCCCCAGCACCACGTAAGCAAAAAGAAAAAAGTCGGAAGTGGTGCGGTGGCTCAAGTGGTAGAGCACTAGAGCTGAAGAGCTGAGGGACAGCACCCAGGCCCAGAGTTCAGGCCCCATGACCGGACCCAAAAAAAAAAAAGAAAAGAAATGGAGAAGAGAGCAAGAAATATTTTCTGCTCATCATGTAGGAAATGTGAGTTAAAGACCCTGGGATTGTTTTTTCTAAACAATCATTTGAATTTTTAATTCTTTATTTAAAAGAAAAAAATCATAAGGTATGTAAATTTTTGACTCTTCAGTATAAAATATGGTTCAGTTCACATGTCCCAGGTTGCTTTGTTCAGTTCACATGCTCCATGTCCCAGTTTGCTTTGTTCAGTTCACATGCTCCAGAGTCACACACACACACACACCACACACACACCACACACACACCACACACACACCACACACACACACACACCACACACACACACACACACACACACACACACACACACACACACACACACACACACACACACACACACACACACACACACACACACACACACACACACACACACACACACACACACACACACACACACACACACGTACGTTCTATTCCTTTTTCAGAACATTGCTTTTTTGAGAAAACTGGTTAAAGTGTGGATAGTCCTGCAGAAAAATCCAGATTTGTACACAAACACACATATATGTTTGATAATAAAAGTGATACAGAAAATGACTGTAGGCCGGTAAGGGGGGTAATTGCAAGTCAAAGCCAATCAGGTGTATGCTAACTCCTGTGTTTAGCTAACTAGGAGCAGAACTGTCATTAAAGCAGGGGAGCTGTTTTGTTAAGGAAAGGAAATGGGCTGAATGAGAAGAGAGAAACAGCTGTGAGATGGCCCTCCATTCTGGATCTGAGTCCAGCATTTTCTACCACAGAATTGTTATGAGATCTCTATCTCTTCACAGTGAATGTCCCTGGACATAACTAATAGGGCATCATTTTCTGTCTTGCTACCAAACTAACTAAACAGCAACATCAAAAAGATGGAACTGATGTCTGTATGATAAAGAATTATTGCTGTATCATTTCAGATTGCTTTTAGCCAGTATTAGGAAGTTTTCCTATGGTGTGATTATATCAATAGCAAATGCTTTCAGAATAAAGTGAATAACCAGCCAGTTACATTTCAAATTCAGTGGCTGCTAACTTCCTTTTTTGTAAGCTTGAAGATTTTCCAGGCATATCCTATTTTTTTTTTAATCCAATTTAAGGATAAAACAAGGAAGAGGTGACATCAGCCTCCCTAGAATTTTCGTTTTATTTTGGTTACTTTTTTTTTTTTTTAAAGTTTTTGAATTCTGAAAAGGCAAAATTTTGTAATGTTTCAGAGCTGTAAAAGATTTTAAAGATTTTCTAGTCCTACCACTTGCAGATGTGGAGATCTGAACCCTAATGCTCATTATAATTGTATGTGGAGCCAGGTGCTGGTGGCTCATGCCTGTAATCCTAGCTACTCAGGAGGCTGAGATTTGAGGATCATGGTTCCAAAAGCCAGCCCAAGCAGAAAAGTCCATGAGACTCTGATCTCCAATAAACCACTAGAAAACCGGAAATGGCACTGTGGCTCAAGAGGTAGAGCACTCACTTTGAGCTGAAGAGTACAGGGACAGCTCCCAGGCCCAGAGTTCAAGCCCCACAACTGACCAAAAAAAAAAAAAATTACGTGGTCTAGCACATTCCTCCCAGTTAGTTTCTTGCCAAATATCAAATATAAAGCCAGGGATAGCACCAGGATTTGAACCTAGGTCTTCCTGGGAAATATGTCCAATAAATGTTGTAATACTTCATTGAACTCTAAGCTCAAATTAGAGAAGAATGTTTTAACTTTACTTTCCTTAGTCTTTCTTTTAGCATGTGTTCAAGAAAAGAAAGCTGCAAACTTGTAAGTTCCACTTTTTTATATTTGAGCTAGACAGGTCTTAAACTGCCCGTCTAGCATTTTCATCCATAGTGAAGTAGTATCACCTGAGTAGCAAGCATCTTCCCTTCTAGCCCGAGTGTTATTGGACACGTAGCCACCCTTCCTTCCATACAGAGGCTTCATGTGGAACCACGATGATTATGCTGGGGAGAAGAGCTAGCAACTACTTGGCTGCAGAGGTTCACCTGTGAATGTTAGCATAACTAGTATTTGCTCACAGGATCTGCAGGATGAAGGATGGGAGAGGGAAAGTTAAGAGCACTGACTCTAGAAATAGATTGTGTGAAGCTTAGCTTTTTCAGAACACATTTGAGTAACTTTGGGAAACTATCTACAACTTCTTAAAATCTGTTTGTTCGGGCTGAGAAGGTGGCTCAGTGGTAGAGCGCTTGCCTTGCATGCCTGAGGCCCTGGGTTCGATTCCTCAGCACCACATAAGCAAAAAGAAAAAAGCCGAAAGTGGCCCTGTGGCTCAAGTGGTAGAGCGCTAGCCTTGAGCTGAAGAGCTGAGGAACAGCGCCCAGGCCCAGTGTTCAGGCCCCACTACTGAACCCCCCCCAAAAAAAAATCTGTTTGTTCGTTGTTTCTCTCTTTCTGGTTTTGAGGTTTTTTGTTTTGTTTTTCTTGGTCTTGGAGCTCGAACTGAGGGCCTGAGTGCTGTCCTTGAGCCTCTTTGTACTCAAGGTTAGTGCTGTACCACTTGACAACATCACTTCTGGCTTTTTCTGAGTAGTTTATTGGAGAAAAGCATCTCATGGCCTTTCCTGTACTGACTGGCTTTGAATCATGGTCCTCAAATCTCATCTTCCTGAGTAGCTAAGATTACAGGCATGAGCCACCAGTACCTGGCTAGATTTTTTTTATTAAGTTGTGAGGATTCAAATGAACAACATATACAAATCATTTATCACAGGACTTGACAAGGTAATTCTTGGTAAATGTTGTCTGCTTTCATACAAAGTAAAAATGGTCTAGAGAAAAAGCAGGGGAAAATTAACATCAACCCTTCACTAAACTTCTTTCATATTGATTGTTTTAAAAGTTTTTAAACTGGAAAAAAGCCATGACTTGCTAGGCTTTTATAGCTTGGAAGGATTACTATCCTAAAAATGCTAACTCCTGTGTTTAGCTAATGAAATCAATTTTAAACTGCAGCCATTTTTATGAGTATAAAATATTAGCTTCAAAATACATAAAATGTACATGCATTTTATGATTCTAATGAAAAGAAGTAGAAATATGTTCTTGTTCCAAATTGTTTTGTGACTGAGCCATAAAATAATGTGACTGTTGCTTCCCTGCTTCTCAGCAGCATTAACAGAGCTTTACTTTCTGTATATTTTAAGGTTGTCAAATTTATGGTTTTATAAAATATATTCATGTAAGATTGCTGCAAGGTAGCTAGCAGATAAAACCTTTTTATTTTATGTATAACAACATACCTGGAGTTCATTAAATGAAAAACTAAGACACAAATTGTAACTTGTTAACATTACACAAATGAATGGTGATGTTACTTAACTGTAAGTTTTTATAATGTAACTGCTCGTGCCACTTCTCTTTATTCTCTCATCACCAATATTACTTTTTAGTTATCAAAAATTATTTTAGAAGCCAGTCATCAGTGTCCTATACCTGTAATCCTAGCTCCTCAGGAGGCTGAGAAGTAAGGATCAGGTTCAGATCCAGCCTGGGCAGGAAAAGTCCATGAGGCTTATTTATCTTCAACTAACCACTGGGGGAAAAAAAGAAGTAGAGCTCTGGCTCATGTGGTAGAGCACTGTTCTTGGGCAAAAAAGCTGAGGGACAGCACTCAGGCTTTGAGTTCAAGCCCTAGTACTAATTAGTGACATTCACACAAACTATCTTTTTTTGTTGTTATTCTGATGTTTTAGAATTATTTTTATTTATATCTTTTTACATGAAAAGAATATGTGCTAATATTTTGTAACCTTTGTGAATGCGCATAGTGATCAGAAGATTTTTTTTTCTTTTCACACACAAACTATCTTTAAAAGGGAGTGTTTTATATTTGGAGGAGAAAGAAATACTATTTTCATGGAGATGCATTAAGATTTTGAATTTTAAAATTGTACTCAGCATTATATCTGTTATCTTCTTGGTGAATAAGGGAAATCTGGGTTAAAATAAGCAACTTCTATAAGCCCAGATCCTGGCAATCTATTTTTTTAACGTTTGTCTATTCTGCAAATTTTTAGCAGTAGTTTATATAATAAAATTAATTTCTTAGAAAGTATTTTTTCAATAAAGCTGTATCTAAACACTTTTCTTCAAGGAACTGTTCACCTCTCTCTATATGAATAAGTTATATATTTTGCTCTCAGAGTTTTACCATCCATAACAAAGACAGCTAGCTAACTACTCACCCAAACTTGTTGATTGCTTCCTCCCTTCCAGCTCTATGTCATGTGACTGAGTAACTGACATGATTCTCCATTTGTATCTTCCTCTGCTGACTGCTCTTTTCTGCCCAAGGCAAACTTGAAATCATGTGTTGGAGGCGGCAGAGTTTCTATCAGATGAGTCACTAAGTGACTACATAAAGCCCATTCCTTCCCTGCTAGAAGCATTGATGTTGTACTAATATGTGGATTACAAATAAACTATTTGTATTAAGCCACAGAAAGTTTGAGGTTTATTTGTTGCAATTAGCATTACCCCGAAGCAACTTTAAATAGGTAATACAGCAATTCCAAAGCATTTAAATCCCACTTGGAAGAAACATGGTTTCATTTAAACTCCTCTGCTAATTCTTAGTCTTGTTTTCATTATTGTTTTAACAGCCAACTAATAGCTACTCTGATTAAGTAGGCTCTTTGTTTATTTTCTTTCCTCCCACACCATTTTATAAGGTCACATTTCTGTGTTTACAAGTCCAGACAGCATTTATGCTTATTTATAAATGCAGTAGTATTGTTTATACAGGTGACCTGGACCTGGCAGGTCACTTTACGCAAAAGCCTTGATGCCTTGAGAAATTTACCAACATATACCAAAAGCTATCTTCTTCAAGCTGAAAAACAAGTTCTTCATTTCCTACTTTCCTCATCTCGCCTTGCTACAAGTCAAGTTGGTCTTCCAAATAGCTTTTGCATCTGACCACCACCATGCTCTGGTTTAGGACTCAGTAAATACACCCTGGGTACAGCAGTCTCTCTGTTAGTCTCCTGGTTGCCACCTTAATACTTCCAGGCAGAAGCCACAGTTGGACTTCCAAAGTGTAGATAACACTACTTGACTTTTTACTACTGGCTTTAGCTCTCAGAATAAAGCCTACGTTTTTCTTTTCTATTCTGGGGACCAATCCCAAGACCTTTCACCTTGCTAGACAGGTGCTGTATTACTAAGCTGAGCCCAAGCCCAAACCTGTGTTTTTAATGTGACGTGTGCCACCTATAATATCACTGATCAGTTGTGCTATCTTGTATCTCACTATCATAACCTCCCTTTCCCTCTGCTCTCTTTTCTCGCTCTGGACTTCTTTGCCATTTTTAAACACAACGTGCTCTTTCTTAAGCCCATCAGCCTCTGCTCCTGCTCTGACCTCTGTGTGTAACCCTGCTCTTCTCACCACTGCTCCTCATCACCTTCTCCTTCCCACCTGTACTTCATTCTCAGCTTAGATAGTACTTCTGGAATCCTCTTCTCAGATCTTTGAGATGGAAGCTCATGACTGACACCATCTTGTACTTTTGTCTATTACTATAGCTCCTCTGCTGTGTTTTCCTCTAACTGGTTTCCCTTCCCTACTTGCCTGTCAATAAGATCACAGGCCCTGATTATATTGATTACTATTATGTGATAGTTAGCATATTGCCCAATCAGTAAATATTTCTTGGGATTCATAAGATCTGTGAGAATCCAGTCTTGTTCAGACTTGTTACCTGTGGAGAGGTGATATTTGAGGATATTGAAGGAAGAGTGAAGTCAGTGCCCAAATATCTTTCCAAGTATTGGAAAATTCTCAGTGCTAAAAGCCACTTATTGGAGAAATGACTGAATACTAAATATATTTTTGAAAATATGATGTGCTGGTAGATTGGATTATGGGTATGAATCACTCCACATTTGTAATTTACATTTGCTTCATGAAACTATCCATGAGGAGACAATGCTACATTTATGGCAAGGTTATTGTGAGGATTAAATGAACTAATGATACAATGTCCATATAAAGTTTCTACCTAACTTAGTGCTTGACATTTTACCAGACTTCAATAAATACTATTTTCCTAATTTGTGACTTTCATCTTACCAAAACAAGAAAGCTAAATATGTGCTATATATGCTACTGTTTCTAAGCAGAACTGTGCAAGAGGTAAAGCTGGTGTCTAGCACTTATTGAAACATCTGCATTCTCTCCTTCATTCCATACAGTATCAGGCTCAGAGATTTTTGTTGTTGTTGTTTTGGTTTGGGTTTTTTTGGTTGTTATTGTTGGTCATGGGGGCTGAACTCTAGGCCTGGGCCTTGTCCCTCATCTCTTCAGCTCAAGGCTAGTGCTCTACCACTTGAGCCACAGCACCACTTCCAGCTTTCTGCTTATGTGGTGCTGAGGAATCAAACCCAGGGCCTCATGCATGCAAGGCAAGCACTTTACCACTGAACCAACTTCCCAGCCCTCAGAGTTTTTTCACTCACTGTCCACTGGTCTGCAATGGTCAGTGTAAAGAGGGAGTCAAGTAGCCATCCCTGTTAAAGTTAATACAGCATTGGAAAAAATGGAATAACTGATCTACTTTTTTTTAAGGCCCATAAATCATTGTTACAAAAACAACTTCCACTCAGAAAGACTTCCACTGCCAAGCCCAAGAAATTGTGATAAGTGGACAGAATGACAAAGGGTTTTTTGTTTGTTTCATTTTCATTTTGGTACCATTACTGGGGCTTGAACTTAGGGCCTCGGGCTCTCACTTAGCTTTTCCACTCAAGGCTGTACTCTACTACTTGAGCCAGACATCCACTTCTGGCTTTTTGGTGGTGAGTTAGAGATAATAGTCTCACAGACTTCCCTGCTCAAGTTAGTTTTTAACCAAAATCCTCAGATCTCATCTTCCTGAGTAGCAAGGATTACAGGTTTGAACCACAGTGCCCAGCATGTGAGCAGAGTTATTTAAAGGCACATCAAAAGTTACAGACTTTCCGGGCGCTGGTGGCTCACGCCTGTAATCCTAGCTACTCAGGAGGCTGAGATCTGAGGATCGCAGTTCAAAGCCAGCCCGGGCAGGAGAGACCGTGAGACTCCTATCTCCAATAAACCACCAGAAAACCGGAAGTGGCACTGTAGCTCAAGTGGTAGAGCGCTCGCCTTGAGCTGAAGAGCTGAGGGACAGCGCCCAGGCCCAGAGTTCAAGCCCCACGACCAACAAAAAAAAAAAAAAAAAAAGTTACAGACTTGTCTAATAGTCCTCTTTAACAAAAGGTAGCAGAATGAGCTAAGTAAATGCTGAGGTGAGCAAAAGGGCAGAGCAAAAGTAGTGTATGCAGGAGTGCTGAGGGGTGACAACAGGAAGCAACTAGGAGAATAATGTGGTTGGAAGGTATGGGCCAACTGACAAGTGGCAGGAATATGAGGATGGTCACCTGAGTCAGGAACTTGTGACAGTGATTTCAGATGAAGCTGCAGAGAAGAGTGCCCAGATGAGACAGGAGAGCTGACGAAGGAAGGAGGAAAGTTGCTGGGGAGCTGTTGGCAGAAGAAACAGAAGGGCAAATAGAGACTTCTCAGGAAGACTCCAAAGTCCAGAATCCACAGACTCAGGTTAGAGGTCCCATATCAGGATGTGCTATGTGATTTTTCATAGATGTAAGTTAAATTTGAAAATAAATTTATTTTTGGCAGTATGCTCAAGTTTGAACTAAGGGCAATGCAGTAGACCCTTGATCTGTGCTCCAGCCCCTCCCCCTTTTTTGCTGTAATATGGCTTATTCATTGAGATGGAATCTTACTAAATTTGCCTAGACTGGACTCAAACCATAGTTCTTCCAATCGCTACCTCCACGTAATTGGAATTACAGGAGTTAGTAACTGTGCTTAGCCTGAAAATGAATGTGCTTTATCTCTATTTTCATGATAATTTTCAGGAACCTATAAACACTGGAAGTTGTGGAATAAATAAGGTATAAGGGTGACTTAGTTTTCCTGAACTCCCTTTTTTATCTTTTGACTTTCAATTATTATTGAACTTATGTACTTAAAAATTATTTTTTTTTTAATTTACTATTCTGAAGCCAGGTGCTGGTGGCTCACGCCTATAGTCCTAAGCTATTCAGGAGGCTGAGATCTGAAGATTGTGGTTCAAAGTCAGCCTGGGCAGGGAAGTCCATGAGACTCTTATCTCCAATAAACCACCAGAAAACCAAAAGTGGCACTGTGGCTCAAGTGGTAGAGCACTAGCCTTCAGCTGAAGAGCTGAGGGATAGCTCCCAGGCCCAGAGTTCAAGCCCCCTAACTGACAAAAAAAAAAAAATTACTATTCTGGCTGGATATTGGTGTGGTATTAGTGTGCCTGCAATCCTAGTTACACAGAAAGCTGAGATTTGAAGATCACACTTCAAAGCTAGCCTGAGCAGGAAAGTCCTGGAGGCTCTTACCTCTAATTAATCACAAAAGGAAAGAAAAGAGAAGAAGGAGAAAAGAGAAGAAGGAGAAAGGAGGAGAA